>NW_024871037.1:2202500-3402500 GCF_019054845.1 Dipodomys spectabilis
TACCAGCACCTGGCTTCCGAGAAAAGCTTATCTCCAATTATCCACCAGAAAAACAGAAGTGGTGCTGTGGCTCAAGGGGTAGAGCACTAGCCTTGAGCACAAAAGCTCAGGGGACTATGCCCAGGCCTTGAGTTCAAGCCCCATTACTGACAAGAAATAGAGAAAAAGGGAGGGAGGGAGGGAGGGGGAGGGAGGGGGAGAGAGAGAAAGAGAGAGAGAGAATAAACCAATAGGTCATTCAGCCTTTCTTGCTTCTTCTGCTGGCCCAGACAGACTGTACTTAATCTGGTGTTTGTCCAGGGCTCAAGGCCATTGGTCGGGTATTCTGATAATAACTACCAAAAGTTGACCTTGGGGGACTATTTTATCCTAGCAGAATGTAGTCAAGAGAGGGGGCAGTAGATACATGTGTCCACCTAGCAGAAAGATGTTTTTAATTCATTCCACCAACACCTTTGTTGTGGGGTTCCTGTCTGATTAGGACTTTTATGTTCCTAGGAACCCAGGTGCAAATGCTTGGCTTAGCTGCCTGGGGGATGGACTTATGCCAGGCATGTATGAAAAGATCCACAAAGTGCTGGAGTAAAGAGCCCTACCAGGGAAGGAACTGGCCTCTGGGAAATCTGGTTGTAACCCAAAAACACGCCTACTGGCCGTTTTCCTCAGATAAACTTATCAGTCATTTCTTTCTGCCAGGGCTCTAGAACAATCTGCCTCCTGTTAGATCCAGACAAAAGGGGACCTCCTCCCCGTCTCGCTTACCCTCACTTACCTCTGGTTTGACTGGACCTGATTGCTTGTCCTACTGACTCAGGCAGGCTTGTGGTCCTGACATTTGCCCCCCCAAGTCTCCATTTTGGCTAGCATTGTTCTTTGCCCTGATTCATCAGGCTTGGAGAAGGTTCTCTCTCATGGGAAGAGAATGAAGATGGACACTAGCCTTTGGGCCCCCCCTTTTTTTTTTGGTCAGAGGCTTTAACTCAAGGCCTGGGCATGACCCTTAGCTCATTCACTCAAGGCTAGTTCTCTACCACTTTCAGCCACAGTGCCATTTCTGATGTTCTGGTGGTTAATTGGAGATAAGAGTCTCATGGACTTTCCTGCCAGAACTGGCTTTGAATTGGAAACCTCAGATCTCAGCCTCCTGTGTAGCTAGGATCATAGGCATGAGCCACCAGTTCCTGGAATTCTTGCCCCATGCTTCTGACTAAACATCCCAAGTTCATGGCTTACCCTACCCTACCCACTTTATTCTTTTTTTTTTTTTTTTTTGGTTGTGGGTAGGGCCTGAACTTTGGGCCTAGGCGCTGTCCCTCAGCTCTTCAGCTCAAGGCTAGCACTCTACCACTTGAGTCACAGTGCTACTTCCAGCTTTTTCTGCTTCTGTGGTGCTGAGGAATTGAACCCAGGGCCTCATTCATGCAAGGCAAGCACTCTACCACTGAGCCACCTTCCTAGCCACATTTCATTCTTAGTTGATTTCTTTTCTAAAAAAAAACTGGAGTTTGAATTCAGGGTATCTTCTTTGCTAGGCAGACAGTCTACCACTTGAGCCAGGCCCCCAGCCCTTAGCCTTAAAAAAAAATATTTTATTTATGTGGTATGGAAGATTTGAACCCACGATCTCATGCTTGCTAGGCAAGCACTCTACCACTGAACTATCTTCCCAGCAGCACCCTTTGCCTTTTTAATGCCCATTTTTAAGAGTTGATCTGGGTGGTTGTTAATTATTTAGTCTTGAACCTCTAATGGGTGATTGGAAGCCAGTTCTGCTTTTTAGTTCTTTTCTTTTTGTAGTTTCTATAAATGAGGTTTGGAAACTTATTCACTTAAGTATGGCAAACAAGTCGGTGTTTATTGGATGATGGTGAGGCATTCCTTTCTGGACTTTCTGAAATTTGCTTCTTCTAGACATCCTTGAGGAGTTGGGAAGACAATGGGAACTCCAGATCGATCGGGGAATTAGGTAGGAACTCCAAGCAGGCAGCCTGCAGTTCTGGGTTCAGAATGTGCTTGCTGACAACAGAGTGTGGGCCTGGAATTCTAGCATTGGCCCCAGGCCCAGGATAGAATAGACTCATTCTTCTCAGGGTGTAGGGATGGGAAAGGAGCGGTCCACTCACAGTTCCGATTCATTTCCAGACCCTTCCATTATTAGAGGTTTTGGGGTTGGAATCTGTCTGTACCTGTAGGCTCTGGGGGAGAGGAAGAGGTACTTTTGGAACTCTTTGAAGGGAGGAGGCTTCTGACAACCATCCACTCTTCTAAAGAATGCAGGTCACAGGGAGTTAGTGACCAGAGCTGGCCGGTCAGAGCTATTTCGGGCATCCGAGAAGACACTGGACTCTAGCTTTCCAGGCAGGGGGAGGGGACAAAGGTTAGGCCTGCTGTGTGCCAGGTCCTAGGACACGGTAATAGCTTCCCACCTCTCCCAGCCCGGGCCCTGGTTCCTCCAGCTGTGTCAGGGGAGGGTGAAAGGACTCCATTCTTTCCAATTTCGAGGACACTTCATTCAAGTCTTAGAATCCCTCCTGGGGTTTCGTTTGAGAGAAATCAGGAGGGTTGAACGCAATCGACCCGTTGTGGTCAGACCGGTTCGAGGCTCTGGATCATTCCCGGTTAGTCTGGAAGGCGTAAAGGCCAGAGGTGAGTTAGGACGCCCTTCCTCCCCCCCCCCCCCACCCCCCAACTCCTACTGACGATGGCTCAGGGCCACCCGGACTGGTCAAGGCGTGTCCCGGGACAGACTTGGCAGGCCGCGAGGGCGGGGCTAGCCACGGAGGAGGGGGCGTGGTTTTCAGAGAGGGGGCGTGGTGGGCCAATCAGCGGAGAGATGCGGCCGAGGCGGAGGGCGGAGGGGGTGGAGCTTGCGCGCGGGGTGCGGCGCGCTGCGGGGCGGCCGACGCAGGCAGAAGCGAGAGCGGCGCGCGGACGGCGAGTCGGGCGCCCCGGCGGAGCCCCGGCGGCGGGATTGGCTGTGGGACTCGCGTGTCAGGCGGTTGCTAGGCTCCAGCCCGCGCGCCCCGCCCTCGCGCTCGGCGCCCTCTCACCGCCCGGTGACGTGCTCGCGCGGAGGCTGCGGCGCGGCGCGGCGCGGGCGCTCGCGCTCCTTGGGCTCCGGGGGCGGCAGCCGGGCAGCAGCTTCGCGCCGAGTCCCGGGGGAGCGGCGACGGGCTGCGTCCTGAGGGGCCCGGGAGGAGCGAACACCTGCCGCGGCCTGCCCGCCTGAGGAAAGGCGCTCGGTGAGTGCGCCGCCCCCCCCCCCCCTTCGCCGTGTCGGACTGCTGGGGCCCCCCCCATTCCTGCTGCCGCTGGGCCGAGCCTTCCGCGGAACACCTGCTGCTGCTGCTCGCTTTCGGGGGGACCCCCCCCCCTCCACCCCGGGGCGGGGACACGACCACGGACGTCCTTGTCGGTGAGGAGGCGGTACCGCCCGGGTGGAGCCGCCCCTCTTGCTCTCCAGTCCCCTCTGGGCGAAGGCTCTCGAAGCGTTTTCCGATGCAAGGCCCCGGGGCTTCGTGCAGGCAGCCGAGGCTGGGCCAGGCCTTAACCCCTGGGGGGGGTGCTCCCCCAGCGCTCCCCCCCCCCCCGGATCGCGGGGCCTGCACGTCCGCCGTGGGCGTGTGCGGCCTTGTGGGCCGCCACCGGGTCTCCATTGGGGTGTGTGTGTGTGTGTGGTGTGTGTGTGGGGGTCGTGGCCCAATATCCCAACCTATGGGGCCTGGAGCCCTAGTGGGAAGGGTGTCCCCCCCCCCCCCCCCCGCTTCTGTGGGTCCGATCTGCTAAGAATCTTGGGGTTGGGGTACCCCCTCCCCAGTTGGGCTGCTTAGGAAGCTTACTTCTTCCCCCCCCCTTTTTTTTTTTAAACTTTGTATTTGGAAGGCCGGTTTCACTCCAGAGTATATATATCTCCAGAGGCCCCTCAAGTCTTTTTCTTTTTTTTTTTTGGCCATACATTTCAAGTTAACTTCCGACTGGCAATTTCCAATGCCCCTTTTAAACCCCGAGACGCTCTTAGCCTGTGTAGATTGAAATTATTCAGGGTTCCTTTTAATGGCGGTGATGAAATGGTGACTGGTCTGGGACAGAACCTTTATAGCCTTAAGCATAGTTCTAACTTAAGAGTCCTGCCTGCTGTTTCCCTAAATAAGCTGGTTGAAGTCTTTCTTTGGCATGGGAGCCAGATTCCTGTAGGTGAGGGTGGTGTTTATCAGACCCTAAGACCGGATAAAGAGTTGGATGTGTTTTCAGGTGTTTTGGGAAGTCTGGTGTAAAGATGGGGTGTTGTAATTTTACCAGTTGTGCTATGCTAAGTGTTTGCAGAGAGACACCATATTCTGGAGTGTTGTTCTAAAAAAGAATTGTTCCATAACACATTTAAAGGCATATAATCCTATAGTGCGAATAGATGGAGAACTGAACTTTTTTGTCCTGAATTCAGCCAAGGGAGAAGAACTCATGGCTTGCATGCCGAAAGGAAGCTCAGGAGCTATTTCTTGGAGAAATCAGAACTCAAGAATTCAATGGAGAGTTAGGGACATAGCCTGAGACAGTTCAAGGCCTGTGGGTAATTGTGTAAAGGTAGGAATGAGGATTGCTATGCAGACAAACACCTGGTTGAGCCATGAAAGCATGTGTTGATAATGTACCTCTCCTGCAAGAGGCAGAAGACACATCCTCACTGTTCTAAAAAAACTGATTTGGCAAAATATATTCATTTGGCAAGTATTTGGCTTTACTACTTGCCAAATTCTGTGGTAGATCCTACGGACTCACATAAAAGGATCTGGCTTTGCCTTGAAGGAACTCATTTTGGGGGACAGTGGGAATCCGAGAACTCGTGATTAATAGCTGCTGCTCACAAAAATGTGCTTACCTCATAGCCTGGGAGAGGGAATTCCTGAACTGTGGCCTTCAGGGCCTACAGGAATTATCTAGGGGACATCGAGACTTGGATACAGGGAACTATATGTACATGAGTGTCTAAAATAGTGCCTGGGAGTCTTCCAACTTGACAGGTGAGAGATCTACGCCTTCCTTATATTAAGGAGTTCCAACTAAGTCAAGGTAGTGGAACATGGGAATGCTTTTTAATCAGCCAGTGGCATACCACAGACCTGTGTTTAGAAGGATACTGTCCATGGCTAGAGAGTAACGGGGAGGAATGGGGTCAGGACCTCTGGTAATAAAGTCAGCCATCTGAGAGATGAGGAGGAAGGAGGAGTCTTTTGAGAAGGAAGACTGACAAGGTATTGCTAAGGGAATGTTAAGCCTTGATGGGGGAGGGAGTTCAGGAATGTGTGGGTGGGAAGCCTTAAGCTCATGACCAAGGATTTGAACCATGTCTTGGGTTATATAGTTATGTGATAGAGCTTTTTTTTTTTTTGTTGTTGTTGTTGCTGCCAATTTTGGGGCTTGAATTCAAGGCCTGGGCACCGTCCCTGAGTTTTTGCTCAAAGCTAGTGCTCTACCACTTGAGTCACAACTCCAGTTCCAGTTCTGGATTTTAACTGGTTAATTGGAGATAAAAGTCTCACAGACTTTCCTGCCCAGGCTGACTTTGACTCACCAAGATCCTGAGATTTCAGCCTCTTGAGTAGTGCACGGCTCTAGATTTGATTTCTACTACCAAAATATAAAACCCCAAATTATCTCTTTGGCTTGCTGGATATTGTGACCCACAGATATGCTGGTGTATGTTGAGCTTTGAGGAAGGTGGGTTTGGAGGGAACTTGGGAGCTACTTGACTAGAGTTGATGCTTACAAAAGTAAAGCCTTTGGCATTTGTTAAAAAACTTACCTCCTAGCCTCATGAGGCATGTGGGGTGGCCTCATGCCTGTAATCTCAGTACTTCAGAGGCTGTGGCAAAAGAATCAGGAGTTCTAGATCAGCTTGAGCCACAAAGTAAGAAACTGTCTCAAATAAATCAAAGCTTAACCTCCTCCTTTTGTGTGTATGTATGTTGGTATGGGCTTGAACTTTGGGCCTTAGTGTTTTCTCCTTAGCTTTTTGCTTAACACTGGCAACTATTATCACTTGAGCCACAGCCCCACTTCTGGATTTTTCGTGGTTAATTTGGGATAAGAGTACCACAGAGCTGGGCACTGGTGGCTCACACCTGTAATCCTGGCTACTCAGGAGGCTGAGATCTGAGTATCATAGTTCAAGGCCAGCTCAGGCAGGAGAGCCCGTGAGACATCTTATCTCCAATAAACTACTAGAAAACTGGAAGAGGCACTGTGGCTCACGTGGTACAGCGCTCGCCTTGAGTTGAAGAGCGCAAGGACAGTGCCTAAGCCCAGAGTTCAAGTCCCATGACCGACAAAAAAAGAGTACCACAGACTCTCCTGCCCAGGCCTCAAAAACTGTGATCCTCAGATGCCAGGCATGAGCCACCAATGTTCAACTTTTATATCCTACTTGAACCTAGTATATTTTATTTCCTCTTGGTTTAGAAGATATCTTAACCTTGTACTTGGTTGGCATACTCAATTGGTACTCTACTGCTTCAGCTATGCCTTCAGCCCTGATTTCTGCTGGTCAGTTTGGACTGTCAAGGACTTTGCTTCCCCAGGCTGGCTTTGAACCCTGATCTTCTGGATCTCAGCCTCCTGAGTAGGTAGGATTACAGGCATGAACTATCTGTGCCTAGTTTCTGTCTTTTACTACCCAATTGTTACAGCTTTTCCTCCTCCCTAGGTCTTTGACAGTTGAAGGCCTTCCTTCCTACGTGTAACCATTCTGATGTTTTATGATAAACCTTTATACTGGCTGAGGAAACTGCCCAGGTTTATGTGGCAGAGTCAGTGTTTTTCTTTTTGTTGTTGTTTGTTTTGTTTTTTAGCTGTCTCCCACCCCCCAGTCTTGTTTTTTTGTTGTTGTTTTTTTTTTGGGGGGGGGGTCCAGTCATGGGGCCTGAACTCTGGGCCTGGGCGCTGTCCCTCAGCTCTTCAGCTCAAGGCTAGCGCTCTACCACTTGAGCCACAGCGCCACTTCTGGCTTTTTTTTTTCTTTTTGCTTATGTGGTGCTGAGGAATCGAACCCAGGGCCTCAGGCATGCAAGGCAAGCGCTCTACCACTGAGCCACCTTCCCAGCCCCAGGCTTGAGTTTTTCTAACTGGCAGAAAAGAAGAGGGAATGTGTTCCTTCTCCCCATGTGTTGGTGATTGAACACAGGGCTTCATGAATGTTAGGCAGTCATTCCACTGCTAAACTGTATCCCCAACCTTATAGCCCTATCTGTCTATCTATCTGTCTATCTATCTATCTATCTACCTACCTACCTACCTACCTACCTACCTACCTACCTACTACTTATTTGGTCCTGGGTGCTGTCCCTAAGCTCTTCAGCTCAAGGCTAGTGCTCTACCACTTTGAGCCATGGCATCATTTCTGGTGGTTAATTGGAGATAAGAGACTCATTGCTGGGCACCCGTGACTCACACCTGTCATCCTGGCTACTCAGGAGGCTGAGATCCGAGGATACTGGTTCAAAGCCAGTCCAGGCAGGATAGGCCAAGAAACTCTAATCTCCATTAGACCACCAGAAAACTGGAAGTGGTGCTGTGGTTCAAGTGGTAGAGCACTAGCCTTGAGCTGAAGAGCTGAGGGACAGCGCCCAGGCCCAGAGTTCAAGGGACAGTGCCCAGGCCCAGAGTTCAAGCCCAATGGCTGACCAAAAAAAAAAAAGTCTTACATACTTTCCTGCCTGGGCTGACTTTGAACCTCGATCCTCAGATCTCAGCCTCCTGAATAGCTAGGATTATAGGTATGAGCCACTAGTACCTAGCTTTTTTTCTTTTTCTTTCTTTTTTTTTTCAGACTTGCTATGTAACCCACACTGATATGGAACTCTATATGGAACTCATGCTGGTCTATCTGCTCTGTTACCTTGCCCATCTTCCTGTTTTTTTTTTTTTTTTTTGCCTATATTGATGCTTGAATTAGGGGCCTTATGGTCTTACTTGGCTTTTTCTGCTCACTGCTGGTGCTCTGTGCCTTTTAAGCTATACCTCAAAGTATGGCTTTTTGCTTTTTAAAAAAATATGCTTTATTTTATTTTATTTTTTCCAGTCCTGGGGCTTGAACTCAGGGCATGGGCACTGTCCCTGAGCTTCTTTTGCTCAAGTCTAGCGTTCTACCACTTGAGCCATGGCTTCACATTTGGCTTTTTCTCCATATGTGGTACAGATGAATGGAACCCAAGACTTCATGCATGTGAGGCAAGCACTCTACCTCTAAACCACATTCCTACCCCTACCCCCTCTTTTTTTTTTTTTTTTTTTGGTCAAGGGGCTTGAACTCAGGATGCTGTTCCTGAGAATTTTTGGTCAAGGCAAGTGCTCTATCACTTTGAGCCACTGTGCCACTTCTGGTTTTCTGGTGGTTATTTGGAGATAGGCATCTCACGGACTTTCCTGTTAGGCTGGCTTTAAACTGCAATCCTCAGATTTCAGCCTCCTGAGTTGCTAGGATTACGCATGTGAGCCACCAGTGCCAAGCTAATTTGGGGCTTGAAATCAGGACCTGGGCATTGTCCCTGAGTTCTGTTGCTTAAAGCTTTGCTCAGGTTTTTTTCTTTTTTCTTTTTCCCCCTAGATAAGGCCTTAGTCTTTTTTTTTTTTTTTTTCCTGCCCAGCTTTTTGATAATGGCTGGTGTGCTACCACTTGAGTTATACATACCTCCATTTCCAGCTTTTTGTTGATTATTTGGAGTGTCCAAATTCAGGCTGGCTCCCAAACACATCTCAACTTCCTGAATAGCTAGGATTATAGGTGTACACAGTACTCAGCCTAGTGGAACAAGGGGTGGTAATTGATTCATAAAGGAATGGGCAAGGGCTGGGAAGGTGGCTCAGTGGTAGAGCGCTTGCCTTGCATGCTTGAGGCCCTGGGTTCGATTCCTCAGCTCCACATAAAAAAAAAGCTGGAAGTAGAGCTGTGGCTCAGGTGGTAGAGTGTTAGCCTTGAGCCAAAGAAGCTCAGGGACAGTGACCAGGCCCTGAGTTCAAGCCCCAGGAATAGCAAAAAAAAGAAAAAACACAACAACAACAAAAAAACAACAACGGGCCTCAGGTAGGAGTGGTAGTATACACCTGTAATTGCAACATTGGAGAAGCTGAGTTTAAGCCTAGCCTCTCTCTATATATAAAGAAACCTTGTCTTAAAGATAAAATAAAATATGGGCTCGGAATGTGGTTCCGTGGTAGAGTGCTTACCTTGCATGCATGATGCCCTCAGTTTGATTCCTGGGTACCACATAAACCGAAAAAACTGGAAGTAGTGCTGTGGCTTAAGTGATAGAGCACTAGCCTTGAGCTGAAGAGCTGGGGGACAGCGCCCAGGCCCAGAGTTCAGGCCCCACGATTGAAAAAAAAAAAAGTAAATATAAAATAAAAAATAAAATAAGATTGAGACCTTGTGTCATTTTTCCAATCTCAGGTAGGAAGTCACTGATGAGGAATTTGATTCAATTTTCCTTTTATAGCAGTTCCAAAGAGTGACTACTTGGGGCCTAGACTTTCAGAGTATGAAAAATAAAAACACTGGGGTATGGACATCTAAGGAAACCCAAATAGAGAAATAGAAATCAGAGTATGAATTTACTCAGATAGTGCGTTCTTTGGTGTGTTTTATGTGTTAAGGGGTTTCTCCCTTCTTTTCTGGAGAAAATTTTCTCTTTCCATTTAGAGTGCATTTCTGTGCTTTTGCTAGTGGTTTTTTTTTTTTTGTTGTTGTTGTTGTTTTTGTTGCTTTATAAGCCCTTATCTGCCTTTTCCTGTTGACATTGCAAGTCTGAGGTGATGGTTAGTCTGGTCAGTTCATAGTAGGTCTTTAGCATAGATATGCATTTGGGCATTAAGGTAGTCTTCTTCAGAGTCACATAATTTGCTTTGCCTCTTAACTGTGTCTCTTCACTCTGATCATTAGTCAGTAATAGACTGCTGAGATAGATATCAACTTCTATAAATAGGGATTTAGAGTAGTTTACAAAATTACACTAGCCAGAGGGCTTAATTTAGTCTTAATAGGGTTTTCTATTTTTTCTTTGGGGTGATAGCTAAGCAGTTTTTTGTCTTTACTATGGTCCAGGTGGACAGATGGATGGGATATTATACCACAGGATCATAAACTGAGAACTGATAAAATCATTCTGTGTCTGTCTTGAAATGAAGGAAATTTGAATGCAATTCTAGCATTATATTGACTTAATTTATATATTTTTCCTTTTTATTATTTACATATTTACGTTATATCTATATTTTTTTGTAGGTTGTGGGGCTTGAGCTCTGGGCTGGACGCTGTTTGAGCTCTTTAGCTCAAGATGAGCGCTATACCACTTGAGCCACAGCTCCACTTCCAGTTTTCTGGTGGTTAATTGGAGATAAGATTCTCACGGATTTTTCTGCCCCGTCTGGCTTTGAACTACGATCCTCAGATCTCAGGCTCCTGAGTAGCTAGGATTACAGGCGTGTGCTACCGGTGCCTGGTTTATCATTTATATTTTATATATTTCATATAATTTATATATGTATATTTTTATTATCTTTAGTTGTGCAATGGGGTTACCATTCACTAAATCAGCTTATAAGTATATTACATCTTAATCACTGTTACCCCTTTTATTATTCTTCTACTTCCCTCCCAGCCCAACTCTTCTCTCTGTATTTTTATATAGGTATAAATATATATATATATTTTTTTTGTAGTGCTGAAGACTGAATCCACAGCTTCCCATATGCTGCAGGCACTCTACCACTGAGCTACACCCCCAGCATGCACATATGTTTATATTTTATATATAATACCTATTTATGTAACATATTTTTTTTCTTTTTTGTCAGTCGTGGGGCTTGAACTCTAGGCTTGGGTGCTGTCCCTGCGCTCTTCAGCACAAGGCAAGGGCTCTACCGCTTGAGCCACAGCCCTACTTCCGATTTTCTAGTGGTTTATTGGAGATGAGTCTCATGGACTTTCCTGCCTGGGCTGGCTTTGAACCGCAATCCTCAGATCTCAGCCTCCTAAGTAGCCAGAATTACAGGCGTGAGCCATTGGTGCCTGGTTTTACAGAATTCTTTCTACTGATGTGTGTGTATACCCACACAAGCATATATAGAAATATGTATATATGTATGCACACATACATATGTATATGAGTATATATGTGTATGAAATAATGGAATTTGAAGATTTTCTTCTTTTTATTTTGTAAGTAGTCTGGTTATTTCTTCATTGTGCTGGGAATATCTTCTCAGGCACCATAGTAGTTCATAGGGGATTGGTTAACATTTCTAAGGTTCTTTGTGGTGGAAATCTATCAGTTCTTTCTTGATAGTCATAATACCTGTGGGTTTTTGTTTTGTTTTTTTTCTGGTTGGTAATGGGGCTTGAACTGGGTGCTGTCCTGAATTCTTTTGCTTAAGGCTAGAACTCTACTGCTTTGAACCATAGCACTACTCCAGTTTTCTGATGGTTCATTGAAGATAAGAGTCTCATGTACTTTGCTGCCTGGGCTGGCTTCGAACCACTATCCTCAGATCTCAGTCTCCTGAGTAGCTAGGATTACAGGCTTGAGCCACCGGTGCTTGGCTTTTTTCTTTTTTTGTGTGCTGGTCCTGGCTTTGGCTCTGCCCCTAAACTTTTGGGCTCAGGGCTAGCGCTTAGCACTTTGAGCCACTGCTCCACTTTTGGCTTTTTAGTAGTTAATTAGCAATAAGAGTCACTTGGACTTTTTCTGTCCAGGCTTGCTTCGAACCACCATCCTCAGATCCTAGCTCCCTGAGTAGTTAGGATTACAAGCAGGAGCTGCCCAATGCTGGGCTGCTGCTGCTGCTTCTGGTTCTGGTTATTTTTTCCTCCCCCCTCTCTTCTCCTTTCTCCTCCTCCTCCCTCCTTCTCCCTCTTCCCTTCTCCTCCTCTTCCTCCTCTTCTTTTTCTCCTCCTCTTCTCATCGTCGTGGTCATTGTTGTGTCGCTGCTGCGTTGTCGCTGTTGTGTTGTCAGTCATGGGTTTGAACTCAGGGCCTGGTTCAGTATCTGAACTCAGTACCTGAGTTCTTTTGCTCAAGGCTATAGCCCTACCACTTTGAGCCACAGAGCCACTTCCTTACTTCCCCACACCTGTGATTCTAGCTACTCAGGAGGCTGAGATCTGAGGATCGTGGTTCAAAGCCAGCCTGTGCAGGAAAGTCCATGAGACTTTTATCTCCAGTTAGCCACAGGAAACCAGAAGTGGTGCTGTGGCTCACGTTGTATTTATTTTGAGTTAGTGCCTAGCTAAATTGTCCAGGTTAGCGTCAATTTGCTCTGTATCCCAAGCAAGCTGATTCTCTTGCTGGAACCTGTTTAGTAGCTAGGATAACAGGCGTTCACCCACTCCCAGGCCCCCAGTGGAACTAATGCTGGAAGTAGAAGCATGTCTCAGGTGGTATCGGTAAAGCACCAGTCACAAGCCAAAAAGCCAATTGTGAATGTGAGGGCCCGAGTTCAAGCCCCAGTACTGGCCAAAAGTAGTTTAGAAAGGGACTCTATACCTTAATGCAGGAAAAAAATCTTTGGCTAAGGCTAGAGGTATGATGCAAGTGGTAGAACTCCTGCCTGGCAGGCATGAGGCCCTAGTAACACACAAGAGTTGATTTTTTTTTTTCTATTCCCATTGTTAATCTAGAACTGATGTGGCCTTTGGGGTCCCTTGTCTCCTCAAAACCCTAAGCTCTTCCCCCCTTCTAGTGTGTATTACTAACCAGACCCTCTAGGGGCCATATTTTCTACCTGATGATTACATAGTCCCTCAGGCGACCCTTCTGTGTGGATGTGTGTGTTGTATGTAGTGTGCATGCGTGTGTGCAAGCATTTGTGTCTGTGATCTCATTCCACTTTCTCGCTCACAGCTGGCGCTCTACCACTTGAACTGAACCTCCTTGTCTGTTGGTTAATTCGAGATGAGTGTTGAAGACTTTACTGCACGGGCCAGCTTTGAACCTCAATCATCTGGATCCTAGTCTTCCTGAGTAGTTGGGAATACAGGTGTACGTCACTAGTGCTCTACCACCCTGTTTGAGAGAGAGTGTTCTCCGATTTAAACAGCTGGAGAGGAAAATATCTTTCTTCCTGTGTAGGACTCCTGTGCCCCAGGCTGCCTGTGCCCTTTTCCACTGTGTGAGGGGGTGGAGGAATGTCCTGACCTCCACTCTTCCGTCCTGCCATGGCTTCTAGGAAGAATGGGGCCCATTGTCAAGCCAGCAGTCGCCACTGTGGCGTGTTGAGGGCCTGGGATCCCAGGGAGCTGTTGCTCCCTTTTGTTGCTCTGCTGTTTAGCAGGGTTCGGGAAGATGGTATTTGTATTTTCCCTTTAGGTCTGCCCTCTGTGTTTGTTATGCCTTTTTTTTTTTTTTTGGTGATACTGGAGATCAAATCCAGGACCTTGCCTATGTTAGGCAAACCTTTGATCACTGTGTTACATCCCTAGCCTCCTCCTGTCTTGATAGAACTTTTGTTGTTGTTGTTGTTCGGGTCCTAGAACTGTCTCTGAGCTTTTGTGCTCTTAAGCTAGCTACTCTTGAGCCACAGCTTCACTTCCGGCTTTTTTGGGTGACTAATTGGAGATAAGAGTCTGAGGGACTCATCTTTCCTGTCCAGGCTGGCTTTGGAACCACAATATCAGCTTCCTGCATAGCTAGGATTTTAGGTGTGAGCCATTGGTGGTGCCTACCTGTTTTGTTTGCTTGCTTTGTTTCCTTTTAGTACTGAGGATTTGAAACCTTTCACATGCTATGCATATACTCTGCTAATTGTGCGACATATTTCTAACCTTAGAACTTCTGGAAGATACAAAATGCTAGATTATGAGGACGTTTTTTGGTAGGGAATGAGACCTTTTAAAATTGTTATGTATAATATTAATTTATATGTCCGTATTGTACATATTATAGGCATATATATATATAATATATTGTGTGTATGTATATATATATTTTTTCCCCTTTTTCTTTCTTTCTTTCTTTTTTTTTGGTCTGTCGTGGGGCTTGAACTCTGCGCCTGGGCACTGTCCCTCAGCTCCAGGCTAGCGCTCTACCACTTGAGCCATAGTGCCACTTCTGGATTTTTCTGCTTCTGTGGTGCTGAAGAATCAAACCCAGGGCCTCATGCATGCAAGGCAAGCACTCTACCACTGAGCCACCTTCCCAGCCCTCCTTTTTCTTTTTTCATGCTGCTACTGGGGCTTGAACTCAAGGCCTGGGTATTGTCCCTTAGTTTTTTTCTGCTCTACCACTTGAGCCACAGGTCCACTTTTAATTTTTTGGTGTTTAATTGGAGATACCAGAATATCACAGACTTTTTGACCAGGCTGGCTTTGAATTGTGGTCCCCAGATCCTCCTTTTGAGTAGCTGGGATTACAGGTGTGAGCCACTAGTACTCAGCTATATTTTACTTTTTTTTTTTTTTTGGGTCCGGTCGTGGGGCCTGAACTCTGGGCCTGGGCGCTGTCCCTCAGCTCTTCAGCTCCAGGCTAGCGCTCTACCACTTGAGTCACAGCGCCACTTTCGGCTTTTTTCTTTTTCCTTTTTTTGCTTATGTGGTGCTGAGGAATCAAACCCAGGGCCTCAAGCATGCAAGGCAAGCGCTCTACCACTGAGCCACCTTCCCAGCCCTATTTTACATTTTTTAAATAAGTTTTTTTGTTGTAAAAATACTGTAAAGAGGAGTTACAGTTAAATGAGCAAGGTAATGAGTACATTTCCTATCAATTTTTTACATTTTGTTGCAGAGATTGAACCCAGGACTTTGTGCGTGCTAAAGCACATACTCTACCACTGAGCTACGTTCCTATCCCCAGGGCTTTTTGAAAAACAGATTGGTTTTGGATGATTTTTTTTCCCTGATGCCTTCCTTCCCTTTTTCCTGATGCTGTGTTTTTAATCACTTCTGCTCCTGACTCTAGGCCAGGGTATCCCTGGGGGGGGAATGTATGTGATACCCTATGGACAGATACAGGCCATCACATGCTGTTTCTCCCCCCCCTCAGGAATATTTGCTTCATAAAGGGCCACATGTGTGTACAGCTGTTGTGCTTTATCAGGTTCTGTGAAGGGTAAATGAGTAAGCTGTAGAGTGAGGGACAGAGGAAGTGGTGAAGGATGGAATTTTCTTTTACATGATTACATGATAGCTGCTGGAGTTTGCGCTTCTGATGTAGATGGGTAGATTTTGGAATGGATTAAGAAATTGTTATGAGGGGCTGGGAAGGTGGCTCAGTGGTAGAGCGCTTGCCTTGCATGCATAAGGCCCTGGGTTCGATTCCTCAGCACCACATAAGCAAAAAGAAGAAAAGCCAGAAGTGGCACTGTGGCTCAAGTGGTAGAGTGCTAGCCTTGAGCTGAAGAGCTGAGGGACAGCGCCCAGGCCCAGAGTTCAAACCCCATGACCAACAACAACAACAAAAAAAAAAAAAAGAAAGAAAAGAAAAGAAAACAAACAAAAAGCAAACAAACCTAATGTCTTTTATTCTTCTGTCTCCACTTGAGCCACAGCTCTGCTTCTGGCTTTTTGTTGGTTAATTGGAGATAAGAGGATTTTCCTGCTTTGCTGGCTTTGAACTACCAATTCTCACATCTCAACTTTTTGAGTAGCTAGGATTACAGGCGTAAGGCACTGATGCCCAGCTTTTTTTTTTTTTTTTGTGGGTCCTGGAGCCTGAACTCTGGGTCTGGCCGCTGTCCCCCAGCTCTTCAGCTCAAGGCGAGCGCTCTACTACCACTGGAGCCACAGTGCCACTTCCAGCTTTTTCTGTTTATGTGATGCTGAGGAATTAAACCCAGGGCCTCATGCATGCAAGGCAGGCACTCTACCACTGAGCCACCTTCCCAGTCCCCCAGCTTTTTTTTTTAAATTAAAAAATACTTATTTTGTGTATGTTGGTACTGAGACTTAAACTCTGGGCCTCATACTCTTGGTATGGCTTTTTTGCTTATAGCTGGTACTCTACCACTTGGCCATGCTAGTATATAAATTATAAATTTTAGCTAAATTAATTTTGTTGTTATTATTGCCAGTCCTGGAGCTTGAACTGAGGGACTGGGCACTGTCGCTGTGCTTCTTTTGCTCAAGGCTAGTGCTCTACCACTTGAGCCACAGCACCACTTCTGGCTTTTTCTGTTTATTGCTGCTGAAGAATTGAGCCCAGGATTTCATGAACTCTACTAATGAGCCACATTCCCAGCCCTATTTTATTTTATTTTATTTTGTCGGTTGTAGAGCTTGAACTCTGGGCCTGGGTACTGTCCTTCAGCTTTTCAGTTCAAGGCCAGCACTCTACCACTTGAGCCACAGCACCACTTCTGGTTTTCTAGCGGTTTATTGGAGATACAAGTCTCACAGAGTTTCCTGCCTGGGCTGGCTTTGAACCGTGATCCTCAGATCTCAGCCTCCTGAGTAGCTAGGATGACAAGCGAGAGCTACTGGTATCCGGCTGATGAATATCTTTTAACTCTCTATAGTTTCTCCTTCTATTCCTTTCTGTTCCAATTATCTACTAAAGAACATGACTGAAGAGTTTCGCACAGCCCAGATTTAGAAGATTGTATATCACATTTTTTTTTTTTTTTTTTTTTTGTATTTCTGAAGAGGTCATCTAGATCCATCCTGAGATTTGGTTCCTTTGGCAAGATTAAAGGTGGTTTAGTCGTTTTCTCCCTTGGTGCTAGCTTTCTCTCATTGACCTTCACTTACTCTAGGCCCTTAGCAGGTTCTCAGAGGACTCCTTCTGTAGAAGGTTATGGAACCTGATCAGAGGCTGGCTCAGCAGGTCTTGTCAAACCAGTCTCCTCAACACGAGTATGACAGGTATTGGAAGAGGAGAATTCTAGATCCTGTGACCTAATTTTATTTCTATTATTATTATTTTTTATTATTATTATTAGTTGGTGCTTGAACTCAGGGCCTGGGCGCTGTCCATGAGCTTCTTTTGCTCAAGGCTACCACTTGGGCCACAACACCTCTTTTGGCTTTTTCTGTGTATATGGTACTGAGGAATGGAACCCAGGGCTCCATGCATGCTAAGCAAGCACTCTTCCACTAAGCTACATTCCCAGCCCTCTTTTCTTTCTTTCTCCCTTAGTTCATGTAGTATTCCATCTCATCGGACCAGTTGTTTGAGGATTAGGAGTGGAGTTATCCTCCTCCTCAATTGCTCATCATGTGAGGATTGCCACCATGGGAGGGACTGTGAAAGCCTCGGTTTCCTCATCTATTAAGTGAGAATTACTCCTGTTTTAAATGGTTGTCTCAAACTTGCGTCTTTTTTATCTTGCAACCCTTTTTGTGTTTGAAAGCTATTTTAGAGGTTCTCCCCCTCCCCATCTTCTGTGTAGCAGATTGCTCCAGCTATAAGGTAGCGAGCAGCCACAATTGAGTGTTTGCTCATGTCTGTCATGTCAGGGCTGTGTGGCAGGGAGAGGCTTTGTGGGTTGTAGACTTGGACTCCCCCACTCAGACTTAATTGCTTGAGGAATGTGTGTGGTCTCCTTATTTTGCAGTGATTTCATATATTGAAATTATTTTATGCTTACATAATTTTGAAGCCCAAGTAAATTCAGATTTCTACATTCACCATGATTGCTTAGGCAAGGTAGTAGAATAGTGTTTGTTTGTTTCAGTGGAAATATCGGGGGAATCAGATTCAGGGTCTTATGTATACTAATGAAGCACTAGCTCTCTTGAGCACCACCCTAGGCATTAGACTAGATTTTCTTCTCTGCCTCCCTCAATTCTTGACATGGCCCGTGCTTTTGCCAGGCAAGCACCCTTCGTTTGTGAAGGTCATACTATGGGGAGGAGAATGTAAAGAATTCCAGGGTCAGGGAGGTGTGGGCTGGGTCAGAGGAAGGATTGGAGAGGCTGCTGAGCACTGCTTGTAGGAGTGGGTGTCAGGCTGCCTGCAGCAGGCTGGGCAGTGGGGGTGAGGGCTGAATATTGTGTATGAGAGATTTATACTAATTAATATCTTTGAACACCGAATTTTCGGAACTCTGGTGCAATCAAAATGACATCCATGGTTTAATTGTTGGAGTTCAAACAGGAGTTAAACCAGAATTCCTGTGTAGGCTGCTCCGGTGTGCTCTGATGGTTGTGATTGGCTAGCAGCAGAGGTCTTCCGCAGGAATGCCCTCCCCTTATCTCAGGTGCCAGTAGGTAGTTGGTAGGCCCTAAACAAAATTATCCCAGGACCGAGGTGTGGGGTTTTTTTTGTTTTTTTTCTTTTTTGCCTAAGACTTTGAAAATCCACTGACAAAACTGAAGAGGTTTTACCAAATTGCTAGTAACTTAGTAGCGTTTTGATTTTATTGACACTATTTGCATTTTTTAAACATTGAAACATAATTTACTGGTAACTGCATCCATCATCAATGTATAGCTTGATGTATTTTTGTGCTTGGTGGAGAAGGTCAGAAACCTGTGGGCACCAGTTTCTGTTGGGTTAATTATTTGTGCACACAAGTTAGGCTGGTCAGTGAGAGAGTTCAGAAGTACAAGTGGGCTGGTGGGTGTTTGTTCTGTGCTTATGCACACAACTGTGTATGAACAGAAAGTTTTTCCACCCTGGGCCCCAGGGCCCTGGAGGGTACAAACCCCTCCACAAGCTGGGCTCCAGCATTTCTTCCAGACCTTGTTGATTAGTTGGTGGGCATAAGAAAACAACTTAAATTTGGGAACATGATTTAGTGTGTGTGTGTGTGTGTGTGTGTTTTTCAGAACAATGTCTCTACATATTTGTGAATCCCAAAATAATGGACATCTTCTTTTGTTTTTAGTTACCCGTATCTGTGTTCCTGCTGTCTTAAGTCTAGATTTGTTTTTTTTGTTTTTGTTTTTGCTTTTTTTTTTTTTTTTTTTTTTTGGTCTGGTCGTGGGGCCTGAACTCTGGGCCTGGGCGCTGTCCCTCAGCTCTTCAGCTCAAGGCTATCGCTCTACCACTTGAGCCACAGCGCCACTTCCGGCTTTTTTTCTTTTTGCTTATGTGGTGCTGAAGAATCGAACCCAGGGCCTCAGGCATGCAAAGCAAGTGCTCTACCACTGAGCCACCTTCCCAGCCCTAGTCTAGATTTGTTTTGGTCTAGGAGGTGCCATGGCTTAGAGGACTGTCTTTTTTTTTTTTTTTTTTTTTTTGCTGGTCCTGGGGCTTGAACTCAGGGCCTGGGCGCTGTCCCTGAGCTTTTCTGTGCTCAAGGCTAACACTCTACCACTTGAGCCACAGCGCCACTTCCAGCTTTTTCTGTTTATGTGGTGCTGAGGAATCTAACTCAGGGCCTCCTGCATGCAAGGCAAGCACTCTACCTCGGAATCAAATTCCCAGCCTAGAGGACTGTCTTGAAGGGCATTGTACAGGACTACAAAAATAAAAACAAAGAATACTGTAGATACTTCATTATTTGGAATTAGCCCACAATTTTTTTTTTTGGGGGGGGGGATGGGGCCTGAACTCTGGGCCTGTGCACTGTCCCTCAGCTCTTCAGCTCAAGGCTAGCACTCTAACTCTAGAGCCATAGCTCCACTTCTGTCTTTTTCTGCTTATGTGGTGCTCAGGAATCAAACCCAGGGCCTCATGCATGCAAGGCAAGCACACTACCACTGAGCTACCTTCCCAGCCCTAGCCCACAAATTTTCATAGGAATTTTTTTCCCCCGAGGGAGTCAAGTTTGACTAAAAAAAAAATAGTGCTAATGTTTTGATTCATTAATTGTTCACTATCTTACCCTCCTATATTTCCTCCTGCTGGCTAACTATTAAATACTATTACTCTCAGCTTGAATTTATGATAGCTGCTGCCCACTGTGTTCTTTAATACAGCAGTATGAAAAGGGCAAACTGCTATGTCAGGTTCTTTCAATGTGTCCCATCTTCCTTACTTTCTTTTTTGTTTGTTTTTGTTGGTTGTGGGGATTGAACTCTGGGCTTGGGCGCTGTCCCTGGGCTCTTCAGCTCAAGGCGAGTGTTGTACTGAGTGAGCCACAACACTACTTCCTATTTTCTAGTGGTTAATTGGAGATAAGAGTCTCACAGCCTTTCCTGCCTGGGCTGGCTTTGAACCTGATCCTCAGATCTTCACCTCCTTAATAGCTGACAGGGGTGAGCCACTGGCGCCCAGCTGAAATTTTTATGCTTAAAGTATTGTACAGAGAGGTTATGGTTTTGTAATGAGTTTTCCTTCCTTCCTTCCCTCCTTCCCTCCTTCCTTCCTTCCTTCCTTCCTTCCTTCCTTCCTTCCTTCCTTCCTTCCTTCCTTCCTTCCTTCCTTCCTCCCTTCCTCCCTTCCTCCCTCCCTCCCTCCCTCCTTCCCTCCCTCCCTCCCTCCCTCCCTCCCTCTCTCCCTCCCTCCCTCTCTCTCTGTCTCTCTTTCTCTTTCTTTTGCCTGGGTGCTGTCTCTGAACCTCTTTGTGCTCAGGGCCAGCACTCTACTACTTGAGCCACAATGCCATTTCCAGCTTTATCTGAGTAGTTTATTGGAGATAAAAGTCTCATGGACTTTTTTGCCCAGGCTGGCTTTAAAACATGACCGTAGATCTCAGCTTCCTGAGTAGCTAGGATTTCAGGTATGAGCCACCAGCACCCAGCTATGAGTAAGTTTCTTTTTGGACAGTGTCACTGCTTCTTTTGCTTTTCCTCAGTTTCCTCTTATTCCCGCCCAGAGTTGCCTAGTTCATTTTCCATATAATGTCTACTGAGTACCATGACTACCATTTGTTCATTCTTAGGCCAAAAGTCTGGAAAGACCAGGCAGCTGTGGCATCATTGTGAAGCTTACAGAGAATAGTAATAAGGGATCTGATCGTGATAAACACTGCATGAGTCTTTCCTCTATCTAGTGCTCTGGTCTCTCAGCTTGGTGATGGTCTAATCTGGGCTTTTTTCTTTTTCTTCTAGGAGGGAAGGCTCCTGGGAAGGAAAGATGAACCTATTTTTAACCTAAGGCAAACATAGCTGGATGTAGTAATTTCAGGTCCCAGTATGACATTTTCTTCCATTGTAACCCAAGTCACTTTTGAAACAAGTAAACAACCCCCCCCCCCCATTTTTTTGGTGTATTTTGTATTTATAGTATTTCTGGAGAAGATGCTTGTAAAATTCTCTCACTTCCCCTCGTAAATTTGGAGGGCTTAGGGACACTTGAGTTGTGTTGTTTGGGGTTTGGTGCCTGTAGTCTACACCATAATGGACAGTTGCTGGGGTGTGTGGTAAGTGTGGGATAAGGTTTATATAAGCTTGTTCGAGTTCACAGAGCTCATCTGTGGACTTTGTTTTTACAACTGTCAATAAATAGCCCTGCATTGGCAGGGGGTCTAGAGAGGATGGTTGTGCTATGTCCCATATCCCACATTCCTTTGTCTTCCCACTTAAATTTTTTTTCCTGCTAGTTCTGGTCTCTGAGCTCAGGGCCTGGGCTTTGTCCTTGAGGCTGTCTGTGCCCAAGGCTAGTGTTCTACTATTGGAGCTACAGTACCACTTCCAGCTTTTTCTGCTTATGTGGTACTGAGGAATCGAACCCAGGGCTTCATGCATGCTAGGCAAGCACTCTACCACTAAGCCACCTTCCCAGCCCGGTAATTTATTTATTTTTTAAGTTTCAAGTGGTTTTTCTTTTTTTCTCTCTCTCTCTCTCTCTCTCCTTTTTCGCTCATAGCTGCACTGTACCACTTGAGCCACGCCTCTACTTTCAGCTTTTTGTTGGTTAGTTGGAGATAAGAGTCTTGAAGATTTGTCTGTCCTCGCTGGCTCTGAATCTTGATCCTCAGATCTGAACCTTCTGAGTAGGTAAGAATATAGGCCTGAACTGCTGGTGCCTGATCCCAGTAATATCTTTTATTTCCTTATATGGTTAGGTACAAAATGTTGATTTGTCTTCATGATCAGCTCTGATTGAGGAGTTGGTTGTATAGTTTTTTTTTCATTTTTTATTTTTTATTGTAAAGATACTATACAGAGGGTTACAGTTACATGAGTAAGGTAATGAGTACACTTCCTATTGAGCATTGTTACCCCCTCCATTGTTTTCCCCCTACCATCTGTATAGTTGTTTTTTCTTCATAAATAACGTGATTTATGGGAGAGTATGAGTCTACTTAGATATCACCAGATTTGAACCCTCTGGGTCAGTATCCTGTAATTTTGCGCGTTAGGGAATTGAATTCAGAAGGCAACTGCTGTATGCATCTACATCATTCCTATATTGGAATTAGTGTCATCTTACTTGAAGAGCTTTTTTTATGTTTTATCTTTATCACTTCTTAGTTTCCATTATTTCTTTGTTGTTGTTCTTGTTGGTTGTGGATCTTGAACTCTGGGCCTGGGCACTGTCCTCAGCTCTTCAGCTCAAGGCTAGTGCTCCACCTCTTGAGTCACAGTGCCACTTACGGTTTTCTGGTGGTTTATTTGAGGTAAGAGTCTCACAGACTCTCAAAGCCTGCCCAGGCTGGCTTTGACCGTGATCCTCAGATCGCAGCCTCCTGTGTAGCTAGGATTACATGTGAGCCATCAGCACCTGGCTTAGTTCATTAAAAAAAAAAATATTTATGTGACACTGAGGAATCAAACCATTAAGCCACATTCCAGCCCTAGTTCATGTTTTTAACTTACTCAGTGGTGTAATAAATTCCTTCAGTTATTCAGTTTGCTTCCTGGATTGTCCCTGGTTTGGTCAGTGAGTGCCCCTTCTAGCTAGCTGGTCCCTGTATTCTTTTGAGGGTCTTTGTCATTGTCTGAGTACTTAGTGGTGCAGCATGATTTTAGGCTCCTGTCCCAGTGTGGCCTCAGCTTTTTTCACGATGATCCTTTTTTTGTAAGTTTGTGTCTTGGAGTAGGAGAATAGTGTCTCTCTATGTTACCCAGATTACTGATCCTCCTGTCTCAGCCTCTTAAGTATATGGTTTCTTTAACTTGGAGTGGCATGTAGAAACCTGGAGATATGAGTATATGATAGATATTTCTTTTTTTTTGTTAGTCGTGAGCCTGAACTCTGGGCCTGGAAGCTGTCCCTTAGCTCTTCAGCTCAAGGCTAGTGCTCTACCATTTGAGCCACAGCACCACTCCCCATGATATATATTTCTATTTACTGAAAAATCTTAAAAAAATTAGTCTGATTTTAAAATAAGTCTGATTTTTTTTTTAAATTTGAATACTTAACTGTGGAGCTGAGGGTTTAACTTTAATAGAATGCTTGCCTAGCATGTATGAAGCTCTAGGTTTAACCTAAAAAAAAAACAGAACTGCCATTGAATAAAGGGAGTGTCTAATTCTTTGCTTTGTTTTCAGTAGAAAAGGAAAATGATGAGAATAAGATGGGTTTTATTTATTTTTAGTGGTACCTCATGCATGTTAAGCATGCATTCTCCCACTGAGAGCTATACCTCTAGTTTCTTCTAAGAGATGGACTTCAGAAAACAGGTCTTTCTTGCCTCAAAAAAAAAAAAGTATCCTTTTCTAATTGATGAGAAATAAGAATCACTGAGTTAGTTTCTAAAGAGGAAGGATGTATATCTGAATGTCAACGTGAGGAACTCTTGTTCTGGGGTATGTCCTCCTTAAGTAGATCAGCCCCTTGAGGCAGTGCTATTTGTACTATTGTCAGGACTTTGCATATAGTGTCCCTTGTTATATGCAGTCTTTGACATAGTTCACCCACAGTAGGTGCCAAATTTCATGGGAAGACATGCATCTGACCTATGTTCTTGTGTACACTCATTAGATTATGAGCACATCAGATCTGGACCTTGTTACTATTCTAAGAATTCAAGGAAGCTGCAAAGTGTCCTGTTGGAAAGGTTTCTTGAAGCAGCGTTTAAGAGAGGCTGAGCCCTGGCGTAGGAGGAGGAGTTAAAAAAAATTCCACTTAATAGATGCTTGCTTTCTTTTTTTTTTTTTAAGGAGAAGGCTCTCATATCTGAATGTAGCATTGTAATTAGTCCTATCTTTTGAGGTGGTATTGTCAGAGTGTGATTGGTATAGTGGCTCCAAGGTGGAGTTGGCTGCCGTTTCTGGACTAGAGGAGGGAAAGGGGCTGTGTGAAAAGGAGAACGTAAAAGTCACTAGGAAGCCTAGAGTTGCTCTGGGAACTCTCAGTGCACATGGAGTTGAACAGGTGGCTCCCCCCCCCCCCCCCCCCCCCCCCCCCCCGCTCCTGCCGCCTGTGGGAAGTCATACAGGGTCTTAAACTCAGCAAGTGATTGGACTTGACCCATGGGCAATAGTTGTGAGCTGCTTGTACCCATGTGATAGCAGTTTTGGCTTGGGTGGTGAGTTAATCTAGAGAGCTGTGCTTTCAGTTCTGGTCTGAATCTGGTGTGGATCTGTATGTGTGTGTGTGTGTGTGTGCGCGCGCGTGCGTGCGTGCATGTGTGTGTGTGTCCATCCATCTGTCCAGCTGGATATCCTCATTCTATAAGCTTTGTTTCCCCCTATCTTTAATAGTTTGGTTTTTTTTTTGGGTCGATTGTGGGGCCTGAACCCTGGGCCTTGGGCACTGTCCCTCAGCTCATCAGCTCAAGGCTAGAGCTGGACCACTTGAGCCACAGCACCATTTCCGGCTTATGCTGTGCTAAGGAATCGAACCCAGAGCTTCTTGCATGCAAGGCAGGCACTCTACCACTGAGCTACCTTCCCTCCCCCCCCCAATTTTTTTTCAAGTAACAAAAATTTTACAGAAGAGCTGAGGGACAGCGCCCAGGCTCAGAGTTCAAGCCCCACAATGGACAAAAACAAAACAAAAAAACCCAAGCACTAGTGGCCTATACCTGAAATCATAGTTACTCAGGAGGTTGAGATCCTGAGAATTGTAGGTCATAATCAGTTCAGTGAAAAAGTCCATCAAACTCCCATCTCCAAAATAATCAGGAAAGGCTGGATTAGAAGTGTGGTCAAAATGGTAGTTACAGCCAAGCAAGCAAGCTGAGTAATTTTTTTTTTTTTGCAGTTGAGGGCCTTGAACTTGGGCCTGAGTGCTGTCCCTGAGCTCTATTGCTCAAGATGAGCACTCTACCACTTTGAACCACAGCTGCACTTCAGTGGTTTTTGAGTAGATAAGAGTCTCACAAGAACTTTTTTGCCTGGGCTGGCTTCGAACTACGATTCTCAGATCTCAGCCTGCTGAGTAGCTAGGATTACAGGTGTGAGCCACCAGCACCTGGCAAGCTGAGTAATTTTTTTGAGGCAGAATTCAAACCAGGTATTAGCAAAGAAGGAAAAAAAAAGTATAGTAGAAATATAAACCAGTAACAGTTGTTTATTGTTATTAGCAAATGTTATGTTCTGTGTATAATTGTGTGTGCTAGACTTTTGTAGGACTAGCAGCCCAATAGTTCAAAGCCCGGGTTGGCTTTGAACCACAATCCTCAGATCTCAGCTTCCTATGTAGCTAGGATCCTAGGCTTGAGCCACCGGTGCCCGGCTCGCATTAGGTTTTACACTGTTGTCACCACAAAAACATGAGTAATGCATTGTGCTATGTCTAGGGTGTTAGGTATTTTTCCATTATAACTTTAGAGGGCCAACATCGTAGATGGGATCTAAACATTGTTCTGTGGTGCGTGACTGTACTTAGTGATGTATATGACTTTTTTTTTTTTTTTTTGGTAGGTGGTGGGGCTTGAACTCTGGGCCTGGGCGCTGTCCCTGCACTCTTTAGCTCAAGGCTAGAGCCACAGCACCACTGTGGTTTTCTAGTGGTTTATTGGAGATAAGAGTCTCACAGACTTTCCTGCCTGGGCTAGCTTTAAACTGTGATCCTCAGATCTCAGCCTCCTGCATAGCTAGGATTATAGGTATGAGCCACCGCCGCCCAGCTAGGCTTGATTCTTGTTTAACCTTTTTTATACTACCTGGGCATTGGTAATTATTTTCTAATTTATTTTTTTTTGTGCTGGCACTGAGGCTTGAACTCAAGGCTTCTCGCTCTCACTTGGCTTTTTCACTTAAGGCTGGTGTTCTACCACTTGATCTATACCCCCACTTTTCATTGACTTTGCTGGCTAAATGGAGATAAAAGTCTCATGGTCTTTTCTACCCAGGCTGCCTTGACTTGCAATCCTTAGTTCTCAGCCTCCCGAGTAGCTAGAATTACAGGCATGAGCCAGAGCACCTAGTTCATCATTGGTAATTAAAAGACTTGGACCATGTTATGAGAATGTGCTCATAAAGCATCTTGTAGTATTTTTTTTCTGAAGTCTTAATTGGTATGACTCAATAATATTTTTGTCTTGTTTAGCTTTGTTTATACTGGGGATTCAACTCAGGGCCTTAAATGTGGTTGGCAGGTACTCTATCACTGAGCAATCCCTTTAATTCCTGAGTAATTTTTCCTAAAATATTCATTCATTCATTCATTCTGGTGAAGTATCTATAACATAAAATATACCATCTTGTTTTGTTTGTTATTTTGAGATAGGATCTTGCTATGTAGCCCAAGCTCACCTCAAATTTGCAATTCTTCTGCCTCACAGTCCCTAAGCACTGGGATTGGAGGTATGCTTTACTATTTCTGGTCTATCTTAACTTTTGTTTATTTATTTACTTTGGTCATGGGACTTGAACTCAGGGCCTGGTCACTGTCCCTAAGCTTTTTTACTCAAGGCTAGTGCTCTACCACTTTGAATTATAATGCCACTTCCAGTTTTCTGGGTGTTCATTGGAGATCAGAGTTTCCCAGGTCTTTTCTGCCCAAGCTGGCTTTGAGTCAGGATACTCAGATCTTGGCTTCCTAAGTACCTAGGAATACAGGTGTGAGCCACTGGCACATGCCCCCCCCCCCCCTTTTTTTTTTAATTTTATTGTAAAGATGCTGTACAGAGGGGTTACAGTTACATGAGTAAGGCAATGAGTATATTACTCTTCCTCCCCCCCCTTTTTTTTTTGGTGCTAGTCTTGGGGCTTGAACTCAAGTTTTGAGTACTTCCCCTGAGCTTTTGTGCTTAAAACTAACACTCTACCACTGGCTAAATGGTTAATTGGAGATAACAGTCTCAGGGACTTTCCTGCCCAGGCTGCTTTTGAACCTCCATGTTCAGATCTCAGCCTCCTGAGTAGCTTGGATGTCAGCTACTGGTGTCTGGCTTGTCTTAACTCTTTAAAAAGTGTGTGTGTGTGTGTGTGTGTGTGTGTGTGTGTGTGTGTGTGTGTGTGTGTGTGTGTGTGTGTGTGTGTGTGTGTGTGTGTGTGTGTGTGTGTGTGTGTGTGTGTGTGTGTACTTGCTGAGAATTGAACCTAGGGTTGTGTCCATGCTAAAGCACACCCTGTAGCACTGAGCTGTATCTTCAGCCTAAAACAAATTTGAATTCTAAAAAAAAAAACAAAACACAACATAAAACCTACCATCTGAATAGTTAAAAGTAGTAAGTAATATTTAACCACAGCTTATGGAGTTCAGTGAAGTGTAGATGAACTGTTTTTTCCAGTGAGCCCTATCACATAAAATGTTAAAAAATCTACTCAGATTGAAGCTGTGGTCCTGTAAAGAAAGACTGTTTAGCTCTGGGTTTTGAGCCGTGTCTTCCCTTTGTCTAGGACATGTTTGCATCTGAGCCAGTTTATACCCAGGTGTTATATCTTTGTTTCTTTCAATGTTTGCTGGAAAAAAACCCAAACTACCATTGGCAGAAATCACTACCCTTTGTAGATCCTTGCATTTGATATCTTCTGTAGGTGGGAATTTATAAGCATTTTCCAAGTGAGAGAAATGTTCCAAGTAGCTTTCTGTTAGATGGACTTTTCACGGTACTTGCTTCTCAGAAGTGGCAGCTTTCTCTCCTGCATATTTTTACCTTTAAATCTCTTGCTATTTGTGTGACCCTGGATCCCTTTGATTGATTGGTTCCTCCATCCCCTTGATTGCTGACTTCCTAAAACCTTAGAGTTAGTCCTATATCACCAAACACGCCAGGTAGGAATTTGTTCATGACTAGAGCAATCGTGGGTGAATCCTTAAATTTTCACCAATGACTTGGTTTAAGACCTTTTATCAGATGTTAAAAAGTGTTTATAAGCAGAGAAATATGCCTGTCTTTTTGGTATTTGGAGCCAAAATAAACAGTGACTTTACAACTATTGTTTTTCCAGTGTATTAAGTATATTCTGTTGGCCATCAGATTGAGCCTCTTTAAACTAGTTAACCTTCCAGAATTTCTGTATTAATACTAGACTGACAGTTAATATTTCACTTTAACTTCTGGGTGGCGTGGAAAAAAGCTTTTGTTGTTGTAACCCTAGATAGGTTATTAGTTAGGATGTCGGCTTTTTCACTTTTCCTACAACCACTTAAAACAGGGACCTGAGATTTTATTACTTTAGTCTTGTTTTAAAATGGAAATCCGCCCCCCCCCCCCCCCCCCATCTTGGGGCTTGAACTCAGGGTCTGGGCACTGTTCCTGAGCTCTTTTGCTTAGGGCTAATGCTGTACCACTTTGAGCCACAGCTCCACTTCTGCTTTTCTGGTGGTTAATCAGAGATAAAAAGAGTATTACTAGCCAGGTGCTGGTGGCTCACGCCTGTAATCCTAGCTCTTCAGGAGGCTGAGATCTGAGGATCAGGGTTAAAGCCAGCTCTGGCTGGAAAGTCTGTAAGACTCTTATCTCCAATGAAACACCAGAAAACCAGAAGTGGCGCTGTGGTAGATCGCTAGCCTGGATTGAAGAGCTGAGGGACAGCGCCTAGGCCCAGAGTTCAAGTGCCATGACTGACTCCTCCCCCCCAAAAAAAAAAGAAAAAGAAAAAAAGAGTCTTAGGTACTTTCCTGCCTGGGC
The DNA here is from genome assembly GCF_019054845.1 of Dipodomys spectabilis. Classification (NCBI taxonomy): domain Eukaryota; kingdom Metazoa; phylum Chordata; class Mammalia; order Rodentia; family Heteromyidae; genus Dipodomys; species Dipodomys spectabilis. Next base: position 2,231,283 of record NW_024871037.1, read on the forward strand.
TGGCTTTGAACCTGGAGCCTTAGATCTCATTGTCCTGAGTAGTTAGGATTACAGGCGGATAAATAGTAACAATTTTGACAGATTAGGGACTGTTTTTAGGTAACATGCCTTTTTTTTTTTTTTTTTTTTTTTGTCGGTCGTGGGGCTTGAACTCTGGGCCTGGGCGCTGTCCCTCAGCTCTTCAGCTCAAGGCAAACGCTCTACCACTTGAGCTACAGCGCCACTTCCGGTTTTCTGGTGGTTTATTGGAGATAGGAGTCTCATGGTCTCTCCTGCCCGGGCTGGCTTTGAACCGCGATCCTCAGATCTCAGCCTCCTAAGTAGCTAGGATTACAGGCGTGAGCCACCAGCGCCCGGCTAGGTAACATGCCTTTTGGGACTACTGGGCCTCAGGACCTTTGCTTCATGCTGTGTGATTAGAAACGTGTTAAATCTTAACTTTTCTTTCATTCTTGGAAAGTAAGAACTAGTAGCTATATTCTTTGCAATTTTTGGTTTAAAATATGTGGAAGTTTTAATTCATTGGGTTTTTCAGCCCATGACAAAGCATTAAGATGATTGCACATTGACTTGGTGCCTTAATGTGCTTTTGTTCCTCACATTTATTGAGTAGAACACATTTAGTAACTGGGCTTCGGTGTGTCTGGGGCACTCCTTAGCTCTAGGGAGGTAGCCTGAGCAGAGAACTACTTGTCTCCTGGGCTGGAATGCCAGTGGAGTAGAAACTTTATACTTCCCAGGCACGTTAGGCTGTCTGGTCAGCGTTGGGTATAAGGGTCGAGTGCTTTACTCTTAACTGAATGTCATGCTTCAGTTACATCTAGATAGAGATTATTAGTATAGGTGAGAGGCAGGGCTAGAATTCTTTCCTGCTGAACTATGCCTTAGATGATGGCTTGCCATCATAATACTTTTTTTTTTTTTTTTTGCCAGTCCTGGGTCTTGAACACAGACCTGAGCATCGTCTCTGAGCTTCTTTTGCTTTTTCTGTCTATGTGGTACTGAGGAATTGAACCCAGGGCTTTACGCATGCTAGGCGAGCACTATACGCAATGTGTGCCACATTTCCAGCCCACTGTAATAGTTTTGATTCCTCAGTTGTACTTGATAACTAATCTGGTAAATCAGTTACCTTTTAGGCAATTATTTATGCAGACCTGAGTTTTTTACTTTTGCGTATCACTCCAGAGTCCCTCATTTTTAGATTTTTAGATTTTTAGATTAAGTTGTCTGAAAGGTTTTTTTTTTTTTGTGCTTGTTCTGGGGCTTGAACTCAGCACTATCTTGACCCTGGGCACTATGTTGTCTCTCAAGTTTTTTGCTCAAGGCTGGTGCTCAACCACTTGTCACAACCTCCATTTCCATCTCTTAGGTGGTTCATTGGAGACAAGAGTCTCACAGACCTTCCTATCCAGGCTAGCTTCAAACCAATATCCTCAGATCTCAACCTCTTGAGTAGCTAGCATTACAGGCATGAGCCACCAGTGCTAGCCTATGTGAGTTACTTTATTTGTTATTTTGTCTTTGTGCTTGACCTAGGGCTGGAGCTCAGGGCCTTCCTTATTCTGATCTTTTTTTTTTCTTAAGGACAGTGCTTTTACTACTTGAGCCACACCACCTCTTGTAGCTTTTTTGGTAGTTAATTGGAGATAAAGAGTCTCATGGGCTTTCCTGCCTGGGCTGGCTTCTATATAAAATCCTTAGGTCTGTCTCCTGAGTAGCTAGGGTTACAGGCCAGTGCCTGACTTCTGTGAACTATTATTACTATTATTATTATTATAGTCGGTCCTGGGGCTTGAACTCTGGGTGTGGGCGCTGTCCCTGAGTTCTTCAGCTCAAGGCTAGCACTCTACCCCTTGAGCCACAGCACCACTCCAGCCTTTTCTGTTTATGTGGTATTGAGGAATCGAACCCAGGGCCTCATGCATGCCAGGCAAGCACTCTACCACTGAGCCACCTTCCCAGCCCCTGTGAATTATTTTATTTATTTATTTATTTTTTTTGGGTCCGGTCGTGGGGCCTGAACTCTGGGCCTGGGTGCTGTCCCTCAGCTCTTCAGCTCAAGGCTAGCGCTCTACCACTTGAGCCACAGCGCCACTTCTGGCTTTTTTCTTTTTGCTTATGTGGTGCTGAGGAATCGAACCCAGGGCTTCATGCATGCAAGGCAAGTGCTCTACCACTGAGCCACCTTCCCAGCCCCCTGTGAATTATTTTTGAGAGAGGATCTCACTTTATGCCTGACTGGCCTGCATTTGGAGCCACCTAATTGTACTTTGTTGTTGCAAAGATAGGTGTGCACCCAGCCATTGTGCTTTCCTTGTAGCTTGGAAGGGAATAACAGATATACACCACTATGCCTGGCTTGTGAACTCTTAAGCTCAGACTTTCCTTCAACTGCAGTGTCCCCAATTTCTGCCTAAGTAAGATTTCCAACACTGTGTGTGTGTGTGTGTGTGTGTGTGTGTGTGTGTGTGTGTGTGTGTGTGTGTTTGTGTGTGTGTGTGTGTGTGTGTGTGTGTGTGTGTGTGTGTTGTGGGGCTTGAACCCTGAGCCTGGGCTCTGTCCCTGAGCTCTTCAGCTACAGGTGAGTGCTCTACCACCTGAGCCACAGCACCACTTCTCATTTTCTGGTGGATAATTGGAGATGAGTCTCACAGACTTTCCTGCCCAGGCTGGCTTTGAACCACAATCCTCTGACCTCAGCCTCCTGAGTAGCTAGGATGACAGGAGTGAGGTACCCTGCTCACTTTTTATTACCTTGAGACAGGACCTCTTACCTCAGCCTCCAGAGTGCTGGGATGACAGGAGTATTCTACTCTGTCAAGGCTCTGTCCCTAGGATGGGATTCTGAAGCTGAGGAATGGATCCTCTGTCTCGCAAGCTTGACTTTGTGTCACCCTGTATACCATGGCTGGTGGGTGGGTGTGTTCAGAGCGCCCAAGGTTCCGAGAGGGCCTTCTTTATGGAATTAGATTTCACTGGCATCTAGGGCAGCAGTAAGAGCTCCAATTTAGTTGTGGGCATGGCTGCTGGCACGGGGAGTGGGTCTCTTGCGCCACTCATCTCTCAGTAAAGCTTTGGCCGTTCTTGTCAGCCAGACAAGTCCAGCTGAAATATGTTCTTGAGTGGCTCTGAATAGATCCTGGTGTGCCATGGTGTTAGAATGTCAAGAAGCCTAAACACTTTTTTTGGGGGGTGCCAATCCTGAGATTAAACTCAGGGCTTGGGTACTGTTCCTAAGCTTTTGTCCTCAAGCCTAGTGCTCTACCTACTTGAGCTACTACCATTTCTGGCTTTTTAGGTAGTTAATTGGGGAAGATAAAAGGCTCATGGACTTTCCTATCTGTGGTGGCTTCAAACCGCAATCCTCAGATCTCAGCTTTTTGAGTGGCTAGGATTATAGGTGTGAGCCACTAGTGCCTGGCTAACGATTCTCCTGACTATGGTTGAATGTTGGCCTTTCTTTAAGCCTTCATCCCTATAAACATGAGTAGAAGGATCTCAGCAGTGACCAAGTGTGTGAATATGAGACTTGTATTAAAAAAAAAAATCCTAGCTGTATGCCAGTGGCTCACACCCATAAGCCTAGCTACTCAGAGGCTCAGATATGAGGATCACAGTTTGAAGCCAGCCCAGGCAGAAAATTCCCCAATTAACCACTCAAAAAACTAGAAATGGTTCTGTGGCACAAAGTGATAGAGCGCTAGCCTTGAGCACAAAGAGGCTCAGGAACTGTGCCCAGGCCCTGAGTTCAAGCCCCATGACCAACCCCCCCCCAAAAAAAAAAAATTCAGAGGAACACTCTAACACAGGTGTGTAGATAGCCCACTGAGTTCCTAGCACAAGCCGACTTGACCCTTGTTTGTAGAAAGCCAGCATCTGAAAGACACAGCTTCCTTTTTTGTCAAATTACAAAAAAGATCTTTTCTCCTCAGAGCATGGAAAACCAACACATAGTAGTTGGACTTGTGCCCTGGACATTGCCTGCCTGCCTGCTAAATGGAGAGCACTTAGTCATGACCATGAAATAGACACCCTATGTCATCCTGTGTCCTCAGATAGCAGACTGAGCTTATACTCTTGTAGGGCAGGGTGTGGCGCATAATGCATGCTGTTTTTCACATAAGATTTAAAAAATAAGAATCAGATTAAAAAAGTAAAAATGGGGGCTGGGAAGGTGGCTCAGTGGTAGAGTGCTTGCCTTGCATGCATGAGGCCGTGGGTTCGATTCCTCAGCACCACATAAGCAGAAAAGAGCCGGAAGTGGCATTGTGTGGCTCAGGTAGTAGAGTGCTAGCTTTGAGCTGAAGAGCTGAGGGACAGTGCCCAGGCCCAGAGTTCAGGCCCCATGACTGACAAAAAAGAAAGAAAAAAAATGGGAAAAGTAAGTAAACTAAATTAAAGATATATAGGTTTTTTTGTTTTTGTTTTTTTTAAAGGAGCCTGTGTTTTCCTCTTGTCTGGATACCTTGGGAGTGCTGGTCATACTTTAGGGATTACAACAGATATATCCTTGTCCTCCCTCATTTAGTCTCCTTGGGCTGTTGATTGAGCTGAGCCATTTACTAAACAGAGTTACAATGTACAAGAAAGGAAAAGCCCAGTAAAAGAGGCACTACGTAAGCTGGGTGTGGTTTTATAGGCCTGTAATTCTAACACTCAGGAGGATAAGGCAAGAGGATCATGAATTTGAGGCTGGCCTGGGTTACATAAGGAGACCTTGTCTCAAAAAAAAACAAAAACAAAACCCTATGTAACAGTAAAAAGCAGAACAAGACACACACACACACACCCACAAAACTAAAGTTATAAATTAAGATAGTGTATAAGAACAGAAAAATTAAAAAGTGATACCGGGGCTGGGAATGTTGGCTGAGCAGTAGCATGCTTGCCTAGCATGCACAAAACCCGGGGTTGGATTCTTCAGCACCACATCAACAGAAAAAGCCAGAAGTGGCATTGTGGCTCAAGTGGTAGAGTGGTAGCCTTGAGCAAAAGGTTCTGAGTTCAAGCCCCAGGACTGGCACACACAAAAAAAAAATGATACAATAAGCTATAAAAATGCTGCAAAAGGGACAAGATACTAAAAATAAAAATAGAAAAAAAACATGAGGAACCTGTGTTCTTTCATTCAAGGCTATTTCTCAAGGCTAGCATCCTATCACCTGAGCCACTGTACCATTTGGAGCTTTTTCTGAGTAGTTAATTAAAGATAAGAGTCTCATACACTTTCCTGCCTGGGGCAGGCTTCGAAAATTAAAGATAAGAGTCTCTTACACTTCCCTGCCTGGGGCAGGTTTCGAACTACAATCCTCAGATATCAGATCTCTTCTGAGTAGATAGCATTATAGGCATAGGCCACCAGTGCCCAGCAAGGAACCTCTTTAAACTTGGGGTGCTATATAGGTACCTGAGGAGAAGACTCTTACCAGAGTATGAAAAACATTAGACATTGAGAAATCAGGATATTTTCTTCCTTGCCTTTCCTGGTGGAGGACCATGCAAATGTCTTTGATAATTAAGTACTTCTTGGAATTGCTTCCCATCAGGTCTCTGTAGTCATTTGGACCTTGGTAGTGAATGTAGCATTTAATTCTGGTGAGTCCGTGTTAGATAAAAATGACCCAGCTGTGTACTGATGTTAGAGAGGAAAAGTCATAGCAAGGAATGTATCTGAAGTCCTGGGAAGGCTGGCTGGTTGCAGAGGGTCTCTTGGAGCTGGAACAAGGCAGTAGAAAAGGAGAAGAGTAAGGGGGGGAGCCATACCAAATTAGAAAACACCTGAGGCATGCAATTTTAATTCCTTTCTCCTTTGTGTTTGATATGTTTTTGTGAGCCCTCAAAGTGCAAGCACTGGTTTAGGAGCTATATACCAGGCACTCTGCTTGCAGGAACAGCAATATATTTAAACTTTAGTAACATAGGTGTCAAGAAATGGAGAGAGGCTCAATGCTAGCATAGGTGTCAAGAAATGGAGAGAGGCTCAATGCTAGTGGCTCACACTTGTAATCCTAGCTACTCAGGAGGTTGAGATGATCAGGATTAAGGTTCAAAACCAGATGGGCAGAAGAGCCTATAAGACTCTGTCTCTAATCAGCTAAAAGCAAAGCTAGAAGTATGGGTCAGGTGGTAGAATACCAGCTGAACAGGCAAGTGAAGTGAATGGGAACCCTTGAGTTCAAATCCTGATATTGCACAAAACAAAAACAACAACAAAAAGCTGTCTGTTTGAGGAAGTAAGTTCTAAAGTTAGAGACCCTTATGACATTCCCCTTTTCCCCTTTTTCTTTTCAAGTGATTATAATCCTGAATTTGGCAGTTTTTATGATCAAGTGCAAAGTTTTATTTCTTGTATATTAATTCATAGACAATGTAATTTATATGTTTTATATAAATGGTATGTCTTTCTATATGGCTTATGTATTTTTAATTTTTCTCTCATCTCTCTCTCTTATTTTTGCATTGCTGGAGATAGAACACATACAGTGCTTTTTTTTTTTTTTTTTTTTGGGCTGTGGGGCTTGAACTCAGGGCCTGGGCACTGTCCTGAGCACTTTTGCTCAAGGCTAGTGCTTGAGCCACAGCTCCACTTCTAGTTTCCTGGTAGTTAATTGGAGATAAGTGTCTCTTGAGAAGTGGCACTGTGGCTCCAGTGGTAGTGTGCTAGCCAAAGAAGCTCAGGGACTGTGTCCAGGCCCTGAGTTCAAACCTCAGGACTGGTAAGAACAAAACAAAACAAAAAGTCTCATAGACTTTCCTGCCTGGGCTGGCTTTGAACCACGATTCTCATATCTCAGCCTCCTGAGAAGCTGGAATTACAGACATGAGCCACCAGCTCCCAGCTTCTTAGTGAGGTTTTAATATGAGTTAGGTTAAACCTTGTATTAGTTTCCTAGGGCTGCTGTAAAAAGATTTTCACAGCCTTAGTGGCTTCAAATAGCATGCACATTTATTCTCTTATAGTTCTGGTCTCCAGAAGTCCAAAATGAAGGTGTTGGCAAGGACTGAGCTCCCTCTGGAGGCTCTGGGGGGGAATCTATTCCTTGCTTCTTTCTTTCTTCCTCTTTTCTTAGTCAGTTCTGGGGCTTGAACTCTGGGCCTGGGTGCTGTCTCTGAGCTCTTCATCTCAAGGCAAGTCTTCTACCACTTGAGCCACAGCGAGCGCCACTTCCTGTTCCTTGCTTCTAACTTTTTGTGGCTGCCAGCATTCTTTGACATTCCTTGGTTTGTGGCTTCAGCACTAGTCTCTGCCTTAGGTTTCATGTCAGTATCTCTGTTTCACATCTCTATCTCATTCTGTGTATGGGGAGGGATTAGGGTGGGGGGAGGAGGGACCCCACAGTAATTTCCTCTGACGATTGTGATTGAATTTAGATCCTACCCAGATAATCTCACCACGTCAAGACTCTTACTTTAATCACCTTTGCAAAGACTCTTTTTCTTTATAACATCTTTACAGGTTTCAGGGATTAGGGCCTGAGATCTTCTAGTGGTTGTTATTTACTCAAAGCCTATATACTGATTTAGGGGCATCAGTGTTTTTACTATGGGTTTCAATCTTTGCTTTCTTTCAACAGTGTTTTATAGTTTTCAGTATACAAATTCTAGACATACTTTGCTAGATTTCTGCCGAAGTATTTCCTTTTTTTTTTTAATGATTTAAATGTCATATTTTTAATTTTGGTGTTCACATGTTCACTGAAGTATAGAACAATGTAATTAGGGGACTAGAGTAGTAGCTTAATGGGGCGGTATGTGAGACAGGGTAGACGTTCTTGGCAGAAGCATTGGGGGTTAGTACATGACTTTGAATCAGTGACCATTGCTGAAATGTGAATCTCCTCTTCTTCTTTTACAGACTCTGGGTGTTCTGGGATGGAGAAAGTATACAGAGGGTGAGGACCCAACTGCGGGACCATATCACTTGCTTCCTTCCTTAGCAAGATTATCAGCTTGAGCAAACTCAAGCCCATGCTAAAGATGTCTATGGGCCACTCACTGCTCCCCCTCTGGGGGAGGACCTTTCTCCTTCTACTCTGCATGGCCATGGCGCAATCCCGCTGGCCAAGTGACCCTTCAGAAGCCGTCAGGGACTGGGAGAACCAACTGGAGGCATCCATGCACTCTGTGCTTTCCGACCTTCATGAAGCTGTTCCCACCGTGGTTGGCATTCCTGATGGCACAGCTGTCGTCGGTCGCTCATTTCGAGTGACCATTCCAACAGATTTAATTGCCTCCAGTGGAGAAATAATCAAGGTGAGACTGGATATGAAGTGCAAATGAGGGACTCTCATCTTCCATTTTAATTTTGGTGCCTTTTCCTAAGGTCTCAGTTGTAGCAGGCTGCAGTAATTCTGGTTTGCTCCCATGTTGAAGGACTCACCATGGAAAAGCCATTACTATGCACTGTGGACAGTCTCTTGGTTGTTGGCTTAGGGATTTTTGTTAAAAAGCCTGGCATGTGTATAAGAAAAAAGTCACCTTTCCTAAACCATAGTGGTAAGCTCTAAAATACAGAACTTGTAAGTACTTTGAACTCTGTGTGTGTGTGCGCGCGCACACGCACGCGTAGGCGCATGTGCACACATGCACATATACATGTGCTGCTACTGATGCTTGAACTCAGGGTCTTGTGGTCTTGATTGTTGTTGTTGTTGGTTTTTTTTGTTGGTTGTGGGGCCTGAACTCTGGGCTTGGGTGCTGTCCCTCAGCTCTTCAGTTCAAGGCTACGCTCTACCACTTCAGCCACAGCGCCACTTTTGGCTTTTTCTGCTTATGTGGTGCTGAGGAATCGAACCCAGGGCCTCATGCATGCAAGGCAAGCACTCTACCACTGAGCCACCTTCCCAGCACTTGATTGTTGTTTTTCTTCATAGCTGGCCCTCCAGAATTTGTTCAGTTCTGTGGTGAGTCTTCTGGGTTTATCTGCCCAGTCTGGCTTTGAACTAGAGTCTTTAGAATTCAGGTTCTCAAGTAGCTCGGATTATAGATAGGAGCCATCAGTACTTGGTTTGACTGAACTTTTTCTCCTTTTTTTTTTTATTTACTTTTTGTGCCAATACTGGGGCTTGAGCTCAGGGCCGAAGTGCTGTCCCTGAGGTGGTTTTGTTTTTTGTTTTTTTGTTTTGCTTTTTGTTTTTTTGCCAGTCCTGGGGCTTGAACTCAGGGCCTGGGTACTTCTTTTGTTCAAGGCTAGCACTGTACTACTAACCCCAGCTCCACTTCTAGCCTTTTCTCTTTATGTGGTGCTGAGGAATCAAACCCAAGACAGCTCATGCCTATAATCCTAGCTGTTCAGGAAGCTGATATCTGAGGATCAAGGTTCGAAGTCTAGGCAGGAAAGTTCATGATACTCATCTCCAGTTAGCCACCAAAAAGCCAGAAGTAGAACTGTGGCTCATTGGTAGAGTGCTAGCCTTGAGCACAACAAGCTTTGGGAAAATGTTCAGGCCCTGAGTTCAAGCCCCACAACAGGCATCAAAAACAAACAAACCAAGACCTGGGCATTTGGTGGCTCATGCCTGTAATCCTAGCCACTCAGGACGCTGAAATCTAGTCCCTGTGAGACTCTTATCTCCTATTAACCATTGAAAAACTGGAAGCAGAGCTGTTGCACAAAATGGTAGAGCACTAGCTATGAGCAAAAGAGCTCAGGGATAGTGCCCATGCCCTGAGTTCAAGACTCAAAACTACAAACAAACAAACCCCAAGATACAGCCAGGAATGTGACTTGGTGCTAGAGTGCTTGTCTAGTGTACATAACGCTCTGGGTTCAATCCACAGCACTGAAAAAATATGTAAATTAAAAAAAAAAGTGACGAGGCGCCAGTGGCTCATGCCTATAATCCTAGCTGCTCAGGAGGCTGAGGTCTGAGGTTTGTGGTTTGACGCCAGCCTGGGCAGGAAAGTCTATGAGACTCTTATCTCCAATTAAACCAGAAGTATTCCTGTGGCTCATAGTGGTATGGCACTAGCCTTGAGTGAGAAAGCTCAGGGATTGGGCCCAGGCCCTGAGTTCAAGTCCCAGGACTTACAAAATAAGATTAGAAGTGTACGTGTGTGTGCATGTATGTGCGTGCACATACTTTAGTTTGCTGGTTGATTTATATCTAATGTGGTTTTTAACCATTTGAGAACCCAAAGAATTCAAACTTTAGCGTTGCCACTTTCGGGGAAGCAATCCAGAGAACAAGGGATCTGAGACATATGTCCTGGCTGATGCACCAGGATGGATATTGGGTGAAAAAGGAAGCTTTTGTGTGAAGGAAAAATAGTCCTATCTGCTTTGGAATCCTGAAATTTCCCCTCAACTCTGTACATTTATATGGTAGACAGGCAGATAGAATATATCCTTTAATTTTGAATATCACCTAGAGTAGAAGTTAGCACACTAATTTCCTGCAGTGACAGATAGCAAATATTATAGGCTTTGCAGGCTCATAGTTTCTCTTTAACTCTTCAGATCACCAATATAATACAAAACATGTAGACAGCACATAATTGAATGGGTAGGCTATGTTCCAATAAAACTTAGGTATACTGAAAATGAAAATTTAATTACATACATATGTTGAAAAATATTTTTTTTCCTTAATCATTTGAAAGTAGAAAAGACATGTCACGTATGAATAGGTGGTGGGCCACATTTTGCCTATGGCCATAGTTTTCTGATTCCTGCCCATGGCATTGATTTCCTAAATCATGCCTATAATCCCAACACTCAGGAGATTGATTGAGGGGGATCGTGAGTTAGAGTCCAGTCTGTACTGTAGATTGAGATCCTGCTTAAGAAAAAAACCCAAAACCTGTCTTTTGAATTCGTACATTTTGGTTACATTTCTGTTATCTAGTAGAGTCTCAAGTATTTATGATCTGGAAGGGGGGATGAAGATCTACCCTGTCAGTACCCATTGCTTTGGATTATCAAAGCCTTACTGGTCATACACAAGAGAAAAACTAGCCTATGCTAGGCTCAGCAAAAGACTAAGCTTGAGCCACCAGCACTTGGCCTTCAACCGTTTTCCAATATTGAATGGTTTATAACTTATTGTTGCATTATTTATTCTGGTATTAAAATTATCTTAGATTTGGCCATTGGGAACAGCTTTAAGTAGGTTCTTGTGTTCTTGTGATAGCCTCTTGTTATTTATTTATTTTTTTTTGAGTACTTTGTCTCTGTTTTCTTTCTTAGGACTGTCACTTGATCTGGTGTCTCTCCCCCCCCCCCCCCCCCTTTCTTCTTGGTCAGTAATTACCTCCTATCTAAATAACCTAGTCTACAAAGGAGAAAAGAAAAGAAAACTGATCAGGCAGGAATGGGAAGATATAGGAATGGGAAAATATAGGTGGGTGCCAGTAGCTCATGCCTATAATCCTAGCTACTCAGGAGGCTGAGATCTGAGGATTGTGGTTCAAAGCCAGCCTAGGCAGGAGAGTCAGTGAGACTTTTATCTCCAATTAACCACCAGAAAACTAGAAGTGGTGCTGTGGCTCAAATGGTAAAAGAGCTTACCTTGGGCTGAAGAGTTCAGGGATAGGGCCCAGGCCCACAGTTCAAGACCCCACCACCTCCAACCCCGCTACCTCCCTGCCACGAAAAAAAAATCTGGGAAAATACCAGGTCCAAAAGAACATGAAAATCTCCTAACTGATAACTGTCTCCAGAGTGGAACACTAATACCAGCATCTGATCACTTGAAACGTGTGCCGGCTTAGAAGTTCAGAATTACAGTATCTGTTCTTTTGTATACTCTTTTATCAAGTGTCTGATTCACTTAAACACGTCCTTATGTACACAAAACAACATTTTTTCCCAGAGGTTCTAATAATTTTCAGTGTAGTCAGCTTAGGGACCCAGGATTTTAAATGAGGGGGGTGGGGAGGGGGGAGGAAGAAATTACAGCCCTTTCTGTTTGATGTGGTTTCCAATAAAGGCAAGCCGGCTCACACCTAGTCAGGAATCACAGGACCCCAGAACGACCTCATTTCCGGCTGAGTGAGGCTCCACAGTTGCCCCATTTGTGCTATGCCTCAGCTAACATCATGGTGGAAGCCTGCAACCCTCATCATCCTTGGCACTCAGCCTGCTCCTCCAAGAGCTGCAGAAGCTCAGGTTTAGTTCTTCCTCTTAGGATGATAGGGAGAGATGGCTTTACTTTGCATGAATCGACTAGGCTACCTAGCGACAGTCCCCTTCCACTGTCTCATTTTGATGAAGCTCGTGGAGGTTTTCATTCCTAGTTCCTCTCAGCCTCCTAGCCTGCAAACAATGTGGACTTGCCCTCAATCCAAGATGTCCGCAGGCTGGGAGCAGCCCTTCTGGGACTGTGCTCTCAGCTGCTGGCATGGGCCTTCTAATTGTTCCCCTGGTAACAATGGATACTCTTTTTAGCCAGGAAGAGGAGTTCATGAAAGGAGTATTTCTCTGGATGCTTGAGAGCTTTGTGGCAACCCTGCCTGCGTGAGATGAACTGCAGTTTCTTCCTGCCTCAAGTGGGTGTTCCCTGGCTCTGAATGAGACCCTTGTGTGAGCATGGCACACCACACCAGGAAATGTGGGTTGGCAAAGGAAGGCATCCTTGATAGTGGGCTGTCAGAATAGAATTTCCCCAGATTCATCAACTCAAATACTTAATGATAATATAGGCTTCTGTGTTTAAAAAAAAAAAATTACAGGGGCTGGGAAGGTGGCTCAGTGGTAAAGTGCTTGCCTTGCATTCATGAGGCCCTGGGTTCAATTGCTCAGCACCACATAAGCAGAAAAAGCCAGAAGTGGCGCTGTGGCTCAAGTGGTAGAGCCCTAGCCTTGAGATGAAGAGCTGAGGGACAGCGCCCAGGCCCAGAGTTCAGGCCCCATGACTGGGGGGAAAAAAAAAATTTACAAACTAGGTGAGTAAGTAACCAGCAAAAATCAGGGAGTAAAGATGTGGCTCAATTGGTAAGAGTGTTAACCATGAGTGAAAAAACCAAGTGTGAGCGCGAGACCTTGCAAGCCTTAGTACTCGCATTACTGACAAGAAATTGGAAAGAACAGGACAAAGTGAAAACACGTGATGTTAGGGATTGGGATGGAAAGTCTGATTTTGAGCATGTCCTGCTGCCTGCCCTTGATTGCTCAAGACTAGTGGTCTATGGCTTGATACACACCTCCTCTTCCAACTTTTTGCTGGTTAATTGGAGATAAGAGTCTCATAGACTTTCCTGTCCTGGCTGGCTTTGAACCACGGTCCTCAGATCTCAGCCTACCGAGTAGTTAGGATTACAGTTGTGAGCCACCGGGCCACCTCACTTTGGGAGGGAAGAGATTTTGTTTTTAGTTGAGACCAGTTTGCATCGGGTCAAATGGTTTGTAGCTCAGCTTAGAAGGGAACTGGCTGGGTCGGACAAATGTGTTCAAAATGTGGTCTGTGGCCTTGGTGTTTGTGGTAGAAGCCAAGTGCAGGTTGATACTGTTTGTCTACCCGCTGAACCATGGGTCTGCCTCTGCTTTACCTGAGTCCTTTTCCACTCTGGTACTGTACCTCATCTAAGGAGAAAGACCTAGGTCCGTAGTTAGTCCAAGCTAAAACTGTGCCGTCCGTCTCCCTGTGGCCCAGCCATATGGTGGCTGTGTTCCTCATCTGCAGGAGGCTCTGAGCAGATTCGGCTCACCGTTGCAGTTCATGGCACAGGAACAGGGCAATCCTGGGTATGAGTCAGCAGCAAGACTCAGACTTCTTGAAAGGGACTATTTCCTGCTTCCTTCACCATGTAAAGAAAGCAGTCCGATGGCCACCTCATTTTCCAGTATTTCCAAAGTGTTGTCTATGGTCCACGGCCAATAGATGGCTGCAGGTTGGCCCAGCTCTGCAGCGTGGCTGAGGAGCGAGGGAACTGAAGGAGAGGGAGCTGAATGATCAGGAGTTGTTGCATTGACCAGCTCTGAAGGAAGGTAGAGACCTTGCTAGGAAAGGGTGCAGTGAGGAGTTCCCTCTAGCCTCAGATGTTGCTGCCCAACCCCTACTGGCTCCTGCTCTACCCAGAAGCATCTGTGCTCTATCAGAGGTGGAGGTGGAATCAGACAGCTTCATGAATATTGTGCTTTGGGCTCCCACTTGTAGCAAGTCCTCTTCTCTCCTCATGTTCCTCAGCTTCACCCACTCCTAGCCAGACAGGTTTTGGCAGGCAAGCAGCTCCCTGATTGTTCCTAGCCTCTCCCTGGTTTCTCATCAGATCCTAGCCTTCCCCCGACCTTCAGGCCCCATTTCCTTTTATGCTTTGGGTTATGAACAATGAGATAAGGTTCCACTGTGCATTGGGTCCAAAGTCATCTGGGAAGAAAGACTGGGGAGTGGAACTTGGACATGCCTTGAGCCTGTTGGTATGGCATTATTTAGTTTCCTGACAGTCCACAGGAGCAGGAAGGAATCAGAACTGGCTGTCAGTATGTGCCTTGTCCTATACTCCTATGAGGATAGGATCATTTCTCCCAGTTCTAAATGAGGACAGTAAGAGCTAACTTGGAGTCAGGCCTCAACCTGCCTGGAGCTTGGAGTCATAGAGGCAAATGGGGCTTCTTTCTGTTAGGCTGTGATTATGGGGATAGAATCCTGTATTGTCTGAAGGCTACTGTCTCTTAAAAGGAATTTCCCCATCCTTTGCTTCACTACTTGGCACCGGGAAGAGGAGAGGTGCTCCAGGGCCTCTTAAGTTTTGAAAGCTGGAGAGGGAATCGAGAGTTCCTATAGGTGAGAAGGTCTTGTTTTCATCTTCAAGCGTCTCTATGGTGAGTGAGGGCCAAAGTGAGTGTCTTTGAGAGGGAGGAACTGCCAGTGGGAAAGGACTCTCCAGGGATCATGGATGCCGCCAGCCTTTCAGGCATCCTTAGACTTTCCCTAATGGCCTTGAAAATCCAGACGTGCCAGCCTGCCTGTGACTTGGCCAGGTTCCTGTAGAAGTCAAATTGCTGTTGCCAGTCAAAATAAAGCTCCCCGAGTTCCTCCTTTTCTTCCTTGGGTGGTATTTCCCAGGCTGGTCCCAAATCCCTGGCTCACCTCTCTAGTCGGTAAGACTGGATATATATGAACAAGCCATCATGCCATGCGGAGAGCCACCATTTTTTCAACTCTGATGTCTCTACTTAAAATGGAATGTTGTAACTTGCTTTCATGAAAACTGGAGTGGAATTACCCTGTTCTCATCAGCTTGTCACAGAACTCCGGCGGGGCCAGGAGTTAAATACACTGAACACGTTTATGGTATGCAGTTGTAACTCATGCTTGTGTCTCATCTAGGTGTCTACAGCCGGGAAGGAGGCCTTGCCATCTTGGCTTCACTGGGACCCACAGAGTCACACCCTGGAAGGCCTCCCCCTTGACACCGATAAGGGTGTGCATTATATCTCGGTGAGTGCTGCCCGCCTGGGCGCCAATGGGAGTCACGTCCCCCAGACCTCCAGTGTGTTCTCCATTGAAGTCTACCCCGAGGACCACAGTGAGCCCCAGTCTGTGAGGGCGGCGTCGCCAGACCCTGGTGACATAGTGTCTTCTGCTTGTGCTGCTGACGAGCCAGTGACGGTCCTTACAGTGATTCTAGATGCTGACCTCACCAAGATGACCCCAAAGCAGAGGATCGACCTTCTGCACAGGATGCGCAGCTTCTCAGAGGTGGAGCTTCACAACATGAAGTTGGTGCCAGTGGTGAATAATAGACTGTTCGACATGTCCGCTTTCATGGCCGGCCCCGGCAACGCAAAGAAGGTGGTAGAGAATGGGGCTCTACTCTCCTGGAAGCTGGGCTGCTCCTTGAACCAGAATAGTGTGCCTGACATTCGTAGCGTCGAGGCCCCTGCCCGGGAGGGTGCTATGTCTGCCCAGCTCGGCTATCCGGTGGTGGGCTGGCACATTGCCAACAAGAAGCCCCCTCTTCCCAAACGGATCCGGCGGCAGATCCATGCCACACCCACGCCCGTCACTGCCATCGGACCCCCAACCACAGCCATCCAGGAGCCACCATCCAGGATCGTGCCCACCCCTACATCACCAGCCATCGCTCCTCCCACAGAGACTCTGGCTCCTCCCGTCAGGGAGCCTGTTCCCGGGAAGCCCACGGTAACCATTCGGACTCGAGGTGCCATTATTCAGACCCCCACCCTGGGCCCTATCCAGCCCACGCGGGTATCAGAAGCTGGCACCATGGTTCCCGGCCAGATTCGTCCAACCATGACCATTCCTGGCTACGTGGAGCCCACGGCAGTGGTTACGCCTCCCACCACTACCACCAAGAAGCCCCGAGTATCTACCCCCAAACCAGCCACGCCTTCGACTGATTCCTCAGCCACCACGACTCGCAGGCCAACCAAGAAACCTCGGACCCCCCGCCCAGTGCCCCGAGTCACCACCAAAGCTCCCATCACCAGATTGGAGACGGCCTCCCCACCCACTCGTATCCGAACCACAACCAGCGGCGTGCCTCGTGGTGGGGAGCCCAACCAGCGCCCAGAGCTCAAGAATCACATCGACCGGGTAGACGCCTGGGTGGGCACCTACTTTGAGGTGAAGATCCCATCAGACACCTTCTATGACCTCGAGGACACCACCACCGACAAGCTGAAGCTGACCCTGAAGCTGCGCGAGCAGCAGCTGGTAGGCGAGAAGTCCTGGGTGCAGTTCAACAGCAACAGCCAGCTAATGTACGGCCTGCCCGACAGCAGCCACGTGGGCAAACATGAGTATTTCATGCACGCTACAGACAAGGGGGGCCTGTCGGCCGTGGATGCCTTCGAGATCCATGTCCATAAGCGCCCCCAAGGGGACAAGGCCCCTGCAAGGTTCAAGGCCAAGTTTACTGGTGACCCAGCGCCCCTAGTGAATGACATCCACAAGAAAATCGCCTTGGTAAAGAAGCTGGCTTTTGCCTTCGGGGACCGAAACTGCAGCACCATCACCCTACAGAACATCACCCGGGGCTCCATCGTCGTGGAGTGGACCAACAACACACTACCCCTGGAGCCCTGTCCCAAGGAGCAGATCACGGGACTGAGCCGGAGGATTGCCGATGACACGGGGAAGCCTCGGCCTGCCTTCTCCAACGCCCTGGAGCCTGATTTTAAGGCCCTGAGCATTGCCGTGACCGGTGCCGGCAGTTGCCAGCACTTGCAGTTTATCCCCGTGGGCTCCAAGAAGTTACCCTCCACCGTGCCACCCACAGAGGTGCCAGACAGGGACCCCGAGAAGAGCAGTGAGGATGACGTTTACCTCCACACCGTCATTCCAGCCGTGGTGGTCGCGGCCATCCTGCTCATCGCTGGCATCATTGCCATGATCTGCTATCGCAAGAAGCGAAAGGGCAAGCTGACCCTCGAGGACCAGGCCACCTTTATCAAGAAGGGGGTGCCGATCATCTTTGCCGATGAGCTAGATGACTCCAAGCCCCCACCCTCCTCTAGCATGCCACTCATCCTGCAGGAGGAGAAGGCCCCCCTCCCCCCACCTGAGTACCCCAACCAGAGCGTGCCCGAGACCACTCCTCTGAACCAGGACACCGTGGGAGAGTACACACCCCTACGGGATGAGGATCCTAACGCCCCTCCCTACCAGCCACCCCCACCCTTCACGGCCCCCATGGAGGGCAAGGGCTCCCGTCCCAAGAACATGACCCCGTACCGGTCACCCCCTCCATACGTCCCCCCTTAACTCACAAGCGCCTGGGTGGAGGCAGGGGTAGGGCAGGGGTGTGTTGTCTGTGGAGACCGGTGGCCCACAGACCCATCGCCCACCGGTAGCCAACACCCAACCTAGCACACACTGACACAAACAGGGCCTGGACAAAGCCCGCCCTCTCTGGTCCTCCCAAACCCCCCAAAGCAGCTGGAGAAACTTTGGGGACTTTTTTTTTTAATTTTTAATTTTAATTTTTTAATTTTAATTTTTTTTATTTTAATTTTAATTTTTTTTTTTTTTTTTTTTTTTTTTTGCCTAACAGCTTTTTGTTTGTTCATAGACAATTCTTCGCTGCATTTTTGATGGCTGGCTCTGAAAGCACTGTTGGAGTAGAAGTAGCTGGAGGGGGAGCGAGGAGCCGTGAATGAACTTGCAGGCAGTGCTGGGCACGCCCCCCAGCCCTCTGCGTTTTGCCTTTAACACTAACTGTACTGTTTTTTCTATTCACGTGTGTCTCTAGCTGCAGGTCGTAACATGGAGAACAGTAGCTAAAGATTTCAAGTCAAAAGGACTTTTCAGAAGTTACGGTTTTCAGTTTTTACATTTAATCTGCTGTTTACCTACACTTGTGATGTATAATTTGGGGGTGGGTAAAGGGGGAATTGCTTTGCTAAAAATAAGCTCCCAGGGTGTTTCAAACTTAAAAAGAGAAGACCAAGGGACAGTATTTTTTATCAAAGGAATCCTATTTTTTCACACTTTGGTCACCTTGGTTGCTCTGATCTCCGGGAGCCTGACTGGGGGGCCTCCTGGCCCTGGCTTAGGGGGCCAGGGCCCTGGTGCTGGATTTGCTCTCCCACCGTTGCCAGGGGCCGGCAACCAGAGGGGCCTCTTGGGCCGAGGACATGTCCACCTCTACCCCATGCACGCTAGTGGCCTGCCACCCAGGGGGGTCTTCATTTCCATGGAGAAAGGGACTCCAAGAGGCAGTGATGGCTGTGGCCCCCAATCTAGGTGCTCCAAGGTGGGCCAGCTGCTCGTGGGGGGCGGGGGGAGGGGCCGCGCTTGAGGAGGTCGAGGGACTCGACCACATCAACCAATTTTTTTCTTTTTTCTCCTTCTCTCTGTGGTTTCCCCCACCACCCCTCCCTCCCAAAAAGGAACACCATGGTTTTTGAAACACTCAGTGGGGGACCTTTTGGTGAAGATGCAATATTTTTATGTCATGTGATGCTCTTTATTCTCACTTGACCTTGGCCGCTTTGTCCCACCAGTCCACATCCCCACCCTGACACCCCCCCCCCCCCCCCGCCACCCCTAACCCCATCCCTTTTCTCTGGCGCCGCAGTCCCCAGGCTCGGGCCTCGAACCGGCTGCCGGAAAGGGTCTGGTGGCTTGGGGCAGAGTGTGCCAGCAATAGTTCATAGTTTAAAAAAACAAAAACAAAAAAAAAAAAATCTGTGGGCTCTCAAAGCTAATTTTTTACTCGAGTTTTTATACAGCCTCAAATTGTTTTATTAAAAAAAAAAAAGAAAAAAACGGTAATGCTTAAAAACGGCAGTTTGTACAAGCTCTTAGTGTCAAATCCACGGAACTGACGGCTTTGCTCATTTTGATCCTTCCCCCCCCCCCTTTTTTCCTAAAGGGTTCAATTCTAGAATTACACTGGGACTTTTTTTTTCCCCCTTTCCTTTTCTTTTTTCTTTTGCCTTTTTTAGCAGAATATCCGTCCATCCATCTGCATCTCTGTCCCATGACTCAGGAGCACCCACTCGGCTTCGATTCTCTCCTCCTTTTTGGAAGAAACCCATTTTGAGCATGACTTTGTTGACGTCTTGAGTTATTTTGGGGTACCTTGTAGGGAGGAATGCCTTTCGCAATAATGTATCCCTTCCCTGATCTAGGGTGGATGGGTTGGACCCAGGCTCCATTTGCACCCGGAGCAGCTCTTTCTTAAGCCATAATCGACTGACTTGTCACAGAGGGGAAGGAGCAGCAGATCTCTCTTCTGCTGTTCTCCAAAGAGTGTGGTTCCCTTGGGGCCTTCTCCCACAGGGCCCCCACCCCCTCCCCTCTCCTGGCCCGCCTCCCCCCCCCCCCCCCCCCCAGCTCCTTTAGCAGGGTACTCGGGAGTGAGCAGTGCCCATGTTGTGTGGGGACAGTCTGTAGATGAGCGCTCCAAGGATGGCTGATGGCCAGGCCTTGTGCCTCCCAAGTCCCAGATGGACGCTGGGAGTTTTCCCTGATGCCTCAGACTGAGCGAACGCAAGTGGGATCTGACCTGGTGGAATTGCTGATGACCTTGTCAAGAAATACAAACAATCCCCCCCAATGTTCCAGGTGAGGGCTTTGAAAAGGCCTTCCAAATCGCTCCGTTGCCCTTAGCAACCCCACCATTGGGCATTGCCACGCAGAGAAGAGGCTGGCCCAGAATGGCTCATTGCCATAGCAACCGGAGGCAACGGGGCAGTGAACAGAATAACAACCGTAACAATGCCTTCGCAGGCACCCTCCTCCCTGAGCACTGGGCTGGTAATGGCCATTGGACTCTGAGACGGAGAGCCAATCTCCCATTCAAGTTGTTCACCAACCACTGATGTGTTTTTATTTCCTTCTATATGATTTTAAGATGTGTTTTTCTGCATTCTGTATAGAAACATATCGAACTAAATAAAAGCAGTGTCTTTATTACAATGCCCTTGCCTGGGAGCATCTGATTGCCCTAAACATGAGTTGGTCCCAGGAAAGGGACCTGGCCAGGCCCATCCCCCAGCTGGGGGGGGGGGGAATGAATCAGGGTGGAGGTGGGGATTTCTCTTTGCCTTCACAGAAACTCTTAAGAGGAGTACTGACAAGTAAACTCCCCTTGATACTTTGCCTTGGAGCCAGCTAAGACCTATCTCGTGTATCCTCAATATCCTTATTTGGGGGAGGAGATGGAGAGTCAGACAGAATCGGTGAGTCTTGCATCCCATAGTAAGGCAGCTCTTCAGCAGGAATCCTTCATCACAGGCCCCTGTGAAGAGAAGGATGGATACAGCTCCACCCCAGCTCCTGTCTTCATTGTCTTTGGGCTTGAGACTGGCCAGCCCCCTTGATGTTGGCCTTGGATAGATAGATAGGTTGCTCTGCCCTTGGGCAGAGTAGCCAATACATAGTTCCCAACAGATAGAGCTACAGTTCCAGGGTTGGGGTGGGGAGTTGAAAGTCCAACAACTACTGGGAGTTAGCACTAGAGTATGCAAATAGACCATCTTAGGCTACACTAAGAATCTGTCTCAATACAACAAATGCCAGCCACAGGCATGGATCAGGTGGTTGAGGATCTGCCTAGCAAGTGCCAAAGGCCCTGAGTTCAAACCCCAGTACTGCCAACCTAACCCTTGCCCTGTCCTAGGAGAGGCTGTCTTCAAGTTTTCAAGGATACAGGCCTCTCCTAGGCCTCACAAGGGCTTAGAAAATGACCCTGCCTTGTCCTCTTGACCTCAGGAAGTTCTACTGAACATCTAACTCATTGCCTTGAACTTAAATGAGACTGTCAACCAGTATCAACAGGGAGTTCCAGGAGAGCAGCAGGAAGAAAACATTGGAGGATTTCAGGCCTTTGTTCCACCACATCCACCCTTCCATCTTTGGGGTGCAGGGGGGATGGAAATATCTCTGTTCCCTGCCAAATCCTGTGGCTTTTTTTCTTTCTTTCTTTCTTTTCTTTGCTCAAAGTTAGTGCTGTACCACTTTGAGCCCTAGCTCTACTTCTGGTTTTCTGGTGCTCTATTGGAGATAAGAGTCTTATGGACTTTCCTGCCTGGGCTGGCTTTGAACCGTGATCCTCAGATCTCAGCCTCCTGAGTAGCTAGGATGACAGGCGTGAGCCACTGGTACCTGAATCTTGTGACCTTTCTTTGGAAGAAGTGGGTCTGCTCAAGGACTTTTGAACTAGACAAGATTCTAGATAAATGGGAGAGGCAGGAAGGAAGTCTCTAGTTGGACCTGCTGGTCTTTGACCTGGGTAAAGTTCATAGGATCCCTCAGGAATGGTTTTTCCATTTGTTCATTGTGGACAGCGCAGGTCTCTATGGGGGGTCTTAGGGCATCCTGGGAACTGGAGGGTGGAGTTGAGGTACCATTTCAGTGAGTTACCTGCAAAAGAATCCAAAAGAGAGCCAGGATTTGGTGGCTCATGCCTGTAATCCTAGCTGCTCAGGAGGCTGAGATCTGAGGATCACTGTCCAAAGCCAGCCCAGGCAGGAAAGTCCGTGAGACTCATCTCCAATAAATCACCAGAAAACTGGAAGTGATGCTGTGGCTCACGTGGTAGAGCATTAGCCATGAGCTGAAGAGCTGAGGGATAGCACACAGGCCCAGAGTTCAAGCCCCACAACTGACAAAGAATCCAAAAGAGAAGAATCTGCATTCTCTTCTAGTATAGACACTGCCTTGGACCAATTCTGGACCACAAGTCTGTTGGCTAGAAGATCTTAGGTATTTAGATTTAGGAGTTCCCAATCAGCTTGCTTTCCAAGCATGGGAGGCCCAACTCAAGTATCAGCCTTTCAAGAATGAGCTTCATTCTATATTACCTATGCCTCCCCCGACTCCACTTTGGTACCAGGGCTTGAACTCAGGGACCTCAGGTTTGCTTGGTTTTTGGTTTTCCTACCTCACCACTAGAGCTCTACCACTTCAGCCGCTTTTCTGGTTATCGGAGATAGACATTTCTGCTAGAGCTGACTGAACCATCCTCATCCAGATTTCAACTTTTTTTTTTTTTTGTCAGTCATGGGGCTTGAACTCTGGGCCTGGGCGCTGTCCCTCAGCTCTTCAGCTCAAAGCTAGTGCTCTACCTCTTGAGCCACAGCACCACTTCGGGTTTTCTGAGTGGTTTATTGGAGATAAGAGTCTCATAGATTTTCCTGCCTGGGTGTGATCCTCAGATCTCAGCCTCCTGAGTAACTATGATTACAGGTGTGAGCCACTGGCACCTAGCTGATCTCAACTTCTTGAATAGCTAGGGATTACAGGTGTTTACCACCAGCTCTCAGTATAATTCTGTCTTTGGGCTGGGAATGTGACTTAGTGGTAGAGTGCTTGCTTAGCATGCATGAAGCCCTGGGTTCGATTCCTCAGTACCACATCAACAGAAAAAGCTGGAAGTGATGCTGTGGCTCGTGGTAGAGTGCTAGCCTTAAGCAAATGAAGCTCAAGGATAATGTCCAGGCCCTGAGTTGAAGCCCCAGGACTGGCAAAAAAAGACAAGTAAATTAGGAAGTGGAGCTGTTGCTCAAGTAGTAGATACAGAAGCTCAGAGACAGAACCCAGGCTTTGAATTTAAGCTTCATGACCGACAGAGAAAAAAAAATGGAAAAAAATGCCAATCAGTCATCTTCCCTTGTTTTTCTTGCCCTTGAGAGGGTGGTAAAGTTGGTCCAGATCTTGGAGGTAGTGTAAGGCAGGTTTAGTTTTAAGTGTGACTCAAAATGCTTAATTTGGGTTTTCTTTTTGGTGCTGGTCCTTGGGCTTGAACTCAGGTACTGTCCCTGAGCTTTATCTGCTCAAGGCTAGTGCTCTATCACTTGAGCTACAGCCCCACTTCTAGGTGTTTTTTTTTTCCTTCTTTTTCTTTTGAGGGGGAGGGGGCAGGCGTTGGTTAGTTTGAGATAAATCACATGGAAGTCAGGCACCAATGTAATCCTAGTTACTCTGGAGGCTGAGATCTGAGGATCACAGTTCAAAGCCAGCCTGGGAAGGAAAGTCCATGAGACTTCTTTCCAATGAACTACCAGAAAACTAGAATTGGTGGTATGGTTCAAAGTGGTAGAGTTCAAGTGGTCCCGAGTTCAAGCCCCATGATTGACCCCCCCAGCCCCCCTAAAAAAAGTCCCCAAGTGCTAGTGGCCCACTCCTGTAATCCTAGCTACTCAGGAGGCTGAGATCTGAGGATCGCCATTCAAAGGCAGCCTGGACAGCAAAGTCCTTGACTCTTATCTCCAATAAATGATCAGAAAACAGGAAGTGGCACTGTAGCTCAAGTGGTAGAGCACTCACCTTGAGCTGAAGAGCTGAGGGACAGCGCCCAGGCCCAGAGTTCAAGCCCCACAATCACCCCCCCCCAAAAAAAAGTCACCTGGACTTTCCTGCCCAGGCTAGCTTTGAACCATGATCCTCAGATCTCAGCCTCCTGAATAGTTAAGATTATAGACATGAGCCACCAGTGCCCAGCTTCAATGATTTTCCCCCCCTTTGATGGTAAGATCTTGTTTATATTATAAAACAGCAAGGAATTAATTATATGGAGTCTTTACTGAAGAATGGGTAACATTTCCTTATTGGGATTCTAGAAGATAGAGACAAGGAGATAGGGTACCGAGTTTCAAAGTAAGGGTGTCTATCTCTGGGGTTGGCAGCTTGTAGTTGAACAACCTGAGACTTGCTCCCTTGGGGATACTCACTAGTCCCACTGCCACCAATGTTGGTGAACGTGACTTTGGAATCTCAGCTGACGTGGGGCCATTTAGTCTGTCCAGATCTCTGTGGACAGACTCGAGGTGGGGATGGAGGCAGCTCTCAGCCTTGGTAACTGAATTCTCATGCTCCCTGCCACCAGCTGAGCCCTGAAGACTGTAATGATCAACAGATCGGACTGGGCCTGCTGTACCCACAGGCTTCCAGAAGGTGGCGCCAGAGGACTTAAACAATCACCAGTGGGCGGGGCTGACGAGGCTGCTAGTGGGCGGGCCTTAACACAGGGTTTAAAAAAAAAAAACACACGGGTAGTGAGTGCCCCCACAAGGCCTTTTCTGGGAATGGCTGGCAGGAAACAAGGAGACCAAATCTGAGACACTTCTCTTTTTCACAGTGTCTTCAGAAAGGCTTTGTCTTAGCTTTTGTTTGCCTGTAGGTTGCCTGCCCTGTGCTCCAAGCTGAAGATGCCACTATCAACTTGGGACTTATGCTTGTTGTATTCTAAGTCAAGCTGTCTTCAGAGCCCTGGGCACATGCTGGGATAACAGGGAACATCCATCCATCCATCCATCCATCCATCCATCCACTCATCCATCCACTCATCCACTCATCCATCCATCCACTCATCCACTCATCCATCCATCCATCCATCCATCCATCCATCCATCCATCCATCCATCCATCCATCTATCCATCCATCCATCCAGTTGGCAGTTGGCAAGGGTTTCTAGGCCCAAAGATAAGGGTCATTGTCTTCTATTTTTATGGTAGCTCAGTCTCAGCTATGTAGAGGGCAAAGCTGAAGTTTGGGGCCTGTTAGAATGGTCAGCAGCTCAGGCCATATCAGCCCTCTTTCCAGGGATCTCAGGGAATGGGATCTCAGTGGTTCAGCATCACTCCCTACTTTATTTAGTATCTCTGTTGTAAAAAATCTTGGGAGGTGAGCCGAGCGCTGGTGGCTCACGCCTGTAATCCTAGCTACTCAGAAGGCTGAGATCTGAGGATTGCAGTTCAAAGCCAGCCAAAGCAGGAAAGTCTGTGAGACTCTTATCTCCAATAAAACACCAGAATACCGGAGGTGGTGCTGTGGCCCAAGTGGTAGAACACTTACCTTGAGCTGAAGAGCTGAGGGACAGCGACCAGGCCCAGAGTTTAAGCCCATGACTGGAAAAACAAACAAAAAAATCTTGGGAGGCTGGGGATGTGGCTTAGTGGTAGAGTGCTTGTCTAGCATGCACGAAGCCCTGGGTTCGGTTCTTCAGTATCACACTCATAGAAAAACCCAGAAGTGGTGCTGAGTGTGAACTCACCTTCAGAAGGATTTGTTTGGGCTTGGAGGGATATAGTCCTCTGGCTTTTGTTTTGATTTGTTTTGTTGTTGTTGTTTTTTTCCTCTGGGCCAGGGGCTTGAACTGAGGGTCCACTGAGGAATCGAACCCAGGGCTTCATGCTTGCTAGACAAGCACTCTACCACTCAGCCACATTCCTATTCCCAGTCCTCTGTTCATTTGAGGAGCATCTTAGGGTGTGTGTATATTTGGGGGTAGGGAGAGGAGGCTCTCTAACTGTGTATGTGTGTGTGTGTGTGTGTGTGTGCACGTGTGCACATGTGCGCACACACACACACACACACACACTGATCCTGGGTCTTGAATCCAGAGCCTGAGTGCTGTCCCTGAGTGTTTGTTTGTTTTTGTTGGTTGTGGGGCTTGAACTCTGGACCTGGGCACTGTCCCTGAGGTCTTCAGCTTAAGGTGAGCACTCTATCATTTGAGCCACAGTGCCACTTCTGGTTTTCTGGTTTATTGGAGATAAGAGTTTCATGGACTTTTCTGTCTGGGCTGGCTTTGAACCATGATCCTCAAATCTCATCCTTCTGAGTAGCTAGAATTACAGGCATGAGCCACTGGTACCTGGCTTCTCTAAGCTTTTATACTCAAAGCTAGCACTCTGCCACTTTGAGCCACAGCTCTACTTCTAGTTTCTTGTGGTTCATTGGAGATAAGAATCTCATGATCTTTTTTTCCCTGGGTTGGCTTTGAACCACAATCCTCAGATCTCAGCCTCCTGAGTAGCTAGGATGACAGGCGTGAGCCAAGTCATATCAGCACTGCCCTGTCTGCTTTCATCTAGTGTAGTGATTAGAGTATAAATGCAATGCTGAAAAGCATCCACTGTAATGCCCTGTTACAGCATCACAACACCCCACTCACCTTGCTTTCTTGGCAGCACATTAGCTCATTCCTGGGACTTTAGCCTCCTCAGAGAGGAGGCTAACTAAGAGAGGCTAGCCAGAGAGGAATGCACCTATTCTGTGAGTGGAATTAAGAAAAAGGTGGTGGCTCACACCTGTCATCTTAGCTACTCAGGAGGCTGAGATCTGAGGATCGAAGTTCGAAGCCTGCCCAGGTAAGAAAATCCACGAGACTCTTATCCCCACTGAACCACCTGAAAACTGGAAGTGGTGCTGTGGCTCAAGTGGTAGAGTGCTAGCCTTGAGCAAAAGCAGCTCAGGGACCAGTGCTCAAGGCCCTGAGTTTAAGCCCCAAGACTGGCCAAAAAAGCAAAAAGAGGTGAGCCTTGGTTGGAGTTAGCATTAGTAAAGATGGGGCTGGGTGGGGGATGGGAGGTAGCACAGTGGAATACTTGGCCCTTGTGCTGTCCTATAGCAGATGGAAGACGCCTTTGCCCAGCCTTACTAGGAATTCTCAGTCTGCACTGTCAGCTCTTTGTCAGGAAGATTGCCTTCCAGGAAAGCTGATGCCCACTCCCGGCCTCCCAGCTGGAGGGGTTATTAATACATAAATAGCAGTAGTAACCCAGATGTTGCTCCCCAAGTAAGACCTGCGCTTACCCAGCTTACAGCCTTAGGGAGCCAGGGCGGTTTCTCCTTGGACACCTCTGTTACCCTGAAATATGATGACAGCCCTCCTCTGGCCTGGTTTGCTAAGGCTGTGGCCACACCTCCTACTACAGAGCAGGGCTGTGATTGGTCCTGAAGTAGAAGAGTAAAAGTCCTCTTGGTCTCCAGGGCCTGGTTTGAATAGCAGTCAGGCCAAGGCTAGACTTGGAGATCACCGACTTAGCAAAAACAGGGCTGGGAATGTGGTTTAGTGGCAAAATGCTTGCGTCGCATGCATGAAGCTCTGGGTTCGATTCCTCAGTACCCCATCAACAGAAAAAAGCCGGAAGTGGTGCTGTGGCACTGTCCCTCAGCTCTTCAGCTCAAGGCGAGTGCTCTACCACTTTGAGCCACAGCACCACTTCCAACTTTTTGTTGATGTGGTACTGAGGAATCGAACCCAGGGCTTCATGCATGCTAGGCAAGCACTTGACCACTAAGCCACATTCCCAGCCCAACAGGTTGCCTTTTCTATAGTTGATTAGGAAGGATTTACTCTCCTACAACTATAGTCTTCCCTGGGCCTAGTATTGAGTAGGAATAAGGTACCCACTGGCTGAAGGAGAATGAATGCCTATCTCATGGATCAGATAGGCAGAGCCAGATCAGAGGCCCGCCTAGCAAGCACAGAGACACACGGAAGTCAGCCTGTTTTGACTTGGAGAAACCATGGCTTCATTAGTTTTCTTTCTTGTCATAACAAGCCTTCAGCAGCATATAACTCTTTAATAGCAATGGGACTTAATTAGCTTTCTTGAGAACAGTGTAGGGGTGGTGGGTTTGGCTGGTGGTAAACATTTCTGAAGAGTTTTCATTGCCTCTTTTGCACATTACTGCAAAAGTAAAAGATGTAAATACTGCAATGGAGAGGGCATTGGCAAATTCTATACTTTGGCCAGGCACTCGTGACTCACGCCTGTCATCCTAGCTACTCAGGAGGCTAAGATCTGAGGATCGTGGTTCAAAGCCAAGGCAGCAAAGTCCGTGAGATGCTTATCTCCAATAAGCCACCAGAAAACAGGAAGTGGTGCTGTGGCTCAAAGTGGTAGAGCGCTAGACTGGAACTGAAGAGCTCAGGGACAGTGCCTAGGCTGAGAGTTCAAGCCCCATGACCGACAAAAAAGGAAAAAAAAATCCCATACTTTATAATCTTAGTCTGTTTTCATGTTTTACCAAGGGAAGCTGGGTAGATAGTACCAATGGCAAGTTGAACACTACAGTTCATAAATGAACTGTTCAGGCCAGCTCAGATGGGCTTCTGAGCAGGTCTCCTTTTGGTAGCCTCATGCTAATTTGAAGCTTACTGGGGTTGCCTACTGATTTTTATTTATTTATTTTTGGTCAGTTGTGGGGCTTGAACTCTGGGCCTGGGTGCTGTCCCTCAGCTCTTCAGCTCAAGGCTAGCGCTCTACCACTTGAGCCACAGCACCACTTTAAGTTTTCTGGTGGTTTATTGGAGATAAGAGTCTCATGGACTTTCCTGCCTGGGCTGGCTTTGAACCGTGATCCTCAGATCTCAGCCTCCTGAGAAGCTAGGGTTACAGGCATGAGCCACCAGTACTTGGCATCCTACTGATTCTTTTCTTTCTTTCTTTCTTTTTTTGTGTGCTAGTCCTGGGCTTTGAACTCAGGACCTGGGTGCTGTCCCGCAGCTCTTCAGCTCAAGGCTAGCCCTCTACCACTTGAGCCACAGCACCACTTCCGGCTTTTTCTATGTATGTGGCACTGAGGAATCGAATGCATGCTAGGCAAGCATTCTACCATTAAGCTACATTCCCAGCCCAGGACCAATTTCTTGAGCTGTTTTTCTCTGGGAGGTAAGACAGGCCTTAGCAGAATGACAGCACAAAAAGAAGTGCCCTGTAAGTAGAAGCCAGCTTTTCCATCATCTCCAAAGCCAAAGGCACTACGGTTTCCAAAGCTGTCTTCAGTCATCCTTCCTTATTTTAATCCACATCTGGTCTGTCTTTTTCTTTTTTTGGGGGGGGTCTGGTCGTGGGCCTGAACTCTGAGCCTGGGTGCTGCCCCTCAGCTCTTCAGCTTAAGGCTAGCTCTCTACTACTTGAGCCACAGCGCCACTTGCGGCTTTTTTTTTTTTTTTTGCTTATGGGTGCTGAGGAATTGAACCCAGGGCCTCAAGCATGCAAGGCAAGCACTTTACCACAGAGCCACCTTCCCAGCCCCTGGTCTGTCTTTTTCTTATGCCCACAAAGTTTACCTTTCTTCTTTATCTCCATGGACATGCATTACCTTTGCATTCTGAGCCTCCCTTTGGCAGTAACCATGAGGGAAAAACACCCATCCGGGCTCAACTGGGTTGTGTGAAAAAGCAAGAAAAACCCATAGCCTGAGTTCCGTTCCTCCTCCCTTTTCTCCAAATAGTGCTTTGCTTCTGGCCTTACTGGCCTTAGAGCATAGTTTCTGGCGTTCTACCATCTCCTCATTCTTCCAAAATTTGCCTTCTAGTGACTCATCTTTCCAGTAACTAGGCCTTTTCCTTTTTCTCTTTCTTTTCTTTTCTTTCTTTCTTTTTTTTTTTTTATTGCTGCTCCTGGAACTTGAACTCAGGGCTTAGGCACTGTCCCTGATCCTCTCTCTGTGCTCAAGCTACCGTGCCGCTTCTGACTTTTTCTGAGTAGTTTATTGGAGATAAGAGTCTCAAGGAATTGTCTGCCCAGGCTGGCTTTGAACTGTGATCTCAGCCTCCTGCGTAGCTAGGATTGCAGGTGATAGGTATATCCCACTATACTGTAATAGATGCCTGTGTTAGCATCTACTATGTCTACTAGCACAAGCTGGAAAGACAAGTAGACACCTGTCCATTCGTCAGTTCCATTATGATGTATGGATTCATTCTTCTCCCATCTATTGCTTCTTCAAAATGGCTGCCATGTGTTTATCACATGTCACGCTGAAGATAGATACCCTCAGATGGTGAAGTTTAGAGGTCTGTGAAACTCTTGCAAATCAATTTTGTCCCTGATGAGAGGGGACAGTAACTGGACCCAGGAGAGAGAGAGGCACCAGATATACCATACAATTGTTTTGCACAAACTGAGAAATGTGTGTATTTGCTGTCGTAAAGTACAGTTGAGTTTAATGAACTCTCCTGAGTGAAGAGAGCTCAATAGCCCTTCCAGGAAAAGAAAAGGAAGGCAACCTCAGCATGTAACAACAGCTTCAATGGTAATATAGCTAAAGGGCTTTCTGGAGTGCTTTTAAGCCTGGTGATTGGTGGACCCCCTAGGAAGTGCAAGTGAGGGAAATGCTCAGAGAGCCACGCCCATCTTTCAGCTGGCTGCAGGCCAGCCTACGTGGTAATGACAACTGGGAGGAAGTCCTTCTATTGAGGAATCCAGTCTTGGTCAAGAGGGAAGAAAAGACACAGAGCAGAGTATAAAAATGACAGACTGAAATGAATGTGTGTGATACATCAATGCAATTCCGGCAATTGGGAAGCTCAGGCCGAAGCATCCAGAGTTTGATGGCAGCTTGTGCTACAGAATGAGATCCTGTCTTAAAAAAACAACTAAGGAGCTGGGCACCGGTGGCTCACGCCTGTCATCCTAGCTACTCAGGAGGCTGAAATCTGAGGTTCACGGTTCAAAGCCAGGCCAGGCAGGAAAATCCGTGAGACCCTTATCTCCCATTAACCACTAAAAACTGGAAGTGGCACTGTGGCTCAAGTGGTAGAGCACTTGCCCTGAGCTGAAGAGCTGAGGGACAGCGCCCAGGCCCAGAGTTCAAGACCCAGGACTGACCAAAACAAAAAACCAAAAAAACCCAAAACCAAAACACCCCAAGAATTGGGAGTGTGGCTTAGTGGTAGAGTGCTTGCTTAGCATGTACAAAGCCTTGGGTTCCATTCCTCAGTGCCACATAAACAGAAAAAGCCAGAAGTGGCACTGTGGCTCAAGTGGTAGGGTGCAAGTCTTGAGAAAAGAAAAAACAAAAGGTCAGGGACCATGCCCAGACCCTGAGTTTAAGCCCCAGGTCTGGCACACAACAATAAATACACATAAAACAACAACCAGCCAACCAGGTCTGGAGGCAAAGCTCAAGAGGCAGAGCACCAGAGCACCAGCAAAAGATGCTGAAAATGTAAGACTCTGAGTTCACATCCCCATACCACCACTACCACCACCACCACAACAGCAACAAAGCAACAAAACAAATAGCCAACCAAACAAATATGGAAGAATGAATCAGAGCCTTTGATAATCAGAGCAGCACCATTCCACGGTCAGCAGGAGTCCTTGGGTTGGATGCTAGCAGTGGACGTGGACAGGGCAGACATGCTCCTGAGGATGTTTCTCAGAGGAAATGGAACTATGTGAATCTGAGAGAGGAAGGGCACTACGACCCTACACTCAGAGGTCCTCCTGGGACCCCTGTACTATCCCTTTGATCACCAAGGAAGCAAAGACTCTGGAGATGTACTTACAGCTAGGAATCACTCTGAGGAGGGTAACTCCCCAGGCCTCTATGGCTAATTACCCCCGCAGGAACCAGTGGAATGCTGATTTGAATCTGTGAAAAGCCACAACTCCAGTAACTCCTACAAAAGCAGCAAATAAACATTCTGGTAAGGGGGTGGCTGGGAAGGTGGCTCAGTGGTAGAGTGTTAACCTTGTATGCATGAGGCCCTGGGTTCAATTCCTCTGCACCCCATAAGCAGAAAAAGCCAGAAGTGACGCTGTGGCTCACGTGATAGAGTGCTAGCCTTGAGCTGAAGAGCTGAGGGACAGTGCCCAGGCCCAGAGTTCAGGCCCTATGACCGCCCCCCCCCCAAAAATCTGGTGGGGCACTGGCAACTCATACCTGTAATCCTAGCTACTTAGGAGGCTGAGATCTGAGGATTGGGGTTCAAAACTAGCCCAGGCAGAAAAGTCTGTGAGACTCATCTCCAATGAACCAGCAAAAAAGCCAGAAGTGGAGGTGTGTGTGGCTGAAGAGGTAGAGGACCAGGCTGGAGTAGAAAAAAAACCCAAGGGAGAGAGTATGAGTCCTTGAGTTCAAACCCCAGTACTGGCACACAAAAAACAAACAACTCTGATGGCTCACACCTGTGACCCTAGCCACTCAAGAAACTGAGATATGAGGATCAACGTAGAAGCCATCCCTGACAGAAAAGTCCCTGTGGGACTCTTATGTCCAATTAACCACTCAAAACCCGGAAGTGGCGCTGTGGCTCAATTGGTAGAATGCTAGCCCTGAGTTCAAGCCCCACAAATAAACAAACATTGTTTCTCCCTTTCAAGCAGCCCAGCTCACAATGACTTGTGGTTATGAAGCCAGAGTAGCTTGGTTTGGAATACAGTCAAGCTACTGGGCTTGCCTATAGTGTTTGTGTATGTTCTTCTCCAAGAGGAAAGATGATGACACAAAGCCTTCAAACCCCAAATACCACTAGAGAAACAAATAATAGTAGAGTTTCCATATATGTGCCAGGCTTCTGTACTTGCGTTTTTTCCCTCCATACCTGCCACTCCACCATTACAATCTATCTTTCTTAGAGGTGTTGTTAGTATCCTAACTTTGTACACGAGGAAATGGGGGACTTAGTGAGGTCTCATTTGGGAAGCATCAGGTCTGAAATGTGAGCCCACATGGAGCCTAAATGTTCACATATAGTCCTTTCTTTTTCTTCTTCTTTCCCCCTCCCCCTCCATCTCTTCTCCCTCCCCCTCCTCTCCCTTCTCTCCCCCCTCCTCCTCTCCCTTCTTTCCCCTCTCTTCCTCTTTCTTTTCTCCTCCCCCCCCTCCTCTTCTTCTTCCTCCTCCTACCTCCTCCTCCTCTTCCTTCTCTGGGGCTTGAACTTAGGGCCTGGGCTCTACCCCTGAGCCTCTCTATGCTCAAGGCTAGTGCTCTACCATTTGAACCACAGCACCACTTCTGACTTTTCTGAGCAGTTTCTTGGAGATAAAGGTCTCACAGAGTTTCCTCCTGGGCTGGTTTCAAACCACGATCCTCAGATCTCAGCCTCCCGTGTAGCTAGGATTACAGGCATGAGCCACCAGTGTCTGGCTTCCTTCATTTTCTTATATGCTTCATTCTAGAGTTTAGAAGAATACCCAGGGCCTCTCCTCCTTTGATCTAACAGCACTTGTCTGTCCATCAGTGCTCACTGAGAACTCTAGATCATTCCAGGTCAGATTAGAACCGCTAACATCTCAGGTGATAAATTCCTCGATATTAGGAATTATAACATGAGTCCAAGCTACTTAAGCTCTTCTATACAGCCAGGATCTATAAAGGTAGAATTATCTGGAAAGATATCTTGGATCTTCTAGGAAATATTTTCCTTCAGGAAAATATTCCTGAAGCCTGTAAAGGAAAGCCATTATTAGGCAGATGATCCTGAGTAGTATGAAACCATTGATCTGGAAATGTGAGGTAGACAAATAATTGTGTGAGCTCTTACCTTAATACAGAGAAAAGCTGTAGCCCCTCCTCTAAACAGTCCCCAGACCTCTAGCTCAAAACCTTTATTAAAGATCAATTTGCCACATGCTCGTGGTTCACGCCTGTAATCCTAGCTACTCAGGAGGCTGAGATAGGAGGATCATGGTCCAAAGCCAGCCCAGGCAGGAAAGGTCAGGAGACTCTTATCTCGCAAGCTGAGGCTCAAAGAGGTAGAATGGTACCCCTGAGCCAAAGAGCTCAGGGACAGTGCCCAGGGCCCTGAGTTTAATCCCTACCCCCCTCCCCACCATCAACTTTTTCCCAATCCTCAAGGTCACAGGGCCTGCTGAAGTGGCCTTCTATCTTGTTTCAGGCTATCTACGACATAACCCCTCCATCTTTCCCTAGGGTGCTTCTTTTTTTTTTTTTTGTCGGTCGTGGGGCTTGAACTCTGGGCCTGGGCGCTGTCCCTCAGCTCTTCAGCTCAAGGCCAGCGCTCTACCACTTGAGCCACAGCACCACTTCCGGTTTTCTGGTGGTTTATTGGAGATAGGAATGTTACGGTCTTTCCTGCCCGGGCTGGCTTTGAACCGCGATCCTCAGATCTCAGCCTCCTGAGTAGCTAGGATTACAGGCGTGAGCCACCAGCACCCGGCCCCTAGGTGCTTCTTAAGACACCCCCTTCCCCCCCCACCCCCAATTCTGTGGCACCAGGCCTCAGGATGAATTCCTATTGGCATCTGGATGGTTCTGTTTTTACTCCACAGCTGGCCTTCCAGACCCTTACCATGCGTCCCCACGACCCAACATTCTCATTCTCTCTCTCTCTCTCCATCCTTAT
Organism: Dipodomys spectabilis; assembly: GCF_019054845.1. Lineage (NCBI taxonomy): Eukaryota > Metazoa > Chordata > Mammalia > Rodentia > Heteromyidae > Dipodomys > Dipodomys spectabilis. Next base: position 2,265,532 of record NW_024871037.1, read on the forward strand.
TGTAGATCTGAACACATTCCCTTCCCCTCCCCCTCCCCTCCCCCTCCCCTCCCCCCCTAGGTCTGAGATCTGCCTCCACTACACCCCAGCCTCATCCACGACGTCTGCTCTCTCCTGTGACCGGCACCAGAGTCCCCGCTGCCGAGCTCCCGTGGACTTTTCTATTCTCAAGTATCCATGCAGCAATGGACCCGCGCTACGCCCCGCTAGCGCCGCGTTGACCCCCGGATGGCGCATGCGCGGGTGGTTGGCGGCGTGGATCCCAGCGCCCCGGAGGCTGGTGCGTGCTCACCGATTCCCTCCCCCTCCCATATCCCCCCCACCCTTCCCCACCACGACGCCCGCGCCGGGTTGGCGGGAGCGCGCGTGCGCGTGCGCGCCCCGGAGGCGTGTGGAGTGCGGGGAAGTGGGGGGGGGGGGGGGAGAGGCGTGTGCAGGGATGTGACGCGCATGCGCAGTAGCAGACGGCGGCGCGCGAGCCCAGCTTGGGAGATGGCGGCGGCGGCGGCGGCGGCGGCGGCGGCGGCGGCGGCGGCGGCGGCGCCTAGAGTGTGAGCATCACCCCCGGGGAACCGCCGGCCCGGGGAACCAGGGCGATCCGGTTCCCGCCCTCCCACCTCGCCCACCATGGGCAACGAGGCCAGCCTGGAGGGTGGCGCTGGTGATGGGCCACTGCCACCCGGAGGCTCTGGCCTGGGGCCGGGCCCCGGCCCGGGTGCAGGGAAGCCTCCTTCAGCACCAGCCGGCGGTGGACAGCTCCCCGCGGCGGGCGCGGCGCGGGCCACGGCCGGACCTCCAGCCTCGGGTCCGGGCCCCGGCCCTGGCCCTGGCGCAGGCCCCGGCAGGTAAGCTCACGTCTGGGGACCCAGGGACGGGGTCGGGGGAGACAGGGTTGCTGCAGCCTGAATAAGCCCCGTGGGCCTGAGAGGTGCCACGATCTCACGGACATGGAGGTTTTTGGGGGTGCACGTTGAGCTCTGCCAGATGGGCGTGAGTCAGGTGGTCGTGGGAAAAACAACCAACCAACCCCCCCCACCAGCCCCTGGTTTCCAGCCTCTGCACCCCCACTTTCCACCATCCATCCCCAGTTTCTTGCCAGGCAAGCAAGCCGGAGAGTCTCAAGGCCCTGTAGAGCGTGACTCCATCACGAACCCCCAAATTCTTCTCTTCAAACCCTGGGGTTCTAACCACTCAGGAGGGGCTTATGTAACCTTAGCTTGGTCTCTCCGCACTAGGGGAGCAATGGGATGGAAAACGTCCTCCCTTGTCTGCCAGTGTCTGCATGTGTCCATTGTGTTGGGGCCAAGGAAAGAAGACAATGGGAGTGGCTGTCAGGAAAGATAAGTGTCACCGTAAGGAGCTGAGAGATATGGAAATAGTTGAACCGTGAACTCCGTCTTCTGTGTTCCTCAGGCAGTTAGTGGCTGTTAACCATCTCTGGGCAAGAAAAACTGCTCGCTGGTGAGCAGTAGGCCAAGCACTACTAATAGTCATGAGCATTCACCAAGATTTAGGGAATATACATTCAGGTGAAAGGGGGAACAAAAAAGCTATGAAATTACCTAACCCCAGATAAGCCCCAGTGACTTAGAACACCACCTCCATCAAACCAGTGGAAAAGCAGAAACACATGTAGAATGCTTTCAGCAGAACATTTCTGACCAAATACTGTGATAGCAGCTTGGTTTAAACATTTGCCAACGCACATTCTGTAAAAACATAAAACAAATCAAGTTGCAGTGAATTGCAGAGGAGAGAGGAATGCCAACATATAAGTCAGTAGATGGAAAACTCAGGAAAACTACCAAGAGATGACAAGATAAAATGGAAGGTATTATTTTTTGAACCATCTAAGCCTTAGATGGGGGAGTTGTTACCCCCATCTAAGGAAAAGGCAAATAGCTTTGTCTTCTCTGTGTGGTAGAAGTATGTGTATCTCTATCTATCTATCTATCTATCTATCTATCTATCTATCTATCTATCTATCATCTATCTATCATCTATCTATCATCTATTTGTCTATTTGCCTGTCTATGTCTCTATCATCTGTCTGTCTGCTATCTCTTCATTTGCCTGTGTCTGTTGTATTTATTTCTCCAAAAGTCTTTTTTCTTCTTCTTTTTTTTTTTTGGCCAGTCCTTGGGCTTGAATTCAGGGCTTGGGTACTGTCTCTGAGCATTTTTGATCAAGGCTAGCACTCTGCCACTAGAGCCACACTTCCACTTATAGCTTGTGTGTGTGTGTGTGTGTGTGTGTGTGTGTGTGTGTGTGTATGTGTGATTGGAGATTAGAGTCTAGTGGGCTTTCTTGCCAGGGTTGGCTTCGAACTGTGATCCTCAGATCTTAGCATCCTACGAAGCTAGAATTAAAGGCATGCGCCATCAGTACCTGGTGAGAAGTCATTTCTGAGACAGCTAACAGTGATGAAGAGCTATTAGCAGCCTGAAACTGGTCGCAAACAAGCTAGCCTGTGAGCATCCCTTTTAAGAGGTAGATCTGCCCATTTTACATCATCTATTAACAGTGATGCAGTTGGATAACACAACTCTTAGCATTGCATATACTGACTATCTTGCTGCGGGTTGAGTCGCTGTTTGGATTTTAGCTTGACAGAAGCATAGTCAGACTTAAGTACTCCACCTCCTAGGAAAAGCTTCTATAACTGAATGGAAAAACACCTTGCTATTAGGAGCTCTGTGTATGGAGAATTAGCCCTTTCTTTTCTGGTTAATCAGACAGGCTGCTCTGCTAGTGGTCTATCAGATGTTGCAGAGCCCACAAGCAGGTAGAATTTTGTAAAGATTTGGACAGCTGAGAGAGAGAGAGAAAGGAAGCTGGTAGGTACGGCTCATACTCCTTTTCAGCATTTCATTTTTCTTCCATATATGTATCCTGCTGCAGGGCAGAGCCATGAGCTGTTGGAAATTAGGGGATCGTGGGTTCTTGTTTGATTTAGCAGACACACAATGTCTTCCTCGCTGTGGGCAAGGCGCTGTCAGGCTCAGGAGGTGAGCTGGCTCTTTGTTATCAAAGCTCAAGACCAGAGATGCTTCAGAGGTGGAATTTACTCTTCCAGCCTATATTTGGCTTATCATAATACCTCAGCTGCCTGGGCAGACAGCTGCATAGGAAGACAGAGACATGGTCTGTCTCTCCTTCAGCACTGGAATGGCTTCTACTTCCTTTCACCAGTGCGTCTCAGATACCTGATGCCAAATTTAGTTTGTTCTGTTCTGAGATGCTGCTGAACTGATTGGGCCCATTGGTGGAGAAAAAAAAATCCCTCAGGCCTGTGCCTCTGGGCATTCAAGAAAGAGCACTGCACAGGGATTAAAATTTTTTCTTTTTCTTTTTTTTTTAACCAGTCCTGAGGCTTGAACTCAAGGCCTGGGCATTGTCCCTGTCTTGCTGTAGACTAGTGCTCTACCACTTGAGCCACAACACCACTTCTGGCTTTTTCTGAGTAGTTTATTGGAGGTAAGAGTCTCATGGATTTTCCTGCCTGGGCTGGCTTCGAATGTGATTCTCAGATCTCAGCTTCCGGAGTAGCAAGGACTACAGGCGTGAGCCACTGGCATCTGGCTAGGGATGTATTTTTTTTTTTTTTTTGACAGCATGATTGTGAATTTTGTTGGGCACTGGTGGTTCATACCTATAATCTTAGCTACTCAGGAGGCTGAGATCTGAGGATAAAAGTATAAAACTAGCTAGAGACCTCTTATCTCCAATTAACCAGCAAAGCGCTGGAGCTGGAGGTGTAAAAGTGCCAGCTCTGAGTGGAAAAAGCCAAATAAGAACTCAAGGCCGTGAGTTCAAGCCCCAGGACTGGCACAGAAAGAAAAAAAAAGATTGTGAGGTTTTTTTCTTTTTTGGTCAGTCGTGGGGCCCGAACTCTGGGCCTGGGCACTGTCCCTCAGCTCTTCAGCTCAAGACTAGCACTGTATCACTTGAGCCACAGTGCAACTTCTGGCTTTTTCTGCTTATGAGGTGCTGAGGAATGGAACCCAGGGCCTCATACATGCAAGGCAAGCACTCCACCATTGAGCCACCTTCCCAGCCCCAGACTGTGAGTTTTGTAGCACTGAGAAACCTCATAAAGGTGGGTAGAGGGCCGAAAGAAGGATGATTGTTTGGCTAAATCTAGAGGGAGTTTCTGCAGGAGTTGAATCATGGTTCTTTCCTATGGCTGTATTACCTCTTGCCACCTCAGGCTGAATCAATCCGTTCATCCTCATCCTCAGCTGATTGGGGCTCTGTGTGGGGTCAGCTCCAACTGATGGAGAGCCTGACTTGAATTCCATAAATAGCAGTGTGACACATCTATAAGGCTGTCTCTTAGCCCATTGGGATGAAGCTCCCCATGGGGAACTTTGGGCCTCCAAGAGTCCCTCAAGGAAGAACTTCCTGTTTCTCATCTCAGGGTTGCTCCCTAGTGTTATATTGGCTTTACCTTCCACAAGGAGTGTCAGATGGGGGGCTGGGAAGGTGGCTCAGTGGTAGAGCGCTTGCCTTGCATGCCTGAGGCCCTGGGTTCGATTCCTCAGCACCACATAAGCAAAAAGAAAAAAGCTGGAAGTGGTGCTGTGGCTCAAGTGGTAGAGTGCTAGCCTTGAGCTGAAGAGCTGAGGGACAGTGCCCAGGACCAGAGTTCAGGCCCCATGACCGGACCCAAAAAAAAAAAAAAAAGAGTGTCAGATGGGAAGATACCTGAATTTTTGTCTTAGATGCCATTCTCCAAGCTGTGTGCCCTGGGATGAGCTGCATTCTTCTAAAGGAAGGGGGTTTCTTTATTTATCTCTTTATTTATTTATTTATTTTTGGGTCCTTCTCTCCTTCCCTCCCTTCCTCCTTCCTTCTTTCTATATATATATATATATTTTTTTTTTGGTCCAGTCGTGGGGCCTGAACTCTTGGCCTGGGCGCTGTCCCTCAGCTCTTCAGCTCAAGGCTAGCACTCTACCATTTGAGCCACAGCGCCACTTCCGGCTTTTTTTGTTTGCTTATGTGGTGCTGAGGAATCGAACCCAGGGCCTCAGGCATGCAAGGCAAGTGCTCTACCACTGAGCCACCTTCCCAGCCCCCTTTCTATATTTTTTTGAACCCCAGGGTCTTGTGTTTGCTAGGCAGGTGCTCTACTACGTGGTCTATATCCCTAGCATCCCTCCCTTTTTTGTTGTTGGTTGTGGGACTTGAACTCAGGGCCTGAGTGCTATCTGTGAGCTTTTTCCCTCAAAGCTAGTGTTCTATCACTTTAAGTCCCAGTGTCACTTCCAGTTTTCTACTGGTTAAATAGAGATAAGCGTCTCACAGACTTTCTTGCCCAGGCTGGCTTAAACTGTAGTCCTTAGATCTCAGCCGTCTGAGTAGCTAGGATTGTAGGTGTGAGCCACTGGTGCCCAGCTCCTTTTTTCTTTAGTTATTTTTTGAATAAGGTATAGCATATATACTTGGGGATAGCCTCAAACTGTGATCCAGTCTCTACCTCTGAAGTAGCTGGTATTGCAGGAGTGTACCACTATTCCTGACTTGAAATTTTGCCTTTCTAAGAAGAAGTTTGTTGATGGATTCAGAGATGGAGAGATTAGGAGATCACTAAAAGGAGTTAGACTAATTTAAGTGCCAAAGAACAATGTAGTAGTAGGTCAGTTTTCTGGGTGCTTTTAAAAAAAATTTGTTTTTGTGCTAGTACTGAGGCTTGAAATCAGGTATTCATTTTTTTTTTTTTTTTTTTTTTTTGCCAGTCCTGGGGCTTGAACTCAGGGCCTAGGTACTGTCCCTGAGTTTCTTTTGCTCAAGGCTAGCGCTCTACCACTTGAGCTGCAGAGCCACGTCCAGCCTTTTCTGTTTAGGAATCGAATCCAGGGCTTCATGCATGCTAATCAGGCATTCTACCACTAAGCCACATTCCCAGTTTGAATCTTCTGTGCTTGCTTGGCTTTTTCACTCAAGCCTGGTGCTCTACCATTTGAGTCACATCCCCACTTCTGGCTTTTTTTGCTGGCTAATTGGAGAGAAGCATCTGGGGAAATTTTCTGCTTGGGCTTGGCCTTGAACCTCAGTCCTCAGATTTCAGCCTCCTGAGTAGCTAGGATTATGGGGCTAAGCCAATAATTCCCAACTAAATATTTTATGTTAATTTGTGTTTATTATTATTGTTAATATCATTATTATTTGCAAAGATGAGGACTGAACTCAGGGCCTTACAATTTCCAGGCAAATGCTCTTCCACATAGCTAAATCCTAGCCTCCTTTTTTTTGTCAGTTGTGGTGCCTGAACTCTGGGCCTGGGCGCTGTCCCTCAGCTCTTCAGCTGAAGGCGAGTGCTCTACCACTTGAGCCACAGCACCACTTCCAGTTTTCTGGTGGTTTATTGGAGATAAGAGACTCAAGTACTTTCCTGCCCAGGCTGGCTTTGAACTGCGATCCTCAGATCTCAGCTTCTTGAGTAGCTAGGATTACAGGCGTGAGCCACTGGTGCCCCACCCAACCTCCATTTTTTTTTAAACAGGGGTTTTATTATTACTTTTCCTTATAGAGGTCTACCCACTTGAGCCATATTTCCTGTTCTTGTTTGGTTTTGTGAGATAAGATCTCACGGTGTAACCTTGGCTGTAGCCATCTAAAAGCTGGGGTTATAGAGACATGCCTAGCATAAAAGGTTTTTTTGTGTGTACAAATGTATCTGTGTGTTCAACCTTTAATTGAATCTGTCCCCGGATGGTGCGTAAAGAACAAAGAAAAGAATACAGAGTGGGCTCAGTCCTCATGAGGATTATGGTCTAGGGGGAGAAAAAGAAAAAAAAATATATCTAGCTCTGTACTCTCTACCTTCTCGTCCTTCAATTACAGTTTGCTTCTGACTTATCTTTGTCTCACAGAGGTAAGATAAATGAGAGCGTGATTTACAAGGGGTTGTATTATTCCATACCCTAAAATAGGAGAACATATATTTGTGTTGCGTTTTACAGCTTACAGAACACATTCACAACATTAGCTTATTCGGCTGGGAGCTTCAAAGGCCTAAGATGAGCCATTTAAAGGAACAACCAGCTAGCAGCCTTGAGCAAACTGAAATGTCATACACAAAGCGCAGCTGGGGAGCTCTGTCTCTACTTTCCTGCCTCCTGCTTCAAGAAGGAAAATCCAGCAAGATCCTGGGGAAGGCAATGAGGAGGAGAAAAGAGGAAGAAGGACATTTGGATAAAGAATAGTATAGGGTGGAGCTGGGAAGGTGGCTCAGTGGTAGAGCGCTTGCCTTGCATGCCTGAGGCCCTGCGTTCGATTCCTCAGCACCACATAAGCAAAAAGAAAAAAACCGGAAGTGGCACTGTGGCTCAAGTGGTAGAGCGCTAGCCTTGAGCTGAAGAGCTGAGGGACAGCGCCCAGGCCCAGAGTTCAAGCCCCACGACCAGACCCCCCCCCCCCTAAAAAATTATGTTTTAATCAATCATGACATTGCCCCAAACTGACTGTAGGGTTGGCTACATCTTCAGCTGTTTTTAGTTTCTTTTTATTTCTGTTTTTGAAGTCTTGGAGATCAAACCCAGGGCATTGTTTCTGATAAATAAGTGCTGTACTACCGAACCACAAAATTTCAGTTATTTCATCACAAAAATGAGAGATTTAGCTGGGTGCGGGTGTCTTATGCTTCTAATCCTAGCTACTCAGGAGGCTGAGACCTGAGGATCACAGTTCAGAGCCAACCCAGGCAGGAAAAGTCCGTGAGACTCTTGTCTCCAGTGAACCACCAAAAAAGCCAGACGTGGAGCTGTGGCTCAAGTTGTAGAGCAGTAGCCTTGAGCAAAATAAACTCAGGGACAGAGCTCAGGCCTTGAGTTCAAGCCCCAGGACCTGCACAATAAATATGATCTCCAAACTCTCTTCCACCTTTCATATCTGATTTTGGTGAGACAAGGAAAAAGGAAAAGTACACTTACCCAGTGTTCTTCAGTCTCATTGAGGTTAGAAAACAAGTTCATCCATCAGAAGTTCAACATCACACATCCTTTAAAAGTGTTAGAAACAGCTTTAAATGAAGAGATTTCTCAGAAGGGACAAAATGGCTACAGAGTCAAGCTGAGAGCAACGAGAGGAATTATTTACTTCCTGTCTCAAGGTTGCATCTGGTAGATCAGCATCCTTTTTTTGTCTTTTTGTCTTTTTCTTTTTTTGTCCATTGTGGGGCTTGAACTCTGGGCCTGGCCGCTGTCCCCAAGCTTCTTTTGCTCAAGGCTAGCGCTCTACCACTTGAGCCACAACGCCATTTTCAGTTTTTGCTGTGGATGTGATACTGAGGAATTGAACGCAGGGGCTTCCTGCATGCTAGGCAAGTACTCTACCACTAAGCCACCTTCCCAGGCCTGAAAAGCCTTGGGCCTGCAGAGCCTGATGCAGCCTGGCTGTTCCTGAGATGGTTAGCCATCTTGAGCATTGTTCTAGCTATGCCCTGCAGGTGTTCTGACAGACTACCAGGCGCATTGGAGATTTCTAAAGCTTTGTGATGGAGGGAGGGATGGACAGGAAAGGGTTAAACTAAAGGAGACCTAGTTCTGTCCCTTCTAGTCAGGAAGCTGGCTGATTCCTTCACTTGTAGAGAAAGAGACGGCTCTGGTGCTTTTTGTAGCTTCTGCTGCTCTGAAGGTTTTGTGGGCTCCAACCAGGTTACCTCAAATGTCAGGGTGTGTGGGAGATTGCTTCCTTCCAGGGCATTGTTGGGCTTTGGCAGATGATGTGTGTTTGTTTGCCATTCCTGGGTGCTGTCTCTGAGCTTTTCTGCTCAAGGCTAGCATGCTATCACTTCAGCCATATCTCTACTTCTGGCTGGGTTTACTTTTTTTTTGAGGGAGGGGGAAGGGTTCTGATTGGAGATAAGAGTCTCATGGATTTTCCTGCCCAGGCTGGCTTTGAACTGCGACCCTCAGATCTCAGCCTGTTGAGTAGCTACGATGACAGTTGTGAGCTATGGGTGTCCAATTTGTTGTCCTTTTATTTATTTAGTTAGTTAGTTTTGTTGGTCGTGGGGCTTAAACTCTGGGCCTGGGTGCTGTCCCTCAGCTCTTCAGCTCAAGGCAGGTGCTCTACCATTTGAGCCACAGTGTGACTTCTGATTTTCTAGGGGTTTATTATAAGAGTCTCAAGGACTATTTGCCTGCCTGGGCTGGCTTCGAATCATGATTCTCAAATCTCAGCCTCCTGAGTAGCTAAGATTACAAAACATGAAACACCGTCACCCATCTAACCACTAGACTTTCTTAAAGGTGCCCTAGCATTTCAATAGATGTCCCCAGAAGCATCAGGTACTCTACAGGTGAAAGTGTCAAGCACGCATAGCAGGAGAAAAGCTGGTATGAGAAGGATGGAAGGGGGCTGGGAAGGTGGCTCAGTGGTAGAGTGCTTGCCTTGCATGCATGAGGACCTGGGTTCGATTTCAGCACCACCTGAGCAGAAAAAGCTAGAAGTGGCGCTGTGGCTCAAGTAGTCCATGGGCAGGAAAATCCAGGAGATTCTCATCTCCAACTAAGTACCCAAAGCCAGAAGTACAGTTGTGGTTCAAGTGGTAGAGTGCCAGCCTTGAGCAAAAAAGTTCAGGGACAGCACCCAGGCCCAGAGTTCAAGCCCCAGTATCAGTAGGCATCCAGGTAGTCAAGTCTGGGTTATTAAAATAAAGTAGTACCTCAGTTGCAAGTACTTTACTATTAATGCCACCTGGTTTCTGAAAAAAAAAAAAGATAAGGAAGAGGAGGAAATTGAGGCAATCCTGGAGCTCCAAGAGAATGAATCAACTACAGTCAATTGAACAAACATTTGCCTTATCAAATGAAATGTTAGAATTGAAAGCACTCTGCATGAGACCTAGCAATAAATGACTATTAATTGATGCCAGGTTCCCTGAACAGGGTTAAGCATTCCTATGTCCTACCACAGAGCACGTTTGAATTAAACTTGATTAAGAGTGTGGTTCCTCTGGGAGCTCTGAATCCGTGGGGGATAATTATGGGGCTTGAGGGTCCACTACGGTCCGGCCTCCTTATTGCTATATACAGCAATTTCGGGTTTGGATTGGAGAGTTCATTTAAAAGGTCCCACCCTATTTATTGTACAAGCTCTCAACTAAAGCCTAGGCCACCAGCCCTCACTGTGGAGACAAGGTCACTTTGACTCTTTGGTCCTTACTCCTTTTCATAAATCTTCATGAGCAATCTAGCTGAGCATATACATATAGTAGGCCATAGGGCTTGAACTCTGGCCTTGGTGCTGTTCCTGCACTCTTCAGCTCAAGGCAAGCCCTCTACCGCTTGAGCCACACTGCCATTCCTGGTTTTCTAGTGGTTTATTGGAGATAAGAGTCTCACGGACTTTCCTGCCTGGGCTGGCTTTGAACTGTGATCCTCAGATCTCAGCCTCCTGAGTAGCTAGGATTATAGGTGTGAGCCACCAGCGCCTGGCTTTTTTGGGTTTTTGTTTTGGACAGCCTTGGGGACACTGGGCACTGACCCTGAGCTTCTTTGTTTTTGTTGTTGGTCATGGGGCCTGAACTCTGGGCCTGGGCGCTGTCCCTCAGCTCTTCATCTCAAGACTAGCGCTGGACCACTTGAGCCACAGTGCCACTTCCAGGTTTTTGTTTTTTTTGCTTATGTGGTGCTGAAGAATCAAACCCAGGGCCTCAGGCATGCAAAGCAAGCACTCTACCAGGGAGCCACCTTCCCAGCCCCATGAGCTTAAAAAATTTTTTTTAAAATTGAGATTAGGTGATTACATAAATTTCACAGTCTTGTGGGAGAGTGATACTTAGTTAAAGTCACAAACACATTTTAACCCTCACAAGGCAAATTATCATTATCATGGTCTATAATATTTGTGAAGTCTATAAGCTTTGACAGTGCAACTATATGGTGCTGAGGAATCGAACCCAGGGCCACCTTCCCAGCCCTCCGTGAGATTCTTATCTCCAATAAACCACTAGAAAACTGCAAGTGGCGCTATGGCTGAAGTGGTAGAGCGCTCGCCTTGAGCTGAAGAGTGCAGGGACAGTGCCCAAGCCCAGAGTTCAAGCCCCACGACTGACAAAAAGAAAAGAAAAAAAAACATGGAGTCATTTAGCAATGATACAGCAAAATGAGTGGAAGTTCTTTGTTTCTCGAGTCCTACTTACTTTGTCATATCTCCTTGCATTTTTGGCTCTAGCATCCACTCTATCCCTTGAGCCACAGCACCACTTCCAGCTTTTTCTATCAATGAGGACCTAAGGAATCGAACCCAGGGCTTCATGCATGCTAGGCGAGCACTCTACCACTAAGCCACCTTCCCAGCCTGCTAAGGATGTTTGTTTTCAGCTGGGGTAACCTTTGTAGGTTTGGAGACTGGGAGGAAGGAAGAAGGCAGGATTGGGAAGATGGTTGCGGCTTTGAGGTTGTAAGCTGCTGATTGGCAACTGGTAGCGAGAGAGAGAGACAGACAGAGAGACAGAGAGATTCTAGAATGTATGTTTCTCAGGGGCCAAGAGGCAGATGGTGGCACATTGGGCTGAGTCAGAAGCCAGTGGGCTGGAATAGGACTTTTCCCATGGCCTAGCATCCATCACCGCTCTCCTCCTGTGCTGAAAGTATTTTTTGCAAGTAATGGTGCTTAGGCCTGATTGCCTGGCAGTCTGAGATAAACCACCTACTGAGCAAGGCTAGAGGGGAGGGGTTTCCTACGGAGGTAGTTTTTGATACTGGTCAAGCCAGTGGAAAAGAGGAGGAAGGACAGCTAACTCTGGATGCTTCCAGTAAATGGGATCTGCCACACGGCCTCCCCTAATCCCAACCCCTTACTCTCCCCCAAGGAGCTCAGATAAAGATATACATAGTGGGGCTGGGAAGGTGGCTTAGTGGTAGAGTGCTTGCCTAGCATGCATGAAACCCTGGGTTTGATTCCTCAGTCCCACATACATAGAAAAAGCTGGAAGTGGTGCTGTGGCTCAAGTGGTAGAGCAGCTAGCCTTGAATAAAAGAAGCTCAAGGACAGTTCCAGGTCCTGTGTTCAAGCCCCAGGACTGGCAAAAACAAACAAATAAATAAGACAAATATTGCTTGCTTTCCTTCTTCCCCTCCCTCCCTCCCTCCCTCCTTTCCCTCCCTCCCTCCCTCCTTCCTTCCTTCCTTCCTTCCTTCCTCCTTTCCTCCCTTCCTCCCTCATCCATTAGTTGTATAAAGAAGTTTTATTTCAGCACATCCATTTATGCCTACATTTTAATCATAATCATCTCCTCTATCATTCTCCCTCCTTTCCTCCCTTCCCCCAAACCAGTCTCATCAAGTTTCCTTGTTCCATTTTCACACATGTACATAAAGCATTTTCACGCACTGCTTTTGAAAAGATAGTAAGTGGTACTTGGGAGGAGCTGAGGGATTTTGTTTACATGCTCTCTTGGTTCCTCTGGTGGGGGGTAGAAAGACTGACTTCAGGGCTGGGAAGGTGGCTCAGTGGTAGAGCGCTTGCCTTGCATGCATGAGGCCCTGGGTTCAATTCCTCAGCACCACATAAGCAGAAAAAAAAGCCAGAAGTGGCGCTGTGGCTCAAGTGGTAGAGCGCTAGCCTTGAGCTGAAGAGCTGAGGGACAGCGCCCAGGCCCAGAGTTCAGGCCCCACAACCACCATCACCACCACCACCAACAACAAAAAGTATCATGTCTAGGGTAATTGGGACAGGAGGGGTTGCTGTTTGGGGATGAAGAAACTTTCATGGTCCTGGGAAGGACTAGGGTTGGACATCTTTCTTCCCCCTGTTGTACATCCTCAGATATAGAAGAGTGGAGATGGAAAGCAGTAGCCTGCTTTAGGGTATTCTTAGTTTATAAGGCCTCAGGGCCAGAAGGAAAACAAAAAAGCCCAGGCCTCACTGGATGGAAATTAGAGGTCAGGCCTCTGCTACTGCTATAATGGGACTACTTAGGAGGTGGCGCTGTGGCTCAAGTGGTAGAGTGCTAGCTTTGAGCAGAAGAAGCTCAGGGACAGTGCCCAGGTCCTGAGTTCAAGCCCCAGGAATGGCAATGTGACTACTCAGAACAGCCCACTTTTGCAATGCACTTTGGGTCAAGCCAAGAGCTCAGGGTGTAATTGAGAATTGGGGCAGAGATGGTGAAGTTCTTTTCTTCCTTTCAAACTATCGAAGTCACAAAAGGTACACCTTAGTCAAATGTCAGTGTGCTCTAAACACTAGTAGAGAAATAGAGTGATTCTAATAAAGTTGTTTTCTTCCTCCTCCTCCTCCTCCTCCTCCTGCTCCTCCTCCTCCTCCATCTTCTTCTCCAGAGACTCATGCATGCTAGGCAAGCACTCTACCACTAAACCACATTCCCAGCTCTATCAGCAAGCATTTATTTAGCCCAGGAGATATACCAGGGTCTGCTACAGGCTCTAATTTGGTGAAGAAACAACAGTCAGCCCTACTGGATTCTATAGACTAGCACAGAGAACTCAGCCAAAGGCACAAGGCTAAAAGAATGGCAGCAAGAATTCTCTGGGTTTCAAGGTACAGGTACTCCACCAGCCTTGGGCAGGAGTGTGTGTGTGTGTGTGTGTGTGTGTGTGTGTGTGTGTGTGTGTGTGTGTGTGTGTGTGTGTGTGTGTGTGTTTACACGTGCATGCATGCTGCATGCTGGACTGGAACTTTTCTTGCTTAAGGCTGGTGCTCTACCACAGTGGCACTACAGTTCCACTTCTGGCTTTTTGGCCAGGTTGGCTTTGAACCTTGAGCCTCAGATCTTAGCCTCTCTGAGTAGCTAGGGAGACAGGCATGAGCCACTGGCACCTGCTGAAGATTTCTCTTATAGCCTGAGATTCAGATGAATAACAATTCTTTTTCCCAGCATATGAACACACAGGCATATACCCCCACCTGAACCCTGCTACCTCCTGAACTAGGTTTTCTTCCCTTTCCCAGGCCCACTCAAAGCTGCTTTTGAAGGTGCTGCTGGTAGTTTCCAGAGTCTTTTCAACTTAGCCTCTGAAATCCCAGGGGTGGCTGCCTGTTGGTGGCCTAGATGCCATATAGAGTTGTCTTCATTCGTCCCTTAGCAATCAATGATGATTGAGTTTGTAGGATCTTTTTCTTTAGGAACACTTGAGTCTGTATTAGAATTAAATTAACTGACATAAAGACTTTTTTTTTTTGTTGTTGTTGGTCATGAGGCTTGAACTCTGGGCCTGGGCGCTGTCCCTCAGCTCTTCAGTTTAAGGCTAACACTCTACCACTTGAGCCACAGTGCCACATCTGGCTTTTTCTGCTTATGTGCTGCTGAGGAATCGAACCCAGGGCCTCCCGCATGCAAGGCAAGCGCTCTACCACTGAGCCACCTTCCCAGGCCTGACATAAAGACTCCCCTCCCCCTCTAGTCCTGGGGTTTGAACTCAAGACCTGGGTGCTGTCCCTGAGCCGCTTTTGTGCTCAAGGCTAACACTGCCTCTTGAGTCACAGCTCCACTTCCAACCTTTTCTGGGTAGTTTATTGGAGAGAAGAGTCTCAGAGACTTTTCTGCTCGGGCTGGCTTCGAATCATGATCCTCAGATCTCAGCCTCCTGAGTAGCTAGAATGACAGGTGTGAGCCACCAGTGCCCAGCTGTTTTTCCGGGTCTTACTATTTAGCCCAGGCTGGCATCTAATTTGTGATCTTCTTGCCTCGTCTTCCCAAGTGCCGGGATTACAGGCCTGTGCTATGACTACACCAAATAAGACTCCTCTTTTCTTTTTTTTCCCGCTTTGGATGGTATTGGGGTTTAAACTCAGAGATTTGATCTTGCGAGGCAAATGCCTTACCACTTTAGCCACATACCCAGCTCTCCTGCATTACTTCTTTTCTGTGCCTGTGTCTAAGATCTTTCTTCATGAATTTATCTCCATGAATTTTCTGTGTACCCCCACACAGAAATGAGGAAATGGCATCATACTGAATATATTACTGAGTGGCTTGATTTTTTCTCTCCCCCCTCCCCCCCACTGAATATAGGAATACTTCTCTCTACCTTCCTACTTTCCAAAGAATCAGCAATTTTGGTCTCAGATACTTTTTGGTCTCTTCCCGAATTAGAACAAACCATGGCACTTTTGAAAAGCTCGGAGCCTTTCCGGTGTCCTAGATATATATCAGGCAAGCC
Source organism: Dipodomys spectabilis (assembly GCF_019054845.1). Classification (NCBI taxonomy): domain Eukaryota; kingdom Metazoa; phylum Chordata; class Mammalia; order Rodentia; family Heteromyidae; genus Dipodomys; species Dipodomys spectabilis. The sequence goes on from NW_024871037.1 coordinate 2,280,666, forward strand.
ATTCTGCTCCAGTGGCCCTAGCTGGATACCCCTTGCTCAGTCTTTTTGGATATATATATATATATATATATATATATATATATATATATATATATATATATATATATATTTGGTTGGTAGTGGGGCTTGAACTCTGGGCTTGAGCGCTGTCCTTGCGCTCTTCAGCTCAAGGTAAGTGCTCTACCGCTTGAGCCACAACGCCACTTCCAGTTTTCTAGTGGTTTATTGGAGATAAGAGTCTCACAGACTTTCCTGCCTGGGCTGGCTTTGAACCATGATCCTCAGATCTCAGCCTCCTGAGTAGCTAGGATGACAGGTGTGAGTCACCGGTGCCCGGTGGCTTTTTGGGTACTGTGAGCTACAGCAACATCAGGCAGGGAAAGATCAGTGGCCTCATTCTTAGGATTCTCTGGACTCCAGATAGCTTCGTGGCTCTTATCTTCCTTCCTTTCTTTCATTCTTTTTTTTTTTTTTGTCATTTGTGGGACTTGAACTCAGAGCCTGGGTGCTGTCCCTGAGCCTGTTTGTGCTCACAGCTGGCACTCTACCACTTGAGCCATAGTACCACTTCCGGTTTTCTGAGTGGTGAATTGAAGATCAGAGTCTCACAGGGACTTTTCTGCCTGAGCTGGCTTTGAACCACCATCCTCAGATCTCAGCCTCCTGAATAGCTGGGATTACAGGCGTGAGCCACTGGCGCCTGCCTTCTTATTGTCCTTTCAGACCAGGGCTGTTCTCCTAGTTGGAAGAGGACCTTAGAAATTCCTTTGTTCGGGGCTAGGAAGGTGGCTTAGTGGTAGAGTGCTTGCCTTGCATGCAAGAGGCCCTGTGTTCGATTCCTCAGCACCACATAAGCAGAAAAAGCCAGGAGTGGTGCTGTGGCTCAAGTGGTAGAGTGCTAGCCTTGAGCTGAAGAGCTGAGGGACAGCGCCCAGGCCCAGAGTTCAGGCCCCATGACTGGGGGAAAAAAAAAACACCCAAGAAATTCCTTTGTTCTTCCCTGGTATGTGATGTAAATTTCCTTTCCTTCTTTTATATATTCTGCAGTAGCCTTTCTCATTCATAATCATCCGAGCAGAAGACTACTTGTGCTCAAGTGCCAGTGATTCACGCCTGTCATCCTAGCTACTCAAGAGGCTGAGATCTGAGGATCATGGTTCAAAGTCAGCCCAGACAGGGAAGTCTGTGAGGCTCTTACTGCCAATTAACCACCAAAAAGCCTGAAGTGGAGCTGTGGCACAAGTGGTATAGTACTAGCCTTGAGCAGAAAAGCTCAGGGACAGCACCCAGGCCTTAAGTTCAAACCCCACAAGTGACAAAAATATCCCATCAATACTACTCGTAGAGTCTCACTGGGAGCAGGGATACTTGCAGTATGTGTAGTTATTTATAGTCAGCATCCTGCCTTCCTTCTTGGTGGCATTTGGTAATCTACCTTAGTATATAGTGCCTTATGTCCCTTTAGAGATTCAACTCTAAACTTGAAGTTCGAAGGAGGTTGGTACCCAGCTCTAAAGGACTCTTCTCTGTTAAGGGCTTTGGTGTTTAGAACTTGAATATTTTTTTCTAGTGAAGCTAGACTCTTCCTTGGATATAACCTTCTCTCCAGGAGATCTTGGGGCCATCTACCTATTTATTCATGAATTCAACAAACTTTTATTGAGCACCTACTATATGAAAAACACTTTTTTTTTTTTTTAAAAAACCAGTCCTGGGCTTTGAACTCTGGGCCTGGGCACTGTCCCTCAGTTCTTCAGCTCAAGGCGAGCGCTCTACCATTGGAACTACAGTGCCACTTCCAGTTTTTTCTGTGTATGTGGTACTGAGGAATGGAACCCAGAGCTTCATGCATGCTAGGTAAACACTCTAACACTAAGCCACATTCTCAGTCCCCCTCACTTTTGGATTTTTGAGGCTCAGTCCACCAGCCTCCCAAGAGCCTACCTTCCTTGTACTCATTTGTACGCGTTCTTATTAAGATGTGTATAAATCACATCATTTGTTTTATTTTTTTTGCTTATGTGGTACTGGGGAATCGAACCCAGGGCCTCAGGCATGCAAGGCCAGCGCTCTACCACTGAGCCACTTTCCCAGCCCCTAAATCACATCATTTGTGAACAGTTGTTTATGTGTCAGTACAGTTGAGATATACTAAACACAGTTCCAACTGTGTCTGATCTTTCACAATTACACCCACCTCCCTCCCGCCCTTCCACCCTATCCCCAATCTCTGGCAACCACAAAAAAGGTCTTCTAGTTTTAGAATTTTGTCATTTCAAAAATGTTAAGGGAAGGCAGTCAGCAACCTTTGGAGGCTGACCTTTTTTTTAAAATAAAATTTAAATTTTGGTTGGCATTGGGGTTGAAACACAGGGCCTGCCAGTGCCCCCCTGAGTCCTGGCTCTGTTACCTTTTCAAGGCCCTTATGGTATGTGTGAGGGAACCAGAAGCCTAGAATAAGTGTAATAAAATTGTGGCTTTAATCTAGGTGCTAGTGCCTCATGCCCAGCTAATTGAGAGACTGAGAACTGGAGGATCACAGTTCCAAGGCAGGCCTGGACAGAAAAGCTTGTGAGACTCCTTCTCAACGGATACAGTAAAGTATGCCCTCCATCCTTAGTTATGCAGGAATCATAGGAGTGTGATGCTAGGCCAGTCTGAGCAGAAGTCCATGAGATTCTGTCTCCCCAAAAGGAAGCTGTACTCATTGGCATACCTGTGTGTCTAGCAACAATAGGAAGTCTAAAGTTGGCACACACCTAGGTGGGAAGCAAGACCTTCTCCTAAAAATAACCAGTGAAAATTAGGGCTTGGAGGTATGGTTCAGCAGTAGAATGCTTGCCTAGCAAGTGTAAGGCCAAGTTCAAACCCTGGTACCACACACACACACACATACACACACACACACACACACACACACACACACACACACACACACACACAAAAGCGTGGGTTTCTTTGAAGTTGATTTTCTGAGCATAGCATCACTTCCAGTGCCACCTGGTGGCTCTTTGTCTTGCCAATGAGGTTGAGGGTAAAGCTAAGTCCTTTGAGGCCACTTTCTTACTGAAATTTTCTTCTCAGAGTGAAGGCTAATTCTGTATCTTGCCTGGGTTATATCGAGTCTCAGAATAATACCAGCAGAATCATTTTTCAGATTTTTTTAAATATATATATATATATATATCACTTAGCATCGTTTGCTTCTGAAGAATCTATTCTATTATTATTGTTATTATTATTATATATTTTTCAATATGAGGCAGGTATTAGACTTCTGAAAACGGTAGGATTCGTTTCAATGAGTCACAGCATTTGGCTAAAATAGAGAGGACTCCATCTGGTGCTTTTGCGTGGTCCCTCGTTCTGTTCTCTGTGACTGAGCTATAAGAGAAAGCAGAAGAACTTGATGTTCTATGAGCTCATGACTGGGCCTGCCTGTCAGGCACAAGGCTTGCCGGAGTAAAGATATGAGGAAGGGGGCCTTGTCTCCCGGGAGTCTCTCAGCTTGCCAGCCCTTTCCTTGGAGTGCCCTTGAATTTGCCCCTTGAGTATTATTAGGAGGAGCTTGCTTCCAGGTTGGACCAGTTTCTTCAGGTCCTCTTGGCCTGCTGTGCCCTCCTGCTCCTCTCTGCCTGCCTAGAGAAGCAAGACAACTCATTCTGACACCACTGGCTTCCTGAGGGCAGGTGGCAGTGCCCCAGTTCAGGAAAGATTATCATATGAGCATTAAAGCACTCAGGGGGAAAAGGTACAGATTTAGGGGAAGAGAATCACTACTGATCTTTATGTATGTCACTTCCTTGGTTTTCACATCTGGATCTACATTGTAGAGTGGTGTGAGGATTAATTACAGCCATAGATATCAAAGGTCTGCTAGGGCTGGGTGTCAGTGGCTCACACCTGTAATCCTAGCTACTCAGGAGGCTGAGATCTGAGGTCGTGGTTTGAGGCCGGCCTGGGCAGGTGAGTCTACAAGATAAGAGTCTCTCGTGTTTTTTTTTTTGTCTGATCTAGTTTTGAACCATGATCCTCACATTGCAGCCTCCTGAATAGTTAGGATGACAGGCATGAGCCACTGACACCTGGCATAAAAATGACTACATTTCTCACTCAGTCCTATGTCCTATTCTGTGCATTCTGCCTTCTCACCAGTGACAGATTGTCCTCCTGTGTGGAAGGAAAGGGGGTGCACTGTGTGTCGGGGAAACATCAGAAATGTTGACATCCTACATAGCTCCCTGCAGAGCCATGTCCGGAGCCTCCTGTTCTATCAGTAGATGGGCCTGACCTACTTGGCTATACCTGCCTGTCCACTTCTGGCTTGTTTTAGTGCTTAATTGGAGACTAAAGTCTCTCATGGTTGCTTCTGCCATGGCTGGCTTTGAACCATGATCCTCAGATCTCAGCCTCCTGAGTAGCTAGGATGACAGGCGTGAGCCACCAGCACCTGGTGATGTCTGCCTCTCATGGTGTACCTGGGGTCTGGGTTTACATAACTGTGGTAGGTTTGGATTCTTCCGCTGCTAGGACAAATATCTTGGAACTCTTTAGGGGCATAGGTCCTGCTCTGCTTCTTTCCTGTTCTATATTAGTCCTGGAGACTAAGGCAAGTATCCTTGCCCCTATGACTCACTCATCTCTGCCTGCTGCTGGTGTGCTGCCTGATTAATGTAGACACTTCTTCCTGTGGGGTCATTAGAACTGGGTATGTGTGAGCAGATGCCCACAGCTCTGCCGATAGTTACCTGGCTATATGGAGGGCATTGCCGAAGCAGTCTGCCTGAATTGCTACTCTAGACCATTCAGGCCTGATGGATGGTAACATGGTTATTGAGTTAGCAAGGAACTGGAGCCTTGTCTAAAGGGTCCTGGGTGTGAGGAGTATTGAGTGGATCTTGTTGAGTTAGGATGTCTACAGGTTTGTTCATGGATTTGGGGGAGTCCGTCTAAGGGAAGGGACAAAATAAAGACCTCTGAAGCCCATGAGAGGCATACCCCAATTTTGCACAGGGATTCAGTCTCTCCCTCTCATTTTTATTGAGGGCGGGGGGAGGGGGGTAATCACATAGCACAAAGTTAACTAATTTAGTGAACAGTTTCAGTGGTTTTAATATTATCACTATACCGAGTGTGTATATACTCTATTATATATATACACTATTATATGATGCCCTGTAGCTTCGATGTTCAGTGAAGCTGCACCCTTGTGCTGCTCTGGGTGCCATATTAAGCCCTATCAGCCTTGACCAACAGAGCCCTGCCCCAGGTTAGCCACCAGGATATTCTCTCTCTCTCTTTCTCTCTTTTATTCTCCCCTTCCCAGGTTTTTTTTTTTTTTATTATTATTAGATTTACCCTATCATCTGTTCTAGGTACTCTACTCTGTCTTCTGGAACCCTGATCTCTGGGTCCCCAGCACCTGCCCCAGATACTTTCTCTACCTTGAAAACAGGACAAAGTCTGAGATCACAATATTCTTCTCACTCCTTTAGTGGGGCTATGTGGGCCCCCCCACCAGCCTGATTCTCTGTGCCAGGGGGTCTTTGAATAAGCCTGGCTCCCAGAGCCTCTGGTCTCTCCTCTCTTGTCAAACATAGACCATCCAGTTCTACCAGCATTGCTGGCTGGACTTCTTATTACTTCCCACATCTCTGAGACTTTGGCATCAGAATCTCAGGCTTCCTGCCCACTCTACTTGCTGTTAAGCCAGCAGAGGAAGAGAGGAAGGCAAGAGCTAATGTTTTCCTCAGTGCCTACTGTGTACCTGGCACCACTCTTCTTCATGCTGGGGCTAGCCTCGGCCCCTCTGTTGGCTCAGCCTGGCCCTGGCACTCTAGGCATGGGGCCTCTTGCCCTTCCCTTGGGAAACAGGCCTCTTTGCCAGTCTTAGGCATTATTCAAGCATCTAGCCGCAGAGAGTGGGATCTCACAGACACACGCATGCCCATTTGTACATGAAGGCAATGCATTACCACTTCACCTTTGCAAGCACATATCAGCATACACATGCACATGTACATGCATGCACAGCATCTCCACATGCTTCCCCCACCTTCACCACTCAGGTCTTAATTGCTGCTCCCAGATGCACAAACTGAGAAGATCTTACTTGTGAGAATATCTGTCTAATGGAATTTAAGCCTAAGAAAGCAAGTTTAATGCTCTTAGCATGTGAAAATCAAAACGGGTATCCCTGAGACTTTGCTCCCCAGACTTTGAACCCTGGGAGGGGGGGAAGAATAGCAGGGGGTGGTGGAAAGAGAGATATGCTGGTGGCCAACCTGGGGCAGGGCCTCTGTTGGTCAAGGCAGATTTTTAAGCCACCTGAAAAAGGTTGATGGCTTCTTGGATAAGAGGTTTTGACCTTAAATCAAGACTAAGAGGGCTGGGAATGTGGCTTAGTGGTAGAATGCTTGGATAGCATTCATGAAGCCGTGGGTTCGATTCCTCAATACCACATACACAGAAAAAGCCAGAAGTGGCGCTGTGGCTCAAGTGGTAGAGTGCTAGCCTTGAGCCAAAGAAGCTGAGGTGCCAGGTGCCAGTGGCTCATGCCTGTAATCCTAGCTACTCAGGGGGCTGAGATCTGAGGATCGCAGTTCAAAGCCAGCCTGGGCAGGAAAGTCCATGAGACTCTTCTCTCTAATAAACCACCAGCGAACAGGAAGTGGCACTGTGGCTCAAGTGGTAGCACGCTCGCCTTGAGCTGAAGAGCTCAGGGACAGAGCCCAGGCCCAGAGTTCAAGCCCCAGGACTGGCAAAAAAAAAAAAAAAGACTAGGAAGCCTTAATCACCCAGTATCAGGATGAGTACTTGTGTGTGGAGGGTTAATGAGAACCCATCTCTAATGCAGTAAGAAGGAGTGGGAGAGTAAAGTGGGGGAGATGGAGGAATCTTTTGCAGGAAGTTTAGAAGCAGATTAATCTTGATATCTCTAGGCCAGTTGATAAAGCAGTATAACAGTAAGAATAACAGAATGGACTAGGTGTCAGTCATTAGGGGAGCGGTCAGCCTAAGGTGAACTTAAGCAAACTCCACCTACTTTTCCACCATAAATACCCATGATGTTAAAATACTCCCTACACCATGTTATCAGATGTGACCACATGCATGGCTGGGCTGTATACTATTATCCTGTCCTTACTATGCTTTACTAATAAACTTTCTTGGCCTGTACTTCAATGTGTCCAAGCCCCAGTCCTGGGCCTTGAACTCAGGGCCTGGGCACTGTCCCTGAGCTTTTTTTTTGCTCAATGCTAGCACTCTACCACTTGAGCCACAGTGCTACTTCTGGCTTTTTCTGTGTATATAGTACTGAGGAATGGAACCCAGGGCTTCATGCATGCTAGGCAAGCACTCTACTACTGAGCCACATTCCTAGCTCCTTGTCACCTTTCTTGATTTTTTTTTTTTTTTGTCAGTCGTGGGCCTTTAACTCTGGGCCTGGGCGCTGTCCCTCAGCTCTTTAGCTCAAGGCAAGCGCTCTGCCACTTGAGCCACAGCGCCACTTCCGGTTTTCCAGTGGTTAATTGGAGATAAGAGTTTCATGGATTTTCCTGCCGGGGCTGGCTTTGAACCTTGATCCTCGATCTCAGCCTCCTGAAGCTAGGATTACAGGCATGAACCACCGGCACCCAGCTTGTCTTCTTTCTTGTTGGGTGTAAAATAAGCTCTTAGCTACCTGTGTGGGCTGACGATGCATTCTAGAAGGCTCTGTAGGCAGGCTGTGTACTAAGTCTCTTCTACATTAGGTTTGAAAACTGGGCAGTGACTTAATGAAGTTTCTGGGCTCGAGTCCTAGTTTTTGCCCTCTGAGGGAAGGGGCTGAAGAGCTAGGGCCTGCTTTGTCCATAATCACAAAGGCTTGCAGCCAGGCCCTGATGGATCACACTTGTAATCTTAGGTACTCAGGAGGCTGAGATCTGAGGATTGCAGTTTGAGGCCAGGCAGAAAAGTCTCCATGAGACTCTTCTTCAATTAACCACTCAAAAAGCAGAAGTGGCACTGTGGCTCAAGTGGTAGAGCATTAGCCTTGAACACAAAGAGGCTCAGGGACAGCACCCAGGCCCTGAGTTCAAACCCCATGACCATCAAAAATAAAGGCTTGAAGTTTTCTCTTGTCTTATCTTGAGTTCCTCCTTGCAGCAGCGCCTGGAAGATAGCTGACATACACATAGCACTGTCCTTTTGGTAAAAGGCTGGAGTCCTAGGCTTTGCAGTCACTGGAACCTGAGAAAAGCGGGATCCGCTTTATACAATGACTTCTAACTCCTGATGAGAACTTCTTAGCTTTAAGAGCTTTCCTTCTGAATCAGGAAAGTGAGAAGCTACACAACCCACAGTTGTTCTCATGTTGTATCCCAACATATTTGCTTGTAGCAGGAACCTCAGTGATTTGGGCTGAATCCGATTTTCTGGCCACTCTTAGGAGCCATGGTACTAGTCCCAGAAGGTAAGACTAGGAAATGTGAACAGAAGGCTGGGCTCTGGGGCCAAGGCTCCTGACAAAAAGCTATAGAGCTGTGGCTAAGAATGTACCTGGTTGACCAGATGTCCTCTCAGGAAGCTGACCCTGTTAGGGAAGTTTTAAGAGATACTTTACTGCCTTGGAGTCACATTTGAAGGCTGGCTTAATCTCTACAGGCTGGAAAGACTCAAAATTCCAAGACTCAAATGAAATACAGATCTTGGTGCAGTAAGGTACTGTGATATGCCCAGGTAAACATCAGCATCTTGGATTGTCTTTTTTTTTTTTTTTTTGGGTTCGGTCGTGGGGCCTGAACTCTGGGCCTGGGCGCTGTCCCTCAGCTCTTCAGCTCAAGGCTAGCGCTCTACCACTTGAGCCACAGCGCCACTTCCGGCTTTTTTCTTTTTGCTTATGTGGTACTGAGGAATCGAACCCAGGGCCTCAGGCATGCAAGGCAAGCGCTCTACCATTGAGCCACCTTCCCAGCCCCTTGGATTCTGTCTTTATGGTGTCCTAAAAAAAGGATCCTTGGGGGCTAGGCATGTAGCTTAGTGGTAGAGTGCTTGCCTAGTCTGCATGAAGTCCTGGGTTCGATTCCTTAGTACCACATCAACAGAAAAAGCCAGAAGTGGCACTGTGGCTCAAGTGGTAGAGTGCTAGCCTTGAACAAAAGAAGCTTAAGGACAATGCCCAGGCCCTGAGTTCAAGCCCCAGGACTGGCAAAAAAAATAAAAAATAAAACAAAAAAAATCAAGATAGCTCTGGCCTGAAATATCAGAAGAAATGAGGGACCCAGTTTTAGAAATTAAGGACTTTTGTTTTTCCAGACCTGGGGCTTGAACTCAGGGCCTGGGCACTGTCCCTAAGCTTCTTTTGCTCAAGGCTAGCACTCTACCACTTGAGCCACAGCACTACTTCTGGCTTTTTTGTTTTAGGTGGTACTGAGGAACCGAACCTAGGGCTTCATGCATGCTAGGCAAGCACTCTACCACCAAGCCACATTGCCAGGTATCAGGGCCATCTTGAAAGGCTAGGAGGTTAGATAGAACTTTTCACAGAGGTGTTAACTTGGCTCTCAGCTTTGGGTAGTGACTAGCCTAGACACCTGCTTGTCTTCTCTTCTTCCTCTGGCCCTTTTGGCTCTCAGCAGGAATCCTTACCTGCCTTGTCTCCTTTAGGAAACAGTAACAGCTGATGAGCTGTTATTCAAGTTTGATGAATACGTGGGGGGAAAAAAAGATATTAGGACAATGACTTCAAAGCTACCACATTTTCTCCTCTACTGATCTAGCAAAAGAAACTAGCTCTTTGGGTGCATGGTAGAAAAAAAGTCAATTTTTGGATCACTTCCCCTAGGGATTTGTGAGTAATTGGTTGAACTAGAACTTTGTCAAAGATGAATGGTATGAATATGGCTGTCTGATTCACCTAAAAGAAGCTGGGTCATTTCCTACAAGTCTAGTCTAATTACAAATGATGTTTTATCAGTTAATTAAAACAAGCCAGGAGGCTCAGCAAAGGGGTGGGTTAAGAAAAAAAGGTAATGTATGTCAGCTACACAAAACCATTAAAAAAGAAAAATAAATATATGTATTAAACTAAATACATGTAGGTTTAAAAAAAAAAAAAAAAAAAAAAAAAAAAAAGAAAAAAAGGTAAATGTGTATGAATATGGGTGCTGTAGTTTGTTTGCATGTATGAAACTAGAATAAGTAAACCTGTGGAAATTGTTTTAAGAAGGAAGAGTGGAATGGGAGAGAGCAGCAGAGATAGGGAGGTTGATTGAAGTACATTGCTTACTAATAAACGATTAATGTATGTTAAAAAATAATAAAACCATTAGCTGGCAGCAGTGGCTCAATATCTGTCATCCTAGCCATTCAGGACGCTGGGATCTGAGGATCATGGTTCAAGGCCAGCCTGGGCAGGAAAGTCCATGAGATTCTTATCTCCAATGAACCACCAACTAATCACTCCAATTAATCAAGAGCTGAGGGACAGTGCCCAGGCCCAGAGTTCAAGCCCCAGGACTAGCCCACCGCCTAAAAAAGAAATAAATTTTTTGCTAGCTCCCAGACCTTAGATAGGGCTTGTTGGGGGTTGGGGTGGGGAATAAGAGTAACAATCAAGGGATAAGTCTGGTGTAATAAGGGCACACACTGGTAGAGGACAAAATCACCCGTGGTGAGAAGTTTGTTACTGTATGAGCTTCAGGAATTCTGAATATTTCTTGAATTTTTTTTAAAAAAAAGTAGTTTATGGGTGTATATCTCTTTTCCCACAGAGTTAAGAGCTAAGGTTTATACTCAGATTTATAAAGAGGCTCATATTTTAGAATACCCAGAACTTGCATAGATGGAGAACCAGAGAAAAATGGCATTGTTTTGGGGTTATGAAGTATTTCCTGGTGAACTATGGCTAAGGAAAAGCACCTCTTTTGCTCATTAAGCTCTTGACGGAATGAACCAAAAATTTGGAACAAGAAACGGAAAGCTACCTTTGAGAAAACTTAAACTTGGGCTGGGAAGGTAGCTCAGTGGTAGAGTGCTTGCCTTGCATGCATGAGGCCCTGGGTTCGATTCCTCAGCACCGCATACGCAGAAAAAGCCAGAAGTGGCTCTGTAGCTCAAGTGGTAGAGCACTAGCCTTCAGCTGAAGAGCTGAGGGACAGCGCCCAGGCCCAGAGTTCAGGCCCCAGGATCGACCAAAAAAAAACAACAAAAACCTTAAACTCTCATGATCTAAAATATAATTAATTAAAAATGGTTTCTAGGGGTTCAAGAAAACCAATGTAGGATGAGGGACGATCCTTGGAAGAGGAACTTACCTCTGTAGAATTAGGACAAAATGCTCAGAATTCACAGATCAAAACCAAAACCCCCCTTCTTGGACTGGTTAGCAAAGTCATCCTAAAAGGAGAAGCTAGAGTTGCTAAATAAATTGAACAAAAATAGAGCAAGTGGTGGGAAAACTATGAGTTGCCAGCAGCCAGAACCATAGAAAGGCAAAGGAAATTCAAAACCCATAATCCATAGAGAAGAGAAGAAAACAAATAAGACACAGAAAGATTCAAAGATATGATCAAAGAAAAAATTTGCTTGCTAAATTAAAAGAACACATAAACTTTCTGTCTGAAAGGGCACACTTCAGGAAAAATAGATATAGACTATTCACCCCCAAAGCATGGCTAAGTTACTGAACTTTAAGAAGAAAGAATTAAGCCAGACACTGGTTTAATCACAAGCTACTCAGGAGGCTGCGATCTGAGGATCACAGTTCAAAGCCAGCCCCAGCAGGAAAGTCCATGAAACTCTTATCTCCACTAAACCACTCAGAAAACCAGAAGTGGCACCATGGCTCAAGCTGTAGAGTGCTCGCTTTGAGCTGAAGAGCTGAGGGATAGTGTCCAGGCCCAGAGTTCAAAACCCACAACCAACAACAACAACAAAAAAATTTACTGCAACCAAAGGAAAAAGTTAATATATCCATAGAAGAGGCTGACCCAGAATAATCAGTGATAGAAAACAGAGTGTCTGGGCTGAGAAGGTGGCTCAGTGGTAGAGTGCTTGCCTTGCATGCATGAGGCCCTGGGTTCCATTCCTCAGCACCACATAAGCAAAGAAAGCCAGAAGTGGTGCTGTGGCTCAAGTGGTAGAGAGCTAGCCTTGAGCTGAAGAGTGGCTATGTCTGCAAAATTCTCAGGGAACAAAATGTGTGAATGTTGAATTTTATATCCATTCAAGCTGTTGTTCAAATTTAAAGATCACAAAGACATTCAAGAGCTCAGATAAATACAGCTCCTGTGGGTTGTTTTTTAAATGAACAAATGGATCACTAAAATGTTCTAGAGATACATTTCATAAGAAATGAATGAAAACTGGAATTTTTTTTGTCTGTGGTGGATCTTGAACTCTGGGCCTGGGCGCTGTCCCTCAGCTCTTCAGCTCAAGGCTAGCACTCTACCACTTGAACCACAGCACCACTTCTGGCTTTTTCTGCTTATATGGTGCTGAGAAATCGAACCCAGGGCCTCATGCATGCAAGGCAAACACTCTACCACGGAGCCACCTTCCCAGATATTTACTCTTGAGAAAAGAGCTTTAGGACCCAGGAGCCAGACCTTGGCCATTGCATACTTTCTGCTTCTCTGCTTGAATGTGTAGAGACCACTGAGAACCGCCACAAAGGAGAAGGTCCTCCCGCAGCATCTGTCCAGCTGTAATTGCCCATTACGGAAAGGTCATCCATGAATGTATCAAAACCTTGTTTGAAGTGGTGGGACCTCTTCCAGCTGCTCTGACTTCGAGAACCCGTCTCCTGAAGTTCACTCTCCTCCTGCTGAACAAAGACAGCTTATTAATGTGAATCATTTCTCTTTCAACTGTTCATATTCTAGAATAGTGCCATGTGGAGCACAGCATGGTTTCCCTCTGGAACCTATTCCACGCTTCCCTGCTTGCTTTTCCTTCCCAGTCTGCTTTAACCCTATCATACCCTCCCTGAGGGGAGCAGCTAGCTACTAGAATGGCTCCATCTTGCTTCCTACTATGCATCAGGTATCTGAGTCCCTTTTGGGTGACTAATGGGACCTAGTTCCTGGAGCATCTCCTGGATCATCTTGTTAGGGTTTTGCTGGCATTTTCTGACAGAGAGGAGCCCATCTCCTGAACAAAACAGTCTGGATTATTTCTCTCAGTAGTGATCATGGGTGTATCAGGATTGGTGAGAGGGAGGAGTTGATTGATGGCTCTCATTTTCCCCAGATATCTTCCTGTGTTAGGCTACAATTGTTTCTGGGGGCTGGGAATGTGGCTTAGTGGTAGAGTGCTTTGCCTAGCGTGTATGAAGCCCTGGGTTCGATTCCTCGGAACTACCTAAACAGAAAAAAAACAAAAGTGGCGCTGTGGCTCAAGTGGTAGAGTGCTAGCCTTGAGCAAAAGAAGCTCAGGGACAGTAGGCCCTGAGTTCAAGCCCCAGGACTGACAGAAAATACTATTTCTGAAGCTGGATGCTGGTGATTTATGTCTGTAACCTTAGCCACACAAGGAGGCTGAGATCTGAGGATCGCAGGTGGAAGGCAGCCTGGGTAGGAAAGTTTATGAGGCTCTTATCTTTAATCAACCACCGCAAAAACCAGAAGGGGAGCTGTGGTTCAAGTGATAAAGTGCTAGGCTTGAGCAAAAAAAAAAAAAAGCTCAAGGACAGCACCTAGGCCCTGAGTTCAAACCCCAGGACTGCTCTCTCTCTCTCTCTCTCTGTCTGTCTGTCTGTCTCTCATTGTTTTTGACCAGTTAATAGCTCTAATGCCGAAAGGAAAACTGGTAGAAAGTGGGCAATTTCTATGTCTTCCATCTTTTGGGAGCTCTTCTATTTCTAGCTAAGGACATTTTAGTTTCTCCTGTGAGTTTTTGTTTTTTTTTGGTCAGTCGTGGGGCCTGAACGCTGGGCCTGGGCGCTGTCCCTCAGCTCTCCAGCTCAAGGCTAGCACTCTACCACTTGAGCCACAGCATCATTTCAGGCTTATTTTTCTGCTTATGTGGTGCTGAGGAATCGAACCCAGGACCTCACACATGCCAGGCAAGCGCTCTACCACTGAGCCACCTTCCCAGCCCTCCTGTGAGCCACTCTTCCATGTCTGCCCCCTCCCTTCTTCTCTGCTGGCCTCTCCTTCCATGTCTTTCCTTCTTTATTACTGGATCCTTTTCCCCACCTTGCACATCATCCTTATGTCTCTCCTCAGGGAAACAGGACACCCTGAGGCTGCTGGGAAAAGTGTTGGCTTCAAAGGGGCTTCAGTGGTGACGAGGCACGTCCTTAATGCACAAGATTGGGATGGGACTGGGTTCTGGTGTGTGTGGACACCTCCCTCTCATTTTCTTTCCTCCTTCCTTTCTCCTACCCCAGTAGCCATCTTTCGGTGGAGACTTTGATGAGTGCCTTTGAAGCAAGGCCTCCTAGAAGGCTTACCTCAGGCTGTTCCTGATATCTGTGTATACACAGTCACCAACCCTAAACTCTACCATTGAGGGTCCAGAGATGGACTGGAGCTGGGAGTGTGGCTTGGTGGTAGACAGCTTGGCTTAGCATGCATGAAGCCCTGGGTTCAATTCCTCAGTACAGAAAAAGCCAGACGTGGTAGGGTGGCTCAAGTGGTAGAGTGCTAGCCTTGAGCAAAAGAAGCTCAGGGACAGTGCCTAGGCCCTGAGTTCAAGCCCTAGGACTGGCTGAGAGAGAGAGAGAGAGAGAGAGAGAGAGAGAGAGAGAGAGAGAGAGAGAGAGAGAGACTAGATACCAGCCTATTTCTCCTGTGAGTTCTTGGCTTCAGATGTGTAGATTTATCATAGTTCATAGTATTGTTGGGTGTTTTCCATTCCGAGAGCTTCTCTGACCCTATCAATTCCTTTCTTTTTGGCCTCCTTTCTCTGGCTGCTCTGTTTCTGGAATCTTCTTTTGTTCCCACGACTGTTAATACTCTTTAGAGGCTTTCCTGGACCACTGCTCTGGGGGAAATCTTTCTTCCCAAGAATTTCCTGTGAACTAAATCCTTGACTCTCAGATAAAAATATCTATGCATTATATAAACGCTATAAGTTGAGCTCAATTGTGTGCAGTATTTATTTTTATCTATTTATTTGTTTTGTTTTTTTTTTTTTGTCTTTTCTTTTTTGGCACTGGGTAGCGGAACTTGCTAGGCAAGTGCTTTGCCACTGAGCTACATCCCAGCCCTACAATATATCAATTGAAATGCAAGCTGTACTCCCTTTCACGATGTTCTACCCACCCGTACCCACCCATTTCAGTCCAACCAGCTCAAAGTGATCATTTTGTTGTTATACTTCTCATCCCTGGACTGGCTTTATTCCCCCCCTGGATTCTCCATTTCCGTTAAAAAAAAGTCAAGAATATCCCAGCTGTATTTTCTCTCCCTCTTATTTCATGGACATGAGTCTCAGCTGTTGCTTTATCCTCAATCTCTATGATCTTTTTTCGCCTTGTCACAGAGCAGAAACACTCTTATTGGAAAACCATAGAGACTCTGTTGCCTTTGCCCTTCAAATTTCCAAAGACTTCAGGTAGTTCAACACATACTATTGTTGGGAGCTGTGCTAAGGGGCTGAGAAATGAAGACTTATATCTACCACCGAGCATGCTTTGACCTGCCTAACTTGCCCTTTTACCTCTGGAAGAACAGCCATCTTGTTTCGTTATTGATCTATTTTTGCCTGCCCTGGTGCTTAAATTCAGGGCCTGAGTAGTGCTGTCCCTGAGCCTTTTTGTGCTTGAGGCTAGTGCTCTACCATGTGAGCCACAGCACACCACTTCTAGCTTTTCCTGAGTAGTTTTTTTTTTTATAGAGAAGTCTCACGGACTTTTCTACCTGGACTGGCTTTGAGCCACGAGCCCCAGATCTGGGCTAGCCTTGAACCGTGAACCTCAGCCTCCTGAGTTAGCTAGGATGACAGGCATGAGCCACCGGCATCCAGCTAAGAACAGCCGTGTTTTCAGACCTTGTATATCTCAGCCTCTGCTGACACTTGTGGCATTGTGCCTTCCAGTGATTAGTTTGTACATCTGTTGCTCCTCTAGCCTGCAGGTTCCCAGAGGATTGGATCCCTGTCTGATTTACTTTTTAAAAATTTATTTTAGTTAAATATTCACTACGTGTTTATAAAGACTATAAGGCTTATCAAATATGTATATGATGTAATGAATAACAATATAATGAATACTTGGAAACCTGACTTGCCTTGTAAGAGATATGGTCCTCAGACCATTAATACTATCATAGACCCTGGAACGAATCCAGGGATCAGTAAATGTTAATGACCTAAAGCCTGACATAACTAATTAATTAATTAATACTTATTATTGGAGTCATGTTTTTTAAAGCTTCTTAGTTGCTAAACAAACTCAGGTGAAGTGGACATAACTGGGGTATGTAACTCCCATAACTTGGCTCTTCTTCATGAGTCCATTATATGGACATTTGTATGGGTTTTTTGTTTGTTTGATTGTTTTTTTGGTGCAAGTCCTAGAGCTTGAACTCAGGATCTGAGCACTGTCCTTGAACTTCTTTTTGTTCAAGGCTAGCACTCTACCACTTGGGCCACAGCTCTACTTTTTTTTTCTGGCTCTTTGGTCATTAATTGGAGATACCTTTCCTGCCTGGGCTGGCTTTGAACTGTGTTCTTCATATCTCAGCCTTCTAAATAACTAGGATTACAGACAGGAGCCGCCAGTGCCTGGCTGTTCAAGGGCTGCTTTTTAAATTCTAGCCACAAATTAAATGAAAACACAACAAATGTAACCACTTGGGAACTATTCATTTAGGATACTTAGAAATTGCTTTGTTGAAAGATATTAAGGGAGCCCAGGTTGTAAGTGTGTGTGGACATAATCCTGGGCCTTACAGCTCATTCTAAAGGTGATACGTAGGGGTTCGACTCAAACATTTGATGTCTCACTGAAGAAAGAGGCAGGTCTGTGATTGAATGGCTAGGTGCATGCTATCCATAATTGCTTCAAGGAGTGTTAGCTGTTTAATAGTGTTTCTCTTTTCCAGAAAAGTCTTTATTAAGTCATGAGTGCGTTTCTCCCCCACTACTCAATTCCTTAGAAGGGGAGATTGATAACAGAATATCTTCGAAGGGTCGTTTTTCCATGGACGACTTCTTCTTTTCCTCCTCCTCCTCCTCTTCCTCCTCCTCCTCCTCCTCCTCTTCTGTTATGGGGCTTGAACTCTGGGCCTGGGCACTGTCCCTCAGCTCTTCAGCTCAAGGCGAGCGCTCTACCACTTGAGCCACAGCATCACTTCTGGTTTTCTGGTGGTTTATTGGAGATAGAAGTTTTATGGATTCTTCTGCCCAGACTGGCTATGAACCACGATCCTCATATCTCAGCCTCCTGAGTAGCTGGGATTACAGGCGTGAGCCACCAGTGGCTGACTTTCCGTGGATTTCTTACCTCCCTTCTGAAAGCCAAATGCCCTGCTTGCTGGTTCCTGAATCTTTCTGGCAAGCAATGGCCTTCAGCTGGCAGCATCCTTATCTACAAAGATTGGGGTTCTAGGGCAGTAGGGATGAGGGCAGGCTTTTCCACCGATAGGTATAGCTGGGCCTCTGAAGTAGTTCTTAGCAAGCCTGCCTTGTCTCCTAGTAGCTAGGAGCTAGGAGACCAAAGAAAGTATAGAAGTTCCGGGAAGCCATATTAAGCATTGACTTTCACTTTTTGTGCTTAGCCTCTTTCAAACGGAAAGGAGGAAAACTGACATAAAAGAACTTGAAATTGGGTCAACGGAGGAGGAATACAAGGGACTGGATTTTAAGCATGAGTGTTTACTTCCAGGCTCCTCTGTCACTAGGCCAGGTTAGGATGGATGGTGAGGCATCAGGCATCTTGGACCTAACTTAAGGGCTGGATCTCAGATCACACACAGCTTTGCATGAAAAATACCAGACTTCATAAAGACCTCATCCTTGGGGCTGGGAAGGGGCTCAGTGGTAGAGTGCTTGCCTAGTGTGCATGAAGCCCTGGGTTCAATTCCTCAGAAAAAGCCAGAAGTGGCACTGTGGCTCCAGTGGTAGAATGCTAGCCTTGAGCAAAAGAAGCTTAGGGACAGTGCCCAGGCTCTGAGTTCAACCCCTACGACTGGCACCAAAAATAACAACAACAAAAAGACTTGGTTCTAGCTTGATAAACTTGGTTGGGCATTAAGCTAGCTGGAGGGTTCCAGAAGGAAAGTTTGCTTGTGAACACATAGTCCCAGGTATTGACATGACCTTGGGACCTTGGAGCTTTTTAAAAATACAGACTTCAAGCCTGGTGCTGGTGACTCACTCCTGTAATCCTAGCTACTCAGGAGGCTAAGACCTGAGGATCATGGTTTAAAGTCAGTCTGGGAAGGAAAGTCCACGAGACTCTTACCTCCAGTTAACCACCAAAAAGCCCTAAGTGGAGCTGTGGTTCAAGTGGTAGAGTGCTAACCTTGAGCAAAAAAGCTCAAGGACAGGCTAGTCTCCGGTGGCTCATGCCTGTAATCCTAGCTATGCAGGAAGCTGAGATCTGAAGATCATGGTTCACAGGCAGCAGGCAGGAAAGTCCATGAGACTCTTATCTCCAATAAACCACCAGAAAACCAGAAGTGGTGCTGTGGCTCAAGTGGTAGAACACTAGCCTTCAGCTGAAGAGCTGAGGGACAGAACTCAGGCCTAGAGTTCAAACCCCATGACCGACAAAAAAGAAAAAGAAAACTCAGGGACAGTGCCTAGGCCCTGAGTTCAGGTCCCAGGTCAAGTACACACACACACACACACACACACACACACACACACACACACACACACACACAAATACAGATTCCCCTCCCCCCACCACTAGACCTACTGAGTCAGACAGAATCCACCATTGGGTCTGGTGCTGGGGTTCAAGTGGGAGATACTTATCAGGACTTGGCACAAAGTGCAGCAAATGTTGGGGGGGTACTACTACTGGGCAGAAGGAGGGTGATGATGGGGCTTGAGATGGGGTCACCCTCAGCTGGTAGAGACCTCTGCAGACTGCTTCTCTAAGATGGATGTCTAACACAGGCTTTTCAATGTCATTTCAGTGTATCTCGGCGAGTGGACCCCAAGGAGCCCCTGAGTAGCCAGAGAGCAGCCTCCTCCACCCTAAAACAAGCTTCTGCCACAGCTCCTGGCCGAGAGAGTCCCCGAGAGACAAGGGTACAAGGCCCAGCAGGCCAGGAGGCCGATGGTCCCCGCAGGACACTGCAGGTAGACAGTAGGACACAGAGATCAGGCCGGTCTCCTTCAGTGTCACCGGACAGAGGCAGCACCCCCACGTCACCCTATTCAGTTCCCCAGATTGCTCCCCTTCCCAGCAGTACCTTGTGTCCTATATGCAAGACCTCGGATCTCACGTCGACCCCCAGCCAGCCAAACTTCAACACCTGTACCCAGTGTCACAGCAAGGTATGCAACCAGTGTGGATTCAATCCCAACCCTCATCTCACCCAGGTAAGCACTCTGTGTGAGCTCTGTACGTTACCCACATCTGGTTACCATGCCTCTCTTGATAGCCTTCTCTTCTTCCATCAGTTCCCTTTTCATGGTCATTTCCCTTCACCATCAGCATCTAATGCACTCCTGATAAACACAGAGGCTACAGAGCTCCTAAGGAATTCCTTTACCCTGAACACTTAGGCAGAGTCCCAGAGTAGCTGTTTGGGTTTTTTGTTTTTTTTTTTCCCTGCCTTGGTCCAAGTTTGGCCTAGAAAAAAGGCCTTGGTACCAGGAGCTAGAGTCTCACATCTGTAATCCTAGCTAACTTAGGAGGCTGAGATTTATTTACTTATTTACTTTATTTATTGTCAGTTGTGGGGCCTGAACTCTGGGCCTGGGCGCTGTCCCTGAGCTCTTCAGCTCAAGGCTAGCGCTCTACCACTTGAGCCACTGCACCACTTCCAGCTTTTTCTGTGTATGTGGTGCTCAGGAATCAAACCCAGGGCCTCATTGTGTGCAAGGCAAGCACTCTACCACTGAGCCACCTTCCCAGCCCTGGGAGGCTGAGATTTAAAGATTGGAGTTTGAAGTCAGCCCAGGCAGGAAAACCTGTGAGACTCTTATCTCCAATGAACTACCAGAAAAGCCAGAAATGGAGCTGTGGTCAAGTGGTAGAGTACTAGTGTTGAGCAAAGAAGCTCAGGGACAATGCCCAGGCCCTAAGTTCAAGCCCTAGCACTGGCATATACACACAAAGAAGAGGGCCAAAGGGTCAAGTGGACTTCTACCAATGGTTGCTTCTTTGAAGAGTGTCTAGGTAGCAGTAGAGCCTAAAGGGAGACAAATTTCCCTGACCTTGGGCCTCCATCTCTCTTTGACCCTCGGCCTCAGAGAGGAGGAGGCTGATTCTGGGAGCAAGTTTTAGGCCAGACCCCTCCCCCCAAAATCACTTTTCAGCAGCATTCCGGGAAGCCTTCTCTAGGTTTCAGTTCCATTTAGCTGAGGAGTTTGTGGTGGTAAAGAAGCTAGCCAGCCTGGTGTTGGTAGCTCACGTCTGTCATCCTAGCTATTCAGGAGGCTGAGATCTGAGGATCATGGTTCAAAGCCAGCCCATGCAGGAAAGACCGGGAGACTCCAATTGCCAATAAACCACTCAGGAAACCAAAAGTGGCACTGTGGCTCGAGTGGTAGAGTGCTTGCCTTGAGCTGAAGAGCTCAGGGAACACCCAGGGATTGGCATTGCCATAGGCTGCCTAACCAACCCTTTGTAGGCTGTCTTTGGTGCTCTGGAGGCTGAGTGCACCAAAGCATTGGCTAAGTTGGGCCATTTCATTGGAAACAACTGCAGTAGATTGGTTGGCTTCCTCCAGCTCCTGTGAGGGTAACTCCAAAGCCTCTATTTCTCTTTGAATGGCTCTGTTTGGCACAGAGACTTGGTATGGGCACCTCTGGGATTATTAGCAGCTGGAGCCATTTGGACCATGTTGGGAAGTGAGGTGTGTGTGTGTGTGGGGGGGGGGGAGTGTTAAGTGAGAATAATTGTTCACAGGTCAGGGTCTATATATGCTGGGAGGTACTGTGGGTGTGGGATGTGTGGTTTGGGAGAGAGATAAGTGTGAGATTGTGAGGAAGGAGCTGTCGGTGTGGGGAGGGATGACTCAGTGCATTTAGAGTTGCTCTTAGAGTGTGGAGGCTTCCTGAGGAGGCGTGCACACTCGTGATTATTGCATCTGTGATTAGAAATAGGCACATTCCTACCCTGATCAGTTAGGTAAGTGTTGGCAGAATGAGGAAGGCCAGAGATCACTCTGTATGTTTCTTTCTTTCCTTTTTTTTTCTTTTCTTTTGCCAGTCCTGGGGCTTGAACTCAAGGCCTGAGCACTTGTCCCTGAGCTTCTTTTGGTTTTGCTCAAGGCTAGCACTCTACCACTTGAGCCACAGTATCACTTCCAGCTTTTTCTGTGGATGTGGTACTGAGGAATCGAACCCAGGGCCTCATGCATGCTAGGCAAGCACTTTACCACTGAGCCACCTTCCCAGCCCCAAACACTCTGTGAGTTTCTACCACCTTAGAAGGCAGAGGCATCTGATCTCTCATGCATAGGAAGGCTTGATCCGGTGCTCCATGTCTCTCTGTAGGGCATCTCTTTCTTGTGCTGGTCTCATCCTTTTTGGTTCCAGGTTCCCTGAAATGCTCACTCATGCTGTAGCCTCTGCTGGGATGGTGGATGGGAAACCATTCATGGAAACACAGGCTACTGGTGGGCAACCCAGTCTTCACATGCTATAACTTCTGCTTCCAGGCTCCTCCAAGCCCAGGAACATCAGTGAGGTGGGAAAAGAGCCAGCCTTTAACAGTGCTTGGAAAAACAGTAGAGTAGGAGGGCCTTGGAGCTGCTCAGTCCATCTGCCTCTTTGTGCTGGGAGGAAGCCTAAGGCTCAGGTCCAGGAGAAGAAAGGGCCTTAGACTTGCTGCAGACTCACAGTATTTTGGGAAATGAGCAGAACTCTCAGCCAAATACTTCAAACAACTGCAGGGCTGGACAAAATGAAATGCTCCTTTGCTATCTGAAGGTTTTTAGCATCCTCAGGAGCATTAAGAGCTTTGAGACAAGGCTGGAGTTGGCAGCCTTTCCCAGATTTGCTTTCAAAAAAGCATATTAGGGAGGCTGGGAAGGTAGCTTAGTGGTAGAGTGCTTGCCTAGCATGCATGAAGCCCTGGGATCGATTCCTCAGTATCCCATCCATAGAAAAAGCCAGAAGTGGCACTGTGGCTCAAGGGGTAGAGTGGCTAGCCTTGAGCAAAAAAGAAGCTCTAGAGACAGTGCCCAGGCCCTGAGTTCAAACCCCAGGACTGGCAAAAAAAATAGAAGTATATTAGAGGCTATTGTTCCATGGCACCCAGTTTGGGAATTGTTGGCCTTGCCTATTCTGTAGCAGATTTGCTGGTCTTGGGGCTTGAACTGAGAGTACTATCCCTGAGCTTTTCTAAAAGTTCAAGGCTTGGGCTCTAGCCTTTGAGCCACAGTTCCACTTCTGGCTTTTTGGTAGTTTTCAGAGATAAGAGTCTCATGGACTCTTCTGCCTAGGTTGGCTTCAAGCCACAGTCCTCAGATCTCAGCCTCCTCAGTTGCTAGGATTAGAGGTGTAAGGCACCGGAGCCTAGCTGGATGCCCTATTCTACTGGGACCTCTAGGCCGAATTCAGTGGTATTCTTCCTGTGAAAGAATACCAACCTCTGACACATTTTCCTGAGCAGTTGGCAGAGGGTCATTTTCCAACTAGAGCCATTATTACCCTTTGTCCCTTGGCGAAGAGCAGATTCCCTTCCCTGGACATGCTTCCTCGTGATGAGAAAACATGCTGGGAGGTTTGGTGCACACATCTGGATATGATATCTGTCCTGAGAGACCATATCTGTTCTCCACATGGCTACCTTGACGTGATGTTGGCCAAGAAGGCTTTCCTAGAAATGGTCTGGTGTCTCTGAGCTGAACTACTGCTTGGCTTGAAGCTCTATACATGTGTAAAGTCAGGTGCCCTGGTGTCCCGGGGGCAGGAAACTCAGCTCTATCACTCCCTTCCCATGTCAGTTACTTCCCATATGTAGCCCAAGGGGAATAAGAGGTTACTACCACTCCTAGTACAGTTGAACTGTGGACAGTAGCTACAGGGGAGTATATGGAGATCCTGTCTGGGTAGGAAATGTACCTGGAATGGCTACTATGGTAATGGCCCTGGTTGAGGAGGCCTAGCAGTCTGGGTGCTGTGTCCAGGGCATGTCAGCAAGAGGCATTGCTTCCCACTAGACAGAGGGAGGGATCTGGGGACAAAGGCCCATTCAAGTGACATAGAGGCTCTCAAAGCCTCTGAGACCACTGATGAAACTTCTCTGGGTCTTTGGATATGTGACCATGGAAAATGGAATGTTTCCACATATGGTTTATGAGTAGAGAGAGAGAGAGAGAGACCCATGGTTAGTGTCTAACTCTAGTTAGTACACAACCAGGAGTGAGAAGAACTGGCCTACGCCTCTCACTGTTTTTGGAGGCTATTTCTTTGTGGATTATTCCAGAAGGTAAATAATTTCCCCTGTTTGAAACCCAGGAAAACACTTGGGAGAGGGGAGTTGTCTCTTTTTGGGGTTTGTACATCTTTCATTTCCTACAAGAGACCTTCCCTCTTTTTTTTTTTTTATTGTTGGTCGTGGGGCTTGAACTCTGGGCCTGGGTGCTGTCCCTCACTTCTTCAGCTCAAGGCTAGTGCACTACCATTAAAACCACAGCACCACTTCCGGTTTTCTAGTGGCTAATTGAAGATAAGAGTCTTACAGACTTTCCTGTCTGGGCTGGCTTCAAACCTTAACCCTCAGATCTCAGCCTCCTGAGTAGCTGGGATTACAGGCATGAGCCACCAGTGCCTAGCTCTAATCCCCTGTAAAGAAAACTACTGAGGTATAGGCAAGGTCTCAACCTTTCCTGGTCTAGTCCAAGACTCTGCTGAGACCAAGCCAGGAATGTTTAACCCACCATAGTCCTTAGCCTACCCAATGGCAAGCTTTAAGCCTAGGCAGGCATCCAAAGTGGGTGGTGTGGAGAAGGAGCCGAAGGAATGGCTCTGAGCCTCTCCCTTCTACTGCCTGCAGCCCACTCCTTCCCGGCAAGGGCCAGGGCACCAGATGGCTCGGGGGTGGTGCTGTCAGTTTTGCACAGATCCCTCTTCTGTAGCCAGCAGCCTTGTCCCCTTTCCTCTGCCCCCCTCCAGACCACATTGCCACTTGGGCGGGATGGAAATGAGGAGCAGGTGTTAGAAGGACAGCAGTGTGCTATGGAGAGGGAAAGTTTCCTCTTCCTTAGTGGGTCACGTCTGCAGAGTCGAAGAGGCCATCCATATACTTTGCATGTTAACACTGCATGGAAATTGGGGGGAAGGAGCTCAGAGGAACCCTTCCCCCCATTTATAGACAGGGAGACTAAATCTTCTGAAGTCTTGATTTATTCTGGTTCATTCTAGAGCAAAAGAGTTGGAGACCTAGCCTCATTTGCTTTGGGGTAAAAAATCACAAATGGTACTACAGAATAGAATATTGGATAATAATGATAATATTCTACCTGCAGAATAATAAAATTGAACCCTTACCTTATACCAGCCTTATATATAAAATTAACCCAAATGGCTGGGAATGCGGCTCAGTGGTAGAGTGCTTGCCTAGCATGCATGAAGCCCTGGGTTCGATTTCTTAGTACCACATATACAGAAAAAGCCAAAAGTAGTGCTGTGGCTCAAGTAGTAGAGTGCTAGCCTTGACCACAGAGAAGCTCAGGGACAGAGCCCAGACCCTGGGTTCAAGCCCCCCCCCCAAAAAAAAACAACCCAAAGTGGGTCAAATACCTAAACATAAGAGCTAAAACTATAAAATTCTTACAAGAAACTGCAGGGCAAAACCTTTACAACATTGAATTTGGCAGTAACTTTCTTAGCTATGACCATCTAAGAAATGACAATCAAATGACCATCAAAAGAAAAAAATAGTTAACAAATTGGGCTTCATGAAAATATATACTTGTGTATCAGAAGATACTATCAACAGAATAAAAAGTTAGCTCATGCTGCTGGGTACCAGTGACTCACACCTATAACCCTAGCTACTCAGGAAGCTGAGATCTGAAGACTGTGGTTCGAAGCCAGCCCAGGTAGGAAAGTCTGTGAGACTAATATCTCCAAATAACCACCAAAAAAGCCAAAAGTGGAGTTGTGGCTCAAGTGGTAGAGCTCTAGCCTTCAACAAAAGAAGCTCAGAGGGGTTGGGCATGTGGCTTAGAGGCAGAGTGTTTATCTAGCATGCATGAAGCCATGGGTTCCGTTCCTCAGTACCACAGAAACAGAAAAAGCTGGAAGTGGCACTGTGGCTCAAGTGATAGAGTGCTAGCCTTGAGCAAGAGAAGCTCAGGGACAGTGCCCAAGCCCTGAGTTCAAGCCCCAGGACTGGGGAGGAGTAGGAGGAAGAGGAGGAGGAGGAGGAGGGGGAGGGGGCGGGGGGCGGGGAAGGAGGAGGAGGAGGAGGAGGAGGAGGAGGAGGAAAAGGTGGTGGTGGTCAGGGACAGTGCTTAGCCCCTGAGTTCCAGCCCCAAGACCAGCACACACACAAAAAACTATTGTAGGTAAAATTTACATATATGGAATATACAGATCTTAGATGTACCGTTCGATGATCTTGACAATATCAGGTTGGCGACCTCATGGGTTATGGGTTAGCTACAGTAACAGAGGGTCAGTTCAGTGGAAGTTCAGAGGGAAGGGCCAAGGACTTTTGTGAGGATGAAGAGCCCTGGAGAGCCCTTCCAGCAGGAGAGAAGAGTCAGAGGAGCCAAGAGAGGAGCCCTGAGGATTCCAGGGGTTTTGAAGAGGCTGAGACAGGGAGGTCAGCCTTTCCTAGACTGGAGTAGCACTGAGGGGAAGTATAGGGAAAAACCAATTGGTCCTCGGTATATTTTAGGACACAGTAGATAGATCTGGGAGGGAGAGAAGAATAATGTAGAAAGAATTGAGGAGATAACATTGCTGGCCTCTTTTTTTTTGGATGGTCATGGGGCTTGAACTCTGGGCTTGAGCACTGTCCCTCAGCTCTTCAGCTCAAGGTGAACGCCCTACCACTTGAGCCACAGCACCACTTCCAGTTTGCTGAGTGGTTTATTGGAGCTAAGAGTCGCACAGACTTTCCTGCCTGGGCTGGCTTTGAACCATGATCCTCAGATCTCAGCCTCCTGAGTAGCTAGGATGACAGATGTGAGTCACCTGCAGCTGCCTGCTGACCTTGCTGCCAGTTTGTGTCTCTTATTGAGAATGTGGCCAGTGACTCACAGCCCAGAAAGGGATGGAGTCATACTCATCCATGGGGTCCTCTCAGGTACCTTTGAATTTGACACCAACAGGGAGGGCTCCTTTATGAACAGTTTCTATGATGTTTCAACTTGTACCAAAATGGAAAGGCTGAATACAGCCTGCAGCATGATGTCTATGCTAAGTGACACTAAATGCCTGCTCTCCCAGGGAGGGGTGGGGTTCAGAGGCAAGCAAGACAGATATGCTGCCCTCTTTCTGTGAGGAGAGATACCGGGGAATGGGGGATGACAAGAGCATCTATTACTGTACACTAAAGAAGAGTAACTACAGGGCTGGAAGGGTGGCTTAGTGGTAGAGTGCTCGCCCCGCATGCTTGAAGGCCCTGGGTTCGATTCCTCAGTACCATACACAGAAAAAGCCACAAGTGGCACTGTGGCTCCAGTGGTAGAGCGCTAGTCTTGAGCAAAAGAAGCTCAGGGACAGTGCCCAGGCCCTGAGTTCCAGCCCCAGGACTGGTCAAAAAAAGGGAAAGTCTTGTTGGGTTTCAAGAGCTCTCTCTCTCTGTGTCTTTCGTTGGAAGGTTCTCGCATGCCTAAATCTGCCTACCTGAGCCAGGCCACAGGAGAGTCTGGGGATAGGGTGCAGTCGAGACTCAGAATGGAAGAGGTTGGATAGAAATAGCTGTGCCCATCTGGATGGAAGATGAGTCATTAAGGGGGGGTTGAAGCCGTTTTCTTGAAGAGGTTCTATTTTAGTTGAGATGCTTGGGACACAGCTTGGGGGCTGGAGAGAGGAAGGTGGTGGTGGTGAGTGCTGCAGTTTTAGCTTGTGTGTCTTTGTTCACCTCTGTCCAGAACCGAGGCAGCATCACCCCAAAAAGCACCCCCACCTGATGAAATCAACCCACAGCTAGAACAATGGAGGCCTGTTGCCCTGAAAGAGCAAGAAGTTACACTTTTTTTTTTCTTTTGCTGGTCCTGGGGCTTGAACTCAGGGCCTGAGCTCTGTTCTTGAGCTTCTCTGTGCCCCAGGTTAGCATTCTATCACTTGAGCCACAGTGCCACTTCCAGCTTCTTTTTTTTTTTTATTATGTGGGTACTGAAGAATCGAACCCAGGGCCTCATGCATGCTAGGCAAGCATTCTACCACTAAGCCACCTTCCCAGCCCAAGAGGACACATTCTTAGGTTCCATAAACCTGTCCTCCCCTCAGCCATGAGTACCCTAATCCTGGCCACTCTGACAGCATTGCTTCTCTCCTTAGGTCAAAGAATGGCTCTGTCTGAACTGTCAGATGCAAAGGGCTCTGGGAATGGACATGACCACCGCACCTCGCTCCAAGAGCCAGCAGCAGCTCTACTCCCCAGCTCTGTCTCCTGCCCACTCCCCAGCCAAACAGCCCCCTGGGAAGCCAGAACCAGAGAGATCTCGGGGCTCAGGGGGACCCCAGCCTAGCCCCCGCCAGGCCGAGACAGCCAGGGCCACTTCAGTGCCAGCGCCTGCCCAAGCAACTGGCCCTCCAGAGGTGGGAAGGGTGTCTCCTCAGCCCCCTCTCCCTACCAAGCCTTCCACAGCTGAACCCAGGCCACCTTCAGGAGAGGCCTCGGGCAAAAGTGCCACCACAGTGACCTCTGGGCTTGGTGCTGGCGAGCAGACCCAGGAGGGCCTAACTGGGAAGATCTTAGGCCTTGGCGCATCAATACTCACCCAGGCCAGTACCCTCATGTCTGTGCAGCCGGAGGCTGAGCCTCAGAGTCAGCCTTCCCCAAGTAAGGGGCCACCCAAGATTGTCTTTAGTGATGCCAGCAAGGAGATTGGCCCGAGACCCCCAGGTTCCGGGCCTGGGCAAGCCCCTGGAGCCAAGACTGAGCCTGGGGTTAAAACAGGTCCCGGATCAGGACCTGGAGCCGTGGCAAAACCTGGAGGAGCAAGTCCAAAGCCTGGCAAAGCAGAACATCCGGTAGCATCGAAGGCTGCTGCCAAGCCAAAGACCACGCCGAAGGAAAGGGTCCTCTGCCCACTGTGCCAAGCCGAGCTCAACGTGGGTGGCAAGGACCCCGCCAACTATAACACCTGCACCACCTGCAAGCTCCAAGTATGCAACCTGTGTGGCTTTAACCCTACACCCCACCTGGTGGAGGTAAGAGATGGGGGCCAAGCCTGCTCCCTTAAACCTTGGTGGGGAGTGGGGGCTGGGATAAGAGGAGCATTAGAGCGAGAAAGAACTCAAGAGAGCTGGTCTGTTTGTTTCTTTTTTGCCAGTCCTGGGGCTTGAACTCAGGGACTGGGCACCATCCCTGAGCTTCTTTTTGCTCAAGGCTAGCGCTCTACCACTTGAGCCACAGCACCACTTCCGGCTTTTTCTGTGTATGAGGTACTGAGGAATAGAACCCAAGGCTTCATGCATGCCCAAATCAGCACTATACCACTAAGCCACCTTCCCAGCCAAGTGCTGGGTTTACAGTAGTTGTGGCTGAGAGCTAATGCGATAGAGGGATTATACTCCCATTCCTGCCCTGCCTTAGGCTCCAGTCCTTCTGATCAGAGAATTAACTGGCACCATGGGCTGGGGGAATGGTGCCTTATAGCTTCTGACTAGCTGACTAGTGCCTCCAGGCTTGACTGGGGCTCTGAGCTGGCCCTCCCATTTCTAGCTATCATGTGCATGTCCTTGATGAAAGATGCCAACCTGCTTACGTAGGCCTAACCTGAGGTTATTATGCTCTTGATCTGTGACCCTCAATAGGGTAGGGAGTTGAAGTCTATGAGGCAGAGGTCTATGAGGCAGAGGGCTACGCCGCAGGCCCAGAGTGGGACCAGAGTTTTCTCAGTCCAACCCAGCCAGCTGATAGCTACTCTCGATTCTCTCCCCTGAGGTTTATGGATATTAATGTTTACATATCAAAGCCATAGCCTTTGGTCTTTTTATTTTCCCTTGCTTGAACCTGGGCTTTATTAAGAGCTGCTTCTGAGGTTGTTTAGAGATAATGAACAGCCTGTTCCCAGCACGGTTCAGGTGGCTTACGCCTGTCATCCTAGCTACTCAGGAGGCTGAGATCTGAGGATCACAGTTCAAATCCAGCCTGGGCAGGAAAGTCTGTGAGACTTATCTCCAATGAACCACCAACAAATGCCAGAAGTGGAGCTATGGCTCAAATGGTAGAGCACTAGCCTTGAGCACAAAAGCTCTGGACAGCACCCAAGCCCTGAGTTCAAGCCCAGGACCAGCACGATCTATATATTCCCCTGATTTCTAGATAGAAGAAGCAATAAAATGGAATCCCATCCCTTTTTTTTTTTCTTTTGAAACTTCCTCTGGAAAAAAAAGTAACCATAGTGCTATTAAGTGAGTCATTTCATAATTAAGAGTTGTTGATTCCAACAATTTTTTTTTTACCGATTTATCTTTTTGAAGGATAATAGTACCCTCTGGCTTAATTTTTAATTAACTTTCTGTGCAAAATCGTGTGGAGGGAATTAGTAGAATTAGAATTGTTATAGCTGCAGTGCCAGTTTCTTCATTTCAGTTGCCAAGATTCCAGCTGTACCCTTGAGAAGCTGAGCCTCCTTTAGGCCAAAGGCCTGCCATTTGTGGTATGTGGGGTTAACCTGAGCTTCCAGCGAAGCCAGCAGCTGCCTTGCTTCTGATCATCCTTAGGATGCTCCTGGCTTAGTGATCTTAGAGAGCCCTGTCTTTCCCCCATGGGGAATGAGAGACAATAATACTTGCTCTTAGGTTTCCATGGGAACCAGGTGTGATGCTGCAGATGCTTATGCAAGATGGTGGCTATGAGAGAGAAGAGTTTCCACAAGCCCCTCACAGGGCGTGTGAGGGGATACTGTAGTGTGTTCAAGCTGTTGGGTCTCATGAAAAACACCATATTTAAGTGCTGGGGGAGGAGGGGAGCCTAGCTCAGACACAAGGGTACACACTGGGGGTACCAGGGGAGGACTCCTCTTATGGAAGGAGAGGCATAGAAAAGGGGAGTTCAGGCATGTCCAGGGACAGGAAGGGACATTGACATCTGTCCATGACACAGTCAGGACAGATCAGAATGTCCAAGCCTGTGATCCAGTATCTGAGTCCTTACTTCTGGGTATCCTTTTTTTTTTTTTTTTTTGCCAGTCCCAGGGCTTGAACTCGGGGCCTGGGCACTGTCCTTGAGCTCAAGGCTAGCACTCTACCACTTGAGCTACAGCGTCACTCCCAGATTTTTCTGTGTATGTGGCACCACAGAGGAATCGAACCCAGGGCTTCATGCATGCTAGGCAAGCGCTCCACCACTAAGCCATACCCTCAGCCCCATTGACTATTCTTTTTTTGTCTGGAGGTTTGCATTCACTTCCCTCTGGTCTAGCAATGGAGCTGAGGGTGTACAGGGCCAGGAAGCTGGCCATAGAGTATAGATCAGAATGGGGTCAACATAACCAGACTGGCACACAAGCCAGTTCCACAAATTAAGAGAATATATGGCTTTCAGGTTTATTCAGATAATAGCAAGCAGTCCAAGGAAGATGTCCAACATCCAGTAGAGTCTATCTGGTCTTTCTGGGTCCACAAAGTATACTAGCTGGCGTGCCTTGTTCCTGTGAGCGATTCCTCTCTCAACTCCCTTCCCCTTTCTCACCCTAACATGATACTCTAAGCCACCAAGTTCCATCTGCTATCTGCACATCTGGAAGACAAAGGGAATAGATAGATGATCAACGGTGGCGGTAGGGGCATGCTGGTTTGGGAGTGGATCAGAAGAGACTAAATTAAAAAATTAGGACCTCAGCAACTGTGTTCCAGCCCCCCCGTCACAGACATTTGACATAGCCTGCCTTCCATCTATCGCTCAGAAGACCTGGACCTGGGCCAGGTCTCTCCTGGATCCACCCCTCCCAGCCCCAGTTCCTTGTACATTTTTCTTCCAACTCCCAGAGAGCTAAGAGAAGGGCCTCCAGCAGCCAGGTCAAGGGCTTATTTTTAGCTTTTACTTCACACACCGCCTCCTGCCCTCCCTTTCTTGCTGCTTGCTATAGCAGAACTAGGAGCAACAGAGCCACCAGGCAGCCTTTTCTGCAACCTGGCTGCCTCCATAAATAGAGCTGTGAGGGAGCAAAGTCCCCAAAAAGCTTGTGATCGTAGGTGAAATACTCTGCTGAGGGTTCTACCTTCAGCTCAGGTAAGCAGGTCTTTGTAGGGGCTGTGTTCTTGGAATTAATCCAGACCACGCTTCCAAGGTGCCCTTATTTCAGTTAGATCATTGCTTCTGGGGCAAGTCTGCAGCCGAAAGGTGGGGGGTCAGGGGCTTACCTAGTCACCGGTGGGGGCTAGGGGAGATGAGTCAACTTCAAGAGGCGTTTTCGTTTGTGCCCATCCTGGGGTTTGAACTCAGGGCCTAGCCACTGTCCCTGAGCTTTGGTTGGCAAGGTTAGCGCTCTACCACACGAGCCATAGCTCAACTTCTTGCTTATTTGGTGTTTCATTGGCGATAAGAGTCTCACAGAATTTCCTGCCTGAGCTGGCTTTGAACCATGATCCTCACGTCTCAGCAGGGATTACAGACGCCAACCCCTAGTGCCCTGTGTGCTTTCTTCTCCCCACTCCTCCCGACTTTGTGCAAGTACTGAGGCTTGAACTCAGGGCCTGGGAACCATCCCCTACCATTTGAGCCACAGCTGCACTTTCAGCTTTTTGCTGTTGAACTGGAGATTAAATCTCATGGACTTTCCTTGGAATCACACTCCTCAGATCTCAGCCGCTTGGAGTAGCTTGAATTCTAGGCAGGAGCCACCAGGGCCTGGTGTTGGTCTTAGTGATTTTTCCTCACCCTTCCTTCTGTTTCCTTGCAGAAAACAGAGTGGCTCTGTCTGAACTGCCAAACTAAGCGGCTACTGGAGGGCGGGCTGGGAGAGCCGACTCCACTGCCGCTGCCCACCCCACAGCAGCCCCCTACGGGAGCCCCTCCTCGTGCAGCTGGAACAGCCCCTCTGAAGCAGAAAGGGCCACCCGCCGTGGCCCAGCCATCAGGCCCGCTGACTGCCAAGACCAGCCCCCTACCCACCAAGGTCAGCCCCCAGCCTACCAAGGCCAGCCCCCAGCCTACCAAGGCCACGCCCCAGCCTACCAAGGCCACCCCCCAGCCTACCAAGGCCACGCCCCTGCCTACCAAGACCAGCCCCGTGCCTACCAAGGCCAGCGTCCAGGCCAAGCCACCCAGGGCTTCTGAACCCAGCAAGACCTCAAGCAGTGCCCAGGAAAAGAAGACAGGAGTCCCTGCAAAAGCTGAGCCTGTGCCGAAGCCACCTCCAGAGCCCACCATGCCCCCCGGAACTCCTAAAGGAAAGAGTGGGGTGAGAAGGACAGAACCTGTCTCTACTGTCATCAAGGCTGGTCTAGAAGCCCCCAAGGGAGGGGAAGCAGAGGTCAGTTCCCTACTTCCCAGAGAACCTAGCTTTCAGATGGGACAGTCTGGGATAGGATTTCTCTTCCTGGAGGGCTGAGGGGTACAGCTAGGATAGACTGTGGGTGCTATAGAGGAGAGCAGGGACACCCCAGAAAAAGAAAAGCCTAGATTAAGCTTGGATAGGCCCAGTGACTCCAAGATCAAGACGGGTCTTGAGTCTGACACCTTGTATGCTTTGCTGAGTTGTTGTTGTGTGTGCCAGTCTTGGGGCTTGTCCCTGAGCTTTTATTCTCTTGTGCTTTACCACTTGAGCCCCATCTGCACTTCCAGTTTTGGGGTGGTTCATTGGAGCTAAGAGTCTCATGGACTTATCTGACCTGGCTAGCTTCAAACCCCAATCATCAGATCTCCTGCATAGCTAGGATTACAGGAGTGAGCTCCTAGGACCTAGGGATGGTCTTTTATCTAGTTGAAGTTTCTCACTGATGGTCTAGGCCTGCTTGGGGCTTACCATGGCACCTGTAAATCCTTCAATGCCAGAGAGATAAGGTCATTAGTAGGCTTTAAACCATGGGTGGAGAACATTTGGCCTAGAGCCCATCTAAGGCCCTCAAAACCATTTGGCATTTGGTGAGACCAACGTGTATGCTTCTTGTGTGCTTTCTGTTGGCTGCCTGTGTTGACAGATCTGTATGACCCACTGATGTCATAAATATCCAACTGGCCATAAGCAGAAAATAGGTTCCTCACCCCTTAAAACCTTTGGGAGGTGGAGGGGCCCTTCTCTAAGGCCCTGGGGGTTGACAGAGAGGGCTGGGAGTCAGTGTCTGCTTCTCCCCTTTGCTGCAGGAACCAGTCAGCAAGCCTTACTCTCAGGACCTGTCTCGGAGCCCACAGAGCCTCAGCGACACGGGCTATTCCTCTGATGGTGTGTCTAGCTCCCAGAGTGAGATCACAGGTGTTGTGCAGCAGGAGGTGGAGCAACTTGACAGTGCCGGGGTGTCAGGGCCACGCCCCCCCAGCCCCTCGGAGCTGCACAAGGTGGAGAGCAGCATGCGGCCCTTGCTGGAGGCCAAGGCGGTGGCCCCGAGTGGGAAGCCGAGCAAACCACCCAGCGGCAGCACGGTGGAGGAGCAGAAGCGCCGGCCTCACTCCTTATCCATCATGCCTGAGGCCTTCGACTCGGATGAGGAGCTGGGGGATATACTGGAGGAAGAGGAAGATTCCCTAGAATGGGGTCACCAGAGAGATCAGCAGGACACAGCTGAGTCCTCAGATGATTTCAGTAGTCAGCTGAGGCATGACTATGTGGAAGACAGCAGCGAAGGTGGCCTGTCCCCTCTCCCACCCCAGCCTCCAGCCCGGGCCACAGAGCTGACTGATGAAGAATTTATGCGACGGCAGATCCTAGAGATGAGTGCTGAGGAAGACAACCTGGAGGAGGAGGAGGACACTGCCATCTCCAGGCCCGGCTTGGCTAAACACGGTACCCAGAAAGGTAGTTCCCGGCCTAGGCCCGAGCCTAGCCAAGAGCCAGCAGCAGCAGCACTGCCCAAGCGGCGTCTGCCCCACAATGCTACCACGGGTTATGAGGAACTGCTGTCTGAGGGAGACCCAGCAGAAGCCACCGATGGCAGTGGGGCCCTGCAGGGTGGCCTGCGTCGCTTCAAGACCATTGAGCTCAATAGCACAGGGGGCTATGGCCATGAGCTAGATCTGGGCCAAGGCCCCGATGCCAGTCTGGACAGGGAACCCGAGCTGGAGATGGAAAGCCTGACCGGTTCACCCGAGGACCGCTCCCGTGGGGAGCACTCCTCTACACTGCCTGCCTCGACCCCCAGCTACACATCAGGCACCTCGCCCACTTCCCTTTCTTCCCTGGAGGAGGACAGCGACAGCAGTCCCAGCCGCCGGCAGCGACTGGAAGAAGCCAAGCAGCAACGCAAGGCCCGGCATCGTTCCCATGGACCCCTGCTGCCCACCATCGAAGACTCCTCCGAAGAGGAGGAGCTGCGGGAGGAGGAAGAGCTGCTGCGGGAGCAGGAGAAGATGCGGGAGGTGGAACAGCAGCGCATCCGGAGCACAGCCCGCAAGACCCGACGGGACAAGGAAGAGCTCAGGGCCCAGCGACGCCGGGAGCGTTCCAAGACCCCACCCAGTAACTTGTCCCCCATTGAAGATGCGTCTCCCACAGAGGAACTGAGGCAGGCGGCCGAGATGGAGGAGTTACACCGCTCCTCCTGCTCTGAGTACTCCCCCTCTCCCTCCCTCGACTCAGAGGCTGAGACCCTGGATGGCGGCCCCTCTCGATTGTATAAATCGGGCAGTGAGTACAACCTGCCCACCTTTATGTCCCTCTACTCCCCAACAGAGATGCCCTCAGGCAGTGCGACCACCCCCAGTTCCGGACGGCCCCTCAAAAGCGCCGAGGAGGCCTATGAGGAGATGATGAGAAAAGCAGAGCTGCTCCAGCGCCAACAAGGCCAATTGTCAGCAGCCCGAGGACCCCCTGGGGGCCCCCCTCAATCCACAGGCCCCCGGGGCCCAGGCTCCTTTGAATACCAAGACACCCCAGACCGTGAGTATGGCAGGACCACCCCATCAGCCTCAGAGGGCACAGCTGCCAACCTGGGAGTCACTGTGTACGAGGAGATTCTCCAGACGTCACAGAGCATCACGCGCATGCGCCAGGCCTCTTCTCGGGACCTGGCCTTTGCTGAGGACAAGAAGAAAGAGAAGCAGTTTCTGAATGCAGACAGTGCGTACCTGGACCCCATGAAGCAAAATGGTGGCCCACTGACCCCTGGGACCAGTCCCACCCAGCTCGCGGCTCCCGTGTCTTTCTCCACTTCCACTTCCTCTGACAGTACTGGAGGCCGAGTTATTCCCGATGTCCGGGTCACTCAGCATTTTGCAAAAGAGCCTCAGGATCCCCTCAAGCTGTACAGCTCTCCTGCCTCCCCCAGTTTAGCCTCAAAGGAGGTAGGGATGTCTTCGCAGGGTCCTGGGACCCCAGCCTCTACAGCTCTAGCTCCTTGTCCCCCAACCCTCCCACGAGGATATATAACTCCACCCACCCCAGCTGACTTGGACCACAGTGCTTCGCCCTCCTCCACAGCCCACAGCTATGGACAGACCCCAACCACTGCGAACTATGGGTCTCAAACAGAGGAGCTATCCCAGGCTCCCAGTGGCCCTGTTCTAGGCGGATGGGCCACCAGAGAGAAGCCCTCCAGTGGGATTGATGGCGAGGCTGGTACTCACCAACCTTCCCGGGCCTATTCCTACTTTGCAGGATCGAGTCCACCTCTCTCTCCATCTTCTCCCTCAGATAGCCCCACCTTCTCTCCAGGGAAGCTGGGAAGGGCCACAGCTGAGTTCTCCACACAGACGCCAAGCCCAACCCCTGCCTCGGACATGCCCCGGAGCCCTGGGGCACCCACTTCCTCTCCCATGGTAGCCCAAGGGACACAAACGCCACACCGACCCAGCACACCACGCCTGGTGTGGCAGCAGTCATCTCAAGAGGCTCCCATTATGGTCATCACGCTCGCATCGGATGCCTCCAGCCAGACCAAGATGGTACATGCCAGTGCCTCCACCTCCCCACTGTGTTCACCTACAGACACCCAACCCACCAGCCACAGTTACAGCCAGACCACACCTCCAACTGGGTCTCAGCTGCCCCCGGAGCCACCCGGGCCGCCTGGCTTCCCACGAGCACCGAGCACCGGTGCCGATGGGCCCCTGGCGCTATATGGTTGGGGGGCTCTCCCAGCTGAAAACATTTCCCTGTGTCGGATCTCTTCTGTCCCTGGGACATCGCGAGTTGAGCCAGGGCACCGGCTCCCTGGCAGTGCGGTGGTAGACCTCCGCACGGCTGTCAAACCCACACCGATCATCCTCACGGACCAAGGCATGGATCTGACCTCGCTAGCTGTGGAAGCAAGGAAGTATGGCCTGGCCTTGGATCCGATTCCAGGAAGGCAGTCGACCACGGTACAGCCTTTGGTTATCAATCTGAATGCCCAAGAACAGACCCATACTTTTCTAGGCACTGCCACCACCGTGAGCATCACTATGGCTTCATCTGTCCTCATGGCTCAGCAAAAGCAACCAGTGGTCTACGGAGACCCCTTCCAGAGCCGGCTTGACTTTGGCCAAGGTTCAGGGAGCCCTGTATGCCTGGCACAGGTCAAGCAAGTCGAACAGGCTGTCCAAACAGCTCCATATAGAAGTGGCCCCCGGGGAAGACCCAGGGAGGCCAAGTTTGCCAGATATAATCTGCCCAACCAGGTAGCACCCCTGGCCAGAAGAGATGTTTTGATTACCCAGATGGGCACTGCCCAGAGTGTTAGCCTCAAACCAGGATCAGTGCCAGAGCCTGGTGCCGAGCCACACCGGGCCACGCCCGCAGAGCTGCGGCCACATGCTCTGCCAGGTGCCAGGAAGCCACACACCGTGGTGGTACAGATGGGAGAGGGTGCAGCGGGCACGGTAACCACCCTGCTCCCAGAGGAGCCAGTGAGTGCCCTGGACCTCACTGGCATGAGGCCTGAGAGCCAGTTAGCATGCTGTGACATGGTCTACAAGTTTCCCTTTGGTAGTAGCTGCACTGGCACCTTCCACCACCCCCCCAGTGCACCCGAGAAGAGTGTGGCAGATGCTGCCCCCCCTGGCCAAAGCAGTGGTCCCTTCTATACTCCCCGAGATCCTGAGCCCGATGAACATCCCAGCTACCGGGCACGTGAAGAACAGAGGCCCTACCCACAGGGCCTCCCTGGCAGATTATACTCCTCCATGTCTGACACCAATCTGGCTGAAGCTGGCCTCAACTACCACGCACAGAGGATCGGCCAGCTCTTCCAGGGCCACGGACGTGAATCTGCTGTGGATCTCAGCTCCTTGAAACATTCCTACAGCCTGGGCTTTGCAGATGGACGCTACCTAGGGCAGGGCTTGCAGTATGGCTCGTTCACAGACCTGCGCCATCCCACAGATCTCTTGGCTCACCCTCTCCCCATGCGACGCTACAGCTCGGTGTCAAACATCTACTCCGATCACAGGTATGGTCCACGGGGTGATGCGGTTGGCTTTCAGGAGGCCAGCCTGGCCCAGTACAGTGCCACGACAGCCCGAGAGATCAGCCGCATGTGCGCGGCCCTCAACTCCATGGACCAGTATGGCGGACGGCATGGCCCTGGCAGTGGTGGCCCTGATCTTGTGCAGTACCAGCCTCAGCATGGACCTGGGCCCAGTGCCCCTCAGGGGCTGGCTCCCCTGAGACCTGGCCTCCTTAGCAACCCCACTTTCCCAGAAGGCCATCCGAGCCCTGGAAGCCTGGCCCAGTATGCGCCAACAGCAGGCCAGGGTGCAGCAGTGAGACAGTTATTGCCATCCACAGCCACGGTGCGTGCGGCTGATGGCATGATCTACTCGACTATCAACACTCCAATTGCTGCGACCCTACCCATCACCACCCAGCCTGCCTCCGTCCTGAGACCCATGGTGCGCAGCGGCATGTACCGGCCTTATGCATCAGGTGGAGTCACAGCTGTGCCACTCACCAGCCTGACACGTGTGCCCATGATTGCCCCTCGGGTACCTCTGGGGCCCGCAGGCTTATACCGATACCCTGCACCAAGTAGATTCCCTATTGCTCCTGGTGTCCCACCAGCTGAGGGACCGGTCTATCTGGGAAAACCTGCAGCTGCCAAAGCCCCAGTGACAGGAAGTGCATCTCGACCAGAGCTGCCCGCAGGGGCTGCACGGGAAGAACCTCTTTCGACACCTGCTTCTACTTCCACCAAGGAAGCCCCAGTCGCTCCTACCCCTGCCCCACCAGCTGGTCAAAAGCCACCAGCAGTAGATGCTGCTGCTGCTGCTGCTGGGGCTGGTAGCCGACCTGGACTTGAGAAGGAGGAAGGATCTCAGGAAGAGCGGCAGCGGAAGCAACAGGAACAGCTGCTGCAGCTGGAGCGGGAACGGGTGGAGTTGGAGAAGCTGCGACAGCTGCGGCTGCAGGAGGAGCTGGAGCGGGAGAGGGTCGAGCTGCAGAGGCATCGGGAGGAAGAGCAGCTGCTGGTGCAGCGCGAGTTGCAGGAGCTGCAGACCATCAAGCACCACGTGCTGCAGCAGCAGCAAGAAGAACGCCAGGCTCAGTTCGCCCTGCAACGCGAACAGCTCGCGCAGCAGCGCCTGCAGCTGGAGCAGATCCAGCAGCTGCAGCAGCAGCTGCAGCAGCAGCTCGAGGAACAGAAGCAGCGGCAGAAGGCACCCTTCCCTCCAGCCTGCGAAGCACCCAGCCGAGGGCCTCCACCAGCTGCTACCGAGCTGGCTCAGAATGGCCAGTACTGGCCGCCTCTGACCCATGCAGCCTTCATTGCTGTAGCAGGGACAGAGGGTCCCGGGCAGCCTCGTGAACCCATGCCACACCGAGGACTCCCCAGCTCGGCTTCAGACATGTCGCTGCAGACTGAGGAGCCTTGGGAGGCCAGCCGCAGTGGCATCAAGAAACGGCATTCCATGCCCCGCCTGAGGGATGTGTGCGAGCCGGAGTCAGGGCCTGAGCCGAGCACGGTCAAGAGGATCGCAGACAGCAGTGTGCAAACCGATGATGAAGATGGGGAAGGCCGCTACCTCCTGACGCGGAGGCGCAGGACACGCAGGAGTGCTGATTGCAGCGTGCAGACAGATGACGAGGATAACGCCGAGTGGGAGCAACCCGTTCGCCGCCGGAAGTCCCGCCTTTCCCGTCACTCCGACTCCAGTGCTGACAGCAAGCACGAGGCCACTGCCTCTTCCTCCACTGCCGCCACCGCTGCCAGGGCCATGAGCAGCGTGGGCATCCAGACCATCAGCGATTGCTCCGTGCAGACGGAGCCTGACCAGCTGCCCAGGGTCTCTCCAGCCATTCGTATCACCGCCGCCACCGACCCCAAGGTGGAGATTGTCAGGTACATATCAGCACCCGAGAAGACCGGGCGTGGGGAGAGCCTGGCCTGCCAGACGGAGCCCGATGCGCAGGCCCAAGGTCTGGCTGGCACACAACTCGTTGGGCCAACTGCCATCAGCCCTTACCTGCCCGGTATTCAGATCATCACGCCAGGAGCCCTGGGCAGATTTGAGAAAAAGAAGCCAGATCCTTTGGAGATTGGGTACCAAACGCACCTGCCCCCGGAGTCCCTGTCACAGCTTGTGAGTCGTCAGCCTCCTAAATCTCCCCAGGTTCTGTACTCGCCAGTCTCCCCCCTGTCCCCACATCGGCTCCTGGATACCTCCTTTGCTTCCAGTGAGAGGCTGAACAAGGCTCACGTGAGTCCCCAGAAGCACTTCACGACCGACAGCGCTCTCCGCCAGCAGACGCTGCCTCGTCCCATGAAGATCCTGCAGCGGTCCTTGTCTGACCCTAAACCCCTCAGCCCCACCGCCGAGGAATCTGCCAAAGAGAGATTCTCCCTCTACCAGCACCAGGGGGGACTGGGTGGCCAGGTATGGGCACCGGGGTTGGTCTAGGGTGGGACAGGGGTCTCTATCTAATAGCCTGAGAGGGCTTCAGAGGGAGGGGTTTCTTTTGGGGGGTGGGAATGGAGTCGTCTTTTGTTCCAGAAGCCCAGGGGAAGGAGTTGAGGAATAGATCTCCTTGGTGCACATCTGATAGACCCTGGCAAGAACAAACTGGACAAATATAGACACACACAGGCCCACTCAGCCATCCATATAGACCTCCCCGTGGAAACCTCAGCCTCTCCTGAGCCCTGTCCCTAGTCCAATCCCGCCACCTCTCCTTTCAGACCTCCTCAGCTCTCATAGTCTTGGTACCTTGCACCTTGAATCACATTTATAGATGTTTCTTTAAGGGATCAGTAACCCAGTTCTGGCGAGGCTCTTCCCCACTTCCCAGATCTACCTGGGCTTACATTACCCCCATGTGATCTAGCACTTAAGGCTCATGGCCAAGGGCCCAAGTGTATTCTCTCTGTTTCATAATGTTCCCAGACCACTTACAAAGCTGTCTGCTTCCCTACAGGCTCTGTGGCTTTAGATACAGCTACTTGAAGTTCAGTTGCCTTTAGTTTACTAGGACTGTGAGTCTGCCATGGTGCGGAGTGACTGAAGTTTTGAGAGCCTAATACCTGGGGCTTTTGAGTACCAGGCTGAGGAGGGTAGGCATTTAGAAAGGCTCTAGGAGCCTGTGGAAGTTCTAGGCAGGTGAGATAGGACAGAATTGGTATTTTAGGGTTTCCTGGGTTCATTGTGAGATGGCAGGCTGAAGGAAGAGAGATTGGGGAGTGGAAGTAGGAATCAGAGGTACTAAAAGGATATTTGTCCTTTTTTTTTTTGGATGTGATGTGAAAAGTGGAGACAGCTGTTGTAGAGGTGGGTAGTTCAGAGCCCTGGTTTATACAGACCCTGGTAAATGCAGACAGAGATAGGAATAGGAACCAGCAATCTGGCAAGTGGTCCTGGTTCCATACATACAGATCTCATGATTTGATCATGGGAGACCAGGCTGTGATAGGTATTCGTGGCCAAAATGGAAGGAAACAAAGAAAGAAAGAAAGAAAAAAAACACCTGACAAACAGTAAGGAGTTCAGAGCTAAATACATTCTAAAAGCCTAATTGGATTCTCAGACTTGGCAGGACATTGATTTATTTTATAAACACACTGCAAAAGCACGTGGGCGGGTGTTATGTAGTTCCTGAGCGAGGTAAAAAGTAAGAATCCTGGTGTCTGTCTCTAGACTTGGATGTCTGTGAAATGCAGGAGTGCGTCGCACTCTGAAAGGCTAGGATCTAAAGGTAAAGAAAGGACTCAGATTGAACAGCCTGTCTGTGTAGACCTTCTAGACAGTGTGGAGCATCTGGGTAAGGTGAGGATGGTATCAGGGAAGGGCACTAACAGGAAACCACGGTGCTTTGTGTCCGGTAGGGGGGGAAGAATCCCAATGAGTTTGACTGGATTGTTGAAGGAGCTAGGAGCGAAGCCCAGAGTGCCTGTCAGCCAGTTTGGCAGGGCACTAGAGAAAGAGGATGGGCAGGCAGCTAAGTAACATGCCACCTTAGACATGAGCAAGGCAGGAAGTAGAAGAAAAGCCACTGAGCCTAGGCCAACTGACATACAGTCAGTGTGTCTCTACCCAGGATTCTATCCTTGAAGAGCCTAGCGGACACACAATCTCCGATTACACTTTTCCTATTCACACTCTCCCCTGTCCTCAGCTGCTAGGTCTCACACTCAAAGCCAGGCCTGTCTACACACCTCAAAGCCCAGTAGGTAATCTGCCAACACCTGGTGCTCAGAACTCTGGCAAGGAGAAGCATTATAAAGTGATCGCAGGCTTCCCCTCCAAGGCCAGTGGGTGGGAAGGGTAGGCAATTAGTTCCCCAGCTGTACAGAGCCTAGCTCCGGCTCCAACCCAGGCCTGAGTTCTTCTACCCCCCCAATGCCCCACCAAGTCACCCACATTTTAGGACTCAGTGCTGCCCACCCTTCCCTCTGTCTCAGGTGTCGGCGCTGCCACCCAACGGCCTGGCCCGCAAGGTGAAGCGGACACTGCCCAGCCCCCCTCCAGAGGAGGCTCACCTTCCCCTGGCTGGCCAGGCCCCCCCACCGCTGTATGCAGC
Organism: Dipodomys spectabilis; assembly: GCF_019054845.1. NCBI lineage: Eukaryota > Metazoa > Chordata > Mammalia > Rodentia > Heteromyidae > Dipodomys > Dipodomys spectabilis. Next base: position 2,322,998 of record NW_024871037.1, read on the forward strand.
CAGCCTGCTACAGCGAGGGCTGGCGGGACCCACCACTGTCCCTGCTACCAAGGCCAGCCTTCTCCGAGAGCTGGACCGGGACCTGCGCCTGGTGGAGCATGAGTCCACCAAGCTGCGCAAGAAGCAGGCGGAGCTGGATGAGGAAGAGAAGGAGATCGATGCCAAGCTCAAGTACCTAGAGCTGGGCATCACCCAGCGCAAAGAGTCTTTGGCCAAAGACCGGGGTGGCCGTGACTACCCACCTTTACGTGGCCTTAGTGAGCATCGGGACTACCTATCTGACAGCGAGCTCAACCAGCTGCGCCTCCAGGGCTGCCCTACTCCCACCGGTCAATATGTGGACTTTGCTGCCACTGTCGCTGCACCTGTCACCCCATCCGGCCCCGCGGCCTTCCAGCAGAGCCGCTTCCCACCTCCGACCCCCCAGTACACCGCCCCAGGTGGCAGTAGGCCCGCTCAGAATGGATTTCCAGCCCACCAGGCCCCCACTTACTCTGGCACTAGCCCATACCCAGCACCTGCCTTCCCTCCTGGCACCGGTTACTCAGCTGAGCCAAGCCTGCCAACTCAGCAGGCCTTCCGCCCCACAGGCCACTACGCCACCCCAACACCCATGCCAACCACACAGAGCCCTGGCTTCCCAGTCGCCACCGCTGCTGCCACTGACAGCCGGGTCCCTCACCAGAAGCCACGTCAGACATCACTAGCTGATTTGGAGCAGAAAGCCCCCACCAACTATGAGGTGACTATGGTGACCATGTCTTCAGCCTCCTCTGAAATGGGCTACGGGGGGCCAGCAGTGAGCAGCAGTGGCTACGAGCAGAACAAAGCCGCTGAACTTCCCCGGGCCAGTGTGAGCCAGAGCCCAGCCCCCACCTACCCCTCTGACTCCCATTACACCAATCTGGAGCAGAATGTTCCTCGAAATTATGTGATGATCGATGACATCAGCGAGCTCACCAAGGACAGCACCCCCACTGGCCCTGATAGCCAGCGCCTGGAGCCTTTGGGACCAGGCAGTGCTGGGCGCCCTGGGAAGGAGCCTGGAGGAGAACCAAGTGTCCTTGAGGGGCCCACACTGCCTTGCTGCTATGGCAGAGGGGAGGAGGAGTCTGAGGAGGACTCGTATGACCCCCGGGGGAAGGTTGCACATCACCGGAGCGTGGAGAGCAATGGCCGATCCACCAGCACCCACTACTACGGCGACAGTGACTACAGACATGGAGCTCGAGCCGAGAAGTATGGTCCAGGGTCTGTGGGGCCTAAACATCCCTCCAAGAGCCTGGCCCCAGCTGCTGTGTCTTCAAAGCGGAGCAAGCACCGGAAGCAGGGCATGGAGCAAAAGATCTCTAAGTTCTCGCCCATCGAAGAGGCCAAGGATGTGGAGTCAGACCTGGCTTCTTATCTTTCACCTGCTGTCAGCAGCAGCCTGGCCTCTCGGGGCAGGAAGTTCCAGGAGGAGATCACCTATGGGCTCAAGAAGAACGTGTATGAGCAGCAGAGGTATTACGGGGTGTCCAGCCGGGATGCAGCCGAGGAAGATGACCGCATGTACAGTGGAAGTAGCCGATCCCAGATGGCCTCTGCCTACAGTGGGGAGAAGCTCTCCAGCCATGATTTCCGAGGCCGAAGCAAGGGATACGAAAGGGAACGCGAGACGGCGGAACGACTTCAAAAGGCAGGTCCCAAGCCCTCTTCCCTAAGCATGGCCCATGGCCGGGCACGGCCCCCCATGAGAAGCCAGGCCTCTGAAGAAGAGAGTCCTGTCAGCCCCTTGGGGCGGCCACGTCCTGCTGGGGGTACCCTCCCTCCTGGGGATACCTGTCCACAGTTCTGCTCCAGCCACTCTATGCCCGATGTCCAGGAACACGTTAAGGATGGACCACGGAGCCATGCCTATAAACGTGAGGAGGGCTACATCCTGGACGATTCCCACTGCGTGGTTTCTGACAGCGAAGGTAATGGCGGCTCAGGGTGATTACCGCAGATTCTCAGCAACAGGGGGGACCTTGCCTGTGCATAGAGGGCCTTGAGCGCCCCCCCACCCCAAGATGTCCCACAAGGGTCTGGCTTGGTCATCCTATCAATGGGCCCTGAGGCCCTTGTCTGTTCTGTCTGCTCCTGGGGTTTTCTGGTTATGGGAGGTGGGGCTGGAGACCTAGTGATCTGCTTGTGGCTTAATTACCTACTGTCTGGTTTCCTTGCATGGCTTCAGCTAGGCCGCCCCCCGACAGGCAGCTCAGGGGTTGATGGTGTTCTGTTTTTGGTCTCTGAAGCGTATCACCTAGGCCAGGAGGAGACAGACTGGTTTGATAAGCCCCGGGATGCCCGCTCTGAACGATTCAGGCACCATGGGGGCCACCCAGTCTCCTCCTCCCAGAAGCGAGGCCCTGCCAGGCACAGCTACCATGACTATGATGAACCCCCTGAGGAAGGCCTGTGGCCCCATGATGAGGGTGGCCCAGGCCGCCATGCCTCAGCCAAAGAACATCGGCATCACGGCGACCACGGGAGACACTCAGGCCGCCATGCTGGTGAGGAGCCTGGACGGCGGGCTGCCAAACCACACGCTCGTGACTTGGGTCGCCACGAAGTCCGGCCTCACCCTCAGCCAAGCTCTGCCCCAGCCATGCCGAAGAAGGGTCAGCCTGGGTACCCCAGCTCTGCGGAATACTCCCAGCCCTCCCGCGCTCCATCCACCTACCATCATGCCTCTGACAGCAAGAAGGGCTCCCGGCAGGCTCACGCTGGGCCTGCTGCACCGCAGCCAAAACCAGAACCCCAAGCACAGCCACAGCTGCAAGGTCGGCAGCCAGCTCCAGGGTCACAACAATCCCAGCTGCCACCATCTAGGCAGATGCCCTCAGGTGCAGCATCACGACAGTTACAGCAGCAGCAGCAGCAGCAGCAGCAACAGCAGCAAGCTCTCGGGCAGCCACCTCCTTCCCAGCAGGCCCCATCACAGGCTCGATCACAGCAGCAGAGCCAGCCAACCACCAGGGCCTCCGCTCCTGCTGCCAGTCAGCCAATAGGGAAGCCCCAACAGCCAGGTCCCACAGCAACCCCAGGCCCCCAGCCAGCAGGACCGGTAAGTAATGTATGGGAGGGGCCCAGCCAGGGAAGAGGCAACTCAAGCTTCAACACCAGGCTTGGTCCCCAAGCAGGGTGTTGGCAGGGTGGATGGGCAGGCTCTCAGCTCTAGGTTCTATGTTACAGCCACGAGCAGAACAGGCAAACGGCCTCAAAGGGACAGCCAAAGGAGCCCAACAGGGGAGGGCTTCTCAGGCCCAGCCAACACCAGGACCTGGGGCTGCAGGTAAGCCTATAATATACTCTCAGATGATACCCAGACTGCTCTCTCCATGTACCCATAGAAGCGGGATACTCTCCTTTGCGTGCCCTTACTAATGCCCAAGAAGGTACCCAGTGGTATCACAAGGAGACCTCCTCATCCTATTAATATACATGAATAAAAATACAATTTGAGAGAGAGAGACAGACAGACAGACAGACAGACAGAGAAAGGTACCCATGGGCTGCCGATCTCCCAGAAGAAAATGAGGTTAGAATGAGCCAATGGGGTCATCAAAACTGGAACCTGAGAGCTCAAGGAGTCCTGGGCAGAGAACCTAGAAAATGCTGGTAAGTAGAAGGCCAATCATGGCAATGTATACTCACTCTTCTCTTTCCCTCTTCTCTGCCTTCTTACCCCCCTCTGCCTTTTCATCCATTTGTCTTTCTTCCATTTCCTTTTTCCCCTGCTTCCTCACACCCTCTTCTCTCTCTCTCTTCCTTCCTTCCTTCCTTCCTTTCTTTTTTATTGGTCATGGGGCCTGAACTTTGGGCCTTGGCGCTGTCCCTCAGCTCTTCAGCTCAAGGCAAGTGCTCTCCCACTTGAACCACAGAGCCACTTCTGGGTTTTTCTGCTTATGTGGTGCTGAGGAATCGAACCCAGAGCCTCATGCATGCAAGGCAAGCGCTCTACCACTGAGCCACCTTCCCAGCCCCATCTCTTTCTAGTCTTCTGTCTATTCCTGTAGCGTTCCCATGCTTCCACCTCATGGGGTACCTGTGTTCAGGTTCCCTCATGGCTACCCTTCCCCCTCATACCCTGAAGTAGCTGGACAAGTCATGGCTGATGATGGTGGTATTCTCTCTCTCGCCCATAGGCATGAAGGCTGGAGCCAGGCCTGGAGGGACCCCAGGGGCTCCTGCTGGCCAGCCAGGTGCTGATGGGGAAAGTGTGCTGTCCAAGATCCTCCCTGGTGGGGCAGCCGAGCAAGCCGGCAAGCTGACTGAAGGTAAGCCCTACGTGAAGCCGGAGCCATCATCCTGGGTGGTTGATCCTAGGGCTCTATTCTGATGGAGCTTGAGTGTATAAGATGATTTCAGGCCCAGCTACCTAGGCACAGGTCAGCCAGAGAACCTATCTGTATGACCCAGTAGAGTTGTAGGCAGTCCCTGCCCTACCTGGCTGAGTTTGGCTTCGCTGGGCCCAGTAGCTGACAAGGATGAGTCTGGTCCAGTTTCCTGATGTCTCTCTCTCTCTTCCTCTTTTATGTCACAGCTGTCTCTGCTTTTGGCAAAAAATTTTCCTCATTTTGGTGACCGTGCCCAGCAGGGTGAGTATGAGTGGCCTGTACCTGGTTTTCCTTACATAAAGTTACTAGAGGTGGGAATCTCTAAGTCTCAAGGGTGGCTTCTCTGAAAAGAATCTAGATGGGCTGGGAAGGTGGCTCAGCTGTAGAGTGCTTGCCTTGTATGCACGAGGCCCTGGATCAATACCTCAGCACCACAGAAGCAGAAAAAGCCGGAAGTGGCACTGTGACTCAAATGGTAGAGTGCTAGCCTTGAGCTGAAATGCTAAGGGACAGCACCCAAGCCCAGAGTTCAGGCCCCATGACAGATTTAAAAAAAAAGACTCTAGACTCTGAAACATTAATGTGGCAATGTGATTTAACTTATCATATGGTTATTTTGCTTATTTTATTCACTGGCTGACTTCACTCCATGTGTGTTTTCAGATAATGAGTAGATGTAATTATAAATGATGTATATAAACTCCAGGGATTGAGTTTTGATTCAAGTGCTTGATGTAAAATATATCATAAAAATAAACATACTTTAAAATTTTTTAAAGAATCTAGCCAGGCACCAGTGGCTCATGTCTGTCATCCTAGCTACTCAGGAGGCTGAGATCTAAGGATCACAGTTCAAAGGCAGCCCAGGTCAGGTCAGAAAGTCTATGAGACATTTATCTCCAATAAACCACTCAGAAAACCGGAAGTGGTGTGGTGGCTCAAGTGGTAGAGTGCTGGCCTTGAGTTGAAGAGCTCAGGGACTGTGTCCAGGCCCAGAGTTCAAGCTGCACGACCAGCAAAAAAAAAGAAAAAAAAAAAGAATCTAGTCTTTAGTGGCATGAACTAGAACTATAATGTGCTTTTCTCATATAATGAGAATATGGAAAGAAAAATGAAGCCAGCTCAGTAGAAGTCCCCAAGAAACAAGATCAATGTCCTTTGTCTTTTTTTCTCTTTCTTTCTTCCTTCCTTCCTTTCTTTCTTCCTTCCTTTCTTCCTTTCTTCCTTTTGGTTGGTTGTGGGGCTTGAACTCGGCCTGGGTGCTGTCCTTCAGCTCTTCAGCTCAAGGCTAGCACTCTACCACTTGAGCCACAGCACCACTTCAGGTTTTCTGGTGGTTTATTGGGGGTAAGAGCCTCACGGACTTACTTGCCCAGGTTGGCCTTGAACCGTGATCCTTAGATCTCAGCCTTCTGAGTAGCTAGGATGACAGGCATGAGCCACCGGCACTCGGCTCTGCTCTTTTCTTTTCTTTTCTTCCTTTTCTTTATTCTTTTCTTGTGGGTCATGGTGCTTGAACTCAGGGCCTGGGTACTGTCCCCGAGCTTTTTTGTTCTACCACTTTTAGCCACAGTGCCACTTCCAGTTTTCTAGTGGTTAATTGGATGTAAGAGTCTTACAGACTTTCCTGCCAGGGCTGACTTTGAATTGTGATCCTCAGACCTCAGCCTCCTGAGTAGCTAGGATTATAAGCATGAGCCACTGGTGCCTGGATCTTTGTCTTTCTATTTCCTTATTTTATTATTTATTATTATTATTTTTTTTTTTTTGCCAGTCGTGGGGCTTGAACTCTGGGCCCAGCGCTGTCCCTGTGCTCTTCAGCATGAGGCAAGCGCTCTACCACTGGAGCCACAGTGCCACTTCCAGTTTTCTGGTGGTTTACTGGAGATAAGAGTGTCACAGAGTTTCCTGCCCAGGCTGGCTTTGAACTGTGATCCTCAGATCTCAGCCTCCTGAGTAGCTATGATGACAGGTGTGAGCCACCGGTGCCAGTATCTATCTTTTATCTCCTTGAAGTGCTCTCATAACTGTGGGCTGACTTAAGTTATACATAGGGCTCCCTGGCACAACTCCTTTCCAATGCTCTTTTGTAACTGCTCCATAGGTTCTTAAAGACATAAAGAAAGATATCATTGCTGTGGAAAAATCTCTGGAGTCAAAGGCCTGGGCACAGCTCTGGACTCTGCGTATAACAGTGAGTGTTGACCAAGGTGGAATGATAGGACAGAGTAAGGTGCAGAGGGTCAAGGCCTGAGTGAATGAGCCAGCCTCTACAAAGGACCTGATTGGCTTCTTCAGGTGGGATGGGCCAACAGCCCCTTGGGAAACAGGCCAATCAGCTGTCTGAGATGGTGGCAAGTAAGTTAAGTGGTACCCTGGGGGAAAGAGGCCTCTGGTGAAGCCAATTGTGACATACATCTGAAGGTATGTATGCTAGGCACTGAGTCCAAAATTATTTTGGATAATGGGGAGGCCATGGCAGTTCCCTGACATCTGGTACTGATGCCCTTTGCCAGAGTCCCCAAACTCCGCAGAGCTTAGAAATTTTGGTCATACGGTCAAGACATTGCTGGAATGAGGCAAACAGAAAAAAGACAGAGAGAAAAAAAGGGGTCACTGGCCAAGCAGTCTTAGTCCCAGACTAGGTCAACCTAGCAAGGGTCCTAGTTCTGTCTGGGCTGCTGAGATCTGAGGATCGTGGTTCAAAGCCAGCCTGGGCAAGAAAGTCCATGAGACTCTTATCTCCAATGAACCACTAGAAAACCGGAAGTGGCGCTGTGGCTCAAGTAGTAGAGTGCTAGCCTTCAGCTGAAGAGCTCAGCGACAGCGCCCAGGCCCTGAGTTCAAGCCCCACCACCAACAAAAAAAAAGAGAGAGAGAAAGAAATATGAAAACATATGTGTACTATCCCATGGCAGGCCTCAATAATTACCAGATCATTTCAAGTAAGCCTGGTTAAAAAAAATAAAGAAAAAGAAAAGAAAAAGGAAAAGAACCCATCCTCAGGGTTAAAAGCATGGCTCTAATAGTAGTATTTACCAGTGATTGAAAGTGTTAGGCACTAAGTTCAAGTCCCAGTCTTGGACCTAAAATAAAAGAAAGAAAGTAAAAACGATAAGCAAGCCTGGTCAACACAGTGAGATCCTGTCTCAAAAGAAAACAAAACAAAAAGCCAGTACCTGTGGCTCATGCCTGTCATCCTAGCTACTCAGGAGGCTGAAATGCGAAGGTCACTATTCGAAGCCAGCCCAGGTAGAAAAGTCCCAGTGAGACTCTTATTTCCAATGAACAATGAACCACTCAAAAACCGAAAGTGGAGCTGTGGCTCGAAGCGGTAGAGCACTAGCCTTGAGTGAAAGAGCTCAGGGACAGTGCCCAGGACCTGAGTTCAAGTCCCACCACTGACAAAAAAAAAAAAAAAAAAAGGGAAGTTATGTCTCTTCCTGGCAGATTTGGTTCTTTTCTACCTGTCCTTTTCCAATCTGTCCAAGCACCTGTCTCTCCATGCCTGTGAGTCCTTTGGAACAAGACGTATGATCAATATCTGAGAGGAACGTGAGGGAGGGAAGCAGGTACCCAGGAATCTTGACAAAAACCTTTTTTTCTTCTTCTTCTTCTCTCCCTCCATCCCTTTCTCCCTTCTTCCTCTTCCCGCCTCCCTCCCCCTCTCCCCACCCCCTTTTAAAAAAATCTTTCCCAAGCATCTACAATCTAGCAAACCTTTGGCCCAAAGACTCACAGCCAGGTGGGCTACAGCGGACCAGGTCTCAAAGTTGAGGACAGGATGTGTTCTAAACGGCAGCTGCCCGGGTGAAGTATCTGCTGGACAAATGGGACCATTGCCCACCCCCCCTCCAAGAGGGGGGGAGGAAACCTTTGATTGTCTTTCCAGAGAAGTCTGCCGTCTGCTGCTCTTCCCACAGCTGCCTCTCTGCGGTCTTGGCCAACGCTTCCAATGCGTTATACACAGAGTTTGGGCAAACCAACAGCCCTCCCTCCGAGATGCCAGACGTTTTTCCACAGCCTTGGAGAGGATCTTTGAACTGAGGGCTGAGGGGCAGGGGGGTGGTGGGGGGGAGAAGGGGAAGGGGCATGGCCCTCCCCTCGCACCCCCACCCTACTCCCCTCCAGCCTGGGCTCCTGTTTCCTTCACATTCCAGCTGGCCCAAATCCTTCTGTAGCCACAGGGCCCTGCCCCTCTCTGCCCACCCCCCCCCCCTTCACCCTTTGCCCTCTGGGTGAACATTGGAGGAGATCTCCATGTGGCCAGCCTGGGGTTGGGAGAACTTTACAAACATTTAGGACCTACCACTGTCTCATCGCTGAACCAATAAGAGGCCATAGCACCGACAAAGCAGCGTGGGCGCCGGCTGAGATGTCTCCCAGCCCATGGATGGCAGCGTGTTAGGCACGCTAGCTATCACCTTAAAGCCATCCTCCCCTCCCCACCCCACTTCCCCCCCACCCCCACCCCCAGCCATCATTATTTCAACCAGCCGGCTCCTCATCTGTCCAACCTGGGGATTTCTTTTGATTTCAAGAACAGCCTTAATCATTCCAGTTTGATTTACGTGTATACCTCATAAACATATTTCTCTTCCCCCCCCTTTTTTTCTCCCTCTCTCTCTCTCTTTTATTTTGTTTGTTCATCCCTTGCCTCTCCCCTTGTGACTGATGGTTTGGTTTCCTCTCTGCTCTGCCCCTGATCAGCACAGGGAGAATGTTGACTTAGAAGCAATAGGGGGCAGTCGGCCATCAAGAGCACAACCCCAGAGCCAGGTCTAGGGAAGCCTCTCAGCCCGCTTCTGTTTACTGTGCAATTCTAGTCCTTCTTAAGCCATCACCAGTGGGTATGCTCAGAGCAGAGGGGTCAAAGCTCCTGCCAGCCGAGGTCAAGGCCCAGAGCCCTGTGTAGAGGAGTATGCTATTGTCCATCCATCTGATGGACAGGACAGTAGTTCTCCCCCCCAAAAAAAATCCTTCCCTTGGCTCTGACACAACCACAAGTCTCATCTCTGATGTTCTATGCAATGAACTATTAAAAAAAAAAAAACCCTCAAAGACAACTGTTAATAGTTAATCAATTCCGTGTTACGTATAAGGAATTAATTGCACATGTGCAATTGAGAAACTGAATAGATATGCTCATATCACACACCACCCTCACCCTGACCCCTGCTTCCCCTGTGTGTGTGTGTGTGTGTGTGTGTGTGAGTGTGTGCGTGTGTGTGTGCGTGTGACATTCTCAGTCTGTGGCATGTTTGACCTGTGGCAGGACTCGCTGCTGTCAGGTGAGTCACCGCCTGCCCTGCAGCGGAGCATGCGCAGCTCGCAGCCTCTTTGCACGATTTCATCCATTTTTAAATGCTTTGACCCTCTTGCTTGGAGTTCTTTTTGCCTCCGAACCTCTTTTCCTTTAGGAGCACTTGTGGCTGTCTTCTGCATATGCTAGTCCAGGACCTGCCAGAGTTGTTGTCTGAGTGTACCAGACTGGAGGACAAGCAATTTGAGGTCCCACACGGCCTGACATTTTTTCTACCAGGATCACAAGCTTTTTTTAAAAAAAGAAAGAAAGAAAGAAAACCCCAGAGTAGATAGAACTGTAGGAGCCTGCACAAGATATAAGTGTATGAATGTTATGCAAGTTCGATATAGGATTTCTATATGTATGTTGTTTTCCTACCCAGTCTGAAGCTAGAGAAATCTGGCTGCCCCTTCCCAATAGGGCACCTGTCAAGGGCAGAGATGGGCTGTGACCATCATCAGAGACTAAGGACAAGACCCAGAGAGCCTAGCTGTGATCTAGGGCCCCTAGGTCCTGACTGAACCTATTCCATGCTTCTCCTTTAAAGTTCAAAGGACTGGTGGCCGGGAGATCGAGTCAGAGCCGCCGCAGGATCTGATCTTTAGCTGAAAAAAAAAAAAAGTCTTCTGGAGCAGATGAACTGTTCACCTAAAGAATGGTTTCAAACAACTTCTTGGGAAGCCTCTGGCGAGTAAAGCATCTAGAAGGCTCTATGTATCTTTCTCCCCAATTGCCCTTGGCATACCTATCTTTCCTGTTCTACCCTCTTCTCAGAAACCCAAATATTCCATTGTTGTCATTCCCCCTCCCCCCCACCAACTGAGCCAGCAATGGGGCAGGCAGTAGGTGTCTGATCCCCCTTGAGGCTTTTCCCCTAGTGTGCTCTAGTGTGCACCGTGCATTTTTCTCAGGGGTCTACATTTCTCATGCTTCTCTATAAGGCCTCCATATCTCCTTAGAGGGGGGGGGGGGTCTTGGCCTACTTCTGGCGGCTGTAGACGGCACAGTCTGCTGCCTCCTCCTATGTTGTACCTAATCCTAATGGCTGCCTTCCCCATGCCAGGGAACAGCTGCCTCATCCCAGAGATCAGGCCTGAACTGTGAGACCATTCAAGAATGGCTAGCAAGGACCAGGTTCCTATGGGATGGGCCTAGTGGCTAGATACTTTAAAGAGACCAAGACCAGTTTACTAATGGCCAAGAAGATGGCAGCAGGCCATCCTCTAGCTCTGGCTTTTCAACAAATCCCCTTGTTAACCAAACACTCTTGAGTTTGAAATTTCGGACACGTGCCACTCCTGATCTAACCCATCCATACCCACAGGACACCCCCAAGTTGGCATTCTGAAGAAGGCTGCAGTAGGCCCCTGGGTCTTGGGTATTCTAGGCCTTGTGTGGCTATGGCTACGACTCTGGTGGAATAGGCAAATCTCCCAATGGGTAAGAAGTCTCTGGGAGTATAGTCCAGGCTTTCCCCAGGACTCCCCTTTCCCACTTGAGGGCCTAGTGAATCATTTCCTAGAGCTAGTGCTCCTCCTACCACCACTGTCTTAGTCCCTTGGCGAGAATAGGTGGTAGTTCCAGGACCCACAAGGAAAGATCAGCAGAGGCAGCAACTCTGGCTTATTTCTGGAGGCTGTAGGGAATTTCCAGGCAGGTCTTTTGCCATGCCAGTGCAGTGTTTCCTATTGGTCCCCTTCCCTTGCTCCTTTACCCTACTCATGCTGTAAATACTTATGGTCGTGGACTCCAACAGGGTTAGAGGGATAGGCCTAATCAAATGAAACCCCTTGGAGATGCCATCTCCGTCTCTCCCCGGGTGCCAGCATCCTGCTGCTCTGTGCATTGGAGATGGCACAGGTGAGCCATGGAAGTGGTGAAATATTGTGTGTACACATGTGAACGCCCGTGTGTGTGTGTGTGTGTGTGTGTGTGTATGTGTGTGTGTGTGTGTGCGTGCCTCATTCAGCCTCTGGGGTCAAAACAGCTTCTTCTCTCCAAATTCAGTACCCTGGAGAGTAGTGGTCACTCGAATAACTTTTCCTCTAGCTTCCATGTCTTGTTTTTGCTTCTCCCTTCCCACCTCTCTCCCTTCCCTTTCTTCTTTCCTTCTCTCCTTTATCCGAGGGAGGGAAGAGTGCTGTACAAAGTCAAACAAACAAGTTTACAGTTGTAAGTGCAATGACCCGAGTCCTCCACATGACCTTGTGAACTCCGTGCCGTCCTCCTGTGCTCTATGAGAACTCGTGGTACTTCTGTGTCCCTTCCCCCCTTGTATTGTGACAAGGTATTTCTGTGGTATCCGAATAAAAAGGACTTGATATAAACAATCTGCAGACTTGTCTCTGGGTTGGTTTCTATGGCTAAAGGAGTAAATCCCCAAATGTGTGATCAGTGTACCCCTCCCTGTCAAATGGGCACAACTAAGAAAAGGCAAAAAGCTTCACGTGTGCTGGCCTGAATGGGACTGAGTTCATCCCAAGGAACTCAAAACACAATGGGTCCTCCACAAACCTGCTTGAGGGTGGGTTCAAATAGGAGTTTCAACCTGAAGCAAGCAGTTTACTGCGCAGACTCTTGAGATATAATGGCTTTCCATGCTGAGCATACAGCTTTCTTAGGCCAGGTTCCCGGTAGACCAGTGTGAAAGTCCAGCCAGGCCTAGGTACACATAGGGGACTGGGCTGTTTTCCTGGCTCTCCTGCTTTCCATTGCCACCTGTGCCATGTGCATTAAGAGCCTTCCTTCCTAGCTTCTTTTTTTCCACAGGAAGCTCTTGGATCCTGAATGGAGGCCCTTTGCTCCAGGGGAAGATGGCTTAGGGCATAGTCCACTCATGAGTGGATTCCCTAGCTAGGTGCCACTGAAAAGGGTGGGTAAAGGCTGCAGGGACAGATATCTCTAGGAGCAGGATTGGTGACTGATAAGCAGAGGCAGCTTGACCCTGAGAGCTCAATATCTGATCCACAAATCTGCTCTGTATGTTTCTCTGGGACCTGCCCCATTCCCCTCCCAGGCCAAAACATGGGCCTGGCACCATCTGGTGAATGTTTTATCGCAAAGTGGGTGGGAACCTCACAATCATCCCCAGAGCTCAGAGAAAACCACACATGGACAGGCTCTGGCTTCTGTAGAGTCCTGCATCCTTAAGGCTTTCATTGAGCCTCAGGATCACTGTTTTCAGCTCCTGTCTTTCCCCTTCAAGGACCATTTGGTCTGCGTTCCTCTTGGGCCCTTCAAACATTCTAGAGACCTGGCTGCTAATCTCGCTGTCCTGTCCAGACTCAAGCCCCGCCTACCTTGCTCCTCTACACTCCTGTATTCAATGGCCTGACAGCTTCTCTCCTCCATGATCTCTCTTGCCTCCACTGAAATAAAAGGCTGGTGTGTGTGTGTGTGCTCAATAAACTCCCAGACTTCCCACTTGTCCAGCCTGACCTCTAAAAAGCCATAAGCAGCTAGGCACTGCTGGTGGCTCACTCTTGTATCTTAGATACTCAGGAGTCTGAGATCTGAGGGTTCAAAGCTAGCCAGGGGGTGCCTCCAATGAACCACCAGAAAGCCACAAGTGGAGCTGTGGCTCAAAGTGGCAGAGTGCTAATAACCTTGAGGAAAAAAAGAAAAAGAGCTCAGGGACCAGTGCCCAGGCCCTGAGTTCAAACACCACAATCGACAAAAACAGATACATAAAATAAAATAAATAAATTGGAGGGGAGGGGGGAGGAGCTGGGAAGGTGGCTCTGGTAGAGTGCTTGCCTCGCATGCAGGAGGCCCTGGGTTCGATTCCTCAGCACCACATAAGCAGAAAAAGCCAGAAGTGGTTCTGTGGTTCAAGGAGTAAGAGGGCTAGCCTTGAGCTGAAGAACTGAGGGACAGTGCCCAGGCCCAGATAGATAGATAGATAGATGGATGGATGGATGGAAGGATGGATGGATGGAAGGATGGATGGATGGATGGATGGATGGATGGATGAATGGATAGATAGATAGACAGACAGATAGACGGAAGGTGGATGGATGGATAGATAGATAGATGGATAAATGGATGGAAGGATGGATGGATGGATGGATAGGTAGATAGATAGACAGACAGACAGACAGGTAGATAGATAGATCGATAGATAGATTTGGAAGTGGTGCTGTGGCTCAAATGGTAGAGTGTTAGCCTTGAGCACAGAGTGACACAGCCCAGGACCTGAGTTCAAGCCTTGGGACCTGCAAAATTAATCCATCAATTAATTAAAAAAAAGAGACATAGGCTTTTTTTCCTCCAGGTTCCTGCTCCCTTTCCTCTCCCCCTCCCCCCTTCCCCCTCCCCCCTCCCCCCTCCCCTCTCCCCCCTCCCCCCCTGCCCTCCAGGGCCTCTTCCCCCGGGCCTCCCAGGCCCCGCCCCTCTCCCGGGCGCCTGCGGGCTCTAGCGGAAACGGGGCGGGGTCGTCGCCGGCTCCGCCCCTCCCCTCCCGAAGCCTCACTTCCGGGGTCTTAAGCACTCCCGAGATTCCGCAGACTTCATGGAGCGTCAGGTGAGGGCTCGGCCCGCGGCGGCCGCGGCGGTCTGTGCAAGCCGGGCCGAGTCTGATCCTGGTGTGTCCCCTGCGCAGGTGCTGCTGAGCGAGCCCGAGGAGGCGGCGGCGCTGTACCGGGCCCTCAGTCGCCAGCCCGCGCTGAGCGCCGCCTGCCTGGGCCCGGAGGTCACCACGCAGTACGGGGGCCGCTATCGGACCGTGCACACGGGTGTGTGTGGGCCGGAGGGGGACGGAGGAGGGGAGGGGAGGGGCGGGGGGGGACTTCACTGCTGGACTGTGCAGACGAAATGTGTGGAGGAAACTGAGGCTTGGAGGACATCCCCTCCTCTCCCCCCGACCCCCTTCCCTGCACACAGGTAGCTATGCTAGTGAGTGTCCAAAAGTGCATGGAGTGTGGAGGATCAGAGGGCTGGGAAGGTGGCCCCAGGGCCTAGCGTGTGTGAAGCCCTGGGTTCCATTCCTCAGTACCACATCCACAGAAAAAAAAAAGCCAGAAGTGGCGCTGTGGCTCAAGTGGTAGAGTGCTGCCTTGAACCAAAGAAGCTCAGGGACAGTGCCCAGGCCCTGAGTTCAAGCCCCCCCAGCGACCCCCTCCCCACACCACCAAGCATACATCTTGTGCCCAAGTCTACATTCTTCTCTGATACTTTTTTTGGCCAGTCCAGGGGCTTAAACTCAGGGTCTGGGCACTGTCCCTGATTTGTATTTTGTTTTTTTTGTTTTTGCTCAAAGCTAGTACTCTACCACTTGAGCCACAGGCTCCATTTCCAGCTTTTTGGTGGTTCATTGGGATAAGAGTTTCATGGATTTTCCTGCCCTGGCTGGCTCTGAATGACGATCCTCAGATCTCAACTAGGATTTCTGACATGAGCCACTGGCACCCGGCGAGGGGTTATGCTTTGTAGGGTTTCTCCCCTGCCACTCTATTCCATACACATGGCAGGCTGCTCTTAAGATCCCAGAGTAGACGCTGGGGGTAGCAATGAGTTCTATGCAAGCAACTGTCAGTGGAGACACTGAAGGCCTGGATTTGGCCAAGTGTTGTCCAGCGTTCCTTCAGGTTGTCTGGAGGCTGATTGGGAGAGGTGGATCCGGGCCTTCTTGGGTGAAAAGGGTAGTGGTCCTTCCTGGCCAAGACAAGTTGAGCAGCCTCATGCTTTTCCTTGCAGAATGGACCCAGAGGGACCTGGAACGTATGGAGAATATCCGATTTTGTCGCCAGTACCTGGTGTTTCATGATGGAGATTCAGTGGTGTTTGCAGGGCCTGCGGGCAACAGTGTGGAGACTCGGGGGGAGTAAGTTTGAGGGAGGAAGCTTATGAGCAAGCTATCTGCCATGCCAACCTTTTATGAATACCCACAGACACTTAGGTGTGGGTAGGGCCCAGAGGGAGGCCTGGCACCAAGTGTTTGATTGCTTGGGTGCTCATTTGGTCTCCATTAACATGATCGGATAAGCACTGGAGTCTTATTCCAAACTTAGGCCCAGCTTTGAGCCTATAGAGCCCTGGGAATCTGAAGAGAGTAGAATAGAAGCTGAGGGAGAGAGGCAAGGCAATTCTAAGGTTAGGGGTACTATAAGGACTGATACAGTATCCAAACCTCAAGAATCTTGTCTAGGAGGTTATGGGAACAGCACAGGACTATTTGGGAGTAGGAGACAATCCTAACCTGCTACTCCATATCTTCCTCAGAATGATGAGCAGAGAATCGCCATCAGGCACCATGAAAGCTGTGTTACGTAAGGCTGGAGGCACAGGCTCTGGGGAGGAGAAGCAGTTCCTGGAGGTGGGTCTGTGATAGGACAAGGGGGTGGGTGATAGAAGCGCTCAGCCTCACTGATCAGAGCTCTCTTGAGGGGAGGAGGCATCCTGACACTCAGATTTCTTCAGGTTTGGGAGAAGAATCGGAAGCTTAAAAGCTTCAACCTATCAGCACTGGAGAAGCATGGGCCTGTTTATGAGGATGGTGAGGCACTTGGTCGGTAATTCAGGCAGGGTGGACAGGAGGAGCAGCCATTAACCCTGGACACTTCCCTGATCCACCCTCCCTGTACCCAGACTGCTTTGGCTGCCTATCCTGGTCCCACTCGGAGACACACTTGTTATATGTGGCAGAGAAAAAGCGCCCCAAAGCGGAGTCCTTCTTTCAGACCAAAGCCTTGGACGTCAGTACCAGCGATGATGACATAGCCAGGCCGAAGAAGCCAGACCAGACCATTAAGGTGCTTGTAGTGTGGCCAGACTAGAAGGCTTTACCACATCCGGGGTTCTGTGTGTTTCTTTGCCACAGAGCACCTGTCAGAATCGGGCACTGGCTTTTAGGAGGCGGGGCAGTACCTTGCAGACAGGCATTGAGTTTCCTATGTTCGCAGGGGGACCAGTTTGTATTTTATGAAGATTGGGGAGAAAGCATGGTTTCTAAAAGCATCCCTGTGCTCTGCGTGTTGGATGTCGACAGCGGTAACATCTCGGTGCTTGAAGGGGTCCCTGAGAATGTATCCCCGGGACAGGTTAGCAGCCACTTGCCTTATGTCCCTCCTAAAGTCTGGGGTTTCCTTGCTGCACGACTGTCCCTTGCTCCTATTTGCCCCTCTGGTCTTGTTTACAGGCTTTCTGGGCCCCGGGTGACACTGGTGTGGTGTTTGTGGGCTGGTGGCATGAGCCCTTCCGGTTAGGCATCCGCTTCTGCACCAATCGCAGGTAAGGAAAGTGGGATGAGCTTGGGGCCTGCGCAGTTCCCGTCATGAAGCTGAGTGTCTGTCTGCCCATTACAGGTCAGCACTGTACTACGTGGACCTCCTTGGGGGGAAATGTGGTAAGTGGCTACTGCCCACATGTTGCTTTGCTGGCACCTGTTCACCTTGCCAATGTGTGTGTGATTCTCACCTGTCTCTGTGTGGCTCAGAACTCCTCTCAGGTGACTCCTTGGCGGTTTCTTCTCCTCGGCTGAGTCCGGACCAGTGTCGCATCGTCTACCTGCAGTACCCCTCTCTGGTCCCTCATCATCAGTGTAGCCAGCTGTGCCTGGTAAGCTGGAGGTGGTGGGGAGAAGGGCATATGATCCCAGTAACCAGGTTGGCCTAGGGATTTAGTTCCTGTGCTCAAGTTTACAATTAAGATTTTGGTTTCGGGGCTAGGAAGGTGGCTCAGTGGTAGAGTGCTTGCCTTGCATGCATGAAGCCCTGAGTTCGATTCCTCAGAACCACGTCAACAGAAAAAGCTGGAAGTGGCACTATGGCTCAAGTGGTAGAGTGCTAACCTTGAGCAAAAGAAGCTCAGGGACAGCGCGCAAGCCCTGAGTTCAAACCCTAAGACTGGCAATAAAATAAAATAAATTGCTTTTTCCAGTGTCTGCTTAAGAGGAGCTGACAGACAGAATGAGCCCTTTCTCCAGGGATGGGAAGAGGGAACCAACAGTGTGTCAGGTTCCTAGTAGCTAAATGAGAACATAAGGGCCAGGAGCTTCTTCCCATGGATCCTTAATGGCTGTCCTCTTCTATGGAAGAGTGCTGTGTTGCTGCTTGTTTTTTCAAGGCAGGAACTGGGAGACTAAGAGTGCTGATACGGATATGACAGCATCTATACCAGTGCCTTCTGGGCTATATCCCACACCTGTGATCCTAGCTACTCAGGAAGCTGAGATCTGAGGATCTTAGTTCAAAGCCAGCTTGGGTAGGAAAGTCCCTTATCTCTTATCTCCAGTTAACTAGCACAAAGCTGGAAGTGAGAGTGTGGTTCAAGTGGTAGAGTACTGGCTTTGAGCAAAAATATAAAAGCTCAGGGACAGCATCTAGGCCCTGAGTTCAAGACCCAGGACTGGTGCACACACACACACACACACACACACACACGAATTAAAGCCTGTGTTCTGGGTTGGAGGTATGGCTCAGGGGTAGGACCCTTGCTTAGCAAGTGTGAAATCCTGAGTTCAAACCTCAGTACTGCCATAAAAGAAAAAAAAAAGTTCCTGGGCTGGGAATATGGCTTAGTGGTAAAGTGCTTGCCTAGCATGCATGAAGCCCTGGGTTCGATTCCTCAGTGCCACATCAACAGAAAAAGCCAGCAGTGGTTCTGTGGTTCAAGTGGTAGAGTGCTAGCCTTGAGTAAAAGAAGTTCAGGGACAGTACCCAGACCCTGAGTTCAAGCCCTAGGACTGGCAAAAAAAAAAAAAAAAAAAGCTCCTGTCCTTGGTTCTCATCTGCAAAGAGCTAGGCTCTGCAAGGAATTAGATGTAGTAGGGTGTTACACAGTCCCAGGAAGAGCTTTAAACCCCTAGTGAAAGTCAGAGGGACATGCCTATAGGAGACCCCTCTGGACATCAGGAAAGGAAATACATAAGACTTAGCCCTAGTACACCCTTGCTCCCCTGAGGCTACCCAGATCTCTGCATTGCCCATTTCCTAGTGGATCTGACCATTGTGTTCTCTTGCAGTATGACTGGTATACCAAGGTCACCTCAGTGGTGGTGGACATTGTGCCCCGGCAACTAGGAGGTAAGGTGGGGGGGGTCCCTGGTTTGGGGAGTTGGGGGGTGGAGATTCGGTGGCACCTATAGCTCTGTGAGTTCTGCTGTTTGTGAGTTCTGTTGTATGCTCCATCTGTGCCTAGCTTTTCCTTCCTGGGTTCTTTGGGCTTCCTGCTGGGCCAGCCCTGGGCCCAGCCTCCACAGGGAGCAAAGCTGTCTAGTGCTGAGACTGGAGATTTAGATGCTCTCATCCTTGTATTGAAATTCACAATTAGGCTTCTTATCTTTCCCAGTAACTGGGGAAAATCATTGCCTTAGAGTGGGTCTTCGCTAAGTTGGGATGTCAGAGGGGGTCTCTGGGCCTGAGGGGTGTTGTTAACCCTGTCCTCAGTCCCAGCTCAGTAACCTTTGTCAACTGGAAAAGTAGCACTTGGCTAATCCAGGTGTTTACAAGCTCTGCTTGGGATCTGGTCCGTCCCAAGGACATGAGCAATGGAAGTCTTTTGCTTTCTGAAGCCACCCAGAAAGTTCCAGGAAGCCCAAGGGCCAAGTTGAGTGGACAGTTCCAGGATTACAGTGAGGTTGTTACTAAGTGCTTAGCCTGTACAAGGCCCTACGTTTAATCCCCACCACCCACAAAAAGAGAGAGAGTTCAAGCCCCACGCCACGACCGACCAAAAAAAAAAAAAAGAAATGAATTATGTCTTTGGAAGTGGCGCTGTAGCTCAAGTGGTAGAGTGCTCGCCTTGAGCTGAAGAGCTGAGGGACAACGCCCAGGCCCAGAGTTCAAGCCCCACGACCGACAAAAAAAAAAAAAGAGAGAGAGCTGGGTGCTAGTGGTTCACATTGGTAATCCTAGCTAGCTACTCAGGAGGCTAAACTCTGAGGATTTCCGGTTCAAAGCCAGCCACAGAAGGAAAGTTCATGAAACATTTCCCATGAACCACCTCAAAACCGGAAGTGGAGCTGTGGCTCAAAGTGGTAGAGCACTAGACTTGAGCAAAAGAATTCAAGGACAGTGCCCAGGCCCTGAGTTCAAGCCCCATAACTAACCAAAAAAAAAAAAAAAAAAAGGTGAGAGGAAGACAGACAGACAGAGATGGCCTCTTTTTCTCTTTGGGATTCAGAGATGAAGTGGAGAGGACCTAGATCTGAATCTCAGCCCTGCCCCAAATGAGCTGTGTGTCCTTGGACAGGACCTGGGAGCTTCCATTTCTTCATCTGCGAAGGGAATGGTTGTCTTGACCTTCCTTGTAGGATTATAGTGAGGGCTAAATAGGGAATGATATTCAAGGGTAGGATTTATTGAGCCCCTGTGCCAGGTGCTACACTCAGGCCCATAATGGACAGAGATTTTGGTTATAGCCCCTGATGTTGCCAAAAGCCCCGTGGAAGTAACTCAGGACATTTCCTTTTAGTAGTTCTGCCTCTTCTGGGTCCTCTATCCTCCCCCCCCGCCCCCCCAGCTCAGTCACCTCCTCTTCACCACCGGTGCCCTGATTTGTGGGACTGCCATCCTACGTATGTTATAGGTACCCTGGTCCATTCCCCAGTAGCCTGGCCTGCCCCACCCATGGTCTTGATCCCTTCAACCTACACGGTTGGATCCATACCAAGTCTTCCCATCTTTGCAGAGAGCTTCTCTGGGATCTACTGCAGCCTTCTGCCTCTAGGATGCTGGTCAGCTGACAGCCAGAGAGTGGTCTTTGACTCTGCTCAGCGCAGCCGGCAGGTAAAGGCCACACACTGTGCGGATAAGCAACTCCTCCAAATCAACTACTAGAAGCCTGGGACCTGGGGCAGGGCATATGCATGACCCTGAGGTAATACCCAGCTCTAGGTCTCACTGGCCCCTTGAAGGACTAGGTACCCTGGTACCCAGCAGCAGAGCCTTTGACCTTTTTGTTCCAGCCAGGAGATAAAAGAAAGCTGCCTCTAAAATGAGTTCCCGAATATACTGTAAGGACATGAGGGTGAAGGCATTCAGTCATGCCACACTTCCTTGAGGTATATCATTTGGCTTCACATTAACTCCATGGCATTCGTTACCTTGTCCCTTAACCTAAGCACTCAGGCAACTCCTTACCGCACTAAGTAGACATTACACATAGGTGTCTTTGGTCATAGCTTGGCCCTAGGGTCCCCAAGAAGCTAGAAAGGAGGTGAGGAACTCTTGGATGTACAACTTCATGTTATCTTTCCCTTCTGCCTTAGGACCTATTTGCTGTGGACACGCAGACAGGCAGTGTGGTCTCCCTAACAGCTGGTGAGCAGAGTTGGCGCAGTAGAGGCAAGGGCCAGAGCTGGTGAGCCAGCCAGCCATCACTTAGAGTGTGAGCCAGAAGTAACACTCTCACCACTGGCCATTCTACAGCCTTAAATAAGTCCTTTGAGGATCCCGTCCATGCTGCCCCTGCCCCAGCCAATATACCATATCTTCAGGGGCTGCAGCGTCCAATCATGGGCCCTGGCCCAGATTCCACACATTGGCCCCACCCCTACCCTAAACCCTAAACCTCTCTCTTGGCCATGATCTGCCAGTCATCCTCTTTCTCCCCCTGCCTTCATACCGCACTCTACTCCCTAGACCCAATTGCTATCCCTTCCCACTGAGGGGAGGGTAGAATGAGGTTGTAACCTAGTATGTCGCCATGTCTGGCAGTTCCTGGACATAGCCAGTGTCTACCAGATAAACCAGGGACTAAGCACTCATCCAGGGCCATTTGCAGTTGAGTGTCTGTGAGAGACACCTCTCTGGGTGGATGGGACACTGAAGAGTCTCCATCTGGAACTCTACAGATAGCACAGGAAAATGTGGCTGCCTCTTAGTGACACTTAGTGGGCCTGTGTTTTCTCCAGGAGGGTCAGGTGGAAGCTGGAAGCTACTGATGATTGACCAAGACCTTATGGTGGTACAGTTTTCTACACCCAGCCTGCCCCCAAACCTGGTAAGTGTTGGTACGTGGACACAGCATGATTCATAAGGTTTGCAACTCATGGGAGAGGAACTCATGGGCTAGGCAGGGTCTGTTCTGTCCTGAACAGGGCACTTTGGAAGTGCCCAGTTTTCTGCCATTACAAAGCACAGGTAGAAAGCAGAGCTTAGAGGCTAAGGAGGGCAGGGAAGGGGGAGGTGTTCATATGTGCCTGTGAATACCTTGGGTATATAGCACTCACACAACAAGAGTCCATGCTCAGGTTGGGCATGTGGCTTAGTGGTAGAATGCTTGCCTGGCATGCATGAAGCCCTGGGTTCGATTCCTCAGTATCACATATAACAGAAAAAGCCACAAGTGGCACTTTTTCTCAAGTGGTAGAGTGCTAGCCTTGAGCAAAAGAAGCTCAGGGACAGTGCCCAGGCCTTGAGTTCAAGCCCCACGACTGACCAAAGGAAAACAACAAAAAGAAGAGAGTCCATGCTGTATTTATCCTCTGGAGGTTGGCAGAAAGACCCCAGCTTATTAAATGGGCAGTTAGAGCCGCCCATCTTCTACACTGGGAAGAAACAAGGTCAGGGAAGGCATAGCCAGGTCACCTGTGACACTTTCCTTCCCCTTGGCAGAAAGTTGGGTTCCTGCCTCCTGCAGGGAAGGAGCAGTCGGTGTCATGGGTGTCCCTGGAGGAGGCGGAACCCATTTCTGATATCCACTGGAACATCCGGGTGCTACAGCCACCCCCAGAGCAAGAGAACGTGCAGTATGGTAAGCTGGGCCATCCTTCAGCTCTTGTATCACCACCTGGCTCACATGGCTGAGTTTCCTAGGAGTTCCTCTAGTCTGTGGTCATGGGGATTGCCATCTGGGGATCTGAACACTTGCACTTGGTATTATCAGGCCAAATCATTTGTGATGAGAAAACTTAAGTCCCAAAGCAAAGAGACCTCATACAGTCATTCAAGGATAGTGTGACCACCCATCGCCCAGAATACTGTCCTGTCTCATTGAGGCTTCTTGACAAAGGCAGTAAGGCAGGTCTGTGTTCTACAGGTCAGCCCCCAGACCTACAGCTACAGACAGGGGCCTTAGTGGGGAAGTCCCTGAGAGGTAGCATTGCGTTGATCCTGCTCCCCGCTGCCTTCTCCCTGCAGCTGGCCTTGACTTTGAAGCAATCCTTCTGCAGCCCAGCAGCCCTCCGGATAAGACGCAGGTGCCCATGGTGGTCATGCCCCACGGTAGGCATTTTGCCTGAAACCTTGTGCTCTTCCCCCTCACCCACTCCTCTGAGCTGGTCCATTGACCCTCTGTTCCCTGTCTCTGCAGGGGGACCACATTCATCCTTTGTCGCTGCCTGGATGCTATTCCCCGCCATGCTTTGTAAGATGGGCTTTGCAGTGTTGCTAGGTAAGCAAGGAAGGTCCCTGCACAACTCTCTTTGGATTGGGGTGAAGTGATTGGGCTGCGCCTGGTTTGTATAAGCCGGGGGGGGGGGGGGGGGGGGGAGGGGAATTTTCTGTAGCCTGGATTATTTTTCTCTAGTGACCAGAACCTGGGACCCACTCTGAGCCAACAAGTGCTCTGTGGCCTGGTTGATCATGTGAATTCATTTTGAGACTTGCTTGGCAAGAATGCTGTGATTATTGAGTAGCAGACTCAGATCCTTTGGTCAATTCCCCCTGGTGGGTCTGTGGTACAGCTTGGTCCCAGGGTCCACTTCCCAGATGTGTACTGTGGTATCCGGGAGGGGCTGAGAATATTGCCTGAATACCCTGTCCCTCCCCTTCAGTGAACTATCGCGGTTCCACGGGCTTTGGCCAGGACAGCATCCTTTCCCTCCCAGGCAACGTGGGCCACCAGGATGTGAAGGATGTCCAGGTAGCAGGGGTTGGGGGGGCTTCTGGAGACAGAACTGGAGGGTTGGACATCAGGAGAACGATATTATTCGTCTGGTTACAGCATGCTCTGCCCTCCCCTGTAGTTTGCAGTAGAGCAGGTGCTCCAGGAGGAGCATTTTGATGCAGGCCGAGTGGCCCTGATGGGTGGTTCCCACGGTGGCTTCCTCTCCTGCCACCTGATTGGTCAGTACCCAGAGACCTACCGAGCCTGTGTGGCCCGGAACCCTGTGATCAACATTGCCTCCATGATGGGCTCCACTGATATCCCTGACTGGTGAGTCTCTCTATCCACACGTCCCTGTCCTCTATGCCCATATGCCCTTGGAGCGCCCCCTGCAGGTCTCCCCTCAGGATTCCCGAGGTTGCAACAACTCGCTTGCTTGCAGGTGTGTGGTGGAGACCGGCTTCTCTTACAGCAACGAGTGCCTGCCCGACCTCAGTGTGTGGGCAGAGATGCTGGACAAGTCACCCATCAAGTACATCCCTCAGGTACTCAGCCCTCCTCCTTTCTCCAGGCTGCCACTCAACCCATCCAGAAGAGAGAGCCCAGCTTCTAACTACTGTCCTGTGCCCTTCCCCCTCCCCTGCTCCCCAACCCCTAGGTAAAGACTCCAGTGTTACTGATGTTGGGCCAGGAGGACCGGCGTGTACCCTTCAGGCAGGGAATAGAGTATTATCGTGCCCTCAAGGCCCGGAATGTGCCTATTCGGTGAGTGCCACAGGATAGCCCTGGGGTAGCTGGTGGGCAGGTAAGCAGGGGAGATTTCCTCCAACCCCAGATGTTGCTGCCTCCCCCCCCCCCCCCCCACCCTTTACAGGCTCCTGCTCTATCCTAAAAGCTCGCACGCACTGTCAGAGGTGGAAGTGGAGTCAGACAGCTTCATGAATGTCGTGCTGTGGCTACACACACACTTGGGCAGCTGAAGCCCTGCCATTCTACGTGAACTGGTCAACCCGTCACATTCTTGCTCTTGGGGAGCTCCAGGGTCTGGCAGAGAAGCCAAGAGGTTTTCTGGCCTCTGGACTCCAGAGGTGGGTGGAGGAATGTAAACTACATAGTCATAATAAATGAGGACCCGTAGCTTGGTTCCAAGCCAGCCTCAGCCCTGAGAGACCCTGGGTTTTCAGTGTAGTAGTCCTGTGGGCTTTACCTGTTTCCAGTATCAGAGGGGAAGGGGTTAATAAGAGGCTCCGCCTCTGTCTGTTCTACCCAATTGGAACTCTGCACCAGGCTGGCTCTTTCTGCTATAGTCCCATCAGTTAGAAATTGCTTTGCAAGCTAAGTGCCAGTGGTTCACGCCTATCATCCTAGCTACTCAGGAGGCTGAGCTCTGAGGATCACAGTTTGAAACCAGCCTGGACAGGAAAGTCTGTGAGACTCTGATCTCCAATAAATCACCGAAAAAGCTGGAAGTGTTGTTGTGGCTGAAGTGGTAGACCACTAGCCTTGAGTAAAAGGAACTCAAGGATAGTTCCCAAGCCCAGAGTTCAAGCCTCAGGATAGGCAAAAAAAGAAAAAACAAGAAACTGTTGTGCAATACTCCTCTACTCTCATGACTGCTTCTGTAGGACCAGCAAGGCCCTGCCCTTCCACAGCACCCAGAGGCTAAAGTAGCTGCAGATTCAGATCTTCCTGGCCCTCTCAAGTAATCATTATTGGGTGCTAGAGGTTCACACCTGTAATCCTAGCTTGTCAGGAGGCTGAGATCTGAGAGATCAAGGCTCAAAGCCAGCCCGGGCAGGCAGACAAATCCAAGAGGCTCTTATCTTCTGTTAACCAGCAAAAAGCCAGATGTGAAGTTACGGCTCAAGTGGTAGAGTGCCAGCCTTGATTGAACAAGTTAAAATGTCTACACTGAAGCACCTAGTACCAGCACAAAAAGAAAAAAAGAAATCATCAATTCAGCCTCATGCCTGTAAACCCACCTGCTCAGGAGGCTGAGATTTGAGGATCATAGTTCAAAGACAGCCCAGGCAGGAAAGTTCCCTGTAAGACTCTCTTTTTTTTTGGGGTGGGGGGGGGGGGTTGGTTGTGAGGCTTGAACTCTGGGCCTGAATGCTGTCCCTCAGCTCTTCAGCTCAAGGCTAGAGCTCTACCACTTGAGCCGCAGCACCACTTCCGGTTTTCTGGCAGTTTATTGGAGATAAGAGTTTCACGGACTTTCCTGCCTGGGCTGGCTTTGAACCGCGATCCTCAGATCTCAGCCTCTTGAGTAGCTAGGATGACAGGCGTGAGCCACCGGCGCCCATCTGACTTTTATTTCCAAGGAACCACTCAAAAAGCCGAAAGGGCACTGTGCTTCCAAGTGGTAGAACACTAGCCTTGAGCTGAAGAGCTCAGGGACAGTGCCCAGGCCCTGAGGTCAAGCCTTATAACCAGCCAAAAAAAGGAAGGAAGGAAGGAAGGAAGGAGGGCAGCCAATTCAGTCTCTAGAAGCTGCAGCAGGTAAGAAGCACTGTGCACAGGTTTAAAGAGAAATTACAGCTTTATGTCTGACATATTCCCAAAACAAGAGGTCAGGGCCAGGCCTACTCCAGTTGCAGCACCTTCTGAATCCAGTCCACAAACACAGACACACGCATGAAGATGGCTGGCCAGCGGGGCCGGGCACACACTCGGTTGGGGATTATAATTCCCTGTAGGACCCAGCAGTCGTGGGTAAAGCAGGCAAGTGGGCCTCCGTAGTCACCCTGGGCCAGGTAGAAGAACTGATGAGAACTTTGAGCTTTGGACACCTGCAGGGACTACTAACTTCCTTCATGATGACACAAGGACCTTTCCAGACCTTTCCCCACCCCTGGGCTGGCCTCAGAGCCTCTACCACTCACCTCACAGGCCCCTGTAGGGACCAACAGCCCTTCCGTGCACATCTCATTCTCGTGGACACGCCCTCGGTGCTTTACGTTACATTCCTGGTTGGAGATGACGTTCATCGACGCTACATGTAAGACTGAGGCACTGCTTGATCCTGCTGTGAGGAGATTCAGAAGGGTGAGGAAAAGAACCTGGGGCAGGAGGGCCCAGGACTGGGCTTCTGAGCCAATGTCCTGGAAGAGTCCACTCACCTTTGCCCTCTCCCCAGCCTGCGATCTCACACTTGGTCCTCGGAGGTACCACATACCGCTCCGGGGGCAGGCAGATGAGGGCCACACGCTGGTTCAGGGTCACTGATCTTTAGCAGGAAAATGAGGGCAGTAAAGGGGCCGGATATCTCAAGACCCCACCCATTTCCCACTCTCACCTTGTCCACGTACCTCGCCAGCTTGAGCAGTACAAGCTGGGAACTCGAAGGGCCACACACCATCTTGGCTATAGGAACCCGCTGCAGGTCTGGCTCTCCAGGCTGTGGGTTCTGGAACAGGGTACCCGACCAGACTTCATATCCAGTGAGAGGTTCGTGGCTGGGAGAGAAGCTAAGTTAGGTCATCCTTGACTTCTAGTCTCCTGCCCCCATATTTTGGCTTGCCTGGGAGAAGGGTAGAGGTGGGGGACATGGCGGGGGGGGCGGGTAGCTAAAGGAATTAGGGGGTCTCCAAACCCTAGGGAGGCTTACCAAGATGAGAAGCATTGCCGGGCAGTCAGTACCCACTTCTCCTTTACTAGAGATCCCCCACAGAAATGTTCACCTTTTCTGGAAGAGTGAGGATCAGGAGAAGGAAACTGAGTCAGGGGCTACCTCCTGGACCTGCCAGCTTCTGGCTAGGAAGTCGGTCAAGTGGCAGGCCACACGGGACACTCTGGAGGTGGCGGGGGAGGGGGGGGAGTCAGGCATCTGGGCCTCACCGATTACGTAAGCTGACCGTCCAAGGTGAGTTCCCTGGTTGGCCGCCTACCACACGCATCATGGAGCGCCGCCGGTCCATCCTGTCTACCCGCTTGCCACACTTCTCAAACTGCACCGGGACTGAGGAATGGGATGGCGTGGGGGGAGGAAAAACCCTCTTGGATGGAGGTAAGGTTCAAAGGGGGTGGTAACCCCACCTCCCCAGAACTGGCTCAGATCTGTACCTGGGGGTTTCAGGATGGATGGTAACTGGTCTTTATCTGAAAGATACACATTGACCCAAGTTAAGGGAGGGCAGTCTTGGAGAAGGGCGGGGGAGGGGGGGTAAACTAGGGGAAAATGGTCACCAGCACCCACTACAGTGTTTCAAAGCACAGTAGTCAAATAGCGTCCCTGGGTCCGTAGTATAACACCAGGGCCCGTGGCTGTCTCCATCTGGGTTCCGACAGAAGTTTTTCTCCAGTTGTGGAGCAGAGGCCGGTGTGAATCTAAGATGGGAAGGGGGCGAAGCAAAGCTGTGGCTCAGCGTTGGTCTGTAATCCAAACTAGTCAGGAGGCTGAGAGCAGAGGATCGTGCTTTGAAGCCAGCCCGGTCAGGAAAGGCTGTGAGACTCTTCAATTTAACCAACAGAAAACCAGAAAGTGGGGGCTGTGGCTCAGAGTGGTAGAGCCTTGAACACAAAGTACTCAGGGGGCCCTGAGTTCAAGCACCATGACCAAAGTTGGGGCAGAATCAGAGCAAAGCAGTCCCAGAAGTCTAAGCATGTCACCTTGTCAACCCCCAAAACACCCACACAGAGACTCACTGTGGTTTGTGGGGTGTCTCTGCAGACCAGTGCTGACACGGGATACCCTTGCGTGTCTTGTTAACTGAGCCACGGTACTGCTTTCCTGAGCCCTGGTAGCAGTCTAGTGGGTAGGCCAGAGTGGCTCATCAGAGCCAGTGCTCAGCCTGGATCCCGCTCAGCCTGGAAGTTTCCAGCCCTACCTCTCACCCCCTCCTCTCCACAGCCTTACCCTCGGGCAGAATTTCATCCGTACAGCGTGGGATCTGGTAGCAAAAGGCCACGCGCATGCCCGGCCGGGTTGTAAAGCACCAGGGTGCTTCTGAGCCATCCGGGTTCCTGCAGAAATTCTCCCGAAGGTCCCTGAGCAGTGGGTGGCAAGAGTCACCATCAATGCTTGGGGAAGGTCTCCCCTAACCCTTGAGCTTCAGATTGGGGTGCAGCTTTGAGCTCCACCCAGGCCCCTCTCCCCCACCCCCCCCACCCTTCCTATCCATCAACCCACTTGCATGCGTATTTCTCCGGGGAGAAGCCATGTTGATGTGGGCTCTGAGAATCCCAGCGTTGGCAGGGTACACCGGCGGTAGTGGTATTGGCCGTACCCCGGTAGCCCTCACCCTTCCCTCGGAAACAGTTGAACGTTGTGACCACCTGATCTGGTGGTGCCTTGGACCCTGAGATGAACCGAGACTGGAATTGTTTTGTTTTGTCGGTGGTGAGGCTTGAACTCTGGGCCTGGGCGCTGTCCCTCAGCTCTTCAGCTCAAGGCGAGCGCTCTACCACTTGAGCCACAGCGCCACTTCCACTTCTGGATGGTTTATTGGAGATAAGAGTCTCATGGACTTTCCTGCCCCGGGCTGGCTTTGAACCATGATCCTCAAATCTCAGCCTCCTGAGTAGCTAGGATGAGAGATGTTGAACCATTGACACAGCCCGAGGCTGGAATTCGAGCTGAAAGATTTTTGTGCTCAACTCAGCCCCCTTCTAGACCCTCCCCTAGGCAAGCCATGTTCTGTTCCCCTCACCCCTTCCCCAGCGCCTCTGCCCTCCAGACCCTGTCTCCCCCCCCCCCCCCCAAAGTCTACCACAGCTGGGAATAGTGCAGAATTCCCGCTCAAGCTGCGGGTCTGTGGTGTAACACCAAGGCCTTTCTGATCCATCTGGATTTCGGCAGTAGTTGTCATCCAAACCTCGCTCCATGAACCTGAGAGTGGGAACTGACTGTAAATAAGACTCTGGAATTCTGATGAGGGGGGCTTTCTCCCTCCTTCCCTCCCTCCTTTCCTCCCTCTGGAGGTGTGGACTCTGCCCTTAATCCACACATACTTGCCAGGATGGAAGGGATGTTGATGAGGGTATTGCAGATCCCAACGCTGGCACTCTCGTCCTGACTCTGTGTGGTCTACAGAGCCACGGTAATCTTCACCATTGCACCAAACGCAAGCAGCTGGAGAGAGAGTTGGTTTTTTGGTTTTTGTATTGGATCGATCAGAGAGGCCTAGGATAGATCTGGTAGCTGCAGCCAGGCGCCGGTGGCTCACGCCTGTCATCCTAGCTACTCAGGAGGCTGAGATCTGAGGATCACAGTTCTAAGCCAGCCTGAGCAGGAAAGGCTAGGAAACTCTTATCTCCAATAAACCACTTAGTAAACCAGAAGTGGTGCTGTGGCTCAAGTGGTAGAGCGCTCCCCAAGAGCTGTGAGACAGCACCCAGGCCCAGAGTTCAAGCCCCATGACCACCACCACCACCAACAACAAAAGAACTGGTAGATACAGCTTACCTTCCTGGCAGGACTTGATACCACAGCTTTGGAAACGCACAGAAGGGTTTGTTGTGTAGCACCAGGGACCTCCAGGGTCCCCATCGGGATTCCGACAGAAGTTCTCTTCCAGGCCATTCTGGAGTGTGGGCGTGTACCTGCCAACAACGAGCAGCAATGGCAGTGTGTGCTGAGGGAATGCTGCAGGCAGAAATGGCAGGAAGATGGCCGTCTCACCTGTGATCATTAGGAAACCTGTGGTTCCAGCTTTGGCAGGTCAGGCCACCTGCTGTCGTGGCCACAGTGCCCCGGTACCCGACCCCTTTGTCCATAATACAGGTCCGGATGTAGTCTGGAAGTTAAGAGGGAAAAAAGGTCAATAGGGACTGAGGTTAAGGTTCCTCTCTCTCCAACCTTGCTGCTTCTCACTGTTACTTGCCTTTCTTCTGGAAGAGATCACAGCACCCAGAATGGTGTATTTGGGTGTTGGGGGAGTTCTGGGTCCATGGTAACAATTGGCAACCGTGGCTACTCCTATTGTAGTGGAAAGCCCTGGGGAAAAGGCATGGGTGTTCCCGAGTGGCTCAGGTTGCCATGACACCAGCCATACCTAGGCTACTTGGCCACTCACCGGCAATCCAGGAGAGGCCCACAGAGCCTAGCACATTCTTCAGCATTTGCTACGTCCTCTTGCCAAGGCCCAGGCACCACGGCATGTAGCAGATTCT
Organism: Dipodomys spectabilis; assembly: GCF_019054845.1. Lineage (NCBI taxonomy): Eukaryota > Metazoa > Chordata > Mammalia > Rodentia > Heteromyidae > Dipodomys > Dipodomys spectabilis. The sequence goes on from NW_024871037.1 coordinate 2,353,544, forward strand.
GCAGCTGGGTGCCCCGGAGCAGCTGGAAGTCATTCAGTGGTGAGCGTTGCCCTATATGGGTGGGCATAAGGTTAAAGGGGACATGCATGTCAGCTGATGTATATTGACTCATTATTCAAATGCAAGGCCTCGAGGGTGGGCCTTAAGTATTCTTTCTTTTCTTTTTGGTCAGTTGTAGGGCTTGAACTCAGGACCTGGGCGCTGTCCCTGACGCTTTTTGTGTTCAAGGCTAGTGCTCTACCATCTGAGCCACAGCTCCACTTCTTGTTTTCACAGAATTTCCCACCTGGGCTGGCTTTAAACTGGGATCTTCAGATCTCAGCCTTCTGAGTAGCTAGGATCACAGGCATGAACCATTGGTGCCTGGCTTATTTTTATATTGTTATTATAAAGGTGATATTGTCCTTTTGGGGCAATGTCCCCACTTTCCTTGGTCTTGCCTAGTATTTCCCTTCCATCCCCACCCACAAGTTGTACAGCTCATTTTCCACCATTTCTAGTGAGTACCACTGCTGCATTTGTTCGCCCTTTGTCCCTCCGTTTCTTTTTCTTTTCCATTTTGTTGTCGGTGGTGGAGCCTGAACTCTGGGCCTGGGCGCCGTCCCTCAGCTCTTCAGCTCAAGGCTAGCGCTCTACCACTTGAGCCACAGTGCTGCTTCCAGCTTTTTCTGCTTATGTGGTGCTGAGGAATCGAACCCAGGGCCTCATGCATGCAAGGCAAGCGCTCTACCACTGAGCCACCTTCCCAGCCCTGTCCCTCCATTTCTGTGCCCTCCCCCCCACCCACCCCCAAGTCTCCCTCCCAAAGACTTTCAAAGGGAGAAACAGGCCCAAATATGGTGGTTAAGAGTACCTACATTTAGTAAGCCAAGCACTGGACTCAGGTGGGCAATGGCGCTTTCCCTGAAGACCTTACCCTATCTCATCTCTCAAATGAGATCATCATTACAGTACCCAGAGAGGAACCTTAGCATTCTGACTCCAAGCGCTCATCAGCATGGAAGCATATTAGAGGGAGAGAAATAGTTGTTGTCTGTACATCTGTCCTAGCACCAACAGCAGACATGCTAGTTTAGCAGGCCCAAGTGGCGGTGTGTGTACGTATTCCCAAAGCTTCCCAGCTCATCGAAAGGAGCCAAGGTCACTGCTTTTTTCCCCTACTAGGAAAGTGAACTCTTGGCAAGCATAGTGTCGCATGGATTTGGCGCCAGTCTCCTCCTGAAGGCAGATGGGGAGAAGGGCAGGGTTAAGGGGACAAGGGGGCCACTCACCGAGAGGCCCTAAGCACTGCATCAGAAGCAGCAGCAGTGCAAGCCACCCCATCCTCCTGGAGGCTGCACTGTCACCCACCACAGCCCCATCCAGGAAGTTGTGAAACCTGTCACTACAGGATTGGATGGCTCTACCTCCACACCCCCTACTCCAGGCATGCTGGGGCCTGACCTGAGACCTTGCTAACCAGTCAGATGGGGCCAGGCCCTCAGTGCTCTGTGGGAGCAAGTGCAAATACTTTCACTTTGGTATAGGTAGACCCCCTGAGAGGCCTCCCTGGGTAGCAGGAAGAGGCTTCGTAGGTTCTGTGGGTTTATAGGACGTGGTGTGTGTGTGTATGTGTGTGTGTGTAGCTTCCTTGAAGCCTAACCTGTCTGGGTTCTAATCCATGCAAATGGTGTTATTCCACTTTCGCCCCTGTAAAGTGAGGAACATTTCTGCCTTCCCCTTTATCTACTGGGCCCCAGCTGTAAGCAAGTCAGCCCACACCCCTGGCAGCAAAGCCTGCCAAGCAGATCATCCCATGGAAGGTAAGTAAGCAAGGCGGCCTTTTGAGTCTTAATAGAGGTAGCTTGGCTCCTGATAGAAATAACCTGGCCTTCAAGTAAGGTAAGAGTTGTTGAGACAGGTAACTTAGAAAGCCTGGTGAGGGCTTCAATCTCCAGCCTCTGAGATGAGGTGAGCCTGGGCAGGTGGGGGGGGGGGAGCCCAGGGAGGCTACAGAGTGGATCCCCCCCCCCCCAATCCCATCCCTCGCAGTCGTTAATAGGACCTGGGCAGCAGGCCGGGCCGGGCTCTCCGCGCGCGTGCGCAGCTGGAGGCGCAGCGCGCCAGCGGGCGGGCGGGCGCGGGGTTTGGCTCCAGTCGGGCACCGTAGCGGCGAGAAGCCGGGCGGATGTTGTGAGCCGGTGGTGGCGACCGACGGACGGGCGGACCAGCCGGCCGGCGGGGGTTGGTGGTGGTGGTGGTGGGGGGAGGCTGAGGGTGAGTGAGGGGGCCGCCCGGGCGGCGAGGCTGGGGCCGGCTCCGAGGCGCTGGCGCCCGGCGGGGCGGGGGGGGGGGGGCGGGCCTGACAGGTCCCGGGGAGCCCTGGGGCGGGACGGGGGGGGGACCCGGGCGCTGCCCGCCCCGGCCTGGGGCTCCCGGGCCCGCGTCGGCCCGGCTCCGCGGCCGGGGGGTCCCGTCGGCCCTCGAGCCGCGGTGTCGCCGGGGTCCGGTAGTTTCCACCTGATGCCCGGAGCCGGCTTCGGGCCGGGATTGGCTGGGCCGGGCTGCGGTCCCGCCCCCCCCCCCAGGCCCGGCCCACACCTGAGCGGCCCGGGAGGGCGTCCGGGCGCGGCGGATCGCGGGCGGCCCGGGGGCTGCGGTAGGTGACGAGGAGATCGGGCGGCCGGACGAGGAGAATCACCTCCCCCTTCCCTCCCCTTACTGGGCAGACAGACAGACAGATGGACGGACGGGCGGGCAGGCGTGGTGCTGAGGCCGGGCCGGGGCCGGGGAGGTGGTGTCCCGAGCCTGTCTGCGGTGAGATCGGCGTGAGCCGGCCAGAGGCATCGCCCGAGGTCCACGCGCGGGAGCCCGCGGTGCCCGGCCCCTCCGGCCACACGTGCGCCTTTTAACTCTGGGGAAAATGCGGCTTCGTGGAATTGAGATCTTTGTTTTTCCGCTCCCCTCAGCTCTGGGGCAGCGGTGTCATGGTTATGTTTCCAACACCTGTTTGCAATGAACCATCATCCCTCCTACCCCTCACACCCCACCCCATCCTTCTCCTTGAGTTTTTAATTAGTACTTTTTTTTTGGGGGGGGGGGGCCAGGCCTGGGGCTTGAACTTAGGGACAAGGTACTTGTTCTTTTCGTTTTTCCGCTCAAGGCTAGTTGCTTTTATCGTTTGAGACACAGCCCCATGACTGGCTTGTGTGTGTGTATGGTACTTTAGAGATAAGAGTTTCACAGACTTTTCCTACCCCTGGCTTAGTCTTCAGATGTCAGCTGCTTCCTGAGTAGCTAGGATTACAGGTGTGAGCCTCCAATGCCTGGATTTTTTTTTTTTTTTTAAACACCACATATAGCTACTGAACTGGATGGTACAGCCCCCAATAATGAAGCCAGTAGCAGGTTCTAGAGCAACTGCAGCAACAGCATGCTATGTGAGGGTTAGATAAGCAATAGGAAGACCATTGGCGTGTTCTTGGGGGAGCAGGGGCGGCGTGGTTCTGGGAAGAGGAAGGCAGGCCCATGTGTGTGATTGGAAGCCAGAGCATGAGTGTGGACTAGAGAAAGCAGGAACTTGGGGTGAAGGGAAGAAGTCGCAGCCTTGCTGGGCACCAGTGGCTCAAACTGTAATCCTAGCTACTCTTGAGGCTGAGATCTGCAGCCTGGTGGGGCAGGAAAACCCACCAGACTCTTGTCTCCAGTTAATCACCAAAAAGCTACAAGTGGCTCAAATGGTCACCAAAGCATCAGCCTGGAGATTTGGGCAATGTAAGGGCTGTAGCTGACCCAATTGGTCTTGGCTTACCATAGACTTGGAGGAATGTGCTTTTTTGTTTTTGGTTTTCTGGATATGATCTGGATTCTGTGTGGCAAAACTGAGCGACCCCCTCACTTTGGACATTGCCATTTGATGTCCTCAAGAGCAGAGGCTTTGGGTTAGGAGTCAGCAGACATGGCTGACACGGTCCTTGGCACTATGAGTGTATGCCCCAAGTGCCCTCCTTTGTGTTGGAAGCTGGAAGTCCCTTGCCTTCTCCTTCCCTAGATTGGTTTGTGGGAGACTGCATGAATCTGACCTCACCTGCTCCCAAGCCTTCCTGCCTTTGCAGGGCTCGGGTCTGGAAGAGTCTGTGGCTCGCCTGCAGGAGACAGACCACATCCGGGCTCAGCCTCCGGGACCACTGGCCCTGCCCATGACCGATGAAGGATGGCATCCAAGGGGGGCGGCGTGTCCTTCTCCAGCAAGAACTATAGACTGAGCTCAGATGCTGAGAAATCCAGGGTTACAGGTAAGGATGCACTTGGGATAGGGGGAAGGAAACGAAAAGCATCAATACAGCCAAGACCCCGATCAAGTGAGCCTCAGGCCTTTTAGCAACCCCTTTGTCCCCGTGAATCAATTCTTCACTAGCACCTATGGAATGCTGCACCCAGCATGGCTACCAGCCTCACTCCTGTGCCTGGCTAAACATCAGTGATCTCTAGGGCCAGCAGGGATCAGGAATTGTGCTAACCACCCCTGCTCTTTTTCTCCCTTCTGACCTGCGGTCTAGGCATTGCGCACAAGAAACTGCTGAATGACTACCTGTACCACATCTTTTCCTCTCCTGACCATGAGCCCTCCACGACTACCAGCAGGTATGCTTGGGTGGGGAGTCCGTCCTTGCTCTGTTGGATCAGGTGAGACTAGACAGAAGAGGGTCACTGGGCCTCTTCCTTCCTTCCTTCCTTCCTTCCTTCCTTCCTTCCTTCCTTCCTTCCTTCCTTCCTTCCTTCCTTTCCTTCTTTGTGCTAGTCCTGGGCCTTGAACTCAGGGCCTGGGCACTGTCCCCAAGCTTCTTTTGCTCAAGGCTAGGACTCTACCACTTGAGCCATAGCACCACTTCTGGCTTTTTCTGTGTGTATGGTACTGAGGAATCGAACCCAGGGCTTCCTGCATGCAAGGCAAACACCTCTACCACTGGGCCTTTTTTTTTTTTTCCCTTGCAAGCTTAATACTTTTCAGTTTAGTTCTTGTAAATGAAGTACACCTTTAGCAAAATCATCAAGTCAGAGAGGCAAAAGCACCTGCCATCTTGTTATTCTGTGTGATTGTCTGAATGGGATTCCAGTTTGGGGTTTGGTTTTTGCCACTACTGGGTTTGAATTCAGGGCCTTATGCTTGTTCAGCTTGCTTGCTTAACTGGTACTCTACCACTTAAGCCACGCCTCAAGGCTGGCTTTTTGCTGATAATTTTTTTTTTTTGTCGGTCGTGGGGTTTGAACTCTGGGCCTGGATGCTGTCCCTCAGCTCTTTAGCTCAAGGCTAGTGCTCTACCACTTGAGCCACAGTGCCACTTGTAGTTTTCTGAGTGGTTTATTGGAGATAAGAGTTTCATGGACTTTTCCTACCTGGGCTGGCTTGGCACCATGATCCTCAGATCTCAGCTAGGTTTACAGGCATGAGCCACCGGCGCCTTGCTCTTCTTCTTTTTTTTTTTAAATCTGTACTGAGGTTTGAACTCAGGGCCTTGTGCTTGCTAGGCACATTAGCATTGCCCCCAAGTCCTTTTTACTTTATTTTTTAGATGAGATTTTACATTTTCACCTAAGCTTGCTTCAGACATTGATCCTTCTACCCCTACCTCTTATGCAGCCTGGATTATATGCATGAACCACCACACCTAACTCACTTTGAGAAAGCCCTAGGCTGGCCTCCAACTGTGATCTTCTATCTTGGCCTTCTAGGTAGCTGGGATTACAGGCATGAGCTACTCTGCCCAGCCCCAATTACTGCTTTACAGGTTCATGTAGTTCTCTCTCCCTGCAGTAAGATATGGCCGCCCTTCAGCAGCTTGAACTTAGGGCCTGGGTGCTGTCCCTGAGTTTTTTCATTCAAGGTTAGTGCTCTACCACTTTGAGGCACAGCACGACTTCCAGTTTTCTGGTAGTTCATTGGAGATAAGTCTCACTGAAGCCGGTGGCTCACACCTGTCATCCTAGCTACTCAGAGGCTGTGATCTGAGGATTGCTGTTCAAAGCCAGCCCGGGCAGGAACATTCGTGAGACTCCTATCTTCAATGAACCACCAGAAAACCGGAAGTGGTGCTGTGGCTCAAGTGGTAGAGTGCTCACCTTAAGCTGAAGAGCTGAGGGACAGCGCCCAGGCCCAGAGTTCAAGCCCCATAATGGACAAAAAAAAAAAAGTCTCATGGACTTTTCTGCCCAGGCTGCTTTTGAACCGTAATCCTCAGATCCCAGCCTCCTGAGTAGCTAGGATGACAGGCGTGAGCCACTGGCACCCACCAGCATCATTGCCATTTCGATTCAAGTAGCTGTGGTAGTCAGAAGGTGCCTGGCTTGTTCCCAGGGCCATCTGATCCCTGGCTCATGTGATACCAGAAATGGGTCCCGCTGTGGCTGGGTGCTGTGACCGCCAGGAGGGAAAGCAGGTGGTAGGGCCATCACTCAGTGGTTATGGAGATGGAAGGCCTTGGAGGTGGAACCCGAGAACTCCAGAAAGGGCAGGCAGGAGCTCAAGTTGGTCAAATGAGAGCTTGGGCACCCAGTGGAGGCTGCCTCCCGCCAGCTGCCCACAGCTGTCTCTGGAGGCAGACACCAGCCATAGCTCTCCCATACATGGGCCTGGGATCACTTCCAGATGTGGGGCTGGTGCTTAGTCTTCCGTGCATCTGGCCGAATAGTCCATTTGCATTGCTGGCCCTTGGCCCTGAAGCTCCGTCCTGAAGCTCCAGGTCAGGTAGTGGCTTACAGCCAGTGCATGTGGGGGTCCCTGAGCCTGGGTCATAGCTACTTTGCGGCCCATTTGTGTTCCCAGAGTCTGCTGGCGAGGTGGATGAGAGAGGTAGGCTCTGAGATTAAAGGGGGAAAGAGCAGGTGCTGGCAATCCAGATGGCCCCAGGCCACTGCTTGCTATTCTTAGCAGCTGAGCTCAGGACAGAAGTGATTAGGTGTTAAACCAGGCCTTTCTTTTTTTGTCGGTCATGGGGCTTGAACTCTGGGCCCTGGGCGCTGTCCCTCAGCTCTTCAGCTCAAGGCGAGCGCTCTACCACTTGAGCCACAGCGTCACTTGCGATTTTCTGGTGCTTAACTAGAGATAAGAGTCTCACAGTCTTTCCTGCCAGGACTGGCTTTGAACCACAATCCTCAGGTCTCAGCCTTCTAAGTAGTTAGGATGACAGGTGTGAGCCACTGAAGTGCAGTTTTTTTGTTTTGGTTTTAAGTCTTGGTTATATACTTCAGGTTTGCCTCAAGCTTGCAGTCCTCTTACCTCCAGCCTCCTGAGTGCAGATTAGACACACCCACCACCACAGCTGGCCTAATAGGCCATTTTCACTCTTGGTGTTTGTGTTGAGAGGATAAAGCAGCACCAGATAAAATTTCCCAGTCCCTCCCTCCCTCCCTCCCTCCCTCTCTCTCCCTCTCTCTCCCTCTCTCTCCCTCTCTCTCCCTCTCTCCCTCCCTCTTTCCCTCTCTCCCCCTTCCTCCCTCTTTCCCCCTCCCTCCCTCCCTTTCTCTCGACCTCCCACTCTTCCTCCCTCCCACTCTCTCCCCCTCCTTCCCCCTCCCTCCCTCCCTCCCTCCCTCCCTCCACCTCCCTCCCTCCCTCCCTCCCTCCCTCTCTGTCCCTCTCCCTCCCTTTCTCCCTTGACCTCCCACTCTTCCTCCCTCCCACTCACTCTCTCCCTCTCTCCTTCCCTCTCCCTCCCTCACCCTCACTTCCTTTCCCTCCCTCCCCTCCCTCTCTCCTTCCCCCTCCCTCTCCTTCCCTCTCTCCTCCTCTCCATTCCTTTCCTTCTCCTTCCTTCCCTCCCTCCCTCCTTCTCCCCTCTCTCTCGCTCTCTTCCTCTCCCTCCCTCCCCCCTCTATTTATTTATTTTTTACCAGTCCTGGGGCTTGAACTCAGGGCCTGGGCACTGTCCCTGGGCTTCTTTTGCTCAAGGCTAGCACTCTACCATTTGAGCCACAGTGCCACAGCCAGCTTTTCTGTGTATGTGGTACCAAGGAGTCAAACCCAGGACTTCATGCGTGCTAGGCAAACCCTCTATCACTGAGCCACATTCCCAGCCTCCCAGTTCCCTTTAGCTACAGCAGATGGTGGGTAGGTAGGTCATAAGGTATGTAGGCAACATGTGTTATTCCTTGGGGCTGTTCACGAAATCTCTGATACACAGCTGTTCCCTTTTTATAGATGAGGTCATGAGGCTTACAGAGAACTGTTATTATTGTGGTATTCAGGGTTGCTAGGTAGGCACTCTACCACTTGAAAATCCCCGCCACCCCCCCCCCCCAACATTTTTGCTTCATTATTTTGGGGATTGGGCTTCATGTATATGGCTAAGCCAGCCTGGACCACGATCCTCCCATTTATGCTTCCTCTGTAGCTGGGATGACAGACGCATGCCACCGTACCTAGCAATTGGTGGAGATGGAGTCCAGACAGCCACGCTCTGAAAGCTCAGGGGAAAGGGGGAGGGAGGGGCATTGTGTCAGCCGGCCGATCACACAGACTGTGGGTCCCTGGCAGCCTCTTACTCTCCCTAGGAAATCCCTGAACTTCCAGAACCTGCCAGAGCATTTGGATCAGCTGCTACAGGTGGACGAGGATGAGGCGGGCCAGGGTAGGTAGCATCCTGGAGAGAGGGGGGAGGGTTGCAGAGCTGGGCCCCGGCGTGTTCCCTGGGGAGCTCAGTGTGTGCCCTGTGCATCTGTCAGACCTTCTGCTCAGCCTCCCCTCCTCCCCCCTTTCCAGGACAGGTTGAAGGGCGGCTTGGCCCAGCCACTGTGGTTCTGGACCACACAGGAGGCTTTGAGGGTCTTCTGCTGGTAGATGATGATCTTCTGGGGGTGAGTGACAGTGGGGTTTGGGATCCCTTTCTGAAATAGCCCCGAGCTACATCTGATATGGCCCTATGTCTGACCCCTCCTTTTTTTTGGTGTGTGTGTGTGTATGTATGTGTTAGTCCTTGGGCTTGAACTCAGGGCCTGGGCGCTGTCCCTGAGCTGCTTATTTTGCTCAAGCCTAGCACTCTACCACTTGAGCCACAGTGCTACTTCTAGCTTTTTTTTTTTTTTTTTTTAGTGGTTCATTAGAGATAAGAGCCTCATGGACTTTCCTGCTGGGGCTGGCTTCAAATCACGATCCTCAGATCTCAGCCTCCTAAGTAGCTAAGATCACCACGTAAACCACTGGCACCCAGCCCTATAGTCTTTTTATCCAGATGTGGCACTAGACAAGGATATTCTCAGCCCCTAACGCCCTCGACGTAGCCCCAGCCTCAAACCCTTCCCAACAAAGCCTCCAGTCCCTTCCACCATGCCTCTGGCTTCAAACCTCCTAACATAGGCACAGGGCAGTGTGGGCCCCAATAGACCAATCCCGCCAGAGCTGGCTCCACTGAGGATGGGGCTGGGGACCTGGGGGAAGCTCACTGCCCTGCCCCCTCCTTCCTCCCTCAGGTGATTGGCCACAGCAACTTTGGCACCATCCGCTCTACCACCTGTGTGTACAAAGGTAAGCCATCCCTCCTGGTGGAGCTGGGAAGATGGGTGGGGACCCCTGGCCGGAAGGCCGCCTTCACTCACGTACCTGCTGGCCTCCCTCGCTCTCTCCAGGGAAATGGGTGTATGAGGTGCTCATCTCCTCCCAGGGACTCATGCAGATTGGTTGGTGCACCATCAACTGCCGCTTCAATCAGGAGGTATTGCGCAGCCGCGGGTCTCCTTATAGCGAGAACAGCCCCCCCCCACATAGAACCCCTCACCCATCTGCAAGAATAGCAGCCTCCCTCTCAAGCCATGAGGACCCAAGATGTGATTGGTGATTGGGGGGCCTCTGCTCCTCCCCACCCCCATGGCCTCCCCCCCCCCCACTTCTCACAGCACTTCCTTTCTCCAGGAGGGTGTGGGAGACACGCACAACTCCTATGCCTACGATGGAAACCGGGTGCGCAAGTGGAATGTGACCACCACCAATTACGGCAAGGTAAAAGGCCCCGCCCCTCGGTGCTCCACCAATCGCAAGACGTTCTCCTAGCCTGCTGGGAGCCTTGGGGAAGCCACCAAGGGAGGCCTGTAGACCCCAGGGAAGGGACAGGGATATTTATCTTTCCACGGGGCCAGCCACCCCCCCACACCAGCCCCCCCCTCTCCCCGTGGGTGGGCCTGGAGATGCAGCTTGAGCAGGCTTCTCTGCTTCTGCAGGCCTGGGCGGCGGGGGACATTGTGAGCTGCCTGATTGATTTGGATGATGGAACTCTGTCCTTCTGCCTGTGAGACTCCCTCCCACCCCCGTAGCGCATGCCTGGCCTCTGGGCCTTCCCTAGATTGGCCCAGGTTCACCTGCTCTGTGGAAGGAGGCTGTGTGAAGTTCTAGTAGCCTGAAGGTGGGTGGATCCCTCCTTCCAGACACAGCTCACCCACCCATCCTTCTCCTCTAGGAATGGTGTGTCCCTGGGCACTGCCTTTGAGAACCTGGCCAGGGGCCTGGGCATGGCCTATTTCCCAGCCATCAGCCTGTCTTTCAAGGAGTCTGTGGCCTTCAACTTTGGCAGCCGTCCTCTGCGATATCATTTGGAAAAGATGCCCATGGGTGGCTTTAGCATCTAGGATGAAGGCATTCTTCCCCCCAGGAGCACTGTGGGCTTGGGGTCAGGCCCTGGCTATTGAAAGAAGTCCACAGGGTGTAATTTAGGTCTGTGGGTATACACAGCAGTCTTACCTGTTAGATAGATGCTGATATAAAACACGTTAAGGGCTGAGAAGGTGGCTCAGTGGTAGAGCGCTTGCCTTGCATGCCTCAGGCCCTGGGTTCGATTCCTCAGCACCACATAAGCAAAAAGAAAAAAGCCAGAAGTGGCACTGTGGCTCAAGTGGTAGAGCGCTCGCCTGGAGCCAAAGAGCTGAGGGACAGCGCCCAGGCCCAGAGTTCAAGCCCCACAACTGACCAAAATTAAAATAAATGGCACATTAAGTGTCAACAGTAGTTTGCCTCCCAGAGATGGGAGTTGAGTTGCAAATGCGGGAACCCCTCCTTGGGCACGCTTGGGGAGGGGGGGGCCACCTCTGAAGCTCAGATCAGGCGTTGCTGGCTTAACTCTGTGGCACCTACCCAGTGGCGGGCTTCCGGCCCCTGCAAGACCCGCCCCATGCCGACCTGGTACGGGCACAGAAATTGTTGGGCTGCTTCCGGGCAGTGCTCAGTGTGGAGCTGGACCTTGTGGTGAGCCAGGGTTTGGGCTGGGTGATCAAGGAGCAGGGCAGGGGTGGGGAGGTGAGCGGGGAGGTCCTGGCCCAGCCCTCCTCCCCTCACCGTCTTCTCCCCTACCCACAGGAAGGGCGACTGGTACCGAAGGAGAGCTCTAAGTGGCAGCTACAGGGCCAGCCCACCGTCCTACTTACATTGGCACACATCTTCCACCGCTTTGCCCCTCTCCTGGTGAGGGGCACCACCGATCTGGGCAGACCTGGCAGCGCCTCCTCTAGCCAGAGGGCTTAGCTATTGGGGTGACACTTCTAGTTCTATCATGGATCTCCTAGAGAGAAGATGGAGCCACCTGTAATCCTAGTTGCTCAGGAGGCTGAGATCTGAGGATCCTGGTTCAAAGCCAGCCCAGGCAGGAAAGTCTATGAGACTCTTCTCTCCAATAAATTCTTCCCAAAAAAGCTGGAACACCTCAAGCCGGGCCCACGGTGGCTCACGCCTGTAACCCTAGCTATTCAGGAGGCTGAGATGTGAGGATCAAGGTTCAAAGCCAGCCTGGGCAGGAAAAAAAAAATCCCTGCGACTCACAAAAAGCCAGAAGTGGCGCTGTGGCTCAAGTGGTAAGAGTGCTAGCCTTGAGCGGAAAAAAGGCAGGGAGAGTGCTCAGGCCCTGAGTTCGAGTTCCAGGATCAACACACACAAAGATGAAAGGGAGGTAGCATCCCAGGTGAAGGACACTGGCCAGCTCTAAAAGGATTATGGGACAGTGGCCCTTCTTGTCTCAAGCCCTGAAGGGCTCCTCTGTCTGTCGGGGTGGTTTTGGGGGTGGTACGGTGGGGGAGACCCCAAGGCTTTATGCCTGAGGCTCTGTCCTTCAGCATGGGTCAGAGGAGAGGGACTGTCTGCTCACTGTGCCCATCCGCCCTGTGGTCCAGCGCAAGGTGTACCTGGTGGAGGCCGTGCTCATGAGCTTCCTGCTAGGCGTAGTGGAGAAGGGGGCACCAGAAGAGACCCACGCCGTGGTGCACCAGGTCCTGGACCTCTTGTGGCTCTTCATGGAAGTAAGACTGGGTGGCAGGCTCATGCCAGGCACTCACCCTTCCCGGGGGGTAGCAGGGAGGGCTTAGGCAAAGTTCCCCCCCCCCCCGCCCCATCTTCCCCCTCAATGGCGGCCCTGGTATCTGTCTTCAGGACTTTGAGATTCAGGATTGTCTCAAGCAGTTGATGATGTCTCTGCTGCGACTGTACCGGTTTTCACCCATCGTTCCAGATCTGGGACTGCAGGTGAGCCACATTCGTCTATCTAGAAGTCTTCCCCCTCCCTCCTCCCTCCCCCGCAGCCCCAGAGCCCCGCCACCTCCATTCTGAGCATTTGCTTCTCCCCAGATCCACTACCTGAGGCTCACCATTTCCATCCTGAGGCATGAGAAGTCCCGCAAGTTTCTGCTTAGCAACGTCCTGTATCCTCCCCTTGTTGCCAGCGGTGGGGATCACGGCCTCTGTGCAGGGGGGGAGGGGGGGTCACGGAAGTCAAGAGGAGGCAGTGGTCATCTGGCCAGGGCTCCCCAAGCAGGCTCAGGAGGACCAGCGCTCAGGCCCTAGCTCCAGGCCTAGCGTTCCCAGCACCATCTACAGATCAGAGAAGCCTGAGGCGCCTAGGTGTGGGAAGGCCCCGGGGCCCCAGGGCCTGCCCATTTCAGCTAGAGTCTGCACTTTTAATTTTTTGATAAGTTGTGGGGCTTGAACTCAGGGCCTGGGTGCTGCCCCTGAGCTTTTTCACTCAAGGCTAGCACTCTACCACTTGAGCCACAGCGCCACTTCATTGGAGATAAGAGTCTCACAGATGTTCCTGCCCGGGCTGGCTTTGAACCATGATCCTCAGATCTCAGCCTCCTGAGTAGCTAGGATTACAGGTGTGAGCCACCGGTGCCTAGTTCCCATAGTCGTTATGAAAAAGGTTTTATTATGTACTTATTGGATATTGAGTTTGGTGGGATTAATAGCCCTAGATTTCTGTGTGTGTGCGCTTGCATGCGTGCGCGCGTGCGCGTATGCCAGTCCTGGAGCTTGAACTCAGGGCCTAGGCACTGTCTCTGAGCTTCTTTTGCTCAAGGCTAGCTCTCTACCACGTGAGCCACAGTGCCACTTCTGGCTTTTGCTGTTGATGTGGCACTGAGGAATCAAACCCAGGGCTTTATACATGCTAGGCAAGCACTCTGCCACTAAGCCACCTTCCCAGTCCAATAGCTCTCAGGCCTGGGGAGGCAGGCGGACCCATGCTGACAGGGCCCCCCTTTGGTGGTGAGAACATGGTGGACACACCAAGGTGGGCTTTCCAGGGACGGTTACTTTGGCGAGCTGAGCTGTGCCTTGACCACCACCAGCTTTGACATGCTCCGGTCTGTCGTCTTCTTTTACATCAAGAGCCCCCTGCGCGTGGAGGAAGCTGGCCTGCAGGAGCTCATTCCCACCACTTGGTGGCCCCACCGCTCCAGCAAGGAGGTAGGCAGACCCGGAGTGGGTGGAGAGCCACCCTCGGGAGGGCCGGTCTGCGGCATGGGAGCGTTCCTCTCCAGCCCTGCTCCCTGGAGTCCTGAGGGTGGGTGTCTCGGCCTGGGTGAAGCCCCTGGCAAGCCCTGCTCACTTCGGTCCTCTGACCCTGCCCAGGGCAGAGAAAGTAAGGAGGTGAAGGAGGAGACCCCGGAGGAGCGGCAGCGACGGCGAGCCTATGAGCGGGGCTGCCAAAGGCTCAAGAAGCGCATTGAAGGTGGGCCCTCTTCGGGCTGGGAAGGTGGCTTAGCGGTAGAGCACTCGCCTAGCATGCATGAAGCCCCGGGTTCGATTCCTCAGTACCACATCCCCAGACAAGGCCAGAAGTGGCACTGTGGCTCAAGTGGTAGAGCACTAGCCTTGAGCAAAAGCAGTTCAGGGACAGTGCCCAGGCCCTGAGTTCAAGCCCCAGGACTGGCAAAAAAAAAAAAAAATGGTGAGCTTTCTGCCTTGGACACTTGATTAGGGTGTGGGGGTTCACACCCAGGTTCTTGGGAGCATTAAGTAGTGAACGCACACACCTAGGTTGGGTTCAGGAAACCTGGTTGGTAAAGAAGAGATTGGACCTGAATGTCTACCTTCTCCTATTCCCCACCACCAGGGGTAGAAGAGTTACAGGTGCAGATCTTGAAGCTGCTTTTGGACAATAAAGATGAGAATGGGGTGAGTGGCTCTAAGCCCCCTGTTGGGTGCCCGGCCGGGAAGGATGCCATCTTGGCAGAGCTGGTTCACCGTCCCCTGGCAGAGTTTAGGCTGCGTGGTGGCACTGAGCGGATCCTGTCTGAGTAGTGTACTTAGCCTTTCACAGCGTTATTTCTCCTTCCCTTGAAGGGTGAAGCTTCTAGATACATCTTCCTGACCAAGTTCCGGAAGTTCCTGCAGGAGAATGCCAGTGGCCGGGGGGTAGGTGCAGACCCAACTTGGCTGCTTTATAGCTTTATGACGCACCTCGCTCTGCTCCCCTCTCTGCCCAGCCCAGGATCCTGGGGCAGGGCCTTGGATGAGGAATGAGCTGGACTGTGGGGGCTGGCGCCAAGGTCTGTTTTATGCCCTGTGCCCATAGAACATGCCCATGCTCTGCCCTCCTGAGTACATGGTGTGTTTCCTGCACCGGCTGATCTCTGCACTGCGCTTCTATTGGGACGAATACAAGGCCTCCAACCCCGGAGCTGCTTACAGTGAGGGTGAGTTAGCACCAGACCCCAGGTCAGCAAGGCGGGCATCAGACCGAGGACAGCCTCTGGGGTTGGTGTCTCCAGCCTGTGGCCTGATTGAGTCCTTCTCTACCCGTACAGCAGCTTCTTCTCCACCTGGGGCAGCGGGAGCCCTGCACCCCCAAACCACTGCAGCCACATTTGCTCTGTCTGCATAGGCTCCTGCTCATTCTGGGTTTGAACTCAGGGCCTGTCCCTTAGCTTTTTCACTCAAGGCTGGCTTTTTTTTTTGGGTCCGGTCGTGGGGCCTGAACTCTGGGCCTGGGCGCTGTCCCTCAGCTCTTCAGCTCAAGGCTAGCACTCTACCACTTGAGCCACAGCGCCACTTCCGGCTTTTTTCTTTTTGCTTATGTGGTGCTGAGGAATCGAACCCAGGGCCTCGAGCATGCAAGGCAAGCGCTCTACCACTGAGCCAACTTCCCAGCCCAAGGCTGGCTTTTTTTTGATGGTTAGAGATAAGCGTCTCACAGACTTTCCTCCCTGGGCTGGCTTTAAACCTTGGTACTCAGATCTCAGCCTCCTAAAAGAAACTAGAATGACAAGTGTCAGCCATCGGCACCCCAGCTCCATTATGGGCTCTTTTCCTCAGTCCAGACTCATCCAGTTCCTCTATGTTGGTCAGTCTCGGATGGGTGCTGGGGTGGGGATGGGGTGGGAAGAGACAGGTTAGCCAGGGTTCAGAGGAAGGCTTATTTACCCTGGATTGGGGAGTAAGATATAGGTCTGGACCCTCCCTGGCCAGATGCTAAGAATACCAAGCTGTGCAGTGGTGGACAAGGCAAGGCCAGAGTCTGGCTGTGCATAGGACAGGAATATGGAGAAGGTCTTCCTGCCAAGCCCTAACATCTATCTCGGCCTCCCTGTCACAGAGGCTTACATCCCTCCTCAGATCTTCTATAATGGCAAAGTGGACTACTTTGACCTGCAGCGCCTTGGGGGTCTCCTCTCACACCTTCGCAAGACCCTCAAAGGTACGTGGAGGCCTGTGGATGATGAGCAGGCCTGTCCCAGTTGGGGCAGTGTCTAGCTTGTGTCCGCCAGAGGGCGCTCAAGTCTACTCATTCAGGCAGAGAGCTGCTGACCCACCAGTGCTGCCTCTGGTCCACCAGATGGCGCTCGAGTCTCTTCATAAGTCAGAGAGCTGCTGGCCTGCCAGTGCTGCCTCTGGTCCACCAGAGGGCGCTCGAGTCTCTTCATACAGGCAGAGAGCTGCTGGCCTGCCAGTGCTGCCTCTGGTCCATTAAAGGGTACTGGAGTCTCTGTTCATGCAAGCAGGGAGCTGCTGGCCTGCCAAGTGCTGCCTCTGGTCTTGGGTCCAGTCCGCTATCTTTTTCTTGGGCAATCATCCCCAAACAAGGTGGGGAACACAGTGGTGAGGTGAAGGAAGGTGCACGTATTGCCTGAGCTGCCTTCAGGCTTCTGCACAGATTGTTCCAACACAAAGGGCTGAGGGCACCGTGCACCCAAGATCAAGAAGCCAGAAGCAGGCCAGCACGGCCTGGGGACTGAGAGCAGTTAGCGTGTTGGGGAGTGAAATGGGAGGGGAACAGTGGGAAACGAGGCAGAAGCAGACCCAGCCTGGACTAGGCAAGGCAGCAAAGTTGGGTCCCCGTTGTTAGACAGCAGAGTTCAGGAATTGAGAAAGGGGACAGCCATGGAGGATAATGGCCTGTATGAGGGAGGTGGAGGAGCTGAGGATGGCCCCCATCTTGCCAGAGCTTGTACGGCTTGGGTGTCTGGAGGCAGGAGGACTAAAAAGGGAGGGAGGGGTGGTAAAGTCATCACTGGTAATAAAGCATCTGCTGAGGGAAGGTGGTTCTGTTGGCTGTCAGCTAAAGGCAAAGAGAAGCTACCAGAAGCAGAGTCAGCCTGGGTCCTCCTTTATTTGTGTGTGTGCCCATCAGAGACTCGAACTCAGGGCCTGGGCACTGATCCTGAGATTTTTTTTTTTTTGGTCACCCTACCACTTGAGCCACAGCTCCACTTCCAGCTTTTTGGTGGTTAATTGGCAATAAGCCTTATGGGACTTTTCCTGTCCAGTCTGGCTCTGAACCACAATCCTCACATCTCAGCCTCTCAAGTAGCTGAGATTAGAGGTGTGAGCCACTGACCCCTGGGACGGGGAACTCCTTTGGTTTGTAAAGTGGTCAGAGAGTAGAGGAGGCCTTGAAGATCTCAGGAAACAGATGGCACGGACAGGAGGCGTTGGGATGGGGGATGCTTCCTCCTGCCGAGTTGCTGCTAGAGGAGGAGCAGAGAGGGGCCGGTCAAGGGGTAAATGGGGTCCTGCAAGGCCTCCTGCCCAGCCTGCCAGTGCTCTTTCCCCATCTGGGCAGTTCCACCCCTGGTACAGGCCTGAGAACCCTCTTGTCTTGCCATTGCTCCCAGATGATCTTGCCTCCAAAGCTAACATCGTGATTGATCCAGGAGAGCTCCAGGCAGCCGCCATGGATGACTTGGATGAGGATGAGGAGCCAGCCCCGGCAGCAGCCCAGGTGGGATTGTAGACACGGGGTGGAAAGTTGCTTTTCCTTTATTTATTTGTTGCTGCTGGGCCTGGAGCTTGAACTCAGCGTCTGGGTGCTGGCCCCTGAGTTTTTTTTTGTGTTTTTTTTTTTTTTTGGGTCCGGTCGTGGGCCTGAACTCTGGGTCTGGGCGCTGTCCCTCAGCTCTTCAGCTCAAGGCTAGCGCTCTATCACTTGAGCCACAGCACCACTTCCAGCTTTTTCTGCTTATGTGGTGCTGAGGAATCAAACCCCAGGGCCTCATGCATACAAGGCAAGCGCATTACCACTGAGCCACCTTCCCAGCCCCATGGCCCCTGAGTTTTTGTTCCTTAAGGTTAGTGTTCTGCCACGTGAGCCACAGTTCATTTCCAGCTTTTTTGGTAGCTCCTTGGAGATAGAGTCTCATGGCCTTTCCTGCCCAGGCTGGCATCGAACCTTGATCCTCAGCTCTCAGCCCCCTGAGTAGCTAGAATGACAGATGGGAATTACAAGGTTACACCAGCCTCCCAGCTTGGTTTTTCCTTTATTTTGTGGGCTGGGGAACTGTACAGGGACATCACCCCTTCATGCACATCGGGCCTTCTCTTTGCTGTGAGTGATGGCATAACCCCCCCCCCCCCCCCCGACCCCCAAAGATCAGAGAGCCCTTGGAGAGCTCCAATCTTGGGGAGCTGAGTAACCTCCTACCTCCTCCTCTCTCCACCACAGCGCCCCCTGCAGGCCTTGGCCATAGGAGGGGCACTGCCTCTGCCCCGGCCCGGTTGGCTCAGTTCTCCAACTCTGGGCCGAGCCAACCGCTTCCTCAGCACGGCCGCGGTGAGTCTCATGACCCCACGGCGGCCTCTGAGCACATCGGATAAAGTGAAGGTCCGCACGCTGAACGTGGAGCAGCGGACCCGTGATGACAGTAGGTGCTGGGTGGGGTTGGCCACCTGGGTAGAGCCAAAACACACACCATCCATCCCCCCTGCCCCCCCCCACCCCCCCAGCTCCCAGCCCCACAGCCCCGCCACATCCCAAAGGCCCAGGAAGCACAAGCTGCAGGCAGGAAATCCAGGAGAGAACCAAGATGGCCCAGCTCTGATCTCCCTACTCCCCAGTTGAGGGCAGCCACTGGAACGAGGGCCTGCTGCTGGGGCGGCCCCCCGAAGAGCCTGAGCAGCCCCTCACCGAGAACTCACTGCTGGAAATCCTGGACGGCGCCATCATGATGTATAATCTCAGCGTCCACCAACAGCTGGGCAAGGTCTCCCCCTCCTCTCCGCCCCCCCCCCCCACCCCGTAGATTGAGGAGCATTGGGGTGAAGGTGTTCTGCATGGGAGCATACCACCCCCCACAAAGACAGAGCTCCCGACATGGTTATCTGGGGGGAGGAGGCTGTCCTGGGCTCAAGGATGGGAACCTGACAGGACTGGGGTTCAGGCTGGGTTTGAGGAAGCCGGGTTGAGGGGCCCAAGGGTCACCCTAAATGTGTGGTGCGCACTGCTCTAGATGGTAGGTGTGTCTGATGACGTCAACGAGTACGCAATGGCTCTGAGAGACACAGAGGACAAGATCCACCGGTGCCCCAAGAGGGTAAGACCTCGGTGGGCAGAGAGGTCTGGGGACGGGGTACCCCAGGGTACCCCTCAAAGGAAATCTTGTCATGAGGCTGCCTTGGCAGTTGTTGTGTGTGTTTGTGTGTGTCTGTCCATCTGTCCGTCCTGGCCTTGAACTCAGGGCTTAGGCTCTGTCCCTAAGCTGTGGTGTTCAAGGCTAGTGCTCTACTCCTTGAGTCACGGCTCCACTTCTGGCTTGCTTTTGGACACAGAGTTTCTACCCAAAGCGGGGTGCTGGTGGCTCACGCCTGTCATCCTAGCTACCCAGGAGGCCGAGATCTGAAGATTGGGGTTCAAAACCAACCAGGGCAGGAAAGTCCGTGAGACTCTTATCTCCAATAAACCACCAGAAAACCGGAAGTGGTCCTGTGGCTTAAGTGGTAGAGTACTTGGCTTGAGCTGACGAGCTCAGGAACAGCGCCCAGGCCCAGAGTTCAAGTCCCATAATGGACAAGAAAAAGTCTCATGGACTTTTCTGCCCAGGCTGGTTTTGAACTGTGATCCTCAGCTCTCAGCCTCCTGAGTAGCTAGGCTGACAGGCGTGAGCCACTGCCTGGCCCTCCCTCCCCGCCTTGCCTCGACAACTCTTGTCCCCCATCCCTGCTGTGACCCTACCACCATAGTGCGAGTGAGCCTGACAACAGCCTGAGCTCCATCCCCCAGCCGCCCTCTGCCAGGGTGCTGCCACCCCAGCCCACTAAGTGCTGATGCACAGTCCTCATCAATTATGGATGGGCCTTGAGTGCTTCCTTGGCTACTTGCAAAGTCAGCAGGAAGTAGGACTTGCCCCCCTCCCCCGGGGCCGGCTGCTGCGGCTTTCCTGGCCTGGGCTTGGCTTCCCTGGAAGGCTGCCCCACCCCCACTGTTAGCAGCGTCCTCCTGAGCCACAGCCCAAGCCGCCAATTCAGACCCCGGGCCGGGCCTCAAGGTCACCACCAGCATTAGAGCTTAGAAAATGGAAGCTGGACACTAGCAGCCCACACCTACTATCACTATCCTAGCTGCTCAGGAGGCTGAGATCTGAGGATCATGGTTCAAAGCCAGCCTAGGCAGGAAAGTCCATGAGACTCTGATCTCCAATGAACCACCGAAAACCAGAAGTGGCGCTGTGGCTCAAAGTGGTAGAGGTAGAGCACTAGCCCTGAGTACAAAAGCTCAGGGTCCAGTGCTCAGGCCCTGAGTTCAAGCCCCAGGACCTGCACATTAAAAAAAAAAAAAAAAGTGGGGGGAGGGGAGCGGCACTAGCAGGGCCTGGGCAGAGGCTGGTCCTGAGCGTCCTCCTCCCCCTCGTGTGGCAGAGAAAGGACATCCTTGAAGAGCTGACCAAAAGCCAGAAAGTTTTCTCGGAAAAGCTGGACCACCTGAGCCGTCGTCTCGCGTGGGTGCATGCCACCGTCTACTCCCAGGTGAGCAGGTGCCACCCAGCTGGCTGTGCTTCAGCCTGAGGGTACCACTCCCTGGCGACAAGGAGCGCTGCAGGACCCTGGATGCCCCTGTACACCCCCTAAGATCCTCCCCTCCCCTCCCCTCCCCTCCGTTCCCCTCCCTTCCCCTCCCTTTCCTTGTCATGGGGCTTGAACTCAGGGCCTGGGCCCTGTCTGAGCTTTTTAAAGCTCAGGCTAGCAGTCTAGCACTTTGAGCCACAGCGCCACTTCCAGTTTTCTGGTGGTTCATTGGAGGTAAGAGCCTCACAGACTTTCCTGCCTGGGCTGGCTTTGAATTGTGATCCTCAGATCTCAGCCTCCTGAGTAGCTAGGATGACAGGCGGGAGCCACCAGCACCCAGCTAAATGGGGATCTTTTTCTAGACCTTCAGTACCCTCCAAATCATGGGGCAGTGTCTACCTGCCTCTTCTTTGTTGAGGGGCTCTTCGATCTCTCCTAAACCAACCAGGGCTGTGTGGACTTCCCTGTGCTTCATCCACTCTTCAGCAGCTGATTCATTTAATAACACATACCCAGAGGTTCACCTGTGCCAAATGCAATCTCAAACACAGGAGACACACAGCAGGAACCAGAAAGACCTGACCCCCCTCCTCCCTAGTTTCCTTTCCCTGCCTGCCCAGCCCACTCATGGAGCCCCAGGGGCTGTAAGCAGTTGCCCGTGTTAGGGTATCTGTTTTCTTCTTGGCCTTGCGCCTCCCAACAACTAGACGATTGAAGCTCATATCTCTATCCTGCCGTCTCTTCCTGGTTTATTCTAACTGCTTGTGTTCTTAATCTTTAGGGTTTTCTACACATAAGACTGTGTTTGCAAGCTTTGAGCTCAAACTTGCCACTTTCCTTTCCCATTCAAATGCCTTTTGTTTCTCTTTCTTGTCTAATTTGTTCTGGGTACTCTGTTGAGTAGAAATGGGTAAAACTCAGGCTTCCTCGTCATATCCTCAATTCCAAGCTTTTGCTGTTGAGTATGATGTTACACGCAGGCTTTTCATACATAGCTTTTATTATATTGAACTGCCTTTTTTTTTTTTTTTTGATGGTACTGGGATTTCAATTCAGGGCTTCATGCTTGCTAGGCAGGCACTCTACCACTTGAGCCACACTCCTAGGCCTGTTTTGCTTTAGTTATTATTTCAGATTGGGTCTTCTGTTTTTGTTGGGGGATAGCCTCAGATTACAATGTTTTTACCTAAGGCTCCTTCACAGCTGACATCACAGGCACAAGCTGCCCCACGTGGTGATTGATTGACATGAAGGTCTTGTGGACTGGAGGCATGGCTCAAGTGGTAGAGTACCAGCCGTGAGCGAGAAAGCAGACTGAGAGCCTAAGGTCCTGAGTTCAAGCCTGGCATAAGCACAGAAACAGAAAACCTGAACCTCAGTTCTCTCTGCTCCCCAAAACTATAAGGATGAGCCATCATGCCTAGTCCTTTCTTTTGCATCTTCAGTAGCCATTCATCCATCTGCTTTCAGAAATGTTTCCCAGAGGAAGTGTCTGAGACCTTTCCCGGACTCTACACCTGTCCCTTCAGGTCCCTATCATCGCCTTTACCTGTGTCTTTTTCTGGTCATGGGGCTTGAACTCTGGGCCTGGGCTCTGTCCCTGAGCTCTTTTGCTCAAGGCTAGTGTTCTACCCCTTGAGCCACAGCGCCAGTTTTCTGTGGTTCATGGAAGATTAGAGTCTCCCAGCCTTTCTTGCCTTTTCTAGCTTCCCACTGAGATCCTCAGAGCTCAGCCTCCTGAGTAGCTAGGATGACAGGCGTGAGCCACCCTCGCCCAGCCTCTAAGCACCTTTGATCTGCATGGAGGCCCTGCCACCTCCTAAACATAACCTCCTCTCCCCTCCCCCCCCCCCCCCCATGGCATCATCCTCTTGCGAGCTTGAGCTCTGGGCGGTCTGATGGCATCATCCTGTTGCGAGCTTGAGCTGTGGGCGGGTCGCAGCGCTGCTCTCAGCAGCCTCCTGTGGAAAGGTCTCATGGCTCCTGCCTCCGCCACCGCGTCACCCTTGCTGGACTCGGGGCGTCAGTTCTGACGTCACTGTCCTGGGAGGCCTTCCTGATTCCCCAGGCCAGAACATGTCCCCGTGACCCTTCCAGTGACCCGCCCAGCAGCAGCACCTTGTGTGCCTCCTGCAGGAGAAAATGCTGGACATCTACTGGCTGCTGCGCGTCTGCCTGCGGACCATTGAGCACGGGGACCGGACCGGCTCGCTCTTCGCTTTCATGCCCGAGTTCTACCTGAACGTGGCCATCAACAGCTACAGTGCCCTCAAGAATTACTTTGGCCCTGTACACAGCATGGAGGAGCTCCCAGGTGAGGGGAGCAGATAACAATCCCCCCCCCCCCCGCAGAACCCTGACCCCCATACCCCAGAAGCACCAAGCAAGTCTTTGTCCCTGGTCTGGTGCCTGTAGCCACAGACAGAGCAGTTTTTTCCTGGGTCCTGGAAGGAGCGCAGATAGGTGTGGACACCGACCCTCCCTTCTCTCGATTCTGCTGAGGAGCTGCCTAGTCCCCGTGGGCTGCAGGCCCCTCGGTTTGAACTGAGATCCTCAGGTCTCAGCCTCCTGAGTAGCAAGGATGACAGGTGTGAGCCACGGGTGCTTGGCTGGCTTTGTCTTTAAAAACAGCTATGGGGACTGAGAGCTATGCTGGGTCATCCACTATGTACCAAGATGGGTGAGAGGCTAGGTCAAGGCTCTGGCTAGGACCTTCCTGCCCGCTTCTTCCCACAATGAATCTGAGCATTGATTGGCTCTTCCTCAGCTGTTAGTGAATGCCTTGACTGATGTCCCTAGATACCAACATGAGTCCAGACTGGTCCCAGGAGCCAGTTCTAGGGCCACATACCCAAGCCCCCCTACCGTCCCTCCCCACTGCCAAGGGATGTGTTTATTCCTGGAGTCCCCCATCCTGCAGCTGTTTTCACTGCCCACCTTTGCAGGCTATGAAGAGACCCTGACACGACTGGCAGCCATCCTGGCCAAGCACTTTGCCGACACGCGCATCGTGGGCACCGGTGAGGGCCCGAGGGGACAAGGATGGCCTGGCCTGTCTAGAAGATTGATTTCCATGCAAATTGACAGCCATGTGGTGTGAGGCGTGGGCTAAGGTTCAGGCTGATTACCTGCTGAGACATAAGCTTCTCCCTGCAGATATCCGAGACTCGCTGATGCAGGCCCTGGCCAGCTACGTGTGCTACCCACACTCGCTGCGGGCTGTGGAGCGCATCCCTGAGGAGCAGTGAGTATGAGTAGGGAAGGATCCAGCACGGGGGAGGCACCCCATCTTGCAGAGCCCTGTCCCCACACTCGCCCTGAGTCTGTCCCTGCCCTTTCCCGTCAGGCGCATCGCCATGGTGAGGAACCTCCTGGCCCCCTATGAGCAGCGGCCTTGGGCTCAGACCAACTGGATCCTGGTGCGGCTCTGGAGGGTAAGCCTGACCTAAGGCAGAGGTTGGGGCCAGTGCAGAAAGGGTGCCTTGCCCTCCCCCCCAATCAACTCTCGCTCTCTCCACTCCCAGGGCTGTGGGTTTGGGTACCGCTACACCCGGCTGCCCCATCTGCTGAAAACCAAACCAGAAGATGCCAACTTGCCCAGCCTCCAGAGTGAGTATCGAAGTTGGTGACATCTGAGCCACCACCAGGCAAGACAGATTTGGGTGGCTCCATTTTCAGTTTTCTGGGAGTTAATTGGAGTCTCATGGACTTTGCTGCTCAGGCTGGCTTTGAACTGTGATCTTCAGATCTCAGCCTCCTGAATAGCTAGGGGTTATAGGTGTGAGCCACTAGCACCCAGCTTCCAAAATTTTAATCTTATCCCCAAGGTATCAATGAAAAGAAGCTGGCTATTCATTTGGGGAGACAACTGTCTGTCGTCCTGTATACTTCCAGTCTTAGTTGAGAACAGTGTTTTGTTGTTTTTTAATTGACTGGTGCCAGACTCAGGGCTTGGTTTTTAGGCCTGGGATCTTCGAGTCAAGACAGGTAGTGGAAATTGTTCAAAGCCCTCAGAGGGCACTCCTAAGGCTTCCTGGAGTGGAGTACTGGGCTGCGAGCAGAGTACCTCTCCTCCTCCAGTCTTGTGCGTTTGAGGGCCTGTACCGGGCCCAAGGCTTGGCGATGTGCGATTTGCAGAAACCCTGCTACACATGACTGAAGGCGCACACAGAGTGCTTTGCCCTTGCTGGCAGTGTTTTGAGCTGCAGGATTGTCCCGGGAGAGGCTAAATGCCTTGTGCAATTCCCACAAGCCTTTGCCAAATGCTTCTGTCCTCTACCTCGAGGACAGAACTGAGCTGCAAGTGGAGAGGGGCACCGGGGCCAGATACCATCCTGTGGCTGCAGGAACTATTGATTCGCATCAGAGAGCTCTGGTTACCACCGCCCGCCAGCCCAGACTTGGCGCCCACCATCTGGGCCAAATGCCAAGGGCAGCAGAGGACAGTAGAGGACAGCAGGGCTCAGACTACCCTCTTGAAGAAGCTGGTCTTGACGCTAGTGGAGAAGGGTCTAAGTCCTGGCTATGTCTGACCCTGTCTTTTGGGGTGTGGGGCCCAGAGCTTGCTGGGGGTCAGGCTGCAGCTGTGACACGGGGAATAGGAAACACCTCCCACCCTACGGTTGCCTGGAGGAGGAAACAGCTTTAGTTCTAACCCCTGGGCAGTTTGACACCCTGTTCTCCATGATTTGTGTTTCCAGAGAGCCATCTATTTTATTTTTAGTTTTGGTGCTGGTTCCAGGGCTGAACTCGGGGCCAGGGCGCGCTCTCTGGGTTTCTTTTGCTCAAGGCTAGTGCTCTACCACTTGAGCCACGGCTCCACTTCCGGCTTTTTGGGTGGTTAGTTGGAGAGAAGAGTCTCATGAACTTCGCTGCCTGGTCTGACTGAACTGCGATTCTCTGATCTCAGCCTCCTGAGTAGCTAGGATGGCGGGCATGAGCCTGGCCATCTTTCTGTCTTTATACTCAATGGATGAAGACAGATAAACAGGCCTGCTAATGCTGCTTCCCCCCTCCCCTCCCAGAGCCCTGCCCCTCTGTCCTGCTGCAGCAACACATGGCAGATCTGCTGAGGCAGGGTCCTGACGTGGCCCCCAGCTTCCTCAACAGCGTCCTCAACCAGCTTAACTGGGCCTTCTCTGAGTTCATCGGCATGATCCAGGAGGTGGGCCACGGCAGGCCACGGCGGGGCTGGGATCCAAGCATAGAGCCCTGCAGGGCAGCTAGGCCTCTGACGCTTGCCTGTCTACCTGCTGGCTGCTCAGATCCAGCAGGCTGCTGAACGCCTGGAGCGGAACTTCGTGGACAGCCGGCAGCTCAAGGTCTGCGCCACCTGCTTTGACCTGTCGGTCAGCCTGCTGCGAGTCTTGGAAATGACCATCACACTGGTGCCTGAGATATTCCTCGATTGGGCCCAGCCTGCCTCTGAGATGCTCCTGCGGCGTCTGGCACAGGTGTGTCCATCTGGGCAGTGAGGGGGAACCCTGGGGGGGGGGGGAGGAGGGAGGGGCGAGGCTCCAGTGGTGAGCTCGCCCATCCACCATCAGGCTCCCGCCCTCACAGCTGCTGAACCAGGTGCTGAACCGAGTGACGGCAGAGAGGAACCTCTTTGACCGTGTGGTCACACTGCGGCTGCCCGGTAAGGATCTAACTGCTCTGTGTTCCCGCACACCACGGGCCTTGGTCCTGCGCCCATCGCTTCCCACTCCCAGCCTCAACTTGACCTACTGAAGGAAGGACAGTGGGAAGGGTGGATGGCATCAGCCAGGCCTGGAAGCCCCTGGCATGAAGCATGTGAATGGTGCAGCCTCCTTCCCCCCCCTTAGGCCTGGAGAGCGTGGACCACTATCCTATCCTGGTGGCAGTGACAGGCATTCTGGTGCGACTTCTGGTGCACGATTCAGCCTCGGAGTAAGTGCTGGGAGCTGCTGGCTCGCAGGGGAGCTAGAGTTGCCTTTTGAGGGGGGACAGGGCAGGGCCTGAGGTGCCTAGAGACTGGATCTCAGTAACTAGGAGGCGGTGGACCAGTGGTGGCCTGTGAACTGCCTAAATTGGCGCTAGAAGCAGCTGCGGAGTGGGAGGGTGTGTCTTAGCTTGTGAGGCTGTGCCTCTACTAAGGGATCGGGACTGGGCACATTCACGCGTGTGTGCATGCATGCATGTGTGTGTGCGTGTGTGGGTGGTAGCCTGTCATGGCCAGGGCAACACAGCTGGATCAAAAGCTGAGCACACAACGCTCCCTGTGTCTGTGAAGGCTCCAGTGATGCGCACGGACAGTCTTTATTGGGAAACACCGTTAACAGCGTGGCCTGGGGTAACCATGGGGATCCCCAGCTCAGCCCTGACACCTGAGGGGCCCCTGCAGTGGGGATGCTAAGATGCCTGTGGAGCCAGGACACCGCCTTAGCTATTAGGCTGAGACTAATGCCAGTCCTTAAGAGGCTCCTGTCCTCTGGGGACATTGAGTTCCAGCTAAGGCTCTCTTCGTTTTCTACGCTTGCCAGGCTTTTTACTGCCCTCAGAGGGCCTGCCGGAGAGCAGGGTCCCTCTGGTTCAGGCTAAGGCTGGATCCCCCAGGGGTCTCTTGGAAGTGTGCCTGACTCACGCTTGCCCCCCAGCCTGCACGTGAAGCATTGTGCTTGCAGACTGGAAGGTTTGCAGACTGGAGACGGGGCTCGTTCACTAGAGGGAGGGCTTGTTTTCTCCTTCCACCTGGGGAGAGTGCGGATTTTCTGAGCCCTCCTCCTTTTCTCCTGCCCTCTGGGACATGGTTGGAGGAGAAGGTAATGTGAATCCATTCCTTGACATCTGCCTCGGCCTGAAGATGGCGGTCCCGGGGCTCTTAGGAGAAATGCTTATTCCCCAGCCCTCACCCCACACCTAAGCGCTAGGAGGTCCTAAGGGAAAGCAGGCACTAGTGGGCCCTATGCTAAGCTGTGGGCCTTGAGGTCTCGTGCTAGGCAGAGCAGGAGGCAAGTTGGGGACCTCAACCCCATTACCAGTGGGTTGATTGAGGTTAAGGCCTATATAGGAGCAGGTTTGTAGGGCTTCGCCCCCAGCACCTGGCAATGCTCTGGACTAGGGAGGAGGGCAAGCAGGAGGGCTATGGGCGGGGCCGGGGGGCCTCAGGCAGACTGAGTCATCATGAGGCCCTCTGAGCCTGTGGAGCTGGCCGTCTCAGAGCCAGCCTTGAGTGGCAGGTCCACAGTGTTGCAGAGATCGAAGTCCTCGGCCACTGCCAGCTGCACACGCCCATTGAGGCCTCTCCGGCTGGGTTCCAGGAAGACCACATGTTTGTGGACACTAGCCTTCCGGCTGGGTGCGTCTGGCGGCGTGGTGCTGAGCATGGAGGACTGGGCGCTCAGCTCCTGGAGCGGGCTGGGTGTGCGCGGCCAGCGGCGGCGGCAGGTGTGGCAGCGGCGGCCGCAAGCCCTGCAGGGCGGCGCGAACAAGTAGAGGAGCACCAGCACCAGGCCCACGGCACAGCCGAGGAGGGTGGTGAAGCCGGTGTTGAAAGCCTCGGGCTCGGGGCGGGGGAAGTGCACGCTCACGTTGTACTCTAGCGTCTGGTTGTGGTGCAGGTGGGGCCCGCTGGCCAGGCACACGAAGACCCCCGCGTGTCGCTGCTGTACTTTGGCGATGGCTAAGCTGCCGTCGGCCAGCACCACGATGCTGCCATCGCGAGATCCGGGAGCCACGAGCAGCTCATTCTGGGGCGACACCCAGGCAATGCGCACAGCCGGGGCGCTGGTGTTGCAGTAAAGCCTCAGGGACCGACCCACCTGCGTGTCCAGCTGCTCTTCCGGCTGCTCCAGGTTGGGAAGCGAGGCCGCCGAGCAGTTCTCAAAGACGCGGCTGTGCTCAAAGAAGCGCACTTGGGAGCCGGGCACGGGGAAGGCCAGGCAGGTGTACTGGCGGGCGAAGTCGCGCACGGCGCCCAGGCCCCGCTGGCGCCAGCGCCGCAGCAGGTGGTAGAGGCGGCAGTCGCAGGGCAGCGGGTTGTCGTGCAGGTAGAGGCCGTTCTTGAGGAAGGTGGGCAGGGCCGCCAGCTCGGGGACCGAGAGCGGCCCCAGCTGGTTGGAGGACAGGTCCAGCGTGCGCAGGTGCGCGGGGCCCAGGCCGTGCAGGTGATCGAAGGAAAAGGAGGCGAGCTCGTTGGAGCCCAGGTACAGGTGGCGCAGCGCGGGCAGGCCGTGGAAGCTGCGCGCGTCCAGGTGCACCAGGCAGTTGTTGAAGAGCAGCAGCCGCTCCAGCGCCCCGAGCCCGTCCAGGTCGTGGCGCCCCAGCGCGCGCAGCGCGTTGGAGGACAGGTCCAGCAGCGTCAGGCCGCTGGCGTTGGCGAAGACGTGGCGCCCCAGGGCGTCCAGCCGGTTGTGGCCCAGGCGCAGCGCGCGCAGCCGCGGGAGCGGGGCCAGCCAGCCGGGGCGCAGGCGCCGGAGCCCGTTGTGGCTCAGGTCGAGGTCGGCGGCGGTGGGAGGTAGGGCGGCCGGCGGGTCCCCCAGCCCGAGGCCGGCGCAGCTCAGCACGTCCGCGGCACAGACGCACGGAGCGGGGCAGCGGCGGGGCAGCGCGGGCGGGAGGACCTCGGGGTCCGCGGCGCCCGACCCCGGGCGCAGCGCGCACAGCAGGGCGCCCAGCGGCGCCAGCCAGACCATGGCGGCGACCCCGGGAGGAGCGGACCCCCGGCTCCACACTCACCCACTGCTGCTCTGGCCAGCTCCGCTCGCCTCTGGGTGGCCCATGGCTAGGGGAGAACGGCAGGCTCCTCTCGGTGTGGATGGGCTGTGAGGCGGGCTGCGCTCCGCTCCAGCCGCGCGCGCCCGGAGCCCTCACCCCGGGGACGGCCTAGGGGCGTGGACCTGGCGCCTATTGGCTACTGCCGCAAGAGGGCGGGGCATCGGCTTTCCCCATGCTTGGTCACCAGAAAGGGTTCCCACAGGGGCCAGCTGCCTTCCATCTCAGCTAAAAAGGGGACTCTAGGGAGACTGTCTTCATGCTGCTCTTTGTTAGGTGATGGTGCTCTGGTGTCTCGTATTCTGGGCTTTTGATCTGGGCTGTATGGGATCTCACTGGGATCCAGGACTTAACTTTCAGGCAGACCCCCAAGCTTTTTGACAACCCTTGCAACCCTCCCCTACATAGGACAGAGAGAGCCACGTCAGTGCTCCTGGCTGATCCCTGCTTCCAGCTCCGTTCCATATGCTATCTCCTGGGGCAGCCAGAGCCCCCAGCGCCTGGCACCACCTTGCCTGCCCCTGACCGGAAGCGCTTCTCCCTGCAGAGCTGTAAGTGGGCAGGCGTGGGTTAGGGAAGACGTTTGGGATTGGCTGGATTCAGGACCCTCCAGCACAGCAAACTCCCAGGCTGGGAATATTCAAGAGGCCACATGGAGCCTGACACCACCTACCACTAACCCAGATACCGATTATATCAGCGCTGAGGAGCTGGCCCAAGTGGAACAGATGCTGGCACACCTGACAGCTGCATCTGCCCAGGCCGCGGCTGCATCCCTGGTGAGCAGAGCGCCCAGCTCCATGCCGCTTTATTTTTGGTGTGGGGGGGAGGGTCCGGTCGTGGGGCCTGAACTCTGGGCCTGGGTGCTGTCCCTCAGCTCTACCACTTGAGCCACAGCACCACTTCCGGCTTTTTTCCTTTTGCTTATGTGGTGCTGAGGAATCGAACCCAGGGCCTCAGGCATGCAAGGCAAGCGCTCTACCACTGAGCCAACTATCCCAGCCCATGGTTTTTAGCTACTCTACTTGGTGGTCAGCGTGGGCTGCAGCTCAG
Source organism: Dipodomys spectabilis (assembly GCF_019054845.1). NCBI lineage: Eukaryota > Metazoa > Chordata > Mammalia > Rodentia > Heteromyidae > Dipodomys > Dipodomys spectabilis. Next base: position 2,383,833 of record NW_024871037.1, read on the forward strand.
TGGAGGCACCTGCCCACAGACTAAGAGGAGGGATTTTTTTTTTTGCTTATGTGGTGCTGAGGAATCGAACCCAGGCCGCAGGCATGCAAGGCAAGCGCTCTACCACTGAGCCAACTTCCCAGCCAACTTCCCAGCCCATGGTTTTTAGCTACTCTAGCTACTCTACTTGGTGGTCAGCGTGGGCTACAGCTCAGTGGAGACAACTGCCCACAGACTAAGGGATTTTTTTCTTATGTGGTGCTGAGGAATGGAACCCAGGGCCTCATGCATGCAAGGCAAGCACTCTACCACTGAGCCACCTTCCCAGCTCTCCATGCCACTTTTAAGACATGTGTGCGCGCGCGCGCGCGCACACACACACACACACACACACACACGCATAGATATCCAGCCCACCACCCTACCCTTCGCTCCTCCCTGTAGCCCACCAGCGAGGAGGATCTCTGCCCAATCTGCTATGCCCACCCCATCTCTGCTGTGTTCCAGCCCTGTGGCCATAAGTCTTGCAAGTAAGTGGGCCCCCTGGAGTCGGGTTGGGGCCATGGGAACACCCTGGGCAGCCCTCGTCCCTCCTGTTGTAGAGCCTGCATCAACCAGCACCTGATGAACAACAAGGACTGCTTCTTCTGCAAAGCCACCATCGTGTCTGTAGAGGACTGGGACAAGGGAGCCAGCACAAGCACCACCTCAGCTGCCTAGGTTGCCTAATGCACACAGCTTACAGACCAGCTTCCACCCCTGAACCCACCCAGGCCGAGCCCTGTTTAAGAGCTCCCTTGGCTCTGTCCCCATGGCCCTCATCCCGCCCATCCGCCTCCTTACCTGCGAGCAGCCTCAGTGGAACCCCAGCCACGGCCCTAATTATGCCTGAGCTTGACTTTCAGTCAGGGGTGCAGTGAACATTAAATTATTATTCCATACAACCCTGACCCCGGCCCTTTTTGAGGGAGAGGGGTTTGTGGGGAGTGCCCAGCAGGTACCCTGCCAGTTTCTGTCCACATGAGAAGGAAGGCAGGTGTCCCATGGGTGCCGCCTCATCCAGTCCTCCCCAGACACAAGTCCAGGGCCTTCTGCTGTGTCATGACAGTGCCTCCCCCTGCTGACAAGGAAGTGGGGGCTCTCAGCCAGCCCCCACATACTCCCTCACATGATGATACGAGGCTCGGGCACTGATTCACCAATAGACTTGTGGGGCAGCACACTGGCTCCATTGAGGTAGAGTTCATCGTTAACTATGACATCCTCACCCAGCACTGTTACGTTCTCCATGCGCACCTCGGGGAGGGGAGGGGGGGAAAGTAAGCCTGTCAGTCAGGCAGACATATTCCCTGCCCACCTCCCCAACCTGGTCTAGCCTGAGACTTACCCACTGGCCAACACGACAGCGCCAGCCCACAATACATGACTCTAGCCAGGAGTGGGAGCGGATATGGGCATCCCGAAGCACCGTGCACCGCCGTATGCACACACCATCCTCCACCACCACGCCAGGACCCAGGCTCACATTGGGGCCAATGCTGCAGTTCTGGCCAATCCGGGCACTTGGGTCCTGAGATTCATGGGGAGATAAAAGTGGGCCACTTAGCTGGCTGCAGGTGCCTCCTGCCTGTAATCCTAATCAGGAGGCTGAAACCTGAGGATTGTGGGTTGAAGCCAGCCCTGGCAGGAAAGTTCGTGAGACACTTGTCCCCAATAAACTACCAAAAAAAAAAGGTGAAAGCAGGGCTGTGGCTCAAGTGGTTGAGTGCTAGCTCTGAGCAAAAGATGCCCAGGGACAGTGCCCAGGCCCCGAGTTCAAGTTGCAGGACGGGCACTAAATAAATAAAAGCATTTGCTTTCTAAATCTAAGGGGATTCATATCTTGGTTTTGCCCAGGCTCTGAGTTCAAGCCCCAGGACTGGCACTAAATAAATAGAAGTGTGCCATTTGCTTCCTAAAGCTGAGAGGATTCATGATCTGGGCAAGGGCCTTACCACAAGCACATTGCCCACAATGCCAGGGCCTGAGCACAGCCGGTCTGGTTGCTTCTGTCTCACTGATTGCAAGAAGAGGCACATGCCGGTGAGGAAATCCTTGGGTTGCCCAATGTCCATCCAAAAGCCTGTAAAGGACACATCAGGAGGCTAAGAGCCAGCCACAGACCACCCCCACCCTGAGGACCTCCTTGACTCACCCTGCAGCTCCATTGCATATAGCTGCCCTTCCTTGGCCATAACAGGGAAGACCTCCTTCTCAATGGAAGTTGGCTGCAGCTGTGGGAGTAGGCAGCTTGTGAGCAGAGTCATGGCAGCAGAGGCCCACTCTACCCTAAACCACCACGCAGCTGCCTCCTATATATACCTGGATGCGTCGCAACACAGCAGGGCTCAGGATGTACATGCCTGCGTTGATCTTATTCGACACAAATACCTGTGGCTTCTCCACAAACCGGTGAATGCGACCCGTGTCAGCCTCACATACCACCACACCATACTTGGAAGGTTCCTCCACCTTGGTCACCTGAACACAGGGGGACCACAAGCCTAGTAATGAGCCTTGATATTCACTATCCTCTTAAGGACCCTGTCCTAAACACCTTTAAAAACATAATGCAGGTCTCTACACACACACACACCCTCAACAACATACTGAGAGTGTTCAAGGCTAGGGCACTGAAAGTGAGAATGACAAAGGAGAAGGAAAACTTAGTCCCTTACCAAAATGGTGCCCTCCTGGCCATGGTGCCGATGAAACTGCACCATAGCTTGAAAGGGAAAATCACAAATGACATCACTGTTGAGGACGAAGAAAGGGTCTGAAGTCTCACAGAGCAGGTCTCGGGCTAGTGCTAGGGGTCCAGCTGAAAGGAGCAGATCATCAGCTTGCTGGGGGGCTGAGAACCTGAATCCCAGACTTAGCAGACCCCATTCCAGGCTAGATCATATCTTCTGCCTAGCCTTAAACCCTATCCAAGTCGTCTCCCTGTCTGCACTGACCTGTTCCCAAAGGTTCCTCTTCATGGGACATGGAGATTCGGATTCCCAGCTGGAAGGAAAAAGCCACCCCATGAGGTTCGCCCTTCAAGGATTGAAGCTGAGCAGAGACCAAGGGAAAGGGCTGGGTCCGTGACTCACCCTCTGCTCCTGAGCCTTCATTTCCTTCTCCAGCACCTGTGACATGTAGCTCACGGCCAGGATCACGTGGTCCACGCCTGCCTGTCGAACAGAACGAGACTCAGACAGGCTCCAGGCGGAAGGTACGGGGGTACACCCCTCATTTCCAGGCGCCGTTCGTCGCTCTTCCCACCAGGTCAGACCCCGAGCCTTACCGCTGCAAGCGCCTCTACTTGGTGCAGCAAGATGGGCTTATTGCAGAAGTCCACCAGTGGTTTCGGGGTGCTCAACGTCAGCGGCCGTAGCCGCGTCCCGTAGCCGCCCACCAGGATGAGAGCCTTCATGGCGCCTGCGGGCGGTGGGATGGGGTCCCGGACGCCAAGGTGCCTGAGCCCGTTCGGTCGGCCTCGGCCGAGCAACTTTCGCCGCCGTGCTCGGACCTGTTCCTCTTACCAGTTAGACAGAACAACTCGAGTCCCGGCTCGTCCTCCGGGTCAGTCCGGACGCGGGGCACGGCCGCCAGCACCCCGAAAGCGACGCTAGCCCGGAACTTCGGCCGGACGCGGCGCGGGCAGTGACGTAATCCGGACGAGCCAATCGGATGCCGCCTACGTGGCACAGCCGCCGGCGCCGGATCTGCGAGCGCAGCGTGGCTGCAGACGTAGCCAATGAAAACGCGAACGCTCCCGGTTGCCGTGGGGACCGGGATGAACCCGCGGGTCAGCTGCTCATTGGTGCATCCGAAGGCGGAGCTGGCGCCAAGGCTGAGGCCGGGTTCTGCGGCCACGCGCGGCAGCTTCCGGCCCCAGCCAGCCAGCCAGGGCCTCGCCCAGGCTCCCCGGCTCCGGGAGGCGGCTCGCCCGGGCTGCCGGTGGTTCTGAACCAGCCCACCCGGAAGCTGTGGGATTTTTACAAAAACCCGAACAAACTTCAGTTTCTAGCGGTTTTATTTGGACGTATACGACCTCAGACACAAGCGGGCGGGCAGCACTAGATGTACAGAAAGGGGTAGGCTCCGCCCGAACCCCCCTCCAAGATCTGGAGGAAACACAACTGTGCCTAAACGCAACCGAAGCCACGAGGAGTATCCGGGTGCAGGCCTACGGGCGCGGACGGACGGCGGGACAGGCTTAGCTTCCAGGAAAGAGAAGCAGGGAGCGAGGTCTTACATTTCCCCCGAGAAGCAAAAGGACCAGGTCCTTCCCAGGGCTCTCCTCCCCCCACCCCCCGACATAACCACATTGTACAGCTGCAAAGTTCAGTGCAATCTGCATCCAGGAAACGTGCACGTGGCCAGGAGCGAGCGCGAGCGGCGCTAAAATCCCCACCCCCATTCCACTGGCCGAGGTGGGGGGGTCCCTGGCAAGTTGCTACTACTGGTCCCATCCCCCTGTAAGCACCACCTACCCTACCCCATTCCCCTCACGCTGGACTGGTGTCGGCAGGGGCTTCCGGAAAACTTGCATGGGTGACCTGGGCTCCCCAGCCCATGATCCCGAGTTGCACTTTGGTCCCAATTTGGGGCTGGGAAAGCAGGCCCTGGAAGGGACAAGGCTGTAGCCTGGATCAGAGAGCAAGTAAGCAGTGGCAGAAAATGTGTGCCCACACATTTGCCACCACCCAGCAAATCAACAAGGCTGCATCACCAGGTATCAAAAGTGCTGAAAAGTGGGGTCCTGTCCTGGAGAAAAGCAGTGAATCCCAAAGGCAGAATAAGTGAGTATAGCTTCTCTTACTATGACCAGCACAGAATGGGGCAGCATCTGCTCCCCGATTTTAAGGAGGCACAGCACATCCCCAGCTATCTCCAGTGGATAAGGCAAACTTATCCTCTATCCTGCCAGGGAAGTAACAACTGTCTTCTCTGCCTTATCATTCTGTGGCTTCAGCCACAGGGGATGGGAAGGCAGCAGCTCTTCCTTAGTGTAGACAAAAAGACAAAGCTGTACCTCCCAGGCCCAAGCAATGGGAACCTGCCCACCACTGACAGGGGAGTCTGAAGTCCAAGAGATTGAATCAGTCAAGGATGGATCTGTACGGACTGAAGAATTTGTCCATCATTTACCAATGCCTCTCACAGACACAGGCTGGCAGGCTTACCTTGAATGCCCAAACAGGGACATGTCAAAGTGAGACAGTGGCCCTAGGCTTGGAGGGTGCTAACCTTGACAATGGCTGAGTGTAGTGTAGCCACTGTTGCCTGTGTTACAGACAGCAGGTTTTGTCACAAAAGGGCTGGCAGCAAAAAAAAAAAAAAAAGACTAGAACCATGGGATAAGATCGCTCCTTGAATTTTCACTGTCCCACCATCACTACTGAAAGCCATACTCCAAACCCATAGGGAAGGTGTTAAGTAAGCAGGGAAACTTTACCTGCAATTCATTCTGTTACCAGGACTTTATAAAAAGGTGGTATCTTCTGAGGAAGGGCATAGGGGCAAAAGCTCACTCACATCAGAAACAGGAGTATTTTGCTGAGGAAAGCATGACGGAAATCAATATATACTAACAAGCAAGGCTACACCCTAAGGGAAGGCTCCCCATGAGAAGGGGGCTGGCAGGTGGACAAATGAACAAACTGACTAGGATTAAGCAGACAAAGCTCCCATTAGCAGAATCTGGGCACTTGCACCAGGGCCCGATGTCTTAAAAGCAGACAAGGTTAAAGTTCTCCCTTTCCAAGCTCAGGGCTTGGAATGCTCCCCACAATGGGCTCCTGCTTTGAGCTTGGCCTGGGGAAGTGTACAACCCTGAGCGGACCACAGCCCTTGAGCCCTAGGAGAAGCAGCCCATCCACAGGCAGCACAGCTGCCCAAACTAGATGGAGGGACGGAGGGAGACTCCCATCCACAAGCACAAGAACTGAAATACTGTCTGGGCCAGAGCCCCTAGAGGCCCTGAGACCTACGGGGACACCAACTCTCCTCGGAAAACAGAGCTGTGTCCCCGTGGGGCAGGAGGGAGTAGCCTCTCTTAGCAAGAGATCTTGGTGAGAAAGGCTGGCTGGGGCTGTGGGGCAGAGGAGGAACAGGTTCATGAGCCAGTTGGTGGCTAAGGAACCCCAGGCTTGCCCTCTTGTCAGTTGGCTTCAGCTCAGTTTCATAAATCCAGCCCCATACCAAGATCGGACCTAAGGATGGGTCCAGCTTTGTAGTTCGCCCTGGGGTATCCTGAGGGCCTCTGTTCAAGAGCTAGCTGACACCAACAACATGAGACTGGCAAGCCTACAAGAGATAGGCTCCCCGGTCCCCTCTACTTCTGAGAAACAAGAAATGGAAGGACCCTGTGCCAGCCCAGGGCTTCAGCAGCAGCAGGGCCCTGCAACCACAGACCCCCAAAGACTAGGCAAGAGGAACCAAAGTCCAAGGGTATCCTGTCTCTGCTGCCAAGCCCACCAGGGGCACCTCTTCTTTCCTAAGTCAGCCTGGACACAGCAATCAGAGCCACCGAGCTGAGGAGCCTGGCTGAGAGGACGGATGTTTTCTGCCCTCCTTCACTTTATATATATGGATTCCAGGCTACAGCTAAAAACATTTCTTTTAGTTTACACCAAAGAGAAATATAACCCTTTAAAAGCAAGTCTGTGTGTCCTCACGGCAAGTTCAGAGCAATGGTCCCTGCCTGCGGGTGGAGAGGAAGGGGTCCTGGGAGCCCAAGACTGGGCCTACTGGTTCTCGTCCCGCATCTGTTCCATGATGCTGATGAGATTCTCCAGGCCAAACACGTAGCCTCTGTCTGGCCCATCATGCACAGTGGGGTCATCCCGGAAGCCCTTGAACGTGCTGTGTGCAAAGTCAATCATGCGGACATCCACTTTGGGTGGAGAGGAGAGGCCAGCCTCAGGGTTGGTGCTGCTGGGGCTGGTACTGGGGCCACAGAGTGGTGCCACCTCAGAGAGCCCCATGTCCGGGTGCTTGAGACGCAGCTCAGATCGGCATTCCTTGCCATCATAGATGACAAGCAGAGAACTGGAGTAGAAGCGGTAGGAGGCCTGCCGCTCCAGCACAGCTTTGAGGCCCCGCAGTTTGCTCAGGATAGGCTCAAAGAGGTCACGTCTCAGGTCCAGGCCATTATGTAGGTACTGATAGAGGGCATTGCGGAAGCCTTCAATGGAGAGCCCACGGCCATAGTACTTGTTCCTGCAGAGGTAATGGCCTGTATCCAGCTGGTACACCTGAAATTCCAGGAGACAAACAGGGTGAGTACCACCAATCTTGGCCCTGCAGCTCCTCCACTGGAACAGGCGTAGGCTACATTTACCCAGGGTTTTCCCATCACAATTACACAGGCCAGCACTGGCCTAAAGCCTTTATCTTTGAAGTCCTACTCTAAGCTGCTGTGGGGCTCACTTACTAGACTGTTTTGTTTTTTTTTTCATGCCAGTACTAGGGCTTAAATTCAGAGCCTGGGTGCTCTGACCTTTTTCACTCAAGGCTAGCCTTCTACCACTTGAGCCAGATCCACTTTCAGCTTTTTGGTGGTTAACTGGAGATGAGAGTCTCTCTCTCAGACTTTCCTGTCTGGGCTGGCTTCAAGCTCCATCCTTGGAGCTCAGCCTCCTGAGTAGCTAGGACTATAGGTATGAGCCATGGGTGTCTGGCTTCAGCTAGAGTCTTTACTAGCTGCTGACCGGCAAGGCTTAACTTGTCCCCAGGTCAAGCTCTCACAACAAATATGCACCTGCCAAATCTGCATCTGTCAACAGGTAAGACTGCAGGACTCAGGGATCCTATCTACAAGGACATACTCAGCACCCTGTGGGGAACTCACCCTCTCGAGGAGCCTCTGGAAGAGTGGGGCCAGGACACTTGGCATGGGTGGCAGGCAGGTATGGGCCCAACCTAAAACATGCAAGTGGCAGCGCTAGGCTTTCACGTGCTGGCGACTTACCTGCATGCCACAGACCCTGACCCCCAGCGTAGCAGATGTGCTCTGCTCGCACTTCCTCATCTGCCGGGCTGCTTTCTCAGCAGATGCGTCATCTCCATGCTGCCGAGTGCCCATCTTCAAGTCCAGTACACAGGGGTACTTGAAGTGGTGTACCACATTCTCAAGTAGGAGGAATTCTGGGCCACAGTCAAGAAGAATGACAACAAAACTCATTGTACATCCCGCCCAAAAAAGCACAACGAAGTTTAACACAAACTAGATTTACCTCAGACTCTTAAATGAGCATTTCACACCTCTGGCTTTAATTTCTCAACAAATTTTGTGGTTAAAACAATTATATACTTAGACGCACACCAACATCTAGACATGAACTACCAGTGTCCAGCCCTACTGATCTCTTTAACTTATTTTGATTATTTAGGTCTTCTTTTTTTTTTTTTTTTTTTGGTCTGGTTGTGGAACCTGAACTCTGGGCCTGGGCGCTGTCCCTCAGCTCTTCAGCTCAAGGCTAGCGCTCTACCACTTGAGTCACAGCACCACTTCCGGCTTTTTTCTTTTTGCTTATGTGGTGCTGAGGAATCAAACCCAGGGCCTTATGCATGCAAGGCAAGCGCTCTACCACTGAGCCACCTTCCCAGCCCCTATTTAGGTCTTCTTTGTAGGCAATAAAGAAGATTTGGCAGATTTTGCTACATCCTGCCACCATCAGTCAACCTGCCCTCCTTAAGCCAGAACTTTACACAGGCCTAAGAAATGAGTGAAACATCTTTACAGCACTACTACAAAAATGAGTAAATCATGACAGGAGCTGGTAGCTCACGCCTGTCATCCTAGCTACTCAGGAGGCTGAGATCTGAGGATCATGATTCAAAGCCAGCCCAGGCAGGAAAGTACATGAGACTCTTATCTTCCATTAACCCCCAGAAAACTGGAAGTGGAGCTATGGCTTAAAGTAGCAGAATGCTAGCCTTTAGCAAAAAAGCTCAGGTACAGCACCTAGGCCCCAAGTTTAAGCCCCATGATTTTTTTTTAAAAGCAAACTAAATTCTAATGGTCATAATTGAAAATTTTAGAAAATGCTTGACTTAAAATATCTATAAATAAATAAATATCTTGGAGTTGGGCACAGTGGTTCATGCCTTCTTGAGAGGCAGATTGAGAGGATAGAGGTTGGAAGCCTGCCTAGGAGTAAGACTCCATATCTTAATAACTAAGCCAGAGGGCTGGGGATATGGTTCAAGTGGTAGAGGACCTGCATAGCAGGCTGTGAGTTTAAACTTTACTACCATCGAAGAGAAGAGGGAGGGAGGGAGGGAAGCGAGAAGGCAGTGAGGGGAGGGAGAAGAGGGAAGGGAAGAAAAGGAAGGGGAAGGGAAGAAAAAGCAGTTAAGTCAGGCATAGTGATGTACTCCAGTGACCCCAAATACTCAGGAGGCAGTAGGTAGGAAGACTATGGTTTGAGAATGCTCTGGGCAAAGACACAGATCCTACCAGAAAAATAACTAAAGAAAAAAAGGTTGTGGGTGTATCTCAGTGTTCAACATGCAGAAGGCCCTGGGTTCAATCTCAAGCACCAAAAAACATTTTTTTTAGAATTTAATATTGACATTTTCTCAGAGTTTCAAACTAGTGGACCATTTAAAAATATCCCACAGCACTGTTACAGACCACCAAATTTTAAGCTTCATTCTTACCATATCAAAAAGGCAAAATAAAAATAAATAAATAAATAAAAACTACAGTAATCAAAGTAAGAAAAAGGCTGGGTACTGGTGCTGATGCTCATTATCTTAACTATTCAGGAGGCTGAGATCTGAGTAGTACCCTTTGATGCCAGCCTGCGCATAAAAGTCAATGATTCTCTCCTTACCAATTAACCAGCAAAAAGCTGGAAGTGGAGATGTGGCTCAAGGGATAAAAATGCTAGCCTTAAATGAAAAAGCTATTCACAAGGCTCCGAGTTCAAGTGCCAGAACAAACACATGAACGAACACACACACACACACACACACACACACACACACACACACACACACACACACACACACACACACACACACACACACACACTAAGATAAAGAAGATGAAAAATCTATTAAATGAAGAGAACTTCAGTCAGGGTCCAGAGATAGCCATGACACAGGCTCCAGAGACCTGAAAGCACTACTGAAGGAGAGCTGACAAGGATACTGTAGAGCTTTCGGTCCTTGGACTCTGAGCGCATGCGGCTCAGCTGCTGTTTGTGACAGCGCAGGCTCCAGGGGTTATGGCTGATCTTCTCAGAACTCACACCACTGTTGCCATCTAGCATCTGGAAAGGGACATCTGAGTGGCTGTGTAGCTCCACCTTTGGACTCTTTGCCTCCTGGGAGCTAGAAAGGAAGAACACACACACGCACACACACACACATCACTAAGGGACTTAGGCCAGTGATCATCAGGGAGACGGGGGAGAGGAGGGTCAGATCAAGTCTAACCTGCCTCCTTCAGGCTCTGCTAACAGGTGGCACAGAGGCCCAGATACGTGAGACAATAATCTGGAGTAGTGCTCTTGTGTCTCTGAAAACTGCCTGAAAAAATAATTATTTGTATAAAATTACATGATAAACATTCATATGACAAAAACTATACAAGGCAAGATGTAGATTCACAATAAATACACAGGGTAGAGCATGGAATGTTCTTGTTAAGGATGGGAATAACTGTCCTGTTTTGGTCTACAACATTTAGGAGATCTTCCTTTAATACAATTTTTTTTAAGTATATGCTATCATGCTTACAAATGTCAATCTGCATCAATGCTTTGTAGAAAGAGGAAAACAGCAAAAAAAACAAACAAACAAAATAGTAATTCCATTTCCTTTGTGATGAGGAGGAAATGCTTCTCCCTACTTCAATTCTGTCATACTAAAATAAATCCTTGCTACAACTTAAAAAAAAAAGTCAAGATGGACTACCCTGAGTAGGCCAGTACCTTTGTTTATCTAAGTAAGGTTTGCTGGAAAGCCATTAGAAGAAGAGAATTTTATTCTGGAAATAAATCAAACCAAGAGGTTTTGACAGAAAGATGACTCCAAATGAAAACAGTGAAACTATCACAATTTTGTTATGCTCCAACAAAAACCTTTGGAAGTAACTGGCATTGCTAGTTTTCACACTGGTAAGCCTACAACAGCACACCACTGCCGAAGCCACATGCCCTAGAACTGTGGAGCAAGCCTGTGGCTCAGAGCAGCGGGGCAGCGCAACAGCAGTTATCAAATGCCACTCTGCCCTCCAGAACTGTGGGACGAGTCACATGGACTCTGTATGAAGTAGGGCACTGTCTTCTTGATACAAGGGACCTCTTCCTGGTGGGAGTAAGAACGCCAGGATGCTTTGGTCCTGAAAAGGCTCTGAGAGCTAGGATGGGCAGTATGGATCAAGGAACTGAACCCACTACCACATCTAACGTGTAAGAAAATGCCCAATTTCAACTTTATCACTTTTTTTTTTTCAGTGCTAGGTATGGAACCCACGGTGGCTCCATGTATGCCAGGCAAGCATTCTACCACTGAGCTACACCCACAGTGCACACCCTAAATTCAACTTCCAAACACATCGCAGAACACTTTATTCGCTAAGACTTTTTGAATAAAATTAACTGTATAATTTTTATTTCACTTTGCTTTTGGAAACTCATATTATTTATTGTTAGTCCACATGATTTTTTTTTAACCATTTAGTGGGATTTTTTTTCCCTTCGGTATGGATATTCACAAGTTTGTAATTTTCAGAATCATTTTTTCACCCCAAAAGCAAGTAATTCCAATGATCCTTTACCAACAGAAAGCTAACATTCGCCTGCTCTTTTTATATATGGGTTTGCCTGTCCTAATTATTTTATTTATTTATTTATTTTCAGTAGTGGGACTTGAACTCAGGGCCTGGGCACTATCCCTGAGCTTTTTTGCTCAAGGCTAACACTTTGAGCCACAGAGCCACTTCCAATTTTCTGTGGTTCACTGGATATAAGAGTCTCATGGACTTTCATACCCAGGATGGCTTTAAACTATGATCCTCAGATCGAAAGCCTCTTGAGTAGCTATGATTACAGGCATAAACCACCAGAGCCTGGCTTCCTAATCTTTTTATTTTATTTTTTTTATTTTTTTTTTTGTCGGTCATGGGGCTTGAACTCTGGGCCTGGGCACTGTCCCTCAGCTCTTCAGCTCAAGGCGAGCGCTCTACCACTTGAGCTACAGCACCACTTCCGGTTTTCTGGTGGTTTATTGGAGATAGGAGTCTCACGGTCTCTACTGCCCGGGCTGGCTTTGAACCGCGATCCTCAGATCTCAGCCTCCTGAGTAGCTAGGATTACAGGCGTGAGCCACCAGCGCCCGGCTCCTAATCTTTTTAAATAAACAATCATACAGTAGAATGTGGTGTTGTGTCTATCTTCCTTTACTTACTGCTTTCAAGATCTGTTCATGTTGTAGCGTATCAGTACTCCAATCCTTTTTTTAATGGATGGATAATATTCCATAATATTTTTTCATCCATTCACCAGCTGATGGACATTGGATGTTTCCATCCATATCTTAGGTTCATGCTAAGCACATCTCTGCGCATTGTATGGATAGATACTCAATTCTCTAGGGCACTGCATTTTGTGTGCTTTGGTATCTTGGTGGTGCGCTTGCCTCTGCGCGCTTATGTCCTCAGAATTAGACATGCACCTGCACCTTTGCTCCCCCTTCTCTCACCTCTCAGAGGTCTCAAGGGACAGGCTGGCTTTCTCCTCCTTGTGGTCACTGCCACTACCTGAACGATGCAGGCTCCGGCGGGAGTGTTTGCGCCGAGGTTGCTCCCGATCGGGTGTGTCATCCTGCTCCACAGTCTCACTCTCCACGTAAGGGTAGGCCACCAAGTTGATGTAACCATCACTATCCCCCTCAAAACAGACTGAGACCACTCCTGTTGATAAAAAACAAAACAGTCAGTCACTAAATCTCAACACAAACCGTCCTAGGAGTTGGGAGACTGTCAGCACTCATTTTGTACAGCACACAGACCCACAATCACATGACAAAACCAGGACAACCGAGCCAAGAAACCATAAACCCAAACAAACTTGCTACTCTCATGGAAATGCCGAGCGACTAACCTTTGTATTCAGGGGTAAACTCTTTCATCTCAGGAGGGAGGGACTCGTAGAAGCGCTGTTCCCGGGAGATGAGGGGCTTGCACACAGTGTGGTCGTCGTAGCGCATCATGCTGCTGTGTCCGCCCACCTGGTGGATGAAGGGCTCCAGGAGGACTCCCCGGTTTCCGGCCCGACCTGCGTTCTTGCCATACTGCCCCACTTCCATGGTTTGACAAACACACATTGCGTTGGGGGCCGGTTGCACACTGACGGCTAAGGATGCAGCACATGGGCCACAAAGAGAGAGCTAGGTAGAAGATCCTGGTGAGTGGAAGGCCAATGGTCAGAGCTTGCTCAGCTTATTATTTGGTCCTAAGGAAAACGAAAGAGGAAAAAGGAATTGAAATGTCTGGTAATGGCTGATGAAATGGTTCAAGTGGCAGGGTGCCTTCCTAGCAAGTACAGGACCCAGAGTTCAAACCCCAGTGCCACACACACACACACACACACACACACAAAAGCAACATCTGGCAAACTAAGATGGTGGTGCACACGTATAATCGCAGTATTTGGGAGACTACATAGTGAGACCTTGTCTTGGGGGGAAAAAAAAAATCTAGCAAGTCAGTCTCCTGGGGCTCCCTCATCTTTATTCCTAGTGCTCAGAACCCTTCTAAATTCTCCAGGGATTTTATTTTAGAGTTATAGTATGTTACAGCTATTAAAAAGGCAATTATCTGGAAGGCACTGGTGGTACATACCTATAATCCTAGCTGCTTGGGAAGTAGAGATTAAAAGATTGCAGCCTGGGAATGAAAGATCATAGATCTCAACTGGGCATGGTAGTGTATGCCTTTCATGCCAGCTACAATGGGCAGCTTAAGATACATGGATCAGCCGGACGCTGGTGGCTCATGCCTGTAATCCTAGCTACGCAAGAGGCTGAGATCTGAGGATCATGGTTCAAAGCCAGCCCGGGCAGGAAAGTCCATGAGACTCTTATCTCTACTAAACCACTAGAAAACCCGTAGTAGTGGCGTTGTAGCTTGAGTGCTCGCCTTGAGCTAAAGAATGCAGGGATAGTGCTCAAGCCCAGAGTTCAAGCCCCATGACCAAAGGGGGGGAAAAAAAAAGATACATGGATCAGAGTCCAGGTATGAGCCTATCTCAAAAATAACCTGGAGGTGTGGATCACTGGTAAAGCAGCAAGTGGTCTAGCAAGTACAAAGGACCTGAGTTCAGACTCTAGTACTGCCAAAAAAAAAAAAAAAAGGCCGATTGCCCAGTTTACTTCAAATTTCAATACTGAAATAAAGATTTTTTTCTCTCTCCAAATATCTTCCTGATTCAAGGGAAGGATTATTGCCTGAGAAATAAGATCTGACACATCAGACAGCAGGGAGCCATCTCTATTTGAGGCACTGGGGCAGGAGTCAAGCTGTTAAATATTGTTAATGTTAAGCCTTTAATAAGCCTTTTTATTTATGCTTTTTTTGTTGTTGTCGGTCATGGGGCTTGAACTCTGGGCTTAAGCGCTGTCCTTGCACTCTTCAGCTCAAGGCGGGTGCTCTACCACTTGAGCCACAGTGCCACTTCCGGTTTTCTAGTGGTTTATTGGAGATAAAAGTCTCATGGACTTTCCTGCCTGGGCTGGCTTTGAACTGTGATCCTCAGATCTCAGCCTCCTGAGCAGTTAGGATTACAGGCGTGAGCCACTGGTACCCGGCTGCTTTTTCGTTTTTTTTTTAAAGTCAGTTGTAGGGCTTGAACTTAGGGCCTGGGCACTACTGCTGAGCTTTTTTGCCCAAGGCTAGTGCTCTCCCACTTTAAGTCACAGCTCCACTTCTATTTGTTAGGTGGTTAATTGGAGGTAGAGTCTCATCGCCTTTCCTGCCCAGGCTGGCTTCAAACCATGACTGTCAGACGAACTTAGCCTTCTCAGTAGCTAGGATTACAAGAGGGAACCACCAGCACCCTGCTTTTATTTTTTACTTTTTCTTAACATAAACTATGAGGTTGAGGACTGAGAAGACTTCATTCCCTAACTGACAGCTGTTAGATCCTTTTCTGGTGTCCCAGCGCCCTTGAGCAAAGTACCATCAGCCAAGCAGCCAGCCAGACTGCCCTCAAGCCAGCATCAGCTTCCATGAGCACTCCACAAACATGTCGAGGAAGCTACATGATGAAGTACAACTCCAGTTCCCAAAGGAACCATATTTTCTACCTTCACAAGACAGTGAACTTTTATGACTCTACAGCCATTTCCATCCAGACCGCAGCAGCAGCAGCACTTCCTACTATGGCCCAGTAGGGAGGCTGGTGACTGATGCAAACAAACCCTTTACTTGTGTAACAGACTACCATAACTGATGACAGGTCAGGGCCCTTAACGTGGCATGACTGGTGCCAACAGTCCTTCATTTGGATGAAGGAATGGTCATAATTGGTGGAGACAACCTTGCCACATCCCCTTTCCTGGCTGTAATATAAGCAAGGCTGGTTCACCTCACTTTATGAGTCAGCCAAAAGACACTCTCCTGTGCTCTTACACTCCCCCAACTACCGGTATTGTAACATTTGGACCTGTAAAGACTTCTCTCTCGTGGTCTTCGTCTATTTTAATTTCCTTCATTCGTAGAGCAGATGAGCTGTGAAGATGTAAAGAGGAACAAGTACAAGCCGTGGCGGCGACAGCAGCCGTGGCCGAGGCAGCTGACTGGGGAGCTGATGGTGATGGCAGCAATAGTGACTGCGGACCTCCCAGAGCCACCATCCAGCAGCAAAGCGACAATGCCCACAGTAGGAGCAACAGGAGGCACAAATGGCAGACACAATGAGGAACAGTCAAAGTAGACAGAAAATGAGAGCTGAGGCTAAAGAAAGTCAGGAGAAAAGGCTAGGGAGCCAGAAAGAAGGAAATATAGACCCGGGGCTTCTAAAGTCAAGTGCCCTGGGACCTAACCCCTGAGGTGCAGAAGCTGCACACTTTTTACAGACCTTCACCAAAGCTAAAGACCTACTGCAGTCTCCAGTCATCCTTCAGGTGCTACTTGCTAAGGACTACAACAACATGCTGAGGGCCCAGAATAGCTCCAGGAGCTTCTCCTCTTCTACCCATGATTCCTATCCAAGTAGAGCAGAAGGCTCCCAGCCAGCTGAATGCTAACGAATCTTCCAACTTCAAGGTACTAAGGCCCAGAAGCCATTCCTTTGTGTTATAAAAGCATTAAAAAATAAATAAAGAGCTGGGTGGTGTCTCACCTCTGTAATCCTAGCTACTCAAGAGGCTGAGACCTAGGATTGAAATTGTAAGGCCAGACAGAAAAGTCCAGACTTTATCTGCAATTAACCAGCAAAAGAGCTGCACGTGGAGGCTTAGCTCACGTGATACAGTACCAGTGTGAGCAGAAAAGCCAAGCCCTACACCAGCACACACCCCCAAAAAGAGGATGGGTTTATATTTTTACAGATGATACTTTTTTGGGGGTGGGGGTGCCATCCTGGGGCTTTGAGTCAGGGCCACAGCTCCATTTGTGTTTTTTGTTTGGTTTGGTTTTGGTGGTTAACTAGAGAGATAAGTGTCTCATAGACTTTCCTGCCCAGGCTGGCTTGGAACCATGATCCTCAGATCTCGACCTCCTGAGCAGTCAGGATTACAGACATGAGACATGGGTGCTAGGCCAAGTTTTTTGTTTTCTTTTCTAATATTAAGCCTTTAAACCAAAAAGCTTCAGAACAAAAAGGTAATGCGGCTTTACAAAGAACAAAGTATGTTGGTCATGTGGCAGAATTCCAAATCAGTAAATAAAGAGAACATAAAATTCCTTTAGACTCTCAAAAAATATTTGAAAAGTATTTTTGATATAAGAAATGCCTAATTAAATGCACCTAGACAAGAACAGCAACAATAAAAAGCTTAAAGTATGCAAAAAAAGAACTTAATGAAGATTATTTTGTAATCAAAGATACAAAAGAAACAAAAGCAAGAAAATTAAGCAGACACAAATAATTTCAACAATAATCAATGAGCCAGATCAAAGTCCATGCTAAACTTAATTTAGACAAAGGAAAGTATAAGGAATTTTTGGTTCTGTTTTTACTTCTTTAACATAGAAAGTCTTTAAAATGGCACTTAATAAAAAGTCTTGGCAGGACAGGGAAGTTGGCTCAGTAGTAGAGTGCTTGCCTTGCATGCATGAGGCCCTGGGTTCGATTCCTTAGCACCACATAAGCAGAAAAGGCCAGAAGTGGCACTGTGGCTCAAGCGGTAGTGCTAGCTGTGAGCTGAGGGACAGCGCCCAAGCACAGAGTTCAGGCCCCAGGCCTCATGACCGACCAAAAAAAAAAAAAGTCCTGGCAAATTAGAATCAGCTCTGGTGGCCAAACAAGATCACAGTCTCCACAACAATTCCAAGAATATATCTGGCCAACATATTCTTTAGTCAGGCACAAACAAATGGAAGAGCAGCAGGTATGTACTTACTTAGGCTTAGTTAGAACTCCAAATTCTATGGCCAACATTTATGGCCACAGGTTAATCACTGGGATTTTTTTTTTTTTTCCAGGGCTGAGGACCGAACCCAGGGCCTTGCATGCGCCGGGTGGGCGCCCTTCCACTGGGCTAAACCCCCAGCCCCAATCACTGGGATTTTTTTTTTTGAGGTCCGGTCGTGGGGCCTGAACTCTGGGCCTGGGTGCTGTCCCTCAGCTCTTCAGCTCAAGGCTAGCGCTCTACCACTTGAGCCACAGCATCACTTCCGGCTTTTTTCTTTTTGCTTATCTGGTGCTGAGGAATCGAACCCAGGTCCTCGAGCATGCAAGGCAAGCGCTCTACCACTGAGCCACCTTCCCAGCCCCAATCACTGTGATTTTTAAATGCAATTATTTTTCCTTCTTATGTTTTTGTTTGTATAGCTCTTTTGTTTTTGCTGTTTCTGCAATATTTTTTATAAAGTGAAGTATGTCTTCACATTTCACAGGAAATTTGCTAACTGCCCTCAAGATTTCATTAAAACAGGGTCATAAATATAGTATTATTACCTCTTTTAAAGGTCAATATATCATTCTCTGCTCACAATTATGCTAAGCAAGACCCACAGGACTACTACAGGGCTGTGACTTTAACTAGCAAGGTAAAGCATCACAGAATCAGTCAAATCTTGCCTAACCCACTTACAAGTGCTACATAGGGTCAAATCTGGGAAGCACAGTGTTAGATGGATGCAAGAAATGCTTCTGAAATAAATGAGAACATCTAAACTGCCACCAATCCTACTGAGGACAAAAGCTAAAGAGAAAGTTTCTATACAACTGGAAGACAGAAGGGACAATACCAGGCTTGGTCATACTGTAGCTAAACTAAAAATGTAGCTGAGCTTGGTAGGAGCAAGCTGACAAGACTAAAGAAAACAAACCCTCAAATGACTTGGGAGACGGTTGCACACACCTCCTCACCAGGGGTGTTTCCCGTCATACAGCTTTTGCATAAAATCCGCTTGTTCTATTTCTGAGCAGAACAATAATTCATACTAATAACTCATACTAATTTCAATTATCTATTTACTAGGTTTATCAGTGGATTGCTACCTTATACAGTAGTGATTTTCATGTATGTCCTACTAGTAAAACACAGATTAAATGTATGTATGTAAAACACGATAGTGAAAACCCCTTGGTACAATTAATACGTAGTAAAAAAAAAAAAAAATGACAGACAAGTAAAACTGGCTCTGTGGGAAGGGTATCAATGGGGAAGGGGGCACAATAACCCTCCCACAGGGCCAGTTTTACTTTCAAGCAGAAAGGGTGAACAAGGGGGCTGGGAAGGTGGCTCAGTGGTAAAGCGCATGCCTTGCATGCATGAGGCCCTGGGTTTGATTCCTCAGCACCAAATAAGCAGAAAAAGCTGGAAGAGGTGCTGTGGCTCAAGTGGTAGAGTGCTAGCCTTGAGCTGAAGAGCTGAGGGACAGTGCCCAGGCCCAGAGTTCAGGCCCCACGACCAGCAAGAAAAAAGAAAAAGAAAAAGAAAGGGTGAACGAGGATGAATATGGTCAAAGTTTGCAAATATGAAAACAGAACAGTGAAATATGAAATTCTTTTACCAGGGGGGAGGAGAGCAAGGGAGATACAACATGCACATACGAAAATGTCATGATGAATCCTTTTATTTTTTGGGGGGGGGGGTCTTCAGCTCTTCAGCTCAAGGCTAGTGCTCTACCACTTGAGCCACAGTGCCATTTCTGGCTTTTTTTTTTTTTTCTGCTTATGTGGTGCTGAGGAATCCAACCCAGGGCCTCATGCATGCAAGGCAAGCGCTCTACCACTGAGCCACCTTCCCAGCCCATGATGAACCCTTTATACAACTAATATATGCTAATAAAAATTGTTCAAAACAATTTACTGCATTATACTAGTGTTTTTCATATACATTCTACTATTAAAAAGGTAAAATATGAAAATAAAATCTTTACACCCAGGAAAGTTTTAGTTAATCATAAAACTGATCTTTTTAGATTATCTTGGGGCCTCATTTTAATTTCCCCAAGGAAAGGAGAGCAATAGAAGGGGTGAGATTGATTGGACTATAATGTAAATGTGTGGAAATGTCACAATGAAACCCCATCCATATACCTAATATATACAAATATACTAATACATACACACATATTAATGGTTACTAATTTAGAATAAGAAAAATCCCCAGCCCCATACCTACTAAAAAGAGAATGGGTTATCAGAAATCTTCCCAAGTGCCAGGTGCCAGTGACTCATGCCTATAATCTTAGCTACTCAGGAGGCTGAGATCTGAGGACAGCCTAGGCAGGGAAATCTGTGAGACTCAAAGTGGTACAGCACTAGCCCTGAGCAAAGAGCTCAGGAACAGCACCCAAGTAATAAGTTCAAGCCCCACGACCAAAAAAAAAAAAAAATCTTCCCAAAAAGAAACTCTTGCCTGATACTGGTTATCAATTCCTGAACTTTGGAAGGTGGGAACAGGAAGATTACAGGTCAAGCCTAGCGTTGAGATTATCCTAAGTGTCATATAAGACCCTGTCTCAAGGCTGGGAAGGTGGCTCAGTGGTAGAGCGCTTGTCTTACATGCCTGAGGCCCTGGGTTCGATTCCTCAGCACCACATAAGAAAAAAGCCGGAAGTGGCGCTGTGGCTCAAGTGGTAGAGCCTTGAGCTGAAGAGTTGAGGGACAGCGCCCAGGCCCAGAGTCCAGGCCCCACGACCGGACCCAAAAAAAAAAAAAAAAAACCTTGTCTCAAAAAGAAATAAACAGTAAGTTAAAAAAAAAAATCACAGCCAGGTGCCAGTGGCTCATACCTATAATCCTAGCTATTCAGGAGGCTGAGATCTGATGATCATGGTTCAAAGCCAGCCCGGGCAGGAAAGTCTGTAGAAAACCTGAAGTGGCGCTGTAGCTCAAGTGGTAGAGAGCTCACCTTGAGCTGAAGAGCACAGGGACAGTGTCCAAGTCCAGAGTTCAAGCCCCACGACTGACGAAAAAAAAAAATCACATGGAGCTGTGTGGTAGATGGGAGGACTCAATATTGCTAAAGTGTCAATTCCCTCCAAAAACTTAATAGATTCAGTGGAATCTCAATGCCACCAGACTTCTTTCCAGAAACTAGTAAATTAACTTTAAAATGTATATAAAGCATACAATGAACTGGAGAGGAGAGGAGAGGAGAGGAGAGGAGGAGGGAGGAGAGTAGAGGAGGGGGGAGGACAGGAGAGGAGAGGAGAGGAGAGGAGAGGAGAGGAGAGGGGAGGGGAGGGGAGGGGAGGGGAGGAGAGGGGAGAGGAGGAGAGGAGAAGAGAAGAGAGGGGAGGAGAGGAGAAGAGAGGGGAGGAGAGGAGAGGAGGGGGAGGAGAGGAGAAGGGAGGGGAGGGGAGGGAAGGGGAGGAGAGAGGAGGGGGGAGGGAGGAGAGGAGGGGGGAGGAGAGGAGAGGAGGGGGGATGAGAGGGGGAGGGAGGGAGAGAGAGAGCACGAGTGAGCGAGAAAGAGCCAGCGAGAGCGAGCACCTTGAGCATGCTAAGCATATGTTCTACTTCTAATCTACATGCCTAACCCTGCTCCCCAATCCCCTTTCCCTTCCTTCTCCTTCCCTCCCCTCCTTTCCTGGAAGTACAGGGACTTGAATCCTGGGCCTTGCATATGCTAGGCAAGCAAAAGAATCTGGAATATTCAAATCAATGCTGATAAAAAGGATAAAACTGAGCAAGGCACTAGTGGCTCATGCCTATAATCCTAGCTACTCAGAAGGCTGAGATCTAAGGATTGTGGTTTGAAGCCAGCCCAGACAGGATATTTCGTGAGATGTTTATCTCCAATAAAGTACTCAAAAAAAAAAAAGTACTCAAAAAAGTCAGAAGTGGTACTGTGGCTCAAGTGGTAGAGCACTTGCCTTGATCAAAAGAAGCTCAGGGATAGGGCCCAAGCTCAGAGTCCAAGCCCCTAGGACTTGGGGTGTGGGGAGGTGCAGGATACAACTGGATGATTTATACTACTGACTCCATGATTTGCTATAAAGCTACAGTAGTGGGTTACTGGGAAATGAGATAAACAGACTAGTGGAAGAGAATAGTTATTCCAGAAATAAGCCTACACTTACACAGTCAATTGTTTTGTGCATGTGCCTGTGTGTGTGCACGTGCGCACAAGCACACACATGCACACACAGGTAGTGGTCTTGAACTCAGGACCTCAGGTTCCCCCATGGCCTTTTCATTCACCACTTGAGCCACCTCCACTTGTGTCTTTTTGCTGGTTAAGTGGAAATAGGAGTCTCATGGATTTTTCTGCCCTTGCTGGCTTCAAACTATGATCCTCAGACCTTAGCCTCTTCAGTGGCTAGGATTATAGGCATGAACTACTAGCACCCAACCTAGTACCTTTAAACTGTTTCAAATTTTTGACATTTTTTACTTCCTATGTAGTGCCCTCTTCCCTACAGGATAGGCTAAAGTGAAAAACATGACAGCAAGCATGGTAGAACATGCCTGCACTCCCAGCTACCCTGAAGGCTGAGGCAAGTAAGAGGATCACTGAGCCCCAGGTGTAAAGTGCTTGTCTACCAAGTCCAAAGCTCTGGGAAAGAGAGGGAAAGGAAGGAGAGAGGGATAATGAAGAGGAAATAAGGGAGGGAGGAAGAAAAAGTGAGATGACTATGTAATTTGGTTAAGAAGGCACCATAGTTTCTTCTGTATTCTGTTTTAGATCATTTGCCCAAGAGGTGAAACTCATGTCATAGGACGTCCAAAGAAGCTCCAGTGCAGGTACAAAAGAACTGAGCCCTCCAGCCAACAGCCAAGTAAATCTTGAAAAAGACCCTGTGGCTGCAGGCAAACCTTAGATGTTTATAGCCTGAGAAGGCATCTTGACTGCAGATTTCTTGAGCCAGACCACTCTGCTAAGCCATTCTTTTTTGGGGGGATGAGGGTGGGGGTTAGTCATGGGGCTTGAAATCTGGGCATGGGCACTGTCCCTCAGCTCTTCAGCTCAAGGCAAGTGTTCTACCACTTGAGCCATAGTGCCACTTCCGGGTTTTCTGGTGGTTAATTGGAACTAAGAGTCTCATGACTTTCCTGCCTGGGCTGGCTTTGAACCATGATTCTCAAATCTCAGCCTCCTAAGTAGCTAGGATTACAGGCATGAGCCACTGGGGCCCAGCTCCATTCTTGAATTCTTAACCCTCAGAAGCAAAGGTTTGCTTTTTAAATGGCTACATTTGGGAGTCAATACTAAATACAAAAACAACAAATCAATGTTGCTGGTATTGGAACAAGTAGATAAAATCCTTGTGGAGAAGATAAATCTCAATTGCAATTTCATACATCAACATAGATTAATTCAGGGACTGGAATGTGGCTTGTTTAGCATGCATGAAGCCCTCAGTTTGATTCCTTAGTACCACATAGACAGAAAAAGTCGGAAGTGGCGCTGTGGCTTAAGTGGTAGAATGTTAAGCCTTGAGCAAAAAAAAAAAAAAGCTCAAGAACAGTGCCCAGGCCCTGAGTTCAAGCCCCAGGACTGGCAAAACAAACAAACAAACAAAAAACCCAAAGACTAATTCAAGATGAATCAGAGATGGAAATGTAAAAGCTAAAACTATAAATTAAGTGAAAACAGAAAGTTGTGGTGCTGGGAAGGTGGCTCAGCAGTAGAGTGCTTGCCTTACAAGCATGAGGCCCTGGGCTCAATTCCTCAGCACCACATAAATAGAAAAGGCTGGAAGTGGTGCTGTGACTCAAGTGGTACAGTGCTAGTCTTGAGCTGAAGAGCTAAGGGACAGCACCCAGGCCCAGAGTTCAGGCCCCAAGTTCAGGCCCCATGACCACCACCACCACCAACAACAACAAAACCCACAACTAAAATTAAAACCCCTAAACCAGGTACCTACTGATTATAATCCAACAACTAAGGAGGTTGGGATTTAAGAGAATTGTGGTGCAAAGCTAGCCTAGACCAAAAAAAGTCCATGAGGAAATTCCATCTCCAAAATAACCAATAAAAAACCTGGCTGGCTAGGCACCAGTGGCTCATACATGTAATCCTAGCCACTCAAACAATCAGATATCTAGAAGATGGCAATTTGAAGCCAGTTGAGAAAAAAAATAAAGAAAAAAAGTCTGAGACTGTGGTCTCCCACCTCCATTTACCTAGAGGCCTCACATGGTAGACTATCAGCAGTGAGCAAGAAAGCTGAATGAGAGCACACAGTATTGAGATCAAACCCTGGACTGACAAAAAATAAAAAGTAGCTAAGTATGGAGGTGTATGCCTATGAGTCCCACCATGAAGTAAGACCTTATTTCAAAGAATGGCTGAAGTGATGGAGTACCTGTCTAGCAAGTATAAATCCCAGTACTGTACTGCCCCCCAAAGAAAAGTTACCAAATTTTGCCCACTTTATACATGTTTTATGTCCCCCAAAGAGTTATCTGAAAAGAAATTTTCTTTTAATTTTAAAAGAAAATTCTAACATGGGCTAGTGTTCTATGTAGCCAAAACCTTGGTTATCAGAATTCTCATTTAAAGCTTCTCATACCAAACACTGGGGGCTCAGACCTGGAATCCTAGCTATTGAGGCTGAGACCTACAGGATAGTAGTTTGAGGCAAGACAAGACAGAAAGTCTGCAAAATACCGTCTCCAAAATAACCAACAAAATATTGTACTGCAGGTGTGGCTCAAGTAGTTGAGCATCAGTCACAAGCAAGCAAGTGAAAGTGCAGTCAATTTAAAAGCTAGTAACTGACTCTCATCCCCCTAAAAATACTTTCCCACATTTCTTAAGGAGTTAAACTATTAAAGAATAGATGAAATTTCATGTTTCTGAAGTTCATCCATATTGTAACATGTCAAAACTTTTTTATTGCAGAATAATACACCGTTCTATGTCCATACCATATTTTATTTATTTATCAGTTAACACTGATAAGCTAAATCCAAATAAAAATTTTAGGGATGAGATCAGAGCAGATTTTTCTAAGGGCTCAACAAAACACAGTCCCTATTGGGATCCAGCAAAGATGTGAACATATATTACCAACAAAATTCATTTATAATGCCTCCTACATAAAGCAACTTCAAACCATAACAACAAAGTCTTTTTTTTTTATCATTTTTTATAAAAGAACCAAAACCAGCCAGGCACAGTGCTCACGCCTGTCATCCTAGCTACTCAGGAGGCTGAGATCTGAGGATCACAGTTCAAAGCCAGCCTAGGCAGGAAAGTTCATGAAGTAGAGCTGTGGGTCCAGTAGTAGAGTACCAGCTTTGAGCACCAAAGCTCAACACCCTGAGTTCAAGCCCCAGGACCAGCAAAGAAAAAAAGAACCAAGATATCTTAAATTTTCCCACCCAGAACCCAATCCTGTTGTAGAAGAAATGAAAATCTGCATTTAAAAATCAGTGCAAAAAGCTGGGTAGCACTGGTTCATGCCTGATATGGCTATTCCAAAGGCTGAGACCTAAAGGATCAAAGATTAAGTCCAGCAGAGCAGAAAAATCTGCAAAACTTCCACCTCCATTAGCCAGCAAAATGCTAGACTTGAGAGGGATGGCTTAAGTGGTACAGTATGCCACAAACAAGTAAGCCAAAAGCCAAATGAGAATGTGAGACCCTGAGTTCAAGCCCCAGTACTGACACCCCAAAAAATAGCAAGTACAAAAAAGCAGGCTTGATGGTTCATGCTTATAATCCTCACTACTCAGGAGACAAAAGATGATGCCAACCTAGGCAAAAATAAATTTGTGAGATCCCTATCTCAATCAATTTTTTTTTTTTTTGGTCGGTTGTGGGGCTTGAACTCTGGGCCTGGGCACTGCCCCTCAGCTCTTCAGCTCAAGGCTAGCATTCTATCACTTGAGCCAGTGTGTCACTTTCGGTTTTCTAGTGGTTATTAGAGATAAGAGTCTCACTGATTTTCCTGCCCAGGCTGGCTTTGAACCTCGATCCTCAGATCTGTCTCCTGAGTAGCTAGGATTATAGGCATGAGCCACCAGCACCTGGCCCTCAACCAATTTTTTTAAAAAGTCGGTCATGTACCTGTTATCCTAGCTACATGGGAAGCATAAACAAGGGAGGCATAAGCAAGGTCATATGTTTATGACCCTTAGGCAAAAAGATCCTAGAGGTTGAAAGCATGGCCCAGTTGGTAGAGAACTAGCCAATAAGTGAAAGCGTCAGGTATCGAGTTTAAGTCCTCAACTCAGACCAAAAAAAAAGCGAGACCCTATATAGAAAATAAGGCAACAAGACTCAGAGAACTGGGGAGTGGCTCAAGAATAGAGCATCTGCTTAGTAAGTATGATGCCGAGTTCAAATCCCAGTACTATTAAAAAAAAGTATTAAAAAATAATCAGTGAAAAGGCAGACTCAGTGGCATTAGCACACAAAATACCTGTTTATTTTCTAGCACCAAACCAGAGACAGATTACTAGGTAGTCTTTCCCCAGCTCTACCTATCACTGCTCCTTAACTGTGTCAGGGCAGCAGAAAATAGGAGGGAAACAGTAAATTATCTGTATCGACACAAGCCCAAAACTCAATCAAAAAGAGAACCTTCCTTAGAATATCGAAGGAGGGGGGTAACAAATTCAAAAAGAAATGTACTCACTACCTTACGTATGTAACTGTAACCCCTCTATGTGTCACCCTGACAATAAAATTTTAAAGAAAAAGTATTACTACACCATGCCAAGATCATTTAATTTGCTGTCAGAGTCATTTTAGCAAGGAGGAAAGTGGGCCACACGGCCCAAATTTTGTTTTGTTTTTTAGGCCTTATTTCTGCCCTTGGGGCGAGTTCTGCAGCGCTGAGGATGGGTCTCCCTCCACAAGGCACTAGAGACAACCTATGCAAGCACTTCAGGCACAGTAAGAAGTAGGAATCAGCAAATCTTCATTTCTACTTGTCCACTTCAGCCATTTCCCTGTTTGATTACAGATGTGTCCAACTCACACATCTCATATTTGACAGGGGACTGTTACCTTACATCTTGAATATAAAAGACACAGAAAGAGAGCTAGACGCCAGTGGCTCACACCTTGCAATCAATCTCAGCTACTCAGGAGGCTGAGATCTGAGGATCGAGGTTCAAAGCCAGCCTGGGCCATGAGACTCTTCTCTCCAATACACTACTCAGAAAAAGTCAGAAGTGGCATTCTGGCTCAAGTGGTAGAATGGTAACCTTGAACACAAAGAGGCTCAGAGACATCGCCCAGGCTGAGTTCAAGAAAGAAAAAAAAAAAAAAAGGTACAGAAAGAAATTAGGTCCTATCAGAAAAAAACCAAAAAGTTATTCTTTTTTAAGCAGTATTTGAACTCAAGAGCCTCAAGCTCACAAAGCAGGCACTCTAGTACTTGAGCCATGCCCCTAAGCCATTTTTTACTTAGTTTTCAGGTAGGGTAACACTGACCTACTGACTCTAATCCTTCCTACATAGGTCTCCCACATGGCTAAGATCACAGAGGTGCCCCACCATGACTGGCTTTTTGTTGAAATAGGGCCTCAAATTGAGATCATTCCAAACTCCACTTCCTACGTAGCTGGGATATAGAAGTACACCACTATATCTGGCCAGAAAAAATTATTCTTACACAAAACTATGAACACTGTATACATGTATGTGACTATATCACAATGAAATCCCCTGTACTGGTATTTCAAAAGGAAAAGAAGCCACTATGGAGGCACTTGTCTGTAATCTCAGCACTTGGGAGGCTGAAAGAGGCCAGCCTGGATTATGTAGCAATACACTGGTTAAAAAAAAGAAAGAAAAAAATAGAGCCGCTGGTGGCTCACGCCTGTAATCCTACCTACTCAGGAGGCTGAGATCTGAGGATCTCGGTTCAAAGCCAGCCTGGGCAGGAGAGACCAGGAGAGACGGTGAGACTCCTATCTCCAATAAACCACCAGAAAACCGGAAGTGGAGCTGTAGCTAAAGTGGTAGAGCGCTCACCTTGAGCTGAAGAGCTGAGGGACAGCGCCCAGGCCCAGAGTTCAAGCCCCACGACCGACAAAAAAAAAATAGAGCAAATACTATTATTTTGTTGCCCAAGAGCCATAATGCTGTGTGTTATTAGTTTAAGGAGGGAACAGAATATTCCCAGACTGAAACGTTCTAAGTGTGTCTTACAATGAAGATAGGCAGTACCTAATATGGACTCTGGATATAAAGGTAAGTAAAGGCACGGGGCATCCCAAACAGGGGCAAAGGTCATGAGTAGAGATTAAGAATGGAATGGTTATTTTTTTTTTTTTTTTGGGTCCGGTCGTGGGGCCTGAACTCTGGGCCTGGGCGCTGTCCCTCAGCTCTTCAGCTCAAGGCTAGTGCTCTACCACTTGAGCCACAGCGCCACTTCCGGCTTTTTTCTTTTTGCTTATGTGGTGCTGAGGAATCGAACCCAGGGCCTCGAGCATGCAAGGCAAGTGCTCTACCACTGAGCCACCTTCCCAGCCCTGGAATGGTTATTGAGAAGTGGAATAAAAAGCCTAGGGAAGAGGGTTTGAGCTGGCTGGGCCACAGCTCCTTGAATGTCACATTATAATGGACACCAGTTCTCATTCCACAACCCCACAGAAGCTCCTGACTTCAGATAGGATCCTATGTCTGTTAAGTTCCTACTTGTTGTCCATAATAGTCACAAGTACTAAGCTATACAGGGTGATTAACACCTATAATTCTAGCACTCCAGAGGTAGAGGTAGGAGGATTCTAAGTTGAGGTCTGCCAGGGATAACAAAGCAAGCTCCAGAGCGGCCTCCAACACATGACAACAGGTTGTTTCCAATTCTAACACACTACTGCATTTCCTTTAATCAAATTGACAGTGAGATCTTGCCTTGAAAAATCAAAAGTGCTGAAGTACACAGGTAAATTCTGCAAAGATAAAGTGGCTACTATTATAACAAGTTTCATTCATTTGCACTTAAAAATGCTCAGTGCATAAGTATTGTTATCCAATGCCTTTGGGCACCTGTTTAAGCATCATCAACTACTCATAAACATTCATGAGGTAGTGAAAGCATTCAACAAAGACAATAAAGTTCCTGGGTATTTTGATTTCCTTAGGACAGTAGTTCTAATATAGGGCTACAGCAAGTATGGATGTTAAAAGGCCCTTAAATTTCCTAAAACTGTATGCCAAAGCAATTGGTAAGAACTAAGGACAGACTACTTTTTCTTCTCTTTTTGTATTTTAAAGGAATCCAATATCCAAAATAGGGCTCTAACTTAGAATAACTGCTATTTTAACAAAAATAGCTACATTAACTTCTTAAAAGAACAAAAAGGCAGGAAAGGTTGGTTTGGGACAATTTTGAGAAGCTCCTAACATTTAATATCTCCCCCTAAGGACTACCCAAAGGGAAATGATGTTACCTAGGTCAAACTTCCCTAAAGAAGGGCTAGGAATGTGGTAGAGTGCTTGCCTAGCATGCATGAAGCCCTCAGTTCCATTCTTTAGAACCATATAGTGGTAGAGGGCTAGCCTTGAGCAAAAGAAGCTCAGGAACAGTGCCCAAGCCCTGAGTTTTAACTCCAGGACTGGCACAAAAAAAAGGGGGGGGAAAAATTAAAACCCTTCACTTAAAGGTTTTTTTTTTTTTTAAGTCAGTACTAAGCTAGGCACTGATGCTGAGATCTAAGAATTGCAGTTCAAAGCCAGCTGGGGCAGGAAAGTCTATGAGAATCTTACCTATAATTAACTATCCAAAAAGCTACTCTTATCCACAATTAACTACCAAAAAGCCTGATGTGAAGCTGTGGCTCAAGTGCATGTTAACTTTGAGCAAAGAAGATCAGGGGCAATGTCCAGGCCCTGAGTTCAAGTCCCAGGACTGTTTCCATCTCCCACCCCCCAATGGGGGGCGGGGGGGGAAGAGAGCTAATACTGCAAAATAATAATTTTTTAAAGATTAAAAAACACCTTGGTGGAGGGCAATAAAATAAAGATCATTCAATTTCTCTTTCTTCTCAAGCATAAAATCAGGCAAACAGTAACAAGCTACCTGCCTCTTCTGGTTTCAGCATCTGCTTTTCAAAAGAATCTTCAAAACAAGCTGGTTTCTTTTCAAATTAAACATTCAGAGGTGACATGACCCTAACTGAAACGAACAGAGTATTTGTTGCTTCATCTCTTAGTCATTTCATGCAGGTTTTGTATAACGATACACAATATGCCTATGTGGAGACGCCCAGGGAAATGTGTTTTTGCCAGGTGCCGGGTGGCTCATGCCTGTAATCCTAGCTACTCAGGAGGCTGAGACCTGAGGATCGAGGTTCAAAACCAGCCTGGGCAAGGAAAGTCCGGGAGACTCATCTTCAATTACCCATGAGAAGACTGGAAGTGGCGCTGTGGCTCAAGTGGTAGAGCGCTGGCCTTGAACTGAAGAGCTGAGGGATAGTGACCAGGCCGAGTTCAAGCCCAAAACCAACCAAAAAAAAAACCCCCAAAAACAGAAATGTGTTTTGGAACTGAAAAGAAGCCTTTCTAGCTGCATAATGTGCCTGGGATCTCTATCTTCCGCCTCTTGAAGGAAAGAGACCTAACTCTGTTTTTACAGAGCCTATTAATACACTTAGTATTGTTAAAACTGAATTTGTCAGCTAGATGCCAGTGGTTCATGCCTGTAATCCTAACTACTCAGGAGGCTGAGATCTGACAACTGAAGCTCAAAGCCAACCGATGCAATATAGTCTGTGAAATTCCTATCTCCAATTAACCACCAAGAAAATAAGAAATGGAGCTGTGGCTCAAGTGGTAGAACACTAGCCTTGAGAGGGGGAAAAAAAAAAACCTCTCAGGGACAGCCCTCAGGCTCTGAGTTCAAGCCCTAGGACTGGTACACCCCGTCCCCCCCCCAAATTAATTTGTCAGTTCAAGATTATCCAGAGCAAAAACAAGTATTCCTCCCCCCCAATTCTAATATACTCCTAGAGTACTATACTATCAAATACACTCCTAGTGTATTAGAAGAGATCAAATTAGTCCAGTTACCATCACAGTTATTCTCTTAAAGAATATGTTGTGCGGGTTTGTGCTTGTAATCCTACCTACTTAGGAGGCTGAGCTCTAAGAAAAAGGAAAGTGATTCAAATGCCAGCAGGAAAGTCCCTGACACTTATCTTCAATTAACCACCAAAAAGCTGGAAGTGGAGCCGGCTGAAGTGGAAGAGTGCTAACCCTGAGCAAAAGAGCTCAGGACAGCACCAAGGCCCAGTCAGTTCAAGCCTCAGGACTGGCACACACACCCACTCTCGCGCATGCGGCCCCGCACACACAAAGACACAGCAAACACCAAAAAGTGATGGTCGGGCACCCAAGTAAAATTTCAGTATTATGGCCTGGCGGTGGCTCACACCTGTAATCCTACCTACTCATGAAGAGGTTGAGATCTGAAGATCGAGGTTCAAAAGACCAGCCCCGGCAGTAAAAGCTCACGAGACTCTCATTTCCAATGAATTACCCCCCAAAAAAATAAAAAAATAAAAAAGCCAGAAGTGGAACTGTGGCTCAAGTGGTTGAGGCCCTAGCCTTGAGTACAAAAACTCAGGGCCAGAGCCTAGGCCCAGAGTTCAAGCTTCAGGACCCGCACCAATATATATTATATATATATTATATATATATTATATATATATTATATATATATTATATATATAATATATATGCACACACATATACGTATATATACACACACACATATATATATGCACACACATATATACGTATATATACACACATACATATATGTGTATACATGTATATATACACACATGTGTATACGTGTGTATATATGTATGCATAAATATATATTCTAGTATTGTGGATATTTATCCAGACTCTTCAAGAAGCAGCAAACGGCTCCACAGAAGGGGAGGCCTCGGGAAGAAGGTACCAAGAGGTTCTTCAACCAGCAAGAATCACAGGGCCGTGACACCAGCCCGTCTGGTTCTCGAAGCTTTTTCTTTCTGTTGTTTTTTGGGGCCTGTTGGATCTAATCTTAAGTCTCTAGCGGCCTGAAAATGAACTCTGGACTGATGATATCTAAGAAAGAGAGAAGCGTCATCTCCCACCCCCCCACCCCCGCCCCGGATCCCAACACCCCGGAGCAGGACCCCCACCAGGCTGACACGGAAAACGTTCCCAGACCTGCGGGGTCGGCGGGGCCCGGCGACTGCGGTCGGACAGAGCTGTTTTCCCGCTCCCTCGCGGGGCGGCCGGCCCTTCGGAGCACGGGGCTCTCCGACCTCCACCCAGGCTGCCCTCCCGGCCTCGGTGCCAGCCTCGCCCGAGGGATGTTCCAGCGGCGCTCGGCCGGCCTCCCGCGCGCCGACTCGCACCCCGCGCCCGCCGCCACCCTCCCCGCGGGCGTCGGGCGGGTCTAGCGGCCCCGGCTCCTGTCACTCACCCACCGGGCCCGGGCAGCGGGTGCCCAAGGCTCCCCACGGGAGCTGGGCCCCCCGGGCCTCCAGGTTTCGGCCCGCCCCCTGGCAGGCAGCGCAGGTGGCTGAGCCCCCGCAACAGCGGCCCCGCAGCGGCCGCTCGGTCCAGCTCCCGGCGCTGCCCACTGGGTACAGATCAACAACAAGATGGCGGCCAGCCGAGGGGGCGGGGGCCGGGCGTCATAGTAACCAGGACGGCAAAGAACCCGCCCCCGACTGAGGGGATTCCCCAATCAACAGCTGCTTCTCCCGAATCCTGGAGGACCGCTTCCCACGGACAGGTCAGTTGGTCCGTCAGTCACAGCCTGCCTCTCACGCCCCGTGCCGAATGCCCGGGGCACGTGACTGTGACGGCACGGGTTGGCGCATGCGCCGCGTTCTTGGAGTGTGCGGGCGGCGGCGCAGCTTCGGCTTGGTTACACGCAGGCCCGCGCGCGCGCGCCCTTGGCTTCACGGGTCTGCGTAGCTCGCTGGTGCCCAGCCCGCAACGGCTTGTCACCCTGGCGCGCCCATTTAGCCAGCCGTGAGATCTATTGACTTTCTTTGTCTCTCACCCTTAGGGTTGACCCTCATTCATTGGGGTGCGCAGAAGAGAGGCCTGGCCAAGGTCAACTCAGTCCCTGGAAGTGGAGGTAACTGGGTCTCGAACCTCCTCCTTACTAGCCCCAGAGTGTCCAGAGCCTCTTCCTGGCATCTTCCGCCCCTCGCTGATCCCGATCTGCAGCTTTGGGCCTCAGGCCCTTTGCCCCATGCTTGTTCTGGCAGGGGATGCCTGGCACACAGCGGATGCTCCCTTTTCTCTGCCCCCAAAGAATCTTGCCTTGAGTTTCTTTGATGGCATCTTTTGCCCTGAACTATCCCCACCTGTCCCCAAAGTGGATTGACTATCAAGGTGGTTATCATCCATGTTCTGCAGAGCCACGCCAATTGCAGTCACGTGGCTTGAGCTCACATCCAGATGCCCCTGCTGGCTAACTCTTTGAGAATTTGCAGGCTTAACTACCTCTCTGAACTTGGGTTTCCTCACCTGTGAAATGAGAATCAAAGCTGAGCTGCTCAGAAATGTAGATTTAATGAGCCCTTACAACAGGCTAAAATCTATGCACAGGCACTTTTGAGGTGTTTGAACTTGAAATCTACTCTAATACTAGCTTTAGTGATAGCCCCGTTAAGAAGTTTTGGGTGGTTTTTTTTCCCCACCTGCCAAGTGTAGTGGGTTATAATTCCAACACTAGGAAGGCTGAGGCAGGAGGATGTGAAGTTCAAGACCAATCTGGTCTACGTAATGAGACCATTGCAAAGGAAGAAAAGTTTTTGCCACAGAAGGCATTCCATTTCTTCTCTGAGCCTAGAAGACCATAACTAGTTCAGGAAGGGAAGTTGTCCACTGCCCTGAGAGGACTCAGGCTCACAGATCTGACCAAGGGGCAAAGACTTGAGAATTTAGATAACAAGGATAGCATGCTAAAGGCAACCTTTACCCAGGCATCAGGTCCTCCTGAGGGCTGACAACCTGAACTTGATGTCAGGCCAGGCATGGGAAGGGAAGTCAGCATTACACACCATCAGACCAGTTGCTGTAAGCCACCTTACTTAATAGCTCAATGAGCACAGGGAGAGCTGAGCACTAAGGAATTCGAAAGAATGAAATCAGGAAGAAATGACCTCAGAAGGAAGCTTCCAGCAATCCCAAGATCATCTGTGCACAGATCAAGTCTATCTACTACTCAAATCAATACAAGAGCTCTAGATCCTTCCCAATAAAACTTGTACCACTAGTTGTCAAACTGTCATGAAGGTTGGTGGGACTCTTAACAAAGTTACTAGTGTCCTCTTACGTATTCCAGGACTGTGGCTTCAACTCAGGATCTCAGACTCTAGCTCACAGCTGATTCCCTACCACTTGAGCCACGCTTCTAGTTCTAGCTTTTTTCTGATTAATTGGAGATCAGAGTCTCTCAGATTTGTTTGCCTGTGCTGGCTTCACACCTTGATCCACAGATCTCAGCCTCCTTAGTAGCTAGAATTATAGGTGTGAGCTACTGGTACCTCGTGGTGTTACAAAGAAGCAGGTAGCCTCCAAGCGAACAGGACAACTAGAGGCTCACTGTGTCACTGACAAAGATAATAGTCTTTAATCTCTGCCGAATGTCAATCATTGCCAGTCAGAGTATAATACAGTGCTTCTTCGAAGAAAAAAAAATAACTCTTACTGTTCCCTAGGGTGTGCCAACAAGATAAAACTTTCTCGGAGGAAGAATAAGGAAGCACAGATCTAGGAGCTTCTCCTACACACAGATTAGATTACTAGGCTGGGATTTTTCTGTTTGCAATTTTGTTTATTATTAAATCAATTTGAAAACAAACCCCTAGTCATGTGAAAAAGAAATCCCACACATTAGTGAGTGAAATTGTGGCTGAGCTTCAGATCTAGCGCCGGACTCCTGTGTGTGTGTTGAACAGGTAATCTCTGCCAGTACCTGAACCCAAAAGATGGGAGGAGAGGGAATGGGGGTGGGGAGGAGCAGGGGAGAAGGAAGGGGGGGGAAGAAGAGAGGAAAGGAAGAAGGGTGGAGAGAGCGGGAGGGAAAGACATACAAGAACACAATTTCTGCCTTCAGCAAAACTTCCCTCCGAGCAATCCTCCCGTCTGCAGAGATTCAACCCATCCCCTCCATTTCTCCTCAGTAAATATTCTGAAGACAGGCTCAAATGCATCAAAAGCTTCTTTGGTTCTTTAAAACTAAACACCCTGTCAGGCACCAGTGGCCGTGGGCCTATGGGCCAGAACACAGGCTCACACTGGTTGCCAATGATGCAGTTCTGGGCAATACAAGCAGCTGGGTCCTGAGATTCACTGGGAAATAAAAGTGGGCCATTTAGTTGAGTGTGAGTGGCTCACACCTGTAATCCTAGCTACTCAGGAGGCTGAGATCTGAATATCACAATTGGAAGCCAGTCAGGTTAGACAAGTCTGTGAGACTCTTGGATCCAATTAACCAGTAAATGGCTGGATGGAAGTGGAGGTTTGGCTCAAGTGACAGAGGGTCAGCCTTCAGTGGGGAAAGCTAAGGAATAATGCATAATGCCCAGGCCCTGAGTTCAAACCCAAACACACATACACACACACACACACACACACACACACAAACGTGATGCAGGAAATATCTGAAGGGCTCTCCCTTCACCACCATTCCACTTCCCATGTAGACAGGAACCAAACCAGGCCTGAGTTACCTGTTGGCCCTAGACACACATTGCCTTAAAGGTAGGTGGGAGTAAGAACGTATCCCATTCAGTGACAAGGTAGCTACTTGATAGTAGGAAGAAATAATGAGACAGGGACAGGAGAGAAGGAAGGGGTGAGGACACAAGTAGAAAATGGTTTGAGACTCACGTGCATCTTGTGCTCTGCCATCATAATGCTGCTGAGAAAAATGAGAGAGTTAAACCCTGTGTATCCACAGGGAGCAGATGGAAGGAACTAGGCGCCTCCTGCCTTTATCATGATAGTGCTGATGTGGATACTACCACAGGCAAGGGGGTGGGCTTGGCAGAGGAGGGGAATACCTCGGTGCCCACTTTGGGAGGGGAAGTTGACACATACCAAGTTCGTGACACTACTGTTTTCCTGAGACATCTCCATCCTTGGTATATCCATGAACCCCTCTTTGGATCCTTTATTTCCTTGGATGCTGGGGCAAAGTAGGAACAGAATAGGACAAAGCCTTTGGGACCCAGGCTAAAACAGTGGACTCTTAGGCATAGAGGTAGGCAAAAGAGACTGACCTGTTTAACAACAGAGTCTGAGTTGGTTTGCTTGGTGCCTGCAGTACTTGGGTCAACCTAAAATCCCAGGAGGAGGAACCAAACAGTAAAGGCGGCAGCCCAGCTGACACCAGGAACTAGTGCCATTTCAACTGTCCCTTTATGGTGGGGATAGTTGGTATGTATATGTGATGCCCACATTTTTTTTGGGGGGGGGGGGTTGGTCGTGAGGCTTGAACTCTGGGCCTGGGTGCTGTCCCTCAGCTCTTCAGCTCAAGGCGAGAGCTCTCCCACTTGACCCACAGCACCACTTCCAGTTTTCTAGTGGTTCATTAGAGATAAGAGTCTCATGGACTTTCCTGCCCAGTCTGGCTTTAAACTGTGATCCTCAGATCTCAGCCTCCTCAGAAGCTAGGATGACAGGCGTGAGCCACCGGTGCCTGGCCAATGCCCACATTTTTATCATCCCTTCCACTGGGCCGAGCTCTGTAGGCATTTAGCCTACAGCAGAAAGGCAGGTTTCAGTGGAAGGGAAGGCATCAGGAGCAAGAATAAATGCCCCAGGCCCAATTGCCTCAAACCTTGAGCCATCCATACCCAAGACTGGACTCCAGCAACCCTGGAGACCACTTCCAGTCTCTCTGACTCTAATCTGAAGACCTCTGGAGGGACAGCAGCAGCCCTCTTCCACATCAGTCAACTTGGGTATTGTCATCAAATCTTGGCGACACCATCTATGGCAGCCAGTGTCTAGAGATGGGCTGGGGAAGGTAAGGAGCACAGAGATAGGAGCCCTACCCCTGGAGGAACTTGCTGAGGAGCCAGCCCAGAGTCAAGAGAAGCAAGGCACCAGTTGCTGTCAGCACCCCCACAAACCAGGGCTCCGGCTGCCAATAAACTTCTATGTCTGTCACAAGCATGGGTGCCATCGTTGAAGACACCTGGAATGAAGACCACAGTCTCATTATTGCCTTGCCAAAATCATTTGACCATCCGTGGGTTGGGCCACGCCCCCCCATTCTAGATTTGCTCTTCTATGTTGCCAGGTTCTCTAACTGCAGCCTTCCCCCATCATTCCACAGCAACCCCATCTCCCCCGCCAACAAACTAAATGTTCTCACCCTTCAAGATCTTCTCCTCCCCCTTACTGTGTTTCTGTGGGTGCTGGTGGCCTCTGTGCTGACCCTCTGGGGAATTAGATGCACAATAATGGTGACTGTAGTGCTGAGGTGGTGGATGGAATTGCCTGCATCAGCCACGTGAATCAATAGCCAGTAGGTACACGGCTGGTCCAGCCAAGGAGGTCCCAACAGAGTATCATCATACACCAAGCTGGCCCCTTGCAACCTAAATCGGTTCTGGGTATTCCCTGAAAGCAGAGTGACAGGAGATGGAGATACCACTAACCAGCCCCCTCAACTACATACAGCCCAATGGTCCTCACCTCCCACAATGCTGTAGGCAAAGGCCAGGCGCTGTGGTTCCTGGGGAATCTGACACGACACCTTGGTCACCTCCATGCTACGTCCCAGCGGGGTGTAGATGGTGAGCTCTTGAAATGGAGGTTCACATTCTGGGGTATGGTCATTCACATCCTGTAGAAAGGCCACTGGATCAGAAAGGCCACTCCTTGAACTCCAATACCCCGTTTCCTTCTACAACAGTCATTAGGTAATGACTAATGACCTAGACGCCAATCAATGGGCTCTAATACTATCTATGGCCAGTTCCTCCTCCTCCGAAGCAGCCAATGGAAGAAGCAAGCACATCAAGGGAAAGCAATCGATTGAAGAGCAATTTATCTTTCCAAGGCCCCTGGGAGGTTAATTACCTCAACCTCAATGGTAATGGTACAAGAACCCGAGCGGCGGTAGGTGGGGTCCCAGTCTTGGCCACGGTCAATCAGGAGAATAGTGATCCTGTGCACCCTCTGTTGCTCATAGTCCAAAGGTGCCAAGAGGCGAACCTCCCCTAAAGTAGTTGACCACAACCTCAGCCTGCAGCGCCAACTCCAGCCTCATCCCTCCATCCCAGCCGAGGGGCAGAAATACCACTGAGATGGTCCACAGCAAAGGTGGAAGAGGGTCCACCGGAGATGTAGTACTCCACGCTGTTATGTGGATAATCCATATCCACGCCCACCACAGTGCCCAGCAGAGTGTGGGGCCTTGCATCCTCTTGAATCCGGAACGTGCGTGGGGTACAGGCTGGGGAGAACTCATTGATGGGTGTCACCATCATCAGTACTGGCACCTCAGCTGTGGGGGGAGGGAAATGAAAGCCAAGAAGTTGGCCTAGGCCAGGCACCGGTGGCTCACGCCTGTTATCCTAGCTACGCAAGAGGCTGAGATCTGAAGATCACGTTTCAAAGCCAGCCTAGGCAGGAAAGTCTGTGAGACTCTGATCTCCAATAAACCACTCAGAAAACCAGAAGTGGCACTGTGGCTCAAGTGGTAGAGTGTGCGCCTTGAGCTGAAGAACTGAGGAACAGTGCCCAGGCCCAGAGTTCAAGCCCCATGACAGATGAGCTCTCCCCTAGGGCTCTGAAGAAAGAAACATAGTCCTGCCCTAGAATTCAGAGAAAGGACTTGAAGGAGGGAAGCAATAGCCCTCCCTCTTCTACTGGCAAGTCTAAGGGAGACACCCTGGAGTCTAAACCAGTGACAATCCCATCCTCTTTCTAAACAAGGGAAAGCATCTATGTCTTGGAAATGGGAAAGGAGGACAGAATGTCCAGGCCTGAGTATTGTCACTCACTGGTCATCTGGGGCTGGCCATCATCAATCACCAGGATGGAAGCTGCATGCTGGAAGCAGGTCCCAGGAGTATCACAGTCCAGTGTGGCATTGACCTTGACAGAGGGACCAAGAGGGTAAAGCTCAGGCAGGATCTGGGAAAGTTTGGACCTCCCTTAGATCAGAACATTCACAGATGGTCTATCCCAATGGTCTCTTTTTGAAGGTTACAAAGCAGATTGCTCAACACCCATATTCCCACCCCACCCACATGGTATCAGTGTCCACAGACCCTTGGGTCCACTCATCCTTCTTGGCCCCAAGTCCCTTGCTTGTGAATCTGGAAGTGGGGGGCTATATACCTCAAGGACTCTGTCATGAAGGCGGAGGCTGGCCGAGTCAGGAGGGCTATGGAACTGCAGCTGGTAATCCAGACTAGTGCCCACCGAATCTGGATCTGTGCAAGCAAAGGTGCCCAGGACTGTGCCCACAGGGGCCGTCTCAGGGATTTGAGTCCTGGAAGAGGGAGGCAGGGGACAAGATAAGAGTCTAGCCTGGCTGTGAGCCCACTGATTTTCAAGCCCAGGAGCCCAGGCAAGGTTTCTGGGTACTCACACAAAAAGCGCTGGGAGGCAGCGTGGGGGCCATTGGTTGACCAACTGCACGTCCACAGTGAGTTCCAGTTCTGCGCTCACCCAAGGCTGGTGATGCTCAAAGGCCTTCACCTGCAGCCTGGTGACGGCTGTGCCCGGGGCACGAGTCAAATCCAGAGGCGAGGTGAGCCTGATCACTCCATCTGCTGAGGTGTGGGGGGAGAGTGATACGGTGCTTGGCCTCGCCCCTAGCTCCATCCCTTCAGGCACACTGGCTCCTCCTACTTCTCAATCACTTCAGAAGAGGAGGTCACTGGTTCTGGCCACTCTAGCCCCGCCTCCCAACCCAACCTTGTTCCAGTCACAGCCCTACTAGCTTCTGGCTACTTTTCTCCGGAATGCCTGGTGGGGGTAATGAGTCACCTTTGAATCAGGCACAGAGGCACCTGGGGTGGGTGGGTGCATACACACACACACACACACACACACACACACACACACACACACACACACACACACACACACACACACACACACACACACACACACACACACACACACACACACACACACACACACACCCTCTCCTTACCACGTCCAATGGAGTAAAGCGGGCTGGGCATCGGGGAGATGATTTCATAGCGCAAGTCCGAGCCCCTGGCCTGGACTTTAACCACTTCACTGCCAGGGGCCAGATTCTCCAAGATGGTGATATTCTGAACAGCCTGCCTAAACCAAGAATGGAGCGCTGTCCCCTGCTTGCTCCTTCTCACCCCAGAAGGATCTGCTCTGAATTCTCTCGGGTGGATTCTGCCTCCCTCACCGTTTTCCCAGGCATGGGGAGCCTTACGGAAAGGAGACCTGGCCAGAAAGAACACGGACAACTTGAACGGTCAGCCTCCCTTGGCAGCTTTGGCCTTGTCCTGTCGACACTGAGATTTGCAGGTGGAAGACCTGTGGTTCATACAGGACAGGGAAGGAAGCAGGGTGTGTGGTCAGCTCTATATTTAAACCCAATTCTCCCTTGGGGGACCTCCATTCACTCCCCTCATGACCTATCACTCTGCAACAAGTATTCTTTTGAGGCCTATACCTCTGGGGTAGGAGTTCTTCTATTAGGTCACAAACAACTCAAGAAAGAGTGAGAGCTGAGTCATTCACAGTGTGAATTATTAGATTACAAATGCTAAAGAGCCAATCATTAAAACTAAAATTGCTTATGTATGTGTGTGTGTGTGTGTGTGTGTGTGTGTGTGTGTGTGTGTGTGTGGCCTAGGTGCCGTCCCTTAGTTTTTTCATTCAAGGATAGCACTCTACCACTTGAGCCACAGCTCCACTTTCAGCTTTTTGCTGTTTCATTGGCAATAAGAATCTCACTTTTCTGCCTGGGCTGGCAGATCTTCAGATCTCAGTCCGCTGCCCCTCTGAGTAGCTAGGATTACAGGTGTGAGCCACTGCTCATCCAGCTCTTATGGAGGTTGTGAGAGAACTTGTCTGACCTTCCCATTGGCCATTTTTATCCAGAATTGCTTGTTCAAATGTGATTAACCTGGGGCTGGGAAGGTGGCTCAGTGGTAGAGTGCTTGCCTTGCATGCATGAGGCCCTGGGTTTAATTCCTTAGCACCACATAAACAGAAAAGGCTGGAAGTGGCGCTGTGGCTCAAGTGGTAGAGCACTAGCCTTGAGCTGAAGAGCTGAGGGACAGCTTCCAGGCCCAGGGTTCAAGTCCCAGGACTGACCCCCCCAAAATGTGATTAACCTAAACACTCTCCTTTCTGTTAAAGGACCTATGTCTTCACAAAGTTAGGAACCCTTCCTCTTTTCTGAAACTTCAGATCCCAGCACAGAACCAAGCAAAACTGAGAGGACAAGTCAGCAAGGGATGGGAGGTGCAGGTCTGGAAGAGGCAGAATGATGAGGAGACCAAAAACCAAACCATTTTTCAGAAGATGAGATCTCTGTTTAATCCATATATAGATATAGCCAGGTCCCTCGCTATGCTCACCTTTTCAGCCTGGCCTTTGAGGCCCTGGGATGGTGCCAGTAGCCAACCTCTCTCATTGATGGAAAAAGGTCCAGGAAAGTATGGAGGGTCCTGGGCACTGGTAATGTTCATCTGGTAGAACAGAGATACTAGCAACCCAATCCCAGTATCCCAAGCATCACTGTCAACATCCAT
Source organism: Dipodomys spectabilis (assembly GCF_019054845.1). Classification (NCBI taxonomy): domain Eukaryota; kingdom Metazoa; phylum Chordata; class Mammalia; order Rodentia; family Heteromyidae; genus Dipodomys; species Dipodomys spectabilis. The sequence continues at coordinate 2,425,175 of NW_024871037.1, forward strand.
TTTTAACTACCCATGAGGCTCCTGATCACCCTCAACTCTCCTATAATCTATCCTCCACTAGGGCTGGGAAGGTAGAGCACTTGCCTTGCATGCCTGAGGCCCTGGGTTCGATTCCTCAGCACCACATAAGCAGAAAGAAAAAAGCCGGAAGTGGTGTTGTGGCTCAAGTGGTAAAGCGCTAGCCTTGAGCTGAAGAGCTGAGGGACAGTGCCCAGGCCCAGAGTTCAGGCCCCACAACTGGACCCAAAACAAACAAACAAACAATCTATCCTCCACTATGTGTCCTAGCTCTGGTCCTCGGTTCTTTTAAAATAAGCTATGTGAGGGTATTTTTTTTTCTCTAATCCTGGGGCTTGAACTCAGGGCCTGGGCGCTGTTCCTGAGCTGCTTTTACTCAAGGCTAGCATTCTACCACTTGAGCCACAGTGCTACTTCCAGCTTAATTCTGTGTATGTGGTACTGAGGAATTGAACCCAGGGCTTCATGCATGCTAGGCAAGCACTCTACCACTAAGCCACATTCCCAGCCTTAAAGTACTGGAGTTTGAATTCAATGCCTAGGTGCTGTCCTTTAGCTTTGTTTGCTCAAGGGTAGTACTCTTTCTCTTGAACCACAGCTCCACTTCTGGCTTTTGAGTGATGAATTGGAAATAAGAGTCTCATGGATTTTTCTGCCTGGGCTGGCTTTGAACCTGGATCCTCACACCTCAGCCTCCTAAGAAGTTAGGGATTACAGGCACGAGCCACTAGCACCTGGCTATGTGGGTTTTTTCCTTCCTACTGCAGTTTTTTTATTATTAAGAAATTAATATAAAATTGTCATAGAGAACTCAAAACATGTAGGAGAAATTGAAAGAATAGTTTAGCTCCTGAGAGCTCCCTATGGGAACCACCAGGGTCAATGGGAGTTAGCAATGCTTAAGAGTCTCCAGGACTGGGAAGGTGGTTTAGTGGTAGAATGCTTGCCTAGCATGCATGAAGCCCTGGGTTCGATTACTCAGTACCAAAAACACAGGAAAAAAGCCAGAAGTGGTGCTGTGGCTTAAGTGATAGAGTGCTAGCTAGATTTGAGCAAAAGCAGCTCAGGGACAGTGCCCAGGCCTTGAGTTCAAGCCCCAGGACTGGCAAAAACAATCAAAAACACATAAGAGTCTCTCTTCAAGAACATGTACCATTCAAACATTCAGCAGCAGCATCCCTCTGGCAGGCTTGACAGGGGCTGAGCTTGCTCTCCCTTTCGTATTGCCTTTTCCCCCCCTTCCCCAGCCCAACTCCCGCCATTCTGTCGCTCATGGTTCCATGGGCTGGGCTCACCTTGGTTCCTTGGCCTTGTAGGCCTGGGAGCAGCAGTGTGTACAGCCGGGCCCCAGGTATGACTGTCTCTGGCACATAAATGATTTCCCCAGCTGACCAGAAAGGAAGGCAGGAAGGTTCTAGACTCAGGCCATTCCTTCCCACCTCCCTTCCTGCTGCTTCTAGCCTCACCTTGGCTAGCAAATCGGCCAACACACTGGATCCCAAGGTCCCGCTGCACCAGCACAGAAAAGGGTCCATCCATCACATAATTGCCACATTTGTACCGTAAATACAGCTCATAGTGGTTGACGGCCAGGGCATCCAGCCGGGCTGAGCTGCTCAAGATGATCTGTAGGAAGGGAACAGTACCAAGGGAGGCTTATGCCACCTCTGGTTTAGGGAATTTCAGGGCTGTCTTTAGATCCCTCACAATCTCCAATTGGACCCATGACCCACCCACCCCCTACCTTGCCCACATATCTCCCTTGATGCCCAGCCAGGGTGGGTGGGTTGAAGAAGGTAGTGTTTGGCTGCACGCTAAGCAACTCCAGGGTGGGTATGTGGGAAGAGCAGTTGAAGGAGAATGTCTGAACAACAGTGCCAGGACCTCGGCGCTCAGAAATATCCGTAAACCAGGGGAGGCTGTGGAGGCCTGTAAAGATCAGAGATTTCAGGCTGGGGCATCTCCCCTCCATCTTGGGACCAAGCAAGCCAAGATCCTTCCTTGTCCCCCATAGCTAACATTTCACAGATGAGGGGAACAAGAGCTAGGGATTCTTTCCTTCCCTCTCTCCCTCCATCCCTCCCTCCCTTCTTTTCTCTTTCTCGCTCTCCTTTTTCTTTCTTTGTGGGTAATAGAGCTTGAACCCAGGGTCTAGTCACTGCCCCTGAGCTCTTTTGCTCAAGGCTAGCACTCTACCATTTGAACCACAGTTCCATTTCTGGTTTTTTGAGTGGCTAATTGGAGATAAGAGTTTCAGCCCAGGGCTGGGAAGGTGGCTCAGTGGTAGAGCGCTTGTCTTGCATGCCTGAGGCCCTGGGTTCGATTCCTCAGCACCACATAAGCAAGAAAAAAGCCGGAAGTGGCGCTGTGGCTCAAGTGGTAGAGCGCTAGACTTGAGCTGAAGAGCTGAGGGACAGTGCCCAGGCCCAGAGTTCAGGCCCCACGACTGGACCCCCCAAAAAAAAAAAAGAATTTCAGCCTGGCCCCAGCGGCTCACAACTGTAATTCTAGCTACTGAGGAGGCTGAGCTCTGAGAAATAAAGTTCAAAGCCAGCCTGGGCAGGAAAGTCTGTGAGACTCTTATCTCCAATAAACCAACAGAAAACTGCAAGTGGTGCTGTGGCTCAATGGTAGAGCGCTGAAGAGCTGAGGGACAGCTCCCAGGCCCAGAGTTCAAACTCCACAATCAGTAACAACAACAACAACAACAATAACAACAAAGAGTTTCATGGGGACTTTTCTACCCAGGCTGGCTTCAAGCTTTGATCCTCAGATTTCAGCCTCCTGAGTAGTTAGGATTACAGGCATGAGTCACTAGCACCAGACTCTTTTTTTTTTTTGCTTTGCTTTGCTTTGCTTTCCTTTTCTGTTCTTTCTTTCCTCTCTGTGCCAGTCCTGATACTGACATGAACTGAACTTAGGGCATGGGCACTGTCCCTGAGCTTTTGTACTCAAGACTAGCACTCTACCACTTGAGCCATTACCTCCACTTCTAATTGTTTTAGAAGTTAACTGGAGATAAGTCTCGTGGAGTTTCTTTTTCTGGGCTGGCTTTGAACCACAATCCTCAGATCTCAGCCTCCTAGGTGGCTAGGATTACAGGTATAAGCCACTGGTGCCTGGCTAAGGAATTCTTTTCTGACTAAGGTTCTACACCTGCCCTCCAGAGTAGCTTATATAAGCATCAGGATTCCAAAAGAAAACGGAGTTCTTCCACCCACCCTCTCCTCACCAGGGACAAGCAGAGCAAAAAGAAGCGTCAGGAGCTTGAGCAGTGTCATGATGTCCTGGCGTGATGGTAAAGGAGATTGTTTGTCAGACCTGCCCTGTTGCCAGGTTAGTTGCTTAAACACAGCTAGGCAGGCAAGACTGCCAGACTCCAGCCCAACCCATTCCTGGTGACTGAGCTCTAGACCTCTGGCAGGCATCCACAGGCCTAGAAAAATCCCATTTTCCACCACTCCCAGTGAATTACTCCATTCATTACTACAACCCTAAGGGGATGTAATAGGAGGAGGATCAAACTACAGATGGAGAAACTGGTCACCCTGTCCTTGGAGTCAGGGCAAGCATAGCATCTAGGAAAATTAGACCTAAGACCACAGAATCTGAACTGCAGCTACGCCCCTCTCCACCGCCCCCCCTTGCCCCCCAACTACAAATTCACACCTAACCACCAAGAAAGTCTCTCAAATGCCAGACGTAATGTTCATGGCTACAATTCCTGCTGCTAGGAAGGAGGAGATCTGGAGGATTTGAATTTGAGGCCAGCCGGGCAAACAGTTCCTGAGACACTATCTCAACCCATAAGCCAGGCAGTAGTGGTTCACACCTGTCATCTCAGCTACCAGGAGGTACAGGTAGGTGGATCATAGTCTGAGGCTAGCCCCTGAGCCAAAACACGAGAAAAAGAAAGCAAGATGGGCTGGGTTTGTGGCTCAAGTGGTAGAGTGTTTGCCTAACATGTGCAAGGTCTTGAGTTTAAATCCCAGTAGAGAGAAAGGAAGGAAGGAAGGAAGGAAGGAAGGAAAAGGGAGGGAGGGAGGGAGGGAAGGAAGGAGGGAAGGAAGGAAGGAGGGAAGGAAAACTCTTAAAATTGTCTTCATACAACTAGGTGCCAGTGGCTCACACCTGTAATCCTAGCTACTCAGGAGGCTGAGATCTGAGGATCGAAGCTTGAAGCCAGCCCGGGCAAGAAAGACTCTGAGGCTCTTATCTTCAATTAACCAGCAAAAAGCCAGGAAATGGCCCAAGTTATAGAGTGTCAGATCTTAAGGGAAAAAACTAATAGACAGTGCCTAGGCTTTGAGTCCACACACACACTCTCCCTCTCTCCTTTTCTCCCTCTCTCCTTCTCTCCCCCCCCCCCTTTGTCTGCATTCAACAAGCAAAAGGGATCCTTGATGGTAGAAATAAAAGTGGTGGTTACCTGTGGGAATAACAACTGGAGGAGGTACAAAGTGGCTTCCTAGAGAGATACTGTATCTTAATCCAGGTGACAGCTGCACAGGTGCCTGAAGATTTTAACATTGATTGCGCCTCCGCCTCCACATGCTGGGATTACAAGAGTATACCACTAGCCTCATCATGTTAGTTTTTCTACTTTTCTTGGCTTGTGCCCTCCAGTTCTTCATCTCTTACTCCTCTTCTCTACCCCTACTAGTCAAGTTTGTCCCTCTTTCCACAAAACTGCCCTTGGATAAGAACTTCAGTGACCTGTACACTGTTAAAAGCCATTAGTCGCTTTTGGCTGGGTTTGGATTTGTGATGGGGTCTTGTAATGTTGCCCACGTTAGCCTTCAAATTCCTGGGCTTAAGCAATTCTGCTGTCTTGGCCCCTTTAGGTGCTATAACTACAGGCATATGCCACTGTACCCAGCTATGAGGCCATAGTTTATTTTCAATCTTCCCCCCTCTCTACAGAGATTGATGTTTGCTGCCTTTGGTTCCTATTTTTTTTTCCTTCCAGTGCTGATCCTGGAGCTTTACCTAAAGGTCTAGACACTGTCCCTGAGTTTTTTTTTCTGTACTACTTGATCCAGAGTTCCATTCCCAGCTTTTTGCTGGTTAATTGGAGATAAGAATCTCAAGACCAAGCCAGGAACTGGTAGCTCACGCCTATAATCCTAGCTACTCAGGAGGCTGAGGATCTCAGTTCAAAGCCAGCCCGGGCAGAGAAGTCCATGAGACTCTGATCTCCAATAAGCCCAGGTCCAGAGTACAAGCCCCATGACCAACTAAATAATAATAATAGTAGTAGTAGTAGTAGTAAAAGAATCTCAAGACTTTCCTGTCCTGGCTGGCTTTGACCTGCGATCCTTGTATCTCAGCCTTCTGACTAATTAGGATTACCAGGCACAAGTCACCAGCATTTGGCTGCATACATCTTTCTTTATGTTTGTCACTGTTGCTCCTAGTCTTTGCAATGACCCCTTTTTCTAGCATGTTCTCATGGTGGTTCAATCAGGCCACATCCTGAAGATACTTCTAAAAAGCTCTATCTCCGGGCTGGGAAGGTGGTTCAGTGGTAGAGTGCTTGCATTTGCATGCATGAGGCCCTGGGTTCAATTCCTCAGCACCACATAAATGGAAAAAAGCCAGAAGTGGCACTGTGGCTCAAGTAAGTAGATTGCTAGCCTTAGGAGGAGGGGGGGAGGAGGAGGGGCAGAGGAGGAGGGAGGGAGAGAGAGAGAGAGCGCATTGCTCTCCCACTACTCCTGCAAACCAGCTGGGCTTGAGGTTTCTCCCCACTAGAGGGCGGTCCAGCCTAACTTGGCTAGGGGCAGCCCTTTCCTTGCCATCCAATGCTAGGAAGTCCAGCGCTCTGAAGTACTCAGAGGGGATCAACCATGTCCTATCACTTCCTAAGGGCTTTTCTAGGCCAGCCTGACCTGGGTCATGAGTTCAAACCTTCCCATCCCCTTCCTTCCCCCCCCCCCGCCCCTCCCAGTGATCTACATCTTCAGGTCAGTCTGGCATTCTTGCCCACAACATGGGTGCAGAACAAACCGACCCTTCCAGGGAGAAGGGTACAAATGGGTAAACTGAGGCCAAGTGGAAGGAACTGACTGATCCTGGAGTTATGTAGCAAGATTAGCTAAACCTAGGAGTTTCGTGGGGGAGAGGTAGGTGTGTGTGTGTGTGTGTGTGTGTGTGTGTGATCTGAAGTTGGAGGGTTGTTTTTTGTTTTTTGTCTAGCTTCCAGTCACAGCTAGGCTTCACCCTGCAAAGCGGATGTCAAGTGGGGAAGAGATGCCCAAGTCACCACCCCCCTCCCCAGTCCGGATAGGGGGTGGGAGGGGAGGGAGGGCCTTTCATCCCGTCCCGCCTCTATTGGCTAAGGCGCCAGGGGCGGGGCGCAGCTGCCAGATGTTGGGGCGGCCTCAGGCAGGGAGCTACAGAGAGCAAGGAAGGGGAGGTGGTGGAGGAGAAGGAGGAGGAGGAGGAGGGTGGGTGAGGGCGCCGCTGGCCGGCCAGCCCAGCCCTCCTCGGTGCCCCCCGTTCTTTCCTTTGGGGATGGTCATAGAAGAGCTGGCAGGCGCTGGAGGAAGGGGGCTCGGGCATCGACATGCACAGTGCTCGGTTTGACAGCTTTCTGAGCCAGCTCCGCTGGGAATTGGTGAGGCCTGAGAGTGGGTGTGGTCGGGAGATGGGTTGTGTGGGGTACCCCAGTGCCTCTGGGCTGGAACAGTCAGTTGGGGTGTGTGTATGTGCATGTGCGTGCGTGCTAGGGTTTTTTTTTTTTAATTCCCCCCTGGGTGCCCATCCCAAGCAGAGTGGGGGCTGGGTGGCCCTGGTACAGATGGCCCAGATGGCTCGAGTCGGGTTTCTGGACGGTTGGGAACTGTTCTGTGGGCATCAGGTAACAGTCATCCAGCTGGCCTTGCTGCTGGGGGTTGGGGGGAGGCAGGGAGGGAGGACTAGGCAGACTTCTTTTGAGGTAGGACGGATGGAGGGTGCCTCAAGCCATGCTGGTGCTCTTTCTGTGACCATCTCCTCCACTTCCTCCACTCCCTCTCTTCGTAAACACTCTCGTCTTTGAAAGGCTAACTTTGGGGATCTGTAATCCACCCCCACCCCAAGAAGCACAGGATGCTTTCTCAACCCTGAACAAGACTTACTTCCCGATGCAGGCCCACAATCCTGCCTGCCTGCCTGCCCTGGTGGCGGGTAAAGACTTGCCCGACCTTGCGTGCTGCAGCCTGCCGGATTGCCACCAGCTCGGAGGAGAGGAGCCACACATACTTCGTGTGCCAACTCCCCGGTGGCTGGCCCTGGGCTCGTTTCCCCCCTTAGCCTGCTAGGCCTAGCAAGCCCTCCAGTGCCTCTGTTCTCAGGACAGGCCCGGCAAGACAAGCAGAGATGACAATACCCCTCTAACTTCTGTGTCTTTCTCTTTCCTTTAGTTGTGTGGCCGGGACACAGGCTCACCCCCTATGCCTGGCCCTCTCCAGCCAGCCCCCAAAACCAGCCCAGGTGTACAGCCCAGCCACCAGCTCAGGGTCTCAGATACTTTGGAGGAGGACTCTGTCTGCTGTATGGAGGAGGAAGAAGAGGAAGAGGAGGCCGTGGTAACACGAGACAGGGGTGCTGCTTTTGGAGGGCCCAAAGAACACACCTTAGACTGGGACTCCGGTTTCTCCGAGGTATCAGGGAGTACGTGGCGAGAAGAAGAAGCATCTGTACTGCAGCGCCCAGCACCTCCAGCTCGGCCCCCTCCCAGCCAGCGCTTCTCAGTCAGTGGCCTTCCCCTGCCCAGCCGGGTACCTGCAGCCCGAGTGCCACCCGTCCACCGTCCACGGCCCAAATCCACGCCAGATGCCTGCCTAGAACACTGGCAGGGACTAGAAGCAGAGGACTGGACATCGGCGCTGCTCAACAGGGGTCGAAGTCGCCAGCCCCTGGTGTTGGGTGACAACTGTTTTGCCGATTTGGTCCACAATTGGATGGAACTGCCCGAGGCAGCAGGTGAAGGGAGCGATGGAGGTGTACCCCGGGTCCGGGCCCGGCCCCCCCAGTTCCTGCTTGGTCTCTCGGAGCAGCTGCGGCGTCGGCTGGCCAGGGCTCGGCGGGCGGCTGTGGCCGGCAAGCAACTGTCCTGCCCGCCTCGCTCAGCACCTGACCTGCCTGTAGAAGTCTCACGCTTCGCAGCCCTCATGAACTGCCGGAGCCGCCAACCCATCATCTGCCATGACGTCAGCTACCTCTGACCCTGCCCTTCCAGCCTGGGACAATAAAGATCTTTTTCTAGACTGGTGGTTCCATACCTCTGAGGCATAGAACACTGGCCCGGCCTTAGGAAGCACACGATCTAGACAGGCAAACCTAGAGTGAATGCTCTCCTTTTGCAGGGCCTTGTCCATGTTATACGCATGTGCGTTACCAGCCCAAGTCGTATCAGGAATCCTCTCCACTTAGATCTTCCTTGAATGGGCATTTATTAAGGGCCTGCCACGGGCTCATAACGTAGGGGTCAATAGAACTAGATGCTGGGGTGTTGGCTGTCGGGTCGCAGCTCATAGTGCAGAGGGGGGAAGGCCGTGTGGTCTTCCTCACCTTCACAACTCAGCTCCAGTACCAGCACCCGCACCTCAGGATCAGGTACCTTGTTTGTCACCTGCTGAACCAGTTCTGTCACCCTGGCATGGGGGGGGGGGGGAGTGTGGTAAAGGGGAGATTGGGGAGGTGAGCAGAGGTATACAGTAAGTAGACCAGCTGGCATAGACGACAACGGGGCTGGGGAATCTTTGGGAGCCCAAACCAGGAGCAAGAGCAACTCAAGACAGGAAACATCTGAAACTATTTTAGGAGCAGCTGACGGAGCGGGCAGGAGGCAGGAAGCCATGAGTCTCTTGGGAGTGGGCTGTGAAGTGGGGGGCTGGGTAGTGTGGGGAGCCAAGCCATTGAGCTCTTGAAGCCTTCATCCCACCCCCCCCCCCCCTCCCAGCCCATTTGCTGGCTCCATTTGGTGAAAGAATGCTTCAGGAAGGTGTGAGGGGCCTAGAGTTGGGCTGGGTAAAAAAGAATGGCTGTGGGCTTAGGCTCACCTAAGGGCCAGGCTCCGGGTCTGTTTTTCAGGTGCCCATCTTGCAGAATAGAGTATTGCTGAGCCATGTAGCAGCATCCTCACCCTCAACCCATGTTGTTCCTAGAAAGATAACAGGGCAGATGTCTGCTGGGACCAGGCTGTCCTGGGTCTGGGGGGCAGGGCGGAGAGGGGCAGAGCTGGGGGAAACAAGTCACACCTGGAGACAGGCCAGCAGTGACTCCAGTGTCCTCTCTGGCTGCCCAGCTGACACCTTCAGGCGATCCCAACGGGTCCATTTCATGTCTTGAAACTTAGGGGGGCATGTGGGACAGGGGGAGAGAAGAAGTGGGAGATTGCTCATACATAGTAGCAAACTCTGGTTCAGTTATTCACACACACACACACACACACACACACACACACACACACACACACACAGCCTTGCCTAGGGGAGGAGGAGCTGGACTGGAGACAGGAAGCGGGGGGGGGGGGGGGGGGGGGTGAAGTGTGCAGCCTCTGGTTGAAGGTGGGATCTGGGCCCAGAATCTCAGCCCCCTTCCAACCCAGGCTGTGGCCAGCACAGGAAATGGGACTATGGGGCCCTGTACAGGGATGCAGACATCCATCACACCAACCAGTGGAGAGGGGTGGGGTGGGGGGAACGCTAAAAGGGGGTGGTGCTTCCTGAGGAAGCTGGAGCAGAGCTGCTGGCAGCCTCCGATAAAGTGCTTGTTCTTTAAATGAGATTCTGGGACCTTGGGCGGAGAGTTGGGGGCAGTGTGTGGAGGGGGGGGTGTGCACATTTCTATTTCCTTACTCTTACTTCCAGGACCTAGACTACTTATGGACACATGAACAAAGCGTACAGTGACCACCAGACTCTAATGCCCACTCCCCCCACCCCCTGAGATCCCAGCAGAAACACAGTTTATATAGAGACCTCCTTTTCCTGTCTCTTTATTTTCCCATTTGAAAAGTCTTGTTGATCCAGCGCCTAGAGCTGAGGACAAGAGGTAATAAACAGCCAGAGTCCCCAACAAGGGGCTCTACCAGTCTTTCAGAGATCATACTGGGGTCAAGCTGAGACTAGGCTAGAGGCAAGATGGGGGTTCAGCCCCTTCCTCCTTTATTGACAAAGGCAGTCTGTGTGCTGGTTAGGGGGTGAGTCATCTCACAAAGGGACTCTGTGTATTGTGTCCAGAGGGACCCTAGGGCTACTGGGCAAAAGCTCAGGACTAGCCAGTGACCTCTGTCCTCTCCTCTGATGAAGGCATTTCCTGTACCCCTATTCTGTGCCCCAAGGAAATGCCAACCATTGTAGAGTGTGGGCACACAACTGGGGGGGGGGCCTTCCCAGCCTTGCATTCCCAGGAACACATATACACACCAACCCAGGGACATCTTTGTGTATATACTTATACATAACCATGAATACCCACACCAAGCAAGACCCTTGTGTGCCCATCTGGCACACAGATGTGCAAGCTTGCTGTCTCCATGCCACACACCAGGAATGACCAAACCCTGGTGCATTCACATGGATGACATAAACACAGGCACCTATAGGGCTGCAAACCCACATCCATGGTGGTAAGCTCATGCCATCAGATCCTGCAGAGCAAAGCTAGACTCTCTGGGGGCTGGGACTTTGGACTCTCCTTCTTACCCTTCTCTTCCTCTCCTCCATCTCCCTCCTAGGGATCCTGCCTAGGAAGGAGGGGTCTGTGGGGGAATGTCTGGCTCCACTAATGAGTTAAAGCTGCAGCTCCCCCCAGACCCTGGACTGTAGGAGTGTGTGTGTGTGTGTGTGCGTGTGTGTGTGTGTGTGTGTGTGTGTGTGTGTGTGTGTGTGTAGGAATGGATGACGGCTGCTTCCTGTGTCTGACAGGCCCCAGCCTGGCTTCCTAACAGAAAGGGGGTAGTGGCAGGAGGGAGACTTGAGGACTTCCCTTACAGTCTGGTGGTAAGACAGCCCACAGCTAGAGTGGGACCTGATTGACTGGGTGGGTGTGGGGAAAGCCCGAGACTGGTAGAAGCAGGGGTAAGGGATTAAGAACTCACCTTGTGGATGGCTGGGGCAGAAGGTACATTTCGGTAGAAGCGGTTTTCAGCCAGGGATAGATAACTGTGACGAAAGGTATGGAGGGGCCGGGGCCCACTCACCACCTTATACAGCTCCAGGCCCAGCAGGCCCGCCACAGCCGCTGTACTGGTAGCAATGGCTGGGATAATCTGGCCCACAATTAGCTTGCTCTGCCAAGGAGAGGGGATTTGGTCTAGGCCCAAGGGCTAGGGTTTGGCCTTCCGCTTCTAGACCCAACTCCCAAGGAGTAAGATTACCTGGGCACGGCTGGCTGGTAGGATCCCATAGTTCTGAGATCGTAGATTAGCTGCTGCTGTCAGAAAGTCCATATGGAAGTTACTGTCATCATCCTACAAGGCCCAAAGTATAGTCATGTTAACATGGAAGCAGTGCCCCTCACCTGGGCCAACTGTGTGCCATTGTGAAGGACTTTGCACAGCTCTCTAGGTGGTTCATTATCTTCCCCTTCATCCCAGTTAGGCTGAGGTACAAGGATGGTGACCTGCTTCTTCTCCAGTAGCTAGTGCTGCTAGCCACCCCAACCACCGCCCCAGTCCAATTCCTCACCCCTATTTATTGTTAGGGTTTTTTTTTTTCCAGTCCTGGGGCTTGGGCACTGTCCCTGAGCTTCTTTTGTTCAAGGCTAGCACTCTACCACTTGAACAACAGCACTACTTCCAGCTTTTTCTCTTTATGTGGTACTGAGGAATGGAACCCAGAGCTTCATGCATGCTAGGCAAGCACTCTACCACTAAGCTACATTCCCAGCCTCCTTCGCCCCTATTTAGGATCCCACCTTGTCAAACAGCAGAGGCTTCAGTGGGGGGCCCTTGCTCCAGACTTCCAGGGCCTTCTGTAGTTCTTTTAACTGCTCAGGACCTGCCATGGGACGGAGTGTTCTTAGTACCTATCTCCTGAGCTCTTCATGTCACTGCTCCTGTATTAAATCAAGGAACGTTTCCCCCACCCCCAACTTCTTTTGGCTTTTTTTTTTTTTTTAGGTCCGGTTGTGGGGCCTGAACTCTGGGCCTGGGCGCTGTCCCTCAGCTCTTCAGCTCAAGGCTAGCGCTCTACCACTTGAGCCACAGCACCACTTCCAGCTTTTTCTGCTTATGTGGTGCTGAGGAATCGAACCCAGGGCCTCATGCTCTACCACTGAGCCACCTTCCCAGCCCACCCCCAACTTCTTTTGATGCCAGTTCTGGGGCTTGAACTCAGGACCTGAACGCTATCCCTCAGCTCTTTCACTCAAGGTTAGTGTTCTACCACTTGAGCCACAACTCCACTTCTGGTTTTTTTTTTTTTTGGTCCAGTCATGAGGCCTGAACTCTGGGCCTGGGCGCTGTCCCTCAGCTCTTCAGCTCAAGGCTAGCACTCTACCACTTGAGCCACAGCGCCACTTCCGGCTTTTTTCTTTTTGCTTATGTGGTGCTGAGGAATCGAACCCAGGGCCTCAGGCATGCAAGGCAAGCGCTTTACCACTGAGTCACTTTCCCAGCCCCCACTTCCGGTTTTCTGGTGGTTAATTGGAGATAAGAGTCACAAGGACTTTCCTACCTGGGCTAATTTACAACTGCAGTCCTCAATCTCAGCCTCCTAAGTTGCTAGACTGACAGATGTGGGTCACCGGCACCTGGTGTGACCCCTAATCAAGCTCCCTTAGCCTCCCTGGAGCCCCAACCTGCATGTGCATAACTCCTACATGACTGTCATCACTAGAGGCCACAGCCAGGCAGTTTCCAGAACTTTTTTTTTTTTTTTTGTCAGTTGTGGGTCTTGAACTCTGGGTCTGGGCGCTGTCCCTCAGCTCTTCAGCTCAAGGCAAGCACTCTACCACTTGAACCACAGCGCCACTTCCAGTTTTCTGGTGGTTCATTGGAGATAAGAGGCTCACGGACTTTCTTGCCCAGGCTAACTTTGAACCATGATTCTCAGATCTCAGCCTCCTGAGTAACTAGGATTATAGGCATAATCCAGAACTTTTTTTTTCCCCTAAGACTTTTCCAAGTGAACTGGGATTGGCATAAAAGCAGCAGGAACAAGACTTCCTCAGGATCGGAAAATGTGGCTAAAGCTAGAGAGAAGCAAGCCAAGAGGCCCTAAAAGGTAGTAAGTTAGATAGAAGACACTCTACCTCATCTTTCCTCTGTCTCACAGGCTGAAGATAGGATCAGGTTATTTAGTGGCAGTATCGGGGGGAGGGCAGGGTCAGGGGCCTCACCAAACTCAGCAGGTCCCCAAGCCAGCTTTAGTTTACTAGCAAAGATAGGGTTCTCCTGTTGAGGGTCAGGCTGTAGCAGCAATTTCAGCAGTCCCCTGAGCGCAGTCTGGTCTGATGAGCCAGGTAGTCCATGCATCTGGGCATACAAATTAGCAGCTGCCAGCACATAGAGAAAGTGCATGCCCTACAGTCAGATCAAGAGCAGGGCAGAGGTATGGCTATTAGTAAGTATGCATAGGTGCACTGAGCTAAAGTTTACTGTCCATTTGAGTATCTGAATGCCTGACTACTACGCGTGTGGACACCCACATATGCACAAGTGTGGCTCTCAGCATCTGTGCATTGTGTGTGTGCACACGTGTGTATATGTGTATGTGTGTGTAAAGACCCTGGGGCTTCTGAACTCAGGACATGATTTCTGTCTCTAAGTTTTTGTGCTCAAGGCTCTATTACTTGAGCCACAGCTGCACTTTTGGCTTTTTTTTTTTTTTTTTTTTTTGGTGGTTAATTGGAGAAAAGAGTCTCATAGACTTTCCTGCCTGGGCTGGCTTGGAACCATGATCCTCAGATCTCAGCCTCCTGAGTGGCTAAGATTATAGGCATGAGCCACCAGTGCCTGGCAGTATCTGTAGTGTAGTTCTGCAAAATGAACTTCTGTTCAGAGGAGACACATCTCTTATCTCAGGGTTCCTGAAGGGGACCTCAACTCACTTGGCTAGAATCAAATTCCAGGGGCTGAGGACATTGTTTGGATCCTGACCAGAATTGAGTTCCATCCTCAAGCACCTGGGGAAATAGAGAATGCTGGGCAGAATCTGATCCTCCTGAGCCCTCAGCAATCCCATCCCTTAATAATCGCTCACTTTATCAGGTGGGAAGCACGTTCGCAGTTGGATGATGTCATAATGGAAGCACACTTGCCATTGGTGAAGGGCCCACACCACACAGTCTTGCCAGGTCTGCGGGCGTACGCTCAGGATACCCAGCACCTGCTGTAGTGAGATCAGGATCTGTTGCCCATCCATGTGTGAGAGGGTAGTGCCCGCCCTGCATAGAAGAAGAAGAGGAAAAGTGTGAGGTTGAGTTTTGTGCTTGGAGCTCTGGATTTCCTATCCACCTCTGTTGGGTGTGCTTACTGTTGATAGCGGTTGATGGTCTCTGCAGATAATCGGAAGAGTCCTTCAAATTTATCCTGAGCCCACTGTGGACAGTTGGATGTTAGATGAAGCACCCATCGGCAGCTGAGGGCTGGGCTGGTTGGGGTGGGATGGACTCACCTGCAGGGTGTGCTCGAACGTGCTGGGGAGGTAACGGATAGTACAGATAGGGTAGGGGGTATCCTCAGAAGTTGGGTCTGAGGCAGGGCCACTATAGGTCTCGGTTACACGCGGAATGTACACTGAAGCACTGCCCCTGGTGCCCTGTGTGCCCGTTTCCAGCAGTGGTTTCAGATAGTGGGTGCATCGAGCAGCCACGTAGTATCCTAGCAAGGAGGGAAGAGGGTCAGGAGCGAGGTTGGCCAACAGCCAACCTCGGACAAGAGGATGAGCTCCAAGTCAAGCACTCACGGGCCTGGAAACTATCTACGGCAGCAACCACGCCATCCACATGAGAGAAGACGTGGTCTCCGTAAATGTGCTCTGTGGCGGGATCGAGTGGATGGATGAATGGAGTCACTTGTACGTTTGGGTTCAGACCATGGACAGCTGCTGCAGCGACTTCTGCCTTAGGCCTCTGGAAAGAACAGATAAAAATGTCCGGTGTATGGAGCATTCTGAGAAGGAAGTCTGCAATTACCTGAGTATGGGAATGGCCAGTACTCACACCAATGTCCTGTGACCGGAAGAGGAACTGACGACTGAGATTGGAGCGCTCGATATGGTCCATGTCAGCAACAGCCACACCTCCACTGCCCCCTGCTCCCAGGCCTACTAGGGCAAAGCCTTTGAGCATCTCACAGCCGATGGCACCAGCACCCACCTGCTGGGCAGAAGTACCCTTAGCCAGGATTGGGAATGTGGCTTAGTGGTAGAGTGCTTGCCTAGCATGCATGAAGCCCTAGGTTGGATTCCTCAGATAAAGCGGGAAGTAGCGCTGTGGTTCAAGTGGTAGAGTGCTAGCCTTGAGCCAAAGAAGCTCAGGGACAGTGCCCAAGGCCCCCAGTTCAAGCCCTGGGACTGGCAAAATAAAAATTTCTTTAGCAAGGGAACCTGTCATATTCCTCCCATCCTCACCCCACAGCTTACCAAGAGGTAATTCTGGCAGCTCAGTCTGTCCTGAAAACTAGATCCAAACACTGCAATCTGTCCATCATAGCGGCAGCCTCTCTACAGAACAGACAGACAGAGGTCAAAGGACACAGACTCCTCAATGAGTTTGAATCAGGACTTTGGGATCATTCCACTTGTTTTCCCCTTTGCCCTGATTTTGCATAAGGCTTGCACCCTTCCTCTAGACTCTCACCGGGGCACACTCCTCAGGATTGAGACGAAGCTCCCCATCTTCTGGAAGACAATCAAGGGCATCAAAGTACAGCCACTGGTCCAGGGGCACGAATTTCCTGGAGATTGCCTAGGGATACCACCAGGATGAGGCCTTCTGCCACTTCCTAACTCTCTCAGACTCCAGCTGAAAGCAGCACCTGGGTCAGTAAAGACTCTGGGGCTGCTGTCTGGTACTGGGTAGTCTCTAATACACACCCCCCCTTCCCAAGCTTCTTCCCCTTTTCTGCCTGCACCTACCTTCAGGACTTCTTGGGCAGTCACTGCTCCTAGAAAGGCTGCCATGGGACTCAAATAGCCAGCACTACTCAGGGCAACCATCCGCAGTAGAGTCTCATCCAATGGCTCTTCATTTGTCCCGTTTAGTGGTTCCAGGGCCTGAGCCAAGCTCACCACAGCCTCTGCATCAATCTGTTGAGTAAGATCGTGGTCATAGCCTCCCCAGCCCGAGTTCTGTTCCCTAGAAGTCTAAGTGGGATAGCCTGGTACTATTGCCAGCCTGGGAAAGCCCCACCTGAGATGCAGAGCACCAGATAGAGGACCCTGAAGGCTTCACCAGTTTGGATGAAGCTTCCAACTGAGCCTTGAGCGTAAGACAGTGCATTCCTGGCTACGCGCTCCCCGCCCCCCCCCCCCCCCCCCCGCCCTTGGTGGCTCTGAGCTTTTGTGCTCAAGGTTAGTGCTCTAGCACTTGAACTACAACTCCCATTTTCCTCCTTTCTGGTGATTAATTGGAGATAAGAGTCTCATGGACTCTCCAGTCTGGGCTGGCTTCCTACTGTAATCCTCAGATCTAAGCCTTCTGAGTAGCTAGGATGACAGTGTGAGCCAACTGCAGGCACTCTGCTTCTTCAGCTTTCTTTCTCTCTCTCTCTCTCTCATTGAGAAACACCACCTGGGATTCCATCTTGGATCTGTGAATGATTGTTGACATGATGTAAGACTCCAATAAGACAGGGGCTGAGATGGTGCAACAGGGCTACTCACTGGATCCCAGGGCTGGGGAAACCGGCCATACAAGTGCTGGAACTCATGCAGTGCACGAAAGGCCTGATGTAGGCAGTGGGCACGGTGGACTTCCTGGGTATTCTGGGCCACCACTCGGGGCTGGAGCAGGGCTATGTCCAGGGGCTCCTGCAGGTGACACCTGGCTCAGAGTCAAGTCCAGGGACTTGACAGTGGGCCCATCAAAGCTCCCCAAAGTGCTCCCAACTCAGCCTTGCACTGACATGTCTCACCATCTTGAATCTCTTGACTTCAGTGATGGTCCCACCACTTAGATAATGGGAGAAAGTTGCTGTATCTCCGATCTCCAAAGACCCATCCTCTGGGAGAAAATCCAATCTAGTAAGTCAAGATCTCTAAGCTCAAGTAGTTCCCCTCCTGTCTTAACATCTGTCTTCCAGACTTGGTTGCACCATGGTAAGGTGTAGGGAATACCTACCCCCAAAGACCAGCTTTCATTCATCCCCAGTGAGGACTTGGGCATTGAAATTGGGGTTGAATTGGGGTTGGCTTACTCTGTACACGGATAGTACGGCAACAACCATTGAGCTCAATCATCCCTTTAATGTCTGAGAAAATCACCAAGTCCCCGTCACAGAAGGAGTGTCCATGGTCCTTATCTCTCAGAGTGACAATGCCTGGAGATCCCTGGATGATAGGTAGCTTGGTTCAGGGTTGCGTTCTACAGGTCCTGGGACCCTTCAATGGACAGTGAGTAAATGCCCACCATCTTGGTTCCTACCTGGGAGATGTCCTGAATGGCAGCTCTCAGGGCTTCAGCCTCTGTTAGTTCCTGCACAATGAAGTCCTCACCGAAGTCACAGAATACCTGCCTATGTAGGATGTGGCACGGGACACTGAGTTGTCTCATAGGTTGGAATTAATGGTAGGAGGCACTAAGACAAGTTCATAGGGCCTAAATTGGGAAAGGACTTCTAGGAAACTAGAAAGTGTGTGTGTGTGTGTAGGGGTGGGGTAGACTGGAGACTAAAACTGGAGGGGATGCTTGGACAGGCAGAAGGCTGAGTAGAGGGTACCAGAACTAATTAGAGTAGGTGGTCAAATACTGGGAAATATTGCTGGCTGTAGTAATGGTAGGCTGAGCAAGCAGTCTTACCCCACCAGCCCTCGGGTATCAGCCACCAGAAAGCAGATTCCATGTTTGTGGCACAAGTTGCCCACCTTCAGCTGCTCTTCTAGTTTTGAGGCAGTCAGCACCACTACCTGAGAACAACACCCCGATCAGCAGGACCAAGACTCAGCCCTTCCTGCTGTTGAAGGCGAAGAGATAAGGGTCTGGGCTAGCCTGGAAAGCTGAAGGGGAGCCGGAGGAGATGGAGGAGGTACCTGGAAGTCTAGAAGGATGTCCTCAGTAATATCCCCTGTATGGATGGAGACTTGGACATCTTCATTGAGCTGAGTCAGCCGTGAATGAGACACTTCAGCTCTGTTCCTTCCCAAATCCTCCTCTGAGAGGAAAAACTAAGGAGAGATGCAACACATCCTGAGTAAAGAGATGCTCCCCCCATCCCGCGCTTTGACTGCACCCCGACTCTAGTCTGGTCCCTATAGACTCTTACCTGAGAAGCCAGGTCAGACCAGCAGGTGGGCTGGGGATCGTGAAGTGTCAGGCTGCCCACCCCCATCAGGACCAGGTTCTTGGCCACCTCAGCCCCTAATCCCTGTAAGCCAGACAGCAGGACCTTGGCTTCCCGAATCTTCTGCATGGCAGGTAGACCCAGCACATACCTGTGGATGGGAAATAGGAAGGCAGACAGGTGAAGACAAGTCTGTAGGCTATCCCAGTTCCTACCCCTCACTTCAAGACTCACAGCTGCCGAGAGTACTGCTCCTCATCCAGCAACTCAGGGCATTCTGGGACATCCATTTCTCAAGCTTGGTGCTGGTAGCAAGACCCCAGGGCTCTGTGTGTGTCAAGGTACAAAATCTAAAGGAATGAAACCAAAGGGGCGGGTGACAGCCCTTCCCCTGGCTCCTCTGTCATTTCAGGAAACTGAAAGTGAAAGTTAACTTGGACGCTGCAGCTCCCAGATCAACACAGATGCCAGCCAGCCTCAAGCAGGCGCAGCTGTGTGTTATCCTAAAGCTGCAAGAGAGTAGTCAGATCTGAGGGTGGGAGACAGGAACCATAAGATAAAGATAAATGAAAGGGGGCGGGGCAAGGGGGGAGCACAGAAATGGAGGGAGGGAGGCTGAGCAAATGCAGTCATTGTATTCAGTATACACTATGTTAAAAAATAAACTGGGCAAATGGAAACAAGTGTTTTCCCCCCTTGGTTGCTGTTTTTGTTTTCTTTCTTTGGGTCTTGTTTGTTCATTTATCTGTCTTTGGGAGGGTAAGGGGTGGGCACAGAAATGGAGGGACAAAGGGTGAACAAATGCAGCAGTGGTACTCACTAGATACTTTGTTGAAAATGAGCTCTACCACCTGTGGGTGGGGATGGGAGGTAAAAACTGGGAGAGAGGGAAGGAAAAACTGGTAGAAAGGGACGTGGTGACATTATCCAAAAAGAAATGTACTGGTTCCCTGACTTATGTAACTAACTCCTCTGTATATCACCTTTATAATAACATTTAAAAAATCAGCTATGCAACTTGTGGGCAGGGATGGGAAGGAAAAATGGAGGAAACCAAATGGAGGGGTGATATTGTCCAAGAAGCATGGTACTAATTACCTGACTTAATGAATTGTAAGGCCTTTGTGCAACTTCTTAATAATAACAAATAAAAAGATAAGAATATATGTCTTTAGTTTTAAAATAACAGACCTACAATAGAGTACCCTTTGTAGATTTTTGGGAGGGGGTGGGGGTTGGTTTTTGCCTTAGGAACTTGTGGCCAGTTCGCTTAGGAAGTAGGTGGATGGATTGCAGCTAACCATAAAACAATAGCTAAACCAAGGGCTGCCATATGGTTTTTGTTTTGTTTTAAAAAAAATGCGGCAACATTCATATAACAGAAGTAACCAATTTAGGGGCTGGGGATACAGTTCAGTAATAATGTGCCTAACATGTGTGAGGTCCTGGGTTCAATCCCTAGCACTGCCAAAAAAATGAACTATGTTAAAGTAAGCAATTCAACATCATTTAGTAAAGCCACCATCCCTCTCTAGTTCCAAAATTTTTCCATGACTCCAAAAGAGCATTCCAAAGATATTTTATTTATTTATTTAGTGCTGGTACTGGGGCATGAGCTCAGAACCTCATACTTTTTTTTTTTTTTTGGTCAGTCCTGGGGCTTGAACAGCACTACTTCCAGTTTTTTGATGGTTTATTGGAGATAAGAGTCTCACAAACTTTCCTGCCTGGGCTGACTTTGAACCAGGATCCTCAGATCACAGTCTCCTAAGTAGCTAGGATTACAGGCGTGAGCCACCTGTGCCTGGCTAGGACCTCATACTCTTTAATTGTTTATTTTCCACTCAAGGATGGTGCTTTACCACTTGATCCACCTTCTACTTCTGGCCTTTTGTTGCTTAACTGGAGATAAAGTCTCATGGACTCTTCTGTCCAGGCTGGCATTGAACTGCCATCCTCAGATCTCAACTTCCTGAGTAGCTAGGATTACAGGTGTGAGCCACCAGCACCCAGCTCATTTTCTCCTCAGCTCAATTAGCTCTACTAAAGATAGATAAAAAGTTGGCCAAAAAGAGCCCACTTGAGGGAAGCCTTTTATTGGGACTGTTTAAATTAAACCACCACCACCACCAAAAACCCTGCCCAAAAGAAGGCTGGAGATGAGTGAAATTCTGGTAAGAAAAGGAAGCACCAAGCACTTAGGAAGGCAGGAATAGCACCTGGAAGAAACCACAAAGAAAGATATGCCAAGCCAAACTGCTTGAATATTGGATAAGGAAAAGAAAGCAGAGGTCAAACAATAGACAAGTACTTGCAATCCCCTGGGCACTGGTGGCTCATGCCTGTCATCCTAGCTACTCAGGAGGTTGAGATCTGAGGATCACGGTTCAAAGCCAGCCCCAGGCGGGAGAGACTGAAAACTCTGATCTCCCAATTAACCACCAGAAAATCAGAAGTAGAGCTGTGGCTCTAAGTGGTAGAGCACTAGCCTTGAGCAAAAGAGCTCAGGGATAGTACCCAGACTTTGAGTTCAAGCCCCATGACAGACTTTTTTAAAAAAACTATTTAGGGTAGAGGTGGAAAGAATAATAATTCCCTTCTGCAGGATCATATTAATCTACATCAGAGGTATTTCTGTGTGTATGCGCCAGTACTTGGACTTGACCTCAGGACCTCACACTCAGCTCTTTCTTTTGTCGGTTGTGGGGCTTGAACTCTGGGCCTGGGCGCTGTCCCTCAGCTCTTCAGCTCAAGGCGAGCGCTCTACCACTTGAGCTACAGCGCCACTTCCAGTTTTCTGGTGGTTTATTGGAGATAGGAGTCTCACGGTCTTTCCTGCCCAGGCTGGCTTTGAACCGCGATCCTCAGATCTCAGCCTCCTGAGTAGCTAGGATTACAGGAGTGAGCCACCAGCGCCTGGCTACACTCAGCTCTTTCTTTCTTTTCTTTCTTTCTTTCTTCCTTCCTTTCTTTCTTTCTTTCTTTTTCTTTCCTTTTTTCTTTTCTTCCTTCCTTCCTTCCTTTCTTTTTTTCTTTGTTGGTTATGGAGCCTGAACTCTAGGCCTGGGCACTGTCCCTCAGCTCTTCAGCTCAAGGCTAGCACTCTACCACTTGAGCCACAGTGCCACTTCCAGCTTTTTCTGCTTATGTGGTGCTGAGGACTTGAATCCAGGGCTTCATGCATGCAACGCAAGCGCTCTACCAGCCCTTTGCTCAGCTTTCTTGTTCATGGTCAGCATTCTACCACTTGACTTACATCTCTATCATTTTGCTGGTTAATTGGAGATGGGAGTCTTGCAGACTTTTCTGTCCCAGCTAGCTTCAAACTTCAAACCACTATCCTCTGGGTCTTAGCTTCCTGAGTAGCTAGGATTACATGTGTGAACTGCCAGTGCTAGGCTTAAAACAGATGTATTTGATCTGTCATGGTATTAAAATATATGACCAGGAAGTCAGCGCAGTCATGTCTGGTGTGTGAAGAATTCAAGCAAGGTGCAATATTAGTGAAATTGGTAGCAAAGTTTATTAGAAAAGATATATAAGGGAAGTAGTGCTGTGGCTCAAGTGGTAAAGCGGCTCCCCTTGAGATGTCTGAGTGCAGGGACAGCGCCCACACCCAGAGTTCAAGCCCCACTACTGACAAAAAAAAAAAAAAAAAAGATATATAAGGCTGGGAAGGTGGCTTAGTGGTAGATGTAAATTGCTTACCTAGCATACGTGAAGCCCTGGGTTCGATTCCTCAGTACCACATCAACAGAAATGGCTGGAAGTGGTGCTGTGTCTCAAGTGGTAGAGCCCTAGCCTTGAGCAAAAGAAGCTCAGGAACAGTGCCCAGGCCCTGAGTTCAAGCCTCAGGTCTGGGGGGGGGTGGGTAGGGGGGAGGTAAGGTGGAGGGGGGTGGAGATATACACTTTCAATAGACTGAAATCAAAGTAGGGCATCTCTAGGGTGAGAATGACCTGTGTTTTTATCAGGAAAGTGTTGCACATTTTGTCAAATGCCTTTTTTATATCAACTCAGATAACACATCGTTTTTCTCCATTTTATTATTGTTCTACCTATGTTGGACCCCCCCTTTGCATTCTTAACATAAAACCTTGCTGGTTATGTAAAATCCTTTTCACATGCTGCTGGATTCAGTTGCTATTATTTTATTTACTTATTTATTGTTTTGTTGGTCGTGGGGCCTGAACTCTGGGCCTGGGCACTGTCCCTCAGCTCAAGGCAAGCGCTCTACCAGTTGAAGCACTTCCAGCTTTCTTTTTATTTTTTATTTTTTTTTTATTTTTTTTTTTTTATTGTAAAGCTACTATACAGAGGGTCACAGTTACATGAGTGAGGTTATGAGTACACTTCCTCTTGAACATTGTTACCCCCTCCATTGTTTTCCCCCTACCATCCCCTCCCTCCCTCCCTTCCCCGAGGTTCTTTTTTTTTTTTTTTTTTTTTTTTTGATTGTGATTAAATGATTACATAATTTCAAAGTCACAAGTTCATTCTAACTTCCCTGGAGCAAATTGTCTACCACAGTCTGTAATATATAACAGTGTTCACATGTTATATACCATATTTGTGATCAGCAGCATGAGGATATTTAGTAGTGGTTCAACCAGATGAGCGGGAGTTCTTTGTTTCTTAAGTCCTGTTAGTTTTGTCGTATCACTAACCTTTTGGATTTAGCATCCACTTATGAGGGAGACCATGTACCGTTTGTCTCTTCGTTCTTGGCTTACCTCGCTCAACATGATTCCTTCTAGCTCCATCCATTTCCCTGCAAATGCCATTATTTTGTCATTTCTAATGGCTGCATAATATTCCATTGTGTATAGATACCACAATTTTTGGATCCATTCATCTGTGGTGGGGCACCTAGGTTGTTTCCATATCCTAGCTATTGCGAACAGTGCTGCAATAAACATGGAGGTGCATGTGTCCTTGTATATTGGTTCCTGTTGTTCAGGGTAGATGCCTAGAAGTGGTATGACTGGGTCGTAAGGGAGGTCAATCTTTAGCTTTCTAAGGACCCTCCAGACTGCTTTCCAAAGTGGTTGTATAAGTGTACATTCCCACCAGCAGTGTAATAGGGTTCCTCTTTCTCCACATCCCCTCCAGCATTTGTCGTTGGCTGATTTGTGGATGTGGGACATTCTGACTGGGGTAAGGTGGTATCTCAGGGTTGTCTTTATTTGCATTTCCTTCACCACCAGGGATGATGAACATTTCCTCATGTGTTTCTTTGCCATTTTTATTTCTTCATTTGAGAAGTCCCTCTTTAGTTCCCTTGCCCATTTAGTAATTGGTTTGTTAGGTTTGGGAGGGATTAGTTTCTTGAGTTCCCTGTATATACAGGATGTTAACCCCTTGTCTGATATATTGCTGGTAAATATTTTTTCCCAATTAGTTGGTTGTCTTTCTAGCTTAGTTGCGATAGATTTAGCTGTGCAGAAGCTTTTTATTTTAAGGTAGTCCCATTTGTCGAGTCTCTCTCCAACTTGTTGTGACCCTGGGACTCTGTTCAGGAAGTTCCTTCCTGTGCCTATTAGTTCAAGTGTCTCTCCTATTCTGTCCTGCAGTAGTTTCAGAGATTCAGGTTTAATGTTAAGGTCTTTAATCCATTTTGAGTTGATGTTGGTGCATGGTGATAGGCTGGGGTCCACTTTTAGTTTTCTGCATGTGGCTGCCCAGTTTTCCCAGCACCAGCGGTTGAAGAGGCTGTGTTTCTTCCATTGTATGTCTTTGGCTCCTTTGTCGAATATCAGCTGGCTGTAGGCCTGTGGATTTATATCTGGATCTTCTATTCTGTTCCATTGGTCTTCGGGTCTGTTTTTGTGCCAGTACCATGCTGTCTTTGTGATTATAGCTCTGTAGTAGAGTTTGAAGTTCGGCATGGATAGCCCTCCCATATTGTCTTTATCCCCTAGAATTGTTTTGGCTATTCTAGGTCTTTTGTTGTTCCATATAAATTTTTGGACTGTTTTCTGTATTTCAGTGATGTATGTCATTGGGATTTTAATAGGAATTGCATTGAATTTGTATATTAATTTTGGAAGTATCACCATCTTTACTATATTAAGTCGGCCTATCCAGGAGCATGGGAGGTCTTTCCATTTCCTAGTGTCTTCTGCAATTCCTTTCTTTAACTTTTTATAGTTCTCATTAAATAGTTCTTTTACATCTTTGGTTAGGTTAATTCCTAAATATTTTATTTTTTGGGAGGTTATTGTGAATGGGGTTGCTCCCTTTATTTCCCTCTCTTCCTGTGCGTTATCAGTGTATAGGAAGGCAACTGATTTTTGTGGGTTTATTTTGTATCCTGCTATTTTGCCGAAGTGACTTATGATTTCTAAAAGTTTGGGGATGGAGTTTTTGGGATCGTGGAGGTATAGTATCATGTCGTCTGCAAAAAGGGATAGTTTCACTTCTTCTTTCCCTATGCGGATCCCTTTAATGTCTTTTTCTTGCCTTATTGCCCTGGCTAAGGGTTCTAGGACTATGTTGAAGAGGAGTGGAGACAGTGGACATCCTTGCCTTGTTCCTGTTTTTAGGAGGATTGGTTGTAGCTTTTCCCCATTAAGTATAATATTGGCTATTGGTCTGTCATAAATGGCTTTTATTGTTTTTAGAAATGTTCCTTCTATTCCTATTTTCTCCAGAGCTTTTAGCATGAATGAATGTTGAATTTTATCAAAGGCCTTTTCTGCATCTGTGGCGATAATCATGTGATTCTTGACCTTGGCTCTGTTGATATGCTGGATTACATTTATTGACTTACGTATGTTAAACCATCCCTGTGTCTCTGGGATGAAGCCTACCTGATCATAGTGTATTATTTTTTTTATGTGTTTCTGGATTCTGTTAGCTAGAATCTTGTTAAGGATCTTTGCATCTGTGTTCATCAAGGAGATTGGCCTGTAATTCTCCTTTTTGGTTGGGTCTTTGCCTGGTTTGGGGATGAGTGTGATATTGGCTTCGTAGAATGAGTTTGGGATAGCTCCCTCCTTCTCTGTTTCTCTGAAGAGCTTGAGGAGTATGGGTATTAGTTCTTCTTTAAAGGTCTTATAGAATTCTGCTGTGAATCCATCTGGTCCTGGGCTTTTTTTTGTTGGAAGACTTTTGATAGCTTCCTGTATCTCATTATAGGATATTGGCTTATTTAATTGGTTAACTTCTTCTTTGCTCAGTTTGGGTAACTTGTATTTCTCTAAAAATGCATCCATTTCCGCCAGATTTTCTTCCTTTAGAGAGTATAGCTTTTGAAAGTAGTCTGTTAGAATTGTTTGGATATCTTGGGTACGTGTTGTGATGTTTCCCGTGGCATCCCTAATCCTATTAATATGGGTTTCCTCTCTTCTTTTTTTAATTAATCTTGCCAACGGGCCATCAATTTTGTTTATTTTTTCAAAGAACCAGCTTTTTGTTTGGTTTATTTTGGTTATGGTTTTCTGATTTTCTAATTGGTTAATCTCTGCTCTCAATTTGGTTATCTGGCTTCGTCTAGTAGCTTTAGGTCCCATTTTTTCTTGTTTTTCTAGCTGTTTTAGTTGCAACATGAGATTATTTACTTGGTCTGTCTCCATTCTCTTGATGTGGGCACTGAGGGCAATAAATTTGCCCCTCAGGACTGCTTTTGCTGTGTCCCACAAGTTTCTTTGTGAGGTGTTTTCATTTTCATTGAGTTCTAGGAAATGCTTTATTTCTTCTCTGATCTCTTCTGTTACCCAGGCCTTGTTAAGGAGTGTGCTGTTCAATTTCCATGTATTAGAGAAATTTCTGCGGTATGCTTTGTTATTGAGAGCTAGCTTGATTCCACTGTGGTCAGATAGGATACAGGGGATTATGTCGATCCCTTTGTATTTGCTTAAGTTCCTTGAATGAACTATGATATGGTCTATTTTGGAGAAAGTTCCATGAGCTGCTGAGAAGAATGTGTACTGTGTTGTTTTAGGGTGAAATACTCGGTAGATGTCAGTTAATTCCGCTTGAAGTATGGCCTCACTTAATTCGGTAGCTTCTTTGCCAATCCTCTGGTTGGTAGACCTGTCCTTTGGTGAGAGTGGCGTGTTAAAGTCTCCTAGTATTATCGTATTGGGATCTATTTTATTCTGTAAGTTTGAGAGCATTTGTTTAACATATCTGGGTGCACCGATATTTGGGGCATATAAGTTGATGATGGTTATATCCTCCTCTTGGATTGTTCCCTTTATTAATATGTAATGTCCGTCCTTGTCTTTCTGTACTGATTTTAATGAAAAGTTTATTTTGTCAGATATCAGGATAGCTACACCTGCTTTCTTATTGGGGGAATTTGATTGGTAGATCCTTTTCCACCCCTTCACTCTGAGTTTGTTTGTATGTTTGGCTGAGAGGTGGGTCTCCTGAAGGCAACAGATGGATGGGTCTTGTTTTCTGATCCAGTCCTCAGTTCGTTTTCTTTTAATTGGCGAATTCAGCCCATTTATATTAAGAGAAAGTATAGAGAGATGCATTGTTGTCCCTGCCATTCCGTTTTCCTAAGTTTTTCTTCTTTCCTTTCCTCCTGTGCTTGCTCAGTTAGACTTTGAGTAATGCCTGTTTGGGGCAGGTCCCAGTTCCTGGTTGCTTTCTTCAGGTTGTGTCCCCCCTCTTAGAATTCTTTGTAATGCTGGCTTAATGTTTATGTATTCATTTAGTTTTTCTTTGCTATTAAAAGTTTTCAGTTCTCCATCGAATGTGAATGCTAGCTTTGCCGGGTATATCAGTCTGGGTTGGCAGTTATTGGCTCTCAGGGCTCGTATGGTGCTTTCCCAGGCTTTTCTTGCATTCATTGTTTGTGTGGAGAGATCTGCAGTGATTCTAATTTTTTTCCCGTTGTAGTATAGCTCCTTCTTCATTTTTGCTGCATGCAGGATTGTTTCCTTATTATTCAGATCCATCATTGTTACTATTATGTGCCTAGAAGTGTTTCTCCTGGGATCTTGCTTGTTGGGTGTTCGATAAGCTTTTGTGATGTAGTTAAGATGGTCGTTTTTGAGGTGGGGAAAATTTTCATTGACTATCTTGTTAAATAGGTGTTGCATTCCCTTGCTCTGGAATTCCTCACCTTCGTCCACTCCGATTATGCGAAGGTTAAATTTTTTAGCATTATCTGCTTGCTCTTGAATTTCCCTTTGGTTTAATTTGAGTGATTTTTCCATATCTGTCACTTTTTGGTCCAGTTGGTGTATTCTGTCTTCTGTATCTGACACTCTACCTTCCATTTCATTCACTCTGTTGACCGTGGCTTCTATTGTGGTTTGCATGATGGAAATGGATCCCTTTATGGATTCAATGTTGGTTCTCAGAGTACTGATCTCACCTCTCAATGAGGTGATATCAGTATGCATTACCTCTAATTTGGCGTTTATCTCACTTCTTACTGAGGTTTGTGCAGCTTCTATTTTTGCATCCAATTTTTGTTTGATATCCTGTATATCTTTTGATAGTTCATCCTTGTGCTCTTTCAATTTCTGATCCATTTCTCGCTTTATTTCTTGAGTCATTGCCTCCAGCAACCCTTGGATGTAGTTTTTGTCTTCCATTCCTGCTTTGCTCCCACTGGGGCTCTCCCCTGCGTGGCTGCTGGCTTTTGAGGTGAGCTTGCTGTCCTGGGTAGTGGTAAACCTTGTGATTTTTCTCTGTGATTTTCGCATGGGGGTTCAGGAGACTGCTCTTCAATCTTGTTTTGGTGTGTCTGTCTTTGCTTGGTTGCTGATTCTCTATTGGTAGAGAGAGTCTGTGTCTGATCTGGATTCTGTTGGGAGCCTATTTCCAGCTGCTATTCACTTAGGATTCTCAGCTCTCTGCTGTAGCAATTCCCGCCTTTGGAAGGGTTGAGCAGCCTAGACTGCTTGTGTTTGCTCCTGCGGGTGCTCTTGGGAAGATCAGATGCTCTGGATGCACTCTCCCAAATACTGGAGTCTGCTATGGGCTCCTGATGTGTTTTTGTTTGTTTTGGGCTGGTTGTGGGCTTGAACTCTAGGTTTGGGTGCTGTCCCTCAGCTCTTCAGCTCAGGGCTGGCACCCTACCATTTGAGCCACAGCCCCACTTCTGACCCTTTTTGCTTTGTTCAGGCGCCGGTCCCCTGGCCTGGTTCCGGCCCCAGCCTGGAGCGCGCTCGTTAGGCCTGTGCTAATGTGTATACCACCTTGGTTATGCAGCCTGGAGGACACAGTTCAAATTTCTTCTACTGTTGGTAGTCTTGACCCAGGGGCACTGTTCCTGGCTTGAGCATTTAAGCTCCCTTCCCGGGGCGCTCTTGCTCTGGCCTGGCCAGCAGAGTGTGCTCCACCGGCTGGTGGGGCTCTCGAACAGTTCCCAGTTTTAGTGGGTCCTGTGGTCCGGGTGTTGGGGTAGGGAGTCTAGGTCAGGGTCTGGGGATTCCCTCCAGCTCTGGTCTCCCTTGATGGATTCCCTGTCCCCTGATGGGTACTCACCCTGTAGGTCGTCAGTTGTTGTTGCAGTCCGTCAGTTGTTGTTGCAGTCCGAGTTCAGTTGGGGTGGTTGCGGGCTGGGTTGGGCGGCCCCCCGCCGGGTCGTTGCGATCGCGACAGGTCCCTTTGTGGCGCTGCTGGTGCCGGGCGGCTTTGGCGGGATGGAGCCTCTCCGCTCCGGTGGAGAGTGATGGGTGGGGTGGGATCCTCCTGGAGACTCCCGGCTGGTAGGTTTCTCTGTTCCTGGCGATCCGCTGTTCTGCAATCTGGTACCTGGTGATCTGCAAGCAGCCCCCTGTGTCTCTGTGGCTCCGGCAGCCCCTGCCGGGCCGGCTGGCCGGCGGCTTGGCGCACTGCCGCGCGGCCAGTAAAGGTTGGGGGAGGGGTCTTCGCTCTTCTCTGTTCTGAAATTCTTCTTTTCCTCTCTTTCTTTTTTTGTTATTTTCCACCTCTGGTTTTTCTCTGAGTGTTCGTCTTTTTGTTGTTGTCGGTCTCTTGGGGAGATTAAAGGTTGGAACTCGAACTCTCTTTTTGGTTGGAGAGAGCTGTGGCGTTTCCCTACTGCCCCGTCGCCATCTTGAGAACTCCCCTTTTTTATTTTATTATTTTATTGTAAAGCTGCTATACAGTGGGTTACAGTTACATGAGTGAGGTTATGAGTACACTTCCTCTTGAACATTGTTACCCTCTCCATTGTTTTCCCCCTACCATCCCCTCCCTCCCTCCCTTCCCCGAGGTTCTTTTTTTTTTTTTTTTTTGATTGTGATTAAATGATTACATAATTTCAAAGTCACAAGTTCATTCCAACTTCCCTGGAGCAAATTGTCTACCACAGTCTGTAATATATAACAGTGTTCACATGTTATATACCATATTTGTGATCAGCAGCATGAGGATATTTAGTAGTGGTTCAACCAGATGAGCAGGAGTTCTTTGTTTCTTAAGTCCTGTTAGTTTTGTCGTATCACCTAACCTTTTGGATTTAGCATCCACTTATCAGGGAGACCATGTACCGTTTGTCTCTTCGTTCTTGGCTTAACTCGCTCAACATGATTCCTTCTAGCTCCATCCATTTCCCTGCAAATGCCATTATTTTGTCATTTCTAATGGCTGCATAATATTCCATTGTGTATAGATACCACAATTTTTGGATCCATTCATCTGTGGTGGGGCATCTAGGTTGTTTCCATATCCTAGCTATTGTGAACAGTGCTGCAATAAACATGGCACTTCCAGCTTTCTGAATGGTTTGTTGGAGATAAAGAGTCTCATAGACTTTCCTGCCCGGGCTGGCTTTGAACCACAATCCTCTCAGATCTCAGCCTCCTGAGTAGCTAGGATTACAGGTGTGAGCCACTAGCACCTGGCTTTAAAAAATAAAAAAAAAAAGTTTTTTAGAATAACCAACAGAGCAAATGGAAGATTTTTGATTACTGATGAAACATTTAGACATTAATTAAACATTAGGCATTTAAACATTAGGTCTACTTAGATTTCTGTCTCCTTGAGTCAGTGTGTTAGTCTGTATTTCAAAGAACTTATCTATTCTAATTAGGTTATGTGATTTGTTGGCATACATAGTTCATCTTTCTTTTTTTCGTGTCAGTACTGGGGCTTGAACTCAGGATCTCAGCCTCCTGAGTAGTTAGGATTACACGTGTGAGTCACCAGTGCCTGGCTTAATGTCTTTTTTTTTTTTTTTTTTTTTTTGGCCCAGTTGTGGGGCCTGAACTCTGGGCCTGGGCGCTGTCCCTCAGCTCTTCAGCTCAAGGCTAGCGCTCTACCATTTGAGCCACAGCGCCACTTCCGGCTTTTTTCTTTTTGCTTATGTGGTGCTGAGGAATTGAACCCAGGGCCTCATGCATGCAAGGCAAGCACTCTACCATCTTCCCAGCTCCTGGCTTAATGTCTTTCACATAGCAGGAAGTTGTTTTTTGTTTTTGTTTTAATTTTCCTTTTGGTGATGGAGACTGAACCAAAGGTGAAAGATTTATTTCTGGTACTAGGGCTTCAATTCAGGGTCTGAGCACTGTCCCTTAGCCTTCTTGCTCAAGGCTGGCACTCTACTACTTGAGCCATGACCCCACTGAGTCTCGAGGACTTTCTTGCCTGGGCTGGCTTCAATTTGTGATCCTCAGATCTCAGCCTCCTGAGTAGTTAAGATTCATAGGCATGAGCCACCAGGGTCTGTGGCTGAGTTTTAATTTTAATAAAAATCCAACTTACTGTTTTTCTCATTGGTCATGATTTGGTGTTATATCTAAACAGTTATTGTCAAACCCAAGATAAAGTACACATTGTCTTCTAAGTTCTCTTGCAGTAGTATTATAGTTTTATATTTGACAGGCCTATGATCCATTTTGAATTAATTTTATGAAAGGTCTGATATGTCTAGATTTTTTTTTTTGCATGTTGATGTCTAGTTATTTGACAAGTTTTTTTGTTTTTTTTGGGGGGGGGTCTGATTGTGGGGCCTGAACTCTGGGCCTGGGCGCTGTCCCTCAGCTCTTCAGCTCAAAGCTAGCGCTCTACCATTTGAGCCACAGTGCCATTTCCGGCTTTTTTCTTTTTGCTTATGTGGTGCTAAGGAATCAAACCCAGGGCCTCATGAATGCAAGGTAAGAGCTCTACCACTGAGCCACCTTCCCAGCCCCTATTTGACAAATTTTTGAAGCAGCTATCCTTTTTCTAATTGAATTGCCTTTGCTCTTTTGTCAAAGACCAGTTGACTATATTTGTGTGGATCTATTCTGGGGCTGTATTTGTATTCTACTGTTTTTTTTTTTGAGATTAGTTCTCTGTATGTAGCTTAGACTACAAGTTTGTTTTGTTTTGTTTTTTTTTTGGTGTGTGTGTTTATGTGGTGCCAAGGAATCGAACCCAGGGCCTCAAGCATGCTAGGCAAGCACTCTACCACTAAGCCACATTCCTTGCCCGCTTAGACCACAAGTTTTAAAACCAGTTACCCCCTCGAAGATTCCATCTTCCAAAAAAGCAAAGCAAAAACAAACAAAAAACAGGTACCCCTAGATACCCAGGAGGCTGAGATCTGAGGATTGTGGTTCAAAGGCAGCCCAGGCAGGAAAGGCCATGAGACTCTTACCTCCAATTAGCCACCAGAAAACCAGAAGTGTCACTGTAGCTCAAAGTGACAGAGTGCTAGCCTTGAGTGAAAAAACTCAGGGACAGTGTCCAGGCCCTGAGTTTAAGCCCCACAATCCCCCTGCCCCCTAAAAAAGCAAAATCAAAAACATCAGGTACCAAGTCAGTATCAATCCTTTGACTGAATTCAATATTCACTTTTCAGTTTTGCATATAAACCTTTTCTGTTTTTCTCGTTTTGTTGTTGTTGATTGTGGGGCTTCAACTCTGGGCCTGGGCACTGTCCCTCAGCTCTTCAGCTCAAAGTGAGCACTCTACCACTTGAGCCACAGTGCCACTTCCAGTTTTCTGGTGGTTCACTGGAGATGAGTCTCATGGACTTTCCTTCCCAAGCTGGCTTTGAACCCCAATCCTCAGGTCTCAGCCTCCTGAGTAGCTAGGATTACAGATGTGAGCCACCAGTGATTGATCTATAAACTTTTTATCCATAGCTATAAAAATATGCTGTGATTTTATTAGGGTTTCACTGGATTTAGATCAAGTTGGAAAGAAATAAAACTTATATAATTTACCTAACATCTTTCAGCAGGTATAAAGGGTGCTGGCAGCCAGCTTCTACTCTTTCATTTTGATATTGCACTTCACCTCACCAAATCTTGTTGGCTCATCAGCCTGAGAAGAGTTCAGCATCTATAACCAAGATGCCATCCCTTTCCTATATAGGTTCCATGTTCTTCTAGATTTGCTGGTAAGTAGCTGGATACCTTCAGCCTTCACTCACTCCTTATACTTTTCATCCCTGGGCCAGGCCCATGCTATGAAGAAACAGGTGACCTCCTGTCCAACAGTCAGAGAGACAAGTTAAGAGAGCCTCACTCAGACTAGGAATCAAGAAGGGAAGTTACTAGGAAAATGTGCCCTATAGCCAATACCTAAAAGCTAGCAATTTGGTTCCAGGTTATTTGTACTTGTGAGTTTACTCATTCTCTTTCCTACTTACATCCTTCAGATTGCAGTGACATCATTCTTGCTAGTCAACTTGCCATTTGAAAGCATACATACTGAGGGATAAAATTGCTAGATCTAACTGCTAGGTCTGAGTTTAGGTAACATTCCTGCTTTAAACATGCCAGTTTTCTAAAGACTTGGTACAAATTTATACTCTTAGAGTCAGACAGAAAGATTCACTTTTATTTTACATGGAAGCTTTTCCCCACCTCTCTCCACCATTAGCCCCCATTCCCTATCTGTTTGGCCCAGGTTGGGCCTGAGACAGACATAAGCTTAGGCTCGGCTGCCTGGAGAAACTTCTGTACCATGTAGTCAACAAAAGACCCTGGTCTCTAGGACCAGAAGGAGCCGAATCACATCAGATGGTGATTAACAATAGGAGCCCACAGGCGCTGCTGACTGGAACAGTAAGCTAGTTGTGTCAGCAACTAAAATGAAGCCCCGTGTGGTGGAGTAGGGCAGGAAGTAGTCTCTGGGCATCACTCTTCTCTTCTGCTTGTCCTTGCTCTCAGGGCTGGTTCTGGAAGAGAGGACAACTCCCCCAAAACACCAGGGTCTGGTCAGTTGGGTTTTTTTGTTTTTGTCAGTCATGGGGCTTGAACCCAGGACCTGGGCGCTGTAACCTGAGCTCTTCTGCTTGAGGCTGGTGCTCTACCGCTTTAAGCCAGAGCTCCACTTCCAGTTTTCTAGTGGCTAATTGGAGATAAGAGTCTCAAGGACTTTCCTGCCTGGGCTGGCTTTGAACCGTGATCCTCACATCTCAGCCTCCTGAGTAGCTAGGTTTATAGGTGTGAACCACCAGCGCCCAGCTTCTGGTCAACTCTTGTACTACTAGTTAGCGGCATGAACCTGGTCACTGCTCACTCACTGTTCTCACTGCCACAGGAAGGCATCTAACTTGGCCTGAGTGGGAGAATGTTTTGTCTTCATCTTTATTCTCTCCTTATGGTTGGCCTTGGGTTTAACTGGTAGTGGGCGGATCATGCCTGTGTCTGTCTGGAAAAAAAAATGTCAAGGAAGATGCACAGCGAGGAGACTAATGTAGGGCAGGGAAGTTCAGACGTGGGGATGGGCAGCCCTGTTATACAAAGCAAGACCAAGCTCTGCACAGCAGAGGAGGTAGGTAGTGGCAGTCCAGGGTCTGGAGGTACAAACCAGATGTGTGTAAGCTTCAATTCAGCTACTAACCAAAGAACAAGGATACAGGCTGTATGAATTTTGTTCGGCCTCCAAGTCCATCGAATCCTGTTCTTATCTAGGACAGAAGGAAGAGAAGGGTGGGCCAGAGTACTGGGTTAGGGGGCTGGCTACCTAGCTCTACTTAAGAGATCTGGCCTCTGCCACTGTGGGAAGCCATCCTTACCACATCTGTGCTGCGACAGGACTCTGACACAGTCTTCTTGGGTTGTTTGTGACGCAGGACAGCATTCCGGATGAAGCGGGGGAACACAGCAGCTAGCTCCTCATCTGGCTCTCCTGCACACAGCTGGCCACCCAGTGAGAATTGGGATTCCTGTAAGGAGAACCCAGAGCTAGCCCTAAGGAGCCAGATTGTCACAAAGGAGAGAGGGTTGTGTTGGGAGAACAAGATCAGGATCTCTGATACCCCCTAAGAAGGCAAGAAAGATAAGAGAGCCCCAAGGGGGGCTGGGAATGTGGCTCAGTGGTAAAGCGCTTGCCTTGCATGCATGAGGCCCTGGGTTCGATTTCTCAGCACCATATAAGCAGAAAAAAAAAGCCGGAAGTGGCACTGTGGCTCAAGTGGTAGAGCGCTAGCCTTGAGCTGAAGAGCTGAGGGACAGCGCCCAGGCCAAGTTCAGGCTCCACAACCGGACCAAAAATAAAGAAAATTATTTTAAGAAGAGAGAGAGAGAGAGAGCCCCAAGGCAGCTCCAGAACCCCATTCCTGGGGCCAAGGGAGGAGGCTTTGATATGAGTCTGCCTGCTCAGAAGTCTAGCTTTTCATGCCCAGGCCTGGCAAGGGCTGGTCTACTAGCTGGAGGCCCAAATCTGTTCATTCTTCACTCACTGCTCACTGCTACAGGAAGATATCTAGTTTGGCCCGCACTTTTTCGAGGGAGTTCTTACCTGCTTAGATCTTTTGGGCATCTTCTCGAAGACATCCTGCATGGGAGAGCTGTAAGAATGGGGCATGAAAGCAAGAAGCAAGT
Source organism: Dipodomys spectabilis (assembly GCF_019054845.1). Classification (NCBI taxonomy): domain Eukaryota; kingdom Metazoa; phylum Chordata; class Mammalia; order Rodentia; family Heteromyidae; genus Dipodomys; species Dipodomys spectabilis. The sequence continues at coordinate 2,460,362 of NW_024871037.1, forward strand.
AAGCAAAACACGAAGGCCAGGTCCAGGAAATGCCTCTTAAGAGAACCACTATGTTATGGCTATGTTATGAGTAAGTCAACTCAGTGGTCTCCAATCCAACTGCAGGTCTGTGAACAGCTGGACAGAACAGTGGCAGCATCCGGGTAGACTGGACTATGGTCTGTTCCTTCATTTCCATGTTCCCTAAGTCCTTGGGTACCTCACCGTGTTTCAGGTTCTACAAAGGCCTAGGGAGTCCAACCCATTCAACCACCCACCAGAGGAAGATAAGTCATGGCCTCATATAGGCAGAAGGCATGAAGTGAGCTCAAGCTTTGACCTGTCTGCCCAGAGGGGGACAGTAAGTTAGTTTCTCAGTAAGATAGCCTGCAAAGTACTCTTAGAACACAGGGCTAGGTCATTTCCCTGACAAAAATCTGTACAAGCGTCTTGAAAAGAACACAGCATAGTTGTAGGGCCTGACTTTGTGCTCTGTCCTAGAGCTGGGCACTGTGTTGCAGTCCAATTTCCTAGCAGCTAGATACTATCTTCTGGAATTTCTCCAGATGGGTGGGAAGATGGTGACCTAAGGCTAGCTCTGTTGCTTCTGAAGCTATGGAGCAAGACCTGCTTCTGTCTTCATGAGAGATGTCTTAGCTATCCCCCGCCCTCTGGGTCCTGGATACTGCCAGGGACCACCACGCACTGTGCCTTCTCCAGGGAGAGCTGCTTGGGGTGATGATCATGCAGGGAGCTGGAGGGTTGGGCTGGAGGGGTTTCTACATCAAAGGTAGCGTCGAGGTCAATATCGTCACTGTAGGATGGCCGTCGGAGCTTCAGTTTCTGTATCTGTGGAGCTGGGCTGAAGGCAGAGGTAACTCTTGTTACTTGAAACAGTAAGCAGAAGCGCAAGCCCTCTGTGTCTGCCTCAGGGTCCCAGGGGCAGACTAGAGACTCAGGGTCACTACTTTTTTTTTTTGGGATGGCCATGGGGTTTAAACTCAGGGCCTGAGCGCTGTCCCTGAGCTCTTTTGCTCAAGGCTAGAGCTCTACCCATTTTGAGTCACAACACCAGCTCAGGTTTTTGAGTGGTTAATTGGGGACTTTTCTACCCAGGCTGGCTTCGAACCATGGTCCCCAGATCTCAGCTTCCTGAGTAGCTAGGATTATAGGTGTGAGCCACTAGTGCCCAGCTTCAGGGTCACTCTTGAAGAACTTCTAGGGAATAAACCATTTGGCTCAGTCCTCCTCACAGTCAAAGTACTAGTAAAAGGCTGGAAGACCAAAGGAAGTAAGCAACATGCAGACAAAACCCAAATAAACAGGCTACTACCCTTTGACTGTGCACCTTGTTACTTAGAAAGCAAGGCAGGGAGCCACTCAGAGATATCACTGAAGCCTAATATAGATAGGACTGTCTCTTCTGCCTCCTCTTATCCCCATGATGCTACAATCATAGTAAAGGTATGTTAGGGGAACCGAACCAAGGGCCTCATGCATGCTAGGCAATCCCTCTACAATTGAGCCACACTTCCAACCCATGTGGGTGAGTGTATGTATGTGTGTTGGTACTAGGGCTTGAACTCAGGGCCTTGTGCTCTCATTGAGCTTTCTTGCTGTTACTCTACCACTTGAGCCACATCTCCAGTCTGACATTTTGCTGGTTAATGGAATATGGAATCTCACAGACTTTTCTACCCAGACTGGCTCTGAACCACAATCCTCCAGGTCTCAACCTCCTGAGTAGTTACAATAATAGACCTGAGCCATTGGTGCCTGGCCCTCTAAGACTGTGTGTGTGTGTGTGTGTGTGTGTGTGTGTGTGTGTGTGTGTGTGTGTGTGTGTGTGTGTGTGTGTGTGTGTGTGTGTGTGTGTGTGTGTGTGTGTGTGTGTGTGTGTGTGTGTGTGTGTGTGTGTGTGTGTGTAATAGAGAAAAATAGAGAGAGAAATAGAGAGAGAAATAGAGAGTGTGTTGGTCGTGGTACTTGAACTCTGGGTCTGGGCACTGTCCCTCAGCTCTTCAGCTCAAGACAAGTGCTCTACCACTTGAGACACCACTCCTAGTTTTCTGGTGGTTCATTGGAGATAAGAGTCTCACAGACTTTCCTGCCCAGGCTGGCTTTGAACCGTGATTCTCAGATCTCAGCCTCCTGAGTAGCTAGGATTACAGACGTGAGCCACCAGTACCCAGCCCTCTAAGACTTTAAATTTGGTTTATTTATTTTTTTGTTGGTCATGGAGCTTGAACTTGGCTTGGGTGCTGTCCTCAGTCCTTCAGCTCAAGGCAAGCACTCTACCATTAAGCCACAGCACCACTTCTGGTTTTCTGGTGGTTTACTGGAGGTAAGAGTTTCATGGACTTTCCTGCCTGGGCTGGTTTTGAACCACGATCCTCAGATCTCAGCCTCCTGAGTAGCTAGGATTACAGGTGTGAGCCATCAGTGCCCAGCTAAATTTTGCTTTTTAGATAGGGCCTGCTTGGTCTAACCTTGAACTCTTAATCTTTCTGCCTTCTGAGTAATTGGGAATACAGACATGTACCACCATGCACAGCCACTACCCCAATATTTAAGTCCAGAAAAATACTAGTGAATAAAGGAAATTCAGTCTCTCTGCACATAGCTTAATGTGAAGCAAAGCCTAAGCTTTGTACAGATATAGGATTAGCAAATGATGTGTCCTATTAGCTTGAAAGATAAGGGAAACCAGAATTATCTTCCCTTATAGGCTCTGGCATGGAGCATACTCAGAATGAAGTGAGCTTGTCCTCATGTAAGAGCTCCAGACCAAATTCTTCAATATAGCATGTAGCTGTTGGGTACTGGGTATAACCCAACATCCAGCTCATCTCTCCTATTGGAATACAAGGGTCAAGAGCACAGCAAGGGCTTGGCATGAAGCAGGTAGTAAGGCATGGTAAAGAAAAGTAAGCAAAGTCCCTGGGTACCTAGAGGTAATCTGTATGCCTTGCTTACCTCACTATAGATACCAAGCACAGAGGAGACAAGTGTGTGGGCACCCTGGGGCCCACAGAATGGAAGTTAGAAGGAGCACCATCAGGAGACTGCAGAGAACAGCCACTACCATAAGTAGAGGTGCTGCATCCCTTTACTTTGAGACAGTTTGGTTCTAAAAAGTGTCCATAGCACCTTGTATTTGAGGCTATCAGCTTCCTGAGGGTAAGACTGTGCCTAGTAAGTTCCTGATAGGGTTCCTGGGTTTCCTGGGATTTCTGAAGTGGTATGGCCAATGGCTGAGAGCAAAGTAAGGAAGGACCAGAAACAGAGCCTAGTTTGTGAAAAACCAACCTTTGCTGGGTTGGGGATATGGTTCAAATGGTAGAGCAGGGCACTAGCTGTGAGCAAAAGAGTTGAATAAAAGCACAAGATCCTGAGCTCAAGCCTTAGTACCACCAGATACGCACGCACGGATGCATGTGAGCGCTCATGCGCGCACGGCACACGCACGCACACATGCACACAGAATGGTTCAAATAAATACTTGGTCATTGACAAGAGTTTTCTGTTGGGTTTGCACCTGATGTCCTCTTGCATGCAGAAAATAGCCCTGAGGATGTTTTATGCCAGCCTGTTTCTGTGGAACTCTCAGGAAGAATGAATGTCTGCTCCTGGCAGACACCAATCTCTCCAACACTAGGCTCCCTCTGCTGGCAGCTTAAAAGCACACATTACTAGGACCAGAAAAGGATTATTTTAGAGTGAGGGGTTTCAAGTTTGCTTCAGCAATGGGGGCAGACAGATGCATGTGGCAAGACACTCCAGTATGCCCCAAGACACGGCTCCTACCCTAGTCTCAGACCATCCCTAGGGCTCATCTGGTTTGTCTTGGCTTTTCCCTGTCAGAATCCAGATTTGTTTCAAAACTTTCTAGCTAACTCTTGGCTGGCTCTCAAGGCAGGTGGTCTATAAACTTCAAATCCCCACCCACCCTACCAAAGCCAGGAGTGAAGACTCTTCTTAGGCAGCTGTCCCAGCTTGTAATCCCCTGTACCCACTCCAAAGGGTCAACAAACCTCTCTAAAACTAGGCGGTTGACAGTCTCCTTGGCTCCTGGTGGCAGTTTCAAGGTTTCTTGTAACATCGTTAGCTTCTTTTTTAGACTCTTGGGGAAGGAAAGAGAAGAATGTGAGAGAAAGGCTGACACCAACTCTCAGAGACAATGCAAAGGACAAGCCACATGTGTGAAGGGCACTAGGAACAGGGTAAGGTCTGAAATCCCAATTTAGGCTTCAGAACCCATTTCTAGAGAAGCCCTTTATGTGGTGACTAAGGACCTCAGAGAGACACTAGAAGGGGAAGACACATGGATCTATCTGCGTTCTGATGAGAAGGCCTACGTTACAAACCAGACTAGAACCAAAGTGTATATACTCTGACCCACCCACCCCAACCCGGGAAGGGGCTGGAAGCCCCGAATTACCACCCCTAAATTGGCCTAGTTTCCTGGGCAGAAACATCCCAGCCTTACTCTTGGAAGCACATAAACCACCCTCCATTCTCATATCAGGCCAGGAAAAGTGCTCTCACCATGATTTCCTTGTCAGCATTCTGTAAGTCCTTCTGGGTTGACCTCAGTTCTAACTTGGCCTGATCCAACTCAGAGTAGACTACCTGTAACTACAAGAAAGTATTGTGCTGGGAATGTGGCTTAGTGGTAGAGTGCTCGCCTAGTATCCATGAAGCCCTGGGTTCAATTCCTCAGTATCCCAGAAACAGAAAAAGCTGGAAGTGGTGCTGTGGCCCAAGTGGTAGAGTGCTAACTTTGAGCAAAAGAAGCCCAGGGACAGTTGTCCAGGCCCTGAGTTCAAGCCCCAGGACTGGCAAGGGAAATAAATAAATAAAGTATAGGCAGGGCTGGGGATATCACACAGATATGAAGTGCTTGCCTAACATGCACAAGGTCCTGATTTTGATCTCCAGCACCACAGAAAAACAAGTATAGGGTGTAAAGACAAGCCACGTGATGGCCATGTGTCCTATTCCCTACCTACTGTTACCCAGGTCAGGGTAGCAGAGCATGTTTAATGTTATTGGGATAAGCTCAGGCTGGCAACCTGGGTGTGGATGGCTCTTTACACACTGCATGCAGATGCAGCATGCCAGAAATGAAAGCAACTGGCCTAAGAACCCAAGCCTAGGAACTCTCTGGGGTTGGTACAAAAACAGGTTTCTAAAGCTATCACATTTGGAGCCTGTACTCTTCAGCTAGCTGAGAGGTACCCAAGAACCAAGAAGTGCAAAAGAGCATGAATGTGAGTGTTAGGGTAGATAACTCTAAGTAGACAAGCCAAGCCATGTAGAGCCAATACCCAGGTAAGGACCAGTAATCAATTTCTGCAGACTGCTCTCAATCCCCATGGAATCAGCTGTTCGATTCAAGCAGTTACCTTGTTTTTGGAGGAGGTCAATTCCTTCTTCAGCTTGTCAGCCAGCTCCCCTGAGGCTTTCCGTGCTTCTTTCAGATTCTCATACTCTCTGCAAAAGTGGCCAGGGAGAAATGTAATAGAAGAGGACACCCTACTGGCCAGACCAAACCACAGCACCAATCTAATACAGGCCTTTCCCAAACCCTTTTCCCATTCTCATTCATCCTCTTGTCATCTGAGCCCAACACAGACCAGATATCTCTGTGAAGGCTCCTGGACAAAATGTACGACGGTCTGGTGACACTGTTCCCTGCTTGGTCTATAGGCGTTGGTGACTTGAGAAGCTCCTGCCTTACTAGAGGGCCCCTTCTACCACCTGGTTCCTCTGGGAAGTATTTGGATCCTATGTGCAGGTCATCTAAGTGGCCTTCCCATAGACTTCACACTATCTCAGAGAAGAATATGGGCAAAGTTTGTGATCTAAGCCAAGTGGGGTTAGTAACAGTACTAATAGGAAGCAGACTACAGCTATCATGTGAGAACTTACAGCTCCAAGACCAAATCAACTCAGTTCTATAACATTTTTAATTCACTCAGTTCTATCAACACTCCTATGAAGCAAGTCTGTAACTATCTCCATGCAAGAAGGTGGAGGTCAGAGAGGCCTCAAAACTGTATCCAGACGAGAGATGGAGTCAGGGTTCAACCTCAGGCAGCATGGCTCTAGACCTTGTTCCTTAACACCATCTGCTTTACAAGATATGAGCATTAGAGCCATGGCCGGGACTCACAGCCAGATTCCTAGGCTTGTTGATAAGGCCAGACAGAGTATAGGCTTTTTTTTCCTGGTGGTGGTACTAGGGTTTGAACTTAGGGACTTGTGCTGGCTAGGCAGGTCTTCTACTACTTTGGCCACACCCCAGCCCTCAGAGTGCATACTTTTTTTTTTTTTTTGCCAGTCTTGAGACTTGAACTCAGGGCCTGGGCACTGTCCCAGAGCTTTTTTTTTTTGCTCAAAGCTAGCACTCTACCACTTGAACCCAGCGCCACTTCTAGCTTTTTCTGTTTCTGTGGTACTGAGGAATCGAACCCAGGGCTTTGTGCATGCTAGGTGAGCACTCTACCACTAAGCCACATTCCCAGCCCAAGTACATACTTCTTGAGGGACACACAGTACGTAGACAGCTGCTCCACTGCTGACTGCCCCACACCCATGTATCGGATCATCTCCTCCACCTCAGGCCTCTGGCTTTGGAGCAGGAGCTCAATCCTGAAAAACATAACCAGCCCACGACGTTTGAAATCTGGAGGCTGATGGTTAGTCTGCCTCTCTTTGCTGCTATTGCTATGGCAACAGCCTGGGCTGCTAGGATGCTCAAGCAGGTGGGTGTGCCCAAGGAAAAGGCTCATAGCAGAGCTAAGCAGAACTCCAGGGATGCTGCTGAGGAAGAAAGAGGTGCTAACAGAGGACCTCAAAGTCAGGAAAAGGCCTGGTAGGTCAGTTGGCCTCAGGCAACAGGATAATAAAGAATCATCACATAATGAAGGCACACATGGAAAGTAGAGGAGTTCACAGAAGCTAACTAAGAAAGAAAGTCTATGCCCATGCATGGCTGGCCTGAGCCTTCGATGCCCTATTAAGGTTTGAGCCATGAAGACAACCCACACCACTTTTTGCTATATTGCTGAGAACTACACTGTACTACTTCAGCCCTGGGTATAAAGGCATTGTAGAGGCACCAGCCTCCAACTCACTGCTCCATGGACTTCATCTTGTTCTTGAGTTGAAGGGCCTCCTCTCGTGCTTGTTTAGTCTCATCTTGCTGCTGCTCCAAGTATTTCATCTGCTTCTGAGGAGCAAACACACCCATATATCTTACTTGGCGGTCTCCAGAATCTTGGCTAAAGTTATTAGGAAAACTCCACTCTAGAACTCTCTGTACTATATCTTCTAAAGATGCTGATAATAATGTCCCCAAATCAAGGATGTAATGCTCTGGGGCTCTACTCAGGCCTATACTTTACATTTTGTTGTTCTTTGGGGGGTAGGTGGGAATCCAACTTAACACATGTGCTAGACAAACACTCTACCACTGAGCCACATTTCCAGACAGGCCCTAGGGCAGTTGCTGCCTCCCTTCCCTGCTGCCTTCACTCTGAGATACATCTTACTATAGGTATGGCCCAATGCCAGAACTTATAGGCCCACTATAGACCGCTAGGTTTCTGTGGTCTAGGCTTTATTGTGCACGTTATCCTTGTAGCTGAAGAAAAAAAGCATTAGCCCAGACCTCACTGTCAGATTCATGGAGCGGTGCCAGGATACAAGAGCTAACTAAGCCAGAAGTGACTGACCAGGCTGCCTTCAGCATAAGACCACTCCATCTCTGACCTGGGAATGCCATCAGACTCCCCCACTGCAGCCAGCTGCGTGTTTTGCTCCTTTCCCACTGGCCAGGCCCATGTGATCCAGCCCAGCCCCCGTGCAGGAACAGAGAGAATATCCTGGGGTCTTGTCTGCTCGTCAGGATGGCTCCCTTTCCCTTTCAAATAGCATCCAGCAAGGACTGCTTCTGCCTACAAGGCTGGAATATCAATCGTGGGTTCAGATCAATCGCCTCATGCCCCTTGGAGAGCAAGAGGCTCACTAACCCAGGCTGATACAAAATTCATCTGGGTCTAGGGCTGCTTGCTCTACAGGCTTTGATCTGCCCTGTTGGCTCAGCATAGCTGACTTCAAAGGCCCTTGTTCCTCCCTGGGATGCTGTTTGATCTGGCTCCAGAGAGCAGCCTGGCCAAAGACTAGAGTGCTAATGGAAGGTTCTTCAGATCAGCCTCATCACTGGAGTATGAGCCACTTTTGGAAACATGGCCTAGCCTCACCTGGGCCTTAGTTGAGTAGCCTCTCTGTGAAGTGTTGGAAAGGCCTCACCTTTGCCAAAATCCACAAGCACAGCCAGTATGGCCCTTTTCTAATGTGTTGGATGGTACAGTATGGGAGGGCTTGAAGAAGTGATTTGCTTCTATGTTACTAATTCTCAGGTAGAACCAGAAAGATAAGTCCAGGACAGGCTTTATCTCCCCACCAACTCTGTGCATGCAGAACCTCGGGACTTACTCTGAGAGTGGAGCACAGCATCTCAGACTTGTCTAAGGCCTTCTGCAGAGATTCCACCATGGCGTTGCGCTCCTCCAGTGTGTCTCGCAGAGTGTCAATGATAACCTGACTGTTCCGTTTCTCTTTCTCTAGAGCAGGGGCGGAGGGTTGGAGGGGAGGGAGAGGCCCATCTACTTATCAGCATGAGAACCTGGGTCTTTGGGCTCCAGCCCTTCATCCATAAACCAGATAAGGAAATAGTGCAGGTCAGAATATTGGGTGGCCTCCTCCTCTCTCTGGCGTACAGCAAGGAAGCCAATCCAGAGGCTTCATCCAGGAAACAAGCTCTCTCTGTGCTGCTTGAACTACTTGGGAAAATGTCACTATTACTCTCTTGTGGGTCTAATCAATTCATTATTCCAGAACTTAGGCAGACTACACTTTGCCCTGCAGACACTCTACCAGCAGATGTTCCTTCCCGGCAGGGCTCCAGAGCAAGAAACTCCATAGATAGAAGGCTTGCTTGGTCTTGGCAGACTGTTTCAGTCACCTCCCTTCTCTCTCTCTTTCTCCTAGCCACAATAGCTAACAAGACCCTTGAACACATAAAGCAAACAGAGCTCTTGGCTCTTCACTAAGGTTGAAGGCCTTCCTCTAGGGCCTCTCCCTCCAGAATCTAAGTCAGGGACTTCCCAGGACTCCTTGTCTTGTGCTAACTCACCTTTCTGAGAAAGTTGGGCTCTGGTATTGTCCAGTTCATTCTGCAAGGCAATTCCCACAATGAGCAACAGGAACACATCAGAACTAGCCACCACATGGTCTCCCATAAGTTCCAGGATAAGACAATGAGGTTTGTAGATTCAGGGAAGGAAGCATGGGGCCCAGTATACCTCAAGGCCAAAAAGGCCAAACTAATGCAACAATGGAGAGATACACATTGTTTTATCTTTATGAACATTTCATTTCATTTTATTTTTTTACTTTTTTTGTTGCTGTTGTTGGTCATGGGGCTTGAACTCGGCCTGGGCACTGTCCTTGAGCTCAAGGCAAGCACTCTACCACTTAAACCACAGCACCACTTCTGGTTTTCTGGTGGTTTATTGGAGATAAGAGTCTCATAGGATTTCCTGCCTGGGCTGGTTTTGAACCGTACTCCTCAGATCTCAGCCTCCCGAGTAGCTAGGATGACAGGCGTGAGCCACCAGCACCCGGCTATTTTATTTGAAACAGTGTCTTATTTATGTAGACCAGACTCAGCTCAAACTCATGATCCTCTTGTCTCAGCCTCCAAAGTGCTGGGATTATAGGCATGTACTATTATGTCCAACTTCCTTTGGGCTTTTCAAAAACATGGAAAATGTGTAGGAAACTAGTCCTCGAAGTGAAGCTCCAGGACAGGGAAAGAGAGAGAAAATGGGTAAGAGATAAAGTTGAGTCCATGTAACAATCTTAGTAGCCGAGGCCTCCATTACTTCTCTAACCCTGTACTAGCCTCAACCTCTCTGGGTATCAGCTGTGCTCACCAGGGGCCAGAACAAAGATGGTCAAGGTCCCTAGGTTACCACTAGTTCTCTCTATGCTAGCTTCTGCCTGTCTTAGTCTACCTCCCTCTTAGCTGTAAGCTGGCTCTCTATAAAACTTTCCAGGCCCAGAATCCAATAAGTGTTCATAAGCAAAGGTAGCTTTCTTTGTACTCCTGGATGAAACTGGGCTCTGTCAGGGTCAAGTGAGCCCCTCAAAGCCCTTACATAAATTACAGAGCCACTGCTGCAGTATTGAGGCTGGAGTAGAAATGAATCCAGCTCCCATTTAGGAGTCTAGAGAACATAACATCTTTGTATACAAAAGAGGTGCTTACTCCATAATTAGGAAAAACAAGTTTGTTGTTTTGTTTTTCTTTTCTTTCTTTTCTTTTTGCCAGTGCTGGGGCTTGAACTCAAGGCCTGGGCACTGTCCCTGAGCCTCTTTGTGCTCAAGGCTAACACTCTACCACTTGAGCCACAGAGCTTTTTTTTTCTGGCTTTTTCTGAGTAATTTTTATTGAAGATAAGAGTTGAATGAACTCTCCTGCCTGGGCTGGCTTTGAACCATGATCCTCAGAGCTCAAGTCTCCTGAGTAGCTGGGCTTATAAGCGTAAGCCACTGGTGCCCAGCTAGGAAAAATAGGCTTTTTTGTTTTGTTTTGTTTTAATTTTAAAAACAAGTTTTTATAGAATTTCAAGACTTGGTCATGGTTCCATGGTAGTAGCTAGATGGTATTCTAGAAACTTTCGTCCAGATTGTCCTTCTAAAGGCAACACAAAACTCAGAATTTTACATGGGATAAAATTAAGGCCCATGACCAGTGGGTAGCTTAAGTGTCCTACTATCAAACTCTCCATCCAGGACTCTAGGAGTAGGATCTTTTGGTGGCTAGACTGGGCAGGAAAGGCTGAATAGATGGGTGTGGAAATGGTGAGTAGGGAAGGGTACACAGGGTCTGTCTGAAAATAAACACCTGTCCAAGGCTGCTGCAACACTACCCATAATTCCTTTGGTCCTTCCATATTCCAGCAGGGTGATTTCCAAGTCCTTCCTCCAAACTATTCAAGATGTTGCCTCACTGTCTCACAGACCTGGCTTTGAAGCTGAAAAGAAATGAAGCTGCTTTTGTTGCCTTCATCACAGGGAGGATACCTCTTAAAACTGGGAGCAGTTACCATGACGATAAACATGCTAGCTCAAAACACAAAAGCTCTATACTCCAGAAGCATTGAGGTTCCAAGGACACCCTAGGGCTAGGGCCAAAAAAACGCTCATCTCACAGATGCCTAGGAAATTAACCATCAAAGTTCAGGAACCATTTGTAAATCTCAACCCAATGTCCGGAGCTTTCCCTCCATCTAGTCCCTTCGTACACAAAGAAAGCGAAATTTTAGATTTAGAGGAAAATATAAGTATAGGAAGGAGTCCACTCTCGCTCCCCGGAAGTGAGTTTCTACTTGGGTTACAGATCTTGATTCCAGAGACTCTGCCCCTCTATGAAAGATCTAGGAAAGACCTAGGTGTCTGGCTTTATACCATTGCCCTTCCCAGGCAATTCTGAGGCATAGCCAGAATAGGGAACAGTAAGGCCATATATCTTCTCTGGCTGGGAAATAGAAGAGTTTTCTAATCTACCACTTACTGTCCATCAGGAAAATGGTCTAGGAAGGAAGGCTGTAGGCCCTTAATAAAGATGAGGGGAGAGGCACTCTTTCCTTTGGTGCCTGTACTAGGAGAAGTCTCCCAATCAGTCTCTTCCCTGCCTTACAGGCTCATGATTGTGTCTCATCATTAGTCGTCCTTTGCTTTCTTGTCATTCATTGCCTTGAAATTTCTACTAAGTCTTCCCTCCATAATAACCTCGCCTCCATCCTTTAGGTACCTTCTCTATGTGGGAGTGAAAAAGAGGGCTTGGAGATCGGTACAATGAGATAAATTCTGCATACCTTCAAGAATTCTGCATCCAAGGCATTCTCCTCCTCCTGAGCAAAGTCAAAGAAGAGTTTGTTGATAATAGTCCTTTTGCCAACCTGGATGGGAGAACAAGATAAAGAATTAATTCAGCTGGCACTGGTGGCTCATGCCTATAATCCTAGCTACTAAGGAGACTGAGATCTGAAGATTGCATTTGAAGCCAGCCTGGGCAGGAGACTTTTATCTCCAATTAACCACCAGAAAACCAGAAGTGGCACTACGGCTCAAAGTGGTAGAATGCTAGCCTTGAGCAAAAAAGCTCAGGGACAGTATCCAGGCTCTGAGTTCAAGCCCCATGACTGACCAAAAAAAAAAGAATTAATCCATAGTTCAGTCATGGGCAAGGATTCGGGTTGCATATGGGTCTGTCTGCTGGCCTACCATACATGTCAGGTCTGTTCTCAGGCCTAACTTTTCAAATTGTATCTGTTGAAGTCAGAAGACCTCTTCATTCCTGCAGGTACCCCAAGTTGAGACTGCTGGTGTGATTACTGTTGAAGTCAACACTTCAGCTCAAGGTTCTAGACTCTTTTCTTGACAGGAAGGGAGAAATAGAGCAAATATGCCTAACTGAAGACCGACCCAGGCACTAAGTCCGTCTTCCAGATACTTAGAGGTGTAAGCAGGCCTCTGGGGCAACTCATTAGTACATGTGAGGCTCAAACCAGAGGAATCAAGGAACATCAGAAATACTGCTCAGTTTCAGAGGACAAGAGGTCTTTAGCTGAGGTGGTCCCACACCAATATCCTCACCTGGATTCGGCATTGTGGGCAGGTTCGACTTGGTGCTGTCTCGAACCACTGAATGAGGCTGAAATGAAAAGCAAAACAACAGACTGGTGAGCCCTGGTATGGCTTGGAGACCCAGATCAGGAAGCCATCCTAACCCAATGCCTGCATGCATGTACCGCAGGCCATTACAGTACATCCCACAAGGCCTAACTGGTACTCAGCACTCAGAACAACTGACCATTTTTCTGTCCCTGTAAACTTGGCCAGAAGTTCTTCTGGCATCCTGAGTAGCTAGGTTATAGGCATGAGCCACTAATAGGCATGAAGGTATATAATTTTTCACTATCTTTGCATCTTGCCTATAAATTATTCCAAACAAAAAGTTTACTTAAAATTACAGCTTACCTAGCTACTCAGAAAGCTGAGACCTGAGGAAAGCAGTTGGAAGCCAGCCCAGGAAGTCTGAGAGACTCATCTCCAATTAACCACCAAGAAGCCACCTGTGGAGCAGGGGCTTAACTGGAAAAACACAAAAAAGCTAAGGGACAGCACCAAGCACTGAGTGCAAGCCCCAGTAAGGGCATACACACAAACTAATTTAACTAAATATTTAAAAAATACAGCTGAGGGGCTGGGAAGGTGGCTCAGTGGTAAAGCGCTTGCCTTGCATGCTCGAGGCCCTGGGTTCGATTCCTCAGCACCACATAAGCAAAAAGAAAAAAGCCGGAAGTGGCGCTGTGGCTCAAGTGGTAGAGCACTAGCCTTGAGCTGAAGAGCTGAGGGACAGCGCCCAGGCCCAGAGTTCAGGCCCCACGACCGGACCCCAAAAAAAAAAAAAAAAAAAAATACAGCTGAGGCTGGGCGCTGGTGGCTCACGCCTGTAATCCTAGCTACTCAGGAGGCTGAGATCTGAGGATCTCGGTTCAAAGCCAGCCCGGGCAGGAGAGACCGGGAGACTCCTATCTCCAATAAACCACCAGAAAACCGGAAGTGGCGCTGTAGCTCAAGTGGTAGAGCGCTCGCCTTGAGCTGAAGAGCTGAGGGACAGTGCCCAGGCCCAGAGTTCAAGCCCCATGACCGACAAAAAAAAAAAAAATACAGCTGAAGGCCAGGTGCCAATAGCTCATTTATTTGTAATCCTACTACTTGGGAGGTAAAGACCAGGCAGGAGGATCTGCCAGCCCAGGGCCCTCCCCCGCCAAAATAAAAAGGTTGGCTGTGGTGACCCATGCCTCTCATCATAGCTACTCATACATAGGAGGATTGTGGTCCAGTCTGGCCCAAGTAAAAAGTGAAATCCAAGCTCAAAAATAATTAGAGCAGAGGGATGGATGACATTGATCAAAATGCACTATATATTCATAAACAGCTTTGTTGAATGGAAACTCCTTTGTACAACTACTTAAAGATTATATATATATATATATATAATGTATTTTTTTTAAGTCAGAGAGCTAAGAATGTGGCTTAGAGTGCTTGCCTAGTATTCATGAAGCCCTGTATTCAATTCCTCAGTACCACAAAAAAGCAGGAAGTGGTGCTGTGGCTCAAGTGGTAGAGTGCTAGCCTTGTGCAAAAGAAGCTCAGGGACAGTGCCCAGACCCTGAGTTCAAGCTCCAGGATTAGGGGGGAAAAAAAAAGTCATAGCAGCTAGGTACCATTCTATCACATCTCAATTGGTGGAATGCCTGCCTACCAATATAAAGCTGAGTTCAAATCCTAGCACAGCTGATAGATAGAACCTGGTATGGTAGCACACACTGTAACTCCAACTACTTAAGAGGTAGAAGCAGGAGAGTCTTGAGTTAGAGGTCTGAGCAAAGTTATTAAGATCCGCTCCCAAAAACAAAATTAAAAAAAAAAAAAAAAAAGTAGGCTGGGCAGGTGGCTCAGGTGATAGAGTGCTTGCTGAACTAGAGAGACAGTTGGGTTCAATCTCCAGAGAAGGAAGGCAGGAAAGCAGGAAGGAAAGAGAAGGGGAGGGAAGGAAAGAAGGCAGGCAGCCAGGCAAGTAAGATGAGTGAGGGAGAGAGGAAGGGACAAGAAAGATAAAAAAAAAAAAAAAAAAGATCACCTATAATCCTGGCACTTAGGAAGTTGAAACAGGAAAATTGAGAGTTCAAGGCTGACTTAGGCTCTATAGTGAGACCCAAGCCTCCAAATAACCTAAGAAATACCCATATTTAATTTTCATATTATCAATAATTGCAGCATTTTAAGTAAAGGGTTCAGTTATGTAAAAGAGCCTCACACCAGGTTAAATAAATGAAGCAGGTGGAGTGGCTCAAGTGGTAAAGCTTAACAAGCTCAAGGCTGAGTTAAATAAGTACCATTAAAAAAAAAAAAGCCCAGTGGGGTGTTGGTGACTTCTTGCCTATAATCCTAGCTACTCAGGAGGCTGGGATCTGAGGATCATAGTTCAAAGTTGGCCCATGAGGAAAGTCCATGAGACTATGATCTCCAATTAATCACCAAAAAGTCAGAAGTCGGGCTGGGAAGGTGGCTCAGTGGTAGAGCGCTTGCCTTGCATGCCTGAGGTCCTGGGTTCGATTCCTCAGCACCACATAAGCAAAAAGAAAAAAGCCGGAAGTGGAGCTGTGGCTCAAGTGGTAGAGTGCTAGCCTTGAGCTGAAGAGCTGAGGGACAGCGCCCAGGCCCAGAGTTCAGGCCCCACGACCGGACCCAAAAAAAAAAACAAAAAGTCAGAAGTGGTAGAGTTCTAGCCTTCAAAAAATAAAGTTCAGGGACAGCGACCAGACCCTAACTCAAGCCCCAGGACCAGCACACACACACATTCATACACACACACACACAAAGGCAAAACAAAGAAAATAGAAAAGATAAACAGTATACTTTTAGGAATAATCTGAGTTCCAGCCTAACCAAACAACCACTTCCTTAGAACGGGCTCAGGCTATTAGCAACATCAATTTAAACGAAACCCTTTGCAAGTGAGGGGAACCCAGAAGCAATTAGAGTAGTACCAGCCTCCCTGCTTCCTGAAGGCTTTTGTGCCACTAGCCCTCTTTGACAATTACTACCCACCATGAAAAGTGTGTGTTACTCTGACTTCTCTCTTTAGCTGGAAGCTCCAAACCAACCTGTCTGCAACTGCTAGAGGAATCTCCCCCCACTAAAACTCTACACTCAGAAAAATGATTCTACGCAATTAGCAGGATCGGATTGTTTGATAAAGCATTTCCCAACCTTTTACATTGAGCAAGGTGTGCTGGCATGGTATCTGGCCAAGGAAATGATTTGGGGTACAATCAATTCAAATCACCAAGCAAATCACAATAAACTCTTAAGACTTACCAGAAGCCAAGCCAGATGCTGGTGGCTCATGCCTATAATCCTGCTACACGGGAAGCTGAGATCTGAGAATCATGGTCAGCAAGAAAAGTCCGTAAGACTCCTATGTCCAATTAACCACCCCAAAGTTGGAAGTGGTACTGTGGCTCAAGTGGTAGAACCCTAACCATGCGCAAAAACAGCTCAGGGACAGTGCCCAGGCCCTGAGTTCACACACACACACACACGAATAATAGAAATAAAAGGACTCATGAATTGGTGATAGCTCATCTCAGCCCAGCCTAATGGTTTTGAGGTCACACTTCTTTGCACAGGTTCCTAAAGGAGCACTCCATACTCTTGGCCAGATCAATTCTGTCGCCATGGGCCAGGCTCAGCTATCACCTCCACACGGCTGGCTTCAGCCCAGGTTGGGAAAGCTCCAGTAGGCCTCGTCTAATGAGGTCTGTGTCACCTATGTGGGCTCCAAAGACCGATAACCTGGAGACCTGACACCTCTCGTTTCCAGGACCCTGCAACGCTGTCACTGTCACTCACCACTGCAGGTGAAAAGTGTGGCCGCAGTGGATGGCTGCCACATCGCGGGAATGGTCGAAGAAGTCGGAGCAAATCGTGCACAGGGCACGGATAGGCATGGTGGCAGGACTCCGGCGGCCCGAGGTAGCGAAGAGAACCGCGACGACTCCAACAGCTTCTCCACGGCGCCCCGGGCTTCCTTCGAATTTGGCTCCACGGCGCGACTTCCGGGAGAGGAACGGAAATGACGACAGCAAACCGGGCGGAGGAATCCGAATGCCTGGTCCTCTGATTGGATACACGTTCAGGGAAGGGCGGGAGCCAGGGGCGGGACTTAGGGACCCGGAGACCGAGGAGGATTCTGGGACACAGAGCCACAGGCAGCTTCCTGGTCTCCAGAATCAAGAACTCGGTTGGGAGGAGACGGCGGCGTCGACGCTGCCAGCTAGCATCTCCGCCCACCCCCAGCAGAACTCAGTGGGGTCCCAAACCAGAGCTAGTACCAAGTCCAACCAGGCCTGGAACCCTTAGTTCTTTCTCTACGTTGGGACAATGAAGACTGAGGTCTCAAGGGAATGGGGACCGTA
The DNA here is from genome assembly GCF_019054845.1 of Dipodomys spectabilis. Lineage (NCBI taxonomy): Eukaryota > Metazoa > Chordata > Mammalia > Rodentia > Heteromyidae > Dipodomys > Dipodomys spectabilis. The sequence continues at coordinate 2,477,470 of NW_024871037.1, forward strand.
GGGGGTTCTGGGGGCTCTTGGCAGTGCTGGGCCTTGAACCAGACCCGCGCCCCCAAAGAGAAAAATGCCCCTACCCCCTCAGCTTTCGATTATGGATGATCTTGGAAATAAGAAGGCATAGGTTCCCGGCCCATCAAGACATACCACACTTCACCTTATTTGGCTTGATCCAAGTAAGACTTAAAAAAAGATCCCCGAATTCGGAGATAACTAAGGTCAGTATCCTGATTTAGCTCTTAGCTTCCAGGATTGATCATGCTGGGATTGTAGTAGGATTGCAATTTTGGAGTCATAGATTCTTCAAAGAACCAGGACTAACAAACCGCGCCCCCCTCCTCTTTTTTTTTTATTATTATTCCCACATCAGAGAGGTCCATTCTGAGAAAGTAGAAATCCTGGTGAGTTCACTGAGGCCTGTCTGGCCTGGAGCAAATCTCCTTTAGGAGCTATTTTTAGCAGTATTATCCCTCTCCTCAGAAGAAACCTTACTCAGAGTCCCATGTTATAAGGCTGATCTGTTCCAGCTAAAGAAGACAGAGAGCAAAATCTTTTGGGCCTAGGTGGAAAGCATAGGTGTTCACACTAATAGAAATCAACACACAAAAGCACAGAACCTTTGTGCAATGCTCACCCTCTCCCCAGACCAAGGAAGCCCATTTTGGCCATGAGGAAGGTCTTTCCCTGTGCTGGTTGGCCCCTATAGGTTCCAGCCCTATGCCCAAGTTAAGTCAGAGGCTTACTGGCCAACAAGAGTCAAAGCAGCAGCCCTTGTACTCAGCATCAGGGCAGAGACTTTAAACCAAACTTAGCCCAGATATATCACCTACATGGATTTCTAGAATCCAGATCTCCACCACCTTTGTTAGCAAACACACTGATGAGTGTGATCTTCATGCTCAACCCAAGCAACCCACAGAAGCATCAATCACTACCTGTGAACCTGCTCCCAGCCTCTCCCCTCCCCACTGCCTTCCAGGGGCTCCTCCCCGGTAGGACAGAGGAAGCAAAGGCGAGAGGTGGCCAGAGGCTTTACAGGGTGACGTTTATTTGCCAGGTTCAGCAGGCATACAGCCCACCAACCTTCACATACCAGAGCAGACCCACAGGCATGCAGGGAGAAGGGCAGGACCACCACGGAGTGCCAAGCAAGGGCGAGGACCAGTGTGGCTACCTGTCCAGGCTGTGGTAGGGTCTGACAAAGGATACCTGTCAGGAGCCTCCCTTAGGGAATTGAGGAGTCTTATTCTACTTCCTCATCCCAGCAAAGTCAACATGGCTCAGAGGCACCTGGGCCTCTGATAGCAGCAGTAGAAATAGAGGACGATCCTCTCCATGTTGTTGAACTGAGAGCAGCACATCTGCCCCTGTGAAGGGCAAACCCCAAAGCAGACTGTGAAGAACAGCCATGCAGCAGGGTCCCTGGGATCGAGAAAACTTATGGACTGAGCCTGTGTTGGGTTGGGCATCTAGGAAGAGTATGTGGACATGATCCCTCCCAATTTAGCACTGGGCCTGTACTCTTCTCTCCCTGGTTTCACTGACATATCCTAATTTTTCTTCCTTTTCACTTAAAGGTTCATGAGGATCAGGGTATAGGGAACCCACCACAGAACTCAGAAGGGCAACGAAATAGCACAAGGTTCTTAGGAGGGCCTTTTTGGGAACAAATACAGGAGCTTCCCACCCCCCTCCCCGCTACTCATCCTCTCCCACTTCTGAGGACCCCCTCCCCACAGCCTGAATGCCAGATGACCCATCTTGACTTAAAAGCACACTGCCCTAGATTTCTGCATCCTCTATACCAGCCAATGTCCATTCCTAGAGCAGCCTACACACCATAGGTAAACACCTTACGTGTAGGAGCCTAAGACTGTTGACAGGGCCTCGCTGGAGGACCAGCTCTCAGGGCAAGGCCATCCAACTTAGGGCCCAGGAAAAGTATGGGACTTGCAGGGCCTGCCTGGGGAAATGATGAGGCAGGAAGGGAAGGTGGAGGAGAGCAAGGACCCCCTGAGTATCTCTAGAGCAGCATCCCACAAAGAACAGAAACTGAGGAAGCTAGCAAAAGACAGAAAAGCCACAAAAGAATCCATGCAGGGGCTGGGGCCGGCCCTGCCTTAGGCCTGCCCACCACTCACACACATACACACAGGAGGCGAGATTGCTCTCCCGTGGCCCCCAGGCATGCCCCACTATGATGGGGGGCCTTGGAGGAGCGAGGGCATCATGCCAGTGACTTATGTACAGTGAGAAGCCCCTCATCCATTCTCCCACCCTCCTGCCCATCCCTCAAAACCCCCAGCAGGCTGCCCACTCAGCTGGTCTCCCTCTGAGACTCCTGGGCATGGCCAGCAGCCTCTTCCCCTTTACTAGAGGGCGGAGCCTGGCCTGTGGCGCCCCCTAGGGCTGTGCTGTCCGGCTGGGTCATTGCCGGCTCAGGGGTGACAGCTGCCACAGCAGCTGATGTGGCACTGCTCTGGGTGGTGGGCACTGTGCTCTCTTCTGTGGCCGGTGTGGCTCTCCCATCCGTGGCTGGAGTCGCGCTCCTGTCAGTGGCTGGGGTGACACTCCCATCCGTGGCAGGGGTGATGCTCCCATCCGTGGCCGGAGTGGCACTCCCATCCGTGGCCGGGGTGGCACTCCCATCCGTGGCCGGGGTGGCGCTACGATCTGTGCCAGCTACATTATCACTCTTGGGAGCACAGGCATCACCCCCCGTGGCTGCAGCAGCACTGCCCACAGAGGTCAGGGCAGCTCCACTTGTCAGTGCCGCTTTGATCCCACCTGCAGCCCCAGGTGTGGCAGTGTCTGTGGCTGAGGCAGCAGCGCCAGACTGCTCCGGTGCCCGGAGCCGCTTCATGAGCGTGGTCACTCGAACAGCTTTCTGAAAAGTGGACAACAAAAAAAGAAGGCTCAGGATAAGCCTTGCAGTGGCCAAACCCAGCATTTTCTATGCTATCCTCACTCTTAACTACCCAAGGCCAGGGACCCCCCCCCCCCAACTTCTCAGTACTCCTGCTTAAAGTAATACAGCAGCTACAGCTCATAGCCTGAGAAAAACCTGTATTCAGCTGCAGGGGTGTGGTGCAGGCAAGAGACTGTGAGAATCGGAAGAATCACTTTGAAAAGGATGAGTGATCAAACCTTACCTTCCACTTGGCCCTGGCAAAGTTCTTTTCAATCTGAGCACAAACACCGTCTTTGATGTTCTTATCAGAAGCGGCATTGCCAGAAATCCTAGAAAGGGGAATAGATAGATCTGAAAGGAGAGATATGTGCCTTCATGAAGGCATCCCAGGGTTTCCCTGGGGAATTTGGGACTCCCACGGAGAGCCTCTAGGCTGGCCTGAACTCTGGGTACCCTCCCCCTATACACACACACACATACACACACACTCATACACACACACACACACACACACACACACACACACAGTTATACGTCTCAAGAATAGAAGGTCCTTCTTTTTCTTTTTTTCTGGTCTTGGGGCTTGAATCTGGACCTGGACGCTCTCCATGAGCTGCTTTGGCTCAAGGCTAGAGCTCTAACACTTGAGCCACAGTGCCACTTCTGGCTTTTTGTGAGTAGTTTATTGGAGAGAAAAGTCTCACTGACTTTCTCGCCCAGGCTGGCTTTGACCCATGATCCTCAGATCTCAGCCTCCTGAGTAACTAGGATGACAGGTGTGAGCCACCAGTGCCTGCTTCTAAGTGTTAGGTATCATAATCAAGAAAACTACCTAGATTCTTTCCATCCTTCCATGAACCCTGCTCACCATTCATGGGAGATGGCCTCTTCCGCTGTGATCCGCTGGTCTTGTTCTACCTCCATCAGCCTGGTAACCAGATCTTTGGCTGGGGACAAAGCCAGGGAGAGGCTAGGCATGGGCGCCCCATCTCACTGTCTAGATGTGATGAATGGGCTGGGGGGAGCAGGAGCAGAATCCAGGAGAAGCTGAGAGCGGTGCCTCCCTCCCCATTGCCCTACAACACTACCCACGTCGCTGGGTACCTTTCTCACCTGCCTGAGAAATATCATCCCAGTACGGAGAGTCAAACTCATAATCACCAGCCAGGATCTTGCGGAAGAGATTCTTATCATGGTTCTCGTAGTCATCTTCTTCCACCTCCTCATAGAAGGGTGGGTTGCCTGAAAGCCTACATGGAGCAAGGTTACCCAGATGGCCACAGACACAGGCCCCCCCCCACTCCACCCAGCTGCAAGCCCGCCTGTCTGCCTTCCACTCACAAGATGTACATGATGACACCAATGGCCCAGCAGTCTACAGGGCGTCCATACCGCTGTCGGCCTACCACCTCCGGGGCTACAAAGGCAGTGTCCATAGACTGATCAGAATCAAGCCTGGCCAGGTATTAGAGTGCATCCATACCCATTTCCTAGGAGGGGAATTCTTCTACCCAGAGGGGCTCCCTGAAGGCTGCCCTCCATCCTCCCCCAACCCCTCACTCCTGTCCCATCCCTACTTGCCCAGATACTCCGGGGTCCCACAAGGCTCTTTGATGAGGCCATTCTCTAGCTTAGCCAGGTGAAAGTCGCTGATGACAATCTTTGAGTTCTTCAACCGGTTGTAGTAAACTAGGTTTTCCAGCTACTCCAACCAAGAATGGCAGAAGAAAGAGAGGGAGGGGGAAGCAGAGAAAGATAGACATGAGGGCTTCAGGAGCTAAACCAACACTTTAAATGTGCTGCTAAGTGACCCAGTGAGGGGCTCACCTTGAGGTTTCTATGCACAATCTTCAGTGAGTGCAAGTAGGCCACAGCCTCCAGGACCTGCCGCACCACATTGCTCGTGTCTCGCTCCGAGTAGTAGCCCTGGTCCAGGATCCAGTCAAACACCTCCCTCCCCGTGGCCCTGAGGGACACCAGCCCCTGAGCCTGGCGTGGGCAGGATTGGGGGGTAGGGCGGGAGCATCTGGGAGGTCTGCCTGCACCAGGCAGCTGGCTGGGCAAGGCACAGCAGGGACTTAGGACTCCCAAGAGTCTAGAAAGTGGGGATATGGGAGAGGGGGCGGGAGGGTGGGGGGCGGAACACATGGGGGTTGGGCTTTCCTTAGCTGCAGAAGGAGGGACAAATCAAGGCCCTAGAAGATGGCGAATTCTGGGATCCCAAACCCACACTCACAGCTCCAGGAAGATGAAGTATTCCTTTCGAGTCACAAACACATCTACCAGTTGTAGGATGTTGGGATGTTTTACCCTAGTGGCAGGGAGAGGAACCAGAATTTAGGGCTGGATGAATCCTTGGGAGAGGTCCCTAAAGTGACCACATCAACATGAACTGGCTAAAGGTTTGGTCCTCCTGCCCTTAAAGCCCTTCCCTAACCACCCCTAACCCATCCTATCCCCAGGCCTCACACTCACATCTTGAGGATGCCAATCTCATTCTTGGCCGCCTTCCGCACCTTGCGGCCATCCCGCTTCTGGAACTTCTTGCAAGTGTGCAACTTGCCTGTGGTCTTGTCTTTGGCTCGGAAGATTTCACAGAACTCCTCACTGTAGCCAGCAGATACTCTGCTCAACCTTGGTCTTCACATAGAGTACACTCTGCTCCCTTTCCCCCAGCCCTAGCCCACCCTGCCATCTTTGCCCCCATAATGCCCAGCACTCACGTCTTGATGACCTGTCCCAAATCATATCTGTCAGTCACCTCCGAAGGCTGGTTATAGTTCTTCTTGTCACCCAGAGTCACACACCCAAACGGCATTGCCAGGCTCTAAGCTGCAGGAAGGATAGAGTCTAACCCAGCGGTACCATCCTCCACTTCCCACAACATTATATCTGCTTTTGGGAGACTCCAGCCTGGCTCAGACCAGGCCATACACTGAGAGATGGCATCAGCAGGGAGTTCAAAGGTAGGCAGATAGAGACCTAGCTTGCTCTTTTTGGTCATACATTTAGCCATTTAACATGGCTGCCTGTATTACAACAGCCCCTACAGAGGGGAAAAAAATGTACCAAAGCTGATATATCAGAGAATAGCTTTGCCTCATATCTACTAAAAGACTTATAAAACAAGTTCTTTAAATTTCAGCTATTTCACAGATGAAGGAGCTGTAGTCAGCCACCCACCAAATATTTATCTCTGAGGATCTGGAGACACCAAGTGTGGATTAAAATATGGATAAATGAACACTGCTGGTAGAAGGTGACTCTCCTTTGAAAACCGGTGGAGCTGGGCACTGGTAGCGCACTCCTGTAATTCTAGCCACTCAGACTGAGATCTGAGGATCATGGGTCAAAAGCCAGTCCAAGCAGAAAAGTCTGTGAGATTCCTGTCTCCAGTTAACCACCAAAAAGCTAGATTTGCGTCTAGCTTTGAGCAGATAAAGCTCATGAACAGCACTAGGCCCTGAGTTCAAACCTTAGTATCAGCACTGAACAAAAACAAATACAACCAGTTTAGTCAAACATTCATACATAAATATTTGCCCTGCAGAAAAGCATATATCTGTGCTTTAAAGCACAAGAATGCTCAGGGACAATGTCCACACCCTGAATTCAAGCTCCAGGACTGGTGCACATGCGCGCTCTCTCTCTCTCTCTTTCTCTCTCTGTCTCTCTCTCTCTCTGTCTCTCTCTCTCTGTCTCTCTCACATACGTAAATGCTCATTATTGGTCATATCCATAACTGCCAAAAGCTGGAGGTAGCCCAAATATTCACAACCAGCAAAGGACACTGATACAGTCACAGAAAAGAATGTTATACTGCAAAGGAAACGAGGGGCAAACAGTACATGTTACAGAGAATTGAGAGAAATAGACTATTCGGTATGTTTTTGTTGATAAAGAGACCCCCAAACAGGCAGAATTGACTTATGCTGTTTGTGATAGAAACATAGAAGTAGCTCTATACAGAATGAGTGCCAAGAATCAGAGAATGGTTTCTTCCAAGAAAACTGAGGGTGGTAACTGAGTCATGACACGTGGAGGAAGAGGGTTCTGGAGGGCTTGTTTTTGAACTCGAGTGGTAGTCACACAGGTGTGCATTATCATAAATTGAAAAAACGAATATACACATTGGGGGCCCATTTCTAGATTTGTATTTCATGACAACAAATATTAGTAAATATGAAGTTCCCTGGCATGCAGGAAGCCCTGGGTTTGATTCCTCAGTACCCCATACACAGAAAAAGCCGGAAGTGGCGCTGTGGTAAAGTGGTAGCCTTATGCAAAAGAAACTCAGGGATTGTGCCCAGGCCCTGAGTTCAAGCCCCAGGACTGGCAAAAAAATAAAAGTAAAAATTAAGTTCATCCATACTAAAATGCTAGGTAGCTATCACAGAGAATAAAGCTGTGCAGCCAATTGCCTGTGCTTCATGCCTGTAATCCCTTTATCTCCAATTATCCAGCAGTGGAGATAGGGCTCACATGGTAGAGTGCCAGCCTTGAGCAAAAAAGCCAAGCAAGAATGTGAACCTTGAATTCAAGCTGGTCCAGGTGCATGAATGAAAGAAAGAATGAATAAATAAATAGGGGCTGGGAATGTGTTTTTAGTGGTAGAATGCTTACCCTGCATGCATGAAGCCCTGGGTTCAATTCCTCAGTACCACATACACAGAAAAAGCCAGAAGTGTCACTGTGGCCCAAATGGTAGAGCACTAGCCTTGAGCAAAAGAAACTCAGGGACAGTGCCCCAGCCCTGCATTCAAGCCCCAGGACTAGAAAAAAAAATAAAAATGCTGAATAGGATACTTGTTAAGTGAAAAAGCAAGGGACAGAATAGTGAGCAAAGAGAAAACTTTTTTATTTCTTTTTTGTTGGTTGTGGGGCTATTCAGGGCCTGAGCGCTGTCCCTGAACCGTTTTGTGCTGAAGTCTAGCGTTCTACCACTTAAGACACAGCGCCACTTCTGGTTTTGGAGTAGTTAATTGGAGATAAGAGTCTCATGGACTTTCCTGGACTTTCCTGCCCCAGCTGGCTTCAAACTGCAATCCTTAGATCTCAGTCTCCTGAGTAGGATTACAGGCATGAGCCATCAGTACCCAGCAAGTAAAACTATTTGAATAAAACAATTTTTAATAAAAGTTTATATATTGGTGTACGCTCACAGACTTTTTTAGAAAGACATCAAAGGAAATAGTTCTCAGCCAGGTGCCGGTGGCTCACACTTGTAATCCTAGCTACTCAGGAGGCTGAGATCAGAGGATCCTGGCTGAAGCCAGCCCACGAGACCCTTATCTCCAATAAACTAAAAAAAGAAAAAAGAAAAAAAGCCAAGAGTGGGACTGTGGCTCAAGTGGTAGAGCAATAGCCCTTGAACAAAAGAAGTTCAGGGACAGAGCCCAGACCTAGAGTTCAAGCCCCAGGACAAGGGGGCAGAGGGAAGTTCTCTTTGGGGCAAAAATTTCAATATTGAGGGAACAGATTTTTACTTTTTTTGTTGTTTGCTTGTTTGAGAATGGCCTCCAGGAATGCTGGGATTGAAGGTGTGGACACCTTCCCCGCCGGTTTATTCATTTTGTTAATTTTCTAGCAGAACTTTCACTATGATTACTTTGAGTTAGTAAAGACTGCATTCAGACATGGTGCTTTGGAAATTCCTCAGTGGCAGAAGTTCCACGTAGGTAGAAAGACAGGATTAGTGCTGGGACTTGGAGAGGAAAGATCTGTAAGGAGGCATTCAGGAGGAACAATATAAACCTGCATATGCTTCACTGCTGGAGTTTACTAAGGACCTAGGGCTGTCAGGCCCAGGTATGAGGAGTCTCTGGACCAGATATAGTTGGCTTAATAAGCTCCTAGCGTTCTGTGCACCTGAGGCACAGTGTCCCCTAGGTCTACAACTCCACCATTTACAGCTCAATCCTCAATTATGGTGCTGGGCATCTGGCTCCGGCATCAGAAGGAAAAAGCACTAGCTGCCCTTGTTCAGAGGTGAGGTTGGGGATCTGGTGACTTTATATAGATCTTTAAAATCCTGGTCCCAGATCTGGCCTCCATAATGCCTGGTCAGTGTGAGCCTGTAGCTGCAGCAAGCTCTTTGATGCCTTGCATGTACTTCCTCCATACCGTTGTCTGTAGAGCTTGGACTGGGGGCCTTAGGTACCTAGATGCTTCTTTACCTGAAGGCTCTGACAGCCTCCTCAGGATACCCGAGAAGGAAAAATACCTTCCCCAAAGGGAGAAACTTGGTTAGAGGAATCCTGCCAGAAGAAGCTAAAGGGCAGGACCTAGACGAATCAAATCTCCTGGGTTTCTCATTGCTTCCTCCCAGACAGAGGCCAGATATCTAATCCCTCAGGTCACCACCCTCCCTTAAACCTACCCTCAGCATTAGAGAAAAAAAAATTCTGTAATGCCTTCATCTGGATTGCTCGGGCTGAGGGAATACAAACACATTTCATCTGCGTGATTTAAGTCAGGGTTTAAGCCATCTAGTGAAACACTGCAGAGGTAAACGAGAGCTTTGCAGACGTCACAGACTGCATATCTTCTTTGCCACCATGTTCTCAGCCCTACTCCTGCATCTGCTGGGAAAAGCACACAGCCACCCACACTGCTGGTCATTCATCTGTACGCCATAACTTCTATGGGAGGGGGCCTGTATCAGTTCTCATCCACTCCAAGGGGTAGCTATTGCCCTCCCAGGCTGGAATCTAAGGGGCCATATGTTGGCAAAAGGGTGGTACCTTAACCTATACCTCTCCTAAAAAGGCTGGGAAAAACCCACTGCACCCTGTCTCTGCTGCTGTGCTTACACCATTCCTTTAATACAAAAGCCCTACCCCCAAAGCTTTCCATCAGAATCCTATTTGTCACAGCAGAGTTATTTATAACATTTTTTTAAAAATCAGCAAATAACTAAATGTCCAACAACAGGTGACTTTCCAGTTTGACGGTGTCCACTCAATCACAGGAAGTATGGACAATAGCAAAGGCACTCTCCGTTCAGCTTCTAGCAAGGTGTTGAGCCAAAAGCCAAATCTCTTCTTTCACTGCGATGTCTGAAAATTATAAGGCTGTCTATGCAACCAATTGTCACAAGCAATCCTGATGTCCCAAGCCAGATGCAAAATGGTCCTTCCAAGAGTTATCTTCTCCAACCTGCATTCATTCTCTCTCCCTTCTAACATCTCTTGCCTGGTGAGTGGCAGGTTTTGTGTCTGTCAATCCTGGCTCCCAAGATGAAGTGGCCGTGGCTGGTTTTAGGGTCTGTCTGTCTCATGGCAAGCTCATTAGCTTTGAGCCTTGTCTTATAGACCTCAGTGCTGAGACAGGAATAGTGCTGTTCCTCCCCCCACTTACTATAACTGGCCAGATGTCACCCAACTACTACCCCTTCTCACCAGTCTAACTAAACCCCTAACTATACCCCTAGACTTCAAGGTGAAGAGAGGGGGAAAGAGGGCCATGTTTTAATTCCCTCATCCCCTCCACCCTCACCCACGCCACCATCTGCTCTCTATTGCTGCTCTCTGGGAAGGTGGTGTGGGTTAGTGTGCACCCAGGCCCTGGCACCTGTCTGTGACAAGAGGGACTATGTCCCCAAAGCCAAGTGATAGCTCTAAGAATGGTAGGAAGGCAGGAAAAGAAAAAGGTTTGCATTTCTTTCTTTGTGCCCATCCTAGGGCTTGAACTCAGGGCCTGGGCATTGTCCCTCCCTGAGATTTTGGGTGCTTAAAGCTAGCACTTTAACACTTAAGCCACAGCTCTACTTCTGGAGCATTTTTTGTTGTTGTTTTGTTTCTTTTGTGGGAAGGTGGTTTTTTGGTTTTTTAGTTTATTGGAGATGAGTCTCACGGAGTTTCCTACTCAGGCTGGCTTTGAACTGCAATCCTCAGATTTTAGCCTCCTGAGTAGCTAGGATTATTGGTGATTTGGCTGCGCCCAATGGGCATTTGCATTGTTAACCTTATAACCCAGACCAAACTCTGAAAAACAGATAGCTGTCCTTCCAGTGACAGAGGACCTGGACTCTTACCTCAAATGAGTTCCACATTGGCTGGAGACATGGCTCCCACCCTTTTTTGAAGGAGATATAAACAGTATGCCCCTGGGGCTGCCCAAAGGTACATGAAGGCAGTGCAGAGCCTGGTGTAGCCATTGCCTTCCACTCTAGTAGGTTCTCAGAGCCTGAAGGTCCAACTCTTTTACTGCCTGCTCCTAGTACGTGGACACTGGACTCAGGGATTCTGGCCTTAGGAACCCAGACAATGCCTAAACCCTTGGTGCCCAAGTAATACAGAGTCCTGCAGGAGCTCTACTTCATCTTTAGTCAAATCTAACCCAGGTGATGCCACAGTGGAACAGAGATCAACCCCATATCAAGATTCTTTCCCTCCTCCTACTGGGTTAGCCTGATTCAGGCCTTACCTGTTAGAGCCATAAAGAGGAGCAACTCTGACTGCCCTGGTCTTCTGCCACGTGAGGATCTAAACTTGCAGAAAATCTTGGGAGGCCAGCTAGGGCCCAGGAGGCCTCTCAACTGTAGGCAACACCTCCCGATTTAGTGGCAGCTGTGAACACCAGCCCGCAGGCACGCCTTTCCCCTCCCCTCCCTGCTCTCCTCTCTCAGGGAACTAGGGCTAAGTTTCCTGCTGCCATGCTGATGCCCAGGTCTAAGTCTTCTAGCCTCAGCCACAAGTCCAAGGGAGGTGGAAAGACTCCTCATAGGATCTGGTAACAATAGACAAAACCAAGCTTTTACCCCCATTGTTTAGTGAGAGAGACACTGACTGCCCTGGAGCTGAGTCTCCCCACCAAAGCAAGGAGAATGGAGGAGGAAGTGTCCACCAACCCTGGGAGTAGGCATGGCATCCAGTGCTACCTCTAGAAAGTTCAGCTTTCGACAGGACAGGCTGTGCCAAGAGCCAACTATCCCTGGGCCCAGGACCTGGATGCCCATCTTGGAACTCCTGAGGAGAATCTACTGGAGGTCCTACTTCCTTTTGGATGGAGATGGGGAAATGCAGAGGAAGGCACTGGAGTAAAGGTTGCTATGGTGATGGAAGTTTTAAAACAAGAGGAGGATGGGAGAGGTCTTAAGAAGCCGGGTTCTCTTCTTTAAAAAACAAAACAAAACAAAACAAACTCCCTAACATGTTGGCCTGGCTCCTTCCCCATAGGTTCTATGACTCTGGTTCCTATCAAAGGGGAGGTGGGGAAATAGACTTTAGTAAAGAGAGGACCAGAGATGCAGAAAGACAAAGACAACCTGTGGTAGAAGAGGAGCAAAGGAAGTGACAGTTAAAAAAAAAAAAAAAAGACACCGACACAAGGGGGAGATAGGCAAGGGATTTGGAAGGAGCCTTAGGGTGCCTAGAAACAATTCTAGACTCGCATGGCTATGGGCTCTGATTTCCGAGGCCAAGACCTTTAGCCTGTAGCCCAGACACAGGCTGAATTTGGTGTAAGAAGCATAGCAAAAAGAGGTCAGCTTCTTGGGGCCTCTTGGTGGAGAAGAGGCTAGCTGTTGCAGGCCCCCATCCAGGACAGTTCCCCAGTCTGTCATTATGGTAACTTCGTCAAGGAAGATCAGCATGTGGAAGACATGCGCGCACGTGTGCACGCGCACACACACACACACACACACACACACACACACACACACACACACACACACAAACCTTTGTTCAGCTGGCCCAGATGTACCCAGGACCCCAGAGAACTTCATACCATCTGCTCAACTCTCTAGGCCTTGGGTCCCCTTGGGTCCCCTCTTCTAGTTGAGCTTCATCCTATCACCAATTCCCCTTTCCTCTGCAGATCTCATCAAGAGCCATATCCAGCAGCGCAAGCAACCCAGAAACAGCATGACAACTCCATGACTCTGGTCCCCATGCCTCAGTTTCCCTACACTGAGATGATACAATCTGTAGCCTTTGCCCAGGGCAGAGAACTGCCTACCTGTCTGTGGGTGATGCCCAAGGCATAAAGCTAGAGAGAAATGCCATCAGCAGACAGGTATAAAGCCAGTCTAGGGCACCTGAGGATTGACACCTAATGATGGGGGAAAAAGGGGGGGATGGAGACCCCTGCCTCATTCTGGGGACCAATCTGACCTTGAGGGGAGTCACTGGATCTGGCAGGAAATCAACTCTAAGGGAGAGGGGACAAGAACACCAGAGTCTCCAAACGTGGTCCTGGGGGGAGCCGGTCAGGTGTGGGAGGGACGGGCCTTGGGGGCTGGTCAAGGCAGAAACAGCTAGACTAGCACACACCGAGTTTTGGGTGAGGCAAAGGGGGAGGGGGAGAGCCTGTCCTCTAGTAAGGAACTCAACAGTGGCAGGATCTGCCTGGAGGTGATGGGGGTGCAGACAAAAGCAGTTGGCAGAGCTTTGGGGGGAGAAGGAGGGGAGGGCTCAAAAGCCCAGGATCTTTGCCAGACAGTAGAAGCTGGGGTGGGGGGAGCTTCGTTGGAGCTCAGGCTGGTTCCCTTTACCATCTCACTGAGGGGCTCTGGACCCTCCCCTCATGATACCACCCTGACCCCCTTCCCCAGGGCTGCTGGATCGCCCCCGCTGGTACAGCAACACACATGCGGGAGACACACGTGTGAGCACCAAGCCCCGCTTCTATCTCCCAGCAGGAACGTGTGTGCCCCGCACCCCCAACCGCGCACGTGGGTCCAGACACTTGACCCCCCCCCCAACTGGCCCTCAAGACTTTGAAGACAGAACTTGGCTGAGGGGGGGAGGGGGGGGTTGATTCCCCCCACCCCTCCCAAGTGCTAGGAGCCTTTCCCCCCCCAACACACACCACCCCCCACCCCCAACCTTGCAGCAGCCCCGCCCAGCCCCCTCCCGGGTTTGTCGCCCATAAAGAACTCTCCGTTGTCATGGAAATTAGTGACTGCTAAACCAGAGGGGGGGGGTTCAGGGACATCTGGGAGGGGCTGGAGGCGGCTATGGGGAGCCGGGGTGGGGGGGGGGGAGTGTGGATGGTTCAGCCTGGGGGGTGGGGAGGATGGGGGGACACTACGAATCTTCGAGGGGGGTTCGTGGGTTCACAATTCGGAACCGCAGAGGCTTCTTCTGAGACCCCCACCCCCACCACCACACACACACACCTCCCCAGAGTCGACCGAGGAAATGGGGAACTTTAGCCTAACCGCCCCCCCCCCCGCACCCTCGACTCTGCATGCCATACCCCCCCCGACACCCCCAGATCTGCAGAGCCCGCTTGGCAGTGCCCTCGCGGCGCTCCCGCACAGTCTCGCTGTACCCCCGAACCCCAGAGCCAGGGGGGGAAGCAATCCCCCCCCCCAGACTCCAAACCCACACACACACACACAGCCTGCCCCGAAAGGTTGCATCTGAGCAGCACACCCACTCCCCCTCCCCACCGCCCGCACCCCGTCCCAGCCCACCCCACCCGGCACCTGCAAGCGCGGCTGGTCGGTAACTGGGCGGCTGCGATCGCGGACTCAGCAGGGGACCGAGGAGGAGGAGGAGGAGGAGGGCTCCGGGGGCGGCGGGCAGAATCCGCTCCGGGCACGCGGGGCAGACGCGGCGCGCCAGCTGCAGCCGCTTCAGCTCGCGAACCTCCAGCATCGCCAGTCCGCTCTCCGGCAGCGGATTCGCACCCCGGGCCGGGGGCGGGCTGGGGGGGCGGGGCCTCACCATCGGGCCCGCCCCCACCCTGCTTGGAGAGGCAGAAGGAAGACTGGAAGGGAGGGAGGGCGGCGAGGGGGGGGGGGAGAGGGGGGGAGTGGGGGGGGAGGCGGGAAATGCGCTCCATTGAGGTCGTAAAACTGGTTGAGACCACCTGGCCCCAGGGCTCCCTGAGACCCTCGGATTCCTGACCCTGCAACAGGGGCTTGGAGCGCCCTTTTCTAGCCCCATTGTAAGGAGTATGAAGAAGGAAGTTGGGGAAAAGCCAGAGTCCTGCCTGAAGGTAGTCTCTGGGGGAGGAGGGGGAGGGGGGAGCGGGGGGGGGGGGGGGGGAAGAACCAGGGGTGTCCAGATCCCCTAAACCTGATCCAGAGCAAGGTGAGGGCAAGGCTCAGAAGAACCAAATGGGCAATTGCTAAGTTATACCCTAGCCAGGAGCTATAAAACACACAGGTGTCTGTGTGTCTGTGTGTGTGTGTGTGTGTGTGTGTGTGTGTCTGTGTGTGTCTGTGTGTGTGTGTGTGTGTGTGTGAAGGCAGACAATGGAGACTGCCCTACCGTTAATTCTTTCAAGGCCAAAGCCTTCTCCAAGATTGAATTCCAGCCAGGGTGGCCTGGCCCACTCTGCCCTCTTTTGTAGGGATGGGTCTAAGTTTCTTTCCCAAATTATAATAAAAGTCACCCTCTGATACGGTGTAGGCTCCGTTTGGATTCCCAATGTAATCACCCACAAACACATCTTGAACAGCATTACCCAGGTGGCCTAGGTTTGAAATATGGGGGCACAGGATAATTGCAAGCATCAAGCTGCTCCCACCCAGGCCCTGGTTGGAGGAAAGCCACTCCAAACTGCTAGAAAGAAGGGGTTGTTTTTGTTTGTTTTTGGGCTTATTTTGGTTGGTTGTAGGGCTTAAACTCTGGGCCGGGGCGCTGACCCTGAGCTCTTCAGCTCAAGGCAAGCACTCTACCGCTTGAGCCACAGCGCCACTTCTGGTTTTCTGGTGGTTCATTGGAGATAAGAGTCTCACAGACTTTCCTGCCCGGACTGGCTTTGACCTGCGATCCTCAGATCTCAGCCTCCTGAGTAGCTAGGATGACAGGCGTGAGCCACCAGCGCCTAGCTAGAAGTTTTTTAATGAGGTCCTCCTTTGTTCATGGATCTAATACCTCACTCCAAAATTCCTGAGCACTACCTTGAAGCTGGTTCCCCTTCCACCTCACCCTTTCCAGTGAGCCTCCCGGAATATGGTCATCCTCAAATCGGCCATGCTGAGTTAGGCTCTCCTGCATGGCTACCCCCTGGCTGATGACAGGAGAGACCGTCCAAGTAAAGCTGGGGCTGGCACTGGGACTAAAAGACTTGCCTGAAAAATGTCCCCAACAAGGCCACTCAATATCTTCCTACAAGGGGCTGGGAAGGTGGCTCAGTGGTAGAGTGCTTGCCTTGCATGCATGAGCCCCTGGGTTCCATTCTTCAGTACTATATAAGCAGAAAAAGCCAGAAGTGGCACTGTGACTCAAGTAGTAGAGTGCTAGCCTTGAGCTGAAGAGCTCAGGGACAGCACCCAGGCCTAGAGTTCAGGCCCTATGACCGGCAAAAAAAGAAAAAAAAAGAAAAGAAAATCTTCCTACAGAGAGGGTGGTGAGGTACTCTTGCCATTCTTCCCTGGCTTTGTGGGGAGAGGGGGAGCACGGGAGGGGGGGCGAAAGGGGGGAGCACACACGTGCTGGTCCTAGGGCTCGAACTCAGAGCTGTGGACACTGTCCCTGAGCTCTTTTTCTTTTTTTTTTTTGTCGGTCGTGGGGCTTGAACTCTGGGCCTGGGCGCTGTCCCTCAGCTCTTCAGCTCAAGGCGAGAGCTCTACCACTTGAGCTACAGTGCCACTTCCAGTTTTCTGGTGGTTTATTGGAGATAGGAGTCTCTCGGTCTCTCCTGCCCGGGCTGGCTTTGAACCGCGATCCTCAGATCTCAGCCTCCTGAGTAGCTAGGATTACAGGCGTGAGCCACCAGCACCCGGCCCTGAGCTCTTTTTCTAAAGGCTAGCACTTGACTACTTGAGCTACAGCTCCACTTCCAACTTTTTGTAATGAATTGCATAGGAGTCTCATGGAGCCAGGCACTGGTGGCTCACGCCTGTCATCCTAGCTACTCAGGAGGCTGAGATCTGAGGATCAGGTTTCAAAGCCAGCCCAGGCAGGAAACTCTGTGACACTCTTATCTCCAGTAAACCACCAGAAAACCAGAAGTGGCACTGTGACTCAAGTGGTAGAGTGCTCCCCTTGAGCTGAAGAGCTGTGGGACAGCGCCCAGGCCCGAGTTCAAACCCCACAGCCAACTAAAAAATATATTTTTTAAAATTTTTGTTCGATCATGGGGCTTGAACTCTAGCCTGGGCACTGTCCCTGTGCTCTTCAGCTCAAGGCTAGTACTCTACCGCTTGAACCACAGTGCCACTCAAAAATAATTGAACTGCGATCCTCAGATCTCAGCTTCCTGAGTAGCTAGGATGACAGCTATGAGCTACTGGCACTCAGCTTACCCTAGCTTTTTTTTTGTCGGTCGTGGGGCTTGAACTCTGGGCCTGGGCGCTGTCCCTCAGCTCTTCAGCTCAAGGCAAGTGCTCTATCACTTGAGCTACAGCGCCACTTCCAGTTTTCTGGTGGTTTATTGGAGATAGGAGTCTCTCGGTCTCTCCTGCCCGGGCTGGCTTTGAACTGTGATCCTCAGATCTCAGCCTCCTGAGTAGCTAGGATTACAGGCACGAACCACCAGCGCCCGGCTACCCTAGCTTTTTAAGTCATCTCCTCTAAGATTAGCTAACACCACTCTGAATTTCTGGGTTCCAAGTAGTCTTGGTCATGACATCTACCCACCCACCCTCACGATTGGATCGAAATCTCCTGGCAAACAGGGCATATGGAAGACAGAGTGGTTTTTTTGTGTGTTTTTTTTTTTTTTTCATTTCAATATGCTCAGCTAATGTCTACAGAATGAATGAATAGCCTGGCACTCCATCCTTCCTGCCATCTGCCCACTATCCTTAAAAACAATAGGCTTCTGAGTTGATTAGGGGAGCCCAGACATGCTTGCTGAACCCATATGAGCAGGTACACATTTTCTGTCAGTTCTTAGGGTCCTGACCATCCAAGCCTGGAGGCCCAGGAGAAGCTGGAATGGGGATTTGGAGGCGAGAGGAAGGGGTGGCTCCCTAGAGCCTTGCCTGCTGTTGGCAATACTCCACCTTTTGGTCCTATGTGAACGTGGGTGATAGCACGAGGCAGGATGTGTGTGCACACGTGTATGTGTGAATATTCTGATGCCAAGGGAATGGTAACAGCACAGTGTATGCAGTGGTGCCTAGGGGCACGTGTTTCTGGGTTCAGTGCAGCCAGGCATGCTGGCTGGCACGTGTGTGGGGATGCTGTAGCTAGTTCCTAGAGCTGCGGGGCCCCCTTCCTGTCTGACACAAGCCTCAGGATTGTGGAGGCTGGATCAGCCGTGAGAGCAAGACAGGGAAAGGCTGAACTATGTGCAAGGGGGGGAGGGATGGGCAGGGAAGATCTGTGCTGACTGTACATCATTAGCTATTTCTAAGTTTCCCCCCTGGACAGTTCCTTGCTCTCAGGTGTGTGTATGAGGGCAATCTGAAGGCATGGCTTCTTTTCTTGGTTTCCATTCTGGGAGACACAAGCAGGGTAGGACCAACTTCAGTGTTTGAGCTTCAGCCTCTAGCTGAAGTAGGGGCTAGTAACACCAGCTAAATGCCATTCCTGTATCTCTTCCAGGCCATATACTGGGGCAATTCCAAGCTTGCTTCCTACTTTTCCTATTCAGAACTAGACAAGAGTCAGAGGACATAGCTTCTAGCTATCCACTGGCCCCAGAGATGGCCCCTAAGCATAGGGTAGAATTTGAACCAAGAGCCGAGGCAGTTGGCACGGACCAGAGGTCTCTATGCAAATCTTCCTGAAGAGAATTGTACCTTGACCATCCTGAAGAGAGGAAATGTCTGGAAGGATAAGCTAGGGACGAGAAGGGAGCCCCAAATTGCTAGCAAATCAAAGGGGCAGAATAAGAGGTGATTCAGTATCTGTAGAGCCTACAGAGCAGGCTTGAGCCTCATCTACCATTTCTGATACAGGATCCAGGATCTATTTGCCCTCTTTACTCCCTGCCCTAGGGACCAAAGGCCAGTCCCTCCCAATGTGTTACATTGGGGCTGGCTGACAGAAACCCCTACTAACCTAGCTAGAGCTCCAGCCAAGGTGAAGACTCTAGGAGATACCTGTGTTAGATCCCCTAAGCATCCTAGATTTGGATAAGTATCCTCCCTTAAGGTCAATGCATCCGATCCCCGGCCATCTTTGGAAGTGCTCTGCTATTGTCTGTTGTTGCTGGCCTCAAGCCCCCAGAAGAAGATCTTCCTTTTGGAGGTAGGGGAAGGGGCTGCCCCCCACCCCTACCTTATGACTCACTCTAGGCTGTGTGGGTTATTACATTATGTTTGAAATTGCTATGGCAACTAGCTGGCAATCAAGGGTAATTGCACTTGTTGTCAGGGCAACGGGGCAAAACCCACAGCAGCCATTCTGTGGTTGCCCTTGGGGTGTAGTAAAGGTCAGGCCAGATCCGAGCTAGTCCCTGTCAAGGGGCTTCAGGACCCTTCCAGGAAAAGCAGGTTGTCCGGATCTATGGATCTATCGACTTTGGAAGAAAGAGACAAGAACTTTCTATTGGGTCCAACTTGGGGAGAGCCAGGGCCCTCTTCCCTGACCTCATGCCCGCTTTCCCCCATGCCACTTTGTGCCTGAAATATGCAACAATCCTTTAAGCAAGCAGAACCAGAACTTTATGTGTTCATAGCTGGTACTTGTAGATAGCCCACGGGCCCTCTTCTTCGTACTCACGACGGCTGAGCCATAAGCTCTGGAAGGAATTCCGGCATGCCATGATAGAGCCTCCCAGCCACGCAGCAACTGCGCGATGGGAAGAGCCCAGTACAGTAGCATCAGGACCCAGTTCCTGTCTCAGACGCTCAGGAAAACCATTCACCAGGGTGCTGCCACCTTCCAGCACCACATTAGCCAGCAGCTGCTGCTTCTGCTTAGCCTCTAACTGGCTAATGCTTAACAGAGCCAGCTGTGGGAGGCCTGGTTGGTTTAGGCCTAACAAATTGGGCTGGAAGAGAGCCTCAGGGCAACAGAAACGCTCAGTGCCCAGTGTGATGATCTGCTTATCTGGGAGCACAAAATCCACCTGGGCCTGGGACTGGGTACGAGCCATCTCGGCCTCCATATCCAGGGCCACGTAGCAGCAGGCCTCTTTAATCTGATTGACCAGTCCTGCCTTAGGTGGAGAGTGACCACTTGCCTGCAGCAACTGAGCCAAATAGTCCGTGAGGTCAGTCCCAGCCACATCTAGCCGGTAGGTGTCAAGTGGGGCTAAATCCCCGGTGAGGATGGGAGCTACATAGGAAGTCCCATGACCACTGCCCAACACTAGCCCAGTGGTTCGCCCATAAGCATAGAGTGTCAGCAGAGCCTGGTGCACTGTCTGCATAGCTGGCACGTGGAAACGCTCAAAGAGTATTTCAGCCACCTTTTCTCGATTGGTACGCGGGGAAATAGGGGAGTCAGCTACAAGCACAGCCAGCTGCTCAGGCTGCACCCCCAGCCTGCAGTAGAACAAATGCTGCCACAGCACTTCTAACGCGTCCCAGTCCGAAACCACACCTCGGTTGAGCACTGGATAGGAGCTCTCTTGGTTTTCAGGCACTGTATACTGGGGCTGGCCCTGGCCCGGTTGCTGTAGCATGTGGACTTGGGAGGGTACCACACTGAGGACGTGGTCTTCTCCAGCCAGGCCACATTTGGTGAATCCTGTGCCTGTATCGATCACGATAGCTGCCATATTCTGGTAAGAGCCTGAAGTGTGGCGGTAGAGCACCGGTGACCGTACTGGCAGGACATCCATAGTGGATACCAGCTCATAGCAGGACCCATGGAGAAGGCCAAGATGTGCTACCACTGACGAGCATGTAATGTCTTCAGCTGTCAGCTTGAACTGATTCCCACTCTGAGGCTCAGTGCCCACAGGGGCCACAGGTACCACCTTGCAGCCAGTGCCCGGTGTGGCAAATGTGACCAGTGAAGGCTGTTCCTCAGAGGCCCTGGGGGAGTTTCCTTGTTGCCAGGATGGAAGCTGATGCATGCTGAAGCTTTGCGCCCCATTGATGCCAACTTTACCTCTATTCACATAGAGATGGGTCTCCTCAGGGGCTAGGGGCGTGTGGAGTACCCCCACTGGGGTAGGCTGACCCAAGGCAGGCTTATCTTCCTTGATGGAGCTTTGGCTAGGTTCTCCAGAGGTGAAGTGCTCTCTTGGGAGAGTGGGTACTTTAGATACGGGTGGCTTTCCTGTGAGAGGTACCTGCCCAGTGACGGCAAACTGTCTGGCCAGAGGGGTCTGTCCAGTAAGAAGAGGCAGACTGGTAAAAGAGGATGCCTTGGTGGAAGGAGGCTGGCCAATCAGAGAGCCTTTCTCAGCTGTAGGTAGCTGTCTAGCAAGGAAGTTCTGCCCATTGAAGAATGTTTGCCCAGTGAAGGGGATCTGCCAAGCATCTTTAGCCTGAAGGTTCTCAGGGTGAGCTGTAATGACCTCTTTCTGGTTGTGACCATTTACATCCTCCTGGAGCAGAGATCCAGACACTACCTGGTTATTGGTTGATGGATCTGACTTCATCCACTGACATTTCTTGTTCTGGGCCATGGAGGGATCTGGCATCCTGGAGGACTCTACCATCCAGATGGTGGGAGTAGGTTCATTCTTTCCCGTATCTGGTTTGGACCAGCTAAGATCAGGAATGTGGGTCACTATGCTTTCACCATATTGGCTGGGCCTTCCCAGTGGAACAGGCCGGGTGAGCATGTCGACCCTGACAGGTGTCTCAGTAGGGAGGTAGTTCTGCGATCCTAGGTTGTGACTTGCCTCTTTGGGGAGCAAGGCCACCTCTGGATAGCTACTAGAGGAGAGACTTGATGGCACAGGACTGGACAGTATGGCCGTGGTGGACCAGAGTCTGGAGTTGTTGCTGTCAGAGGAAAGAGCTGGACTGGCTGTTGGCAAGGTAGTGGGTCCGTTTTCAGGGACGTAGATGGGTGGGTGGTTGGGCATGAGGCCCACCAGTACTGCTCGTGATCCCATAGGGTCATGGCACATCAGTCCCATCCTGGAATTGCCAGTGGCCATATCAAACACCAATACGTGGTCTTCTACAGAATTCTGGAGCTGGCAGGTGGGGGCACTGGAGGTGGGGAGCTGCATAGCTGCCCCAGGTGCCTGGGGTGGGAACTGCTTCTGGCAGGTTGTATGATAAGACAGTGGTACACCGGAGCCATAATTATTGCCACTTATAGGAAACTGCTTGTCTGGCTGAGAGTTGGAGATGTTCTTGCAACTCTTCTGGGCCTTGACAGTCCTTGACTCTCGATCTGATTTGGGGATGCCTGGACTGAAAGCATAGTCCATGGACTTCTCTGCTAGGTCCTCCAATTGCTCAGCTGGTACTTGCCTTTTGGCACCATTGTATTCCTGGGTACACTGTGAGAATTTGGGGATCGATGCTGGGATGGGAGGCCCTTCGCTAGAATGGAAGTTCACTTTGTTCTGGCAAGATGTGACCATTTTAAAAGGCTCCAAGTTGGTGCACCATCGGTGGCTACACTTTCCACAGAGGTCTCTAGATGGGCCTTTGTTGATCGCAGTATTTTCAGTCAGGGGGTCCAGGGTATAGGTGTAAGGTTCAACTACAGCAGGTTTTGGAGTCTTTGGGGGAGCCGGAGTACTAGCCTGAGCTGGAGTTGAACGAGCAAGTGATGGGGACGAAGGAGCTGTTGTTACAGCAGGAGTTTGAGCTGGACATGGGTATTTGTTCTGACCTCCATCTTGGGTTAGAGCCTGATCTGGAGCCTGAGATGGATCCAGAATAAGACGTTGGCCTTCACACATACCATTCTCTCCTGAGAGAGAGTAAGGCAGCCACCGACTCTTCCTGGGGCCCAAGGGGGTCACCTGATCAAGGTTGCAAGAACCTTTGCCCCAACCTATAAGGACTTTAGCCGGAGCCTTACCATCCTTCCCAATGTGCAGCTGAAGCCGAGAGAGGCTGGGTCCATATTGGATTGTGTCATTGGTGCCGTTGTTGCCTGTGTACACTGGTAAGGTGAGGGTCCCATCATCCATGATGAGATGCTGTTGGGCTTCCACTGTGGGGCTCGGGAATGGGTTAGTAGACGAGAGTCTCAGGGCATCCTGGGAGTCCTGCTCATAGTTACATGGGGAGATAATCTGAGCAGGGTCTTGGGGTAGTTGGTGAATGGGCTCAGGGATGTTGGCCTGGGAGGCTGGGCCACAGGCTTCATCAGAGATGGGTTCGATGGGCATTGACAACCCCTGTTGCAAGTATAGGGATCCTGAGTTTACCCATTGTCCCTGGGACTCTCTGAGGCCACCCCCTAGCTGCTGACTGCTGGGTGAGGGGTGGCCTTGGGGGCCCGATGGATCAGGGCCCCCCACCTTCTTGGTGGCTTCCATAGTCCTGTTCCATGCCCGAGGTGCCCTGCCCCCAGTCCATCGCCATGGCAACAGCACACATCACAGCCCCCAGTAACCCGGGGTGACGGAGTGTGGGAAAACAGGGGCCCCGCCCCATGAGGAGTAAAGAGGCCTGCTCTGGGGGCCTTGGGAGACAGAAAAACCCAGAAGTCCCAGTGAGGACAGCCAGCCTTTTCTCCCCCTTACCCAGACAGTTGATCACTGTGTCTAGACCAGACCCAAAGTGAAGGCAAGGGTACGATCAAGGATAGGGAGAGGAATCCCCTGGGTGTTGACCCCTTTGGGCCCACCTAAAGGTGGGGTGGGGGGAATTAAAGAGCCTTTATCACTTAGTCCTAGAAGATAGAAGAGGGTGAGGGCCCCAGGCTCAGGCCCAAGCTTTCCTCCCCTGTGTTCCATAGCTCCCTCTCCGGGGACAACAGCTCCTTGGCAGTCTCTGCTGCTCCAGATGGTTTTCCTCTGCCTGTGCCTCATAGAGCCCCCTCCCCAGAGCCACATGTCCCTGAAGCCTAGGACCAGTCTCCTGCAGGAGTGGGGATGGGGGCGGCAGAGGTGGGGGTGGGCCTTCCGCGCAGAATCCTTAAGTCAAAATATTCCAGCTCTTTGTCACATTGTGTCAATGTCATCTTGACTATAACAGGAGCAGAGCACTGGGCACAGGGGCTAGGCCACCAGTGATCACAGGGTCAGCCAAGAAACAATTACAAGAACGGATAGGGACACAGGTGGGCACAGGGCCAGCCACACAGGAGGAGAGGGGGGCATGGAAGGTACAGAAATACTCCTTGCACACAGAACTATACGGTGCAAGCAAATACAAGTTAGACAAAGACCTGGATCTAGATCAAGTGAGCTTCAACCTCCATTTCTTAGGAGGACAGACAGAGGAACAGGGAGCAATCGAATCTGCCCCAGGGGCTCAGAGCTACCCTGCAACCAAGACAGGCCTAGGTGGCAATTCAGAGAGCCATCCATTGCCAGCTACCTAGCTCTGGAGATTCTGCCGGAAGCAAAATGAGACCCTCCTTCCTCCCTTCTGCATGCCCCCCCTTCCATTTCTCCCTCCTATCTCTGAGCTCTGAGCCTGCCTTCTGTCTCCTCCAGGGATGGATCCTTCCCTTCAGGCCTCAATCTTCCCATCTAGGAAAAAGGTATTGTGGCCAATGCAGCAATAGGCTTGTCGTCCATATCGGTGGTGTTTTCACAGAGATTAAAAATAGTGTTTACAGTTGGCCATGGGGGTACACAAGGCTGTGTGACCAGGGACCAAGGGTAGCGCTCTGCTACGTTTGCATCTTTCTGATTCAGCACTGGGCAAAGCCTGACTCATCCACATCTCAAGCCCCCTGGGTCCCACAATGCAGCTTTCAGTAAAGAACAGGAGCAGATAGCTCAGACACCAAAGAGCCTTGCTGCTTAGCCTCGTGCGATGGCCTTGTGCACGCTGTACTCATTGTGTGTGCGTGTACTTACGCACACATGTACTTGGGGAACACTGTTAACTCTGCCCAAGTGAGCTAGTTGGTTTTTTTTTTTTTTTTCATATCAGAGATGCTAGTAGCTGTGTAGCATCAGAGCTAGGCTGTATCTGGGAGGGCTAGAGAGAGGCTCTGTGAAACCCTACCAGCACCACCACACACATACCTGTCTAACCCCTTAGCCTACCTTTACTGGACACAGAAGTAAAGCATAGCCTTCCTTTCCTGAACTGGAATTCTTTGTGAGTAACTGGTAGCCTGAGGTAGCCTGGAAAAAGAGAGTAAACCAGTTGAATGGTCTTACTCAAGCAAGAAAACCCCAAAGAAGCAAGAGAAAGGCCAGGTGTTGGTAGCTCATGTCCGTAATCCTAGCTACTCAGGAGGCTGAGATCTGAGGATCGTGTTTCAAAGCCAGCCTAGGCAGGAAAGTCCAGGAGACTCTTATCTCCAATTCATCACCAGAAAACTGAAAGTGGTGCTGTGGCTCAAGTGAGAGTACTCACCTGGGCTGAAGAGCTCAGGGATAGCATCTAGGCCCTGAGTTCAAGCCCCAGGACTGGCACGAACTAACTAACTACATGAATAAATAACAGTGATATTAATTAGATTCTTCCTCTGTGCTGGTGCAGTCTATAGAGCACATGAAACCTAGCCTGACAGCAATTCAATGAGCTGTGCAGTAGCTGTACTTTATTATGATGAGAAAGAAATCGAAGGGCTGGGAAGGTAGCTCCGTGGTAGAGTGCTTGCTTTGCATGCATGAGGCCCTGGGTTCAATTCCTCAGCACCACAGAAGCAGAAAAAAGCCAGAAGTGGTGCTATGGCTCAAGTGGTAGAGTGCTAGCCTTGAGCTGAAGAACTAAGGGACTGCACCTAGGCCCAGAATTCAGGCCTATGACCTACAAAAAGAAAGGAAGGAAGGAAGGAAAGAAAGAAAGAGAAAGAAATCAAAGTCCAATAAAGGGAGAGAGGGTTGTCATAGCTAATATATAATAGAGTCAGAACCTGAAGCTACAGTATCGGGCTCATGCCAAGACATGAGTCCTTCTGGAAAGGAGTCAACAGGCTTCCAGATGTTGCAGGGCCCAACCCTAACCCAAGCTATGTCTTTCATGAACCTGATGGCTTATTGCAGGAGGGACTCAGGTCCTGGAAGGAGTGTTTTCCTTGTTTCCTTGTTAATGGACACTAAGCCCCCTAGAAGTCTGATGATAATAAGTATGGACCAGCTGCATACCCTTTAAGGTCAAGCTAAGTCCTTTGTACTCAAAATTCTTGGTTAGCTAAAGCCTGTATCTATCTCATCAAACTGAGGAAAGGGTCCTCAGGGTAAGTTAAAAAAACAAAACAAAACAAAACTCCTAGTCTGGGCTCCTTTTGCCCATCCCCTGGAGATAGTGCCCCAGTACCCTTCCCCCTCCCATCCCCCACTTGTTTTTAAATAGTCTCTCACCAGGAAGAAGGGCGTCCAATTCTATTTCTGATTCTAGGAAGTGAGGAGGACCAAGGTGTTGCTATGGCAACCCAGAGAGCCCCTCCCCCCCAGGCTGAGCCCATTCCCCAGGCTGAAGGCTATACAGTGGAAAGAAGGTAGCAAGAAGATGTTGGAAGGAGTTCAGTCAGGGTAAAGCCTGAGGTTGTCTCCCCTAGAGGTGGGGGCAGTGTGGAGGAGTCACCATTGCCTTCCCCCCCTCACACTTCACCTTATCCTCCAGACAGGCGCAGGGAAAGGCCCTCACTCCTGGGTTAGTGTAAGGTCACCCCAGAAAACCCTTTTCCTCTGTGGATTAAGTAGCTACCCTGTCGTGGAAGATACCTGGTGATGGTAAAAAGATGGCAGAAAAAGGGCCTCAAAGGGAGAGGCACGGAAGGTTTGCAAAACTCTTTGGCCTATTCTGCCAGACCGCTCATCCAATACAGGCCTATTTTGGGCTCGCTTGTGTACTTAGGAGGCAGATACTTCTGTCAGGTCCTTGATTCTGCACTTTTCCAGTCCGCCTTCTACTTTCAGTGCTCTGGGCATGCTTCTGTCCATCTCCAGAAACCTCCGGTGAGAAGTAGCCTGCAAGGCTTGACAATTGGGTTGACAATTGGGGAGACTTGTTCCAACAATTGGGGAGATCTGTTTCCCTAGAGGTGTTTCTATACCAGCTCTCGTGCCCCGCCCCCCACCCCCCACCCCCCACCCCCGAAGTTGCAGATGTGGGTAGCAGAGTCTGTGGAGGAAGGGTAATCCATTCCAAACAAAAGCAGGTTCTCAAAAAGACCCAAAAGGATCCTGGGATCTAACCCTTTCTCGATGTTTATAGGAAATGGAGGCCCCCCAAGAAGAAAGGGCTCCAGGTCTCCTAGTTCTGTCTCCAGCACTGTGTGCCTTTCTCTCTCTCATACTCTTTCTCCTCACTGGAGCTTCCCAAAGGATCTGGGAAGCCTAGACTTTGCTTTCCTGAAATTTCTCCTAGCTAGGATAATGCACCCATTCCACAGAGGCAGTGTTTTGCTGTCAGGGAGCTGGCACCTCCTGTTCCCAACAGGAAGACAGCCAGAGGCAAAGAACCCCAACCCCGAAGGAAGCTATGGCAGGGTGAAGGGAGATAATCCACTCCTAATCTGGGATATAGAAGAAACCACTTGTACCAGGAGGATACAGCTTCTGAGCTCTAAGGCATAGGAAAATTTAAATAACAGATGTTTAAACAACCTTCCTTGCAAGCCGGCAGTGCAGTGACCCCTCTGCTGTGATGTGTTGCAGCTTAAAAATAGCCCACAATGAACTGCTCTGAGCCCCAATTGACTCAAGCTTACGTAACTCTGCGTGAAAGATAGCCAGCCGCACCAAGCCAGAGGGAAGGCAAGAGCCTAGCAGCCCTGTCTGCGGTTCACAGCTGTCTTTAGGGGCTGGATGAGCTCTTCAACCCCCCCCCCCCCACCACAGGGAGCAGCCCTTCATCCAGGATCTAGCATGAGTCGGGTAGAGGTGGGGGTGAAGGGGATGTGAGGTGCTTCAGGAGTGCCAGGAAGAGATTTCTAACTATACCTGCAGAGGGAATGTGAGAAGAATTACCCTCCCCCCCCTCCACTTCAGGGACCCTATAGAACTCAGGTCTAATGACAAAAATAGATGCATGGAGCAGGTGCCAGTGGCTCATGCTTGTCATTCTAGCTACTCAGGAGCTGAGATCTGAAAATTGTGGTTCAAAGCAGCTGGGGCAGGAAAGTCTGTGAGACTCTCGTCTCTAATTAAACACCAAAAGCTGGAAAGTAGAACTGTTGCTCCAATGATAGAGCACTAGTCTTGAGCACAAAAAAAAAAAAAGCTCAGGGACAGCACCCAGGCCTTGAATCCAAGCCCCAAAATGAGCACCAGAAAAAAAAAAAAAGACTGAATCAAAGAGACTAGGGTACTGTCATAATGTCAGGGTAACAACCCGAAGGGTTCATTTTACCCTTTAAAGGGGGGCTTTCTAGTTTGGTCAGATACATCAGCAAGACACTTTTGGTGGGGTGCAGTCTTGGGGCCTGAACTGTTGGCCTGGGCACTGTCCCTCAGCTCTTCAGTTCAAGGCTAGAGCTCTACCTCTTGAGCCACAATGCCACTTCTGGCTTTTTCTGTTTATGTGGTGCCAAGGAATCGAACCCAGGGCTTCATGCATGCAAGGCAAGCACTCTACCATTGAGCTACCTTCCCAGCCCAAGACTAATCCTTGACTAAAGTGTTCACTGCTATTGAAGTGAGGAGCCTGAGTCTAAGTAACTTCTCATAGCCATCTTAGTGCCGGGTTTTTTTTTGTTTTTTTTTTTTGGGTCCGGTCGTGGGGCCTGAACTCTGGGCCTGGGCGCTGTCCCTCAACTCTTCAGCTCAAGGCTAGCGCTCTACCACTTGAGCCACAGCGCCACTTCCGGCTTTTTTTTTTCTTTTTTGCTTATGTGGTGCTGAGGAATCGAACCCAGGGCCTCAGGCATGCAAGGCAAGCGCTCTACAACTGAGCCACCTTCCTAGCCCAGTGCCGGGGTTTTCCACCCAGGGCTGAAAAGCCTAGAGGCGAGAGAGTCATTCGTTTAATTGCAGAGGTCATGCTATCTAGATTTAGGAGAGCTTTTGCTACACAGAGAACACTGGCCTTTGGTTTCTCCTAAATGGTTCAATTCACTCACCTTTGAGGCTAGCTCCCTATATGGAAAGTTGAAGTGTATCTTCCCTGGATGGAAAAAGTCTGGGGGGAAAAGTTCTGCTTGCACCTGAGTATTTCCATAGAAGGTCTGCTTTTGTTAAGGCTTGGTCTCTACCCCAAGCATGTGGTTTTTTGTCTTTAAAAGCTTTGTGCTAGGGCTGGGAAGGTGGCTCAGTGGTAGAGTGCTTGCCTTGCATGCATGAGGCCCTGGGTTCGATTCCTCAGTACCACATAAACAAAAAGAAAAAAGCCGGAAATGGTACTGTGACTCAAGCGGTAGAGCGCTAGCCTTGAGCTGAAGAGCTGAGGGACAGCGCCCAGGCCCAGAGTTCAGGCCCCACAACCAGACCCCCCCAAAAAACAAACAAACAAACAAAGCTTTGTGCTAGCTCTGTTCTGGGCTGCAGGTCTTTGAGACCACCTGTAGCTGCTGGCTCTCCAATAAAGACTCCCAATTCGACCTCTCATAATAATGTGGCTTCTCTGTTTCTCAATGACTGAGATACCTTTCAACATTATGGAATCCTTTGGGACCTCTAATTCTTTGTGGTCCAGGCTGCAACATCCCAAGAGGAACTTGTGGGATAAGGGAAAGTACGCTGGCTTTAAAGCTAATTGATATTGGCCACTAACTTTTCCCTCCACCCCTCGCATTTTCCTTATGGTTCCCAACTCTCAAATGCACAGTTCACAGCTGGCCACAAAAGTATGCTTGTGGGCTGGGAAGGCAGCTCAGTGGTAGAGTGCTTGCCTTGCATGCATGAGGCCCTGGGTTTGATTCCTCAGCACCACATAAGCAGAAAAGAGCCAGAAGTGGTGTTGTGGTTCAAGTGGTAGAGTGCTAGCCTTGAGCTGAAGAGCTGAGGGATAGTGCCCAGGCCCAGAGTTCAGGCCCCATGACTAACAACAACAACAAAAAGTATGCTTGTAGGTACTGATGGCTCACATCTATAATCTTAGCAACACAGGAGGCTGAGTCAATTGGGGCTCTGAGCATCAACTGAGGTTCAGAGCCAGCCTGCTCAGACCAATCAGTGGGACTTTCCAATTAACCAGCTAAAAGCTAGAAGTGAAAATGTGACTCAAGTGGTAGAACCTCAGCCATGAGCAAAAAATTTGCTTGAGAATAAAAGGCCCTGAGTTCAAGCCCTAGTACCAACACACACACACACACACACCCAGAGTATGTAAGTGAAGAATTGAAGGACCTGGAAAAAACATCATGTAAGTGAATGAAGTAAATCAGGCCAAGAGAGACAAAAAAAAAAAGTCTTCTCTCATATGTGGAAGCTACAGTTTATAAATATGTAAGTAAACACTTCCGGGTGGTATGCAAATATACACAAACGTATTAACCAAAATACATTAGATTCAGGGGGAGAACTCAAACCGTGTAATTCCTTTGAAGTGAGAAGACTGAGTCTAGGTAACATCACCAGTTCTCACAGATATCCTGGTGCCTTGCTGGGTGGGGGGGGGGGGCTTTCCACCCAATGCTGCGAAGCCTAGAGGTAAGAGGCCATTCATGAACTGCAAATGCCTAGTTCAAGGTGAGCTAGGAGATCCCTGGTTCAGAAAAATGCAATTGCAATACTGTTCGGTCTTAGGAAAGTGAGTTTTGCATAAAGAATGCTCTGATTCTGCCTTGATTCTCCCTCAATGGTTTCATTCACTTACCTCTGAGACTATCTCAATAAATGGAAGCTCTGAGGCATATTCCCTACATGAGAGGTTTAAGCTGACCCCTGAGCTACTTCCTAAAATGGAGGTTTCTGTACCTGAGCTCTGTGTGTGTGTGTGTGTGTGTGTGTCTCTGTGTGTGTGTGTGTGTGTGTGTGTGTGTGTGTGTGTGTGTCAGTCGTGGAGCCTGAACTCTGGGCCTGGGCACTATCCCTCAGCTCTTCAGCCCAAGGCTAGCGCTCTACCACTTGAGCCACAGCGCCACTTCTGGCTTTCTCTGCTTATGTGGTGCTGAGGAATCGAATCCAGGGTCTCATGCATGCAAGGCAAGGACTCTACCACTGAGCCACCTTCCCAGCCCCTTGAGCTACTTCCTAATAAATTAGGTCTACTTTTGTTGGGCTTGGGTGCTCCACCCAAACATATGGTTTTTGTCTTTAAAAGCTTTGTCTGAGGCCAGGCACTGGTGGCTCATGCCTGTAATCCTAGCAACTCAGGAGGCTGAGATCTGAGGATCACAGTTCAAAGCCAGCCCGAGCAGGAAAGTCCGTGAGACTCTTATCTCTAATAAACCACTAGAAATCTGGAAATGGCTCTGTTACTCAAGGGGTAAAGTGCTTTCCTTGAGCTGAAGAGTGCAGGGACAGTGCCCAAACCCAGAGTTCAAGGCCCACGACCAACAAAAATAAATAAACAAAATAAATTTTTTTTTTAATTGAGGGAAGAGGAGGGGTTGGGAGGGATGGAGGAGAATAGTAAAAGGGATGATATTGATCAAGATACATTGTATTCATAAACTGTTTTGTTGAAGGCAACTTCTTTGTACAACTACTTAAATATTATATATATGTATGTGTGTGTGTGTGTGTGTGTGTGTGTGTGTGTGTGTGTGTGTGTATATATATATATATATAAATGTGTGCAAATGGCTAAACGAACTTGAAATGAATCAGAATAGCCTTGGCACTGTGAGCTCTGGCATTCGCTGGTCCCTCTGCTTCTGCCCATGCTAAGCCCCACTAAGAATTAGCAACTTCTGTCAGCTTCTACCAACTGATCTCAAAATAGGAATCATCATGGATCTGGCCCTTGAGCTCCCATAGAACCACCAAAGAGACTGGGCTTGGAATGGGACAATATCTGGAGCCCTCAGTGTGACCCCAGAGACACATGGGAGCCCTGGGAAAATTGGAAACCTTGAGGCTAAGGAAAATCTCAGACCAGACTCATGGCTCTTTATCAAAGCAGGTCAGTCTATCCTGTACATGCCTTCCAGGTGCCAGACAACAGTGACACCAATGGGCAGTCAGGAGGCTGTGAGTCATCTGCTGTTTCCTCAGCCCCAGCTCCCACCCTGGCCTCTTCATCTTTACTGGCATCTGCTTGCCCCAAGTCCCACTGGGCCATAATAGAGTGCAAAGCAAAGGGGTTGGTGTTTGTTCTCCATAGCACTTAGAAGACTGGACTCTCAGAGGCCTAAGAGAAACCTCTTCTTGCCCCATCCCAATCTGGTGGCAGGCCTAGGGCCTAACAAAACCACTGACAACTTTCCCTTGCATTGGCCATCTACCATGCCAGGACCAAGGCAGTTCAGCCTTCCGCAATCTTAGAAGGCACTCAGAAGCCTCTGGGACCTTTCAGCCCATCTGGGGGCCTTAGAATGGATTCTCCCTATCTATTCTCCATACATGTCCTCTCTAGCTCAGTCACCCATCCTAATACAGTCTTAGCTCCTTACACTGCAGATGAACTTGGGACTGGAACTTGGGAGGATGTTACAGAAATGGACACAATCTAGGAAAGCCACAATCTAGGACCCCCAAGAACCTGCCTAACTGGAACCTTTCCCTGGAGAATTCAAGCTCTGGGAAGCCATTGGGCTAGGAAGCCCACATTGGTTAATTGGAACTTCCTAAAGGATTTCTTTCTTATTTATTTATTTATGTCGGTCATGGGGATTGAACTCTGGGCTTGAGCTCTTGAGCTCAAGGCTAGCACTCTACCACTTGAGCCACAGCACTACTTTCAGCTTTTTCTGTTTATGTGGTGTGGAGGAATCAAACCTAGGGCCTTGTGCATGCGAGGCAAGCAGGCTACCACTGAGCCACTTTCCCAGCCCTTATTTCCCCTTTAGAAGGAGGGAATTATCTGGCTTGGAGAGAAATGTCCAGCAGCATTGATGATAGGCTGAAGCTGTCACTGAATAAAATCCCAGAACACCCCCCCAAAAAACAACAGCAAAAACAACAACAACAACAAAACAGGCCCAAAACAGGCCCAAACCTCCATGTTCTGGCTGTAGAGGAAATCTGACACTCCCTGAGCTGGGAAACTCTCCCTTTCCAAGCTAAACTCCCCTCCTCCTGTCCTTCTTTTCTAATCCCTTCTCTTGTGAACAGATGAGCCAGTAGGGTAGGAGCTGCTAGGCCTCCTTATCACCTCACCCCACAGCTTAGAGTTTTCAGATGGGGCTAAAGGGGGAAGGACTATAAGTCTGGGCGACAGAGACATTTTTCCAGCCTCTGGCAACCCAATTATAAGCCTCCCTACCCACCATGCACCCATGTGGACAAGGGGTTAGTAGCCAGGTATACAAGACCACAACCTCCTCTGTGCTTTCCTGACAGGCACCAGTTGTAAATAGGTAATCTGTCTCGCTCACCTGCAGCTTACAGGCTCTTCTTTTATACATCACCCACCTGTCCACTGGGGAATGAACCTCAGTCTGATCTGAGGTGGCAACATGAGCAGCAGTATGGGGTGCAAACAGCTCCCCACTGTGCCTAGCAGAGAGCTCTTTCTCCAGGTCCAGGGTTCTCTATAATGGGCACAGATCTGGAGGCTCACAGAGAAGGAGGCCTGTTCCTCCTTAGGGGGAGCTGGGGCTCTTCCAATCAGAAGGATGAAGGCCACAGGCATCTTGGGTAAGGGCGAGTTAACAATGTAATCTATATACTAGGCCCAGGTACCCCAGCACTCTAGCTCCCAGCAGCAGGACCCAGCTGCTTCTATAGCAATCAGGGCCGGGAGGAGGGACAGGAAAGTGGGAAACCTTGCCTTATCCAGAAGGATGTGCCCCTCTGGCAACTACTTCACAGTGGCCTTGATGAGTATAAATAGCCTGGGCAGTTGGCACTTCGATACTGGCTCCTTGAAAGTGTGGAGCTGTGGCCTTGCTGCTTGCTCTTCTCCGGGTGGCAGGCACAATGCTGGCAGGCTTGGAAAGTAGACACCCTGTGTCCCATGATGGGAGTACCGTAGTGTACCACAGATGGAGAAGTGGGGGGGGGGGGTGCTAGAGAAGCACCAGAGTTGTCTAGGGAAGTAAGACAGGCAGCCGGATACAAGGAACAATCCATCTAGGATTCAAACCTGATCTATTCAACAGTCCCCCAGAGCCCTATAATCTGATCTTGCCTGTGCACACTGTGTCTTGGAGCCTTCAGACTGACCCAAGTCCTCTCTAGCCACATGGCCCTTATACATGAGGCTCCCTCTGTCCAAAACCCTCTTTCCTCAAATTTGGCTTCTGGCAGATTTCCCCCACCTGATACAGATTCAGCACAAATATTATTTCCTAGGCCCAGTATTGACAGCTCATGCCTATAATCTTAGCTACTCAGGAGACCTGAGATCTGCATGATTCAATGCCAGTCTAAGCAGAAGGATCTGTGGGATTCTTCTCTCCAAATAACCAGCCAAAAGACAGATATGGGAGTGTGGCCCAAGTGGTAGAGCACCATCCTTGAGTGAAAAAAGCAAGTGAGAGGGGCTGAGAAGGTGGCTCAGTGGTAGAGTGCTTGCCTTGCATGCCTGAGGCCCTGGGTTCGATTTCTCAGCACCACATAAGCAAAAAGAAAAAAGCCGGAAGTGGCGCTGTGTCTCAGGTGGTAGAGCACTAGCCTTGAGGTGAAGAGCTGAGGGACAGCGCCCAGGCCCAGAGTTCAGGCCCACAACCAGACCCCCCCCCCAAAAAAAAACCCAAAAAACAAGTGAGAGCATGAAGACTTGAGTTCAAGCCACAATACTGGCATGTGTGCGCACACACACACACACACATACACACACACAAAACTTCTTGGGATGCTTACCTCACCTTTGTAGTAACTTCTTTAATGTAGAGTAGTCCTCCATAGCTTCAAATAAGTCTGTTATCTTTTATAACATAAACCATAATTTACATTTGAATATTCTTTTTTCTTTATTTATTTTTCGGTTGGTCATGGGGCCGAAACTCTGGGCCTGGGCGCTGTCCCTCAGCTCTTCAGCTCAAGGCTAGCACTCTACCACTTGAGCCACAGCGCCACTTCCAGCTTTTCTGCTTATGTGGTGCTGAAGAATTGAACCCAGGGCCTCATGCATGCAAGACAAGCACTTTACCACTGAGCCACCTTCCCAGTCCCGAATATTCTTTCCTTAAAAAATTGATTCAAGGGGTAGTGTCTCTGTGGTCACTGCTGAATTATCTATGTCCAGCAGACAGGGTACACAGCAGGCATTTCATAAATATATGCTACAGAAGGATCATCCTCCCTGGCTCATCCTGGGGAGTAAGAGAGTTAATGTCCTCTATTCTCCTCCTATGACCTCTGAAGATTAAAGGGCAGAGACAAGATGGAGATCCAATGCCCTCAGGCCAGGAATGATCCAGAGGTAGCTTGGAGTTAGCTCAAGGATACTAAGCAAGTCCAGTCCCCCAAGGGCCTGCCTAGGCTTTAGGTCAAGTAGGCAGAGGTGGCTCTGAGAGAGGCCTCGGCCTGGATGTGCTCCTGTGTATTGGTGAGGACTGAGGCTGTTTCGAAACCACATTCATTTCATCCAAGGTGCTGGGGCCTAGGTTCACGTAGGCCGCCGACAGCTGTACATAGTGGTCCCCTAGCAGTGAAGCCACTACCTGCTCCATTTCCACCACTAGTGCTCTGAAGGTAGGTCGTGCTGCAGGGTCTGCTTCCCAGCACTGCTGCATCACTTGATACCTATAAGAGGAGGGGAAGGTCAGGAACAAGGTGTACCCCCTAAGCCAGAGATGCTGAGCCATCCACTTTAAACCCTTGTTAAACAGGGATAAGCGCACATGACAAGGCTTAGCCCAATCAGGAACAACTCTTATGATTGATGTTTTTGGTCTTGTTTTCTGAGCTGGGGCCTGAATTCAAGCTCTAGGACTGGCGGACACACGCACCTCTCCCACCTACACCCCCCGCCCCGCCCCTGCTCACACACACAGAATGAGGTATCTGAAACTAGATCCTATGGGGTAGGGTGGGGGCCTTGATCTGGGAATGCAGAGGGGCTGGTGTGAGCTAATGGAACCTTTGTGGTTAAGTAAGTGGAAAACATGGGAAAGAGTCCCCCCCCCCCCTTCCCCTTTAGCAGGAGTGTGTGGGAAATGAAAGCACTGGCCTCAACCCAGACTGAGTTAGGATGCTGTTACCATGGAAACTGAGAGGTCCTCTTAGTATCCTTCCATGCATGGGAGGGGAATCAGTACACAGATGAGGAAACTGAGGCCCAGAGAAGATAACTTTTCTTGTTAACTAGAGGGTCAATCAAAAAGCCATGCAGGGGGCTGTTTCCTGTCCTTCCTTTATCTCTAGGGGACCCTCTGCTCCTTCCCCATTGCCAACTCCACATACTCACAGAAAATTGGGACAATATTCAGGCTGAGGCAGACGGCGACCCTTGGCCAGGAAGTGGATGAGGTCAAAAGGATCAATATGGGGATACGGCGGAGCACCCCGTGTCAGTAGTTCCCACAGCAACACACCAAAGGACCACTGGGAGAAGAGAGAAATGAAGAGATTCATCTAGCACTCTAAATTGATGGCATGTGGAACCCCCTAGGTCCTATCCCTCCCAGAATCCTTCAGTTAGAAATACAGGCCTACCATCTCTGCTCAGACCTTACTCATATCATGCAAGTTTCTCCCCACTGTCTCCCACAACCTCGCCCAGAGTTTGTGCAAGGGAAGCCTTGGAGTCTCTCTGAGGAGCCAATGAGTAGAATGTCCTGTTTTCCCTGGCAGGTATGAGATTCTATCTCATATTTAGACAAATGAGCAGCAGGGGTTGCCTAAACTGAATAGTCAACTGGCTCAGACCATGCAGAGATAAGGCCAAAAGACTCTAGGAAGTGTCAGCTAGGTAGACAGAGAGCAGGTAAGAGCCTTACCACATCAGATTTGGTGGTGAATCTGTAGGTCTGAAGGCTCTCTAGGGCCATCCACTTGACAGGCAGACGAACGTGTCGTTGTTGTCGAACACTGTAGTATTCCTTGTCTAGGATGTCACGGGCCAGACCGAAGTCAGCTACCTTGACTACAAATGACTCATCCAGCCTGGGAAGAAAGAATCAGCCTTAGAATTGACTTCCATCAGGCTCCAAACCCACCTGTTCCAGGCCCTCCCAGAGTTTCACAGCCACCATGTCCCAGTCCAAGGTTGGAGAGACAGTAAATCGAGGCCCAAGAGACAAGAGGACATGCTGAGGACTGGAGTGAGTCATTTCCTGACATATACTTGGACAGCCATCTACCTTCATGCCCGGCCCATTGACTTCACCCTTAACTACTTCTAGCCAGCTACTCACATGCAGTTCCTAGCAGCTAGGTCCCTGTGGACAAATTTCTGGTCTGCTAAGTACTCCATGCCACGGGCTACCTGCAAGCCAAAGCTGACGAGGTCCTTCACAGTGGGGTTCTGTGGGCACAGGGAAAATTGGGATGCTGAAGAAGAGAAGCACCACCTTCATGCCCCCCCCCCCGCCATGGCCCCCAGAGCCAGCAGAGCACTGACCCGCTCAGGTGAACGAATGAACCGGAGTAGATCTCCATGGCGCATATAGGGTAGCAGCACCTGGGGTAGCCCCTCAGGCGGCAGCACAATACCAATGAGAGCCAGAACATTGGGGTGGTGCAGGCCACGCATGAGCAGCCCCTCCTGAAGGAAGGCCTCTACCTCCTGTACCTCTGTGATACCTGCAGGGAACCATAACAAACACTGGGATCCTCTCAGCCTGAGGCTGCTCTCCCTGCTCACCCGACGTACAATGACCTCCTTACGATTCAATGACTTGATAGCACAGTGGATTTGATTCTGAGCCTCATCTGTGTATTCTCCGTGGTAGACAACTCCAAAGTGGCCTGGGAAGAAGGGGATGATGAGAGGGCCCAGGATTACAACACATCCGCTCATTGGCCACAGGACTTCAGACTTCAGAGCACCAACTTGGCCAATCTGACATTAAATACAAGTAGTAGTAGGGCTGGGAATGTGACCTAGTGGTAGAGTGCTTGTCTATCATGCATGAAGCCCTGGGTTTGGATTCCTCAGTACCACATCATCAGAAAAGGCCAGAAATGGAGCTGTGGTTCAAGTGGTAGAGTGTTAGCCTTGAGCAAAAAGAAGTTCAGAGACAATGCCCAGGCCCTGAGTTCAAGCCCCAAGACTGGCAAAAAACAAACAAACAAATAAATAAATGAAACCAAGTAGTACCAGCAGGGTACAGTGGCACATCCTCCTGTAATCCACCTTGGAAGGTAGAGACAGGAGGATGGTGAGCTTAATCTAGCCTGAGATATATAGAGATTCTGTCTCCAAAAGGGAAGGGAAGGGAAGAAGCTGTCTGTAATCCTAGCTACTTGGGAGTCTGAGATCTGAGGATCTCAGTTCAAAGCCAGTCCAGACCAAAAAAAAAGAAAAAGTCCATGAGACTCTTATTTCCAATTAGCAAAAAGCCAGAAGTAGAGGTATAGCACAAGTGGTAAAGTAGAAGAAGGAAGAGGAAGAGGAGGAGGAGGAGGAGGAAGAGAAGGAAGAGGAGGAGGAGGAAGAAAAGGAAAACAACCAAGCAGCCACACAATGGCAGAGTTCTTTGCGGGCCTTCCATGCCTTCCTAATCCATACCAGAACCCACTGAAGATAGTTACTGTAGCTTTCACAAATAAGACTTAGAGGGGTTACGTGGTACATTCAAGGTCACATAATTGGTCAGGAAGCCAGAGCAGAGTCTGGCCCAACTGTTCCTCAAGTCCATGTCATCTCAGGGCTACATCTTTGCTCCAACTCTACCTCTCCACGTGACTCCTCCATACCTTTGCCAATGACTCGTTCACTATGGGTGACTACCCGCTCATAGGGAATCAGTACATCCTTGACCTCGGCGAGGAGTGCTGTGTCTAGGTCCTTGAGCTTGATGGACTCTGTCCGAAACAGTGGGAC
Organism: Dipodomys spectabilis; assembly: GCF_019054845.1. Taxonomy (NCBI): domain Eukaryota; kingdom Metazoa; phylum Chordata; class Mammalia; order Rodentia; family Heteromyidae; genus Dipodomys; species Dipodomys spectabilis. The sequence goes on from NW_024871037.1 coordinate 2,516,208, forward strand.
ACAGGATCCATCCCTATTATCTGATGATTTTCCATGGGCCGGGGTGCTGGAGTCTTGCCCACCAACGGCAGAGAGTACTGTTGGGGAGAGGGAGTGAGAGGCTTGTGGGAAGCAGGTAGCCCTAACTTTTAGTGCCTTCCACCATCTCACCAAGGCCACCTGGGTCATCTGAGCTCGAATGGAGCATTGGCAGGAGCATAGCTCCAGCTGTCTGGTCCAGAGATGCCAAATCATCGAGGTTGGAAGAAAGAACTGTGAAAACATAGCGCTGGTGATCAGCCTCACCAAGTTCTTGGGGGCCACCTCTCCTGGCACTGGGGAAGTATGGGAGATCTCCCTGAGTCTTAGGCAGAGAGAAGATAATAGGGACTTGGAGATTCAAGCAGGGGTGGGGGTGGGGGGAGCAGGGTAGAGGCTGAGTTGGCAAGAGTAGGAGAGCTCACCTAGCTGCTTCCTCCGCCATCGGTGGTTGAAAATCAGTGCCCCGGCCAGTACAGCCAGGAGGAGGACCAAGAGCAGCAGGACAATAAGGAGTGTTCTCAGTGGGCTTGGGCCTGGCCGAACCACTCTGCCCAAAACGCGACACTCGTCATCCACACAGACCTGGGAGCAGATGACAGCTCAGGCCCCGCCCCATAGATCCTTTAGACCATGGTTCCCATGGAGGGCCAGTTGGACTACCTACCTGCAATGGAACCCCGTCCTTGCCAAGTTTCAGGGAGGGTGGTAGTGGACAAACCACCACATCCCCTCGGAGCTGGTGCTGGCAGGTCTCACCACCCACAGTCACGTTCACATGAACACAGTCAGCCACAGCGCCCAGCCCAATATACTGCAGAGACAATCATGAAGATCAACCAGTGACCAGGGCCCTTATCGCTCGATCTTCCATAACCCCATCTCTCCTTGTGCCCCTCCACCAACCTCAAACTTCACAGCATACTCCTCAGGCTTCAGTGGGGCTAGTTCAGCACTGGGTAGAGTTGGAGGGGATAGGAAGCGAAAGCTGGGCAAGGTGAAGCCAGTAGCTCCGTCTCCCCAGACACTCAGATTTCCTGTCACCCATCCCTGAGGGCTTCGGACCACGTATTCAGGCAGGCGGCACTGGATCTGCTCCAGATGCCCTTCAGATGCACACTGTTGGGACCCACGAGAGAGTAGTTAGGTAGATGCTCTACCTGGGGCCATCCTCAGTCTCCACAGCCTGGAGATCAGGGGACTTCCCTTCCTCCCAGCCTTCCCTTACCCAGTTCTCCACAGCTCTTTGTCCATCATGGAATGACAGCACTAGGCGCCATGCTGAGCTCAAATGCTGGCCACGGATGGTGACATGGGAGCCGCTGTGGATGACAGCACAGTGATTGGTAATGCTTCCTGAAGCTATTGCCTTTATTCTTTCAGAGGCCAGCATGGATCAAGGAGTTCAAACTTACGAATAGCCACAATTGGGACTGATTGCCAGCACGATAGGGTCTTCCTTATAGTAGAAGGTCCAGGAGCCAGACACCTCTGCACCCCCTACCTGTAGGTGAAGGGGGACCTTGGCCGTGGCAGCCCCAGGGGGTGTGGCACATAAAATCTGCCCCTCGCTGACCCTGCAGGAATGAGGGGTTGGACTCAGGTGTACCTTCCCCTCCCCCTCCCACACCTACTCCCATGAAGGCCATGCTTACTTTCTCTAAGGGTTTGCTAATCCTGTCTACTTTATTGGCTTGTTGCCCTAGCCAAGGGGCGTGGCTTAAGGGATAAATTCAAATCCTTCCCCAAATAAATAAATAAATGATAACTAGAAGGGCAAAGAGGAAGGGAACAGATTCCGCACAGTCTTGGCTGGAGCCAGTGGATGCCATGATGGACTTCCTTGTCTCCAGCCTATGGGAACAGTAGATCTTCTGGGAACTGCTCCCCCTACTGACCATATGATTAGGCCCTCTTCTGTCCACCCTGATAGGATCCAAGTCCCCACTGGATGAATGAGAGCAGGGCACAGGGAGTCCTAGGGAAGAGGATGCTTGGAGGCCCCCATCAAGGACAGGGAGGGCAGGGATCAAGTTGTACCAATAGTTCGAAGGTAGCAGGCAGTGGGAGCTATGGCCCAGAGTGATCTTCGTAGTTTCCTCCATGTACCAGCCTAGCAGGGTACAGGTAGAAGGGATGGGACTCTCTGGCTTCCTGTCCTCTTTCCTGCTGGCACTTACCTTTCTAGCTGGCACTCAGTTCCATTGATCAGCACAGCCCAGCTGGTACCTACGGACAAATTCTGACCTTCAAGGGTGAGACAGGTACCTCCTGCCCTTGGGCCAAAGATGGGGTGCACTGTCCTCAGCACTGGCTCCTAAAAGGGTGTTGAAGAGGCTTAGCCGGAGCAAGCCCTCCACTCCAAGCCCTCCCCAACCAAGGACACAGAGGTGGGGATAAGATGGCCTCACCATAAAAGAGAAACCTCCCATTATGGAGGTGCCTTCTACCCGGAAGTGCCTTCCTGGTGGCATGTTGGTCACGATGAGGCTGACGTTGGTGGTCCCTGCTGCCTGGGTGCCCAAGGGTTCCAGCTCACACTCAAGTTCCTCTATAAAGTCTTTGCGGGGTACAGGGCTACAGTACCGGGGGGGGGGGGAACCCATGAAGTCAGCCAGGAAGTGCAAAGGCCTGGCTGCATGCCCACAGAACTCCTCAGAATCTGAAGAACGCAACTGCTCCACCCATGTCTTCTTCCATGGTGGGATGTACAGAGTGGGGTACGGACCTAACTTGCCCAGTGTATGACATCACAGACAGGTAGTAACACATGCAGGGTTCAGGAGGGAACAAGAGCCATCTCCACAGAATAAACCAGCCAGAGCCACACTGCCAGCGTGCCCCATACCCCACCCCCATCCCGCAGCAAGCTGAGGATAACATCTTTCTCACAGGGAAGGAGATAGGGAGGTACAGGGTCTAGATTGTACCTGAGGTTTGAGGTGTCCTGAGGTAGAAGCCGGCAAGGGCTTTGGCCCACAGTAATCTGATGAGTTCCCTCAGGTACCAGCCCAGTAGGATGCAGGTAGAAGTTGGAGCCACACAAGGTCAGCCTTGTGGTTCCCCTTAAAGGCCCACTGTGGGGGTGGAACTAAAGTGGGGTGAACAGATAGCTTGAGTTTGTGTTTGTGTGTGTGTGTGAAGTTCTTTTGGCCCCATCTGCTTCCCTTGGGAGTTCCTTATACCTTCCTTATACCCCCCTTGCCTGCCTCTTTCTCATTCATTCTGATCCACTTAAGAGTCCTCATTCAAGCATTTTCCTGCCTCCCAATTCTTTGTACATGCCATCTCCTTTACCAAGAATGCTCTTTTCTTCTTTTTCCGCCAGACCTGGGGCTTGAACTCAGGGCCTGGGTACTGTCCCTGAGCTTCTTTGGCTCAAGGCTAGCACTCTACCACTTGAGCCACAGTGCCACTTCTGACTTTTTCTGTGAGTGTGTGTGTGTGTATGTGTGTGTGTGTGTGTGTGTGTGTGTGTGTGTTGTGGGGCTTGAACTCTGGGCCTGAGCACTGTCCCTCAGCTCTTCAGCTCAAGGCAAGCGCTCTACCACTTGAGCCATAGCACCACTTCCAGTTTTCTCAGGGTTAATTGGAAATAAGAGTCTCACGGGGACTTTCCTGGCTAGTCTGGCTTTGAACCACAATCCTTAGATCTCAGCCTCCTGAGTAGCTAGGATGACAGGCATGAGCCACCGGCGCCCGGCTGACTTTTTCTGTGTATGTGGTACTGAGGAATCAAACCCAGGGGGGCTTCATGCATGCTACAAGCACTCTATCACTAAGCCACATTCCCAGCCCCATGAATGCTCTTCTTATGACTACAACTTTCCAGGCCTGAGGAAGATCATGGTCGAGATTTGTTGACCCTTTGACCCTTGCCCCCAGGACCTGCTTGTCCCTCTCTTTTTTTTGTTGGTCGTGGGGCCTGAACTCTGGGCCTGGGCGCTGTCCCTCAGCTCTTCAGCTCGAGGCTAGCACCTTACCACTTGAGCCACAGCGCCACTTCTAGGTTTTTCTGCTTAGGAATTGAACCCAGGGCCTCATGCATGCAAGGCAAGCGCTCTACCACTGAGCCACCTTCCCAGCCCCTTGTCCCACATTTATCTGTGCCCTGGCAGGGGAGTCGTACCTCAGTAATCTCGGGTGGACAGTGGTCCTGTTGCCATGAGTCAGGACACTCCTTCTGCCGGCCACACATGTCCCCACACCAACCACAGCCCATGAAACGCTGTGCCCGTAGGCAACGCCAGCAGGTGAGAAAATGGTGGCATCCCGGACCCTGGATAGGTACCTTGAAGACCTTGGGAGTGACAAACCAGATGGTTCAGAGATGACTAGAAGAAGGAAATGGGTCCCTTAGGCCCTCCCGGTCTCATTTTAGAATAGGAAGTGAGTCTCACACCTGTACATCAATATCGCCTTACATTGAACTGGGAGGCTGGCCGTCCCACAACTCTGTCCCCTGGCTGTGACCCTGCCCACCTCACCTGGTCCCCAGAGGCGAAGAATAGATAGTCTCCAAGGCGACTGACATCTCGTTGAATGGGATGGCCACTATTGCCCAGTGAGAAGTTGGATACATACAGCAAGTAGTTGAGTGACCGGGCTAGCTCCACCTGGGAAAAATTAGCTGTGAGCAAAATGGGGATGGAGACAGGCATGCAAGGGCTGAGGCGGGTTATGGAGTGAAGCATCTACCTGCAGGATACGCCCATCTGTGGTGCCCATGTGGGCCACGGTGATGTTGCCAAGACGTGTCACATGCAGTGCAGTGACGTGCATCTGTCCTAATAGCCCATTGAATAAGTCCACACGTGTGAGGCTGTTGCTGACCAATAGAGGAAAATGGTAGCAGCTCTTGCTGGAGCTGGGAACCTCTGAGGCAGGCTGAGGAAGGTAACGGAAAAGACAATAAGGCTTTGTACTTGTGCACTGACACTTTGGGGGACTTTTGACAGTAATCATAACAGCCCAAACTCCGACCCCTTTTCATGGCCTGACTGAAGAAGTCCCTAAGTCCGCATATTTTCTGCCTGCCTCCCACTGTTCCCAGGAGGTCTTAGAAGAGACAAAGACAGAGAAGAAAGGAGGCCCAGGCTAGAAGGCCAGCTCCCTTACTCCTTTGCTCTCTTCTTCTATATCCATTCTGTTCATTACTGATCATTTTTGAAACAAGGTCTCTCTCTCTAATCTAGGTCTTGAACTAATGATCCTCCTGCCCCAGCCTCCTCATGAGGTACTGAGTCTCACAGACCCAACTTGATGCCAGCTTCATTCATATGGAGACAAATTTGCTTGTCAGGCTTCACAGCCTCTGAAGAAGAGGCAAGTTGGAAGTCTGTGCTCTTAATCAATCTTCTTAGTCAGAGTCCTCTCCTGCCCCCTCCTGGTCATGCTCTGCCTCTGCGGGTGTGCTGTAATGATGAATTGGCCAATATATTGGGATTGGGTGAGAAGTGCACAAAAGAATAGGCCGAGGTGCTCAGGACTCTCCTGGCCATCCCTTAGGGCACTCTTCAAGGTTCCTCAAAGCCTTCATCGTGCCACATGAACTTCACCTGCCCCTGATCTCAGTGCTGAACGGAACTGGGAATGGTAGAGGGACCAGAGGAAGTACAAAGCTGGGTGTCGACACCCTCTACACTCTGAGTTTGTATTCTATGTGGGTGGAGACTGGGACTTTGTCTTCACTTGAGAAGGACAAGGGCCTGGCCCTAGCTGGAAGCCTGTCAGGTTCTTTTATCATGACTCAGGCACAGGTGGGGTTGTGGAGCTAAAAGAGAGGTGCTAACTCAACCAGGCCACACCCGTGTAGCTTGCCTCTAGGCCCCAAGCCCTTAGCTACTAGGCTTGACTAAGCCCGTTCCTGAAGACACTTAAGTTTCCAATATCCTTTGCAAGGCCCATACCCTCACCTGAAAATGGGTATCAGTCCCTCAGCCAATCACAATGAGCACTCAGTGGGTGCTGAATGCCTATAATCCTTGAGCAAACACTGGCTCACACATCTCCCAGGGGCCAGGCCAGCCTGTGGGCAGGACCCAAGATTAGTCCTTCTGGTGCCTGGCACTGACCAGTCTTGTTGGATATCTTCCAACCCACATACCATTAACTAAGTTGGGAAAGGTTCTGACTCCCCCAAAGGGAAGCAGATGAAACCAGGCAGGGCTGGCTGTACAGTCCCAGAAAAGGAGTCTACACCCTTAAGGTCTTTCAACTCCGGTGTGTTAAGTAAAGATGAGAGGCTAAACATTCCCACCTACTCCCTGGGTATTTACCTCTGGGGCATTGAGAGGAGCTGAAAGGAGTCAGTGAGAGGGTATCACAGAAAGACCCAGGGATGTAAGGGTGGCCAGAGACTCTGAAGGCAGTGGCTGTGGGTCTGCTTGATGATTCAGACCTCATATTACATTGTTACAACTCCAGGCTCTCTGGACAGCACAGTAAGGAAAAAAGTCCTATTTGTTTCTATTTTTCCCTTCCTGAGACTAAAGCTGGACAGCCTCAGTAGGGTCTACTGGAAGGAACAGGAGCTGTGAGACCACCTTATCTGGCTATAGTAGCAGAAAGTCTTGGATGGACCAATTCCAATCAGCCCTTCCTAGGTCTTTACTCATCCCTAGATGTTTACAACTGCTTGCTCAAGACTGGGGTGAGGCTCCCAGAATCCTTTGGAGCCAAGTTGCCTTCCTAACATGTCCCAGATCATTTTGTAATCACTCCTACTAAAAATGGGTTAGTAAAAGCCTAGGTCACGCAGACTACCCAATAAGTACCCAGATTTCCAAGGTCCAGGAGCCTCCCTGGAAACCCCCTGGTGGGGTAGGATGTTCTCTGACAACTCCTTTCCCACCCACCCCAACCCCTTTTGGAAATTGGAACAAAACAAGTGTTCCCCATAAGGAAAGCCAAATTTATGTTGGCAAGCAGCTGTGAGTTTATGTGCTTGTAAGCATCTGCCTGTATGTTTGTGCCTCTGTGTATACTTTTCTGAGTGTGTCTCTGGAGGTAGGCAGATAGGAATGGATGCCCATTATCCAACCCAGAATTTGGGAGCTATACTGGCAGGGACAGTTATGTTGCAATCCTATCTTCACATAACCAGGGAAACAACAACAAAATCAGAAGCCATGATGACTAAGAGGCTAAAGGAGCAAAATGAGGAAGTGGTGCTGTGGCTCAAGTGGTAGAGCGCTAGCCTTGAGGGACAGAGCCCAGGCCCAGAGTTCAAGCCCCACGACCGACAGAAGAAAAAAAAAAAAAAGAATTATTAGACTAGGGGGCTGGGAAATGTGGCCTAGTGGTAGAGTGCTTGCCTAGCATGCCTGAAGCCCAGGGTTCCATTCCTCAGTACCACATACACAGAAAAAGCCAGAAGCGGCGCTGTGGCTCAAATGGTAGAGCACTAGCCTTGAGCTGAAGAGCTCAGGGACAGTGCCCAGGCCCAGAGTTCAAAGCCTAAGACAAAAAACAAACTAGCAAAAAAGAGTAAAATGAGGCACCAACAGGGAACAAACCTGGCTGGAAGATGCATCTCTGGTGTGACTTTTCTCGGCGCTGTCCCTCAGCTCTTCAGCTCAAGGCTAGTGCTCTACCATTTGAGCTACTTCCAGCTTTTTCTGTGTATGTGGTGCTGAGGAATCGAACCCAAGGCTTCATGCATGCAAGGCAAGCACTCTACCCCTGAGCTACCTTCCCAGCCCTGGTGTGGCTTTTCTTTGGCTGATTCCTCACACTACCCCACAGCACTTAGGAATTAGGAAGCACCTTCTCCTTTCGGTCTGTCTGCCCAGTCTTCCCAACCCAGGTCCCCTCAGTGAGGGAAGGAAAGCAGCCTACATTCAGCCACAAACCAACTGTCCAAAGGGCAGGAGCCGGGGGAGGGAGAGTTGGAGGGCTTTCTGCTCACCAGATTGGGGCAAAAACTGGATGTCTGGAAGAAGTCAAGGCCTCGGGGGAAGCTAGAATCACCTGAGGACTCACAACAGCGCTCAGCCCCAGTTTTGATCATGAAGTCTAGCAAGTGAATAGGAAAGGCACAGACAACAGATTTGGGGCCTGTGGTAGGACCACCATCCTTGCCAGCTACGAAGACCCCGAATAGCACTTCATGGCCCTCTGAGATGCTCAGTTCAGCAGCAAGCTGGGCACCCACTGGAGCAGAGTGGGCAGCCTGAAGCACTGGGTAGGACTGTGTACCCTGGGAGGTCCTACGGCGCCTTTTAGGTGCAAAATGGCAGTCGAGAACCAGCTCTCGGTAGTCACTGAGCTCCGGCTCCACGGCGTTAAGTTGTGCCAGGCGTGTTTGCAGGGCACCAGGAGTGCTTGTCACGCTGATAGGTTGCACAGTCAGGAAGTAGACGTAGTCTCCAGCGTGGAAGCTGTGCACATATTTGATTGGGTAAGAGGCCAGGTGCTTGGGCAGCACCGACAGGGCAGGAAAGCCTGGTTGAAATCCGGAGGCATCCGCCTTGAGCCGTCGGATGGACACAGAGCGTGGACTAAAGCTGGCAGCCACCACTGGGTCCAGTGAAGATGCCACATATAAGTAAGAGGCTTGGCCCTGTTCAACCAGGGTCACTTTGGTGCCCAATGGGCTAGCCACACAGTCAGGGCAATCCTCAGGGCTGTTGTGTTCAGGTGAGAAGAGGCAGGCTGGTGTGGACAGGTGCAGGGCTGTTCCTTGGGGCTCCAGTTCATACAAGAAGCAGCGGCCGTGAAGGCTCGATCCACAACTGATCAGCGCCGGAAGCCCAGGATCCACCACCAGGACCAGTGTGTCTGTGTCCCCCAGTGGGCCTGGGGTAACTGGACCACAGGATGTACAGGTCTGGCAGCCAGGGTCCCCAACAGGGCCAGTGGCCAGGCTCTGGATAGACTGCAGATCAGCTCCAAGCACATGTAGTCGATTGCGTGTGGCGATAAATAAGGCACTCCCAATCTCTCCATCCTCATACGTCACCATGGCCTGTACCGGGCCACCCAAAGAGAAACTGGGAATCACGTATTTCACTTCAAAGTTTCGAGAGGCCGAATAGGGCATGCGCCGGCACTGCCAGTCCAAGCCCCCCATGAACACCACGGGCAGCCCCAGCAACAGCAGCAGACAGTATGCGGTGGGTGACAGGAACAGCCCCATAGGGGGCCCGAGCTGAAGCCCCTCAGGCAGGGATCCCTGGGGGTCCAGGCCCTTGGCTGTGAGCAGATCTGCGATCAGATCAGCGTTAAGCAATGATCAGGAAAGCTCCAGGCAGCTGACCCCCTTCCCCGGTTGCTGTGATTGCCCAACCCGTCCCCCTGCCCTGGGAATCTGAGCACCTGAGAGCGCCGGACACTGGACACAATGGCAGGGAGTGGAACAGCTGCTTCTTCGGCTGCTTAGCTGCCTCTTACAGCCTGGCCGCTGGCCTGCTCCCGAGCAAAGTCGACGGAAGGGAGCCTGGCCCCGCGGGTGCGGCAGAGCTGGGGCGGGGCAATGGGCGGAGCTAGGTTGAAGGCTTGCTTTTCAGCCTGTCTTGACTCTTTCCAACCCTGGGGAACTTGCCATTTCTTGGACATCTATTTCTCGGTAATCTGCAAGTGTGTGTGCGCTGCATGCGTGTGTGTATGTGTGTGTGTGTGTGTGAGAGATGGCCTGGAAAGAAGTGAGCAGGCCTGAGATATCCCATCCCATTCTTGCTCACCCTATTCTTAGAGAACAAGAAGGGAGGGTTCAGGGGCTGGGAAGGTGGCTCAGTGATAGAGTGCTTGCCTTGCATGCAGTAGGCCCTGGGTTCGATTGCTCAGCATCACATAAGCGGAAAAAGCCAGAAGTGGCGCTGTGGTAGAACGCTAGCCTTGAGCTGAAGAGCTGAGGGACAGCGCCCAGGCCCAGAGTTCAAGCCCCATGACCAACAAAAGAAGAAGAAGAAGAAGAAGAAGCAGCAGCAGCAGCAGCAGCAGCGTTCGGGACAATCTGGCTCTTGTAGAGTTATTTATAGTAATACCCTCAGAAATCTGTTTCCAGAAGTGATTTAGAAGGTCCCAGCTGTGCAAGAAATGCATAGGTCAGAGAGGAGATGTGAGGGAGCTCCAGAAAAGGAATAGTGGAGGTCATCAATTTCTATACATTGTTTGAGCAGCAATATAAAGGCTAAAACATGTAGTCTGGCTCTGCTGGCTGAACAGGAGTCAGAAGCAACCTAATGTGAAAGCTTAACCTCAGCTCTGGTCCCTCCACTGGAGCTTCTACATACTAAAGCTCCAGAATGGTGTGTGTGTGCGCATGTGCACACGCACACATGCGCAAATGCACGTACACACAATCTATAAAACTGGCCTCAAGAAGGAACTTCCTTTACGTGCATCTGATCATATAACATAGTATTTATGAATGAGCTCCAGGAAGTGGATATAAGAGGGTTTTTTCCTTTGTTTTAAAAAAGAAAAAAAAAAAACAACAGAAGGAACTTCCTAACTGCATCTAGCCCAGTGCTCTCCCATACTCTGGAAATGGAGGAGGTATAGATTTTAATTCCCAAGAGCACCTTTAATCTGTAAGCCTTGCTGGGCCTCGGTTTCTCAAATTCTGAAATAAGAATGTTTTCTGTGTGTGTGTGTGTGTGTGTGTGTGTGTGTGTGTGTGTGTGTGTGTGCACGTACACATGCGTGCAGGCACTGGAACTTAAACTCAGGGTCTGGATGCTGTCTCTGAGCTTTTGTGCTCAAGGCTGGCATTCGATCACTTAAATCACATCTCCACATCTGGCTTTTTGGTGGTTGATTTAAGATGAATCTCCCAGACTTTCCTGCCCAGGCTGGCTTTGAACCTTGATATTCAGAGCTTAGCCTCCTGAGTAGCTAGGATTACAGGTGCGAATCATTTATTGGCACCTGGCAACAATGTGGTTTTGGTTTGCCCAGAATTCCCTCTCCAGAAAGAATAGATGGGTGGATCCAGTTCTGTTTTACCATCTGCCTTACAAGAACCTACACAGCTGTAGAAAATGTTTTCCCTCAACACTAGAGGGAAACCCCGGAGGAATCCAGTGGGCCTGGGCTCTAAGGGGAGAAGTTTCAGGGGAGATTGGAGATGGGACCTGAGCTATTATCAATGGATGGCAGGGCTGCAGAGGAGAAGAGGATTGTGGGAAGATTTGGAAAGCTCTACTCCCTCCACTTCCCCCTGTATACCTGTCACATCCCCTCCCTAACCAGACCTTTGAAAACACTGCTCCTCTTCCCAGACGCCCTTTCCTCCTTCCTCCTCTCCCAACTGAAATGGCTTCTACCCTAGGAGGACTTTTAAGACCCAGACCATGCCAAACTCCTCTTCAGACCATAGACCTTCACTATTCCCACCCCAACACAGTTCACTCAGTGAACCTCCATTTCCCAAGGCAGGACTTTGCCTTCTCTCAGACTGGAGCTCCATGAACACCTGGTGACAGAGAGGAAACATGACTTGGGGTGTCCACACCCAGTACCTAGAAGATATTGTGCCTTAAGCAACATAAAACGTGTTCACTCCCCTAACCGGAATTGGCCCGGAAATGAATAAACACCCAGTGAAAACCATGGCATGGATCCAGTGTTTAATGGTCAATATGGCTAATGATTGTCATGAAGGAGCCAGGCACTGGCGGCTTATGTCTATAATCCTAGCTACTTAGGAAACTGAGCTCTTGGGGATTGTGGTTCAAAGCCAGCCTGGGGCAGAAAAGTCCTCTGAAACCCTTACCACCCATAAACTACCAAAAAGCTGGGGGCTCAAATGGTAAAGAGCTAGTCTTGAGGAGAAAGAAAGAAAAAGAGAGAGAGAAAGATTGAGAGAGAGAAAGGAAGGAAGGAAGGAAGGAAGGAAGGAAGGAAGGAAGGAAGGAAGGAAGGAAGGAAGGAAGGAAGGAAGGAAAGAAGGAAGGAAGGGCTGAGGGACAGTGCCCAGGTCCTGAGTTCAAGCCCTAGAATCAGCACAAACCAAAACAAATGCAAGGCAAAACAACCTCCACCTGGAGTCCATACCAGGGTTTTCATGAACCTGTTACTGTCCCCAAATGTTTGGAGAGTTGCTGGAGATTAGGAAAATACTTCACACATCCATCTGGATCCTCTAGTTCACTCCATTTGGCCCCAAAGTGGGTGGGGGAGTATTGTAGCCATCAGCTGGTTCTCCGCTGCCACCGTGTGGCTGTAATGGTCACTGTCCCTTCTCCTTGTCCCGCTCCATTTGTTGGCTTTACAAAAGTAGTTAAGGTCAGCCTGGGGTTAAAAGCATGGCGTGGTTGGTAGAGCACTGGCCAATGAACAAAAGCATCAGGTAGCAAATTCAAGTCCCATTCTCAGACCAAAAAAAAAAAAAAAAGAAGGTAAGCTAATATGGTCTCTTGCAGTATACAAGTCTTGCTCCAGCCCAAGGTAAACTCAACATAGGTATATGGCTTATGACCTGTCCAACTACCCAGACATCTTTTCACCATGAAGGAATGTTAACTTGCCTCTCTTTCTTGGGCTCTGGGTCTCTCTGAATAGTGGTCCAAAGGACTAGGCCTAGCCTTTCTCCAACCTAGAGATCACATTACCAGCAGCAGAGGTTTCTTTCCCACTGCAATATGATCATCTCACATTGCAGCTTTAAGTGAAACCCTTCTGCCACATTTTTTTTTTTGTCAGTCATGGAGCTTGAACTCTGGGCCTGGGCGCTGTCCCTGAGCTCTTCAGCTCAAGGCAAGCACTCTACCACTAGAGCCACAGCACCACTTCCGGTTTTCTGGTGGTTAATTGGAGATAAGAGTCTCACTGACTTTCCTGCCCTATCTGGCTTTGAACTGTGATCCTCAGATCTCGGCCTCCTGAGTAACTAGGATTACAGGTGTGAGCCACTGGCACCTGGCTCTGATACTTTTTTTTTTTTTTGGTCAGTAATGGGGCCTGAACTCTGGGCCTGGGCTCTGTCCCTCAGCTCTTCAGCTCAAGGCTAGCACTCTACCACTTGAGCCACAGCTCCACTGCCAGCTTTTTCTGCTTATGTGGTACTGAGAAATCAAACCCAGGGCCTCATGGCCACCTTCCCAGTCCTCTGCCACGTTTTTTTTTGTCGGTCATGGGGCTTGAACTCTGGGCCTGGGCGCTGTCCCTCAGCTCTTCAGCTCAAGGCGAGCGCTCTACCACTTGAGCTACAGCGCCACTTCCGGTTTTCTGGTGGTTTACTGGAGATAGGAGTCTCACAGTCTCTCCTGCCCGGGCTGGCTTTGAACCGCAATCCTCAGATCTCAGCCTCCTGAGTAGCTAGGATTACAGGTGTGAGCCACCAGCGCCCGGCTCTGCCACATTTTTATCTGGAAGAATCTATAGATTCTTCTAGCTTCATTGTGGAACATATCAGGTTCTTTACTACCAGGTCCTTCACACTAGGTCCTTATCTTTATACATACGGGTTCTTCAGCTAGGAATACCTTCTCTATTTGCCGGCTCTCTATAGATAGGCCACAAATTCCAAAGTGCCTATTTTCTGAGATCCATATACTAAATGCTGTGATAAGTATGACACTTATCACTTATTCTGTGACTCTGTGTGTGTGTGTGTGTGTGTGTTTTAGTCCTGGGACTTGAACTCAGAGCCTGGGTACTGTCCCTGAGCTTTTGTGCTCAAAGCAAATACTCTCTCTATATACATATATCACTTGAACCAGAGCTCCACTTCTAGACTGCCTGGGGGGCTGGCTTCCAACAACAATCCTCAAATCTCAGCTTTTTAGTAGTTAGAATTAGTGAGTCACTAGTATCCAGTGGCACATGTGTGTGAGTCGTGGGTCTGGAATTCAGAGCCTGGGTACTGTCCCTGAGCTTTTCTGATTAAGGCTAGCACTCTACCACTTTGGGACACAGCGCCACTTCCGATTTTCTGGTGGTTCATTGGAGATAAGAGTCTCACATACTTTCCTGCTCACACTGGCTTCAAACCACAATCCTCAGATCTCAGCCTCCTGAGTAGCTAGGATTACAGGCGTGAGCCACTAGCACCTGGCAACACTTTTTTTTTTCTGTCAGTCATGGGGCCTGAACTCTAGGCTGGGTGCTGTCCCTTAGCTCTTCAGCTCAAGGCTAGCACTCTACCACTTGAACCACAGTAACCACAGTGCCACTTTCAGTTTTTCCTGTTTATATGATAATGAGGAATCGAACCCTAGGCCTCATGCATACAAGGCAAGCAACTCTACCACTGAGCTACCTTCCCAGCCCCAACACTTTTTTTTTTTTTGGCCAGTCTTGGAGCTTGAGCCATAGCATCACTTCTGGCTGTTTCTGATTATGTGGTACTACAGAATCAAACCAGGACTTCAGCCGGGCGCTGGTGGCTCACGCCTGTAATCCTAGCTACTCAGGAGGCTGAGATCTGAGGATCGCGGTTCAAAGCCAGCCCGGGCAGGAGAGACCGTGAGACTCCTATCTCCAATAAACCACCAGAAAACCGGAAGTGGCGCTGTAGCTCAAGTGGTAGAGCGCTCGCCTTGAGCTGAAGAGCTGAGGGACAGCGCCCAGGCCCAGAGTTCAAGCCCCATGGCCGACAAAAAAAAAAAAAAAAAACCAGGACTTCATGCATGCTAGGCAAGCACTCTACCACTAAGCCACACTCCCAAGTCCCACTTATTCTTTTTTTTGACAGTTATGGGGCTTGAACTCTGGGCCTCGGCGCTGTCCCTGAGCTCTTCAACTCAGGTGCGTGCTGTACCACTTGAGCCACAGCACCACTTCCGGTTAATTGGAGATAAGGGTCTCATGGACTTTCCTGCCCATGCTGGCTTCGAACCATGATCCTCAGATCTCAGCTTCCTGAGTAGCTAGGATTACAGGAATGAGTCACAGACACCTGGTTCCACTTATTCTTATTTAGATGCTTAAGTACAGAAAAGGGTAATAGGGGTAATAACCACCAGAAGTGCTTAGAGCTGATAATTGTCTGGAACACCCCCCAAGAGCAAGGAGAGGGACAGGAACCACAAAATAGAAAGTCCCAGGCATGTGTGCAGATTGAGCAGCACCCAGTAAGCCTGTAGTTGCTCCCAGGGGCTTTGGAATCTAGGCTGATAATCTGCTGCCAGGTTAACTCTAATGGGATCTAGTTTGATACCAATGACAGAGGTTATGGCTGCTATTTGCTGGGCTAGTAAGTACAATTGTCCCAGTGCACTCTTGACCCATGCTACCCATACAGAGACTCATTCTCCAACATGAGTTGGTTTTAGCTGCAGAAAATTGTGGCCCAGCTCTTAAGAGACTGCATGAGAGTGATTCTAACAATCTGAAGACACTTCATGGCCAATTTTCTCTCTAGACCTTCTACTCCCTTGATGGTTAAGTTGTAGCAGGACCAGGAGAGCCTCCAGCAACAAGGTAAAGGCCTTTTCTGTACTATGCCCTGGGCTTTTCCCAAAGGTGTCAAGGTAGAGTGAATGGAATTGAGCCTTCACTGCTGAGACTTATGGGATCTCCAAGGTGCCTCATTGCAGGTATGGCCAGGAAAGCTAGGGAACAAGGTGTCAGAGGAAAGCCCAGGGCACCTAGTGGGCACCAGCCCTTATGAAGATAGATCTACAGTTAGAGGCCTTGTGGTTCTCCTCTCAGACCCTGTAGCTTATTCCTGGTGGCCATCTTGACCAGTGTGTTTGTTCACTATTAGGGGAACTGAGGCACACAAGCCTAAAGAGGGATTGTATCTCCAGAGGTGTATGGCGGCAGGGAAACCGACTCTGAATTTATTTGTGCTAGACACTGAGTTTCTTGCTAAGGGCTCCCATCTACTCCACTTTGATCATCCTGGTTTTTTCAGTTCAACCTATACTGAATTACAGCAGTCCACTAAGCAGAGACACAGCTAGAACACTGATGGTTGGATGGTCCCTCAAGGCATACAATTGGGGGCCCCCACCCAGAAGTGAAAAGGAGAGGCAGGGACCAGAGCAGACTGAAAATGGAGGAAGGAAGGTAAGGGTAATACAGTAGGATACCTGAGAATCCTTTCCACATGGCAGGACTTCAGCTGAACCAAAACAGCCCAGGCCAGATTCCAAGTCTGAATGTGTGTGGCCTGATGCAGGGCCGGGAATGTGGCTTAGTGGTAGAGTACTTGCCTAGCATGCGCAAAGCCCTGGGTTTGATTCCTCAGTACCACCTAAACAGAAAAAGTCAAAGGTGGCACTGTGGCTCAAGTGATAGTGTTAGCCTTGAGCAAAAATAAGCTCCGAGACAGTGCCCAGGTACTGAGTTCAAACCCCAGGACTGGAAGAAGAAGAAGAAGAAAAAAGAGTGCATTCCTGTATGTAAGAAGGAGAAGGATCTGGTGTCTCTATATGAGTGATAGGTGAAAGAACCAGTGACAGAGTATCTTTACCAAAGCATTTTAATGAATACACCAACCCACAGTCCCTGCCTGCTGGCTGGGTAGGAGAAGCCAGCCCCACCTGGAGGCTCCCATGGCTTCCCATGATGCAGAATGGGCCTGGGAGGGCTGAGTCTGCACACCACTCCCATCAATAGGTGAGGGGTGTGAGGATGAAGAGACGGTCTTCCTCTTTACGGATCCAGCGCATCAGTTTATGAATGGCATTGACAGCTGATGCCTTGGTTCCCAGGGGGCTGTAGCAGATGTAGAGCTCAAAGGCACCTGTCACCTGAAGGGGGGGGCAAAGGGTGGTCATCTAGGATAGATGCCCCTGGTAGCTCCATACCCATGACCTTTTTATCGAAGCCCAGTCGTTTCAAGGCCACCTTACCCAGGCAAGGAGATTCTCGTTGGGGCCTGTGTAGTAGATGGTCTTGAGTGGGCGGGAGGCATTGTGGGCTCGGCTGTGCAAGTACTGGTAGAGGCCCAGCAACCGTTCCTGCTCCTCTTCGCTGGTATACGGCGCCTCAATCTCAGGACTGCAGATATGGGGGTGGGTTTGCAAAGGAATGATTTCCCTTGCCTTCTCAGGAGATCTAGAAATACCTGCTCCTACCCAGGGAGATTCTACCACAAGTCCCATTTTTCCAGATTCTCCTCTAGGATGGGGGGGACGGGGACTGTCTTCTTACCACAGAAAGACTTCCCAGGACAGACTGAAGCCCTGCCCCCCAACAACACCTTAATTTCATGGTGTTTGGTGACACTTCTTTGGAGAGACCAATCTGAATTGAGGTGTCCAAAACACAAAGTGACAGGGTTTTTTTTTTGTTTTGTTTTGATTTGTTTTTGCCAGTCCTGGGCCTTGAACTCAGGGCCTGGGCACTGTCCCCAAGCTTCTTTTACTCAAGGCTAGGACTCTACCACTTGAGCCACAGCACCACTTCTGGCTTTTTCTGTTTGTGTGGTACTGAGGAATCAAACTCAGGGCTTCATGCATGCTAGGCAAGCACTCTACCATTAACCACCTTCCCAGCCCCAAAGTGACAGGTTTTGAGGAAAGGTGAGATGGGAAAACCCCTAGGCCTAAAAGGAAATCAAGCAAGGCTAGAGCTTGCCCTCTCTGTCCAGCCCTTCCCTTAAGGGAGTGGTAGGGCGTGGGCTATGCATTGTGGAATGGACTGCAATGATCTTGCAAGTCAAGAGTTGCTCCAAGGTAAGGGAGCTGAGAGACCTCTGCTCCAGCTTTCTTCCCTAGGTTATATTAGTCATTTCCTGGCCTTACAAGTAATGAAGTGGGTGATGAGATGTCTGGGTCCCTGGGGTCAAAGTAAATAAGCCCCAGCATGTTGGTCCACTCCTGGTTGGTTTGTTTGGTTTTGGTGGGGAGGAGATCAGCTTCAAGGCTGTCTCCCAGGGTTCAAGACCAACCAACCTCCCCATCCCTACCCACCTTCCCACATCCTGTCTCCTCGAAGCAGTACCTCCCTCACCTGGTGAAGAGTCCCGAGCTCTTTGACTTATAGAGGAAGTGGCGGAGGTCAGGGATGCCCACTTGGGCCACGCTGTAGTAGGGCGTGCGCAGCGCCTCCCGCAGTGCCAGGTGGGCTCCTCGCTTCCGAAGGCGCTCCAGGAAGCGGCGTCGACAGTCAGAGACAGCAAAGAAGTCCTCGCGGTCAGTGGAGACGAGCAGCAGGCAGAGGTCCGTGTCGGGCTCCAGGTATGAGATGTGCGCGTGGAAGAAGCCGGCCGAGTTGAATTTGGGCAGGCACACTGGCGTCCAGGCCTCGCCTTCCCGGAAAGACGAGGAGGAACTAATGAGGTTGAAGAGCAGGTGCAGGTCGATGGGATGGAGGAATTGGTCCTTGCGGCGCACGAGCGCCACCAGCTGGTTGCGGGCCAGCAGGATGGAGAAAACCAGGCTGCGCGCGCGCGCCTGCTGCAGGCTGGCACTCACCGCGTCGCGCACCGCCGCTGCTAGGGGGAGACAGCGCGCGGCCCCCATCAGGAAGCTGGGGTCTCGGGCCATGAGCTGCAACAGGTTGTCGGTGATGCGCTCCGAGCCGGAGAGCAGGCGCCGCAGATCGTAGTTCTGCTTCTGCTGGAAAATGTGGTTCAGCTGCGCCCCAGTAAGAAGGCTCAGGATCTGGTAGTAGATGTAGAGCAGCTCCTGCGCCAGCTCCTGGGCAGACTGCCGCGTGCGTGCCACTGTCACCAGCACCAAGGGGCTTCGGCGCACAAATACTACCTTGTAGCCATCTGAGGGTTAGCGGGAGGGTGTCAGCCTCGGTTCCTCTCCCAGGAGCCCTCCCAGATCGACCGTTCCCAGCCTGGCACATCACACAAGCCTTTCCTTGCTCTGAGCTCTGCCCTCAGTAGCAAGGGTATTAAGGGCAATGACGATTAAAAAACAATAACGCAGGGCTGGGCAGGTGACTCAGTGGCAGCGCGCTTGCCTTGCATGCGGGAGGCCCTGGGTTCGATTCCTCAGCACCACAGAAGCAGAAAAAGGCCAGAAGTGGCGCTGTGGCTCAAGTGGTAGAGCGCTCGCCTGGAGCTGAGGAGCTAAGGGACAGCGCCCAGGCCCAGAGTTCAGGCCCCACGACTGGCATTACACACACACTTTCCTGCCACTTGCTCTACAGACTGACTTCTACAGAAACAAGAAGCGCCTCATTTAAAAAAAAAAAATCTGTTTTCCCCCTTTGGTGGTACTGGTATATAGAACATTCAGGGCCTCATACTTGCTAGGCAAGCCCTTTACCACTTAAGCCCTGTCCCCCAGTCCTTTTTGCTTTGATTTTTCAAATAGGATCTTGCTTTTATTGGGGCAGTCTG
Organism: Dipodomys spectabilis; assembly: GCF_019054845.1. Classification (NCBI taxonomy): domain Eukaryota; kingdom Metazoa; phylum Chordata; class Mammalia; order Rodentia; family Heteromyidae; genus Dipodomys; species Dipodomys spectabilis. Next base: position 2,535,421 of record NW_024871037.1, read on the forward strand.
AATACCATCCTCCTATTTATGTTTCCAGAAGTAGCTAGGATGAAGGGTGTGTTCCACTGCGCACAGCTTTTTCTTTAAAAAAAAAAAAAAAAATCCATCCTGCCAGTACTGTGGCTTGAACAGGTTTTTGTTTTTGTTTTCTGTTGTGGGGCTTGAACTCTGGGCCTGGGTACTGTCCCTCAGCTCTTCAGCTCAAGGATAGTGCTCTACCACTAGCCTCTGCACCACTTCCAGTTTTCTGGTGATTTAATGGAGGTAAGAGTCTCACAGACTTTCCTGCCTGGGCTGGCTTTGAACCATGATCCTCAGATCTCAACCTCCTGAGTAGCTAGGATTACAGGTGTGAGCCACCACCCCCAGCTGAACTCAGGTTCTTAAGCTCTCACTTGGCTCTTCGGCTCAAAGCTGGCACTCTACTACTTGAGTCACGCCTCCACTTTTGGATTTTTTTTTCCCCTTGGTTAACTGGAGATAAGAAAGAGCCTCTCAGAGTTGTCTACTTGGGCAGGCTTTGAACCTTGATCCACTTGAGTAGCTAGGATTATAGGTATGAACCACTGGGTTCCCAGCTGCATCTAGCTTTCTACTGGTTGAGATGGGGGGGTAAGGGGGGAGGTCTCTTGAACTTTTTGTCAGGGCTAGCCTAGAACTGTGATCTTCCAAATCTTAGCCCTCCTGAGTAATAGCTGGGATTATAGGCATAAGCCACTACATCCGGCTAGAAAAACACATTAAAAAAAAAAAGTTTTAGCACAGGTTTATTTTAGCACAACACGGTTAATGTAGGGAGAAAAAGAGAAGCATTTCCTGCTGCCCACACAGGAAATAGTAGAAAAACACACATTCTTGTGGTAAGTGCTAACTTACCTAGTGAGTAGAAGCTAACGGTTTGTTGTCACTTCCCCAATTCACCTTTTCCAAATGGCAAAACTCATGTAAGAGCTCTCTTTATTCCTCACCACAGCCCCACAAAGGCCAGCAGTGTTAGCCTGTGTCCAGATGAATGAAGACCTTGAGGCTCAGAGAGGTGGAGGGACTTACCCTCCGTGACACAGCACAGCTGATCTGATACAGCCCTCTAGTCTGTGGAGATGCAAAAACCCTGTTATAAATGCGCTCCCACCAACCTCTTCAGCTCGCTCACCTGCATGGATGGAACGGATAGCATTCTTGTCTGCCTCCAGGAAGGATACCAGGGCCACCATGACACCCATGGTGCTGGAAAGCGCCTCCTCCGACCCGTAGCGGGAGTAGACGGGCTTTCCTGCCTCGCTCAGCACAAAGACGTGCTTCTGGTGCAGCCGCCATGCCTCTGGGGCTTCCTCCTCGTCTCCCTCGGTGGGGCCCTCCTTGGAGGGCTCCACGGCTTGTCGCCCAGCTGCCCCTGGGGGCTCCAGCCAGTCCTCGGAACTTCCAGGCAGCATCTCCTCCTGCAGGTCACGAGCTACACCAGTCAGCTGGGTGCTTAGTTCACTAAAGTCCTGGCTGATTTGGCGCATGTCTGTAGGCAGTGGGGGAGGCCCCGCAGCACCCTCCTGGGGGCTGTCTCCAGAAGCCGCCCCATCTTCAGTCTCTGTCAGGTCTTCGTAAGAACGGGCATGGACGAACATGGCACCCTCCTGCCCAGCACCTGCAGGCCAAAAAGCACTGGTAATTGGAGGCATAGCTACTGGCAGACATATTCACCATGCTCTAGTATGACTGCCTGTCCTTTTTCCATCTCCTCCCTCCCACCATACTGAGAGGAAAACCTAGCCCCCTATGGCAGCAGTGGTAGCAGGATCTGCCTCTCTCTCCCAGCCCTATCATACAGCCCATCTCTGGGCCTGGGCGTGTCCCTCAGCTCTTCAGCTCAAGGCTAGCACTCTATCACTTGAGCCACAGTGCCACTTCTGGCTTTTTCTGCTTATGTGATGCTGAGGAATCACACCCAGAGCCTCCTGCATGCAAGGCAAGCGCTCTCCCACTGAGTCACCTTTCCAACCCTGTCTTTTATAGAAACCTACACTATGTCCTCACCTGCCTCAGGAGATCTGCACTTGCCATCTGCCTGGAAGGAACTCCTTCCTCCCCATGACGGTGACAGCTTTTTTAGCTACTTCTTCTTGATCTCCAACCTAAGGCACCCTATCATAGCTCTCCTGGGTTCTCTGAAGCCATTGCCTAGTTATTATCCTCTCCAATCACAGTGATGTCCCCCAAAGACAAGAGTTTTGACTTTCTTGTGCTCAAAGAGCTCACAATCTTATGGAAGAAAGAGCTGGGCAATACAGAGGTAAAGAAAAAAAGATTGCCAGGTGCTGTTGGCTCATGCTTGTAATCCTAGCTACTCAGAAGGCTGAGATCTGAGGATCGAGGTTCAAACCCAGCCCAGGCAAGAAAGTCTATGAGACTCTTATCTCCAATAAACCACCAGAAAACCAGAAGTGGCTCTGTGGCTCACATGGTAGAGTGCTCGCCTTGAATTGAAGAGCTGAGGGACAGCGCCCAAAAGTCAAGAGTTCAAGACCCACAACTGACATAAATAAATAGATAGATAGACAGATAAATAGATAAATAATCAGGCTGGTTGGTGGTGGCTCATGCCTGTAATCCTAACTACTCAGAAGGCTGAAATCTGAAGATCATGGTTCAGCGCCAGCTTAGGCAGGAAAGTTCATTAGACTCTTATCTCCAATTAAACATCAAAAAAGCTGGAAGTGGAGCTGTGGCTTAAGTAATAGAGCCCTAATCTTGAGTAGAAAAGCTAAGGGACAGCACCCAGACCCTGAGTTCAACTCCCAGGACTGGCATTAAAAAAAAAAAAAAAGAAAGAAAGAAAGCTGGGCACCAGTGGATCACAGTTCAAAGCCAGCTGGGGCAGGAATGTCAATGAGACTCTTATCTCCAATTAACCACCAGAAAACCAGAAGTAGCACTGTGGCTCAAATGGTAGAGTGCTTGCCTTGAGCTGAAGAGCTCAGGGACAGTGTCTAGGCCCAGAGTTCAAGCCCCACGACCACCAACAACAAAAAAAAAAAAAAAGAAAGAAAGAAAGAAAAGAAACAGAAAGCAGGCCAGAAGCACATTGACCCTGGCTCCCTGTAGTATTCCCAACATCTGACAAATACCTAGTGAGTGATTGAATTGTTACATGAATGAATATGAATACCTATTGCTCCAGGAGGCTGCCTATTCCAGCTGTGAGCTAGTTAGAGCTGTGTACTCTGCCCATACCTGGCTCCGTCCCCTGGGCCAGTCCTGGTGTAGGGCTCTCAGCTCTCTCCACACAGTGTCCATCAGAAGGAGCCAATGTGCCCTCAGGGCATTCACTGCTTCTCTTCCTTGGCAAGTCCGAGGCCATCCTTAGGGTTCTCCCTGGAGTAAAAATGACATCAGAGAAGAAGATACAATTGGCAAAGTCACTGGCATAATTAATACTGCTTAGCTTTAGCTAGGGGTAATGATATATGCCTGTGATTCCAGCAGTTAGGAGACGAGGTAGGAGAATCACAAGTTCTAGGGTAGAATGGACTACATAATAAAAAAACCAAGCTGGGAGCCATGCCTGTAATCCTAGCTACTCAGGAGGCTGAGATCTGAGGTTCGAGGTTCAAGGCCAGCCTACGAAGGAACGTCCATGAGACTCTTATCTCCTATTAACCACCAGAATACTGGAGGTGGCGCTGTAGCTCAAGTGGTAGAGCATTCACCTTGAGCTGAAACGCTGAGGGAGAGCGCCCAGGCCCAGAGTTCAAGCCCCACGACTGACAAAAAAAAACAACAAAACAAACAAACAAAAGAATCTGAGTTCAAATCCTAGTGTCATAAAAAAAAAAAAGTCAGTTCTTCCTGGGTACTCAGGGCTTCACTCAGAATACTCTCCATCCTTTATATCTTATATCTTTTTTTTTTTTTTTTTTTTTTGTCGGTCGTGGGGCTTGAACTCTGGGCCTGGGCACTGTCCCTCAGCTCTTCAGCTCAAGGTGAGTACTCTACCACTTGAGCTACAGCGCCACTTCCAGTTTTCTGGTGGTTTATTGGAGATAGGAGTCTCACGGTCTTTCCTGCCCGGGCTGGCTTTGAACCGCGATCCTCAGATCTCAGCCTCCTGAGTAGCTAGGATTACAGGCGTGAGCCACCAGCGCCCAGCATCTTTTTTTTTTTCTTCTGTTGGTCTGGGGCTTGAACTTGGATCCTGGGCACTGTCCCTGAGTTCTTTTGCTTAAGGCTAGCACTCTAACACTTTGAGCTAAAGTGCTACTTCTGGTTTTCTGGTGGTTAGTTGGAGGTAAGAGTCTCTCCTGGTCTCCCTGATATGTGGATGTTAAATTCAAAATGCAAGGAGATATGACAAAGTAAACAGGACTCAAGAAACAAAGGACCTCCACTCAATTTGTCCTATCATTTCTAAATGACTCCATGTTCTTGATCACATATATGGTGTATATATATATATATATATATATATATATATATATATATATATATATATGCGCACATCTGAGGAAGCTAGGAGGAGGGCACAGAATCAGAGGGAATCGGGGGAAAATATACAACAGAGGGGCCCATCAGCTGCATTGGACATTGATGAAAATGAACTAAGCAACTCAAAGGCAGTGATGGGAGGGAGGGAATGGGAATGGGAGGGAAAGAGGGAACAGCTAACACTAAGCAAAAGGAAAGAAATATACATATCACCTGATGTGGAAGAAATAGTTGTATTGTCAAAACTCATAAAATTAACAAACATTATAGACCATGATAATGACAATTTGCCTTGTGAAGGTTAAAATGTGTTTGTGAGTTTAACTAAGTAGCACAATCTTATGAAATTTGTGAAATTTATATAATCACTTAATTTCAATAAAAATTATTTAAAAAAAAAAAAAAAAGAGTCTCACAGACTTTCCTACTCAAGCTGGCTTTGAAGCACAATCCTCAGATCTTGGCCTCCTGAGTCGCTAGCATTACAGTATGAGCCATTAGAACTTGGCTTATTTCTTTTTCTTTTTCTTTTTTTTTGTCGGTCATGGGGCCTGAACTCTGGGCCTGGGCCCTGTCCCTCAGCAATTCAATTCAAGGCTAGCACTCTACTAACTTGATCCACAGCACCACTTCTGGCTTTTTCTGTTTATGTGGTGCTGAGGAATTGGAACCCAGGGCCTCATGCATGCAAGGCAAACACTCTACCACTAAGCCACTTTCCCAGACACCTTATCAGACAGTAATATCTCTACTTACCTGGTTTTATTTCTTTTGACTAAAGGTCACCTGTGGCCGGCTACAAATTTTAGATCCTATGTAGGAGTTTAGTCAACATTTGCCAGAGAGCCAGATAAGTATCTTAGAAGGGAAAGTGAAAGATCTGTAATGGGTTGTCTAGTTCCAGCATACCTACCTTCAATGAAGCAAGACAGCCCTGCCTGAGGAAAAGATTTGTCTTTGGTAGTAATCAGGAACAATACCTCTGCATTTAAAGGGACCTACTTTTAGTGGTCCAAGTTTTCTCACCTACAAAATGGTAAGAAAGGGGCTGGGAATGTGGCTCAGTGGTTGCGTGTTTGCCTAGCATGCATGAAGCCCTGGGTTCAATTCCACAGTGCCACATAAACAGAAAAAAGCCAGAAGTGGCGCTGTGGCTCAAGTAAGTAGATTGCTAGCCTTGAGCAAAAAAAGCTCAGGGACAGACCCCAGGTTCTCAGTTAAAGCTCTATGACTGGCAAAAAAAAAAAAAAAAGGAAGGAATCAATACCTTGAAAATAGCCATTTATTGAGTTGTAAGATTAAATAAGACAAGTAATGTGGTTACAGAGTAGGCAGTTACTAGTTGCTGTTACTAGTTTTCTTTTGATTATTTTTTGGGGATTTTTTTTTTTTTTTTTGCTATATAGCCCAGATAGACCTCTAAGTTATAATCCTCCTGCCTTAGCCTCCTAAATGCCACATCACCAGGCCTAACACTATTCTTACTTTGCCTATAGACTACAGTAACACAAAAACCCTGTGGTCTTTGTTATGAAAGTCACTCCTATGAGAATTTGCTTAGCTTGGGCCAAGCCTTTGGTGAATAGCCTGGGGCAAACATACTTCTACCTTAGAGAGGCTCAGTAACTAGCTGCTGCCACCTACATCAGGCAAGAAAGTCATCCATGGGCTTCAGGCTCACAGATCCAAACTGGATCACTAGCTTTCTGCTGGTTCTGGAAGTCTCTATCAGGCTTAACTCCTTGGTCTACAAAATGCCCCAGGCTTCAAGCCTTACACTCTAATTCAAAGATCTAAACAAGGTTTGGATCTTTGGTTTGTTATAGCAGCTTTGCCCTAACTTGAAGACCCCCCTCCCTTAGGATCACTTGTGGGCTTCAGCTACCTGAGCCCAGTGTGTTTGTGTGTTCCCAGCACAATACCTGCAACGGGAAAAAGCAGCAGATGCACAGGGCTAGCAGACTGCTTCTTTCAAAACAGTTTCCCTGCCATGTGAGGTTACCTAACACCTCAGCCTCTCCAAGGTCAGTCTGAGATTCCTGCCAGAAAGTCTGATGAGGTGAACAGCTTTCTGGATTTCTCCTGGAAACTCAGGCAGAAAGGTTGAGAGAATCCCAGCAAAATTCCACCCAACTTACACTGGACACATGACCTGTACAAGCTGAAGCTCCAGAAAAGCTACTCAAAGGGAGATCTCTGAAAACTAGCCCATAAGCTTCAGAGAGGACTCTTTTCAGGCAGCCCCTCTAGATGCCTCCAGGGCTTGCTATTTTTCGTAGAAGTGCCCTGCAGGACCTGTCACCAATGTCACCAAACAAGTTAGTACAATCATCCCTTCAAGTGTGCCGACCTTCCTAAGAAGGCCTAGGAAAGCAGAAGAGTTTGCAAGAGCTCCTCCTTATTTGCTCCTAACTACTCTGAGCCCTCGTCCTGCTTGGATGGTACTTTACACTGCCTTGACCCTTTGGGGACCAGCATGTGTGATCCATGACAGACAGGGTCTGAATGAGGCTGGCTGGTGGCAGTTTCGGCCAGATGGCTTCCAGACGCTGAGACCTAAGCCTGACCCTTGTCACTTCTGGTAGCCACTCCCCTCCTGACAAAGGCTGAGAGTCCTTACTAGCGTCCAGTAAGAGGATCAACGAATAATACGCCCTTTAGAACAAAGTCCCAAGATCATTCCAGGTGCTTGCCTGGCTTCGCCCTACTACGCCTGCGGGGATTCAGAGAGACCAAGGCTGGTCTGCGTTAAAGTGAAGAGAAGGTCCGACCCAGCAAACGCCTCCTACCCGACCTCGCCCTCCTCGCTGAAGTATTCCGTTCTAGGTGTCATCTTTTGTATTGCCCAAGCAGCTTGAGGCCAGTCGGCTGAGTGACGTCCAAGAAGATCCTTCAAGTCCTTCTATCTCCAGACAGTACCGTGGGTGGCAGGGGACCCCCCCCCCGGGACTCCCTCCCCCCCCCCGCCGCCAGCAGTCTACAAGCCCCTCCCTCTGAGGATGACAGCTCTCCAGCTTCTGCCCCCCCCCCCCCCGCCGCCGGCCTGGCCACGTGGGTTGGCAGTCGGACTCACCTGTTTCTTGCGGGGGGGGGGGGGGGGCGGATTCCAGGACGTACAGAGGGTGCCGGTCACTGTCTTCTGCCGCACCCGCGAAGGGGAATGGGTTTCCGGCAGGGCCTGACCTGAGGGCAAAGGCTGGCAGGCGGGCCACGACCTCGGGAGGACACGGACATGGCCACGGCGAAGCACTGGCTCTTTTTCTACCACCCCCTCACCCGGTCCCGGCGCAGGAAGACAACCTTCGCGCGAAGCCTCTCGAGGCCGAGGCCCGGCTCCAGCCAGCCGCTCCTCGCCCAGACCCAGCCCGCCCCGGAGGTGCATTGTGGGAAATGTAGTCCGTGTGGCTCGGTTGCCCGAGGCACCGCGGGGAAACTGGTTCAGGACGGGGAAGCCCTGAAGAACCTGGGGCCGCCTGGCTGCGGGAACTCTCTGGTCACCTGGAACCTTACAGCAGAAACTCCACTTCTGGCTTTTTTTTTTTTTTTTTAAATAACTCATTGGAGATAAGAGTTTCACAGATTTTGCTGCCTGGCCTGCCTTGGAACCACGATCCTCAGATCTCAGCCTCCTGAGTAGCTGGGATGACAGGTGTGAGCCACCATGGGGTGGGAGGGCGGGGTGGGGAGGGGGGGAACCACTGCTGGGACCGTGGGAGTTTAAGGGCAGATAAATGTCATCGGTGGGCTCAGCCACTCTAGCTGTGTAAGGTGTGGACATGCGCAAAAGCCATAGTACTAATTGTTGCAAACAAACAAAAAACCAAAAAACAATCTTTTAAGCCACATTTTAATATATCAGTATAAGGCTCTAGAACGTGCAGTTGGCCAACAATGTACATAAGAATGACTTGAAAGTTAAAACAACAGCAACAACACTACACTCCCTGGACACTATCCCTAGAGACTTTTATTTAATTGGATGGGTGTGGGGAAACAGGCATCAGTAGCAGTATTAGATTCTAAATCTCCCCTAGGTGACTTGCCAGGGAGAGGAAATGCTGTAATTTGCTAGATGCAATAAAACCGACAAGGAAAACATAAGGCTCTTCTAATGGTCCTTATTTTGGAAGAACAGCTTTAAGAAGCAAAATTAGGGTTAATACTATTTATATTTTCTCTGAAGCAATAACTCACTTGATAGACTTGTGGTTAATTCTCCCAACAATTCGGGAACCAGAAAGAAGGTCTGGAACTACTCTTTTGATCCTCTTTGCTGCTCCAACAACACCCAAGACCTTCTTTGCATCTCTCAATCTTACTCTGGAGGTGGTAGAGCTCTGCCATTTGGGCTTTTTCCTCCAAGACTTTGATGGTTGCCACTTGTAGTCTTCTTCCACAACACTGACATATGACTGATATTCTGACATATATGGCCTCTTTTTTAAAAAAACTGGATATGGCTTTTCATGGGAATATCAGTCCTTTGCATATGGTTTAAGGGAAATTTCCCATGTGAGAAAGTGCTCTAATCTTTAGCTATTCTTTCCCATGAAATGGAAAGAGGAGGAGGGAAGAGGAAACACTCCAGGTCATCCTATGTTTTTCCTCACTAGCTCAGGATCCCAGTTTCCTTCCTTTAGGCCTCCTGAGTAGCTAGGCTTACAGCTGTGAGCCACTAGATCCTATGCAGGCCTATGAGTTTAAATACTAGTGACATGCCTCCACAATTTGCATATGTGTCCCTAATCTTTATATTCTGAACTCTAAACTGATAAATGAACCCAACTCCCAACTAACATCTCACCTATTTCTTTGATATAATAAGTTTGAACTAGCCAGGTATAGTAGGTCATAGAATGTGGAAGGATAGAGCCAGAGGACTAAGAGTTTGAGACCTGAGCCTGGAGGCCTGGCTGAGGTAGTAGAATGCCTGCTTTGTAAGCATGAAATCCTAAGTTGAATCCCCAATATAGCAAAAACAAAAACAGAACAACAACAACAAACAACTAGACAAGAACAAAACAAAACAAACGTATAAACAAAAACTCTTGGGGCTAGGGGCTCACATCTGTAATTCTGGCTACTTAGGAGGCTGAGAGCTGAGGATTATGGTTTGAAGCCAGCCCAGGCAGAAAAAGTCCCTGTGAGACTCTTATCTCTAACCACTCAAAACCTCCAAATGGGCTGGGTGCTGGTGGCTCATGCCTGTAATCCTAACTACTCAGGAGGCTGAAGTCTGAGGCTTGTAGTTCAAAGCCAGCCTGGCAGGAAAGGCCGAGAAACCCTTATTTCCAATAAACCTCCAGAAAAGTGGTAGAGCACTAGCCTTGAGCTGAAGACCTGAGGGATAGCACTCAGGCCCAGAGTTCAAGCCCCATGACTGAGAAAAACAAAAACACCGTCCCCCCCCAAAAAAAAAACCCACCCCAAAATGGAGCTGGGTTCAAAGTGCTAGCTTTGAGCAAAAGAGCTCAGGGACAGTGCCCAGGCCCAGAGTTCAAGCACCACAATGGACAAAAACAAAAACCTTCATGTAGCCACAGGTGTCCCACACCTGTAATCCTAGCTAATCAGGAGGCTGAGATCTGAAGATCACGGTTCAAAGCCAACCTGAGCAGTCCAGAAGACTTATCTCCAATAAACCACCAGAAAACCAGAAGTGGGGCTTGTGGCTCAAGTGGTAGAGCACTAGCCTGGAGCTGAAGAGCTGAGTGACAGTGCTCAGGCCCAGAGTTCAAGCCCCATGACTGACAAAAACAAACCAACCTTCATGTTACCCAAAATTGAGCTCTTATTTATACAAAAATTGTTCCTCCTAAACTCTTGCCTCATCCCGCTCCTGATCTTACTATTGCAATACTGGCATGAACACCATCTTCTATGGTTGAACTATTCCAGTAACATCATATCGGGCTGTCCTGCTTCTGCCTTTTCCCATATTCAATGTATTTTAGACACAGCAGCCAGAGAGAGTCTGTTAATATGAAAATCATGCCACAATATTTCTCTATTTAGAGCCCTCAAATAACTTTCTCTCTCATTCCTTACAGAAACAAGACTTTTCTCCAAGGTCTGTAAAACATCGGAGGAGAGACTGCTCTTCTTACTTCTCTTGCTGTAACTCGTTCTGGTTTTTGTATCTCTTGGTTTTTGAAGCTTGGTCTTGAAAATTCCAATCATGTACACTCACCAGGGCCTTTTTCCTTTGCTATTGTTCTACCCAGAACACTCTTTCCCTAGAAATCCCAATGGCTTAGTTCCTAGTTTTCTTTGGATCTGTATTCCAAGAGCTCAGAAAGGCTAACCCTGATAGCTCTATTTAAAGTTACAAACATTTCCAGGATTCTCTGCTTCACTTACAGCATCTACAATTACCACAAAGGTTGTAACTGTATCTTGTTTAGTTTATTCTCTATCTTCAATCACTGCCCCCACTTTCATCTCAATTAGGGCATTCATTTATTACTTTGTTTATTCCTAGATCCTCAGCACCTGACATAGTATATTTGATATAATAACTGTCATACAAAGGCAAGCGCTCTACCGCCGAGCCACCTTCCCAGCCCCTCATTTTTCTTGTTAATTGGAGATAAGAGTCTTAAGGACTTTTCTGCCTGGGCTGGTTTCAAATCATGATACTTTGATCTCAGCCTCCTGAGTATTGAGGATTTTAGGCTTGAACCACTGTCACTAGCTTTTACACAGGTCTTGAATAAAGGAATGATTTAATTGCTGACAATTTATCTAAAAAGTGGAAAGGTAAGCTGGGCGCTGATGCAGCTGGTCTGTAATCCTAGCTACTCAGGAGGCTGAGATCTGAGGATCGAGGATCAAAGCCAGCCTGGGTAGGTAGGAAAGTCTGTGAAACTTTTTTTTTTTGGTGGTGGTGGGGGCTGAACTCTGGGCCTGGGCACTGTCCCTCAGCTCTTCAGCTCAAGGCTAATGCCCTACCACTTGAGCCACAGCGCTACTTCTGGCTTTTTTTCTGCTTATATGGTGCTTAAGGAATCGAACCCAGGGCCTCATGCATGCAAGGCAAGCACTCTACCACTGAGCCAACTTCCCAGCCCCTGTGAGACTCTTAGCTCCAATTAATCACCAGAAAACTGTAAGTGACTGTGGCTCAAGAGATAGACCACTAGCCTTGAGCTGAAGAGCTCAAGGACAGCAACCAGGCCCAGAGTTCAACACACACACACACACACACACACACACACACACACACACACACACAGTGGAAAAGTTTCTTTAAAGACTATTGGGTTCCACAATTTCCTTTTCCACAACAAAGTCTGTTTTGTTTTAGAATGTTTTATGAGTGTTTCTTGAAGCTGGGGCTTGAACTCAGGGCCTAGCTGCTGTCCCTGAGCTCTTTCAATCAAGGCTAGTCCTCTACCACTTTGAGCCATAGTTCTGGTTCCAGTTTTCTAGCTGTTAATTGGAAATGTCTCACAGAGTTTCCTGCCCTAGCTGGCTTTGAACCATGATCCTTCTAGCTCAGTTTCTTGAGTAGCTAAGATTACAGGCGTGATCCAGCAGCACCCCATTAAGCCTTTTTTTTTTTTTTAATCCTATATTTAATTTAGGCTACAAAATCAGGTTACCTTCCCTGAGGGCCTACTGACTTAGAAACCAAATAGCTGAGACCAGTGAACTTTTCAACAGAGTACACAATCTACCTGGAGAACTTGGAGCTGCCTGTTAGAAAACATTATCTGGGATATTCTGATGGGAGCTGTAAACTGAAAACTTTGTTTTCCAATTTTACTGATTTGCAATTTCAGTGACTTTGAAAAAATCAATCTCAGTTTGATTCATTGCACAGAGCTAGTAGGGCTCTGGAAGTTGGGTGGATTTTCCTTTATGGTTTGACTACTGAACCTTTAACATGGATAAATGATTTTCTGGATTTGAGTTGGCATACTTAAAATCTAGAAGGAAAAGGAGACAAATCTGTTTAGTGCTTCTTTTATACCTATCTGGTCTAAGATAGGGCTGTGCTGGGCTAGGAATGTAGCTCTGTATTATATCCCTAGGAAGCTTTTAAAAAAAGGGGGGGAGGGGTATTCTGTGGGTGCACAGCTAACAACCTTAAAGGGTTTAGTCCTGAAAAGCTTTCCATTTTCTTCATACGACCTGAAAATAGCCGGCCTCAGCTAAGCAGGCCGAGCTCCTCGTAGAAAATAAACGTAGACAAAACAAAGCCATCCATAAACTGTGAGCCTGGCTCAATTCCTTGACACAAGTTGACGTAGGGAAGAAGCTAAACTACAACTCCCAGCAGGCCCCACGCGCAGCGCGTCTTCCCATTGGACATCAAGGAGCAGCGTGCTCCAGCGCCCCACCCAGAAGGCAAAGCCTGTCTCTCCCTCTCCACCTCCTCCCCTCCCCTCCCCCCGCGCGGGGCACGGCGGGAGTGGAGTAGGTGAGACCGGCCGCGGCACTTCATCTCCCGGCGGGCCGAGCGCGGTAGGCGGCGGCGCGGCGCCTTTGTGGAAGCAGCAGCCCGCGGGGAGGAAGTTCCGGTCTCCGCGGCCGGGTCGGTGGTAGTGGCTGAGGTAGGAGGAGCAGGCCGCGGAGGCTTCGCGGCTTCGGTAAGGCCCCCAAGGCAAGAGAAGAGGGCGTGCCTGACCCTGTGGGGAAAGCGCCGGCGGACTGGGCCGCTTTGGACTTGGTGGGCCCGCGCGGCCTACAAGTCGCGACCTCGAAGTCGCGGGGCGGCTTGCGGCCTCACTCCGCAGCGGCGGAAGGGTTAGGGAACGCCCGAGAACGGTCGCGGGCCTGAGGCGGGGCCCTGCTCTGTGGTAGGATTACCGGTCCCACGGCGCCAGCGGCCCCTCAGGGAGGCCGGGTCCCGGTGCGTGGCGGCGGCGGCGGCTTGGTGCTCCTAAGTCTGCGGAGCTGTAGGCGGGCTCGGTCTTCCTCTTCACTCTTTCCCTCCCCCTTCATCTCCCCCCCCCCTCGCTTCTTATCCAGTTCTGAGGTATCTCTTAGGGAGTCCTTCGCCTGCAGTCCGGGACGTCCGGCTAGGCGGAACGGAATGGCGCGAGGGCTCCGAACCTGGGCGTCGGGGCGGTAGAACCGGGAGATGGGGGGGGGGGGGGAGTGGCCTGGGGTGGAGTGGGGGGGGGAGGGAAGGCATCTTCGCCCGTTGAGGCGAATGTGGGATGCGAGAGATGTTTTTCTCCTTGGTGCTTCGTATTCTTTGTAGCGTCGTAAACTCGTATTTTTCTCCTAATAAGATGCTGCTGGTATTTCTGGGACTGCGTTTTTTTTCCTAATAAAAAGGGCACATAAGCTGTGAGGGTAATTGTATTATTATGTTTTTGTTATGATTTGCCTCTTCTGGCTGTGCTTGTGATGTATGGAGTGGTTGAATAGTTTTTCTGGTGCTCCTGTCACCCGGTTTTTCTGAATTCTGGATTGTGCTCCAGTTTTGTTAGCTTCCAACTTCCTGTTGAATAATGTCAACGGGAACAACTGATTTAAATATGTCAGAATTACCGCATTTGTGTGAGGGCCTCTTAAGAACTGGTCAGTTTGGCAATGAAGACAGTAATTAATAAATGATAACATTTTTGCTGAAGCACAAAAGTTGAATATTAACCTTGACCTGCATTTATTTAGATAGCTAATGTATAGGATTGTTAACAAGTGTTTGTGGACAACCTTTTTAGAAAATGAATCTAGGGCCTTGCAAGCCTAGGCAAGGTTTTTACCACTGAACTACATACATACAACTCCAGACTTTTTTTGGGGGGGGGGGGGGAGTCGGTCATGGGGCTTGAACTCTGGGCCTAGGCGCTGTCCCTCAGCACTTGAGCTCAAGGCAAGTGCTCAGAGACTTGAGCCACAGTGCCACTTCCGGTTTCCTGGTGTTCTATTGGAGATGAGAGTCTCCTGCCCGGATTGGCTTTGAACTGCGATCTTCAGATCTCAGCCTCCTGAGTAGCTAGGATGACAGATGTGAGCCACAGGTGCCTGGCTCTAGACTTTTTTTCTGATGGTCATAAGCCTTGAATTCAGGGCTGTCCCTGAGCTTTTGCATTCAAAACTAGCCCCCTACCACTTGAGTCACAGCGCCACTTCCGTTTTTTTTTTTTTTGCGGTTAATTGGAGATAATAATCTCATGGACTTTCCAGCCCCTGATTGGCTTCAAAGCTTGATTCTCAGATCTCAGCCTCCTGAGTAGCTAGGGTTACAGGTGTGAGCCACTGGTGCCTCTGTGTGTGTGTGTGTGTGTGTGTGTGTGTGTGTGTGTGTGTGTGTGTGTTAACATGTGTGTTAACGGATTTGGCTTTATTTACTTTAGGATCCTAGGTTCTTGTAGCTTTTGTGTGTGTGTGTGTGTGTGTTGGTTGTGGGGCTTGAACTCTGGGCTTGGGCACTGTCCCTCAGCTTTTCAGCTCAAGGCTAGTGCTCTACCACTTGAGCCACAGCGCCACTTCCGGTTTTCTAGTGGCTTATTGGAGACAAGAGTCTCATGGAGTTTCCTGCCCATGCTGGCTGGCTTTGAACCATGATCCTCAGATCTCAGCCTCCTGAGTAGCTAGGATTACAGGCGTCAGCCACTGGCACTGGCTCTTGTAGCCTTTTACTAAGGAATGATGAGTTGTAAGATGAAGTTACCCAATGGACTCTTCAGACAGAAATTTGAGTAAGATTACACTGTTCTGCCAACATGTTTAGATATGTAAATTAATAATAATGTTTTTGTTGAACTCAAGGTCTTAAAATGTCCCCTTCTCTGCTCATTGTTGGTACTCTACCAGTTCTGGCTTTTTGCTGGTTAGAGTCTCCATGTGGCTTAGTGGTAGAGTGCTTGCCTAGCATGATGAAGCCCTGGGTTCTTCTATTCCTCAGTACCACAGAAACAGGAAAAGCTGGAAGTAGCGCTGTGACTCAAGTGGTAGAGTGCTAGCCATCCGCAAAAGAAGCTCAGAGACAGTGCCCAGGCCCTGAGTTCATGCCCCAGGACTGGCAGAAAAAAAAAAAGTCTGGATTTGTCTTCCCTAGCTGGCTTCATCTACAGGCCTTCTTAGTATAGACTTAAAGGTAGGTGTGAACCACTGGTGCTTGGCTTACTGTTAATCTATTCAGAGTTTTATAGATGTTATAACTGTTGGAAAGTTGTGAAAATTTAAAAATAAGCCATTTTTTGAAGGAATCTCTAGTTTATGTGCCATGTATATAGATTTTTTTTTTAACAGTCTCACAGTTCACATACGGTTGGAACTTACACTTCCTTGAATAACTCATTGATATTGGGCAAATTGCCTAGCTTCTCAGATCTTCAGTTTCCTCATCTGGAATAAAGTTAAAGAAAGAAGTAAAGCCATCTCAGATTTTTTTTTTTTTTTTTTTGGTTGGTTGTGGGACTTGAACTCTGGGCCTTGGCGCTGTCCCTCAGCTCTTCAGTTCAAGTTCTCTACCACTTGAGCCACAGTGCCACTTCCAGTTTTCTGGTGGTTTATTGGAGATAAGAGTCTCATGGGTTTTCTTGCCCTTGCTGGCTTTGAACTGTGATCCTCAGATCTTGACTTCCTGAGTAGGTAGGATTACAAGTATGAGCCACCAGTGCTTGGCTTCTTTGTTTTTTTTTTTTTTTTTTTTGCATGAGATTTATTATGTAACACAGTGTTCACAAGACAGTCCATGGTGCACAGAAAATAACTATTATTACTTAAATAGGGTCTCATGTAACCCAGCTTGGTCTGTGTAGGCCAGGTTGGCTTCAAACTCAATATTACCATTATTGCCTGAGCTCTGAGATTACAGACCTATGCCACCAACTTTCATGTAAATCGTTTTATTTAGCAGTACAGGAGTTTGTACTTAGGGTCTCATGAATTCATGCTAGGTAGGTGCTATATCACTTAAGTCATGTGCCAGCCCTTTTTGCTTTAGTTATTTTTTTTTAGGGTCTTTGAAACTCTACCACTCCAAAAGCCAGGATGACAAGAATGACAAGTTGCTAACATGCTTAGCTTATTGGTTCAGATGAGGGGGAATCTTACTAACATTTTGCCTGTGTTGGACTCTAATCTCAATCCTACAGATCTCTACCTCCCAAGTAGCTAGGTTTACAAGTGTGCACCTAGCCTGAACCATTTCAAAGTATACAGTTCAATAGCATTAGTTATATTAACAATGTAGTGAAACTGACAAGTTCATCTGTTACTAAAGCTTTTCAAGACCCCCAACAGAAACTGTAACCATTAAGTAACTACATTTTTTCTTCTAGCCATTAGTAACCTCTAGTCTACTGTTTTCCTCTGATAATCTTTAATTTACTTTGTCTCCTCTTCCCTCCCTTCCCTTCTACTTCCTTCCTCTTTCTTTTTCACTCAAGGCTGGCACTCTAGCATTTGAGCCTTGGCTCAACTTCTGGCTTTTTGCCTGTTAATTGGAGACAAGAGTATCATGTATTTGTCTGCCCACACTAGCTTTGAACATTGATTTTTCAGATCTCTGACTCCTGAGAAGATAGGACTATAGGTGTGACCAATCAGCAACTGACTTGAGCTGGTTATTTTTTAGATAGTCTCTGCCTAAGTGCATGCCTGGACTGCATCTCTTCTATTTTAGGCTTCCCATCATAGCTGGGATGGTAGTAGTTAGGATTACAAGGATGTTCCATGGGTACCTGGCATTTTATTTTAATTTTTGTGCCACTACTTCAGAGAGCTGTCTGTTTTGCTTGCCCATTTGTTAATTGGATTATTCCTTTCTTTTTTTTAACTTT
The DNA here is from genome assembly GCF_019054845.1 of Dipodomys spectabilis. Taxonomy (NCBI): domain Eukaryota; kingdom Metazoa; phylum Chordata; class Mammalia; order Rodentia; family Heteromyidae; genus Dipodomys; species Dipodomys spectabilis. Next base: position 2,552,634 of record NW_024871037.1, read on the forward strand.
TTCAGTTCATTGTATATTCTGATATTAATCCTTTATCTGTTGAATAGCAGGTGAAAATTTCTCACATTCAATGGGTTGTGCCTTTTTTTTTTAATTGCTTCTTTTGCTGTGCATAATAAACGTTTTAGTTTTTTTTTTTTTGGTTGGTTGTGGGGCCTGAACTCGGCCTGGGTGCTGTCCCTCAACTCTTCAGCTCAAGGCCAGTGTTCTACCATTTGAGCCATAACACTACTTCCAGCTTTTTTTCTGCTTATGTGGTGCTAAGAAATTGAACCCAGGGCCTCATGCATGCAAGGCAAGCACTGTACCACTGAGCCACCTTCCTAGCCCAACTTTTTAATTTTAATTTTAATTTTTTGTGTTGGTTCTAGGGCTTGAACTCAGGTCCCTGAGCTTTGGTGCTCAAGGATAATGTTTTACCACTTAAACCACAGTTCTTCTTTTGGCTCTTTGATGGTTAATTGGAGATAAGGGTCTCATGGGCTGGCTTTGAACCAGGATCCTCAGATCTCAGCCTCCTGAGTAGTTAGGATTACAGGGATGAGCTTCTGGTACCCAACCACATAAACTTTAATTTGATATAGTGTGTCAGTTTTTATTCTTGCTTTCTGGGGAATTCGAGTTCTATACAGAAAATGATTGCCTATATCTACAACTTCCAGATTTCCCTCTTTTCCCCCCCTGTAGTTAAGTTTAAAGTTTCAGATCTTACTTTGAATGCTGAGATCCATTTAGAATTGATTTTTGTGTAAAATGAAAGATAAGGGTCATGTTTCAGTCTTCTGCAAGTATACAAAACAATTTTGCTGCCAGGTGCTGGTAGCTCACCCCTATAATCCTAGTTACTCAGGAGGCTGAGATCTGAGGATCACAGTTAGAAACCAGCTGGGGCAGAAAAGTGCCCATGAGACTCTTACTTGTAATTAACCACCAGAAAACCAGAAGTGGAGCTGTGGCTCAAAGTGGTAGAATGCTAGCTAGCCTTAAGTAAAAAAGCTTAGGAAAAGTGCCTGGGCCTTGAATTCAAGCCCCATGACTGACCTAAATAAATAAATAAATAAATAAATAAGGTATTAGATGGCCATAGTTGTGTTTTTTCTTAGTGTGATATCTGTTCATCCATCCATCTATTCATCCATCTATCCTAGTTGTGCTTCAGGGTCTTGAACTCAGGACCTGAGTGCTATCCCTGAGCTTTTGTGGTCAAAGCTAGTGCGCTACAACTTGAGCCAAAGCTCTTACTTTTGGCTTTTTTAGTGGTTAACTGGAAATAAGGGTCTCATAGACTTTTGTACTCTGTGGCTTTGAGCTGCAATCCTCATCTCCCAGCCTCCTGTGTAGCTAGGATTACAGGTGTGAGTCAGCAGTGCTCAGCCCAGTAATGTTTTGATTTTTCTCCTTTTATTTTTGTTGATGGCTGGTTCTCTTCATTCAACAATGTGTTGTTCAGTCTCCATGTGTTTTAATATTTTCTGCAGTACCCTGCTGTTAAATTCTAGTTTAATTTCATTATGGTTTGATAGAATAAGTAGAATGATTTCAATTTTCTTGAATTTGCTAAGTCTTGTGATATATTTTGGATAACGTTGCATGGGGTGGTAAGAATATGCATTATGCATTTGCTGGATGAAATACTCTGTAGATGCTTCAGGTTCATTTTGTCTGTGGTGTCATTTCTGAGTTTTCTTTGTGGATTTTTGTGTGTATTGGCATTGGGACTTGAACTCAGGGCCTCATTCTCTTGTTTTCAAAACATTTGCTGTGGTGAGAATAATAAACTATCATGACTAGTCAGGTGGATAGAGTAGGGTTAGCTACATGGGCTGAAAATTGTGCTAACTAGATACTGATCCAAAAGTAAAGGACAAGTTTTATGCTGAAAAAATTAGTAAATAGGAAGTATATAACATTCTTAGTACATTTTAACAGTTTATGATACTCAAAATACACATTTTTATTAAAATTAACTATTTCTTGTTATAAATTAATGTGTAATGGTCTAAAAGTGACCTCTAAATATATTCTTGCTACTGTAGTCCCTAATACCAGGTCACTAGTTTAACTTTTACTTCATATTCTAAAGTACTTTTTGTGCTTTATACTTCATATTCTAAAGTACTTTTTTTTGTGGTTTATTTTATACAGGTTCTGCTCTAAGTAGATTTGGGTCAAAAAAGAATCTACTTATTGAGGCCCTCTTGACAAAGAGATGTGGGGGGATTCTCGATCTGCTAACAGAACAGGACCTTTTCGGTAAGTCCTGAAATTTAAATATTGAAATTGTCAGCATTTTAATAATAAGTATTTAGTATAGCACTTTAGCCTACTATAAAGGCAAATATTTTGTAGAGAAATAATAGCTCTGATTCTTTATATTTAGAAACTGTTATAAAAGTTTGTAGTCTGAATGTGGTAGCATGCTTGTAACCCCAGCACTAGGAAGGCAGAAGCAGGAAGATTTTGAATTTAAGGCTGGCTGCATAGCAAGACCTTGTCTCAAACAACAACAACAACAACAAAGAAGTTTCCAGTCATTTCTAAAGTGATTGTGAGACTGATACCCAGCATGCCAAGTAGTATGGTTTTGTTTTGTTTTGTAGTACTAGGGATTTAACTCTGGGCTCTGAGCTTGCTAGGCAAGCTCTCTACTACTAGTGCTAAATCTTCACCCTTTTTTTTGGGGGGGGGGGGGGGGGATGGGTTCAGTTGTGAGTCTTGAACTCTAGTCCTAGGTACTGTCCCTGAGCTCTTCAGTTCAAGGCTAGTGCTTGACCATTTGAGCCATAGTGCCACTTCTGGTTTTTCTGGGGGTTAACTGAAGTCTCACAGACTTTTCTACCCAAGCTGGCTTTGAACTGTGATCCTCAGATCTCAGCCTCTTGAGTAGCTAGAATTATAAGCATGAGCCACTACCACCAACCTTTTATTTTTTTGCTTGTCGTGGGGCCTGAAATCTGGCCCTGGGTTTTATCCCTCAGCTCTTCAGCTCAAGGCTAATGCTCTACCACTTGAGCCATAGCACCACTTCTGTCTTTTTCTGCTTATGTGATGCTGAGGAATCGAACCCAGAGCCTCATGCATGCAAGGCAAGCACTCTACTATTGAGCCACCTTCCCAGACCCCTCTTCAACCTTTTGATTATACTTTTTTTTTTTTGGGGGGGGGGCAGGTACAGAAAATAAGGAGCCTCATGCCTGCTATGATTCTAGGCAACTTCTCTACTACTTGAGCTAAGCCCCTCCACTAATCTTATGTCTGAGCCATGCTTCCAGTTTTTTTGTATTGGTCCTAGGGCTTGAACTTGGCCTGTCTGTTGTCCCTGAATTAATTAATTAATTAATTTTTTTTACTGTTAGCTAGCACTATCACTTGAGCCACAGCTCCATTTATGACTTTTTTGGTGATTAATTGGAGATAAGAGTTTTATTAATTTTCCTTTCCAGGGTGTCTTCAAACTATGATTCTCAAATCTCAGTCTCCTAAATTGCTAGGATTACAGGTGTGACACTAGGTTCCTGTTCTCTTTTGTGATAGTTGTTTTTTAGATTAGGGTTTTGATTCCTGTCCAGGCAGGAAGTATCTGCCTGTTTTAGGCTTCCTATTGTAGTTGGTTTAATAGGTGTGTACCACTGTGCCCAACTATCAGTTAAGAAGGGGGTTTTGTGAACATTTTACTTTTTAAATTGTATGTATTAGTTCTGCAGATGGATTTCATTGTGATAGATCCATATGTGCATATGAAGTCAACTTTTCTTTCTTCTTTCCCCTTCTTAAAACAACTTCAGTTGGTTTCATTGTTTTCATTTTATACATGTGTATAACGAGCTTTAACCAAGATCACTGCTTATGTCCTCTCCTTTAGTCTTGTCCTTCATACTGCTATCCATCCTCAAACAAACCTGTTTTATATTTCATCCTTCTTTTGTTTTTTGGTGGTACTGGTATCTGGGTCTTGAGATAGTTCTACTTCTGAGTCACAGCTCCACTTTAAACTTTTTGCTGCTTAATTGGAAATGAGAATTTCATTGACTTTTCTACTTAGTCTGGCTTCAAACTGTGATCCTCAGATCTTAGCTTCCTCAGTCATAAGCCACTGGTGCTGGCAGAACTTTTTTCCTTTTGGACCCATTTAAACTTAACATATTCATTCAAGACTGGCATTCTACCACTTAAGCCACTTCTGGATTTTTTTGTTGGCTATTTGGCAATCAATGTCTCTCAGATTTGTCTGCCTGGGCTAGCTTCAAATCTTGATCCTCAGATCTGAGCCTCCTGAGTACCTGAGTGGGTAGGATAACAGGCATGAGCCTTTTCTTCCTTTTTTTTTTTTTTTATGGTATTAGAGGTCAAACCCAGGACCTAGTCCATACTAGATAAACAACTCTATCTTTAAGCTATACACCTAGCTCCTAATTTTTAAGCTCTTTTAACTATAGAACACTTTATTTATTTGTTTGTTTGTTTATTGCCAGTCCTGAATCTTGAACTCAGGGTGTGGGCTCTGTCCTTGAGCCTCTTTGTGCTCAAGGCAAGCGCTGTACCACTTGAGTAACAGCACCACTTCTGGCTTTTTCTGCTTAAGTCCTGTTTAGGGGGAATTCATTTAGACTAAAAATGGTGTCTTGCAAGAAAATAACTTTCTTTCCTTTAAAAAACTTTACTAGTAGGACTGTTTACTGATTAGTTCCCATAAGACACAAATATAAGAATCATAGTACAGGGCTGGGAAGGTGGCTCAGTGGTAGAGTGCTTGCCTTGCATGCCTGAGGCCCTGGGTTCGATTCCTCAGCACCACATAAGCAAAACAAAGAAAAAAGCCGGAAGTGGCGCTGTGGCTCAAGTGGTAGAGTGCTAGCCTTGAGCTGAAGAGCTGAGGGACAGCGCCCAGACCCAGAGTTCAAGCCCCATGACTGGACCCAAAAAAAAAAAAAAAAAAAGAATCATAGTACAGTATAGTATTCTAGGTCTATTTGATCTTAACCTAGAAGGATAAGATAGTAAAGGTTGTGTTGGATGTGTTCTGATCAGAAAATATGTAGATGGGCTGGGAAGGTGGCTCAGTGGTACAGCTCTTGCCTTGCATGCATGAGGTCCTGGGTTCGATTCCTTAGCACCATATAAGCAAAAAAGAAAAAAGCCAGAAGTGGAGCTGTGGCTCAAGTGGTAGAGTGCTAGCCTTGAGCTGAAGAGCTGAGGGACAGCACCTAGGCCCAGAGTTCAGGCCCCATGACTGGACCCCCCCCCCAAAAAAAAAAATATAGATTAATATGCCTCAGCTCTCACCCCATGAATATGGGAGGCTTAAGTCCTCTAGCAAGTGAATGAGTAGAACTTCAATTATTTGTAAATATGAGAGATGCTGTGGTTAATGGTAAGATCATAGTTTTAGTGTTAAATTATATACCTTATGAAGAATATTTAAATTTGTTCCTTTTATGAAGAACCATATAAACATAACTAATGTTATAGGATTTAATAGAAGTCATCATGTTCTGAAAATCCATTAAATGTACATCAGTCATTCAACTGTTTTGGTTAATGTTATTAAGATGTTATAACTTTATGAAAGGGTTTAGTACTAGAACTTTTCTCCTGAATTGAGTGCATTAGTGGGCCTATGAATTTTACTACATTGATGTAGTTTGAACTCAGAAGGGTCTTATAATGGAATTTCTATATTTTGGGAGGCAAGAATTAAGTTGGTCTTAATAAATCTCAATGCTCAGCTAAGTAGCAGATAACCCTTCAAATAATTTTGTTTTCTTTATTCATGTAGCTCCACCCAGGATACCAAGTGCCCAATTGCTTACTTAAAGTCCCTAGTCTTTAATCAAAGCCAAAATATTTTTTTAAGTGTAAACTTCTGATAGATAGATAAAGGGAAAATGTTGGATAATTAAAAAAACTAGGTGAACTCTTGTTTATCTTTTGAGTTCCATAAACAGGGTATAATTCTTTTTTTTTTTTTTTTTTTGTTGGTCGTGGGGCTTGAACTCTGGGCCTGGGCGCTGTCCCTCAGCTCTTCAGCTCAAAGCGAGCGCTCTACCACTTGAGCTACAGCGCCACTTCCTAAGTTAATTCTATATGTATTTAAAAAATATATTTTGGGGGCTGGGAAGGTGGCTTAGTGGCAGAGTGCTTGACTCGCATGCATGAGGCCCTGAGTTGGATTCCTCAGCACCACATAAGCAAAAAAGCCGGGAGTTGCGCTGTGGCTCAAGTGGTAGAGCGCTAGCCTTGACCTGAAGAGCTGAGGGACAGTGCCCAGGCCCAGAGTTCAAGCCCCATGACCGACAAAAAAAAAAAAAAATCTATATCTATATCTATATATATATTTTGTTAGTATAAAAGTTAGTATGAGCTTCTCCATTTTGGATGTGGGAATAATGCTTACAGACCTAATGCTTAGCTGGGCACTGTGGCTCATGCCTGTAATCTTAGCTACTTAGGAAACTGAGATCTGAGCATCATGTTTCAAAGCCAGCCCGGGAAGGAAAGTCTATGAGACTCTTATCTCCAATAAACCACTAGAAGACCAGAAGTGGTGCTGTAGCTCAAGTGGTAGAGTACTCACCTTGAGCTGAAGAGCGCAGGGACAGCGCCCAAGCCCAGAGTTCAAGCCCCACCACTATCACCAACAACAAAAAGACATTAATGCTGTCTGTAGGTCCCTTCAAGCTTCTTGATGCTGTTGCTTGGTTTAGATGACTTATAACACATACTTTGCAGCATTTCCTGTGATAACATTAGGTAAAGTAATAGAATCAATCTGAGAGCATTTCTAGGGGAAGCTGCTGAAAAGCTGGGATTTAGATGCAACTAGAGTAATGCTCAGCTGGCGAACACTGGTATACAGTTAGTTTTCCTTTCTTTTGGGAGTGCATCCATTTTGATTGGGTGGTAAACATGCTACAGATATAATAAATAATTTGGTATATTCCCCTGGAGCAAGACATTTCCTGAAGCTTACTGTAAAAAGTTTATAGTGCATTGATTTATTTTTTTCTTCCTGATATATAGGAATCATCATATTGACTTTGGAATTCTAAGTTCCCTGGCAATAGAAAATGGGAGTTTTTGTAGTATATTACCATTGTTAGCTTATCTGGTATTGCGGATTTTCCCTGTTGCAGGACTGGGTGAAAGCTTTTTCTGCAGCAGTCATGTTGAAAACCTTGTATTGACTTTCCTCGTGTTCTGAAATGGGAGCATAAAAGTTTACTCCGCCACTTCATCTTAAAGTAGCAAAACTATGCTGTTTTCTGCAGATCTAGGACCTTGTTACAGAACTCTGCCAAAAAAAAAAAAATTACAGAAGAATTTGCTGTGATTAGAGAAGAATATGCTGGTGTGTAGTTTTCAAACTCTCTGGACAATATAAGTAACACTGTCTTTGTTTCTACAGCGGGAGCCAAGAAGAAAGGTTTGCTCCCGGGTGGAACAGGGATTATCCTCCTCCTCCCCTTAAGAGTCATGCTCAAGAAAGACACTCTGGCAACTTTCCTGGCAGAGATTCACTTCCCTTTGATTTCCAGGGGCATTCGGGGCCTCCCTTTGCAAATGTAGAGGAGCATTCATTCAGCTATGGAGCTAGAGATGGACTTCATGGTGACTATCGAGGAGGGGAGGGACCTGGACATGACTTCAGGGGAGGAGATTTTTCATCTTCTGATTTCCAGAACAGAGATTCATCACAATTGGACTTCAGGGGTAGGGGCATACATTCTGGGGATTTTCGGGATAGAGAAGGACCACCTATGGACTATAGGGGTGGTGATGGTACTCCTATAGACTATAGAAGTAGAGACACCCCTCATATGAACTACAGAGACAGAGATGCACACACTATCGACTTCCGAGGTAGGGATGCTCCTCCACCTGACTTTAGGGGTCGGGGCACTTATGATTTAGATTTCAGAGGCAGAGATGGATCCCATGCAGATTATAGGGGAAGAGATTTACCAGATTTAGATTTCAGGACTAGAGATCAATCCCGTTCTGATTTTAGGAATAGAGATGTATCTGATTTGGACTTCAGGGATAAAGATGGAACACAGGTGGACTTTAGAGGCCGAGGATCAGGTACTACTGATCTAGACTTTAGGGACAGGGATACACCACATTCAGATTTCAGAGGTAGACATCGGTCCAGGACTGATCAGGACTTTAGGGGAAGAGAAATGGGACCTTGTATGGAATTTAAAGACAGGGAGATGCCTCCTATGGATCCAAAAATCTTGGATTACATTCAGCCCTCTACGCAAGATAGAGAACATTCTGGTATGAATGTGAACAAAAGAGAGGAATCCACACATGACCATACAGTAGAAAGACCTGCTTTTGGCAACCAAAAGGGAGAATTTGAGCATTCAGAAACAAGAGAAGGAGAAACACAAGGTGTAGCCTTTGAACATGAATCTCCAACAGACTTTCAGGACAACCAAAATACAATTCAAGAGAAAGAGAAGTCACAACTTTCTGGAGGTGAACAACAGAGTTCAGATGCTGGTCTGTTTAAAGAAGAAGGTAATCTGGACTTTCTTGGCCGACAAGACACTGATTATAGAAGCATGGAGTATCGTGATGTGGATCACAGGTTGCCAGGAAGCCAGATGTTTAGCTATGGCCAGAGCAAGTCTTTTCCAGAGGGCAAAACTGCCCGAGATGCCCAACAAGACCTTCAGGTATGTTGATAAGGTCTTTTTCATGATTTCTTTCTCTCCCTCTTCCTTCCCCTCTCCCCTTTTCTTTTCTTTTCTTTTCTTTTCTTTTCTTTTCTTTTCTTTTCTTTTCTTTTCTCTCTTGTTCTCTTTTGCTGTCTCTTTTCCTCTTCTCTGCTCTTTTCCCTTTCTTTTTGTTCACAGTCTCACTGTTTAGTGCAGCTGGCCTTTAACTCGTGCTCCACCACGCCTGTCTCCATAAGGCTTTTCTGTAAAATGAACTATAGAATCTAGGATCTTCAATCCTAAATCTTTCCCTATACAGCCATTAAAAAGCAAAATTGAGCCAGACACTGGTGGATTGAAATTCAAAGCTAGCCTGGGCAGACAAATCTGACAAACTCTTATGTTTAACCAGCAAAAAAGCCAGAAGTAGAGCTGTGGCTCAAGTAGTAGAGCATCAGCCATCTTTGAAAAAAAGCTAAACCAGAACATGAGGCCTGAGTTCAAGCTCCAGTACCTATATTTGATCTTGGTTTTCATTTTACATGCAGAAATATATGTACTCATGAAATAATTTTATATTCTGAATTCAAGGATCAAGATTATAGAACTGGCCCAAGTGACGAGAAACCTAGCAAGCTTATTCGATTAAGTGGGGTACCTGAAAATGCTACAGAAGAGGAGGTAAGGAACTTTTTTTTGGTTTGGTTGGTTGGTTTTTGTTTTCTGTTTCTGTCAATTAAAAATATTTTTAAGCCAGGCATAGTGATACAAACCTGTAATCCTACCACTCAGGAGGCTGAGGCAGGAGAATCCTGAGTTTCAGGCTAGCCTGGATTATATTACATTGTGAAACCCTATCCCCACATTTTTTTTTTTAATTACTAGATTGTAGACATCAATAGCTCACACCTGTGGTCCTAAAATGCTCAGGGGGCTGAGATCTGAGGATCTCAGTTCAAAGCCAATTCAGGCTGGAAAGTCTGTGAGATTCTTTTTTTTTTTTTTTTTTTAATTGTGAAAATACTGTACAGAGGAGTTACAATTACATGGGCAAGATAGTGAGTACATTTCTTATCAAGCATTGTAGCCTCCTCCTTTGTTTACCCTTCCCATCCCTTCCCAGCCTCCCCCCACCCCCCACCCAAAAGTCTGTGAAATTCTTATTCCAATTAACCACCAAAAAGCTAGAAGTAGAGGTTTAGTTTACATGGTAAAGTGCCAGCCTTGAGTGAAAAAGCCCAGGCCCTGAGTTCAAGCTCTAGTACTTGCACCAAAAAGTTTTTTGAAAAATTACAGGTTCATAGGAAAAGAAATGTATACAGGCTTATGTATTCTCCAGCCAGCCTCCCTAAATGTTAACATCTAACTATATTCTGTATCTAAACCAGCAAATTGACTTTGAAATAATACATTGAGCATACTCAGGTTGCTAACGTATTCACTTAGATGAGGTTTGTAGAAGATTGTAAGACATTATTTCTGTCCTTAGACCTGGTATTTATCCTTTCAGGAACACGTACACAAATATGTCATTGATTTTACAGCAGTAAAAACTGGGAGTTGCCTAATTGCAGTTTCAAAATATTGTCATTTCAAACTATGGCAGAATTTAAGGAATAATTAGTTGGAAATTGCAACAAAAACTGACAGTCCTGCCTGGCCTCGGTGGCTCATGCCTTATCAGAATTCTTTCTTTTTTTTTTTTTTTGCTTATGTGGTGCTGAGGAATCGAACCCAGGGCCTCAGGCATGCAAGGCAAGCGCTCTACCACTAAGCCACCTTCCCAGCCCCTCCTTATCAGAATTCTTAGGACCAGAATTATTTCAGATTTTGAGGTTTTAGGGGTTTGGAATACTTGCATAAACTTTCCTGGTTGATTATCCCTACTCTGAAAATCCCAAACCAAAGTATTCTAGGTTCTGAAACTTTTTGGACATTGGGATTCTGAGTTTTTGGATAATAGATATTTATATTTCTGTAGGTATTTTACAACACGGTGAGAATCATAAAGTAACTACTTCCATGGATAGTAAAAAATAGTGAAAAATAGAGAACATAATTTGAAGCATTAAGTTTTCTAAAGAAAACTAAAGATCTAGAGAACTAAACATGGAGACATGTTGTAATCAATTACTTGGGAGGTTTTGAGATAGGAGGATTGAGAGTTTTTGTCTAGTCTTGGAGATATAATAAATTCTAGGGTAGTTTAGACTACTTAGCAAGGTCCTGTCTCCAAACAAAACAAAAAATGATTTTGTGTCACTTTGATTGGGCCATTTTAAATTGGATAGTTAGGGGATGCATCATTGAAAAAGTAACATTGAGCCCAAGTCTGGATGCAGAGAATTGTTTCACTTGAAGGTAGAGACAATAAATAGACTGAGTTCAAGTGTCATGGCCCCAAACTAGACTGGAATGAGCTCAGTGTATCATTATATGTTTAACAGATGAGAAACTATATACTAAAATGTTAATATAACAAGGGAGTAAAGACTTCAAATGCAGATAGTTTAATTTTAAAGTTTTAACTCCTGCTTGCATTTTTGGGAATTCAGAATCTTTTTTTTTTTTTTACACAACAAAAAAACCCAGTTTTATTCTGTAGCCCAGACTGGCTGAGAACTCTTTAGCCTTCCAAGTAGCTAGCAACAGCTACTTGGAATCTATGAATATACCACTACTTGGAGTTTTGTTCAGCATTTTTTGAATGCCCGTTGTGTGCATAGCCTAGTTTTTCCTTTATAAAAGAATCATAGATTTGTAACCCCTCTGTACAGCATCTTTACAATAAAATAAAATTAAAAAAAATAAAAGAATCATAGCTTTAAGTTACATAGAATCAAAACCAGTAGGGAAATGCATTCATTGTTGACTATGATTTATATCAGCGTAAATATCACATTTTTGCAGATACTTAACGCATTTCGGAATCCCGATGGCATGCCTGTAAAGGAGTTGCAGTTGAAGGAGTACAATACAGGTGAGTTCTTTTACTTGTATGTGTCATTGGGTTAGCAAAAATCGTTGTCAGATTCTATATCATGTGCTACTCAAAATTTTTCCTTTTTAAGAAACCACAATTAAGTTGGTGCTTTCAAATAATAGCCAACTTTAGTCTTAGCTGTGGTTCTTTTGTGGATATTTATCCACAGATAGGTGATAAGGGTGCATGTTCCTGTTCTGAGTGCCTGTGATAAAGTGAGTGTTGTAGCATTTGTCCTTAAATATGCTTTAAATAATTATTAAGTTTAATATCTATATTTTTCGTGATGTAATGCTTACATTTGAGCCTAAGAGGATTTAATAAGCTTGCTGTATGTAATAATTTATATTTTATTGCTTTAAAATAAAATTTATAATTTTCTAGACAAATCATACAAACTATTGTTTTTTTTTTTAAATATAAATTTTGCTCCAAGAACAGAGTCCTGCAACATTACTTTGTTGAAATTCATAAGTGGATCCAAAAGAGCTTTCACTTTAGTCTCTATTCTGTGATCTGCTCTGTAGATTAAACTGTAGGATATCTTCATTTTGTCAGTTCCTTCAAAAACTTCCTATACAAAAAGTAGTCCAAAGTGAAATGCCAAGCACTCCATATTTTTAGGACTATATAATATGAAATGGTTTAAAAATAAAAGTAATCTTCACATGATCTTTTTTGTAGAATTTTAAATTGAAGAAAATGGAGCATTAACCGTTTCAGAGAACATAAAACTATAGTAACCCAGTTAAAGAAATCTTCAAGTAAAAGTATGCTGTTTTTTAATACATATAATACATAGATCACTTTTATTTTTTAATATTTCATTTTATTTTTTTACAGTGCTGAAGAGTCAACCCAGAGTCTTGGGTGGGCTAGGCAAATGCCATACTTCTGAGTTAAATCCTGGTTTCTATTGTTTATTTTTTTGTTTGCTTCTTTTTGAGATAAAGCCTTGCTATGTAGCCAAGGCTGACCTTAAATTCATAATCGTCCTGCCTAAGCCTCCTGAATGTTGGGATTACAGTTGTACACCACTACATTAACTGGATAGCTCTAAGTTCATATTAATTCTTTTTCTTTGGTTGGTCATGGACCTTGAACTCAGGGCCTGGGTGCTGACTCTGAGCTCTTTTGCTTAAGACCACTTTGAGTCACAGCTTCATTTCCAGTTTTCTGGTGGTTATTTGGGTATGAGAGTCTAATGAACTTTCCTCCTTGGGCTGGCTCTGAACCACAATCCTCAGATCTCAGCCCTTTGAGTAGCTAGGATTATAGTGGTGAGCCACTTGTGCCTGGCTCATATGAATTTTATTTATTTATTTTTTGCTGGTCGTGAGGTTTGAACTCTGGGCTCAAACACAGTCCTTGAGCTACTTTTGCTCAAGGCTAGCACTCTATGACTTGAGCCACAGCAACACTTCTGGTTTTTTCTGAGTAGCTTATTAGAGATAAGAGTCTCATGGACTTTTCCTGCCCAGGCTGGCTTTGAACTGCTATCCTCAGATCTCAGCCTTGTGAGTAGCTAGGATTATAGACATGATCCACTGGTACCCGGCTTTAATGCAAATTCTTGAGGAGAAAATTATCCACAAAAATCATATTTTGTGCTCAAAAGAATATGTCCAAATATATTTTTGTCTTCAATTTGAGAACAAACTCCAAATATTATTTCTCAGAAAGCCAATTATTTCTTTGTATTAAAATATCAACCCAGAGCACAGTGCTAGTGGCTCACACCTATTATCCCAGCTATTCAGGAAGCTGAGATCTTGGGATCATGGTTCTAAGCTAGCCAGGGCAGGAAAGTGTGTGAGACTCTTATCTTCAATTATCTTTTGAAAAAGCTGGAAGTAGAGGTGTGGAAGTAGAGGTAGAACACTAACACTGAGTAAAAAAAAAAGCTCAAGGACATTGAGTTCAAGCCCCAGGATAGGCACCTTCCCCCCCCTCCCCCCCAATCAACTATTAGTTTGTGAAACATGACAGAGTGATTAATGCTGTTCTTGAGTACCTCACTTTTTTGGGGGTACTATTTTTATACTTTTCTCATACATGCTTTTTGTGTGTGTGTCGGTAGTGGGGCTTGAACTCTGGGCCTGGGTGCTGTCCTTTAGCTCAAGGCTAGTGCTCTACCACTTGAGCTATAGTGCCACTTCTGGTTTTCTGGTAGTTTATTGGAGATAAAGAGCCTTTCCTGCCCAGGCTGATTTTAAGCCACGATCCTCAGATCTCAGCCTCCTGAGTAGCTAGGATTACAGGTGCCAGCCACCACCCCTGGCTCTCATGCTTTTTTGAGGAACTAAAGAGAATTTACAGGCTAGATATGCTTTTTAACTTTCTGAGCAGTAGCTTCCAATATTATGAACTATGCTTTTATTAATTATTAATATATTTAGGAATGGTGTTTTAATGTTTAAATGGCAATAGTTTTAAGGAAAGATGTTTTAAAGGAAAGATGACTTAATGTTTAAGTAGCTGTAGATTAAACTCTTTAGTTTCTTTAGTGGTCATTGATACTGTCCTTGAATTGTTATATGTAAAAATGACACTAAAGTATATAGCATCCAAAGAGGGAGTGGGTTTTTCTGTTGTTCCTTTTTTTTTTTCTTCAGGGGAAAGGGGGTCAATACTGGAGCTTGAACTCAGAGCCTCTTACTCTTCCTTAGCATTTTTGCTCATGGCTGGTGCTCTACCACTTGAACTATACCTCTACTTGTGGCTTCTTTTTGGTGCAAATAAATGCTAGAGCTTGAACTAAGAGTAGAGGTTGTCCTTGAGCTAGTCCTCTACCACTTGAGCCAAATCTTCAGCTGTTTTGCTGGTTAATTGAAGATAAGAGTTTCATGGACTTTCCCCGCACAGGCTGACTTTGAACCACATTCCTCAGATCTCATCCTCCTGAGTAGCTAGGATTACTAGAGTGAGCCATCAAGGCCAGCTTATTTGTGGCATTTTGCTGCTTGATTGGAAATAAAAGTCTGAGATTTATCTGTCTGGGTTGGCTTTTTTTTTTTTTTTTTTTGCCAGTCCTGGGGCTTGAACTCAGTGCCTGGGCACTGTCCTCTTGCTGAAGGCTAGCACTCTACCACTTGAGCCACAGCGCCACTTCTGGCTTTTTCTGTTTATGTGATATTGAGGAATTGAACCCAGGGCTTCATGCATGCTAGGTAGGCAAGCATTAGGCAAGCACTAAGTCACATTACCGGCCCTGGGCTGGCTTCTAACTGCAATCCTGAGATCTCAGCTTCCTTAAGTAGCTAGGATTACAGAAGAAAGTCTCCAGTGCCTGTCTCAAGAGGAAGTTTTGTCAGGCCAAAGGCATTGATGTATATATGTAATCATTTAGAGCAGTCGTTTAAATGTTTTTAACATATGTATACATATAAAATGCACAATGATCATATATATATTTAACATATATATATATTTATATCTACGTTTTCTCTTATTTATTTATTTATTTATTTTTGTCGGTCCTGGTGCATGAACTCTGTGCCTGGGTGTTGTCCCTTAGCTTTTCTCAAGGCTAGCACCCTACCACTTGAGCCACAACGCCACTTCTAGCTTTTTTCTGCTTATGTGGTGCTGAGGAATCAAACCCAGGGCATTGTGCATGCAAGGAAGCACTTTACCACTGAACCAACTTTCCAGCCCATAAGTTTTCTTATAAAAGGATTGGATTACCAATTCCATGTTATTGGTATTAATCTGTATGTAACAAGTAGCATACACTTTTTTTTTTTTTTTAATGTGTGCTGGTATTGGAGCCTGAACTCAGGACCAAGGTGCTCAAGTCTGGCTCTCATTACTTGAACTTCACCACCACTTCCAGCTTTTTTCTTGTTAACTAGAAACAAGAATCTCATAGACTTTTTTGCCAAGGCTTCAAATCATGATCCTCATGTCTTAGCCTCCTGAGTAGCTAGGATTACAGTTGTGTGCCACTAGCGCCTGGCTATAAAAGGAACTTTTTGAAAATATTAGTCAGATCATGTTACTACTCTGTCTAAAAGCCTCTAATGAAACCTATCTCCTGTGGAAGAAATTCTAACTTCCTTTTTCTGACTTAATGCCCTTTATGAACTGGCCTTCAAAGGCTGACTTCATTCTATGTGATTCTATACTTTTCCAGTAGGCTGTAGCCAAATTGAGCTTTTCTGTAGTTGTGGACTAGTACAAACTTTTTTCTGTCAGAGCCTTTGTACTGTTCTTCCTTCTGATCCTTACTGTCTTCTGGCTTTCTTTCTACCTTTGAGGCCAGCCTTGGCTACATAGGACTCTGTCTCAAAAAAGGAAAAAAAGAACAGTTTATATTATGAATATTTACATTTTCAAGGAAGGTTTTTTTTCTTTGAAATTATTTTTTTTTGGAAGGTTTTTCTTTTTAGGACAAGGTCTTGCCATGTAGTTTAGGCTGACATTGAATTCCTTGGTTCAAGTAATCCTCCTGCCTTCACCTTTCTGAATAGATAGTCTATAGATACATGCCACTGTGCCCACCTTGATTACGATGTTATTTATTTAATTATAATGTTGTATTGCATTGTATGCATTTTCAGATTTTTGTATATTCACCCATGCTTGAACCCTGTCTGTATCACTCAAATCCCATATCCTGTTTTTCCTCTCATTGAATGATCGTAGGGGGAAGGCTGAGATTCATCCATGGTCTCAGCTGACTTTTTTTTTTTGTTGGTCGTGGGGCTTGAACTCTTGGCCTGGCATGTAGTTAGCTCTTCAGCTCAAGGTGAGCACTCTACCACTTGAGCCACACCACCACCTCCAGTTTTCTGGTGGTTAATTGGAGATAAGAGTCTCGTGGACTTTCCTGACCAGGCTAGCTTTGAACCGTGATCATCAGATCTCAACCTCCTGACTAGCTAGGATTACAGGCATGAGCCATTGTTGCCTGGCTTTTTTTTTTTAAGGTGTCCTTTTTTCCTAATAAAGTGAGTTTTATTATTATTTGTTTATGTGGTACAAAGGAATCGAACCCAGGGACGCATGCATGCTAGGCAAGAACTCTACCCTAAGCCACATTCCTAGTCCTCAGCTGATTTTTTTTTTTTTTTTTTTGGTTCGGTTGTGGGGCCTGAACTCTGGACCTGGGCACTGTCCCTCAGCTCTTCAGCTCAAGGCTAGCGCTCTACCACTTGAGCCACAGCGCCACTTCCGGCTTTTTTTTTCTTTTTTCTTATGTGGTGCTGAGGAATCGAACCCAGGGCCTCATGCATGCAAGGCAAGAGCTCTACCACTGAGCCACCTTCCCAGCCTTCCTCAGCTGATTTCTGATTCCAAGTTTTTCTGAGCATGAACACTTACCATGCTGGGCTATGCTTATATTATTTAAAGCAATATATTTTTCATACTTTATGGCCTTTAAATGCAAGCCCCTATCATGTGGTGTCAACCAAAGGAAAAGTGATCTGTTGTGACGCTGGTGGAAAATGATCAATGTTGGACTTACATTGAAAGATGGTACGTTCCTCTTCACCTTGAAGTCCCCAAGTATGATTTTAATAGTGATGGCTTTCATCTCATAGGCTAATTTGGTCTCTAACCTCTGAGTTAAAAATATAATTGTATTTAATGCTAGGCTTATATATGTATTTACATAGTTACCCACAAGAATATATTCATTTTTAAACGTTTTTAAGTATACAATATCGTTTCTTTCCATGTTGTTAATAACATTTTTATAGTTGTCATTTATAAAAAGACAAGTTTTTGTCTTCTTTGGGAAGTAGATAACAAATGCTTTTCTAACTTGCTTATTTTGGTCCACTCAGAATAGTCTTTTTTTTTTTTTTTTAAAACAATCTTTTTTTTTTTTTTTTTTTGTCGGTCGTGGGACTTGAACTCTGGGCCTGGGCGCTGTCCCTCAGCTCTTCAGCTCAAGGCAAGCGCTCTACCACTTGAGCCACAGCGCCACTTCCGGCTTTTTTCTTTTTGCTTATGTGGTGCTGAGGAATCGAACCCAGGGCCTCAGGCTTGCAAGGCAAGCACTTTACCACTGAGCCACCTTCCCAGCCCCATCAGAATAGTTTTTTGTTTGTTTGTTTTTGTTAAATGTTTTGTTTTGTTTTTGGTGCTGGTCCTGGGACTTGAATTCAAGGCCTGGCTTCTTCCCCTGAGGTTTTTGCTCAAGGCTAGTGCTTTATCACTTGAGCCACACTTCCACTTCTGGCTTTTTGCTGGTTAATTGAAGATAAGAGTCTTATGGACTTTTACTGCCTGGGTTGGCTTTGAACCACAATCCTCATATCTCAGCCTCCTGATTAGGTAGGTTACAGGCAGCAAGGTGCCAAGCTAGATGGTGCAAAGCTATCTAGCAAAAATATTAAAAAATGAAAAGGCTGTACAGTGTGGTGTTAATAGTATCCCTTCGGATCTGTTCTGCTAGGATTTAAAGCTCAGTATTTACTGTTAGAATGAATGAGTAAAAGATTTATTCTTTCAGGCTGGGAAGGTGGCTCAGTGGTAGAGTGCTTGCGTTGCATGCATGAGGCCCTGGGTTTGATTCCTCAGCACCACATAAGCAGAAAAAGCCAGAAGTGGCGCTGTGGCTCGAGATTTATTCTTTTTTTTTTTTTTTTGTCAGTCATGGGGCTTGAACTCTGGACCTGGGCACTGTCCCTGAGTTCTTCAGCTCAAGGCTAGCACTCTACCACTTGGCCATAGTGCCACTTCCGTCTTTTTCTGATTATGTGGTGCTGAGGAATCGAACCCAGAGCCTCATGTATGCCAGGCAAGCACTCTACCACTAAGCCACCTTCCCAGTCCGCCCCCTCCCCCCCCCCAAAAAAAAGATTTATTCTTTCTTTGCCTACTTCTCCATGGATAAAATATGGTTAATATTTTCCTCATAAGGTAGTGAGGATTAAATCAGAATATGTGAAGTATTTTGAAATAGAGCCTTATCCCAACAAGTTCTATGTAAATACTATTTAGTATCATTGTTTTTTTTGGCTATTTCTGAAAATTTTTATGATGCAATTAAGAGTTTTGACACAAAGAATGCCTAGGGATTGAGATTTGGCACCTTTTTTCCTTTTAAATTGAAGGTATTTCTTATAGTTACAGTTACAAATTTAAATTTGTAAACATGAATTAGAAGACTATAGCAAAGCATTTAGTTTCCTCCGAAGTATAGGACACTGAATAAACCAGAATCATATCTGGCACTGGCGGTTTGCACCTGTAATCCTAGCTACTCAGAAGACTGAGATGGGGAGGACCATGGTTTGAGGCCAGTCTAAGTAGCAAAGTCTTTAAGACTCTGCCTCCAAAATAACCAGCAAAAAGTGTGGCTCAAGTGGCAGAGTGCCCACCAAAAAAGAGCAAGACCTCTAGTTCACTAGTCTTTTTTTTTTTGGTTGTTGCAGGGCTTGAACTCAGGACCTGGGAGCTATACCTGAGCCTCTTTGTGCTCAAGGCTAGCACTCTACCACTTGAGCCAGAGCACCACTTCTGAGATCTCTAGTTCAAACTCCCAACACTGCTAAAATAAAAATCAAAACTGAAATCTTTTTTTTTTTGTTAGTCACGGGGGTTGAACTCTGGGCCTGGGTCCTGTCCCTGAGCTCTTTAGCTCAAGGCTAGTGCTCTGCCACCTGAGCCACAGTGCCATTTCTAGTCTTCTGGTGGTTAGTTGGAGATAAGAGTCTCATGGACTTTCCTGGACTTTCCTGTCAGGGCTGGCTTTGAACCATGATCTTCATGTCTCAGCCTCCTGAGTAGCTAGGATTCAGCCAACTGAAACCTTTTTTTTTTTTTTTTGCCAGTCGTGGACCTGAACTCTGGGCCTAGGGGCTGTCCCTCAGCTCTTCAGCTCAAGGCGAGCGTTCTACCGCTTGAGCCACAGCACCACTTCTGGCTTTTTCTGTTTATGTGGTGCTGAGGAATCAAACCCATGGCCTCATGCATGCAAGGCAAGCACTCTACCACTGAGCCACCTTCCCAGCCCTGAAATCATTTTTTGAGTGAAGCTAATAATGGAATTTTCACAGAACCTTTATTTGACACTTTTAGGTATACCATTATCTAGACAGATAGCAGATTTTTCTGATCTACTGCTTAGATAGGCAGTAAATTGTCTTGACCTTTGTGGAATTTTTCTTATACTCTTGAGGCAAATAACTGATGCAAATTCCTTAGAATCTTCAATTCCACATCCACTATACTTCAATTTCTTAATTAATTTGCTCTTCTGTTTTTGTTTTTGTCGGTCGTGGGGCTTGAACTCTGTGTCTGGGCACTGTCCTTGTGCTTCTTTTGCTCAAGGCTAGCAGTCTTACCACTTGAGCCACAGCACCATTTCCAGTTTTTTCTGTATATGTGGTATCGAGGAATCGAACCCAGGACTTAATGCATGCTAGGCAAGCACTCTACCACTAAGCCACATTCCCAGCCCCCATCAGCATTTCTTTTCATCTTACTGTTTTGAGGCAAGTCTTCGGTTAAATGCTTATCTCAAAATTCATTCTCTTTACATGTCACTTGTTCATGCTCTGTGATTTCACTTCTTTTTTTTTAAAAGCAAGGATTTAGGGCTCTTTTTTTCTTATTATTAGCTTTCCAAGTAATAAGATGGTCATGTATCACTACCTCCAATATCACTTCCTTTGTTTTGATATGTCCTTAGCTTTATTTTCCATTGATTTTATTTTTCCTTTATATAGTTCAGAGTGACCTTTTATAATTTTACTCATTTTCATATGAATGAACTGTGGTAAACTATACTAAGATGAAAACTTGATGCTCCATTTGAGTTGTTTGGGTAGCAGCAAAAATTTCTTATAGTAAGGCAGCTTACAATCCTCAGTCTGTTTCAGAGTTAAGTCATGGAGGTCACCCATACACATTTATCTACTTTTGACCTGAAACTGAGCAATCATGGAGCCAAAAGTCACCATTGAAGAAAAAATGCAGTGTCTACTTATGAAACGTAACAGGGTCTGTTTTAGAGGATGTCTAAGCTCCTCCAGGTTTGGAAAGGTATTTCTAGAGTGTCTTCCCGTGGAAGGCCATGGTGAGGCTGCTTAAAGGACTCATCAGGAGGCCTCTTATGCTGGACAAAAAGCACAGACAAGACACCTAAGCTGGTGGAGAACTTAGAGGGTTGATATATACGATGCCTTTTGTTGCTCATAATGACTTTTGTATACTGTATATTTTCTTTCCAAGTGCCTTTAGTATCAGAGTCTGTTTTTAGTAAATTATGAGTGTTATCACAAATATTTTCTCTTTCCAAAGTATCTGTGTGCTCTTCTGGGCCACAATGATTACTTATATAAGTATAGAATGGAAACTTGGGGCTTTGCAGTTTAGTGTTACATGTTTTTTATTTTTGTATTTGGTACCGCTACTCAGAACCTTGTGTTCTCTGCTTGTTTACTCAAAGCTGACACTCTACCACTTGAGCTACCCCTCTATTTCTATATCTGGGCATTCCTCTTATATGTTCTGCAGTGGTTACCAAAGGATTCAAGAAAATATTTGCTTGCCTTATGGCTAGACCTTTCTGATTTGTGAACATGCTTTTGAGTGTTTACAGTAGATATTTTGGTGATAACAATTACCTTATGTTTCTTATGTTATTTTATAGAACTTCCAAAAAATATTCCAAGTCCTTTAGAAAATGCAGAATGTTTTACATGTCAGGGGTTCACTGAGTTAGGTCAGGAAAATTCACTTGAAGTAACAACAGTTTCCATTGTTAGTAGGATGTGTATAAGTAAATATATTTTATAATGAAGTATTCTTATTTCTCAAAGAATTACTTATCAGAAGAAAGAGATTTTTGTGGTAAGTTTAAATAGAGATTAGTTTTAATCTGTTGCCCAAGTAGTGAGCAAAAGTGGTATTGAGGTTCCTTAGCAGTTTCGTTTCTTCTTCCTGATCATTTCCTACAAAAAAAAAAAAAAAAAAAAAGCAAGGTGCATCCTATGTCATAGTGAACATTTCACATTTCATAGTGAACTTATTAGGATAGTTAACAAGACTAAAATCAAAGTTTATTATTGTCAAAATCCTCATTTTAGGCCATTCCATATAACAAGGAATTAACTCACTTAACCAAATTGACATATGTTTAAAGCTTTATTTTTCTGTTTATGGTATTGAGTTTTGACACTGATGTTGTGCTTGCTAGGCAGGTGCTCTACTACTTAAGTTGTACCTCCAGCACAGGTCATGGGGCCTGAACTCTGGGCCTGGGTGCTGTCCCTCAGCTCTTCAGTTCAAGGCTAGCACTCTACCACTTGAGCCACAGTGCCACTTCCGGCTTTTTTCTTTTTTCTGCTTATGTGGTGCTGAGGAATCGAACCCAAGGCCTCATGCATGCAAGGCAAGCGCTCTACCACTGAGCCACCTTCCCAGCCCCAGCACTATTTATTTAAAGATAGGATTTCACAACACAGCCCCAGCTGGCCTTGAATTTACTTTGTTCTCACAGTTGCCAGAAATTTGTGATCCTCCTGCCTCAACCTCCTGAGGCTTTGGATTGTAAGCATGTACCACTAGGCTAGACCACGTCTTTCTGTCCTGAAATGGAACTCAAAACATCATGTGGTACTGAGTACACTTCTATCCAAGTTATGATTTTTTTCTTTCTTTTTTTTTTTTTGGGGGGGGGGGGTTGGTCCTAGGGCTTGAACTCTGGGCCTGGTTGCTCTTCAGCTCAAGGCTAGCACCCTACCACTTGAGCCACAGCACCACTTCTGGCTTTTTCTGCTTATATGGTGCTGAGGAATCGAACCCAGGGCCTCATACATGCAAGGCAAGCACTCTACCACTGAGCCACCTTCCGAGTCCCAAGTTATGCTTTTTACTGCCTTAGTTTTGTTTTTGTTTTTAACTTTTAACCTTTGTTGCTTTGACTTGATGCTATATTGATAATACCTTATGATATAGATACTTTGTGCTTTGAATTTTCATAGGATTGTGTTGTTTCTCAAGTCTAAACAGATTACATCTTTTTTTTTCCCTGCTATTCCATTTGTATGATATGATTCCTAGAGATGAGTTTCTTTATCCTGTGAGACAGCAGAAGAAGTGTTGTAGAATAAATACACTTGTAGTAACAAGTATGTTTTTATAGTGGTGGCAGATCAAGTATTGTAGGATAGTATAAGACTTTAGCACCCTGTAAATCCCATGACTTCCAGTCTCATGGGTTATTAGAGCCTTAGGTCTGTACTGCAAGTAATACCTGCTCAGTAGTAAGGTAAAAAGGTATTTTATAACTTTAATGTACATATGCTTGAACATATATTGACTGCTAATTGCTGTCTTTTCCCTCAGCCTGCCCTGCCATGAGTTTTAATAGAAAAAGTCATTTTGACAGTTTCGGACCCAGATATTCATATTTATGCTTTTATGCCTTCTTCCTTTCATAAAGATTTAGCTGGTTTATGACTTGTTTGAAACAAGGGAAAAAAAGAGGAGACCTGAAAAGGTCTTTCCCCTGCCAACCAGAAGCCTCCTGTGGTATCCAAACAGAATAGTTGCTTCAGTCTGTCGGCACTTGTCTTTGAAGGTGGTTTCTGCTTGAGAATTGGTGACTATTAGCATAGCCTTGGGATAATTGCTTTTTCTCTCTGGGTACATTTCCTCCCCAGACACTTTCCTGTTCTTGTTGACTTTGTTTTTCTAGAAGATTCAGCCCATGGCTAAAATGTTTTAGGTCCCCACATGAACTTTCTGTGGGATTACTTAATTCTGGGGCATCCTCACCAGATCAACAGTGCAAAGAGGGCAAAGGATCTTCTTAGAAAGGCCATTTTAGAATGAATCTCAAAGTTTAGAAACATCTAGACTTTCTCTTTCAGTAGTTTTTCTGTTTGAGGTATCAACTTTGCTTAGTGCAGGGAAGGGTGGGTTAGTTGGGAGGGCTTGTGTTTAAGGGGCTCAGAAACGGGTTTTAAGTGTGTCTTTTGTGTTTGCAAGGCACTAACACCACTCCCGTCTGTATTTAAATGCTGTCCCCAGGTTACGACTATGGCTATGTCTGCGTGGAATTTTCACTCTTGGAAGATGCCATCGGATGCATGGAGGCCAACCAGGTTGCTTTATACTTCGGTCAAATGATGCTGGAAGGATATATTTTTTATATATGGGGAGGGAGGGCTTCAAATTATTTCACTTCTGAAAAGTACAAGAAATCTTTCTTCAAAGCATACCACATTCCTACCAAAAAGTGGTTGTGAGGACAGACAAGACTGGGAAGATTCTCAAGAGTTAATGGATAGAGTACATTTTAAAAGTGTACTGTTGCAGTTGAACTAGAATCTAAAGACTGTAGATGGAAAAATATGACAGATTTGCAATGTAACTGAGGTGGGCATGTTCCTTGATTGTCTGGGATTTCAAGGATCTGCCTGGCACAGAAATTCAAATCAATGGTCACATTAGAACTAAGGTGAAAACCATTGATGGCTGCTTCTTTTGGCACTAAGGTCCTGTCTGCATGTGTTACTTTCCAAAGAGGACCAAGGGGAAGGAGAGAAGAATGGCTTATGTTTGTTGCGTTCATCATTGTTCTTTGCCAGTTTGGAGTTAAGAGTTGTGTGCTCAAGTCCTTGACTGTTTATAGTCAGAGCTGGTGAATGTGAATCTGTACTTACCTTATGTTTGAACTATCTGGAGGTATTCAGCTTGCTACCTTTTATTATCATTTGTGTCTTTTACTGAACCGTTCCTGGTAAATCTGTGTCTTTAACTGAATCCTTCCTGGTAATTCTTGTCATAGTGTTTCCTTGAGGGACAGCAGTTTGTGATGTTACAGGTCTTCCATCTATAAAGTGAGAAACAGAAAGCTTAGAAAATAGTTTTTTATGCATTCACTGCCTTAATAACATGAGTTCATCGAACCTAGGATGTTGAAAGAAGGCTTTGTCAGAGAAAATGAGATCTCTTTCTCTTCTTCAGCATGGCTTATTATACTTAACTGTTCCTCCTTTTGGTGTTACTTTCCCCTGAAGGGTATGAGACAGCATGCTCTAAATGCTTTGAAAGCAAGCATTAATTATAGAAAACTTTCAATTTGTCCTTACCTCTTGTTACTAGTAGAAACACTATCAGATCATTAGAGAATGACTGGATTGGGACAGTATTCCTTTAACAGCTCTTTTTTTTAAGCCAGTCATGGGGCTTGGACTTAGGGCTTGGGCATAGTCCCTAAGCTTCTTTTGCTGAAGGCTAGCATTCTACTACTTGAGCCACAGTGCCACTTCCAAACTTTTATGAGTAGTTTATTGGCAATAAGAGTCTCATGGACCTTCCTGCCAGGCTGTCTTTAAATGGCGATCCTCAGATCTCAGCCTCCTGAGTAGCCTCTGGTACCTGGTTAACAGATGTTTTTATTTGTTTATTTGTTTTGTTTTGAGAGGCCGAGCTGGCAACTGCAGGCAGACTCATCTCATGTCCCAAAGATCTTGCGTCTAAGCTAACAGAATTCTTAATGGCAAGTCTTACTGACTTATCACTGAATCAATCATTTAACAAATACAATGTATCAGAAATTGTGCTACTGCCAATTTTGGAGAGAATAAAGCTTCCAGTCTATTCTGAGTTAATAAGCACCAACCACCACATGCAACTACTTACTAGTTGAGATGAGGTCTTTAGAAATTTTTGCCTAAGCAGTCTCAGCCTCCAAATAACTAAAATTACTGGCATAAACCATCATAAGTTATTAATATTGTCTCTTAACTGCCTCTTTATCCCAACAAAAAAAATCCTGTCTGAAGTATCTGGCCCCCTAAAGAGTACCAAATAGAATTAGGATAACTTTTTAAGGAAAGTTTTTAAGGAAACAAGGCTTATATGGGATTAGAGGTATGTCTCAAGTGGCACAGAGTCAGCCAGTGAGTAAAAGCAAGAGTTCAAATCCCAGTCTGTATCTGGGGAAAAAAAAAACAAAACAAAAAACATTCGTTTATACCAATAACATTGAAAGGAGGTGGCTTATAGACCTCTCTTTCTAACCCCCTCAGCCATTCTGTGAAACTCTCAGGCTCCCAGGTTGGGACATAAGAACAAAGCAGAAGCAACGCCAGTATTCTTCTTGATCTAAAATTCGGTGTTTTGCTGGGCTCTGGAGGCTCGTGTCTGTGATTCTTGCTTCTCAAAAGGCCGAGATCTGAGGATCGTGGAGCAAAGCCAGTCTGGGCAGGAAAGTTTGTAAGACACTTATTGACAATTAACCACCAGAAAACGAGAAGTGGTGCCGTGACTTAAGTGGTAGAGTGCTCTCTTTGAGCTGAAGAGCTCAGAGACAGCTCCCAGGCCCAGAGTTGAAGCCCCATGACAGACAAAAATAATAATAAACATAAATTAAAATACAGTGTTTTGATATAGGTAGCAGTCCTTAAGCTAAGGGAATCATGTGTTACTATGTTCTGAAGTACAACCAAGAGCTAATTCTCTAGCCTAACCTTTCATCCTAGCATTCAGGAGCCTAAAGCAGGAGGGAGGATCTTAAGTTTGAAGCCACTTTGGGCTGTGTAGTTCCAAGCCAGCCTGGGTGATGTAGGAGAGCTTGTTTCAAAACACTAAAAAAGCCGGGCGCCAGTGGCTCACGCCTGTAATCCTAGCTACTCAAGAGGCTGAGATCTGAGGATTGCGGTTCAAAGCCAGCCTGGGCAGCAAACTCTGTGAGACTCTTTTTTTTTTTGGGTCCAGTCATGGGGCCTGAACTCTGGGCCTGGGCGCTGTCCCTCAGCTCTTCAGCTCAAGGCTAGCGCTCTACCACTTGAGCCACAGCGCCACTTCTGCCTTTTTTCTTTTTGCTTATGTGGTGCTGAGGAATCGAACCCAGGGCCTCATGCATGCAAGGCAAGTGCTCTACCACTGAGCCACCTTCCCAGCCCCCTCTGTGAGATTCTTATCTCCAATTAACCACCAGAAAATTGGAAGTGGTGCTGTGGCTAAGGGAGTAGAGTGCTTGCCTTGAGCTGAAGAGTGCAGGGACAGTGCCCAAACCCAGAGTTCAAGACCCACAACTGACAAAAGAAAGAAAGAAAGGCATAAGAATGTAAGGGAAGAAATTCTGTCTTTTCACATTATTACATGAACTAGCTGTTTATGGAAGATAAAGTATTTCTGCCTTTCTTCCAAGACCAACTTGCTTCAGATTTTGTGTCATCAGAGTCCTGTTGACACCTCTACACAAGGCCTGAATATGTCTGTGTGTGCTTTTGAGGAGATTCCTTGATATGCTTTGGGTTGAGATTTTTCCTGTCTCTTTGGTGATACTGAGAATTGAACTCAAGGCCTTGTACTTGCTAGGTAGGTGCTCTACCACGTGAGCCATGCCTTCAACTTCTTTTTGCATTGAGATAGGGTATCACTTTATGTCTGGACCAGCCTGGAATGTTCCTAATGTATTACTGGGGATCACAGTGAACGACTGCAACCAACCATTGCCCTTTTACCATATCTGGAATGACAGGCTTGTATCTGTGTGCGCGGCCATTGGTTGGGAATGGAGTTTCTGAAAACCTTTATTTTTTTTGCTTGGGCTGGCCTTGAACCATGATCACCCAATCTAAACCTCCCAAGTAACTAGGATGAAAAGGTCTGAGCTACTGTGTCCAGTGAGATTTTCAAAACTCTGCCATTCTCTTGATGTGAAATGTTAAGTGATATAAAATGATAAGTAACACATTTACATTGATAATTCTAGGACTAGGGAATGGAAATAAAGGAGTCACTTGCCATCTTGCTTTGTTGAATATGATGGGTTATGTGTATATTAATAAAGTTGCTAAAGATAATAACGAGACCCATATATATAGCCCTTTCTCAGTGCCTACATGAAGACATCAAACAAGACTGGGAAGGTGGCTCAGTGGTAGAGTGCTTGCCTTGTGTGCATGAGGTCCTGGATTTGATTCCTCAGCACCACATAAGCAGGAAAAAAAAAAAAAAGTCGGAAGTGGTGCTGTGGCTCAAGTGGTAGTGCTAGCCTTGAGCTGAAGAGCCGAGGGACAGCGCCCAGGCCCAGAGTTCAGGCCCCACAACCAACCAAAAAAAAAAAAAGATAAAAGAATATTGTCTACATCCCTACTGAGTACTGTGGCTGAGGGACTTACCAGGCTATCAGTCATTTCACCAGCAGTTGTCTGTCTGTATAGGGAAGTAATTTTCAGCAGTTATAAAGTTAGAAGTCTGCCTAGTTTATGTTTTCTTTATCTCTGACTAGGTGAAAGAGGCAGACAGCCAACACTGTGAGACAGAACCCCTTATTCAATACCTATTAGGAAATGTATTTCTAGCAGTGCCATATGCCCTTAGCTTTCTTCGTTGTCTTAGCCCATGGGAACTGAGAGGAGTATCATGCCCTTTTGCCATATGTGCCATTATACTGGGATTTGGGGAGATGAGTAAAGAAGTATTGTGTTAGAGTTGTCTAGCTGTATTAACTCTCTGAAACTATTGGCATTTAGTCCTTAGGAACATTGTGTCTTTGTTTTTGTTTTATTTTGGTGGGGCTTGGGGCTTGAACTCTGGGCCTGGGCGCTGTCCCTGTGCTCTTCAGCTCAAGGCAAGTGCTCTATTGCTTGAGCCACAGCACCACTTCCAGTTATCCAGTGGTTTATTGGAGATGAGAGTCTTACGGACTTTCCTGCCTGGGTCCAGCTTGAACCATGATCCTCAGATCTCAGCCTCCTGAGTAGCTAGGATTACAGGCGTGAGCCGCGCCTGGCCTGTGTCTTTATATTTTAGTATCCTATCATCTTTACTTCTAGGGATTAAATGAGTTAGTGTATATAAGGTAATCAGGTGTGGGCCTTGGTATGCAGTGAATGTTGAGTGCATGTTTTGTTTGGTTTTGTTTTTGGGGGGCTTGAAGTCAGGGCTCCTGGTTATTTTTTTTTTTCTCTGCATATGGCTAGCTTTCTGCCATTTGTGCCATACCTCCACTTCTGGCTTTTTGCTGTTTATCTGGAGATAAGTCTTTGGATTTGTCATTCTAGGTTGACTCTCAGATCTCTGCCTCCTGTGTATCTGCGTTTATAGACTTTTAGGTGTGATCCTTTCCAGGAGGAGGCTTTTGGTTGTCTTTTTTTGCATTAATAATACTTCTCACTGAACTTGTTGATATCAGAGGACTGCTTCCAAGCCTTCCTAAAAGCTTAGCCTTGTCCTTCGAATCTTTTTTTTTTTTTTAAAGTTGTACTGGGGTTTGAACTCAGGGCCTTGCAAGCAATTTGAGCCATGCCCTTAACCCTTTTTACTTCAGTTATTTTCAAATAAGGTCTCACATGTATGCCTGGGAAGTCCTGGACCTTGATTCTTCCTATTTATGCTTTCCAAATAGGTAAGATGGTGGCACTTGGTTTAAACTTAAGAGCCTTGTGCTTGCCTGATAGGCAGGCCACTTGAGCCACATTAGTAGCCCCCCTCCAAATCTTAAATTTTCTCAAAACTAAAAACAGGAGATAGACATGGAACATAAAGTTAGACCATGCTGGAAATATCTCGGGCTTTAATTATAAGAAGTAATTCTGTTAAATTTGAAAAATAAGCATTATTATTTGGCAGTTTTAGGTGCTACATAGCTCTCTATCCTTTCTGGAGCAAGACAGGGCCACTTACTCTATACATGATGAGATGCCATCACTGTTCTCACCAAAACTGAACACATGGAACTTCTTAATCTTGAATTTTGAACCTCACAAACTGTGAACTTAGTAAATCTCTTTTTGCTTTATAAGTTAACCTGTCTTAGATACTATGTTATGATAACTAAAAATTTAAACATAGGAAATTAAAAATTTGAAAAATTATGGGTGGAGTTGGTAACCTGCCCATTTAACTGACCATATAGCTTGTACCTACTAAGATTGAGTGGGCTTTCTACTTTCAGATATCCCCATAGTTAAAAAATAGCCAGGTGCCAGTGGCTCATGTAATCCTAGCTACTCAGGAGACTAAGATCTGTAGATCATGGTTCAAAGCCAGTCCGGGCAGGAAACTCCATGAGACTCTTATCTCCAGGAAATCACTAGAAAACCGGAAGTGGTGCTGTGGCTCAAGTGGTAGAGTGCTTGCCTTGAGCTGAAGAGCTCAGGGACAGCACCTAGGCCCAGAGTTCAAGCTCCATGACTGACAAAAAAAAATGTGGCAGAGGGCTAGGAAGGTGGCTCAGTGGTAGAGTGCTTGCCTTGCATGCCTGAGGCCCTGGGTTCGATTCCTCAGCACCACATAAGCAAAAAGAAAAAAGCCGGAAGTGGTGCTGTGGCTCAAGTGGTAGAGTGCTAGCCTTGAGCTGAAGAGCTGAGGGACAGTGCCCAGACCCAGAGTTCAGGCCCACGACCGGAAAAAAGAAAGGCTGAGCATTAGTGGTTCACGATTGTAATTATAGCTACTCAGGAGGCTAAGATCTGAGGATCAAAGCCAGCCTGGGCAGAAAGACCTTGAGACTCTTATCTCCAATTAACCACCTAAAAAATGGAAGTGGAGCTATGGCTCAAATGGTAAAGTGATAGCCTTGAGCAAGAAAGCTCAAGGACAGTACCTATACCCTGAGTTCAAGCTCCAAGACTGACAAGATAAATAAATAGCTAAAAGACTTGTTTTGATCACCATTGAAAGAGAACATAGAATGTGTCTTCACTCCATAGCTAACACCAATCAGTATGACATGGTTGTTGTTGGCCAGCACTGTTTAGGGAGGGAATTTTTCCTGTCAGGCCTGTTCTCCTTGTAAAAACCCTTACCTTCTGCGAGGCCAGACAGAGGCTTTGAAATGGCTTCTGCTTCTTGAAAGCCATGAATCAGGAGATGTAAGGGAGTGAGAGAATACGTTATGGAAGCCCACATCTGCCAGGCTGGTCCTCCTTTCTCCTCAGGTTGGTCAAGGGAAGGGCGGTGAAGATCCTCTTACAATGGCTCTTGGGACACTGAAGCAGTGCTGAAAAATGTGACATACATGCTATGTAACCACGAGGGGTTCTAGGCATCAGCTGCCCATTGTCTGCAAGGCCAGGACCCATAAGCTTACAACATATGGTACCTGATATGGAGCTCTGATTCTCTTGGCTGCATCTCATCAGGCTTTAGAGCTTCAGCTTATAGGCAGTTGGTCAGGGGAAGACCTTGGAAACCTTGTGGGTACTTCTCAACCCAGCTTCCAGTGCAGGCCAGCTACATGGAGCAAACTATGATACAATGGGCAGGACAGTTCCTCTGGACAATAGGAAGCTCATAGCAGGAGACCACTGAGAAGGAACTATCCCACTGTCTAGCCTCATGAGCCAGGGGCCCAGCCTTAGAGCTCTCTGCTTTCATGACAGAGATCTCTTCCACCCTATAGCCTTCTTTGGCTGGTCTAAAAAGTCTAAAGCGGAGCTGGGAAGGTGGCTCAGTGGTAGAGCACTTGCCTTGCATGCCTGAGGCCCTGGGTTCGATTCCTCAGCACCACATAAGCAAAAAGAAAAAAATCCCTCCTCTTAGTCTGTGGGCAGGTGCCTCCACTGAGCTGCAGCCCACGCTGACCACCAAGTAGAGTAGCTAAAAACCATGGGCCGGGAAGTTGGCTCAGTGGTAGAGCACTTGCCTTGCATGCCCGAGGCCCTGGGTTCGATTCCTCAGCACCACATAAGCAAAAGGAAAAAAGCTGGAAGTGGTGCTGTGGCTCAAGTGGTAGAGCGCTAGCCTTGAGCTGAAGAGCTGAGGGACAGCGCCCAGGCCCAGAGTTCAGGCCCCACAACCAGACCCAAAAAAAAAAAAAAAGTCTAAAGCTTTACTTTACTCACTTGTTCTGCAGCTCCTAATCTTCAGGGTTGGAGTGTTTATAGCACTTTTCTTCTTCATAGCCCAAAGTTTCAGTCAGCTTTACAGGAAGGAGCTGAAAGTACAGGCAGCAGGATAGTAGAGGGCCCAAGAGGAAACCCTGTTTCTAGTGAATATAGGTAGCCACATTTACTGGGCTGGTCCATGAGGATGGTGCAAGTGTATGGAGGCAGGATCAGGACACAACATAGAAATGGAGTTTCTAGAAGCAGGAAGGACTTAAGGAGCCCATGGGAGACTTGACTGGATATATGCTCTGTTTCTGAGCCAACCTGCAGCTAGGACAGGCTAAGGGACTGGCAAGGGCTACTTTGCAGAAGACCCAGAGAACAGATAGGAAGGGATGGATTCCATAGGTTGCTGAAGGAGAGGGTCTAGCAGAGGCTGCCCAGCTGGCATCACATGGTATGATTATACTCAATGTCCCCCATTGTGCATATAC
The DNA here is from genome assembly GCF_019054845.1 of Dipodomys spectabilis. NCBI lineage: Eukaryota > Metazoa > Chordata > Mammalia > Rodentia > Heteromyidae > Dipodomys > Dipodomys spectabilis. The sequence continues at coordinate 2,584,531 of NW_024871037.1, forward strand.
CAGACCATGGCAGGCAGTTGCAGAGCAGATTATGGGCCTAACAACAGATCCTATGTACGATGGAGTATCAACTCAGATTGGCTAGCACTAAGCCCAGATACTGGATATAGTCCAAGATCATCCTGGGAAGCTAGCTGCCATTAATGTAGAGGGTGTAGGTCAAGTCATCCTTGAGAACCTCTTGATGAAGTCGTATGGGCAGGTAGTGGTATTAACTAAAGTCTGTTTTCATAGAAGTTAATCTCAGGGACCCAAAAAAATAAAATAAAATAAAGGATCATATATCAATCACTTCCCAGGACCACTGTAAACCCATGTATTCGCATATCCTTAAGACCACCAACCCTGAGATTAACTTCTTTTTTTTTGGGGGGGGGGGGGTCAGGTCATGGGGCCTGAACTCTGGGCCTGGGCATTGTCTCTCAGCTCTTCAGCTGAGGGCTAGCGCTCTCCTACTTGAGCCACAACGCCACTTCCGGCTTTTTTCTTTTTGTTTATGTGGTGCTGAGGAATCGAACCCAGGGCCTCATGCATGCAAGGCAAGCACTCTACCACTGAGCCACCTTCCCAGCCCAGATATATGATCCTTTAAACTTTCAGGTAAAAGGGAACCTAGTAGTTGGGCACTAGTGGCTTATAATTGCAATCTTGAGAGGCTAATATCTGAAGATCACAGTTTAAAGCCAACCTGGGCACGAAAGTCTGTGAAAGTTTTATCTCCAATTAATAACCAAAAAGCAGCAGGCACTGGTGGCTGATGCCTGTAATCCTAGCTACTCAGAAGGCTGAGATCTGAGGATCTCAGTTTGAAGCCAATCTGGGTAAGAAAGTCTATGAGACTTTTACCTCTAGTTAATCACCAAAAATCCCAGAAGTGAAACTATAGCTCAAGTGGTAGAGCATTAGCCTTAAGCAAAAAAGCTGAGACAGCACCCAGGTCCTGAGTTTAAGCCCCAGGACTGGCACACACAAAAAAGGAACCCATGCCATGCTTTCTGAATTCTTTCACTACTTACAGACTTACTATGTATACAACTTTTACATCAGCAGAGAAGCTGTAATTACAAAAGTATACCACTGTACCTTTTTCTAAATAAACTAACTTACGTGTTTGGTACTGGGTCTTGAACTCAGGGCTTGAATGCTGTCCCTTAACTTTACTAGCTCAAAGCTAGGCTCTACCACTTGAGCTACGGCTCTACTTGAGGTTTTTTTGGTAGTTAATTGAAGAATCTCACAGTCTTTCCAGCCTGAGCTGGCTTTGAACTGTGATCCTCAGATCTCAGCCTCCTGAGTAGCTAGGATTACAGATGTGAGCGACTAGCACCTAACCTAAATTTTTTTTAAGTTGTTACTATAATATAGGTGATATAGAGAGGGGTTATAGTTATATAAGTCAGGTAAATGAGTCCATTTCTTTTTGGACAATGTCATCTCTTTTATCACTCCCAGTTTTTCCCTCCCCCACCCACAGGTAATATAGTTCATTTTAAACATAGTGTCTATAGAATACCACTGCTGCATTTGTTCATCCTTTATTTCTCCATTTCCATGATTAGACTAGATTCAGATAATGCATATTAGGCAATAATACTACAGGAATGATGTTGTATTTTTCCAATGAATCATCAGCTGGAGTATTCCATAGCATTCAATTATAATTGTTGATGAACTGTTGGGCTTGAACTCAGGGCCTGGACAGTGTCCTCGAGCTCTTTTGCTCAAGGCTAGAACTCTACCACTTGAGCCACAGTATCACTTCCAGGTTTTGAGTGGTTAATTGGAAACAACAGTCTCACAGGGTCTTTTCTACCCAGCTGGCTTCAAGCTACCATCCTTAGATCTCAGCCTCCTGAGTAGTTAGGATTACAGGCATGAGCCACTTGTGTCTGGCTCATAACATTCAATTTGACTTTTTGGTTAAGGTGACAATTATCAGGTTTCTCTATAGTAAAGACACCTCTTTCTCTCTTTTTCTCTCTTCTCCCCCTCCCTCTCCTCTTCCTCTCTCTCTTTCTCTCTCTCCCCCTCTCTGTTTGTTTGTTGTTGTTTTGTTGGTCGTGGGGCCTGAACTCTGGGCCTGGGCACTTTCCCTCAGCTCTTCAGCTTAAGGCTAGCACTCTACCACTTGAGCCACAGCGCCACTTCCAGGTTTTTCTGCTTATGTGGTGCTGAGAAATCGAACCCAGGGCCTCATGCATGCAAGCCAAGCACTCTACCACTGAGCCACCTTCCCAGCCCATCCCTCTCTGTTTTGCCTGGCCTGGGCACTGTGTCCCTGAGCTTCTTTTGCTCAAGGCTAGCACTCTACCACTTGAGCCACAGCACCACTTCCGGCTTATTCTGTTTATGTGGTATGAAGAATGGAATTCCAGGGCTTCATGTATGCTAGGCAAACACTCTACCACTAAGCCACATTCCCAGCCTCCCTTATTTCTTTATATCAGTACATCTAATAGAATTCTATTTTAGAGGGTATATTATTATCTTTGATAAATTATCCTCAATTTGGCTGTTGGGAGCCACTGTATCCTTTTACCTCCATTTGTTTATTTTTCTCAGAGCATTTCCTTGTTCTCAAGCCCTACAAGGTGTTCAGGCTCATCTATAACTCTCTCTATTCTAGCCCTTGGAGTCAACCATTTTCCTAAAACCCCAGGTTTTGGTTTTTGTTTTTTCGGTTTTGGGGCTTGAACTCTGAGCTTGGGCACTTTCCCTGTACTCTTCAGGTCAAGGCTAGCACTCTACTGCTTGTGCCACAGCACCACTTCCAGTTTTCTAGTGGTTTATTGGAAATAAGAGTCTCACGGAGTTTCCTGCCTGGCTAGTTTTTTGTTTTTTTTTTAAATAGTTACGCGGCTTGAACTCAGAGCCTGGGTACTGTCCTTGGGCTCTTTTGCTCAAGGCTAGCGCTCTATCACCTTGAACCACAGTTTTCTAGTGGTTTATTGGATATGAGTCTCAAGGGAGGCCGGTGCCAGTGGCTCACACCTGTAATCCTAGCTACTCAGGAGGCTGAGATGTGAGGATTGTGGGAAGCAAGCCTCTGAGACTCTTCTTGTATCTAGCTAGCCCATGAGACTCTTCTTGTATCTGGCTTCCAATTAGCCACTCATAAACTGTAAACTGGAAGTGCTGTCTTTCAAGTGGTAGAACGCTGGCCTTGAGCAAAAAGAGGCTCAGGGACAATGCCCTCAAGGGAACTCTTCAGCCTGGGTTGGTCTCGAACTGCAATCCTCAGATCTCAGTACCCCCCCCCCCCCCCCCCAGTAGCTAGGATTGTAGGCATGAGCCACTGGCACCCAGGAAAATCCTAGATTTTTAAAATAGAGGAATATATATTAAAGACCTTGATTTCATGGTAACTTTTTTTTTTGGTCCTTCGTGGGGCTTGAACTCTGGGCTTGGGCCCTGTCCCTGAGCTCTTTAGCTCAAGACAAGCGCGTTCTACTGCTTGAGCCACAGTGCCACTTCCTGTTTTCTAATGGTTTATTGGAGATAAGAGTCTCACAGACTTTCCCGCCCGGGCTGGCTTTGAACTGCGATCCTCAGATCTCAGCCTCCTGAGTAGTTAGGATTACAGGCGTGAGCCACTGGCGCCTGGCTTCATGGTAACTTTAATTCCAATCAAATATCATAGGGTTCATTATGGTATTCAAGTTACTTCATCCTACTGCACTTCCGTGTGATTATCTTATTCATTGTACTGAGCCACCCTTCTATACTCAGTCTCTGTAACCTTGACTCTTCCTGGTACCTCATATGAATGGAATCATGTATTTGTCAAATTGTGTTTGGAATATTTTATTCAGCATAATGTTTTCAGGGCTCATCCATTTTGTACCATGTGTCGGATTTCCTTCCTTTTTTAAAAGTTTAATAGGATTAATATTCTAGTGTATAAATAGGCTACATTTTGTTTTCCAGTCACACATTGATGGATACTTTGGTTGTTTCCATCACCTTTTGGCTGTTGTAAATAGTATTGCTATAAGCATGGATGTAGAAATTTCATGTAAGTATATTTGCAGGAGTGGAATTGTTATATGTGATTTTTCTTTTTCTTTTTTTGGTTGGTCATGGGTCTTGAACTCTGGGCCTGGTTGCTGTCCCTGAGCTCTTCAGCTCAAGGCAAGCATTCTACCATGTGAGCCACAGTGCCACTTCCAGTTTTCTGGTGGTTTATTGGAGATAAAAGTCTCACGGACTTTTCTGCGTAGGCAGGCTTTGAACCGAGATCCTCAGATTTCAGCTTCCTCAGTAGCTAGGATTATAGGCGTGATTGTTATGTGTAATTTTTCAAGGTGCTTTGTGTTCTTTTTTATAGTTGTGGAATATTCTACCATGTGATTTGCCTTTTTTGTGCTTGATATTTTTTGGATAGGATTTCATATATACAAATACAGGACTTTGTACCTGTTCGCTCATTATCCTTTTTGCTCATTTCTAAGCTCTAATAACATAGAGTTCTTTGACTTCCGTTGGTGCCAATATAAATTGAAATCACAGTAGCTATATTCTTTTCCCTAAATTTATATTTAGTACTTTTTAAAAAAGACATCCTGTTTTCTGTGACTTCAGTGTGTTCATTTTCATTACTATATAGTTTTCCAATTTAAAACTATTTCACAGTTTCTTTATTAGTTCACTCTTTTTGGGCATGTGGTTTTTTTTCCATTTAGGACTATTTCAAAGTTGTTAGTTTTCTTAGCTGTTAGGTATGCTCAGTTTCTGTTCAGTATACATATATGAGTAACCAATAAATTTACTCATATGTAATCTTCAATATGTGAAGCTTCAATATGTCCTGGACTAGCTAAACCTTTATTGATTGCTGATTTAGTATTTGTTAGTTCCTTCTACTGTGTTGATATATTTCCTAGTGCAAGTATCCAGGCCACAGCAGTAATTAATATTATACTTATCATTTACGTATATGAAATTAATTGACAATATTAACATTTGACTATTATCTTGTCTATTCATCTGTGAATGTTTATTCCTTCAAGGCTTTTCACATTTTTTGGCCATCTTCTTATTGGTTAAAATGAACGTTCTCTATAAGCAATAGTATCTGTAGTAGGGAACAGAGTTTTGGATAAGAATTTGTGTGTAGGGGCTGGGAAGGTGGCTCAGTGGTAGAGCGCTTGCCTTGCATGCATGAGGCCCTGGGTTTGATTGCTCAGAACCACATAAGCAAAAAGAAAAAAGCCGGAAGTGACGCTGTGGCTCAAGTGGTAGAGTGCTAGCCTTGAGCTGAAGAGCTGAGGGACAGCGCCCAGGCCCAGAGTTCAGGCCCACAACTGGACCCCCCCCCCAAAAAAAAAAAAAAAAAAATTTGTGTGTAATAGTGAGACAGAATTTTCTACTGCTGCTTGTGATGATCAGAGACCACATAGTCCTTTTGACCCAGCAGCAGGTATAGACCAGTGAGTTTATAGCTCTATAGCAATCAGTGCCTGGTTAATATTGCAGTTTAGTGGCAGCCAGTATTCCAGCTCCACTACCACTGGTGCTGAGCTTTTTCAGGTTCTTATTTCAGGAATTAAATGAACAAAGTTCATGATATGGAAGATGAGTATGAAGAGCTCATTCTAGATAACTTCAAAAGAGAAGTATGTAGCTCAATGGTCACTGCTGCCACTTTTCTCTGTTCATTCTGTGGTCTCTCCTATGTTCTGTCCGTGAGTCATCCATCCTTTCTTGGCTCTCTGTGTCATCTGCTTCTCTGTCTCTGTGCTCTGGTAAATCTGAATCTTACATAATGGAATATGCTGTGGTTGGTTGCTCCTGTTATGCTTTTTTTTTTTTCTTCAGTTGTGAATTTTTAACTCTGGGCCTGAGTGCTGTCCCTGAGCTCTTGAGCTCAAGGCTAGTGCTTTACCACTTCAGCCATAGCACCACTTCCAGTTTTTTGGTGGTTTATTGGAGATAAGAGTCTTGTGGACTTTGAACAATGATCCTCAGATCTCAGCCTACTTAGTAGCTAGGATTACAGTATGAGCCAACGGTACCCTGGTTCTTGTTAGGCCTTTTTTTTTTTTTTGTCAGTCGTGGGGCTTGAACTCTGGGCTTGGGAACCGTCCCTCAGCTCTTCAGCTCAAGGCTAGCACTCTGCCACTTGAGCCACAGTGCCACTTCCAGTTTTCTAGTGGTTTATTGGAGATAAGAATCTCATAGACTTTCCTGCCCGGTCTGGCTTTGAACTGTGATCCTCAGATCTCAGCCTCCTGAGTAGCTAGGAATACAGGCGTGAGCTACCAGCACCCAGCTTGTTAGGCATTTTTGAAGGTAATGCTTTATTGGTCAGATCGCACAATGTTTTGATTGGTTGTTATTCCTAATCTGATCCCTCTTGAGTTAGGGAGAGGCAGAAGCAAATTCTGTTACAGTTGTTTCTTGTATCTGGTTTCAGCCTACTAGGCCAAGATGCTGCCCAGGAGCCCTAGCTCCTTACTCTTTCAATAGCTGGCTTCAAACTAATTCCTCAGATCTCAGCTTTCTGATTCGCTAGGATAACATGCAAGAGCCGCTGGTACCTGGCTCATCCATGATTGCTTATGGTAGTTCTGTGATCATTATGTACCCAAGTCTCTTTCAGCCTGATAGTCCTGTTTTGTTGTCCAAGATAGCCACTTTACTATCACTTGTTTTGTCTTGCTAATGGAAAATCAGTGGGATGAAAATGAGCCCTGAGGCTGGGAAGGTGGCTCAGTGGTAGAGTGCTTGCCTTGCATGCATGAGGCCCTGGGTTTGATTCCTCAGCACCACATAAGCAGAAAAAGCCAGAAATGGGGCTGTGGCTCAAGTAGTAGAGCGTTAGCCTTGAGCTGAAGAGCTGAGGGACAGCGCCCAGGCCCAGTTTATGGCCAACGACCGGACTCAAAAAAAAAAGAAAGAAAGAAAATGAACCCTTTTTAAGGTTACTTTTAGCATAAGTCCACTTCATTAAGATTTAGTCATGTCAGCTGAGCACTAGTAGCTCATGCCTATAATCCTAGCTACTCAGGAAATTAAGATCTGAGGATTTAGCTTCAAAACCAGACTAGGCAGAAAAGTCCATATGACTCTGTTGCCAATTAACCATTGGTAAGAGGAGAAAAAGGCTGAGTGGAAGTATGGCTTAGGGGATAGAATGCCAGCTGAGAATAAAAAGGCTGAGTGAGAGTACAAGGCACTGAGGTCAAGCCCTGCTACTGGCACTGCCCGCCACCCCCCCCCCCAAAAAAATTAATCTTGTCTACACTAAGCTGTAAGAAGGGAAGAAAATAACTTCTTTATTCTAGGCTAGCTATGTGCTTAGTTAAAAGTCAGGGATTAGAGCCCAGCGTTGCTGCTTACACCTATCATCCTAGCTACTCAGAAGGCTGAGATCTGAGGATCACCGTTCAAAGCCAGCCCAGGCAGGAAAGTCCAGTGAGACTCTTATCTCCAATACACCACTAGAAAACCTGAAGTGGTGCTGTGGCTCAAGTGGTAGAGCGCTTGCCTTGAGCTGAAGAGCACAGGGACAGTGCGCAAGCCCAGAGTTCAAGCCCCACAACCAACAACAACACAAAAGTCAGGGATTTTCTCCCAAGGAGAAGTAAACAAATAATTATTTCTATTTTTTTTTTTTTGTCACTGTGAAAACTACTTCAATTTCACCTTATTTTTAAATTTTTTAAAAATTGAGATTAAGTGATTACATAAATTTCACAAATTTCACAGTATTGTGGGATAGTGATACTTACAGTCACAAACACATCTTAACTTCACAAGGCAAATTGTCGTTATCATAGTCTAAAGATTATGAATTCTGTAAACTTTGACAAGATTACTATTTCTTGCAAATCAGGGATATGTACATTTCTTTCTTTTTGCTTAGTGTAAGTTGTTCCCTCTTTCTCTCTCATCAAATAATTATTTCCCTCTCATCAAATAATTACTTCTAAATTAAGAGCCATATGGCTCATCAAATACTGCTTTATAATATAGACTAAGTTTAGCATATCTTTTTTTTTTTATTTTTTTATTTTTGCTTATGTGGTGCTGAGGAATCGAACCCAAGGCCTCTGGCATGCAAGGCAAGCGCTCTACCACTGAGCCAACTTCCCAGCCCCAGTTTAGCATATCTTAAATGTAAAAGCCTACCTTCATTTTTATCAGGCTGGATATGATAATTCTGTGTGTTATTTGCATGTAAGAATGAGTTGACCAACTAGACACGGGTGGCTTGCGCCTGTAATCCTAACTACTCTGGTGGCTGAAATCTGAGGATGATGGTTCAAAGCCAACTCAGGCAGGAAAGTCCGTGAGACTCTTATCTCCAATAAACCACTTAGAAAACCAGAAGTGGTTCTGTGGCTCCAGTGGTAGAGCATTAGCCTTGAGCTGAAGAGCTGAGGGACAGTGCCCAGGCCCAGAGTTCAAGCCCCTTGACCGACCAAAAAAAAAAAATGAGTTTATCAAAAAGAGTTAAGAACCCAACCTTTTTAAGTAGTCCTTTTATGACTTGAACCTTCTGTTCTTAGGCTTACAGGGTCTGACTGATACTGTATCTATAACTTGTTTAGGAAAAAGAATGGTGGGTAGCAACCTCACTAAAATGTTGATTGAATGATACTATGTTCTGAAGTCTGGTAGCTCTACATTTTATTCCTTTTTTCAGGATATTGTTTCTGCAGAGAGTAAATCAGCAGAGCTTTCTAAGCATCTAGGCAAGAATATTGGAGCAAGAGGGGCCAAATAGAGGCATCTTTCAAGAAAGCCAAGGTTCTTCAGTGGGAGGTAGTAAAGAACCAACAGAAATAATGTCTCAGTCACAACTCAGTGGTGGGGTGTTTGCCTAATGTACATGAGGCCTTGGGTTCCATTCCCAGAACAGCAGAAAAAGAAAATACGAAGAGAAAATATGCTAAGCTTCAGTGGTGAAATTATAATAATAGCTAAGAATAGCTGCTGGTTTTTAGGGATTCCTAAAAAGTACTATGTAGCCTTTGTGGTAAATATAGCCTAGTCTGTTCAGTGTCACAGGACTTGTGGGCCTCACAATGCTACATTGGCTCCAATGTTCCTCAGCACCTCCCATAGTTAGCTCTAGAATAAAAGGAAATATTTTAATTAATTATTTAATAAATAAAGTTAAAAATCTTTGCATTTTCACATTGTTTCATAAACTTCCTTCCCCCCCCCTTCATCTACCTTGACCTGGTTTATTAGAGACCTAGATGATAAAGCATACCTACATGTTGGATTTAAAAATCTACCTTTTCTTTTCTTTTTGTGGAAGAGGGGGTATTGTCAGTCGTGGGGTTTGAACTTAGGACCTGAGTGTAGTCCCTGAGCTTTTCTGTGCAAAGCGAGTGCTCTACCACTTTGAGCAACAGCTCCACTTCCAGTTTTCTGGTGGTTGATTTGAGATGAGTCTCCTGGACTTTTCCTGCCTAGCCTGGCTTTAAACTGCAGATCGTAGCCTTCTGAGTAGCTAAGATTAAAGGCGTGAACCACCAGCACCTGGCTAAAATCTTACCTTTTCTAGAAGAAAAAAGTCAGCTAAACAAGTTACCTCAGAATTTTAAGAGATAATACATTTTTAAGAATTTTATAGAGATGATACATACGAAGTGCTCTTTGTGTGTGTGTGTGTGGGTGGGTGGGTGGGAGGAGTTTTGTCCTGCCATAGGAGAAAGCCTCTTTTTTTATCTGGAACTAAAAACCCTGCAGTCCTCAGAATTATTTTAACTGAGACAGTTGTTAGGAAAGAACAAGTTGGACCGGGTGCTGGTGGCTCACACCTGTAACCCTAGTTACTGAGATCTGAGGATCATGGTTCAAAGCCAGCCCAGGCAGGAAAAGCTGTGAAACTCTTATCTCAAATTAACCACCAGTAAACTGGAAGTGGAGCTGTGGCTCTAGTAGTAGAGCCCTCGCCTTGATCTGAAAAGCGCCCAGGCCCAGAGTTCAAGCCCCATGACCAACAACAACAACAAAAAAAACAGTTGGGGCTGGGAAGGTGGCTCAGTGGTAGAGCACTTGCCTTGCATGCATGAGGCCCTGGGTTCCATTCCTTAGCACCACATAAGCAAAAAGAAAAAAGCCGGAAGTGGCGCTGTGGCTCAAGTGGTAGAGTGGTAACCCTGAGCTGAAGAGCTGAGGGACAGCGCCCAGGCCTAGAGTTCAGGCCCCACGACTGGACCCAAAAAACAAAAACAAAAAAAAAAGTTGGAGCATCTTTGGGGATACTCTGCTCACACAGGGCATCCTAGGAAGTTGTTTTCCCCAGGATTAATTTTATCATGCCCAAACACTCATGGAAGTGGGCCCAGTTACTATTTAAGCGGGCAGTAGACCTTGTTGTCATCCATGTACTGGTTTTGCTAGCATTCAGAAGCAAGAATTGAGGATCCTGAAGACTTCTACTCATATTTCAAAGGAAGGCCTAGAAGGCCAGGCAGTTTGTGGCAGGGAGAGCATCTCTGCACAGTCCCCGTAAGGTGATTATGAACTATGAGGGTAAAGCTGAAGCTGCTGTAGAGATTCCAGAATGTTAGAAATGTGAAAAGTGTACAAATGTCTGACAGGAAATGCTGTAGGCAATGAATGGAATTATCCTAATGGACAGGCTATGTGATCATCTGTTTACTCTGAGACATTGTAAATTGGTAGTACGATAACTTGTTTTTTATTTTATTGGCGCTCACAGATAAAAGCTCTCTTGAGTCTCAGATTTTGAACCTAGGCTTTTGAACAGTGTTGGAATGGTTTAGCATTATGGGTTATATTGCAAGTAGACTAAATGCATTTTTCATGATAAGATGGACAGGAACCTTTTGGGGACTAGGGATGGAATCTAAAGAGGTATGTTTGGTGTCAGGTTGATAAGGGATGAGTTTGTGATGATTAATCTTAATTTTCAACTTTATTTGATTAAGAAAATGCTTAGAAATTAGTAAAACACATTGCTGGTGTGTTGTCTTTCAGGGGATCATGAGGGCCAGGACCTAGTGAATAGACTGATCCCTTGATGGATTCATGGTTTGATGTCATTATTAGGAGATGGAAAACAAGTAGAAAGTGATGTTAGCATGCCCTCCATCTCAGGTCCTCAGCCCCTCCCATAAAACCAGTTGATCTGACCAGGTCTAACTGCAGCTGGCCTTCAGCCCTGGCTTTTCCTCCCACTTCACTTCCTGGATCCATGTTTTACCCCGGAGACCCCAACTGCATCAGGGCAGTGCTGCCTAACTGTAACTGTTACAATCAGAAAACTGCCTCAGCTATGTGCCATCTTTAGCTTTTAGGTGAGCATACATACAGATGACTCCCCATACTTCTGGACCCTAGTCCCCCTGACTATAAATTTGACCTTGAACAAAGGACAGATGCCATTTATCCGTCTTCCGTGGGGGAGATGCTATTGTCAGCCTCCGATGGCAAATGGATTCCTTTTCCTGTAGGTGACTGTCCATGTGGTTTTCTGGAATAGGTGCTTTCAGGTGAAGCCTACTTTAAAGAAGAGGAAGCTGAGCACTGGTGGCTCAAACCTGTAATCCTAGCTACTCAGGAGGCTGAGATCATGGTTCAAAGCCAGCCTGGTCAGGAAAGTCCATAAGACTCTTATCTCCAATTAACCACCAGAAAATTGGGAGTGGCACTGTGGCTCAAGTAGTAGAGCGCTAGCCTTGAGCTGAAGAGCTGAGGGACAGCACCCAGGCACATAGTTCAAGCCCCACGACCAACCAGGGGGAAATAAAAAAGGAGGAAGATGATGAGTGCCATTGTCTCATGCTTGTAATTCTAGCTGCTTAGGAGGCTAAGATCAAGGATCATGGTTTGAAGCCAGCCAAGCAGGAAAGTTGGTGAGTCTCTTATCTCCAGCTAACCACCAAAAAACCAGGAGGGGAGTTGTGGTTCAAGTGGTAGAGTGCTAGCCTTGAGTGGCAAAGCTAAGGGACGGTACCCAAGCCCTGAGTTTAAGCCACCAATACCAGCATACACACTTACACATGCTGCATATTATTTTTGTTCATTAGCACAACGCCTAAAGTAATTGTAGAGACTTTAAGAGCAGAAAGACTACCTTTAGCAGGTTAGTTTGATGGATTAGCAATGGTATCAAGAAGCAAGCCTCTGCTAGCAGTCTAAAAACTCGCTGTGGGTACATTGCCTGTGTGTGTGTGTGTGTGTGTGTGTGTGTGTGTGTGTGTGTGTGTGTGTGTGTGTGTGTGTGTGTGTGTGTGTGTGTGTGTGTGTGTGTGTGTGTGTGTGTGTGTGTGTGTGTGTACATGGCATGTATGCATGCATGTTTGCCTGGGTGCATGTGTACAAGCACCAGTCCTGGGACTTGAACTCAGAGACTGGTTGTTATCCCTGAGCTGCTTGCTTGCTTGCTTGCTTTTTTTTTTGTTGTTGTTGGGTATGGAGCTTGAACTCTCCGCCTGGGCATTGTCCCTCAGCTCTTCAGCTCAAGGCGAGGGCTCTACCACTTGAGCCACAGTGCCACTTCTGGTTTTCTGGTGGTTTATTGGAGGTAAGTATCTCATGGACTTCCTGCCTGGGCTGGCTTTGAATTGAGATTCTCAGATCTTAGCCTCCTGAGTAGCTAGGATGACAGGTGTGAGCCACCAGCACCTGGCTTTTCCCTGAGATTTTTTTGTTCAAGACTAGTGTTCTACCACTTGAGCCACAGCTCCACTTCTATCCTTTTTTGGTAGTTAATTGAAAGTAATAGTCTCACTGATTTTCCTGCCTGGGCTGGCTTTGAACTGCAGTCTTCAGATTTCAGCTTCCTGAGCAGCCAAGATTTCAGCTATGAGCCATCAGTGCCTGGTTCTATGAATTTCTTTAGTTTTTCTCTTGTTCCTTTGAACTTTTTGTTTTTGTTTTTGTTTTGGTCATCGTGGGTCTTGAACTTTAGGCCTGGGCACTGTCCCTGAGCTCTTCAGCTCAAGGCTAGTGCTCTACCACTTGAGCCACAGCGCCACTTCCAGCTTTCCCTGTTTATGTGGTGCTGAGGATCGAACTCATTCGTGTGAGGCAAGCACTCTACCGCTGAGCTACCCTTCCAGCCCTTTGAACATCTTTTCATCAGAATATATTTCTTTGGTTTTACAAAGATAATGAATTGGCTGATATCTAGAAGTTTTAAAAAAGGCAGTTTTATGAAAAGAAATCTGACTTTTATCCAGTATATATTGCTAACCCTGTAATCTTGGGCCAGACATTCCATGTATCCAGACATACTTTTCTGTTTGTAAATAGGTTTTATATGTGCCCTACTTGTGAGGATCAGTACTAGTTTTCAGCCACCAATAATCTGATTCTCCCATCCTGTTTGGAAGAACATTAACCAAGAGTGACTGCCAATTTTTCAGTGTGTTATAGTCACAAAGCTTGTATACTTCTTTCCCTGTCCGTTGAGCCTGTCTTTTGTGCTTTAAATGAGAAAGTCTATTAGGTCACATAACACTCATATCCTTAATACATAGTGAGCTTGTGTTGACAATCTTCAGCAAAAATGCAAAGAAGAGTTCTTTCCTTTCGATTTGTTCTTGTACCTCCTGGTACCTTGCTTCAAGTGGAACATATGGTAGAGTCTTAACTCTACCATATATACCTTCAGGAGTATATACCTTCAGACTCAGTTTGCTCTGCTGTGGTGTTCCTGGGTCAGAGAATAAAGACTTGCTTTGCCATTCTGAAGTACAAATTATAGCTTTTTGCAGCTTTACATTAAGACACTTCGAGATGTATGTAGGAGTGTCTTATATGGGCTTTGGGCTAGAGAGGACTTTAGCATGTTTTAGTCTAATTTAAACTTAATATGACAGTGCTGGAAAGGTTTTTACTTTCGAATATATGATGCCTCTTTTAGTCAGACTTACAGCTTTCATGGTACCTTTGCTTTAGTAGCTTAATAATCTGATATTTCAAGTGATGATAGATTTTTTTTCTTTTTTCCTTTTTGTACTGAGGTTTGAACTTAGGGTCTTGTACTTGTGCTTTATTTATTGAGTCATGCCTCCAGCTCTGATGAATAAACATCTAGTAGATGAAGATGGTGGATAATAGACAATTAAGCACGGGCAGCCGCTCAAAGTGATTGCATCATTCTATCTGTTTGTTAATTCTTTTCCCCACAGGTTACTTCCCTAGGGGACACTGGCATATCTCTGTTGAGTGAAATCTGGAGAAAAGACATAGCAGGGATGGGGAGGGATTGAGTATATGTATGTCATGCCTATGTTTGGTATGTCTTGGCTGAGCTGGGCGCCAGTGGCTCGTGCCTATAGTCCTTGCTCCTCAGTAAGCTGAGATATAAGTATTGAAGTTTGAAGCCAGTTCATGCAGGAAGTGGAGCTGTGGCTAAAGTGGAAGAGTGCCAGCCTTGAGTGAAAAAACTCAGCACCCAGCCCTGAGTTCAAGACCTAGTACCTGCCTATCTAGGCTATCTGTGTTTTATGACAGCTGGGAATCAAATCATAGATAAACCTGATTATTCATATTTTTCCTGTGACTGTTTATTCTTACTAGAACACTTGACTGTTAAGACTATTTTATATTCTTTAGCTGTAATCACTGGCTGCCTAATGTGTAATGATGCGCAGATTGAAAAGAAAAACTACATGAATTGTAGGAGACTATAAGAATAAAAAATCATTGCCTTTTTGGGCTGGGAAAGTAGCTCGATGGTAGAGTGCTTGCCTTGCATGCATGAGGCCCTGGGTCTTATTCCTCAGCACCACATAAGCAGAAGAAGCTGGAAGTGGCACTGTGGTTCAAGTGATAGAGTGCTAGCCTTGGGCTGAAGAGCTGAGGGACAGCGCCCAGGTCTAGAGTTTGGGCCCCATGACTGACCCCCTCCCCCCCCAAAAAAATCATTGCCTTTTTGTAATACATGAGATGGAGATAATCTTAAAGTTGACATGCCCATGGAGACTTCTGGCAGGGAGAGTTCCCTACACTTGACAAAAGGTCATCCATCTTCTAGAACAGCCTATTTGTTTTCTGAGAGTATAATGGAATTTCTGAACCTACTGATGCCTCCAAGTGATGAAATTAGCATTTGCAACTGAAATAAGTAGTAGTGCCTTGTCCTGGTGACTACTGTTCAAAGGAGCTCCTTCCAGAGCCACTGTGTGCTAAGCATTCTGGTCCTCTGGGATGGTTAGTTTTATTTAGTTTTTGTTGTTGTTGTTGTTGTTCAGGCAACAAGAGTATATTAAGCTCCTTTTCTGTAATGTTGATAATAAAAGGCCAGCAAAACATAACCTGGACTTTTAAGAACTGGACCATCAATTTGATAACTGACATAAAGCACTGTCATTAAGATAAAATTGCTGGGCTGGGCAGGTGGCTTAGTGGTCGAGCGCTTGCCTTGCATGCATGAGGCTCTGGGTTCGATTCCTCAGCACCACATAAGCAAAAAGAAAAAAGCCGGAAGTGGCGCTGTGGCTCAAGTGGTAGAGCGCTAGCCTTGAGCTGAAGAGCTGAGGGACAGCGCCCAGGACCAGAGTTCAGGCCCCACGACCGGACCCCCCCACCCTCCCCCCCCAAAAAAAAGATAAAATTGCTAGTCATGTAATGGTGGCTCACATCTGTAATCCTAGCTGCTCAGGAGGCTGAGATGTGAGGATTGTGGTTTAAAGCCAGCCTGGGCAAGAAAGTCTGTGAGACTTATCTCCAATTAACCACTGGAAGTAGCACTGTGGCTCAAAGTGGTAGAACACTATTCTAAACAAAAGAGCTCAGGGACAGTGTCCAGGCCCTGAGTTCAAGCCCTATAACCCAACAACAACAACAAAGATCAAAGTTTTTGATGTGTGCTGACCATTACCTCTGAAAGCTTAGTCTTTAGAAGATTAAAGTGTGCTAAGAAATGTTCCCATTTGGCCAGTAAGGTGAAGTGATCCCTGCTGATGCTAGTCCTTTCATTATTTAGGACTTGAAATAGCATGTATTAAGCTCTCATATTCCCATGTTAAACAGAATGTCATGATATTTTTTTTTGTTGTTTTTATTTTCATTTTTGACAGTACCTAGGTTTTAACTTTTATTTTCATTTTTGACAATACCTAGGTTTTAACTCTGGTCCTCACACTGAGGCACCTTGAATACACCCCCAGTTCTTTGTTTTGCTTTTTTGTTATTTTTGCCTAGGAACAGATATGTGTCACCATGCTAAGCTTTTTACATGGTTTAATTTATGTAAATCTTTACAAGTTCCTTAAGAGGTAGGTGCTTTTAATCCCACTTTATGTATGAGAATACTTTATAAGGCAAAGAGGTTAAAAAACCTTTGCTAGGGAACCTAGCCCAGAGTCCATGTTTTGTTTTAGACAGAGTTTCACAGGGTAGCCTAAACTGCCCTCAAACTCATAATCCTCCTGCCTCTACCTCCAGAGTGCTGAGAGAGTCCACACTCTTAAATGTTGTGATGTGATGTGTCTGGATTCAGAAGGGAGCAGACCGTCTTGACTAACTTCCTGAATGAGTAGAATTTAACAGAGTAATGCTCCCTTGATGCTCCCTACTTGTAATGCTTCTCTCATTCCCGATGGTCTCCTGAGCATCGCCCATCTAATACTGAAAGGACTTAATGAGACCAAGGTCCCTTCTCTCTAGCCACAGGTGGATCCAACTCTGACCTTCACCAGCTGGGTGAGCTAGCCTGTCAGAACATGCTTTGATCATCTGGAAATCAGAAATGTTGTTTCATGGATTTAATTAGGGGGATTCACTATGATAATGTACTTAGCAGTTCTGGCTCTGAGTAAGTGCCTAGTAAATGTTAGCAATTTTATTGTTACTGTCCTGTAGCCTTGAGAGCAAGCCAGGAAATAATTTCTCAGAGACCAGATTCTAACCTAGGTAGGTGGGCAGTTTTTCTTTGTTTTTTAACAAGACAATAATCTTATTCTATGTATTTTTCTTGACTCTTTTGGTGTTAAAAGCAGAGAGGTAAAGCATTATTTGACAGATGTATGGATTCAAGCAAGAAACTGAGGTCCAATTGCAAGGAAATGGCTTGTATAACTCAGTGCCCTGTCTGAGGAGACACAGAGGACCCTAGAGGGCGGAGAATGAACACAGCGCAGGGGCTAGTTCCAGAGTCGCATCTCGGTTAGTTCACTTACAAGTGTGGGTGAGGGTCCCTTGTCAGTAGGCAGATTTTTTTCCCTCTCTACTCCAATACATACCTGCTGGCTTATATTCACTAAAACTTTTTTTTCTTGATGTGAAGTAGAATCTGTGACTTATCCAAAAATAGGCAAAGGAGCTCTGTAACTGCAGACTTATTGAGCCCCTTTCCCCACCTATTCCTATGTCACACTTTCCTAAAGGTTTATTTGCCAGTGGGTTGCTCCTTAGATTTCAGGGATGCTTCATTGTGTAAGCTTAGAGCCAGAGTGGTGATATTGCTGTGACCACCAGTGCTGCCACCAGCCATTCACATTTTTCTGCCATAAGAAAAAAAAAAAAAAATCTGTGAAGCTTTCACCTTCCTTTCTTCCTGTCTTGAGTGTCACACTTTTCTCCTGGTACTTTTGCCATGCAGCCAATGTTTGAAAGAAAATTTTTAGACACTAAGGTTATAGACCTTTCTACTTTTCCAAGGAGACGTGAGTTAGCAATGGAAAAGAAGAAAATGGAGAGGGCTTCTGTGCCTCTGTGCTGCAGAAGAAAGAATTTGCTTCTTGATAGTGTTGGGGAGCCAATTGAGGGACTTGCCAGAACCTAGGAGAATGTACTACACAACTTCTGGAAGAGTGACTGGGCAAGGACACTCTCCAGCCTGCTGGAACCAAGGCTGAAGACTGATTTCACCTTCTCCAACTTCCCTGCCCTAAACTTAAGCTTGCTTTTCCATACTGCCCCAAGTCTGCGGCTTACAACAGTCATTTCCTTTTATTGGTGAATAAGCTCACTCTATAAAATGTTTCATCTTGGGGACTGGAAAGGCTCTCTATGCCTTCCTGTCTCTCCTTATTTTTCTGAGGATTGAGGTTGATGGCTTCTGTCTTCTTCTTTACAGGGAATTCTAATGATCCATGACAAAGAGGTCACCCTCGAGTATGTACCAAGCCCAGATTTTTGGTACTGCAAACGAGTAAGTACCAATTCTTTAAACATCTGAAAAAGAAAAATAAGTAAGTAAATTCATCCATTCATTCATTTTAAAAAGTGATTGGGTGAGGGGGAATAAGCATGACACATTGACAGGTCTTCCATATTTCCAGGAATGCTCCTCATTAGAATACATTATCAAAGGCCAAACTCTCCTTCCTGGTTTACTTAAGTTGAAGTAGAGTTCAGGACAAGGTCATCTTGTTTTTCAGGTGCTGCTAAAGCTATTCAGGGTTCTAAGCCTGAATTTTTCTAGGGGCACATGCCATATTTTTATTGATTATTAAAAGAATAACCATTCCTTGACTTATAACCTCTTCTCAGTTGCTCTTTTTGAGGATGATCATAAAGCAACTGCTATTTGGAAAGATATTTGGAGAGTGGCTGGTTCTATGAGAGTTGTCCTTTTATTTTTGGATGTTCTAAGGTTTCTGAGACTATAGAACTTGGCACCATTGCATTTTACGTCTGTCAAGCTCCATGTTTTAGAATGGTATATATAAAATTTGGGGACTGTACTCTTACTAGAAGTCTAGATTGTGATTATAATGAGTATGAAAACATAATTTCAGTTTTCATTGTTGCAACTTCAGTTAAAAAGACTTCTTATGGGAGAAAGCAAGGGAAGGGGTGACGTTGTCCAAAAAGAAATGCACTTATTACCTGACTTATGTAACTGTAACTCCTCTGTATATCACCTTTATAGTAACAATTTTTAAACAAGAATTATTAAAAATATATAAAGTTTCTGAACCATTATTAAAAATATTAAGAAACCTGAAAAATTCAGTAAAATCTTTAGCTTGAAAGCCAAGTGCTGGTGGCTCACACTTATATTTCTAGCTACTCAGGAAACTGAGAGTTGAGAATGAGATTCAAAGCCAGCCAGAGCAGGCAACTCTGCAAGATCTCTATCTCCAATGAACCAGCAAGAAGCTGAAATTGTAGGCTCAAGTGATAGAGCACAAGCTGTGAGCAGAAAAGGTGAAAGCAAGAGTGCAAGGCTCAGAATTCAAGCCCCAGTATTAGTAGAGGCACCAGAAAAAAAGAACATACAAAAAGAACCTTAGCTTGATATATTTGTTAGTCTCAATAAAATACAACTTGGATTTTCTGATTGTTATTGGCCCAGAGCACTTGTATTTCATAAATATTCCCTTAAAGTTTAGGTTTTTGTTTTTGTGCCAGTCCTGGAGCTTGAAATGAAGGGCTGAGTGCTATCCATTTTGTGCTCAAGGCTAGCACTCTGCCACTTGAGCCACAGTTCCACTTCCAGCCTTTTGGGAGTGACTAATTGGATATAAGCGTCTTAGGAACTTTATTGCCCAAGTTGGCTTCAGATTCTCAGATCTCAGCCTCCTGAATAGCTAAGATTTTCAGGCATGACAACCAGCACTTGGCAACACCTGACACATTTCTGTGTCACTTAGCTTCTTATCCCAGGACTGAGGCCAAAAGGAATAATCTCAAAAAGGAGCTCACAGTGGGGTGGTGGCTCACACTTGTAATTTTAACAGCTCAGGAATATGAGATATGAGGATTGCCCTTCAAAGCCAGCCTGGACAGGGAAGTCTGTAAGACTTTTTTTTTTTTTTTGCCAGTCTTGGCTTGAACTCAGGGCCTGGACACTGTCCAGGGCTAGCACTCTACCAAAGCCCCACTTCTGGCTTTTTCTGTTTATATGGTACTGAGGAATTGAACCCAGGGCTTCATGTATGCTAGACAAGCAGTCTACCACTAAGCTACATTCTCAGCTCCATAAGACTCTTTTTTTTTTTTTTTTTTTTTGTCGGTCGTGGGGCTTGAACTCTGGGCCTGGGCGCTGTCCCTCAGCTCTTCAGCTCAAGGCGAGCGCTCTACCACTTGAGCTACAGCGCCACTTCCGGTTTTCTGGTGGTTTATTGGAGATAGGAGTCTCACGGTCTCTCCTGCCCAGGCTGGCTTTGAACCGCGATCCTCAGATCTCAGCCTCCTGAGTAGCTAGGATTACAGGCGTGAGCCACCAGCGCCCGGCTTCCATAAGACTCTTATCTCCAATTAATCACCAGAAAATTGGAAGTGGCTCTGTAGCTTAAAGAGCGTTAGCCTTGAACAAAAGAACTCTGGGACAGTGCCCAGGCTTTGAGTTCAAGCCCCATGACTGACAAGGGAAAAAAAAGATTGAGACCTCTTGGCCTAAAGGAAAGATCAAGAAGCTCTTTCATACAAGAAGTTTTGTGTTGTTGTTGTTGTTGTTGTTGTTGTTTTAATTGTATTGTCAAGGTGATGTACACAGGGGTTACAATTATATAAATAAGGTAGTTAGTACTTTTCTAACTTGTTACCCTCTCCCTCTTTTTTCTCCCTTTTCGCCTTTCTCCCCTTCAGCCCCTCCCCACAAGCAGTGG
Source organism: Dipodomys spectabilis (assembly GCF_019054845.1). Lineage (NCBI taxonomy): Eukaryota > Metazoa > Chordata > Mammalia > Rodentia > Heteromyidae > Dipodomys > Dipodomys spectabilis. The sequence continues at coordinate 2,605,026 of NW_024871037.1, forward strand.
TCTTAAAGCTTCTACTAAACCTAGTATTGAGTACTATTTACACAAATTCTGTTGACCAAAGCAAGACATATGGCCATAGCTTACTTACAGTGGTGAGGTACCTACACCTATGAAGAGGCTCACTGTCACTTCACAATGGAAAGTACTATGTGTATTATCCACGTATAGAAAAGATAACAGTGAAATAACTGACTAGTGACCATGCTCAAGTTGCATAGCCTCTTTAGACCTCAGTTTCCTCATTTATGAAATGGAAAGATAATAGTGCTTATTTCACTTTTATTAAAATCAACAAGTAATAATATATAAAGTAGATATGAGCTTTGTAAGTATCATATAGCACATGTTATATGCAGTTTAAGCATTAGCCACTGCTCTAGCTATTCTAGCTAGCAAACTATGTGGTCCAAAGTGTCCATTGTTCTGAGTTAGTGAATATCCCCTTCCTTTAGTGTCCTTCACATAGCTATCACATACGTTTTCCTTATTCCTCATTATTAATATTTAAGAAAGGGGTTCATAATTTAGTTCTTCTCAATTCCAGTTAAATAGCAATGGGGAGTTTCATAATCATGGTTTAGGACCATGTTTTAGGTACAGACTAAAACATGACAGTGGTTTTTGAAGCAACGCTATTCTTTAAGACATTTAACAGTCCCATTTCCTGAGTTAAATTTCTTTCTTTATAGACACCTGTTCAAGGCAAAGGCATGATGGGCTGTTCCACAATCCAGATGTTTATCATAAGATAGCTGTTAGTGCTTATTGGATCCTGTCTGCGTTGTTGTTTAAAAAAAGCAGGTTGGGGAAGGGAAAGGATGGTAGGGGAAAAAACAAAGGAGGAGGTAACAATGCTCAGTAGGAAATGTACTCATTACCTTACTCATGTAACTGTAACCCCTCTGTACAGTATCTTTACAATAAAAATATATACTTTTTTTTTTTTTAAAGGAAGGGTATCAGATTCTTTAGATTTTTCAGGGTATCCTAAGCTATAGCTTGTTTCAGTTTTTGGCAAGTGCTACTGTTCTATAGTCACAAAGTTTTTAAAAATGTTCACAGTCAAATTGAACTCTTTCCTTTTTTTCAGTGTAAGGCCAGTACTGGTGGACATCAGTCTTCATGTTCATTCTGCAAGGGTCCAAGAGAAGGTAAGCAGTAGAAGGCATGGGGCTTATCTTACTCATTGAACACGTTTTATTTTTCTGAGTAGCTAGGATTATAGGCATGAGCCCCCAGTGCCCAGCTTCTTCCTTTGTTTTTTGTTAATCAGAGGGCTTGAACTCTGGGCCTGGGCGCTGTCCCTCAGCTCTTTGGCTCAAGACAAGTGCTCTACTACTTGAGCCACAGCACCACGTTCAGTTTTCTTGTGGTTAATTGGAGATAAGAGTCTCACTGGATTTTTCCTGCCTGGGCTGGCTTTTTGAACCGTGATCCTCAGATCTCAGCCTCCTGAGTAGCTAGAATTATAGGCGTGAGCCACTGGCACCCAGCTTTCTTTGGTTTTTGACACAGGATCTTGGTATGTAGCCTAATTGGTCTGGAACTCACTAGGTAGCTCAGGGTAACCTCAGATTTCATATTGCTCTGCTTTAGTCTCCTGAGGGCTGGGACCTCATTTTGTCTTACAGTTAGGTCTAGCAGTATATTCTGATGGATTTGTTATATTTGGATATTTTATAAGTGATAGAAAGTTCATAAGATTTTCTTAAATGCTTGGATAGTTAACTTTTTTGAACTGTTTTATGTGCTGCCTCATTAGCTTAGTAGAGTAAGTCTTTTCTCAACAACTGTCAGACTTTTTGTAGATATTTCTGAAGCATATTAAAGGTATTCCAGTATAAGTAGGGAAAGAGGATTGAAGTAGTAGTGGTTTTTTTTTTTTTTTTTTTTTTTTTTTTTTTATTGTAAAGCTACTATACAGAGGGTCACAGTTACATGAGTGAGGTTATGAGTACACTTCCTCTTGAACATTGTTACCCCCTCCATTGTTTTCCCCCTACCATCCCCTCCCTCCCTCCCTTCCCCGAGGTTCTTTTTTTTTTTTTTTTTTTTTTTTTTTGATTGTGATTAAATGATTACATAATTTCAAAGTCACAAGTTCATTCTAACTTCCCTGGAGCATATTGTCTACCACAGTCTGTAATATATAACAGTGTTCACATGTTATATACCATATTTGTGATCAGCAGCATGAGGATATTTAGTAGTGGTTCAACCAGATGAGCGGGAGTTCTTTGTTTCTTAAGTCCTGTTAGTTTTGTCGTATCACTAACCTTTTGGATTTAGCATCCACTTATGAGGGAGACCATGTACCGTTTGTCTCTTCGTTCTTGGCTTACCTCGCTCAACATGATTCCTTCTAGCTCCATCCATTTCCCTGCAAATGCCATTATTTTGTCATTTCTAATGGCTGCATAATATTCCATTGTGTATAGATACCACAATTTTTGGATCCATTCATCTGTGGTGGGGCACCTAGGTTGTTTCCATATCCTAGCTATTGCGAACAGTGCTGCAATAAACATGGAGGTGCACGTGTCCTTGTATATTGGTTCCTGTTGTTCAGGGTAGATGCCTAGAAGTGGTATGACTGGGTCGTAAGGGAGGTCAATCTTTAGCTTTCTAAGGACCCTCCAGACTGCTTTCCAAAGTGGTTGTATAAGTGTACATTCCCACCAGCAGTGTAATAGGGTTCCTCTTTCTCCACATCCCCTCCAGCATTTGTCGTTGGCTGATTTGTGGATGTGGGACATTCTGACTGGGGTAAGGTGGTATCTCAGGGTTGTCTTTATTTGCATTTCCTTCACCACCAGGGATGATGAACATTTCCTCATGTGTTTCTTTGCCATTTTTATTTCTTCATTTGAGAAGTCCCTCTTTAGTTCCCTTGCCCATTTAGTAATTGGTTTGTTAGGTTTGGGAGGGATTAGTTTCTTGAGTTCCCTGTATATACAGGATGTTAACCCCTTGTCTGATATGTTGCTGGTAAATATTTTTTCCCAATTAGTTGGTTGTCTTTCTAGCTTAGTTGCGATAGATTTAGCTGTGCAGAAGCTTTTTATTTTAAGGTAGTCCCATTTGTCGAGTCTCTCTCCAACTTGTTGTGACCCTGGGACTCTGTTCAGGAAGTTCCTTCCTGTGCCTATTAGTTCAAGTGTCTCTCCTACTCTGTCCTGCAGTAGTTTCAGAGATTCAGGTTTAATGTTAAGGTCTTTAATCCATTTTGAGTTGATGTTGGTGCATGGTGATAGGCTGGGGTCCACTTTTAGTTTTCTGCATGTGGCTGCCCAGTTTTCCCAGCACCAGCGGTTGAAGAGGCTGTGTTTCTTCCATTGTATGTCTTTGGCTCCTTTGTCGAATATCAGCTGGCTGTAGCCCTGTGGATTTATATCTGGATCTTCTATTCTGTTCCATTGGTCTTCGGGTCTGTTTTTGTGCCAGTACCATGCTGTCTTTGTGATTATAGCTCTGTAGTAGAGTTTGAAGTTCGGCATGGATAGCCCTCCCATATTGTCTTTATCCCCTAGAATTGTTTTGGCTATTCTAGGTCTTTTGTTGTTCCATATAAATTTTTGGACTGTTTTCTGTATTTCAGTGATGTACGTCATTGGGATTTTAATAGGAATTGCATTGAATTTGTATATTAATTTTGGAAGTATCACCATCTTTACTATATTAAGTCGGCCTATCCAGGAGCATGGGAGGTCTTTCCATTTCCTAGTGTCTTCTGCAATTTCTTTCTTTAACTTTTTATAGTTCTCATTAAATAGTTCTTTTACATCTTTGGTTAGGTTAATTCCTAAATATTTTATTTTTTGGGAGGTTATTGTGAATGGGGTTGCTCCCTTTATTTCCCTCTCTTCCTGTGCGTTATCAGTGTATAGGAAGGCAACTGATTTTTGTGGGTTTATTTTGTATCCTGCTATTTTGCCGAAGTGACTTATGATTTCTAAAAGTTTGGGGATGGAGTTTTTGGGATCGTGGAGGTATAGTATCATGTCGTCTGCAAAAAGGGATAGTTTCACTTCTTCTTTCCCTATGCGGATCCCTTTAATGTCTTTTTCTTGCCTTATTGCCCTGGCTAAGGGTTCTAGGACTATGTTGAAGAGGAGTGGAGACAGTGGACATCCTTGCCTTGTTCCTGTTTTTAGGAGGATTGGTTGTAGCTTTTCCCCATTAAGTATAATATTGGCTATTGGTCTGTCATAAATGGCTTTTATTGTTTTTAGAAATGTTCCTTCTATTCCTATTTTCTCCAGAGCTTTTAGCATGAATGAATGTTGAATTTTATCAAAGGCCTTTTCTGCATCTGTGGCGATAATCATGTGATTCTTGACCTTGGCTCTGTTGATATGCTGGATTACATTTATTGACTTACGTATGTTAAACCATCCCTGTGTCTCTGGGATGAAGCCTACCTGATCATAGTGTATTATTTTTTTTATGTGTTTCTGGATTCTGTTAGCTAGAATCTTGTTAAGGATCTTTGCATCTGTGTTCATCAAGGAGATTGGCCTGTAATTCTCCTTTTTGGTTGGGTCTTTGCCTGGTTTGGGGATGAGTGTGATATTGGCTTCGTAGAATGAGTTTGGGATAGCTCCCTCCTTCTCTGTTTCTCTGAAGAGCTTGAGGAGTATGGGTATTAGTTCTTCTTTAAAGGTCTTATAGAATTCTGCTGTGAATCCATCTGGTCCTGGGCTTTTTTTTGTTGGAAGACTTTTGATAGCTTCCTGTATCTCATTATAGGATATTGGCTTATTTAATTGGTTAACTTCTTCTTTGCTCAGTTTGGGTAACTTGTATTTCTCTAAAAATGCATCCATTTCCGCCAGATTTTCTTCCTTTAGAGAGTATAGCTTTTGAAAGTAGTCTGTTAGAATTGTTTGGATATCTTGGGTACGTGTTGTGATGTTTCCCGTGGCATCCCTAATCCTATTAATATGGGTTTCCTCTCTTCTTTTTTTAATTAATCTTGCCAACGGGCCATCAATTTTGTTTATTTTTTCAAAGAACCAGCTTTTTGTTTGGTTTATTTTGGTTATGGTTTTCTGATTTTCTAATTGGTTAATCTCTGCTCTCAATTTGGTTATCTGGCTTCGTCTAGTAGCTTTAGGTCCCATTTTTTCTTGTTTTTCTAGCTGTTTTAGTTGCAACATGAGATTATTTACTTGGTCTGTCTCCATTCTCTTGATGTGGGCACTGAGGGCAATAAATTTGCCCCTCAGGACTGCTTTTGCTGTGTCCCACAAGTTTCTTTGTGAGGTGTTTTCATTTTCATTGAGTTCTAGGAAATGCTTTATTTCTTCTCTGATCTCTTCTGTTACCCAGGCCTTGTTAAGGAGTGTGCTGTTCAATTTCCATGTATTAGAGAAATTTCTGCGGTATGCTTTGTTATTGAGAGCTAGCTTGATTCCACTGTGGTCAGATAGGATACAGGGGATTATGTCGATCCCTTTGTATTTGCTTAAGTTCCTTGAATGAACTATGATATGGTCTATTTTGGAGAAAGTTCCATGAGCTGCTGAGAAGAATGTGTACTGTGTTGTTTTAGGGTGAAATACTCGGTAGATGTCAGTTAATTCCGCTTGAAGTATGGCCTCACTTAATTCGGTAGCTTCTTTGCCAATCCTCTGGTTGGTAGACCTGTCCTTTGGTGAGAGTGGCGTGTTAAAGTCTCCTAGTATTATCGTATTGGGATCTATTTTATTCTGTAAGTTTGAGAGCATTTGTTTAACATATCTGGGTGCACCGATATTTGGGGCATATAAGTTGATGATGGTTATATCCTCCTCTTGGATTGTTCCCTTTATTAATATGTAATGTCCGTCCTTGTCTTTCTGTACTGATTTTAATGAAAAGTTTATTTTGTCAGATATCAGGATAGCTACACCTGCTTTCTTATCGGGGGAATTTGATTGGTAGATCCTTTTCCACCCCTTCACTCTGAGTTTGTTTGTATGTTTGGCTGAGAGGTGGGTCTCCTGAAGGCAACAGATGGATGGGTCTTGTTTTCTGATCCAGTCCTCAGTTCGTTTTCTTTTAATTGGCGAATTCAGCCCATTTATATTAAGAGAAAGTATAGAGAGATGCATTGTTGTCCCTGCCATTCCGTTTTCCTAAGTTTTTCTTCTTTCCTTTCCTCCTGTGCTTGCTCAGTTAGACTTTGAGTAATGCCTGTTTGGGGCAGGTCCCAGTTCCTGGTTGCTTTCTTCAGGTTGTGTCCCCCCTCTTAGAATTCTTTGTAATGCTGGCTTAATGTTTATGTATTCATTTAGTTTTTCTTTGCTATTAAAAGTTTTCAGTTCTCCATCGAATGTGAATGCTAGCTTTGCCGGGTATATCAGTCTGGGTTGGCAGTTATTGGCTCTCAGGGCTCGTATGGTGCTTTCCCAGGCTTTTCTTGCATTCATTGTTTGTGTGGAGAGATCTGCAGTGATTCTAATTTTTTTCCCGTTGTAGTATAGCTCCTTCTTCATTTTTGCTGCATGCAGGATTGTTTCCTTATTATTCAGATCCATCATTGTTACTATTATGTGCCTAGAAGTGTTTCTCCTGGGATCTTGCTTGTTGGGTGTTCGATAAGCTTTTGTGATGTAGTTAAGATGGTCGTTTTTGAGGTGGGGAAAATTTTCATTGACTATCTTGTTAAATAGGTGTTGCATTCCCTTGCTCTGGAATTCCTCACCTTCGTCCACTCCGATTATGCGAAGGTTAAATTTTTTAGCATTATCTGCTTGCTCTTGAATTTCCCTTTGGTTTAATTTGAGTGATTTTTCCATATCTGTCACTTTTTGGTCCAGTTGGTGTATTCTGTCTTCTGTATCTGACACTCTACCTTCCATTTCATTCACTCTGTTGACCGTGGCTTCTATTGTGGTTTGCATGATGGAAATGGATCCCTTTATGGATTCAATGTTGGTTCTCAGAGTACTGATCTCACCTCTCAATGAGGTGATATCAGTATGCATTACCTCTAATTTGACGTTTATCTCACTTCTTACTGAGGTTTGTGCAGCTTCTATTTTTGCATCCAATTTTTGTTTGATATCCTGTATATCTTTTGATAGTTCATCCTTGTGCTCTTTCAATTTCTGATCCATTTCTCGCTTTATTTCTTGAGTCATTGCCTCCAGCAACCCTTGGATGTAGTTTTTGTCTTCCATTCCTGCTTTGCTCCCACTGGGGCTCTCCCCTGCGTAGCTGCTGGCTTTTGAGGTGAGCTTGCTGTCCTGGGTAGTGGTAAACCTTGTGATTTTTCTCTGTGATTTTCGCATGGGGGTTCAGGAGACTGCTCTTCAATCTTGTTTTGGTGTGTCTGTCTTTGCTTGGTTGCTGATTCTCTATTGGTAGAGAGAGTCTGTGTCTGATCTGGATTCTGTTGGGAGCCTATTTCCAGCTGCTATTCACTTAGGATTCTCAGCTCTCTGCTGTAGCAATTCCCGCCTTTGGAAGGGTTGAGCAGCCTAGACTGCTTGTGTTTGCTCCTGCGGGTGCTCTTGGGAAGATCAGATGCTCTGGATGCACTCTCCCAAATACTGGAGTCTGCTATGGGCTCCTGATGTGTTTTTGTTTGTTTTGGGCTGGTTGTGGGCTTGAACTCTAGGTTTGGGTGCTGTCCCTCAGCTCTTCAGCTCAGGGCTGGCACCCTACCATTTGAGCCACAGCCCCACTTCTGACCCTTTTTGCTTTGTTCAGGCGCCGGTCCCCTGGCCTGGTTCCGGCCCCAGCCTGGAGCGCGCTCGTTAGGCCTGTGCTAATGTGTATACCACCTTGGTTATGCAGCCTGGAGGACACAGTTCAAATTTCTTCTACTGTTGGTAGTCTTGACCCAGGGGCACTGTTCCTGGCTTGAGCATTTAAGCTCCCTTCCCGGGGCGCTCTTGCTCTGGCCTGGCCAGCAGAGTGTGCTCCACCGGCTGGTGGGGCTCTCGAACAGTTCCCAGTTTTAGTGGGTCCTGTGGTCCGGGTGTTGGGGTAGGGAGTCTAGGTCAGGGTCTGGGGATTCCCTCCAGCTCTGGTCTCCCTTGATGGATTCCCTGTCCCCTGATGGGTACTCACCCTGTAGGTCGTCAGTTGTTGTTGCAGTCCGTCAGTTGTTGTTGCAGTCCGAGTTCAGTTGGGGTGGTTGCGGGCTGGGTTGGGCGGCCCCCCGCCGGGTCGTTGCGATCGCGACAGGTCCCTTTGTGGCGCTGCTGGTGCCGGGCGGCTTTGGCGGGATGGAGCCTCTCCGCTCCGGTGGAGAGTGATGGGTGGGGTGGGATCCTCCTGGAGACTCCCGGCTGGTAGGTTTCTCTGTTCCTGGCGATCCGCTGTTCTGCAATCCGGTACCTGGTGATCTGCAAGCAGCCCCCTGTGTCTCTGTGGCTCCGGCAGCCCCCGCCGGGCCGGCTGGCCGGCGGCTTGGCGCACTGCCGCGCGGCCAGTAAAGGTTGGGGGAGGGGTCTTCGCTCTTCTCTGTTCTGAAATTCTTCTTTTCCTCTCTTTCTTTTTTTGTTATTTTCCACCTCTGGTTTTTCTCTGAGTGTTCGTCTTTTTGTTGTTGTCGGTCTCTTGGGGAGATTAAAGGTTGGAACTCGAACTCTCTTTTTGGTTGGAGAGAGCTGTGGCGTTTCCCTACTGCCCCGTCGCCATCTTGAGAACTCTCGGTTTTTTTTTTTTTAAATAAAAACCTTATATGGATTCTCTTTCTGTTTATATTCTACTGACAGATGTCAAACAAGAATTAGTAGCCTACCCTCAACCTCAGAAAACATCCATAACAGTTCCATCAGAAAAGCAGCCTCCACGGCCTGCTGATAAGGAACTTGAATCTAGGAAGCGGGAAGATGGACAAGAACCACGCTTGGGATATCAGAAGAGAGAAGCAGAAAGATACTTGTCTCATTCTCGGAGGGAAGGGCTTACTTTCCGAAGAGACCGAGACAAGGAACAGTGGTCTGGAGATTCACGCCAGGATGGAGAGAGCAAAAGTAAGTGGTTTATCTGTACATGTTACCAGACTATGAGAATATAGATGACTGATAATGTGGCTAGTAGCCAGCTGCTTGTCCAGACCCCTAATGGTTATAGAAGTAATTGTTTCTTGTCAGCCTTACTGTGCTAATTGAAAGAATCTACATCCTCTAAATAGCAAGTTGCTATAAATTCAGTGTGGAATTATCTTAGTATTGGTAAAGAAAGGTAGGAAGTACTTACCTAGAGTAAAAAGTGACCATTAGGCTCTTGAAACTTCAAATGTTTCTTTTTCTTTCCTCCTTTCCTATTTGTTTTTGGTTCATACAGCCATCATGCTAAAACGCATCTATCGTTCCACTCCACCTGAGGTGATAGTGGAAGTGCTGGAGCCCTATGTCCACCTTACTACTGCCAACGTCCGTATCATCAAGAACAGAACTGGCCCCATGGGCCACACTTACGGCTTTATAGACCTCGACTCCCATGCAGTGAGTTCTCCCCCATTTTGAAATAGTCTAAAGGCAGCTGGCTAAAGAACCCTCAGAAGCTGGAGGGGGTGGTACACACTTGTAATCCCAACATCTAGGAGGCTGAGGCAGGTGGATGGTGAATTTGAGGCCAGCCTGGACTGTGTAGAAATTTGCAGACCAGCCTGCATACATAACAAGACCCTGTTCCAAAAAATTAAAATATAAAAATACTTTCTTTTGGGTCTAATGTTCATTCAAGTGAGGTGATTATTTTCAAAAGTTAGAACTCAGATGAGCTAACTACTGAACAGGCTAGTATCTGAGGATTGAGGTTTGGAGGCAGCTCAGGCAAATTTGAGAGACTCATTTCCTAATAACCAACAAAAAGCTAATGGTGGAGATATGGCTCATGTGATAGAACATGAGTAAAAAGGCGTGAGGCCCTGAGTTCAAGCTTCCAGTACCAGAGCAAAAAAAAAAACAAAAGAAAAAGAACAAAAGATTGTGCTTCTTAAATTTCTGAGAAGGCAAATTGTGTGCAGTTATCTTTCTCAGGGTGTGACTTTTTCTGTCTTTGGGTTCAAGTGTGACTTTGGTTCTCTAGGAAGCTCTTCGGGTAGTGAAGATCTTGCAGAACCTTGATCCACCATTTAGCATTGATGGGAAAATGGTAGCTGTAAACCTGGCCACTGGCAAACGAAGGTAAGTTGGAGGGATGAAGATCCTTTTGTGGTACCCTCTGTCCAGTCTTTAAGGAGAAATTCTTTCTGGCTGGACAGACAATAAGGTATAGAGTGTTGTCAATTGCTACATTTTTATTTCCTGTAGCCTGTCTTGAGCTGACACTAGAATTGTTTTCTTTCTTAAGTAACATTATTAGGTACTTTAAGCTTTTGTGTGGTATCTTTGTGTCTCAAATGATGTCTTGAATATGCGGGGAAAAAAAAGTGATACATCCATGCTCTGTAGAATCCAAAGTAAATGCTGTCTTGATTTTCCCTACAATGCTAAGAAATCTAATCCTCCTTTACTCTTTTACTTGTCTTCTCCAAGGAATGGAAACTGGTAAATGTATCAAAGAGACAGATTTACAGAGATAAGGCAATTTTTGCTTTTGCCCTCTTCACTCAATTGCTTTTTTGCTCTAACAGATGGCTTTCAGGGGAATCCAGCTGCTGCTTCCCTCAGGATTATCTAGATTACTGCTATCTGTGTTGGTTTCTTTCCCTGAAAAATGGGGAAGATAATTTCTCAGTGAATCTATAGTATAAGGCATTCCTCAAATACTTTTTGGTAGCAGGCTTTTGACATGTTATGTTATTTGTTGCAGAAATGATTCTGGGGACCATTCTGACCACATGCATTACTATCAGGTAGGCTTTTAACAGGTAGGGAGTCTTCTGTTAAAATCATCAGGTGAAAAAAATCAGGAGTCTGAAAAGTGATTTTGAGTTTTCTGCAGTGAGTGATAAAGAGTTTGTGGCTATTGGATAATTTTAACTTGCTTTTCTCTAATAGGGTAAAAAATATTTTCGAGATAGGAGAGGAGGTGGCAGAAATTCAGACTGGTCCTCAGATACAAATCGACAAGGACAACAGTGTAAGTAACTTTTGTTTTATTTCTCTTGTTCTTGTTTGCTTATTACTCATTATTTGAAGTGTGTGTCTCAAAAGTTAGTAAAGAATAGGTTGTTGAGTGGGAATCCTCATTCAAATAGAGCACTGTGTTTACTCTTCATCGGTTTGGGTTGGCTACCCAAGTTATTAGGCCATTCTTGGTGAGGTCCCAGTAAGAGCTTCATTGGACAGTGACTAATGTTAGCTCTGATTTTTATTTTATATAGCATCATCTGACTGCTACATATATGATTCTGCTACTGGCTACTATTATGACCCCTTGGCAGGAACTTATTATGACCCCAACACCCAGGTGAGTTTTGGCTTTGTTTTCTTTGTCCATAATCCTTTTGAGAAAAACACCCATAATTTGTCACTTGAAAATATTATTCCCTGGCCAGGTGCCAGTGGCTCACACCTGTAATCCTAGCCACTCAGGAGGCTGAGATCTAAGGATTGCAATTCAAAACCACCTGGGCAGGAAAGTTCATGAGGCTCTTACCTCCAAATTAACCATCAAAAAGCCAGAAGTGGAGCTGTGGGCTCAAGTGGTAGAGCATTGATCCAGATATCTGCTAAGGGCAGCACCCAGACCCAGGAATGGCACCAAAACAAAAAACAAAAGAAAAAACCAACAATTCCTGAGGACTGGGAAAGTGGCTCAGTGGTTAGAGTGCTTACCTCACATGCATGAGGAACGCATGAGAATCTGGGTTCGATTCCTCAGAACCACATAAGCAGAAAAAGCTGGAAGTGTTGCTGTGGCTCAAGTGGTAGAGCATTAGCCTTGAGCTGAAGAGCTAAGGGACAGCGTCCAGGTCCAGAGTTCAAGCCCCACAATCAACCAAAAAAAATAATTATTCCTGGATTCTTGGAATGCTAATTGCATGAACAGTGGAAAAGTTTAAATTTATGGAATTTGAATGATGCCTATATGAAAAATTAATGCCTTGTGGCATTACAGGTAAGAATAGTGCTACTCTTGGAACAATGTACATTGGGTGATCTGGATATGTCCTGGCCCTTGGAATGAATTGATATGGATTCTTGGGCTTGTGAGTAAGAGAACTCTTTTCCTTAGAAGGATACTATGCTCCTTAGACTTGGAATTGTGGAAAAGTGAAACATTTAATAGACTTAATTCTTTTCAACTGTATCACAGCAAGAAGTCTATGTGCCTCAGGACCCTGGCTCACCTGAGGAAGAAGAAATCAAGGAAAAGAAACCTACTAATCAAGGAAAATCAAGTAGTAAGAAGGAAGTATCTAAAAGAGATAGCAAGGAGAAAAAAGACAGAGGAATGACAAGGGTAAGGCAACTTGTAAGTCTGCTATCTTTTTTGGGGGGGAGGTGGGAGAGGGTCCAGTTGTGGGTCCTGAACTCTGGGCCTGGGCGCTGTCCCTCAGGTCTTCAGCTCAAGGCTAGCGCTCTACCACTTGAGCCACAGCGCCACTTCCGGCTTTTTTCTTTTTGCTTATGTGGTGCTGAGAAATCGAACCCAGGGCCTCATGTATGCAAGGCAAGCGCTCTACCACTGAGCCACCTTCCCAACCCCTCTTTTCTAATCTTATACTGTCATATGTAGCACTTAGCATTTTATTTCATTTTTACTGGGGGGGGGGGGGGGGGGGAGGGGATGTTGTGGAGAGGGGATAGTACTTAGGTTTTAGCTAAGGATTTTAGGCTTTTCAGATAGGAATTCTACTACTTGATTCACTCTCCCAGCTCATTTTGCTATCCTTTTTTTTTGGTCAGTCACTGGGCTTGAACTCTAAGCCTTGGTGCTATCCCTGAGCTCTTCAGCTCAAGGTGAATGCTCTGCCACTTGAGCCACAGTGCCACTTCCAATATTTTCCAGATAGGTTCACACTTTTTCGCTTCACCAGCCTGAACTGCAATCCTCCTACTTAAATGTCTTTTTGGCTGAGATGACAGAAATGTACCACTGTAATCAGCTGGCCTTAAGGCACAGAATTTTGGTCTCAGTCTACTGAATAACCAGGATATGTCTTCTCTCTCTCTCTCTCTCTCTCTCTCTCTCTCTCTAGTACTGGGGTTTGAACTCAAGTCCTTGCAATTCCTATTTGTTGCTAGTTTCATTACCACTTAAGCCATGTCTTCCACCCAGCTTTTTGTTGTTGTTGTTGTCGTCATTGGTTGTGGTGCTTTGAACATGGGGCTGGGCAGAGGGCCTAGGCACCGTCGTTGAGCTCTTTTGCTCAAGGCTAGCACTCTATCACTTCCACAGCTCTACTTCTTACCCTTTCAGGAGTTTAGTGGTGATAAGAATCTTACAGACTTTATTGATGGGGCTGACTTAGAACCGAAATCCTCAGAGCTCAGCCTCTCCTGAGTAGTAGGATTATAAGCTTCAGACACCAGGGCCCAGCCAGCCCAGCTTTTTGCTGATTATTTTGGATATGGAATCAATGGACTTTTCTTCTGAACCTCTATCCCTGGATCTCAGTCAGTATCTTAAGTTAGTAGGATTACAGGAATGAGGCACAGGTATGCAGCTAATATTTTTTCCTTAGAATAAACTGCTTCCTAACCAGGTACCAGTGACTCATGAGTGAAATTCTAGCACCTCAGGAGGCTGAGATCTGAGGATTGCAGTTCAAAGCCAGACCAGGCAGGAAAGTGTGTGAACCCTTTTTTTTGGGGGGGGGGGTTCCAGTTGTGGGGCCTGAACTCTGGGCCTGGGCGCTGTCCCTCAGCTCTTCAGCTCAAGGCTAGTGCTCTACCACTTGAGCCACAGCACCACTTCCGGCTTTTTTCTTTTTGCTTATGTGGTGCTGAGGAATCGAACCTAGGGCCTCGAGCATGCAAGGCAAGCGCTCTACCACTGAGCCACCTTCCCAGCTCCAGTGTGTGAACTCTTTTTTTTTGGTCCAGTCGTGGGGCCTGGGTGCTGTCCTTCAGCTCAAGGCTAGCGTTCTACCACTTGAGTCACAGTGCCACTCCCAGCTTTTTTCTTTTTGCTTATGTGGTGCTGAGGAATCAAACCCAGGGCCTCAGGCATGCAAGGTAAGCACTCTACCACTGAGCCACCTTCCCAGCCCCCAGTGTGTGAACTCTTATCTCTACTAAACTACAAAAAAAAAAAAAAGCTGGAAGTGGAGCTGTGGCTGAAGTGGTAGAGTGCTAGCCTTGAGCACAAAAGCTCAGGGACAATGCCCAAGCTATATGTAAATGTCTCATCTGGTGCCTACTGTAATAATAATCACATAATCTATACTAAATGTTATATGGGATTTTGTTTGGTTGGCTGGTTGATTTTTGGTTCTGGCGATGGAACCCAGGGACTTTCACAGATTAGGCAGATGGTCTACTGCTGAGCTATATCCCAAGCTCTAAAATAATTAAGTTAGTAAAGACTTTAGCCAGTGGCTCACACCTGTAATCCTACTCAGGAGGCTGAGATCTGAAGACCATGGTTCAAAGCCAGCCTGGGTAGGAAAGTCTGAGACTCTTATTTCCAATTAACCAGCAGAAAACCAGAAGTGGCACTATGGCTTAAGTGGTAGAGTGCCAGCCTTGAGCTGAACAGCTTAGGGACAGTGCCCAGGCCCAGAGTTTAAACCCCACACCAGACCTTCCTCCCTCTTCCCCTCTCCCCCCAAAAAAAAGGTCTCTATATTTTAGAAGTACTTATAACAACATTATACATACTTGGAGGTTCAGAAAACCAGACAAATCAATGGGGCTCTTTTTTTTTTTTTTGTCTGTTGTGGGGCTTGAGCTCAGGGCCGGGGCACTGTCACTGAGCTTTTGTGCTCAAGGCTAGTGCTGTACCACTTTGAGCCACAGTGCCACTTCTGGTTTTCTGGTGGCTAATTGGAGATAAGAGTCTTATGGACTTTTTTCTGCTAGGTCTGGCTTTGAACTGTGATCCTCAGATCCTCTTCTCAGTAACTAGAATTATGAAGAGCCATTAGTAGTACCCAGCTAGGGTTAACTCTTAACCTAGTTGTTATGAATGAATATCATATAAGATTACCTCTGGTTTGGCTTAGTTTCAAGAAAATGTCAGTGAGGGGAAGCCTCCCCCAGAAGATGTCTTTAAGAAGCCTCTGCCTCCCACTGTGAAGAAAGAAGAGAGTCCCCCTCCAGTAAGTCCCTCTTTAAGGTTCTTTGAGCTTCTTCGAAAGGTTGGTACTTTCAATCTCTTGTGTCTCACAAATACGGACTCTGTATATGTGAATATGTACCTATGAGATACCTAAAAGAGTAAGATACTTTTTGCCAGTTCCACCTTATTAATTCATCTCATTGTAGCATCTACCCACATCATTTACCCATATCTTTTCTCAGGAGCCAGTTCTTTCTGAATGCTTTTTAAGGTGGCTTTTAGTATACCTCTGAAATCACTTAGTTATTATATACCACTTATTATGTATCATTATATATAGCTTTGATGAACTTTTTGTTTCTTTGCAGGGATGGGGAACCTTTTATCTGCCAGGGGCCATTTGGATTTTTTTTTTTGGGTCCGGTCGTGGGGCCTGAACTCTGGGCCTGGGTGCTGTCCCTCAGTTCTTCAGCTCAAGGCTAGCGCTCTACCACTTGAGCCACAGCGCCACTTCTGGCTTTTTTCTTTTTGCTTATGTGGTGCTGAGGAATCCAACCCAGGGCCTCAGGCATGCAAGGCAAGCACTCTACCACTGAGCCACCTTCCCAGCCCTATTGTTACAAGTTTATAGCAGGGTTACAGTTACATAAGTCAGGTAAAGAGTACATTTCTTTTTGGACAATGTCACCTCTTCCCTCCCAGTTCATTTGGATATTTATAATATTCATGAACAACAAAAATTAATACAAGTAGACAGCCATAGGCAGCTGACAGGAAGCATTTGGGAATCATGTTGTGTCTGTCCCATCATGAATCAAATGATTTTGCAGGTTTTATATGGCCCTTAGGTCAGATTCCCCACCCCCAGACAGTGATTTAGAGATGTTCCTCACTTCTTTATAAAAATTTGTTAATTCTTTTGCTATTTTCTATGCATATTCCCTTTTCTCTATCTTCTCTTCATTCTCTTGCTAAAATCATTTACATGGGAACTTCTCTGGTTTACCGTAAGCCAGGGACATAATCAAACTCTAGTCATAATGCTTTCATCTAGGAAATGGACAACAAGGTTATTGGTCCAGTTTTGAACCCAGGTTGTTACTGCAACCGAAGGAGAACAAAGGAGATACATCAGAATATCTAAAAAATGGGCCCCCAAATGTAGGTTGAGTTTGATGTTGATCCTTGGCCTTCTTCCAGCCTAAGGTAGTAAACCCATTGATTGGCCTCCTGGGTGAATATGGAGGAGACAGCGACTATGAAGAAGAAGAGGAAGAAGAACAGACCCCTCCCCTGCAGCCTCGCACAGCACAGCCCCAACAGCGGGAAGAGCTGACCAAGAAGGAGAATGAAGAAGACAAACTCACTGACTGGAATAAACTGGCTTGTCTGCTCTGCAGAAGGCAGTTTCCCAATAAAGAAGTTCTAATCAAACACCAGCAGCTGTCAGATCTGCACAAGGTATTATTTATACTTAATTGATCTTAACCAAAAGGCTGAGAAGTGATGTGAGTCCATGATGTTTTAGACTTTGACTCTTAGCATTGATGAACATTATGGGAATAAAGGAGCTTATGCTATTTTTTCCTTGACCTATATTGTCTCCAGTTCCTATCAGTTGGACTTGAATCAAATTCAAAAATGAATTTTGTTCCATTTTTTATTCATGAGGTACTTTGAATTAAGACTGCCCCCCACTTTAAAGAAGTTCAGAGTATAGACCGAAGACAAGCAATATGACTATGACACCAGATACAAATGATTAGTAGAAAGAAAGAAAGTTGACTTCACTGAGTTTATAATTTTAGTTTTGCCACTAATTTAATAATTAGACCTCAGACCTTTTCTTCTTTGGTACTTGGCAGCTTCACCTGGTTTTTCTCCAGCTGTAACAATATGCAGTTCTCCCTATAAGTGATTCAACACTGCTATCTCTTCATGTAGTGATTATTGTTATGAACTGCAGTCTTCCTATTTATAACCAAGGAGCCAAATTATGAACAAAGCTTCTAGATGGACTCATGTCCTTTCATACTCCCAGAAGATGTTGTAAGATAAGAACTGTATTTAAATTTTCTCTCAATACAGAAACCACTTTTACTAGGCTTACAGAATTCCTTCTTTTCTCAGCAAAACTTAGAAATCCACCGGAAGATCAAACAGTCGGAGCAGGAATTAGCTTACCTGGAGAGGAGAGAACGGGAGGTAAATTTTGATTGTTACTCCTTAACCTCTAACTGCTTTTGTTCTATGATGTATACTTTAAAAATCACTTTATAGGCTATACTTCACAAGAAGACAAAGAACAAGACAGAGTCCCAAAACATGATATATATACATAACTTACTTTTTCTACATTGAAATGGATACATTTTATTGTTTATACCTTGGTGGAATTGATATTTTCCTAAATGGTGGTATTAAGTTCTCCAGATAGATAAAATAGCATTCTTCTTTCTTCCTCAGCTTTTAAATCAGTTGTAAAAAGGAAGGAGTTAGGCAGGGCAGCTAAATACCATCTTTCACTATTAAATTTTAGACTAAGTTGAAAAAGGCTTAGTGTGAGAGCTAAATGGACTTACTAAACAGCATGAGTATATAGACTCACTGGGCCCAATCATGAGATCCAGTTGGCTTGGGTAGGTTTTTCATGTTAGTTAAGAATCTATGATTGGCTGGGCACCAGTGGCTCACGCTTGTAATCCTAGCTACTCAGGAGGCTGAGATCTGAGGATCACAGTTCAAAGCCAGCCCAGACAGGAAAGTCTGTAAGACTCTTATCTCCAATAAACCACTAGAAACCTGAAGTGGCGCTGTGGCTCAAGCGGTAGAGCGCTTGCCTTGAGCTGAAGAGCAGAGAGATAGCACCCAAGCCCAGGGTTTAAGCCCCATGACTGACCAAAAAAAAAAAAAGAGAATCTCTGATTAGTCATGGTGGTTCACATCTGTAATCCCAGCAACTCAGAAGTCTAAATAGCAAGAAGGACCACAAGTTTGAGGCCAGACTGAATTACATACCAAGGTTATGTCTCAAAAAAAAAAAAAGATAAATAAAATGAGACTAGAGGCACGGGTTAAATGGTACAGTGTTTGTGTCATAAATGCAAGTCCCTGAATTCAAATTCCAGCGTTATAATTAATTAAATCCACCTATAGAGGTCTATGGAGGAATCTTCTGCTTCTGCTTTACATAAAGGGAAAAGGTAGCTGAGCTCAGGTACACCAGCTTTATTCTTTACAAATTTGCCAGTCAGAAAACTCACTGCTTTCTTTAGAAGAATGTGGAGGAATGAAAGTTCAGGAGGGACCAATTGAATTATCCTTCATATTTGAAAAAAAAAAAAAAATCAAAGATTCAGATGAGCCCACTCTGGGTACATAGCAAAACCCTATTATTTCCACCTCAAAATTAGCAGTTGAATAGAGCTTCCCAATTCATCAACCCCTTCTGGTGAAAAATCTCAGGTCTGTTCTGCTCACCAACAGGGGAGATTTAAAGAAAAAGGAAATGATCGCAGGGAAAAGCTCCAATCTTTTGACTCTCCAGAAAGGAAACGGATCAAATACTCCAGAGAAACTGACAGGTATGACAGAAATTCTTCATTCACCCATAGCTTCAAGACCTCGTAATAAAATCATCTTCTCCAAGTATTATTTTTTGATGATATGTACAGTGAATAGAGGAAGTTTAGGCAATGATATATCTTATAAAATAGAGAAATCCAATGAGAAATCGAATAACAGGAGGGCATTTCAGTTGGAGGAAACTACATACAAGTACGAAAAAGCTTATGATGGGGGCCAGGATGGTGGCTCAGTGGTAGAGTGCTTGCCTTGGGTGCATGATGCCCTGGGTTAGATTCCTAAGCACCACATAAGCAGAAAAGCTGGAAGTGGCAGTGTGGCTCAAGTGGTAGAGTGCTAGCCTTGAGCTGAAGAGCGGAGAGACAGTGCCCAGGCCCATAGTTCAGGTCCCACGACTGACCAAAATAAAAGCTTATGATGTATTGAGGAGTTACAAGTTATTTGATGAGCAATACATTCTGCTCAATTGCAGAAAATAAGCCTAGTCCAAAGATGGAGGCCACTTCATGAGGTTTGTACACCTTGAACACCATGCTAAGATTTTTTTCATTAGGGGAACCTGGAATGACTTTTAAGCAGCATATTAATCTAGCTTTGCTTTTTAGAGGTTGCTAAGTATGTGGAAGATGAGTTTGTAGAGAATTGTGCAGCTTGTGTTGTGAGTCAAGTGAAAGATCATGATGTTCTGAGAACAGTCTGTGAATGTGTTAAATCTACCAGGCTTATTAAAAACAGTGGCTCAAGCCTATAATCCTAGCTACTTGAGAAGCAGAGATTTGGAGGACCACAGAGGCCAACCTAGGGGAAAAATGTTTGCAAAGCTGGCACCACTGGCTCCTATAATCCTAGCTACTCAGGAGCCTGAGACCTGAAGGATCAAAACCAACCTGAGCAGAACCATTTGTGAGATTCCATCTCCAATTCTCCAACAAAATGTAGACTAGACCAGGTATCAGTAGCTCATACCTGTAATCATAGCTACTCAGATTTGAGGACCATGGTTT
The DNA here is from genome assembly GCF_019054845.1 of Dipodomys spectabilis. Taxonomy (NCBI): domain Eukaryota; kingdom Metazoa; phylum Chordata; class Mammalia; order Rodentia; family Heteromyidae; genus Dipodomys; species Dipodomys spectabilis. The sequence goes on from NW_024871037.1 coordinate 2,624,732, forward strand.
GAAGCTAACTTGGGCAGGAAAGCCCTTATAAGACTCTTATCTTCAGTTAACCACCAAAAGAAAGAAGCTAGAAATGGAGCTTTGGATCAAGTGCTAGAGCACTAGCCTTGAGCACAAAAGCTCAGGGACAGTGCCTGGTTCCTAAGTTCAAGCCAGTCTAGCCTCATGTAAATTTAACCTTTGTGAATTTCTACCAATTTTCTCCTGAACAAATGGTTTGTCTTCCTTTCTTCTTATACTTCTAGGTCATAAACTCTTCCATTTCAGATACACATTCCTGTTGAAACTCATTTTAGATGATGAACCCATTAGAGTTTGTATTCCCAAATTGTATTGCTGTAGTAGATATTCACTGCACCTGATCTTTGCTTCTTTCTTGTGTCCTTTCCCATAAACAGGACCAAATCTCACTCATTGCTGTATTCCCAGAACAAGCTTAGCATACAGGTAGTAGATACTGAGTAGTATTACTTTATATACTTTATAGGAGGCAGATCTGAATCAAGAAGACAGAGGTATTTGTTAAGCTCACAGCAGGTCACCTTGGAAGTAATGTTATATCTGCTTCTTATAGTGATCATAACCCTGTTGATAAAGAAGACTTAGACACTAGCAGCAAAGGAGGCTGTGCCCACCAGACTACTGGCTGGAGGAAAGGAGCTGGACTGGGATATAGTCATCCTGGATTGGGTTCGTCTGAAGAGGTGAAATGGTTTCTGTTTTGTCTGGGGCTATGTGATCCTGGAATATAGTTCACTCTCACTCTCTGGCCTAGAGTGAGTGTTATCCTTGCCTTTCAGCTGGGATTTTTTTTTCTACCATAGATGTAGAGTGTGAGAATTGAGGAACCCTTCTCCCTTCCCCCTGCCCCTCCGCCCCTTCCCATTTGAACTAGAGATTGAACTCTTGTGCCTTGTACTTTCTGGGTAAGCACTCTTACCATTTGAGCCAGGAACCTCTCAGTCTTGATCTTTATGTTATAGCATGGCGTGCTGGGCCCTTGGATGTTTGATTGGTGATAGGAAGAAGAGGGAGAAGTTGAAATGGGGTTCATCATACTTTTACATAAAGGGTAAGCATTGAGGCAGTATGAGACTCCATCAGTTTGAGAATAAAGGCTCATTTAGTAAAAAGAACCAATGAGCCAGGTGCCGGTGGCTCCTTACTACTCAGGAGACTTGTAATCCTCACTATGAGGATCATGGTTCAAAGCCCATCTGTGCAGGAAAGTCTATGAGACTCTTATCTCTAATAAACTATCAAGCCAGAAGTAGAGCTGTGGCTCAAGTGGTAGAACACCACCTTGAGTAAGCAGCTCAGAGACAAGCCTCCAGGCCCTGAGTTCAAGCCCAAGGACTAGCATCCCCCCCGCCCTCCCCAAAAAAAGAGCAATAGAAGGTACAAAAGTCAGAGACATCTGCTATGAAAAGAATTGTAAGCAGACATCTTTATTGCCTAAAATGTTAAGAGAATGTAGTTAGTGCTGGCTTTGAGGAAGGAAATACTCATATTTCAGGAAGAGCCTTAAGAAAAACTGATCAATCTGGGCACTAGAATCATGCTTTAATTCTAGCTATTCAGAAGACTGAGATCTGAGGATTGAAGTTTTAAGTCATCCCACACAGGTAGAGAATTACCTTCAGCTAACCAGGTAAAAGCTGAAAGTGGCTCAAGTGGTAGAGTGCCAGCCTTGAGTGAAAAAGCTAAACAAAAGCATGAGGCTTTAAGTTCAAACCCCAATACTAGCACAACAAAAGAAAAAGAAAAGGTGATCAGAGGAAAATTTGTCCCTTTGGGGAAAATGCCTGCACAGGAGATTAATTTCTTTCCTTTAGAGTTTCTTATACCTCCTGTATGAGATATGTCATGGTGCACCGTCCCTCTTTATTCATCTTGGATATTTAATATAAACATCTTAAAAATTATCCTGTATCTTGCTCTATATTGCCCTAGAAATGCTTGTGATCAAAGATGAATTAACTCTGAAGCTAATTGATTCAGAGGTCCCATTCATTCTTTGTCTTTTTTTGCAGACTGAAGGCCGAATGAGGGGACCTGGTGTTGGGACACCAGGAAGAATCAGCAAGAGACAGTCTAATGAAACTTACCGAGATGCTGTTCGAAGAGTCATGTTTGCTCGGTATAAAGAACTAGATTAAGAATGGAGACAAGTCCTACAGGACAAAACCTCCTTCTTGTTTTGTTTGTCTGTCTCTCCTTTTGTTTTGTTACTGTTCTTGCTGCTAGAACTTTTTTAAATAAACTTTTTTTCAATGTGATTATATTTTGTAAACATTTCCCTCAAAGATAAGAAGAGGGTAGAGTTAATGGTAGGAGGTAGAGAATGCCTAAGTGTGGGCTTATCTGAAATGGTAGCTACTTCCAAAATGAGCCTGGTAACACTACCTTCTGGCCACATGAGAGAGTAGAGGAACATAGTGATGTGAATGCTAAGTTCATTCATCCAGTCAATGAAAATAGCATCTCATTATTTATGTCTATTTTTTAGTTAACTGCTAAAGTGGATCATATTTTCTTTTTTTTTTTTTTCTTTTTTTTTGGGGGGGGGGGGGAGGGTTCTGGTTGTGGGGCCAGAACTCTGGGCCTGGGCGCTGTCCCTCAGCTCTTCAGCTCAAGGCTAGCACTCTACCACTTGAGCCACAGCGCCACTTCCGGCTTTTTTCTTATGTGGTGCTGAGGAAGAACCCAGGGCCTCGAGCATGCAAGGCAAGTGCTCTACCACTGAGCCACCTTCCCAGCCCATGGATCACATTTTCATATGCTGTTTTACTACTCATTATAGCTTTGAAAGCTCTCTTTTGACCTTCCTGTTGGAGAGGGGACAGTGCAATCGCTATTTCTCTGAGTATCTTCTGGATGCTTAATGTTTCATATTTTGTATAATCACTACAAGTTACCCTAAGATAATCACTCCTTTCCAACCACCAGTCCAGAGCTAAAACTCACAGAGATTTGCCCTCTTTTAAATCTTTCTCAGCCTACTATCATAACATATACCATTTCACGAAGATTGCTTCAAAAGACAGCTTTGGAGCGGGGCGCCAGTGGCTCACGCCTATAATCCTCAGGAGGCTGAGATGTGAGGATTGTGGTTCAAAGCCAGCCCTGGCAGGAAAGTCCCTGTGAGACTCTTACCTCCAATTAACTACCAGAAAACCTAAAGTGGTGCTGTGGCTCAAGTGGTAGAGCGTTAGAGCGCTTGCCTGGAGCTGAAGAGCTCCAGAGTTCAAGGCCCATGACAGACAAAAAAAGGAAGAAAAAAAAAAGACAGCTTTAAGGGGAAAAAAGTGTTTGAAGTTTAAAGGGATACTTTATGAACCCATAACAACTTTTTTATTTTTGGGGGGGGTGTCTGGTCGTGGGACCTGAACTCTGGGGCCTAGGCGCTGTCTCTCAGCTCTTCAGCTCAAGGCTAACGCTCTACCACTTGAGCCACAGTGCCACTTCCAGCTTTTTTCTTTTTGCTTATGTGGTGCTGAGGAATCGAACCCAGGGCATGCAAGGCCAAGCGCTCTACCACTGAGCCACCTTCCCAACCCCACAACTTTTTTTTTTTAATGGTACTAAGATTTGAAAATATATGGCCAGAGTCTGAAGTAGGAGGATAAAGAGTTCCAAGACCAACCCTTTTCTTGGGAAAGAAGTAGGGCACCATTAGCACATGTATAATAATCCTAGCTACTCAGGAGGCTGAGTTCTGAGAATCTCTGATTTATAGTTAGCCTAGACATAAAATTCTGAGAATTTTTTTTTTTTTTTTTTTTTTTGGGTCCGGTCTTGGGGCCTGAACTCTGGGCCTGGGCACTGTCCCTCAGCTCTTCAGCTCAAGGCTAGCGCTCTACCACTTGAGCCACAGCGCCACTTCCAGCTTTTTTCTTTTTGCTTATGTGGTGCTGAGGAATCCAACCCAGGGCCTCTGGCATGCAAGGCATGCACTCTACCACTGAGCTACCTTCCCAGCCCCTCTGAGAAGTCTTAACTTTAAAAAAAAAAAAAAGGCAAAAAAAAAAGAGAGGTAGAGGTGTAGCTCAAGTGGAAAAAGCATCAGGATCTTGATGCCCAGTACTAGCAAAAGAAAAAGAGAGAAATACATGTTTGGCATGTGTGCATAAAGAGGGAGATGGGAGAAGATCAAAGTTAACTATAATTTCCAAATCCAAAGATTTCTTCCATTTGTTGTCATGGTTCTGATTATCTAGATTTTCCAGTGTCTTAACACCTAATATACAGAGTAAATCAAAATTAAAACAAAGTTACTTTTCCAGAAAATAGATATTCCAAGGTATTTTAATTCTTGATTTGGAAACTTATTAATGTTCTTCGTTTACTCTTTTTTGTTGTTTTGTGGTACTAGGGATGAGATCCAAGGCCTCCTACATGCTAGGGTAAGTGGTCTACCACTGAGTGGCACCCATAGTCATCCACATATTCTTAACTATTTCTTCTTACTCAGAGAAAGGAGTAATAGAGTAGCACTTTTCTGTTACTGATACATACCTTCCTCTACCTTAGTCTAGTTTTTCAATCTGTGTATATGACCTGAACATATACCTATAAATAATGCCAGAAGGTAAGCTATCTCAACAGTATGTATAGAAACACCATCTTACTAACGAAAGCCCAAAATATATCCTGAATTTCTGAAGGAACCTTGCTTCTTTCTGTCATAAATTTTACACTTTGAAGCCAGGCACTGATGGCTCATACCTATACTCCTAGTTACTCAGGAGGCTGAGATCTGAGGATCACGGTTCAAAGCCAGCCCAGGCAGGAAAGTCCATGAGACTCATATCTCCAATAAACCACCAGAAAACCAGAAGTGGCACTGTGGCTCAAGTGGTAGAGCACTAGCCTTGAGCTGAAGAGCTGAGGGACAGTGCTCAGGCCCAGAGTTCAAGCCCCACGACCGACAAAAAAAATTTTTTTTTACACTTTGACCTTTGGTAATCAATTGATTTGTTCCTTCAACAAATTCTCAATATGAACTATGTGCTAGGAACCAGTAGCTAGACAATGGAGGATAAGGAGTAAGCTAACCAAGTCTCTGCCTTTCTGGAGTTTGCATTGTATCAGTTAAGGAGATAGGCTCTGAAACAAAACTAGTTCAACTTCCAGTTCCTACACTATTATCTCTATATGGCCTCTTACATCTGTAAAACAAGGACAGTGATTTCTTTGACTAGGACTGCAGATATTTAGAAGTGGCCAAATTCTATCTATATGCTTTGAAGGCAGAGTCAAGGGATTTGTTGACAGATTGGATATGAAAAAAATTATAACTACTTCCAAGATTTTTGTCCTGAATAATGGGAAACAGAATTGCCATTTCCAAGCTAAGGAAGGTGACTAGAATGTTCTTTTGGGGCTTTTTTTTTTTTTTGTGCCAGTACTGGAGCTTGAGCTCAGGATGCTAGTGCTGTCCTGTAGCATTTTTATTCAAGGGCCAGCACTCTAACCACTTGGCCCACAGCTCCACTTTCCAGCTTTTTGGTGGTTTGTTGAAGATAAGAACCTTACAGCCTGGCTGATGGCTCATGCCTGTAATCCTAGCTACTGAGGAGGCTAAGATCCCAGGATCTCGGTTCAAAGCCAGCCCATGCAGGAAAGTTCATGAGATTCTTATCTGCAATAAACCACTCAGAAAACGGGAAGTGGCACTGTGGCTCAAGTGGTAAAGCGCTTGCCTGGAGCTCAAGACCTCAGAGACAGCACCCAGGCCCAGAGTTCAAGCCCCACAACCAACCAAAACAACAACAAAAAAAACAGACTTTATTAAAAAAACAGACTTTATTGCTAAAGCTGGCTTTTCAAGTATTAACTGTTAAATTCTGTTTAATGATGCTGTGTGTGTGTGTGTGTGTGTGTGTGTGTGTGTGTGTGTGTGTGTGTGTGTGTGTGTGTGTGTGTGTGTGTGTGTGTGTGTGTGTGTGTGTGTGTGTGTGTGTGTGTGTGTGTGTGTGTGTGTGTGTGTTACGGTATCCTAAAAACCTACCTACAGAAGTTTCAATTTACATAAACATCCAATTTCTTATCAGAAAAAAAGGGGATTAATACCATTTCAAATTGTGAAGATTAAAGCATATAACACAAAATCAAACCCAAATCCAGTGAAGTGATTAATAACACTCTTTTAGAAACCGTATTAAACATATTTTACATGGTTTCAGGCGCTTTACAGCAAGAGCAGCTAATTTCTATGCCTAACAGAAACTCTAAAAGCTCTTATGTGGGCCCTCACAAGTAGGCCAGCAACTCTGTTGAGGGTTAGAAAAAAGCGAAATACGAAAGAGATTAAACACGGAGTAGTGACAGGCTGCCCTGGTGACTACGTTTCCCGGCGGCCCTTGCGCAGCTAGCCGACTTCGCTGATTGGACGCCTGTGCAGAACGGGTGTCTGGGCAGAAGGAGGGGCGGGGGGGGGATAGGCGCGAGGTAGTGTGGGTAGGAGAAGGCGGTCGGCGGAGTCGCCATTTTGTGGAGCGGCCGAACCCTTGCAGGAGGTTCTGGGACGCAGAACCGCTACGGCTGCTGCTTCTCTTTCTCTTAGGGGGTGAGTGTGGATCCGTCCGTAACAACCATGGGTATTTGCCGTTGGTAGCGTTCCCGGAGGTTTCCCGACACCTGACAGGCCCTAGCGGGATCCCTGTGGGGACGGAACTACCTCCAAACGTTGAAAGGCCGCGCCCCTCCCGCCAGTTCTGTCAGCTTCCAGAGGTCGCCCCCAGCGGAGCCCAGCCCTGGCTGGAACGGAGCGGCGGAACTTGTCTGGGGTCCCGCGGGCACCACTCGGCGGTGCCCGGGGCAGACTTTGTAAGCCTCCATCGCCCCGCAACTGCGGCGGAGTCGCGCTGCGCCCGAGGCCGCTCGGCGGCGGCGGCGGCGGGGCGGCCGGCCAGCGGGGAGGGGGCGGCGGCCGGGGCGGGGGCAAAGCCCGACGCCAGGCCCGTGGTGACAGACCCGGGCTCGCTGTCTCCGCCGCCGCCCGCACCCGAGGCGGGTGCGGGCACCCCGACGGGTAATGCGAGGGGCGGCCTCGCGACGCCTTCGCCTCCCCCGGCGGCGCTCTCACTTATTCATTCAACACATGTTCACCGGGGCCCGGTTTTTAGATGAGGCGCTCGAGACGGCAGTAACTGGTTTCCTCGGACCTTGGAAGCGTCGAACGCGGTCCAGCTTTATGATGTTTGATTACATCCTGGGGGAGGGGAAGGGGCGCTTTTCGGGGGCCGCCGGGGGAGGGTGGAAGGCGAGGAGGCGGTTTGCTATACTCCGTGGTCGCGGGCTCCGGGCTCAGAGGCGTGGTGGTGATTACAGAAGAATTAAGTCAAGTCTAGGTTTGCCCTAATTCTTTCCTGAAATAAAGATTTGGATCCGGCTTGGCGTTTGTAAATTGACGATTTCAAATCAGATCGTTGCAGTGTTTAAGGTTGTTGGGTTTGTTTTTTTGTTGTTGGTTGTTTTTTTTTTCTTTCATTTTTTCATCGGAAAATTTTGACTTTACTGTTTCATTGTTTCGGTGTTGAATTTTATGAAAATCAAGACACTTTGGTTAATAATGGTTTAACGGTCAACTACCCCTATTGATTTGATTCAGAATGCAATGAGCTAAATTACAGCTCTGCCCTTTTTGCTTTGTAATCCTCAATTAGGAGAAATGACTCTTCTGCATGCTTGCTTTCTGGGAGTCTTTAATACATTAATGCGTATTCTTAACAAATTGTTCGCATAATTTTAATGTTGACAGATTGTTACCTTATCCCCTCCCCCCTACCTTAGATAATACCTTAACAATTTGATGAAGATTTGATGAAATCCCGGCCTCAGTAGTATCTCAGCTTATAGAACAATTGACCTAAGTTATATCCAAAATTTGCAATCATCTCTTTTGTTTCCTAGAAAAAAATAAAAAAATTAAGCCTTTTGGATCCTCGTGTTAGATCTTCAGTAGGACAATGGGTTCAGACAAACGGTAAGTTACTACTACTTTACAGGCCATTGATCTCAACATTTCAGTAAGAACTAGCTATACAAAATTGAATATCACAGAAATATTTGAGCATCTGTTTTGTTTCAGGCATTGTTAATGAGCACCTCATGATCCTGCCCTCACGAACTAGTGAGGCATTAAAAGTACTATGTGAACCATGCTATGATGTTTTAAGCGCTGTTAGAACATAGAGAGGAAGCATGTTTTTTTCTTGCACACAGCAAAGAAAGCTTCCTGGAGAAAATACTGAAGGTTGAATAGGAATCAGGCAAAGGAGAGCAGGGTGAGGTAGGTCACTGAGAGTTCCAAGTATGGACAACAGCCTATTCAGAAGCCAAGAGATCATACAATCTTGGTATTTAATAGCACAGTGCCTGGCTGGGACAAGCAGCCTGTAAATGTTAGTTCTTATTATTGTCCCCTAACTAGCAAGATGCTCCAGGTTTGTAGAGCTGAGACACTTAGAACTTTGTTGTTACATGAAGTAAAAAAGTCAAAGAATTAGTAGAGAATTAAGTTGAGGAGATATGCCTTCTGTGTCACCTATAGTTTGTCCTTCTCAAGACCATTTGACTTAAAAACACAGTCTTACTGGGCTATCCATCTTTTTTTTTTTTTTTCCTCGGTTGTGGGGCTTGAACTCTTGGCCTGAGGGCTGTCCCTCAGCTCTTTAGCTCAAGGGAGTGCTCTACCACTTGAGCCAAAGCGCCACGTCCAGTTTTCTGAGTGGTTTATTAGAGATAAGAGTCTTATGGACTTTCCTGCCCAGGCTAGCTTTGAACTGCAATCCTCAGATCTCAGCTTCCTGAGTAGTTTAGGATTACAGACTTGAGCCACTGGTGCCCAGCTTCCATCTTCTTAATTAATATTGAAGGTAGTCCCTGTGGTAGATCAAAGTGACAGCCCGGAGTAACATGTTTATGTCACATGGTGTCAGCATTTTAATGCTATGGCACCGTTTGTGGTTCCAAGTAACTTACTCGGTTAACATCTACTCTTTAGACTTTCAGTCTCAAACATGAAGTATTCTGTTTCCATTTTTTTATTAAATATGCTTATTTTAAATAAGTCTCTTCCCAAGCCTTTCTTTTCTCTTTATAGTTTTATAAACGTGTTCTGTGATTTGTTGGGTTACACCTATTTTCCTACAAAGCCAGCATTGCAAGTAGCCAAAAATAAAGTAGATATTATAGGAGATAAATGTTCTCTGAGTTTGCTACTTTTGAGTATACAGTTACATCTGCAAAGAAACTATTGGATTAACAGCCTGAGAAAAAAGACTAATTTAGGTCATCTATGTTGTTCCTCCATATCCTAGTACGTGTGGTACCCTTGTGAATAGATGAGCTATTATTTAAACTGGGTGAAAGTCTTTGGTCACTAAGATCACCATTGGTAATGTGTGTGTCATAGGATTGAGAAAACAGAAGACGAATAAACTTTGAGAATATGACCCTTTCTCAAAAAATTTTTTTAACTCAGCTATATTGTCTGACTTACTATAAATTCTTAAACATTATCTTTACACTTAAGGATGTAGATATTTTCTCAGTGGTCATCTTTGTTAATCAGGGTTTGGTAATCAATTTTAAGAAATATATTAACCTAGTCTTGGGGGAAGGTTCTGAAGGTACAAAAAGATATAGTTTGGATTAAATGATTTTTTTTCCCCTGGCAGAGTGAGTAGAACAGAACGTAGTGGAAGATATGGTTCTATCATAGACAGGGATGACCGTGATGAGCGTGAATCCAGAAGCAGGCGGAGGGACTCAGATTACAAAAGATCAAGTGATGATCGGAGGGGTGATAGATATGATGACTACCGAGACTATGACAGTCCAGAGGTGAGTGACAAGCAACTGTTTATGGAGTTTCTTATAAATTATATATACAAGATTCCTTAAAAAAAAAAAAAAGTACACAGTATAGAAACTTACTTTGACTATTGCAATCAAACTTTCTATTACTTTGATTTCAATTACTCTGATATATTTGAGTTGACTATAACACACAAAGGTGTGTGTTACAGCCTGTGCCTGTAATCACAGGAGGCTGAGATCTGAGGATCGAGGTTCAAAGCCAGCCCAGGCAGACAAATCCAAGAATTCTTTATCTTCAATTAGCCAGCCAAAAAAGATAATCTAAGCCTAGCTGGTTTATGCCTATAATTCTGTGTCCTTAGGAGGTTGAGATCTTAGGATCTCAGTTCAAAGCCAGCCCATGTAGACAAATTTGATAGACATCACCAGTTAACCAGCAAAAGTCTAGAACTGAAGATGTGGCTCAAATGATAGAACAGTAGCCAAGAGCTTTTCACCTGAATGAGAGCAGAAGGCTCTGAGTTCAAGTCCTAGTACTGACACAAATAATAGTAATATCCTGAAATAGAAATATAGTAATAGTAAACAAAATACATCATGTATTCTTTTGAGCACTAGACTTCATGAATCCAGTTAGGTCTCACTACCAACACTGTAAGGTAGATGTTATTTACCTTCTTACACTGTTTTATAGTATATTACACCTGTTTACACTATCAGGTAGATTTATTTTAAAGATGAGATAGTGGGGGCTGGAAAGGTGGCTCAGTGGTAGAGTGCTTGCTTTGCATGCATGAGGCCCTGGGTTCGATTCCTCAGCACCACATAAGCAGAAAAGGCCAGACATGGCATTACAGCTCAAACGGTTGAGTGCTAGCCTTGAGCTGAAGATCTGAGGGACAGCGCCCAGGCCCAAAGTTCAGGCCCACAACCAAAAAAAAAAAAGATGAGATAGTGAAGGTGAGGTTAGCTCAGTGGTAGAACATTTTCCTGGAAAACACAAGATCCCAAGTTCAATGACTAGCACCACAAAAATGGAGGGCAGAGATAAGATTATAACAAGAGTACAGGCCCCATGTGTCTTAGACTGGTAACCTGGGGTTTTTATGTGCCAGTACTGGGGCTTGAATTCGGGGCCTCGCTGTTGTCCCTTAGCTTTTTTGCTCAAGGCTAGTACTTTACCACTTGGGGTTAATTGGAAATAAGAGTCTCAGATTCTTTCCATATGTATACATTCCATCCTTTCCATAAGTATACGTAGCTTTGTTTAGAAGTAATTATGCTGTCCCTATATGTTTGTACCTCTTTCTCTTTTTTACCTTTTCTGTGCACATAATCTTCGTATTATAACAGTTTCATTGTTTTATTGTGAGTTTGTCAACTGAATAGTGGGTTATTAAATAATTTTTCCGAAAATGATTGTCAACAGTTCTTAGCACTGAAGTGAACATCAGTGTGGAGTACTAATAATTTTGTTTTACTTTGAATCAGAGAGAGCGTGAAAGAAGGAACAGTGATCGATCTGAAGATGGCTACCATTCAGATGGTGACTATGGAGAGCATGACTATAGGCATGACATCAGTGATGAAAGAGAAAGCAAGACCATTATGCTTCGAGGCCTTCCCATCACCATTACGGAGAGCGATGTAAGAGGAAACTGATTCTAACAAGCAGTCCAGTAAATACAACAGACTTTGTGCTTCTCTTATTACTGTTTTATGTTTTTGTTTTTGTTTATATTTATGTTTTTGTTTTGTCCTTGAGCTTGAACTCAGGGCCTGGGCACTGTTCCTGAGCTTCTTTTGCTCAAGGCTAGCATTCTACTCTTTGACCACAGCACCACGTCCAGCCTTTTCTGTTTATGTAGTATACTGAGGAATGGAACCCAGGGTTTCATGCCTGCTAGGCAAGCACTCTGCCACTAAACCACCTTCTCAGCCTGTCTTATGTTTTGTGTTAATAAGCTAATAGCTCATCTAGTGATGCCGTTCTGTCTTTTTTTTTTTTTTTTTTAATTTTATTTTATTGTAAAGCTACTATACAGAGGGTTACAGTTACATGAGTGAGGTAATGAGTACACTTCCTCTTGAACATTGTTACCCCCTCCATTGTTTTCCCCCTACCATCCCTCCCCCGTTCTGTCTTTAGAATACAGATTTATAGAAGTAAATGCCATTTATATATATTAGCCTTTAAAGTTCAAAGGTGAGTTTTCAGAAGTTCCTGAGAAAAAGTCTTTATTTGTTCATTAGCTCTTTGAAGATAATTGGTGCTTTTTTGTTGATTATAATCTGGTTGCCATTTGATTTGAAGAAAGTTGTACTATCTATCTGAAATCTGAGAGAATCCTGTTGAAAAAGAAAGCACATTTCCTGGCTTATTCCTTAGACCATTGAGGGGAGGGCACTGATGTACTTGAAACTGCTTAGTTTCCAGCAGTTAGGAGGCCTTACCCCTTCTAACTTATCCACCACCCACTTCATCACTGGACTGTTTTAGATGTGTACAACATTCTGTTGGTATGCCTTTTTCTGCTTGGAAATACCTTTATGTCAAGCCTTTCCTGATCTTCAGGCAGAATTTCTTCTCTTCCTAAGGCACTCTGGTAGATTTCTAAAAATAAACCTCTGTCAAAACCAATTACTTTTTGTTTTTAACTTTTTTTTTTTGGTCAGTTGTGGCTCTTGAACTCAGAGCCTGGGCACTGTCGCCTAAACTTTTGTGCTCAAGGCTAGCACTCTATCCTATCACTGGAGCTCCACTTCCCTTTTTTTGAGTAGTTAACTGGAGATAAGAGACTCATGGACTTTACTGTCTGGGCTGGCTTTGAACTTACGATCCTTAGAGCTTAGCCTCCTGAGTAGATAGAATTATAAGTGTGAGCTACTAGCACCTAGTTTCTGTTTCTAATCTTTAAATGAAGCATGCCATCCAGCCAATATTGCCGAAGTGCATTAAAGGTTTTAAACATGTTTTGTTTTGTTTTGGACAGTCCTGAGCTTAAATTCAGGTCCTGGGCACTGTCCCTGAGCTTTTTATTCAGAGGTAGCACTCTACCATTAAACCACAGAACCACTTCTGGATTTTTCTGTTTATATGGTACTGAGGAATTGAACCCAGGGCTTCATGCATGCTAGAGAAGCACACTACCACTAAGCCACATTCCTTGCCTTAAACATGTTTTTTGTTTGTTTTTTGGTCAGTCGGGAGGCTTGAACTCTGGCGTGGATGTTTTTCATGAGCTCTGCAGCTCAAGGCTAGTAGTACTCTACCACTTTGAGCCATAATGCCACTTCTTGGGGGTTAATTAGAGATGAGTCTCATGGACTTTACTTCCCCGGGGTTGACTTTGAACTGTGATCCTCAGATCTCAGCCTCCTGAGAAGCTAAGATTACAGGTGTGAGCCACCAGCGCCCAGCCTTTAAACATGTTTTTTGTTTCTATTTTGTTTTATTTATTTATTTTTGTTAGTCTTGGGGCCTGAACTCTGGGCCTAGGTGCTGTCCCTCAGCTCTTCAGTTCAAGGCTAGTACTCTACCACTTGAGTCATAGCACCACTTCTGGCTTTTTCTGCTTATATGGTGCTAAAGAATCGAACTCAGGGCCTCAAGCACTCTACCAGTGAGCCACCTTCCCAGCCCTACACGTTTTTTTTGTTTGGTCTTTTTTTTGGGGGGGGGGGGCGGTCAGTCATGGGGCTTGAACTCTTGTCTTGGGCACAGTCCCTACGCTCTTCAGCTCAAGGCAAGTGCGCTACTGCTTGAGTGGTTTATTAGAGATAAGAGTCTCAGATCTCAGCCTCCTGAGTAGCTAGGATTACAGGCGTGAGCTGCCGATGCCCGGCATAAACATGCTTTTAAAAAGCATTTTTCTAGTACCTAGTACCCTAGAGTAGTATGCTGACTTATGTTTAAATTTTAGCCAAAGATAGTATTAGATTCAAATAATTTAAGGTTCAAAACACTGGAAGTAGCGATTATGCTATATGTGAAACTGGATGTTATCTTTAACGGTGGGTAGTTAATTCCATTTTACATAATCACTGAACACTTACTGCACTGTATGCTATGTGACAGTGATACAGAGCTATGAATCCTGCCTGGAAAAAGTACATATGTATGCAGTGTCAATAAGAAGTTGATGCTGCCAGGTGTGATAACATGTCTCCACTACTCAGGAGGCTGAAGCAAGTGGGTACTTTGAATACAAATCCAAGGCTAGCCTGGACAACATAGCAAGTCCTTGTCTTTTGTTTTTCTTTTTAAAGGCAGAAGGGGTTGGTTTTAGAAGACATTGAATGTGGTCCTGCTGAAGGACTGTGAAAGCTTTATTAAGGGAGGTCAGGACTTGCAAAGGATAAGGCAGAGCTCCATGGAGATATTAGTTGAGCTGAGACTTGAGGGATAGAGTGATTTGGTGTGATAGAGAACTGCGGAATGTGTTTGGAATGGGTCTTTCTAAGCAGGGATATCATATGAGCAGACCTGGAAATAGAAAAGGAACTGAATAGATAAGGCTTTGGACTGGCTCAGCTTGGTGGGAGTCAAAGGTTCTTGCCAGGGAAAAGGCAGGTGGGAAGGTGCTGTTGTCCAGAATCTTTGAAAGTCCAACTAAGCATGAAAGTTACTAGTTTGCCTGTTAGCAGAGGCTGCACAGGTTTCAGTGATAGAGGAGATGATGCTGAGCTTAGGTAGTTGCACAGGGAGTCAGAAATTCTTTAGAAGTTGATTGAGGAAAGCTTGTGATTAATCAGGTTATGTGGCCTTGAGAGTCCACAGAGGAAGTAGATAGTATGGAGGGGAAGTTGGCTGTAGCTGAGTTTTGGAGGCTATACTACTGGTAATGAAACAATTATGGCACTGTATTTTAGGCTTCTTCAGGTAAACACTAGTAGTTACTATTTAATTTCTGAAGTTCTAAATACTATGTAATATCATAGAAATTTACTTATTGGAGTCTTAGCATTTGTAAAATGTTTATAGAACATTCAAAGAATAGGAATCCCAACAGCTCTATCATTTATCAGTTTGGTATTTTTTGTTGTTGAGGTTTTGTTACTTTAGTTTGGTTGCAGCCTTGAGCATTGAACACAAGGCCTCCTGTGTGCTACTTGAGCTATACTTCAAGTCTTCTTTTTTTTTTGGTGCCAATCCTACTGGTATTTGAACTGAGGGCCTGGATGCTGTCCCTAGGCTTTTTTGCTCAAGAATAGGGTCTACTACTTGAGCCTCAGCTCCACTTCCAGCTTTTTTTCCCCCCTGCATTTAATTAGAGATGAGTCTCACAGACTTTCCTGCCCAGGCTGGCTTTGAACTACAGTTCTCAGATCTCAACCTCTTGAGTAGTAAGGATTATAGGCATGACCCATCGATGCTGATGATGTTGTTTGTTTTGTTTTGTGGGATTGGAGGGTTTTTTTGTTGCTGTTGGTTGTGGGGCTTGAACTCTTGGCCTGGGCATTGTCCCTCAACTCTTCAGCTCAAGGATAGCACTCTACCATTTGAGCCACAGCACCACTTCCAGTTTTCTGGTGGTTTATTGGGGATAAGTGTTTCATGGACTTTTCCTGCTGAGTAGCTAACATTACAGGCCTGAGCCACCAGCACCAAGCTTGTTTTATCTTTTTGTGGTAGTAGTGGTATTTTTGTTTGTTTTGTTTGGAGTTTTTGTTTATTTTGATGCTTGTCCTGGAACTTGAACTGGGAGCCTAGTGTTCTCACTGGCTTTGTTGCTCATGACTAGTATTGTGCCACTTGAGCCACATCTCTGATCCAACATTTTGCTGGTTAATTGGAGAGAGTTTTCTCAGGTTGGTTTAAAACCACATAGCCTCTTGAGTAGCTAGGATTATAGGTGTAAGCCCCCATCACATTGCTGTATTTTTTTCTTGGGGGTAGGGGAGGCGGGCAGTTCTAGGGCTTGAACTCAGCGCCTGGGCATTGTCCCTGAGCTTTTGCTTAAGGCTAGCACTCTACCACTTGAGCCATAACGCTGCTTCTGGCATGGTACTGAGGAACAGAATCCAGGGCTTCATGCATGCTAGGCAAGCACTCTACCACTGAGCCATATTCCCAGCCCCACCTGGCTGTATTGTTGAGATAGAATATTACTAATGTTGCCCAGGCTGGCCTCAAACTCATAGTTCTCCTACCTCCTGAGTAGCTGGGGTTACAGGTACTTGGTTTATTATTTATTTATTTTTTGTTTTTGAGATTAGATCCATTTTGTAACTCAAGCTGGTCTTGAATTTATAGTCCTCTTACTTTAGCCTCCTGAGGGCTACCACATGATAGTTTTATTTTTTCATTAATTTATTGAGACTTGAGATTACAGGTGTGATCACCACAACCTCCCTGCCCCACATACCTCCCCAACCCCTTTATCCCCCCACTCCCTACCAATCAATGATCTACCTCAGCTTCCTTTGTTTAGCAAGAGCAGATTTTGTGTTTTTTCGTTGGTACCTACCTCAATCCCTAAGGAGCATCCTAATATCCCCTAGTCTTCATGGACAGATATTCAAAATGAAAGAATTGCATGGCTAAGAAACTTAACTCTGAAAACTCTAGAACAGAGTTGGGAACATCATGAGGAAAGATTTGAACACAATGGGAATTTTGGATTATAGTGTTCCTACTTTAATTTGGGTTTAGGGGGGTTGTGTTTTGCTTTTGGCTATGTTAGGAATTGAATTTAAGGCGTAACACTTGCTAGTTGGCAGGTACTACTTCTGAACAAACCTTTTTCCATTTCATTTATTTTTGTTTATATTTTTTATTATCTTAATGATTAAACAGTTTTATGATTTAGTCAGGGTTAGAGATCACCTGGCCATCTGACCATATAAAGCCTATATGTCATTTGATAAATGACAGTACAAGACTTAAATGCTTCTAGTAGTCTGCCTATAGTTATTTGCCTGTATTAATTTTGTATGGCCTACCAATTCTGTTTTAAATACCCAGATGTCCCTTGTTAGAAAACAGGCTAGGAAGTTGGCTCAGTGGTAGAGTGCTTGCCTTGCATGCATGAGGCCCTGGGTTCGATTCCTCAGCACCACCACATAAGCAGAAAAAAGCAGGAAGTAGTTTTGTGGCTCAAGTGGTAGGGCATTTGTCTTAAGCTGAAAAGGTGAGGGACAGTACCCAAGCCCAGAATTCAGCCCCTATAACTGACTAAATAAATAAATAAAGAAATGCAAAGGTAAGAGCCACTTAGGAAGATAGCTTGGCAAATAAAAAAAAAAAAAAAAGAAAACATGTTCCCACCCCTAATTGAGTTAGAATTTGTTGCCAGTATTGGTTCCAGCTCTTCAGGCTGTTCAAATCTGCTTTGTGACACTAATTCTACAGATACTTGAGAATAAAAGTAGGATGTAATGACATGGTTAGGTCCTTAAAATAAAGTATTAATGAAAAATAAATGCTCCTTGGTATTATCCTCCCCTCAAAAAAAAAAATCAGTAATAGTAAATAGTAAATGTAAAATGTTATACTAATATTCTAAACTTTAGTATATCAGCTGTTAGTCTTGTTTCTCTTTTTAGCTTAGCATCCTTTCCTTTGCAACATGCAAACTCTTTAGAGAAAGTATCTCTAGTTACTATGTTGCTATGTTACTTTATCATTACTGTTATAGTAACTATATTTACTCTAGTGATTAACTTTTTACCTACTATAGTATGGTCAGTATCCTAGAGACTTACTATACCACTTGTATGTGATAAAATAGATACAGTCCATTTTCCTTATAGATAATTATGCTTCACAGTTAACCATGAGTGCTGAGCCATTACTTCTAAGGAAAATAGAGCCTACAGCTTTCTGGAGTTAAATTTTTAGGTGATCAGTGAAAAAACTTAGGTGTTCCTGTTTAAAATTGCATTTGAAGCCAGGCACCAGTGGCTCATACCTCTCAGAGCCTAACTCATAAAGTTAATATCTGAGGATCCTGATTTGATGCCAGCTTGGGCAGGAAAGTCTGTGAGACTTCTCTCCAGTAAACCACCAAAAAGCTCAAAGTAGACTGTGGCTCAAGTGGTACAACACTAGCTTTCAACCAAAAAAAAGCTCAGGATAGTGCCCAGGACCTAAGTTCAAGCCCTAGGAAACACACACACACACATGTTTAATTGATAACATTGCTGGTTACTTAACAATGAACTCACAGTCAACAGGACTATAACTCATATTTGAATGAAGCCAATGTAACATGTATTTTCTCCATGAGATAAACAACAGCCTTTTGTGCATGGAACACTAGCTTTAGCACTGTGCTTCAGGAGATTCACCCACAAGAAAAGGAGGAGGGAAACATGACAGTAGACATTTATTTACAGTAAGAAAATTGCTTATGTGGTGCTGAGGAATCGAACCCAGGGCCTCAGGCATGCAAGGCAAGTGCTCTACCACTGAGCCACCTTCCCAGCCCCATGAAAGTACTTTTAAGTATTGATTTGGTCATTACAACTTTAGTGAATAGGAAAATAGTGTTCTGTGAATCATGAGGAATTGCTCAGATGGCCCTCTAATTTGCATTTCTGTGGTCATGGCCTCTGGTATTACAGGTATGTGTCACTATACCTGTATGTGTATATATATATTTTTTTCTTTGCTTGTTTTTGGTTTCCAGTATTGAGGTCTGTGTTCTCACTCAGCTTTTTTGCTAGTGGTTGGATTTCTACCACTTGAACCATGTCTCCAGTCTGCATTTTGCTAGTTAATTGAAGATAAGTCTCATTGAAGTCTCTGTCTGCCTTCATAAGTTTTGAACTTCAGCCCTCAGATCTCAGCGTACTGAGTAGCTAGAATTGCAGGTATGAAACAATACCTGACCTTTTTTTTTTTTTTTTTTTGTCAGTCATGAGACTTGAATTCAGGTCTTGGGCTCTGTCCCTGAGTTCTTCCGCGCAAGGATAGCACTCTACCACTTTGAGCCACAGCACCATTTCTGGTTTTCTGGTGGTTAATTGGAGATGAGTCTCAGAAATTCCTGCTGGGCTGGCTTTGAACTTCGATCCTCAGATCTCAGCCTCCTAAGTAGCTAGGATTTACAGATGTGAGCCACCAGTGCCCAGCTTTTTTTTTTTTTTTTCAAATTTTTTTATTGTGATTAAGTGGTCACATAATTTCCCTAATTTCACAGTATTGTGGGATAGTGATGCTCAGTTAAGTCACATACACATTGTAACTTTCCTGGAGCAAATTGTCTATCACGGTCTACAACATTTATGAGTTCTATGAGCTTAGCGATACAGTTATTTCTTCCACATTGGGTGATATGTACATTTCTTTTGTTTTGCATAGTATCAACTGTTCCCTCTTTCCCACTTGTTCCCTCCCTCCCATCGCTGCCATTGAGTTGCTTGAGCCTTATATTCTTTAATGTACCCCTGAGCCATGCCTCCACTTTTGGCTTTTTGTGGGTACATTGGAGTCTTTTGGGTTTGTTGCTGGGGCTGGCTCCAAATTATGATTCTAAGGTCTGAGCTTCCTGAGTAGCTAGGATTATGTATTGCCTAGTGCCTCCTTTATATCTCATTTTTCATTTATATCTCATTTGTCCTTTAGGACAAAGAGTAATGAGATTAGATTATAGGAGTGACGCTTGAGGACCATCATGCCATGAGCAGGACTCTGTAAATATAAATAATACCATGAGCAAGACTCTGTAAATGTAAATAATGGTACTTGAGGGAAATTTATAGAAAGCGTACAATGAATCCTTCAAGGCTTTTATAATACATTAATTTCTGTGAAAAAAGTTTCTTTATGCCTTTTAGGATAAATGCATTTTGAAATAAATTTAAAAGGGTAGAGATTACTCCCTAATCCTAGAGCTTTGTAAAATAGTGTGGCTTTAACTGTAAATGTGTAAAACCTTGTACAGATTCGAGAAATGATGGAGTCCTTTGAAGGCCCTCAGCCTGCGGATGTGAGGCTGATGAAGAGGAAGACAGGTGAGAACTTCCTTAGTTCCTGTTATTCTGGCTCTCTTCCCCATTCCCACTTCAGTCCCTAAAGAACATCTTGATTATCCCCCAGTCTTCAAGCACATGAATTCAGAATGAAAGGTTTGCCATGGCTAAGGAATGTGACTCTTTGAAAACGATGTTAGCATCTGAGGAACTATTTAAAACTTTGTTTTTAGGGGCTTTCTTTTCCTTCGGTAAGTATAAACTCCTTGTTTGACTGTTCATAGTCGGTTGCATGGTTACTTTAAGCGTGGAATCAAAAATCAAGTGGCATTTAGTTCAGGCGGCTTTTTCCTTGCCATGGCAAAGTATCAAGAAGATCCCAAACTCAAGTCACATTTGTAAAGCTGCTTCCCAATTGGCTTTGTCACGAAGTGTTGAAGCAGTGGGAGAGAGATTCACCTGTTTAAAGGAACTGACTAACACGAGTATCCCGTCTATATCTGAATGCTGTCTCTAGGTGTAAGCCGTGGTTTCGCCTTCGTGGAGTTTTATCACTTGCAAGATGCTACCAGCTGGATGGAAGCCAATCAGGTTGCTTCACTCACCAAGTCTAGATATTCATGAAAATGGAACAAGTCTGTACAATTAAAAAAAACGGTTAAAGGAGTGGTTTGTTCCAAAGGAGTGATTTTTAAAAAGCAAAAAGAATGCTTTGTATATATTAAAATTGACTAAATATAGTACCACAGACTTCCTTGCAGAATTTATTCTGCTTTTTAATATGGCTACCTTGCAGATCTTTAACTACTAAATACCTGTCTGGTAGTTAGCAAAATATCTTAATGTTCCTTTTCCTTACCTGATGCCCATTGAGGGTAAGCTTAGAATATCACACTCTTCCATTTGACAGTGAAGGAACATAGTGGAAGTCTGTGGCAGTAATTTTTATAATTCTGGCCGGAGACATCAAGCAAGCCTCTTGGAGACAAAACTGCTTGGATGGATCTTCAGGAACTATTTAAGGACATAATAGAATATATGAAAAATAAGTCTGATGAGATTAGTCTAGAAAAGATGCCCTGCCACTATCTATAATCTAGTTAAAAATAACAATATTACAGTCTCCTCACAATGCCTTTTATAATCTGTTCAAAGCAAATCATTGGTGGTTCTTTGATGTGACTTTAAAGTTTTCCTTGATTTATCAAAATAATGTTCATTGCTTGGAACTTAAAAGTTTTTGCAAGAACTCCAAAGCATAATATTGAACGACTTTAAGCAAGTATATTTTGCTCATTGTATTACTTTTCTATAGCACGTTATGATTTGAGTCACCCATGACTAAGAGTGACATTTCTTTGATAACATAACTTTATAACAAGACATACCAATAAGGCTGTTGCTTTGATTGACTGACTTAAGGTTTTTTTAAGCCTCTCAATTTCTTTCTGGGAATGTTGGCTAATGCCTGTATTCTCAGCAGTCTTGAGGCTGAGGCAAGAGGATGATGAATTTGAGGCCACCCTGGGCAGCAAAGTAAGACCTTGCATCAAAAACAAATAAATGAGTGACTTTATAGCCTAGAAATCACAACCAGGTCTTCATTCATTTATATCATGGCTGCCATTCCAGTAAATCCAAAGTATACACAATAAAAGTCTCCACAATTTTAATGTATACAAAGCTTTATTAATGTATAGTACAGTTCATATTCACTCCAGAAATTAAAGGCCAGTAGGATTAGGGATTCAGTGGTAGTTTGGAGTCTTCTCCCAGCACACATCCCTCCTAGTGGGATGATCTGTTGACATATCTCCCAGCTTATATTTGCTTTAGTACATTACAATGAGTAGATGGCCCTTCAGCAACTTCCCTATTGGCCAGACATAATGTACTTTTGCCTTTAGATACCAAAGAAACAATTGACAGTATGTCTTAAATCCTTAAGGATTTGTAAGAATCAAATTGCTCAACACTGTTTAAAGGGGTTAGATTCCTTTTAACAATCTAGGTGTCTAACCTAATTAAATCTGTTCTGCTAGTGTCAGAACACCATCTCATCTAAAAAGGAAAGATACTTATGTAAATGAAGGATCTTTTGGGGGCAGGTCTTAGGTATACTTTTGTCTAGACAGCTTCAGCTTAGAGTTTTAAAGTTAAGTCCCTTTTAGTCACAGGTTGACTTGAAGGATGAGGTGGTATATATTTTTATCAACTTCCCTATCCCCCCTGAAGAAACTTCATTGGCCTCCTGATGACTTATCCTAAAGAGAGTACCATCCATTTCAATGAAAAGTACATCTATCACCTAGGACATGACATAATCACATTTGGCAGAAAGAAATCTCATTTAGCTGTTTTAGAGTTGGTGGCATTCATAATAATTCCTGAGAAAGAATTGTAATAAAGTTCCCTTTAAAATGTGTTCCCCTCCTTTTGTCCCCCACAAAGGATACATCTTGAAGCAAGAGTTGGGGGAAGGGGGAAATACAAAGTCTTGTACTTTTCATAAGGATGGGGACTGGGAAAAAGTGAAGCAAAGCTCAAGGATATTAAGGTCTAATGTAGGAGACAGTCTCAGAACTGGGAGAGGTCTGTCTTCTGCTTTTGAAATAGACTGTTACTCTCAGGCAGCCTGTCAATGCTGAATGTAAGACTTCTGTCTCTGCTGGAGACACAGCCTGGTGCATGTCAGTGTTTAGTGTTTGGCAGCTTTTTCAACATTCCCTGACTCCGTTTACCTTTACTCCACATCCCATTCTCTTACTGCCTATCTGAAGGATTGGATGGGCAGAGTATAGGTGGCGGTGGTTGGTCCTCCCCGTATGTTGTCCATTTAATTCCAGAGCACTGATTTTTCCGAAGTGTGCTCTGCCCTGGGAAAATGGACACATGTTCCTCACAATGGAAATAACTAATTACTTTTTTTTCTTGCAGAAAAAGTTGGTGATTCAAGGAAAGCACATTGCAATGCATTATAGCAATCCCAGACCTAAGTTTGAAGATTGGCTTTGTAACAAGGTAAACATGTGTTCTTCCCAAATAAAACTAATTCAGTATTTTACTATTTTTCTGTTTATCTGTTTGATGTCTAACCAAGGAAAATAAATGCTTAATCACCAGCTCTTATTATAAGGTAATTTTTATCCTTTTGTACTTTACCTGTGTCCTGTGCTGGTATTGAAGAGAGAATCCCAAGAATTGTACAGATTTTATTATATAGAAATTCAGATTTCCAAGCTATTTCAATTAAGATTTTAAATGTTTTTCACTTTAGGGCTGGGAAGTTGGCTCAGTGGTAGAGCGCTTGCCTTGCACACATGAGGCTCTGGGTTCGATTCCTCAGCACCACATAAACAGAAAAAAAAAAGCCGGAAGTGGCGCGGTGGCTCAAGTGGTAGAGCACTAGCCTTGAGCTGAAGAGCTGAAGGACAGCGCCCAGGCCCAGAGTTCAGGCCCCACGACTGGACCCAAAAAAAAAAAAATGTTTTTCACTTTATTGCTTATTGAATTTTTGAGGTCTCAACTTTGGCATGGCCTCTCAACTGCATTGGCAGATATCCTTGAGAAACTTGATACAAAAATGTGGTCCTGTCACTGGTACATCATTTTGAACTTTGATGTCAACCTTGCTATTTTTTTTTTTTGAGGGGGTTGGGAGGAAGGCCCGGTTGTGGGGCCTGAACTCTGGGGCTGGGCGCTGTCCCTCAGCTCAAGGCTAGTGCTCTACCACTTGAACCACAGTGCCACTTCGGGCTTTTTTTCTTTTTGCTTATGTGGTGCTGAGGAATCGAACCCAGGGTCTCATGCGTGCAAGGCAAGCGCTCTACCACTGAGCCACCTTCCCAGCCCGTCAACATAGCTATTTTGAGAGTGCTCAAATTTATTCCTGTATATGACTATCTAGTAAGGAACAAGATGCAATTCAGATTACATTATGTCTGCATATAATAGAATGATCTATATTGCACTCTTAATATCAGGCATAAACTTTGTCAGTGTGTTTGCGCTGAGAGTTTTGGGTGAACTGAAGCCTTTCTTCAAGTTGATAAAAATAGAATTCTGCTTCAAAGTGTAACAAAATTTGTTTTTCTTGGAAGAGTTCGTGTGATCTAACATTTAAAATTTTTGGGGTTATACCCTTTTATCTGGAATGTATATCATTTCCTGCTTTTTTTTAATATTAGTTGTTGGACTTACCTGTGGCCTCACTGCTCTAACCCACATTGTTACTAGAAAATATGGCCTAATGTAAGAAATAACCACAAATAAAACTTTTTTTTTTTTCCAGTGCTGCCTTAACAATTTCAGGAAAAGACTAAAATGCTTCCGATGTGGAGCAGACAAGTTTGGTAAGTGTGGATTCAGCTATTTGGAAAATGCAATGAAACCTGATGGGTTGAGTTACTGTCTGTGAACCTGAAGAAAAGTATAGATTTTAGGAAGTTTAACAAGCAACTTGAATATTTTCCTTAAGCTTTTTTTTCCTTAGGTTATATACGTGCTGCTGCTCATTGTGAGAGCACAGAAAATTATTTTTGTTTTCCCAAATTAAGTCTGCTCACCTGGTTTGCTTTCCACAATTGCTTTTTTTTGGGGGGGTGGGGGTTGGGGGGGGTCCAGTCGTGGGGCCTGAACTCTGTCCCTCAGCTCTTCAGCTCAAGGCTAGCGCTCTACCACTTGAGCCACAGCACCACTTCTGGCTTTTTTCTTTTTGCTTATGTGGTGCTAAGGAATCAAACCCAGGGCCTCATGCATGCAAGGCAAGCGCTCAACCACTGAGCCACCTTCCCAGCCCCGACAATTGCTTTACTTTAGTGCAGGGGTAATGTCATCCTGTCCTGGCCCAATATTTGTATTACACATTAGCCAAGTCAAAATAAGGAGGTTTTACTGTAGCTACAAATGTTTTTAAAAGGAAGAGGGGGGGAAAAGTCTGCTGTATGTACTTAAAAAGATTGGGGGTATTATTTCCTTACCAAAAATACTTTGTTAGTCTTCAGTTGAGTCTTCTTTTCTCCAACTTGTAGACTCTGAACAGGAAGTGCCCCCTGGAACCACAGAGTCAGTTCAGTCTGTGGATTACTACTGTGATAGTAAGTTCAAACTTGGCTTTTGTGTGAAAAGTTCACATCAGTTGGAAATTCAGTCCTCTTTCTAATTCTATTTTTTTTTAGTGTGTGTGTGTGTGTGTGTGTGTGTGTGTGTGTGTGTGTGTGTGTGTGTGTGTGTGTGTGTGTGTGTGTGTGTGTGTGTGTGTGTGTGTGTGTGTGTGTGTGCTGGTGGTGATACTTGAACTCAGAGTTTCATGCTCTTACTAGCTTTTACCATGCAAACCTGGTGCTCTACCACTTAAGCCATACCGCCTCTTCCCACTTTTTAGTGGTTAGTTGGAAATAAGCATTTCAAGATTTGTCTGTCCAGACTGACGTTGAATCAGGCTCCTCAGATCTTAGCTCCTAAGTAGCTAGGATTACAGATGTGAACCACTACCACCTGGCTTCCGTTCCCTTTGATTCTTTCCCCCCCCCCCCTTTTCTTTTTTTTTTTTTGGTTGGTTGGAGAACTTGAACTCTGGGCCTGGGCACTGTCCCTGAGCTCTTCAGCTCAAGGCCAGTGCTCTACACACGAGCCACAGCACCACTTCCATTTTTCTGGTGGTTCATTGGAAATAAGAGTCTCACAGACTTTCCTGCCTGGGCTGACTTTTTGAACCATGATCTTCAAATCTCAGCCTCCTGAGTAGCTAGCATTACAGGCTTGATGAACCGTAGTGCCCAGTTTCCCTCGCCCCTTTTTTTGTTGATTGTGGGCTTGAACTCAGGCCTTGAGTGCTGTCCTTGAGCTCTTTTGTTCAAGGCTAGTGCTCTACCACTTTGAGCCACAGTGCCACTTCCAATTTTCTGGTGGTTAATTGAAGATAAGTCTCATGGTCTTTCCTGCCGGGGTTGGCTTTGAACTATGATCTTCACATAGAGCTCAGCCTCCTGAGTAGCTAGGATTACGGGCATGAGCCACTGCTGCTGTCCCTCTTAGCCCCTTTTAGGTGAGCAAGGGCAGCTTAATTTTTTCCAATAAAAGATTTTAGGGGCTGAGAAGTTGGCTCAGTGGTAGAGTGCTTGCCTTCCATGCATGAGGCCCTGGGTTCAATTCTTCATAAGCAGAAAAAGCCAAAAGTAGTGCTGTGGCTCGAGTGGTAGAACGCTAGCCTTGAGCTGAAGAGCTGAGGGACAGCGCTTAAGCCCAGAGTTTAGGCGCTACAGGCAACCCAAAAAAAAAAAAAAGATTTTAGTTTTATTTTTCTCCTTGTCAGAGTGAAAAATATACTAGGAACTTACCAAAATAGATTTTTTTTGTATTTTAAACCTGTGTGAAAAACATTGGTGATGGGAAAGCATGGTTATGTCATTTGTCTCATTTTCCCTCCAGCGATCATTCTTCGGAACATAGCTCCACACACTGTGGTGGATTCCATTATGACAGCACTATCTCCCTATGCATCTTTAGCTGTCAATAACATTCGTCTCATCAAAGACAAACAGACCCAGCAGAACAGAGGCTTTGCATTTGTACAGCTGTCTTCTGCAATGGTGAGGTTCTTCTAAGCTCATCTTTCCTTTGAAAAAACAAAAATAACTCTATTTGGAAGATGTAGCCCAGTGGCAGTGCACATATGTAGCATGTTCCAAGATTCTGGGTTTAATCTCTAGCCCCCAAGAATTAAAAAAAAAAAAAAAAAAAAAAAAACTCTTAAGAGGTAAATGTGACTTAACTAATTTTGAGGTTTCTGGAACATAAAGTTCAAGGCTGTATAATAATAGTTTAGCCGTACTAAATTATGAGACTTTTTTTAGGACCTGGGTGCTGACCCCAAGCTTTTTTGTTCAAGTCTAGTGCTCTATCGCTCTACCCCTTGAGCCACATCTCCACTTCTGTCATTTTTGGTAGCTAATTGGAGATGAGTCTCATGGGTCTTTCCTGCTGGGCTTAGCTTTGAACTGTGATCCTCAGATCTCATCCCCCTGAGTAGCTAAGATTATAGAGGTGTGAGCCACCAACACACAGCTGGAATTGATTTCTTTGATATACAGTAAAAATGTCTATACCTGTAAAGAACTGACAACTGAAATTTGAGTTACAGTTTAGTCTTTGTGCTCCGGTTTATTTAGCCTTTGCTCCTTTAATAATACTGACTACCTTCATAAACTGGAGGTATTTTTTTTTCTCAGTTTCATATTTCTAAACAGATTATATCTTGAATACAATTGATGGTAGAGAGATTTTATTTTTTGGAGTGGTACATTTTTATTGGTTTATCATGAGAGATTTTTAATTCTTAAACTGATAAAATTGTTTTTCTTCACATTTTCCTTCAGGATGCTTCTCAGCTGCTTCAGATATTACAGAGTCTCCATCCTCCTTTGAAAATTGATGGGAAAACTATTGGTGTTGATTTTGCAAAAAGTGCCAGAAAGTGAGTGGCTTTATTGTCTTTATTTCAAATTACTGCATATGCATACTTTTTCAAAGATACTTTGCCAACCGTACCCCAGTTCTATGTTCTCAACACTGATATATTCTCCTCTCTGATTGTATACCAGGAGGGAGATGACTGTATTTCCTAATAGCCAGTTCTCGTCTATCCTGTGTAGTTACTTTATGGTTACCAGAAATTCCTTCAGAGCAAGACAAAGGCAAGATGACAGATGGGTTGAGAATATGTTTTAGAGCAGAGATCTAGTGTCACAATCTAGCAATATTTCTAGCTTTCCAAAGAATATTCTAAAAGCTTTATGTATATAGTACTTTGATCTAACACTGTAAATTTCCCCTTTTGTTAGTACCATTGTTCATTCAACAGATGCCTTATTAAATGGCAGTTATGAACTAGAGCAGTAGTAATACAGGGACACTTGTCCACTAAGGAGTTTGCATAGAAAGATTCTTCCCCCTGTGAAACGTGGCCATTTGAGACCTAACTGCCCTCTTGGCAGTACAAAGGCACTAACTGGGGGCATGCAGAGATAGGATCACATGATTGGATTTTTGTGGTTTCAGGGACTTGGTCCTTCCAGATGGCAACCGCGTCAGCGCCTTTTCTGTAGCTAGTACAGCCATAGCTGCTGCTCAGTGGTCATCTACCCAGGTAAGAAGAGTCTTTTTGTGCAGATTGATTGGTATAGTCCTGAAATGTGATCTCTCCCAAGATACTTAAAGATGTTTTTAAGGGAATTGTTTGAAGTTTTTCATTTATTTGGGAGAGTACTTCCTACCTTCTTTGTTTGAAATTCACTTTGTTTTTGGTTTTTTGTTTTTTTTTCCCCCATTTTCATAGTCTCAAAGTGGCGAAGGAGGCAGTGTTGACTATAGTTACCTGCAGCCAGGCCAGGATGGTTATGCCCAGTATGCTCAGGTAAGTTGAGTTAACTAGCTTTCAGTTTCTAGTCTTTAACTTTTTATATTCTTCAAGTAGCAAATTTAATAGTGAACTTTTCCTTAGTATTCACAGGATTATCAGCAGTTTTATCAGCAACAAACTGGAGGATTAGAATCTGATTCATCATCTACATCAGGTAGTAAAGTTCATCTCTTTTGTACCTTTTGCTTAAATATGCTTGAGGAAATATGGCAAGGTATCTTAACTAGACCCAAAGCAGCAAGTCCATATCTCTGCAAGAATGTGAGGGGCATCGTCAGAACTGTTACCATGTATCCACAGTGAAGGGGGGGAGGAGGGAGAGTTGGTTGGGAGTTAGATCACATTTGTAAAGGAAGGAGGATTCTGAGTTCAAAGTTAGCCTGAACTACATAGGGAGACTGTCTCAAGAAAAGAAAAAAAGAAAAGCTAACACACTAACTAAGAAAATAGATGAGGCATTACAGGTCGGTAGTTGGCCTGCAGTTCAGTGCATTGACTCCCTCTAATCCCTTTGTTCATCATCAGGCACAGCAGTGACCACCACCTCAGCAGCTGTAGTGTCCCAGAGTCCCCAACTGTATAATCAGACCTCCAATCCACCTGGCTCTCCGGTAATCCTATTCTCTTACATATAGAATTGATAGTTCTTGGGGAAACTTTATATTGATGTGCAAATACTATCATTTCCTGCTGCAAAAATCAGGATTGAATAATAACACATTCCATCCTAGTTCTATCTTACAGTATTAAGTAATAAAATAATTTTGTTATATATATTTTAAGTATAAAATACCAAACATGCGTATTTTTATACTTTATTAATGCTTCAGCTTGACCTTTAGAAAGTTGTCAGCATGTGTTTTGCTGAAGGATTTCCTTAGGTCCTTGGCTGCAGTGTATTTTCAGGGGAGCCCTTCTTCCTGGATGATTGCAGTGTTTTAGTTCTCTTAAAAGACTTTACAGTTGAAATTATATTGAAGCTGCTGTTCTTTCCAGACTGAGGAAGCACAGCCTAGCACTAGCACAAGTACACAGGCCCCAGCCGCTTCCCCTACTGGTGTAGTTCCTGGTACCAAATATGGTAAGCCAAACCTCATGGGGCTGTTGACAGTTGGAAGGTCCTAGTTGTCTTTGTATAATAAAAGTTTTTCTCCCTTTGAAATGGGTGTCAGAGGGACACTTGGGAATGTGAGGAAAAGAAGAGCATTAAGGCCTGCTGCATCCCACTGCCTTAGAATTGAAATAAAGCCAGTTTTTTACCTGTAATAATTGTATGCTGGATTTTGTTTTTGTAGCTGTACCTGACACATCTACATACCAGTATGATGAATCTTCAGGATATTATTATGATCCTACAACAGGGCTGTACTATGACCCCAACTCACAAGTAAGTATGCTTTCTTCTTCACTCTTGCTGGAAGAATCTGAGCTTTCCTTAGAACATTGATGAGGCACAAGAGGAATAGTCAAAATGAACTTTCCATGCAAAAGGAGTAAGATTTATCTTTATTATTTATTTGATACTCATACTAGGCTTGAACTCAGGGCCTGGTGCTGCTGTCCCTTAGAGTTATCATTCAAGGCTGGTGCTCTGCCACTTAAACCACAGATCTACTTCTAATTAACCATTTTTGGTGGTTAACTGGAGTTAAGAGTCTCAGAGACGAGCTGGGAAGGTGGCTCAATGGTAGAGCGCTTGCCTTGCATGCCAGAGGCCCTGGGTTCGATTCCTCAGCACCACCTAAGCAAAAAGAAAAAAGCCGGAAATGGTGGTATGGCTCAAGTGGTAGAGCGGTAGTCTTGAGCTGAAGAGCTGAGGGACAGCGCCCAAGCCCAGAGTTCAGGCCCCACAACCGGACCCAGAAAGAGTCTCAGAGACTTTTCCTGCCCTAGGCTGGCTTCAAACTGTGATCCTTGGCTTTCTAAGTAACTAGGATTACAGGCATGAACCCACCAGTACTATTTTGAAGCTGTAAATCAGTGGGTCATACCTATAATCCTAACTACACAAGGGGCTGAGATCTAAGGCCCAAAGTTTGAAGCCCCAATACACCCACACCCACACACAAAACATTTTGAGGTATGTTACATATTACATGTACAATACAAAAGTGCACAGGACCAGGGCTGGGAAGGTGGCTCAGTGGTAGAGTGCTTGCCTTGCATGCATGAGGCCCTGGGTTCAATTCCTCAGCACCACATAAGCAAAAAGAAAAAAGCCGGAAGTGGTGCTGTGGCTCAAGTGGTAGAGCGCTAGCCTTGAGCTGAGGGACAGCGCCCAGACCCAGAGTTCAGGCCCACGACCGGAAAAACAAAACAAAACAAAAGTGCACAGGACCAAAGTGTGCAGTTCTTTTAAATATTTACATGGATACATTCCAAGCACATCTGCAAGATCCCTTGCAGGCATTGGTGGCTCATGCCTGTAATCCTAGCTACTCAGGAGGCTGAGATCTGAGGATTGTGGTTCAAAGCTAGCCCAGGCATGAAAGTGTATAAGACTCCTATCTCCAATAAACCACCAGAAAACCAGAGGTGGTGCTGTGGCTCAAGTGGTAGAGCACTAGCCTTGAGCTGAAGAGCTAAGGGACAGCGCCCAGGCCCAGAATTCAGGCCCCACAACTGACCAAAAAAAAAAAAAAGAGTATATAGATCATTACTTTTTACTATATTCACAGTGTTGTGTTAACTCACTTCTAAGCTCAGAACATTTTCATCAGCTCAAGTAGAAGCCCTGCACATATTACACAGTCACTTTCCATTCTATTCCCCTTCCTCAGTAACCACTAATCTACTTTCTCTTTCTTTGGATTTACACATAGACATAATAGATGAATTCTAGACACATATAAATAGATTCAGACAATATGTGACCAGTATGTGATTGAACTCAGGGCCATGCTCTTGCTTGTCTTTTTCCCTCATCACTGGAGTCCTGTCCCTTGAGCCATGTCTCCAGTTCCAGCTTTTTGCTAGAAGTCTGATTTGCCCATCCACACAAGATCTTCAGCCTTATAAGTAGTAAAGGCATGATTAGAGGCATGAATCCAGTGGTGCCTGGCAGCCTAATATATTCTGGGTAGAGCAAGACACATCACAGTCTCTCTCTCCTGGGTGTCTGTTGATTGAGTAGACTGAGTGGCAGGAATAAAGAGGAGAAGAGAATTGTTACATGTCTTGTTTTTGTTGGTGGTGGCAGTGGTTGTGGAGCTTGAACTCAGGGCTTGAGTGCTGTCCCTAAGCTTTTTCACTGAAGGCTAATGCTCTACCACTTTGAGCCACAGTGCCACTTTCAGTTTTCTGGTGCTTAATTGGCAATAAGAGCCTCGTAGTGTTTTCTGCCTTGGCTGACTTCAATCCTCAGATCTCAACCCTCTGAGTAGCTAGGATTACAGCATGAACCACCAGCATCTGACTTGTTTTTGTTTTTGACAAATAATTACTTTTTATCTTTTTAACAAAATATTACTTTAGGTTTGACAGAGATCTTGGGGTACATCACAGGATAGCTGTGATGACTAGCATGTATAAGGTCCTGGATTCCATCCCCAGTTCTCCCCCAAAAAATGTTTGACCTAACAGAAAGTGTGTTATTTGTATGCTTTTTCTTCTAGTACTACTATAATTCCTTAACACAGCAGTACCTTTATTGGGATGGAGAGAAAGAGACCTATGTGCCAGCTGCAGAGTCTAGCTCCCATCAGCAGGCAGGCCTGCCTCCCACAAAAGAGGGAAAAGAGAAAAAAGAAAAACCCAAGAGCAAAACAGCCCAACAGGTAATGAGTATGGCTCATCCATAGCACCCATAAATGTTTTCTTGGAATATTGGATGGCTTAATTCTTCATTTATGGGTTGTAGTACTTCTCTTAGCTTTATTTGGATGCTTAAAAACTAGGCTGGGCTGGGAATGTAGCTCAGTGGTAGAGTGCTTACCTGGGTTTGATCTTATGGAGAGAAAAAAAAGTGTCCTAGACGTCTTTATAGTCTTTTAAGAAGTATTTATTAGCCAGGCAACGGTGGCTCATGTCTCTAATCCTAGCTACTCAGGAGGCTAAGATCTGAGGATCATGGTTCAGAGCCAGCCTGGGCAGTAAAATCCATGAGATTTTTTTTTTTTTTTGTCAGTCGTGGGCTTGAACTCTGGGCCTGGGCGCTGTCCCTCAGCTCTTCAGCTCAAGGCGAGCGCGCTCTACCACTTGAGCTACAGCGCCACTTCCGGTTTTCGAATAGTTTATTGGAGATAAAAGTCTCACAGTCTTTCCTGCCCGGGCTGGCTTTGAAGAAGGGCTTGCTTTGAACTGCAATTCTCAGATCTCAGCCTCCTGAGTAGCTAGGATTACAGGCGTGAGGCGTGAGTAACCGGCACCCAGCTCCATGAGACTCTTATCTCCAATAAACCACTCAGAAAACCAGAAATGGCGCTGTGGCTTAAGTGGTAGAGTGATTGCCTTGAGCTAAAGAGCTGAGGGACAGTGCCCAAGCCCAGAGTTCAAGCCCCATGAACTGTTTATAAAAAACTGGTAATAAGTGGACGCCAGTGGCTCACGCCTGTAATCTTAGCTACTCAGGAAGCTGAGATCTGAGGATCATTGTTCAAAGCCAGCCCAGGCAGGAAAATCCATAAGACTCTTCTCTCCAATAAACCACTAGGAAACCGGAAGTGGTGCTGTGGCTTAAGGGATAGAACGCAGAGCTCAGGGACAGCGCCTAAGCCCAGAGTTCAAGCCCCACGACTGACAAAATTAATAATAATAATAATAATGAAAGTTTGCCAGGCACCAGCGGCTCACACCTGTAATCCTAGTTACTCAGGAGGCTGAGATCTGAGGGTCGCAGTTCAAAGCCAGCCCGGGCAGGAAAGTCTGTGAAACTCTTATCTCCAATAAACCACCAGAAAATCAGAAGTGGCGCTGTAGCTCAAGTGGTAGAGCGCTAAGCTTGAGCTGAATTACTGAGGGACAGCACTCAGGCCCCGAGTTCAAGACCCAGGACTAGCCAAAAAAAAAAATAAGGGAAGTTGTCATAGGCCATTTGATTAATTCCTTAATGGCTTATTGTAATAGTACACAGGATTAAATGTGGGTTTTTTTGGTGGTATTTTTTTGTTTGACATTAGATCGCCAAAGACATGGAACGCTGGGCCAAGAGTTTAAACAAACAAAAAGAAAATTTTAAAAACAGCTTTCAACCTGTTAATTCCTTGAGAGAAGAAGAAAGGAGAGAATCTGCTGCAGCAGATGCTGGTTTTGCTCTCTTTGAAAAGAAGGTAATAGCAGAAATGGCCACACTGCGTAAAGAGAGCCTATGTAAAACTTGAGACTTACGGTTTATTTATTCTCCTTTCCAGGGAGCCTTAGCTGAAAGGCAGCAGCTCATCCCAGAATTGGTGCGAAATGGAGATGAGGAAAATCCCCTGAAAGTAAGGAAGTACCTGTGTTTTAAAGACTATGTCTGCAGTTTGAATCCCAACTACATCTTGGCTAATGTGATTTCTACTTAAAATGGGGTATAGTCTCTGTCAGTGGGTATTTGGAGCAGGTTCAGCACATAGAAGCCATATTCAGGGCTTTATTTTCTGTGCCTGAGAGCAAGTGTGATGGAGCAATGAATGAAGCCTGATACCCTAAGCTCACTAAATTGAATTTACATTGCATCTGTAAACAGAAGTTTTAATGATCTGGAAAGAGAAAATTAAGACAAGACAAACACAGTCTACTTGATAGATACTGATGCAGCCATTACTCTAACCTCTATTGTATTTGGGATTTTTGTACATGATCAGTGGTTTGAAAACAGTCATCTAAGAACCCATTTCTTGAGCTCTAAGACAATTGGTGCTAAGAGTATGATACCTGACTGCTACTCCATAGTTAATGAAATATGACTCGCTACTTTTTTTGGGCGGGGGGGAGTCCGGTCGTGGGGCCTGAACTCTGGGCCTGGGCGCTGTCCCTCACCTCTTCAGCTCAAGGCTAGCACTCTACCACTTGAGCCACAGCACCACTTCTGGCTTTTTTTCTTTTTGCTTATATGGGGCTGAGGAATGGAACCTAGGGCCTCATGCATGCAAGGCAAGCGCTCTACCACTGAGCCACTTTCCCAGCCCCAATGACTCGCTACTATTAAAGGTTGACACAGAGTAATGAGCATCACTTTTTCTTTTTCTTTTTTTTCTTTTTTTTTTTTTTTTTTTTTTTTTTTTGTAGGGCCTGAACTCAGGCCTGGTCCCTGTCCCTGAGCCTCTTTGTGCTCAAGGCTAGCACTCTACCACTTGAACCACAGTGCCACTTCCGGTTTTGGAGTGGTTAATTGGATATGAGTCTCACAGGGATTTTTCTGCCTGGGCTGGCTTCAAACTTCAATCCTCAAACTCAGCCTCCTTAGTAACTAGGATTATAGGCGTGAGCCACCAGTGCCCAGGAAGGGCATCATTTTTTGTATTACAATTTAACATTATCTAGGTCCATAGTTCTTGCCATCTTCCTATTGTACATTTCCAGTGACTCATCTTTCTTTTGTCTCTAGAGGGGTCTGGTTGCTGCTTACAGTGGGGACAGTGACAATGAGGAGGAACTGGTGGAAAGACTTGAGAGTGAGGAAGAAAAGCTGGCTGACTGGAAGAAGATGGCCTGCCTACTTTGCCGTCGTCAGTTCCCAAACAGAGATGCTCTTGTCAGGCATCAACAGCTCTCAGACTTACACAAGGTGTGCTTGCTTCTCTGAGCCAATTGAAGGTAGAGAAGGGAGACAATGAGATAATGGAAGTGCCCTGACCATGTTGAATATTCAGAACATATCTGCTGTTGAATGGTTGCCTTTTAGGAAATTGTTCCAATTGTTTTCAGATCATAGTGTATTGAGCTTCAACCCTTAAAAAACAAAAGATAGTGCTAATGTTGGGAGGGTTCATATTGGCATAGTCTATTCTAAATCTGTCTGTAAACTCTTTTATAGCAAAACATGGACATCTATCGAAGATCCAGGCTGAGTGAACAGGAGCTGGAAGCCTTGGAGCTAAGGGAGAGAGAGGTGAATGGGAAACTTGTCACTAGGGAGAGTTGTGTTAAGCTATGTGTCTTTAGTAGTTTGGGCTTTTTTTTTTTTTTTTCCTTTTTCTTTTTTTGGCATTACTCGTGGGCCTTGAACTCAAGAATTTAGGGC
Source organism: Dipodomys spectabilis (assembly GCF_019054845.1). Classification (NCBI taxonomy): domain Eukaryota; kingdom Metazoa; phylum Chordata; class Mammalia; order Rodentia; family Heteromyidae; genus Dipodomys; species Dipodomys spectabilis. Next base: position 2,660,059 of record NW_024871037.1, read on the forward strand.
CTGAGCTTTTCTGCTCAAGACTAGCAGTCTGCCACTTGAGCCACAATTCCACATGTGGCTTTTTTGGTAACTAGCTGGAGATAAGATTCCTGCCCAGCCTGGCTTTGAACCATGATCCTCAGATCTCAATCTCCTGAGTAGCTAGGATTACAGGCTTGAGCCACAAGCGCCTGTCTTGTTTTAGTTTTTATTTGAAGCGTTTAGTTCCACATTCCTGGGACAGGGTAGGGGGATCTGTCACATACTTATCACCCAATCCTTGTAGCTCATATAGATTAGATCAGACCGTATGAATTTTTTTTTTTTTTGGGTCCGGTCGTGGGGCCTGAACTCGGCCTGGGCACTGTCCCTCAGCTCTTCAGCTCAAGGCTAGCACTCTACCACTTGAGCCACAGCACTACTTCCGGCTTTTTTCTTATGTGGTGCTGAGGAATTGAACCCAGGGCCTCGAGCATGCAAGGCAAGTGCTCTACCACCGAGCTACCTTCCCAGCCCCGACCGTATGAATTTTTTTTTTTGTCCCACGCTATCCTTCATGAGGTTTATAGAATAGAAAGACACACCTCAAGACTTAAGTTGCTCAAGGTCCCAAATGCTTACTAGTGATACACACTGGGTTTTATTAAGGGGAGAATGTTCCATTTTGCCTGGTTAGAGAAGTCGTCTTAGGCAATGAGAGAAGCCACAAATTAGACCCAGGAAACAAAGGATATGAAGTGATTATAAGAAAGAAGGAGCAGGCAGGGCTAAGAACAAAAGTCTGTAATACCAACAGTTGACAAGCAGTTGATGATGGTAGTTGAAAAGGCTAGTGGGAATCCTGAAATTGTACAAATAGGACCTATAGATTGGAAATAAATAAGTGGATTAGAAACTTCCCATGATGAGATAATTCTGAAGTGTTTATCTATACTTTGGCACATCCAAGGAGTATTGAATAGGTCTCTGGAAACAAGACATTTGGTATTTTTAAAGTTACACGAAATGCCAAGTTCTAGAGTAAAAGATACTTAGGGTAAAAGTCTTAGATTATTACAGATTGAAGTCTGCATGTATCTAACAGTGTTCTTTCTCCTGCGTAGATGAAATACCGAGATCGAGCTGCAGAAAGACGAGAGAAGTACGGCATTCCAGAACCTCCAGAACCCAAACGCAAGAAGCAGTTTGATGCTGGCACTGTGTATGTGATGTGCACCATTTTCCAGTTCATTAGCTGGGGCTCTAGCTGTTTTAAGTAACTGTGTGTTTGCCACTGGCAGGAATTACGAGCAACCCACCAAAGATGGCATTGACCACAGTAACATTGGCAACAAGATGCTGCAGGCCATGGGCTGGCGGGAAGGCTCAGGCTTGGGAAGAAAGTGTCAAGGCATCACAGCTCCCATTGAGGTAAGCCTAGGGTCAGAATCAGTGTTTGGGTGCTAAGTGTATAGGCTTGTTAAAGAGATAAGCCAAGATAAAGTATCCAGAAGGTCTGAGCCCAATTGCAGCAATCTTACCTTAACACAGTTGCAGATCATGTCATTACCAACAGTAGAATTCTTTCTCCAGTCACTCTCCTTATGCATTTAAACAATTAAAATGTAAGACCAAGCCCAAGTAGCTCATACTTCAAACCTCAGCTACTTGGTAGGTAGAAATATGAGGATAATGGTTTAAAGCCAGGCCATACAAAAATAAAGACTCTTAAAGAATAAATCAGGTGTAGCTGGCTCATGCCTGTAATCACAGCTACTCCTATGGCATATGTATGTAGGAGAACCAGTCTTGAGTCTGGCCTGGGTTAAAAAAAAAAAAAACCCACAAGACCTGCAGGTTGCCAGTGGCTCACACCTATAGACCTAGCTACTCAGGGGCTATGCTGAGGATCATGGTTCAAAGCAGCCCTGGCAGGAAAGTCCAAACTACAAAAAAAGCCAGCAGTTGCTCAAGTGGTAGAATACATGCTAGACAAGTATGAAACCCTTCATTCAAACCTCAGTACAGGCCCCCCTTTTCCCCTCCCTAAGAAAAGTATGTGGGTTTTTTTTGTTTTTTTTTGGTCAGTTGTGGGGCTTAAACTCAAGGCCTGGGCACTGTCTCTGAATTTTTTTTGGTCAAGGCTTACTACCACTTTGAGCCACAGCTCCACTTCCAGTTTTCTGGTGGTTCATTGGATATAAAGAGTCTCATGGCCTTTCCTGCCTAGGCTGACTTCAAACCGAGATCCTCAGATCTCAGCCTCCTGAGTAGAATTATAGACTTGAACTGCTAGCGCTCAGCAAGATTTTTCTTTTTACTTTAGTAGCATTTTCATCCATGAAAGACATCCCTAAATTGGTCATGACCCATATTAAGACCTAATCCTAGAACCAGAGGTCTCCACCCACTGGCTTAGGCAAGTGTTTCACCAGTGATTGCACCTCCTTGTCTTGGCAGTACAGCTTAAGTCAGTCTCTAATAGCCCATGTTTATCCATGTGAGTTGTCCACATGAGTTCTGCTGACATCAGCTGTTCTGCTCCAATTTATGTCTACAAGATACCAGGTCTTCCCCCAAGTTTCAGTGAAATACTGTGGGACCCTTACTGAGCATAGATGCTTACTGAGCAGTCATTGAGGAATAGGGGTCATGAATTCACCTACTTCCTTAGCGCGCGCGCGCGCGCGCTTGTGTGTGTGTGTGTGTGTGTGTGTGTGTGTGTGTGTGTGTGTATGCACACGCACGTGTATGCCAGGCTTAGGCACTGACTGAACTTTTGTGCTCAAAGCTAGCACCCTACCACCTAAAGCCAAAGCTCTATTTCTAGCTTTTTGGTGTTTAATTGGCAATAAGAATCTCACAAGACTTTGCAGCCTGGACTGGTGTTGAGCCATAATCCTCAGATCTCAGCCTTCTGAGTAGCTAGGGTTACAGGTGTGAGCCACTGGTGCCCAGCCCTTAGCCCATTTTGTTGTTCTAGTTCTTAACCCTCACCAGTATAGAAATCTTTGTTTCATACAGTCTCCTGGTGGGTGGCCCTGCATAGTAAGAAGTAGTCTGGATGAAATGAGGGATCAAACCCACATCTTACCTGCCAGATGCTAACCATCTTTTATGTTTCCCCAGGCTCAAGTCCGGCTAAAAGGAGCTGGCCTCGGAGCCAAAGGCAGTGCATATGGGTTGTCAGGTGCTGATTCCTACAAAGATGCTGTCCGGAAAGCCATGTTTGCCCGGTTCACTGAGATGGAATGAGACTGAGAGGATGACAAGGAGCTACAAGGAGCGAGCCATCTTCTGAATTTCTTCTTACCACCTGTCTTTCTAAGGGCATGCCTTGTGCTGTTAATAGTTTTAGGGTGAACCTCTTCATTCTGCAGGGTTCTCCCTTTCACCTTAAAGGAGCCTCCCTTATATGGGTTATCTGGTGAATGACCTTCCTTTCCCACCTGAGGGCCTTTGAACAGACCAGAGGGGACAACGGGCTTTTTATACTTCTGTGTACATAGTGTAATGTAGTGTGTTTTACATGTGTAGCCTATGTGTGGTCCCTCCTCCTTGGGGGTTTGAGATGCCCTAGGTGGTAAGTTGACACCAAAGCCACCTCTGTCATTTGTTGTCGTGATGTTTTTTCTTGGCAAAAGCCTTGTGTATATTTGTATATTATACATTTGTACAGAATTTTGGAAAATTTTCAGTCTAGTTGCCAAATCTGGCTACTTTACAAAAGAAATACCTTAAAAAATGGCTGTCTTAAGTCTCTTTATTCTTGGGTGGGCAAAATATATTTGAGCCAGTCAGGCCTAGGAGCAGGAGTTGGAGTTTTTCTTAATTTGTTTTTGAATCCTAAAAAAATCTCACAATGTTTATTACAAAGGTAATCTCTGATTTTTTTTGTTTGTTTTAGTAGAAAAGCAACAAGTTAATTGAAAGTGAAAATAGAGTACAGACTTTCTGCAGAGGGAACCCAGAGTCCGTCATGCTAGGCGCTTTTTTTTTTTTTTTTTTTGGGACCAGGCCTGGGGCTTGAAGTCAGGGTCCAGGCTCTGTCTCCTGAGCTTCTTTTGCTCAAGGCTAGCACTCTACCACTTGAGCCACAGCACCACTTCCGGCTTTAGCTACCAGCAGGGCCTTGTCCTACTAGAGGAAAGGGGTCTTTGATCTTAGAAGCTTCATACACATAATTTCTCAGACCACCAGATCTTTGGAGATGGACTGACAAGATAATGTAATTCTAGGCCACATAACTACCCTTCACCCACAGATCTAGATGTCTGCACCAGCACACTGCTCTTTGCACAAAAGCACTGTGAGCTATATGATCCTATATAACCCTAGCTATTCAAAAGACTGAATTTTGAGGATCACAGTTTAAAGCTAGTCTGGACAGGAAAGTCTGTGAGATTCTTACCTCCAATAAGCCACCAAAAAGCCAAAAGTGGAGCTGTGTCTCAAGTGCTAGGGCACACACATAACACACACACACACACACACACAGAAATGGGCTTCTGTAACTTGTACTCCAGTGTGTGCTACTTGATCATTTCTGACCAATGTCTGTTCACCTTGGAGAAGCTGTCTAGAGATGGTTTCTGTGTTTTCAATGTGAGTAGTCTTGTAACCAAAGACTTGCACAGACTGCATCTGGTCTTTAGGCAGCATGGCTGTGAACATACCCAGGAGCTCCAGCACCACCCCAACTGGAGAAAGCTTTTTAATTTTTGAAATTTTAGTTTGCTTTTTGCTTTTTTTTGTGTGCCAGTACTGGGACTTAAAATAAGTACCTGGTACTTTTGTTGCTTGGCTTATTTTATACTCAGTTAAACCGCACCTCTACTTTGTGGTTCTGGATTTTTGAAACGAGGTCTCATTTTTATAGCAGATTGTTTTCAAGTTTTATATCCACCTGGGCTGATGGAGTGAGAACCTATCAAAAGCAAGAAAAAATGGGTTGGAGTATATATAGCTCATTGGCTAGCAGGTTTGATACCCAGTACCATTTAGAAAAAAGAAAAAAAAAGTTTTAAAACATTCTAGGGGCTAGCAGAGCCTAGTATGAGACCCTGAGTTAAAACCCTAGTTAAAAAAAAAAACAAAAAAAACCCTACTATGTCCTCCCTCCATCCCCCAAAGGAAACAACTCATGGAAACAACTATAATGGAATGAGCTTTTCCACTTTGAGTTTGTGAAGACCAAAGTGTGTGTGAGCACATACATCTCCATTTTCACAGATTAGACATACCAGAATGCTCCCTTTTTTTTTTTTTTTTTTTTTTTTTTTTTTGTCAGTCATGGGGCTTGAACTCTGGGCCTGGTTGCTGTCCCTCAGCTCTCCAGCTCAAGGCTAGTGCTCTACCACTTGAGCCACAGCACCACTTTTGGTTTTCTGGTGGTTCATTGGAGATAAGTCTCCACAGCTTTCCTGCCCAGGCTGGCTTTGAACCTTGATCCTCAGATCACAGCCTCCTGAGTAGCTAGGATTACAGGCATGAACCACCGGAAGTTGTGTTGTAGCTCAAGGGGTAGAGCACTAGTCTTGAGATGAAGAGCTTAGGGACAGTGCCCATTCCCAGAGTTCAAGCTCCAGTACTGGCAAAATCAATAACTTCCAAGTTTTTGACTGATTCAAATTCTGCCTGACCCACCCAACAATGAGATAAAGAAGCCTAGACTGAATTTTTCTTCCTACAGCACTGCTAAGGAGATGCTCAGGAACATTCTCTTCTAGATGCTGGCATCCCATCCTGTCTACAGCACTAGGTAGGACAGAGGAAATAATTGTGGCTAGATAGACCTTACTTAGCAAAAAGTAGGACATGTGGCTGAGTCTCAGAGACTTCTGGAGGTCAAGTCCGTGAAGGCTGCTCTCACACTACTAGTGTGACGAAGGAAACTGATGGAACTCCACAGATTTGACATATTGTCAGGGAAGGTAGTCTTGAAACTTGCTCCATGGCTTCTGTAGATTTTCTATGTCTAAGCAGACCTGGTCCCTAAACAATTGGAATAGAAAATAGGAATTTTCAAGGGCACAGATCCTCCAGGTCAGGCCTTGGAGAGAGAGTTTCGCTAGGCAAATGCAGGATTTTCTGAGAGAAAGTAAATCAGACCTCAAGTTTCTGAAGCTCAAGCAGGAAATGGCTCGTCCAAGGCAAGCACCTTACCAGGACTAGTAACCCTAGGGACAGATCAGCCTCACCTCCAGATACCTCAGGAGAGATACTGGTGTTTCTAGTACCTAAGCAGCAGCCCTAAGCAGCCTAATTAGCTACTTCTCACCTAAGTATAGTTCCTTAGATGAGCACAACCACAATGGGATCTGGGAAAGTCTTAATTACCTGTATACAGTACATCAAAGGCTCTTACCCAGCCATCTCTAGTCTTGGGTTAACTTCCCCACAACAGGAAGAGTACTTAAATGACTCCTGTTATTGCTTGATCCCTTTCTCCAAAGTTGCTCAAGGTTGCTTCCAAGTTGACTGCTTTGAATCACAGCATCTGCTGTCAGTACTGATATGACCTTATAAAATCAAGGGTTCCTATGAACATGATTCCTTCTCCATCTTTCAGTTTGTTCTTCCTGCCACATCTGTCTCCAGCCTACTTAACCAGATTACAGCCCTCAACTCTGCATCTGAATTGACAGCTCCAGCTCCTGAGTTCCAGGCTGTATTCCCCCAAACAGGTTGTACCTGGGGGCTTGGGTCTCAGGTAAAACCATCTGTCGGGGGGGGGGGGGGGGAAGTTTCTGCCAGTGCTAAATAGCTCTTGCCCTGAAGACCTACACCTTATGCCCAAAGGTTATCTTCTCACACACCTGTCAGATTTGGCTTCATCCCCAACCCAGGGATGTGTGTGCTTTCCTACCCCTTGCTCACAGGGCTGAGAGCCGTGCAAACTTCCCAATTGGGGAAAATCTAAATACCACATTTGGAAGGGGCTTTTGCTGACCCGGAGGGAACCTCCAGGGTTCTGAAGTCCAGACTGCCCTTGGCTGGGACAGCTGCTGCAATATGAAGGGCTTTGAGGGCCATCCAGGAGCAGCTGTCATGGCCATGCATCAAACAAGTTTCAAAGCCCAGATGAGCAGCCAGGCCTGAGCTAAGCTTCCCAGGCATGCACAGTCTGGCTGGGGGGGTTCTCAAGGGCGCCCCAGAGTCCAGCCACCCTGATTTTCCGGTGTGACGAATGCCCTCAAGGACAGATGGGATGGGGGGTGGGAGGGGGAAGGAGATTGTCCAGGAGACAGACCCTTAGAGAAGAGTAGTGTGCTTCTGGTGACCAGCAGGTGGCGCCACTCCACCATCTATCTGGCCAGGCAATTCCTTAGGATCCACCCACACACACACACACACACACACACACACACACACACACACACACACACACACACACACACACACACACACACACACACACACAGCTACTCCCACCAATGATCCCAACTAGCAAGAAGAAGTTGTGCCCATTGTATCCAGCTCTGAGGCAAATACCAGACTGGTCTAGTGCATATTAAGTACTCCTGTCTCTTGGCAATCATTTCTAACACAGGTAAACAATTACTCCAGTCGATAAAATGCATTTCTGACCTCTTACACTCCCTTAACCCATCTTACCCATCTGCATGATTATTGACTCCTAGAGAAATACTCCTGACAGATCCCATATCAGACACACAGCCAAGTCTCTATTGTCCATGGAGACTGAGGCAAGCTCGCTCAGGGATCCAGATGAAAGCTGGGGATAGCCACAGATCCTCTCTAATCCACTTTAAAGGGGAAACTGAGGGCTGGGAGTATGGCTTGGTGATAGAGTGCTTGCCTAGCATGTATGAAGCCTAGGTTCGATTCCTCAGTACCACATAAACAGAAAAAGCCAGAAGTGGTGCTGTGGCTTAAGTGGTAGAGTGTCAGCCTTGAGCAAAAAAAGGGCTCAGGGGCTGGGAAGGTGGCTCAGTGGTAGAGCGCTTGCCTTGCATGCCAGAGGCCCTGGGTTCGATTCCTCAGCACCACATAAGCAGAAATAAAAAAAAAATAAAAAAAAAATAAAAAAAAAAAGGGCTCAGAAACAAAGCGGGCTCAGGAACAAAGCCCAGGCATTGAGTTCAAACCCCAGGACCAGCCAAAAAAAGAGGGGGCAGGGAGAAACTGAGGCACAAAGCCAGTGGCTGGAGGTGACTGAATTAGGCTGCCACTGGCTAATGCTGAGTCTAGACTCCAGTCTGAGTGTCTCCTGAGGTTTATAGGTTCAATGGAGATGAATCCTGTAGGATAATCCCTTCAAAGTGCGGGTTCCAGCACCCACACACATAAACCAACTTGGAATAAGCTGGAGCCTTGGGATACCCCTGCCCCTCCTCACCCCCATTGCCCTGGGGAGAGAGAACACAGACTAAGAAAGATAGAAGAAAAAAAAGACAAAGAGCAAAGCCTAGAGGATGCTGGGAAGAGGAGAGGTCTGCAGAAGCTTCTAGGGTGAGAGGAGGCTGAAAAAGAAAGATTAAGTGGGGGAAGGGCTGGCAGTAAAGGGCCTAGGGGAGTCAGTTTCTTTCTGCCCCCAAGGCTGTTAAGATAAGATGTCTGAGCTGTGAGTAAAATTTAAAAAAAAAAAATCTGCCTGCTGATGGAGGGGAGGGGGGAGGCTATCAGCAGATGAGGGGGAGCGGGGCACGGAGCAGACAGGAAGCTGGCAGATACTGGTAGCTCATACCTGTAATCCTAGCCACTCAAGAGGCTGAGATCTGAAGTTCAGGGTTCAAAGCCAGCTCAGACAGGAAACCCTGTAAGACTCTTATCTCCAATGCCCACGTTGGGCTAACCACCACAGACTACCCAGCCAGCCCACAGGCCCTGAAACCAGATGTTGCTGAACTCCAACCCTGAGGAGTATCTTGACTAGGGATTGTTCCTTTTCCACTTCCTTGTCTAAACTGAGGGGCCCTCCTTTGTACTCACAAGCATGCAGTGTATACGTGTGCACACGCATGTACTAGCCCAGCTAGTCATCCAGCTGTAGCACCATAGCAGGTATATTTCTCCAGTATTCTTGAAGCGTGCAAGGCCCCTACATGCAGATGTCTGCAGGCCCCAGCACAACCCCCTCTAAGGCATGAAGCATGTTTGCTCCATATCCCTTTGCCCTGGCCACCAGCACGTAGGCAGAAATAGTCATGAAGGGCTGAGAAGTTGGCTCAGTGGTAGAGCCTTGCATGCCCTGAGGCCATGGGTTCGATTCCTCAGCACCACATAAGCAAAAAGAAAAAAGCCGGAAGTGGCACTGTGACTCAAGTGGTAGAGCGCTAGCCTTGAGCTGAAGAGCTGAGGGACAGTGCCCAAGCCCAGTTAAAGCCCCTAGGATGACCGGGGGAGGGGGGAGAGGGGGGAGTAGAGAGCTGGCCTTGAGCTGGAGAGTTCAGGGACAGCACCCAGGTCCAGAGTTCAAGCCCCACGACCAACAAAAATAAAAATAAAAATAAATGCCCCTTCTAAAGCCCCCTCCTATGCCTCCTGCTGCTGCTGCACTCGACTAGACTCAAATGCAAAACTGTAAGCAGTAACCACACACCCGAGCCGCCACCACACCCCCCTGCAGATTTTTCTGGTTCTTATTAATGTAAATGAAATCTGCTCCAAGCGTCCTTAATGGAAAACGTTCCTGGAATTTGACTGCACACGTGTGTGTGTGTGTGTGTGTGTGTGTGTGTGTGTGTGTGTGTGTGTGTAGGGGGTGTGTGAGACTGGAATTAACCCTTGTGTAGCCAGATGCAGACTAGTCAAACAAGACCTTAGGACTAGATCTGAGGTGGACTTTAGTAAATGATCGGGACAGTCATTCAACCCTACCCAGAATTCTATCCTAGCACCATCCATAGTTTACACCTTGTTCCTGGGCAGGTGTGGAGGTTTCTCAGAGCCTGAGAAAGGGTATCCTGGACAGAAAAGGGAACATAGCAAATCTTTGATCAAAGAAAGAGCCCAGCCCAAACTGGGGGTGGGGGGGGGGAAGTTGGGAGAAAGGGGAGGGGTAGTTGGTAGTCTCCTCCTCATTCAGCTGTATCTTGATTTGGGACACCCAGACACCCAGCCCAGAGAAGACTCAACCTCTGAATTAGATCTGCCAATCCCATCACCCAGTGGCGACTCTGGAGTGAAAAGAGGGAGTTTGGGCCTCAGCTTGGATTCCCAGGGCCAGTTGGCTTCAGGAATAAGGGGGGGGGGGGTAGAAAAGCCCTGGCCTGGAGCCTACAAACGTGCCCTTCTTGGCTCTCTCCCCAAATCCTGATGCTTGTTCTGGCCCAGCCGTCGGCCCGGCCCCAGTGGAGCCGGGTTTTACTGCCTTTCGCGGCGGGGATAGGGATGTCTGCTTCATTGGCCAGGATAGGGGGAAAGAGTCTAAGATTTCAATTTCTCCCAGGTGTGGCTCAGTCTGCAAGATGCCTTGGGGAGGCTGGCTGAAGGGGGCCCCCCACACCTGGGGGGTGGGGGGAAAATGCAGAAAGAGGGAGGAGCTAAGAGAGGAGGGGGGGGAGGCAAGGGAGGGGGCCACAGAAGGGGTATCCCCTAAAGCAGACAGCAAAAAATTCTGTGAAGATCCGGGACTGGAGATGGGGGTGGGGACAGGGGCTAGGGGTGATGGGAGGGGGGGGCTCCAGGAAGGGAGGGTGGGCAGAGAGTTTAGGCTTTGGAGATGGACTCAGGGAGAGGGCTTTGGGGTTGGGGGAGACTGGGGGTGAGGAGACAGAGGCCCTGGAACAAGGAGCAGAGGGACAGGGGCTCCAAATGGGACTCATTTTCCTGGGGGACAATAGACTGCGGATCTTCCCTGCCACCCACACCTGTCAGGCAGCTGGGGGGAGGGGACTGACCCACTTTACTGCCAGTCCCCTCAGGCTTCCACTAATGAGTACTCTGGGCTTTGGAAGGCAACCTTCCCCTCCTAAGGCTGTGCCTGAGGCCCTGCCTTCCCCCCAACGGCTGGCCCCCTCATTAGCTACTGGGGTGTTCATTAGCTCAGGCTGTCCCCTTTATCCACAGCTGGGCTTGCCTGTGGGTGAAGATGAGGTTTATTTCTGGGCCTTTCCCCCCACCCCAAGAAAAAAAATATGCCATCTCTGCCCCTAGTTCCTTCTCCTGACGGAGGAGACAAAGGATTCCCTGCTGTGCATCTCAGCTCCGGTGCGAAGAGCTTTGATTCCACCTGTGGGTCCCACCTGCATGCCAATGAGGAGACAGCAGGGTGCTGAGCTGAGGTGCAGGGAAGGGGAGCCCTTCCCCAAGCCCCCCCCCCCAATCCCTGGAAGATGCCCTTTCTGCATAGCTCACACAAGGGTTTATAGTGCCCCTTGTCCAGAAGGAAGAGGGCTGTGGAGGGTAATGGGGGGGAGGGGAGCATTTACTGGGAAGTAGGGGGGGGGTCTAGGTCTGAGGGATGGAAGATAAGAAGTGGAGGGAAGCAGGGCAGGGAGAGAAAGTAGCATCAAGGGGGATAGACTTGTGGGAAACTGGGAGCAAGGCTCATGGAGAATGGAGGCTGGGCATAAAGCAGTTGGGGGGGCAGGAGGGCGGGCATGGGTAGCAGGCATGGAAAAAAGAGGAGAGGTTTTTCAGGGACACAGATCCTTGGGGAGAGCATAGGAGAGCACGGCACTGTAGGCATGCGTGTCCCCTTAGGAACAGACTGCTGGGAGGATATAAGGCAGAAGTACTTAGTGCAATTTGGGGACTGTGTGGGAAGTATTAAGGTAAGGAGAGCTGGGAGCTGGTGGCTCCTGTCTGTAATCATAACGACTCAGAGGCTGAGATCTGAGGATCACAGTTTGAAGCCAGCAAGGGTGCAGCAAGAGGGATAAGGTGATTATACAAATCTGAGAGTTTTTTCTCTTTTATTGGTCGTGGGGTTTGAACTCAGGGCCTGGGCACTGTCCCTGAGCTCTTTTGCTCAAGGCTAGCACCCTACCCCTTGAGCCACAGTACCACTTCCAGTTTTTGAGTGGTGAATTGCAATCCTCAATTCTCAGCCTCCTACGATTATAGTCAGGAGCCACCAGCCCCTGGTTCAGAGACTCTTATCTCCAATTAACTAGCAAAAAGCCAGAAGGAGAGCTGTGGCTCACGTGGTAGAGGGCTCACCTTGAGTGGAAAAGCTCACCCAGGCCCTGAGTTCAAGCCCTAATATAGACACACACAAACACACACACATACACATACACACACACACACACACACACACAAACACACACACACACACAGATGGGGGGGACAGCTCTCAAGGGGGCCCCAGGAGAGAACAGTCCAGGGAGGACTCAATGTCTTTGTAGCCTTAGCCTTCTCACCTAGACCTTCCCCCCCCCCACATTCCTAGGGTGCATGGAGGGGTCTGATTACTGGATTATGCCCAAGTCTCCAAGGCTCTCTGACTGTCCCGCTATCCATCTGTCCTTTCTGTTCCCCCAGGATCCCAAGCCCAGGTGGCACTCTCCTCTCCCAGCACCCTCATTAAGAAAGGGCTTTGAGATCCTTCTGCAGCATCTGCCTCCTCTTGTGACACTCCCCACTTTCCAGCCAGCTGCAGGCTTTGGCCTCTGGAGCCTGATAAATATTTATGATGAGATAAGCAGAATCTGCCAGGTCCTAGCCCAAACCTTTGTCCTGAGCATCGGAGAGAAAGGCAGTCTCAAACTCCCAGGAGTTTGAGCTTCCAGAGGTACAACCAAGTCTCTCAGGACACAGGGTCCCTATGTCTAGCAGACCTCCTGGAATGTTTCCTGATACTGTACTAAGGGAGAGGGTAGACTCAGGAAAAAGCCATCAGACATGAGGCAGAGCTCAAGAGCCTGTAATCCTAGCCACTCAGGAGGCTGAGATCTGAGGCTCATGGTTTGAAGTCAACTCAGGCAGGAAAGTCCATGACAGTTTTGTTTTGTTTTGTTTTGTTTGTTTGTGGGTTTGTTTTTTTTTTTGTCAGTTGTGGGGCTTGAACTCAGGGCCAGGGCTCTGTCCCTGATCTTTTCTGCTCGAGGCTAGCACTCTACCACTTTGGGCTACAGGTCCACTTCTAGTTTTTCTGGTGGTTCATGGGAAATAGTCTCATGGACTTTCCTGCCCCAATTGACTTGGAAACACGATCCTTACATCTCAGCCTCCTGAGTAGCTAAGATTACAGGTGTGAGCCACCAGCACCCCGTTCCTTCTCATTTTAATGGCTCCCTTAACTCAGTAAGCCAAGCAACACTGGCTAGAAGGGGTTATCAGTATCTTTCTGAGTCAGTACATAAAGGAGGAAGTCAACCCTCCTATTAGAAGTCATAGACCCCTAGGGTTCTCCTGTCCCCCCTATCCTAACCCTACCCCCACCCCCAGCCAGCAGAAGAGGCTGAAGGTTTCCAGAGCAGGAGGAGAGCGCACTGTATTAAGGATCAGGAAATACTGACCTCAGCACCCCCTACTGGGAGTAAACACTACCCCGGTGTGGGCTCAGTTCTGCACCAGACTGAAGCCACCATACAAGGTCATGATGGGAATTAATATTACACCTTAAAGGCAGGCAGATACTGCTCTCAGCATCCTGAGAGTCTTCCCTGCCGTCTGGCCACAGGAACCGAGGGCATGGCCAAGCACTGCTCTATGGATCCAAGGAATAGCCTGGGTAGGCAATGGGGAACCAAAGCCACCAGCATGGAGTAAACACTATTCCATGTTGCTAGGCAAATGCTCTATCTGAGGGGAAGAGGAGTGCAACTCCTCCCAAGCTCTGTGTGGGTGGAATGTGGGTAAATATTGGGGCTCTCTAGACATAAACATTGTCCTATGCTCCTGGGCATATGCAAGACACTTGGAAGGAGATGCTGGAGATGGAGTAAATATTGTGTAGGCTATGGTAAACAAGACGCGCAGGTGTAGTTAGGACCTGTATACTTCAATCACATTTAACTTCTTCGTGGACAGCTAGGGTTGAAGTCCTGTTTACTTATTTCCTATTGATTTTTTTTTTTGGTGTGTGTGTGGGGGGGTGTCAGGCATGGGGCATGAACTCTGGGCCTGGGCGCTGTCCCTCAGCTCTTCAGCTCAAGGCAAGCGCTCTACCACTTGAGCCACAGCGCCACTTCCGGTTTTCTGGTGGTTCATTGGAAATAAGAGTCTCATGGACTTTCCTGCCTGGGCTGGCTTTGAATGGCAATCCTCAGATCTCAGCCTCCTGAGTAGCTAGGATTACAGGCATGAGCCACCAGTGCCTGGCTTATTGATTTTTTTTGTGCTGGTCATGGACACTTTGGGGCCTGGACACTTTGAGCTGTGTGTGTGTGTGTGTGTGTGTGTGTGTGGGCCTGGACACTTTGAGCTGTGTGTGTGTGTGTGTGTGTGTGTGTGTGTGTGTGCGTGCCCATCCTAGAAAAGGCCTGGGTGCTGTCCTTGAGTTTTTCCCCTCAAGGTGAATGCTCTGACACTTGAGCCACAGCTCCACTTCTGGCTTTTTGGTGCTTAATTGGAGATAAGAGTCTCACAGAGCTAGGCGGAGACCTGCCAGCCTGGGCACAAAAGTATATGAGATTCTTCAATAAACCACCAGAAAACCAGAAGTGGCGCTGTGGCTCAAGTGGTAGAGCACTAGCCTTGAGCTGAAGAGCTGAGGGACAGCGCCCAGGCCCAGAGTTCAAGCTCCACGACTGACCAAAACTTAAAAAAAAAAAAATTCTGTCCAGGCTGGCTTCAAACCTTGGTCCTTAGATCTCAGCCTCTTGAGTAGCTAGGCTTACAGGTGTGAGCCACCAGTGCAGGCCTCATGCCAGACTCTTTTTTTTTTGGGTCCGGTCCTGGTGTCTGAACTCTGGGCCTGGGCGCTGTCCCTCAGCTCTTCAGCTCAAGGCTAGCACTCTACCACTTGAGCCACAGCGCCACTTCTGGCTTTTTTTTTTCTTTTTGCTTATGTGGTGCTGAGGAATTGAACCCAGGGCCTCGAGCATGCAAGGCAAGCGCTCTACCACTGAGCCACCTTCCCAGCCCCTCATGCTAGACTCTTAATTGAGGTAACAACACTGGAGGCTGAGATACTTCTTCAGAGGCAAAAAGCATCTCTTTCTTTCCTGATGGCTGCTCTTCTAAGCTTTTACTATACTACCCCAGATAGCTCCAGGGTTTCACAACCCATATGGGAACCCCAAATACAGTAGCCTGCCTGATGCTCCTAGGTCTCTTCAGAATCCTTTGTGTGATGTCCTCCACAGAAAGAAACCCTGGGCACAGATTAGAGAATCTAGACTGGAATGAGCCCACTGAGAGCTGGTAGCCTAGCATAGAGTAGACACCTTTGCTGCTTCTGTTGACCTCTCTGTAATGCTCTTCTTCCACCTCTTCTCTCTCTCTCTCTCTCTTTCTCTCTCTCTCTCTTTCACATACACACATACACACACACACACACACACACACAGAACCAGGTCTCCAAGGCCACAGGCAGACTTTATAATCTCCAAAGCCGGCTACACTAATGCATTAATGGAAAAGCCCGAGACTCCAGGAGCCATGATGCTCCCAGGTGTGTCTAACGAGCATTGTATGGCGTCACTGGGTAACCCCAGAGACTCACTTTAATGGTAGACTAGAAGGCCATGGGGCCAGTGAGCCTGAATGTCCAGCCGTTAGCATGGGGTCTGTGGGTATAAAAGGATCCTCCAGCCACAGTGAGGGCTGCACAGCCAGGAATGAACCTGCACCAAGACCTGTCCAAGTCATCTGCGCTTGCTGACTGGCTATCCTGAGAGCATGCTCAGTGATGACAGAATAGGAGCCCTTCAAGCTGGGCACCCATGGCTCCCACCTGTAATCCTAGCTACTCAGGAAGCTGAGATATGAGGATTGTGGTTCAAAGCCAGATGGACAGGAAACTCTCTATGAGACCAAGTAAACTTCAAACAAAAAAAGCCAGACATAGAGCTGTGGCTCAAGTGGTAGAGCACTAGCCTCAAGCACAAAAGCTCAGGGACAGCATCCAGACCCTAAATTCAAGCCCAGGACTGACCCCTTATCCCCCCCACACTCATAGGAGCCCTTTTGCCTCTCCCTGAATCATCATGCTAAATCAGATTTCTGATGACAAGTCTCTCTAACCTTGGAGACCAGGTTCTTGGAGGAGATGACTGCTACCTTTGGAACCATCCTCCAGGTGTGTGTAGTCATAGAACAGGTGTGTGCAGCAACCTGCCAGGTGTGTGTTACTGGAGGGAATCTGTGGTCCTTTTCTTTCCTCCTCCTCCTCCTCCTCCTCCTCTTCCTCCTCCTCCTCCTCTTCCTCCTCCTCCTCCTCCTCCTCCTCCTCCTCTTCCTCCTCCTCCTCCTCCTCCTCCTCCTCCTCCTCCTCCTCCTCCTCCTCCTCCTCCTCCTCCTCCTCCTCCTCTTCTTCTTCTTCTTCTTCTTCTTCTTCTTCTTCTTCTTCTTCTTCTTCTTCTTCTTCTCCTCCTCCTTCCTCCTTTTGTTTTGGGTGGTCATTGGGAATAAGAGTCTCTATAGATTTTTCTTCTTGGGCTAGCTTCGAACCACAATCCTCAGATCTCAACCTCCTAAGTAGCTAAGATTACAGGTATAAGTCACCAGTCACTTGGTCCTGGCCATGTATTTCTTTCTTGGGTCCAGAGAGCAGAGATGGTGTTTCTTAGACTGTAGTGAGCTCAGGAGTCAATCTGGATGGTCACTATGCTCTGGGAAGCCCATCTAGGAAGCCAGATAAGCAGGCTCACTCACTTCCTAAGGCTGGAGACAGTGTGAGGTAGGAGTAAGTGATGCAAACTAGGGGGTTACACTTCATAATTCATTCCTGTGACCCCTCTTCCAAGGAATAGGGGTCTAGCCTTGCCTTCTGGTCCCTGGAAAGGTGGCAGTAATTCCAGGCCTCTCACCCCCCCTACCTTCAACTACTCTAGTCCAGGCCCACCGCCTCTGCCCACCCCCTCCGGCCATATCCCAAATCCCCAATCCCAGCAGCAGACCTCGGTGTTTTCCTGTTGCCATGGTGATGGGATGCACCTTTCTGTTTCCATGGCAACCAGCCAGGGGTTTTTAAAATTCAGTTGAGGTAATTTCCACCCCTCAATCCTCATCTTCAGACACCTCGTTTCTTGTCTTTTCTTCTGTGACTGTTAGAATGCTGTTGGGGAGGGGAGCAGTGCCCACAGACATCAGCCAGAGAAGTAGGGCCAGAGGGGCTGATGGGAAGACTTAGGCTCATTCCTCCCTGACTGGTCCATCCAGACTAGACCCTGGAGAATAGGACAGCTTTCTCCTCCCCCTCCCCTCTTCTCCCAGAGGCCCAGGTCTAGAGTGGGAAGATGATGGCTTTGCATAACTTAACAGGCAGAGGCCAGCACACCTGGGAAGCTGGATGAGTGTGTATGTCTGTGCAAAGACCCTTTCCAGGCCTCCCTAACTGTGTCCCCAGGGCTCCTCTGAAGACCTCAAGACACCAAGGCTCAGACCCTGCAACAACAGGGGACAGATGTTGTTTATGCTGAATCCTGGTGCTAAGAAGCTTAGCATAGCAGAACCCTGGGCTGGTTGGATTTGGGCAGAGGGCATCTGAGAAGGATGAAGGTGTTACAGGCACTGTCCACCAGCTCCCCCAGCCCCTCCCACTAGAATCCTTGATCCCTAGACATCTGCTTCATTAAGTCTAATCATTGTAAATTCGTGAGAGCCAGCATCCCTTCCCTGACCCTCCTGCCTCCTGGCTGGAAGAAGAAAGGCTGACAGCCCAAGACAGACAGGTAGATGTCCTCACCTCTCTTCTAAGCAGAGATGACTAGGTTTAGAAGCCAATGGGACAATGTACACTGGCCCGGCTTAACTGGTCTGCATGTAACTCTTTCACACCTTGGTTTGTCTCTGTAGCAGGCCAAAGATTTTTCTAAAGATGGTGTACCCCCTTTCCCCAAGAAGAGGTTTTGGGGTGTTTTAATTTTGTTTTGTGCCTTCCTGGGGCTCGAACTCAGGGCTTGGGCGCTGGCCCTGAGCTTTTGTACTCAAAGCTAGTGCTCTACCACTTGAGGCATACATAGCACCACTTCTGGTGTTTTCTGAGTGGTTTATTGACGATAAAGAGTCTCATGGACCTTCTTGTCTGGGCTAGCTTCAAACTGCAATCCTCGGATCTCAGCCTCCTGAATAGCTAGCATGACAGGTGTGAGCCACAGGTGCCTGGCTTCAGAAAACAGTTTCAAGGAGACAGAAATGGCAGTCCCAGACAGCCTTGCAGCAGGAGGATCCCACCCCCAAGCACTTTCTCCCTATAACTCCAGCAGCCATAGTCCTGTTTTCCCAAAGCCAGGGACTCTCAGACCATCAGGTGGGCACCAAAGACAGAGGAAAATTTCTCCCAGACAATATGTCCCTTGGAGACAAAGGCAATCACCCTTCTGGGAATATAGAAGGGTTGGCTAAGCCGGGTGCCAGTGGCTCACGCCTGTAATCCTCGCTACTCAGGATGCTGAGATCTGAGGTTCACAGTTCAAAGCCAGCCTGGGCAGGAAAGTTCGTGAGACTCTTATCTTCAATAAACCACTAGAAAAACCAGAAATGTCACTGTGGTTCAAGTGGTAGAGCACTAGCCTTGAGCTAAAGAGCTGAGGGACAGAGCCTAGGCCCGGAGTTCAAGCCCCATGACTGACCCAAAAGAAGAAGGAGGAGGAGAAGGAGGAGGAGGAGGGTCAGCCAGCCTTGAGATGCTACAGAGAAGTTGAAATACCTGCCTGAGACACTCACCCCTCTTTTCCAAAGCAGGAAAGTCCCAGAGATCAAATGAATTGTTTGCCTGTTCCAATTTCGTCTAGTAAATAATGGCACCAATCCCAGAGTCCTCTCCACCTGGGTCAGAGGGGGTCCTTGCTGCCCTTCTCACCGCAAGGTCTTCACAGGACCTAGAAGTGCCTGAACACCTGAATCTGTGACCCACATGAACAGGATATACAATCCTGGGCCTGGCTGCTGTCTCTGAGCTTCTTTTGCTCAAGGCGAGCACTCTACCACTTGAGCCACAGTATCACTTCTGCCCTTTTCTGTGTATGTGGTACTGAGGAATTGAACCCAGGGCTTCATGCATGCTAGGCAAACACTTTACCACTAAGCTACCTTCCCAGTCCTACCACCTGGTTGCTGATGACAGGTATCATTTATTCTTCTGTCATCTTGGGGTTGAAGAGCTTAAACCAGGACCTCATATAGGGAGATGGTAGGATTCAGGGGAGAATGTAGATGAAGGACTAAATTAGCTACTCACCCTGCCCACTGTTTTTTTCCCTGCTAGTTACTGGAGCTTGAACTTAGGACCTAAACTTCTTTAGTTCAAGGCTAGTGCTCTACCCCTTGAGCCACAGTACCATTTCTGGCTTTTTCTGAGTGGTTTATTGAAGATAATAGAGTCTCTTGGAGTTTCCTACCTGTGCTGGCTTCAAACTGCAATCCTCAGATCTCAGCCTCCTGAATAGCAAGGATTATAGGCGTGAGCTACCAGTGTCTAGCTCCTGCCCACCTTTCTTTACATCTCGGTCCTTCCTAGATTCCCAGACCAGAGCAGCTCTAATCTAGGCTGAGAGGAGGAAATCCAGACCACACTCTAGGAGAAGGAAAATAACCTAGGTAGAGAAACTTGGGTCCCTGAGCCTTTCTCCCCACCTAGGTGATAAGCAGCTAGAAAAGCAGAGGAGGTAGTCTGTGTCCCAGAAACCTCTTCTCTGGAGCCAGGGTTAAAGAACAAACATCTTTGTATCCAGCAATCCTAGGGTGTCTTAGACACCCCCACCCCTCCAAGATCTCTCTGAAATTAAGGACTTGATTGTGAACCTACTTCTGTTCCACTGGGGTCTCCACAAATGAGACTCCATGGCTAACATCTCCAGGACAGGCTACTAGAGGTTTCTATGTGAGTAGCTGGCAAACCCATGAACCTTGCTCAAGCCTGCCATCAGCTCTATAGTAAAGTCCAGCTGAAGAGACCTGCCAAGAAAGTCTCTGGCCCTGGCAAGCTTATACAGAGCTAGAGGCCCCTGTCTGGTGTCAGATGAGGCATGCAGGTAAGGAAGGAGAGATCAGAAGGACATGTTAGGCAGGTCCAAAGCCTTCTGCTGGGGAGGACAATGGTCAGTAAAATGGGAATATAGGCAACTGAGATTCTGGACCTTGTCCTACCCCTACGTATTATGTGTCATGAAGGAACAACCTTCAAACTCCACCAGTGATTTCCCCAGAACAGCTTGTTCACAAGTATCAAGGAATCCTAGGCTGGGAAGGTGGCTTAGTGGTAGAGTGCTTGCCTTGCATGCATGAAGCCCTGAGTTTGATTCCTCAGTACCACTACACAGAAAAAGCCAGAAGTGGTGCTGTGGCTCAAGTGGTAGGGTGCTAGCCTTGAGCAAAAGAAGCTCAGGGACAGTGCCCAGGCCTTGAGTTCAAGTCCCAGAATTGGCAAAAAAGAAAAGAAAAAAGAAAGAAAATGGAAGTAGCGATTTGGCTCAAGTGGTAGAGCTCTAGCCTTGAGCTGAAGAGCTGAGGGACAGCGCCCAGGCCCAGAACCCAGGACCCATGACCAAAAAAATAAAAACAAGCCAGGCACCAGTGGCTCACGTCTGTAATCCTAGCTACTCAGGAAGCTGAGATCTGAGGATTGCAGTTCAAAGCCAGTTTGCACAGGAAAGTCCATGAGACTCATCTCCAATTAACCACCAGAAAACCGGAAGTGGCACTATGGCTCAAGTGGTACAGTGCTAGTCTTGCGCTGAGGGATAGCACTCAGGCCCAGAGTTCAAGCCCTATGGCAGACCAAAAAATAAATTTAAAAATACATAAATACATAAATAAAATGGGGTCTGGGAAGGTGGCTCAGTGGTAGAGTGCTTGCCTTGCATGCATGAGGCCCTGGGTTCGATTCCTCAGCACCACATAAGCAGAAAAAGCTGGAAGTGGTGCTGTGGCTCAAGTGGTAGAGCGCTCGCCTTGTGCTGAAGAGCTGAGGGACAGTGCCCAGGCCCAGAGTTCAGGCAACATGACTGGCAAAAAAAAAAAAAAAAATGGCTGGGAAGGTAGCTCAGTGGTAGAGTGTTTGTCTTGTATGCATGAGGCCCTGGGTTCAATTCCTCAGGACCACATAAACAGAAAAAAGCAGGAAGTGGCACTGGGGTTCAAATGATAGAGCGCTAGTCTTGAGCTGAAGAGCTGAGGGACAGCACCCAGGCCCAGAATTCAAGCCCCATGACCAACCACCCCCCCAAAAAAAATATATATATATAATAAAAAATAAAAGAATCTCACCAGGGGCTTGTGGCTCATGCCTGTAATCCAAGCTACTCAAGAGGCTGAGAGCTGAGGATCATGGTTCAAAGCCAACCCCAGCAGGAAAGTCTTGTGAGACTTATTTGTATCTCCAATTAACCACGAGAAAACTAGAAGTGGTGTTGTGGCTCAAAGTGGTAGAGCTCTAGCCTTGAGATAAAAGAGCTCAGGAACAACAGTCAGGCCCCAAAAGAAAGAAAATCTCTTGACTTAGTCTGCCCAGCTTAGGCTGGCTTTAAACTGTGATCTCACATCTCAGCCCCTTTAGTAGCTAGAATGACAGGTATGAGCCACGAGTATCCTGTCTACAGAGGCTGTTCATATGGGAGGCAGTGAATAAATTTACCTCAAAGTTTTGGACAGGTGTTTATATCTTGTTTTCTGTCAGTTGTGTGGCTAAGAACAGACAAAGGATGACTGAACCAGAGATGGTCTCCATCTTGCCAGAACTCACAACCTTTAGAAAAGGACAAAGGACAGATAGAGTTGTTCCTGATCTGTTATGGGGGGGGCCAAAGAAGAGGGAAACTGCTCGGATGAGCTAGCCAGGTTCAAATGTCTCCAACCTATAGTTCAGAGAGAAGGCTGGTCAGGACTTAGGAAGAGACATGGGGCTGGGGCAACTAGAGCTGCCTCTGAAAGGTAGACTGGGGGTGGGGCTAGGAATGTGGCTTAGTGGTAGAGTGCTTGCCCTAGCATGCATGAAGCCCTGGGTTCGATTCCACAGTACCACACACACACACACACACACACACACACACACACACACACAGAAAAAGCTGGAAGTGGCGCTGGGGCTCAAGTGGTAGAGTGCTAACCTTGAGCAAAAGAAGCTCAGGGACAGTATCCAGGCCCCAGGACTAGCAAAAATAAAAATAAAAAGACTGAGGAGGTGAGGGGGGATAGAAGGAAGAGAGGTCAGAGGTGCTAGAAGGCACCCGTGTCTACAATGGATAGTCTGGGAATATGGAGGCAGGATAAGCCAGAGGCAAGGCTTTGGGTCATTGCTCCTCAGTGACCTGAATGACAAGCCAGCTCAGATCTCTCTAGCAGCTGATCTCCAGTGAGATCAGTGAAGTCTCCAGTCTCTCCAGGAAGAGATCAGGAAACGTGCAAGCTAGAAACATTGGTACAACAGTCTCAAGGGCCTTTGTCACCTCCACCTTATCTCTATCAGTCTTAGGGCTTGAACTCAGAGCCAAGGCACTGTCCTGGAGCTTTGTTGAGCCACAGCTCCACTTCTAGCTTTTTCTTTTCTTTCTTTTTCTTTTTTTGGTGGTTAATTGGACATAAGAGCTGCATGGACTTCTCTGTCCAGGCTGGCTTTGCACCACAATCCTCAGATCTCAACCTCCAGAGTAGCTAGGATGACAGGCTTAAGCCATCAGCACCTGGGATACAGCCAGGAGCTAGCAGGCAGCATAACTCCACTTTTACTGTAGCAGGAACTCAATTCTAAGGAGGGTCTTTCTTCTTGAGTTTGCAAAGGTGACCCCAGATGCACCAGCTAGGCACATACTTGCTCCATAGCTTACCTACTTCTCCCAGAACACAAAGGTCAATTCCCTCACATCTGGACAGGTGAAACCCATTTTTCACCAGCCGCCAGAATGGAGCCAGACTCTTTCCTGTCTGCCCAGCTCAGGTTGCCTGAAATGGGCACCAGCATGTGAACAAACAGAGCCTGGGAGGTGGGTGGGGCTTGGGGCCCTGGGTGGGGTGTGCCGTAGTGGTGGAGAATCTGCCCTTCAGGTCTGTCCTGGAACTTTCACAAGTTCCCACAGCTCTGCCCATGACCCTGATCTTGCCCAATGACTGCCGATCTAGACCTCTAACCTACTCCTTGCTCACCCAAGGTCAGCCAGGCTGAAGTTCTCAGGTGAGGTAAGACAGGAGCTCCCCAAACAACCTAGCTCCTCTTCCTGTTAGATTAACAGTGCCTGGCTTTTCTCTAGGAAAACTCTTCTAGGGCCTTCTGTGCCCGGACACTATACTGATGGGGCTGGCCTGTCCTTCGCAGCATGTACCTCGGCACTAATACCAAGGTCACAGTGGGGACTCAGTAAGCACTGTTGTCCTGGTGATGGCTCCAGAATGGGTGTTCCCAGGGTTGACAGCTAACTAGTTCAAACCTGTCATACATCCTTGCTCCTTCAAGCCCGTAGTTTTACCTGTTCTGATGTTCTGGTCTAGTAGTAAAACTAGACTCAGAGCCCCATGGAGCCCTGTGATGAGTATGCACATGCCTATCTGGTTCGGAGCTAGGACATTAGGATCACTGTCTCTTTCTACAAGCTGCTGGGCCTCTGGAGGGAAGGGGTAACCAACTTCAGTGTTTTCTCAGAACTGGAGGCGTGGCTCAAGTGGTAAAAGCCAAGCAAGAAACTCAGTGAGGCCCTAGGTCAAGTCTCAGTACCTCAGACTCTTATCACCAAAAAGATGCTGGAAGTGCAAACCTTGGGGGGGGGCTGGAGGGAAATCTCAGGGGCAGTACCCAGGCCCTGAGTTCAAGCCCCAGGTCTGTCTCTGTCTCTGTCTCTGTCTGTCTCTCTGTCTCTGTCTGTCTCTCTCTCTCACACACACACACACACACACACATACACACACACACACAAACACACCTTCAATGCCTTCTAGGCCATGGTGGGACATGTTCAGATAACATAGTATCAGGAATCTGGGTGGTGGGGTTCGGCATGCATATGGCGTTTGAGGGCCCAGGGTCATCAGACAGGAGCCCCTTGACTGTGCTCTTGCCCCTAAGACTTTGAGCCAATAGGGAAGAGTAAGGTTTGCCAGCACCCTTTTGGGGTGCTCCAAAAAGCAGCGACTACACCTATCAAAGTTAATTTCCTATTTCCTGCTGGTTGGGTCTCAATCTGACAGACATCTTCTGTCACCTCCCAATCTACCATTTCCTGTGGAAATCAACTATTTTCCCTGCAGCCCCCACCTAATCAGAGCTTACCCCCCCACCCCGCCCCCAAAGTGGCTTCCTCTCACTGCTTCTTGATCTCAGGGCAGCAAGGAGCGGGCTTTCCCCCTCCCCAGCCCTTTCTCTGCCTTGTCTCCTAACCTTCAGGAAGCCCCTATTCTATTCGGAAACACACCCCCACCCCATCCTCCAGGATCCTCCTTCCCTAAGCTAGGTTTCAGGGTCCCCAGGCCCCCCACCCCCCCAGCAAACTTGGCTCCTTTCAGTTCCCCTCCCTCGCGGGGCAGAGGCAGGGCGTTCGAGTCCATTTAATCTTGGCAGAATGCAATTTCCTGCTTCAGGGAGCTGGCGGGGGTTTAAGAGGCTTAATGAGGGGGGGTGGGCAGGGAGGGAGACAGGGAAGAAGAGAGACTAAGACAGGCCTGGGAGGAGATAGTGCCCTAGAGGGGTGGTAGAGGAAGCCTTGGAGATGTGTCTGGGGGTTGCCTGGGTGGAGGGCCTTTGGGATCCTAAAGGGGTCAGCTCTCTTCAGCTGATTCAGGCTCCCACTGGTAGGACAAGGGACCCCCATCTGCAAAGATGTCCACCCTACTCTACCCCTGTCAACCAAATAAGGCAAGGTGGAGGTAATGAGACCATTTATATTGTTTATAGGGTGGGTGGGGGGGGCATGTGCTTTTATGACCAAGGAGGGGAGCATAGGGTCCAGGTCTAAATGTGGAGGTGGAGGAGGGGGGACTAGGAAAATCTGTGCACACACACACACACACACACACACACACACACACACATGCACACCAGGAGGGAGGAGAGTGTAGGGGGAATGTATACTTTCGGTAGGTCTAGAGAAAAACGTGTAGCTGGCAGGTCCCAGAACCCCCCCCCCCCCCCCAACGGGGGTGGAGTGGCAGCCAGGCTGGAATTTCAGCCCAGAATGGGATGCTTATCTATAGGCTGCCACCAAGAAGGCAGGGAAGATAAGGACAAAGGGGCCTCTGAGCTGCCGGAAGCCTCACACCTGGCAGGAGGGGGGCTGGGGGTGGGAGGGTGGAGTCCAGACAGGGTCCCCTGGAGTCCTATCTGACACCTGGAATACAGACAGCCCTCAAGGGGGGACTGAGGCTGGGTGACCTTCTCTGATCCTAGTCCTGCAATCCTACTTGGGCCCCAGTCCCCAGCTCCTACCTCCAGGTGGTCTCCTTTCCAAAGAAGCCCTGGGAAGCCCCTGGAGGCAAGGAGTCCCCAGAAATACCCCATTGGGGAGGGGCAGGTTAGAGTAACAGCATGAAATGCTCCAGGAGCTTTGGCTTGCTGTCTGGATTCCCTAGGATGGGACCCAGCATGCTTGGTTTGAGGATTTTAGCAAGTTAAGGCTCAGCTGCCACTTGAGCCCCTTCTTTCCACTGGAAATGCTCATGTTGCGATCCCAGAAGAAAGGCTGAGGTTGATGGCTGAAGTTCCTAAGTGCCTCGTTACTTTGGGCAAAGCCCTCTTCCTATGGGCCTCATTTTCACCACTTATGATCAAGAGTGGTAAAAAGATAAAGGCGACTTACACCTATAATCCTAGCTATTCAAGAGGCTGAGTTCTGAGGATCACGGTTCAAAGCCAACCCGGGCAGAAAAGTCCGCGAGACTTTTTATCTCCAATTAACCACTAGTGCACTCACTGTCCCTGAAAAAGTTCAGGGACAGTGCCCAGATTTTGAGTTCAAGCTCCCCAAAAAGAAAAGGGTCTCATGGACTTTCCTGCCTGAGCTGGCTTTGAATCATGATCCTTAGATCTCAGCCTCCTGAGTAGCTAGGATGACAGGCGTGAGCCTTAGGATCCCAGCTGACTTGCTTCCTTGTACCTCTGCTTCCCCTTTCCTGCCTTGATTTTCAGCTGCAGCAGTATCACCTCCTCTAGGCAGCCCTTTATTAATACTCTCTCGGCCCTCTGGGCACATTCTATATACCTGTCCTCAGGTATACAAGAACACTTGGCAGGTGATCATTCCAGGTCCTTACCGTCTTGGTGATTCCCACAGACTCATATCGTTCCTGGTGTACAATTGTTTGGAGAATTGTGGGCAAGATATTGAGGGTCAGGGCAATGACTTATTTTATCTTTTTGCTGGTCCTGGGGCTTTGCACTCAGGGCCTGGGCACTGTCTCTAGTCTCTTCATGCTCAAGGCTAGCGCTCTCCCATCTGAGCTACAGCTCCACTTCGGGCCTTTTCTGTGTTTTTTTTTTTTTTTTTTTTTTTTTGCTTATGTGGTGCTGAGGAATCGAACCCAGGGCCTCAGGCATGCAAGGCAAGCGCTCTACCACTGAGCCACCTTCCCAGCCCTTCTGTGTCGTTTATTGGAGATAAGAATGTCACAGACTTCCCTTCCTGGGCTGGCTTTGAACTGTGATGCTCAGATCTCAGCCTCCTGAGTAGCTAGATGACAGGTATGAGCTACTGGTGCCCGGCAGGGCAATGGCTTATGTAAGGTGGAAAGCAGGTAAGTCCCACAGACCCAGGAATGCCAAGCAGCCTGCTTTATTAACACTGTGTTCCCATGACAACCTATGAGCAGGCTCTCTCCTAGGAGGACAGTGAGGTTGCTTTTGCCTGAGGAGACACTAGCGGGAGTAAATATGAGTACCACATATGTACCGTCATGGGGCCTGGATGCTGACGAGCAGAAGAGCAACAGGAAATGGGATCACAACTGGGCAGCGGTGGGCCGTGCCAGCCCAAGTAGACTCCTCCGTTAGATGAGAAGATAAACATCTAGCTGAGCCTTGGTGGCCCACGCTTGTAATCCTAGCTGAGATCTGAGGATCATGGTTTGAAGCCAGTCTAGGCAGAAAAGTCTGTAAGACCCCATCTCCAATAACCAGCCAAAAGCCAAAATTGAAGGTGTGGCTCACATGGTGGAGAACCAATGGTGAGCAGAAAAAGCTAGATCCTGAGTTCAAGTCCCAGTATGAACACACACACACACACAAAACACACACACAACACACACACACACACACACACACACACACACACACAAGACAAAGACCTACATGCTCTCACTTTCTCTTAGGATCCAACTAGAGCCATACCAGCAGGCCCTTCTTCCCTAGTATAGCATCTGGGGCTCCCTGTCACCTACTGGGGTAAGGTCAATGAGTCATAACAAAGGTGATACCAGAAGCTGGGCAGGGTGATCTACATCTGTGATTCTAACACTTGGGATTATGGCCTAACTACAGATCACTTAAACACCTGAGCCACAGGGATTCAAATCCCTCCAGTCCAGGGCCATCAAAGTTCATTCCTGAGATGACTCCCAGCCCTCAGCTCAAGGCCTTTCCACTACTTGTAGACAGTTTGGTTGGAAATTCAGACCAAACCATGGTAGAGAAGTCAGCTTAATCGCCTGGGGCTGGTCACAAGTAATACCCGCAGAATGAATGAATGACATTTGATCAAGACACAAGGCAGAATGCTAGGTCGGCTGAGAGGTTCGCAGCACAAAGATCAGCTGGGAGGAGAGAGCATTTCAACCAGGCCAGAAGGACCAGCCCCCCGCCCCCTTCCCCACTACAGAGACAAAGAAGAACACTTACAGGTATGAGAATAGCCTAGGTAAAGTGTTATTCAGGAGGCTGAGATCTTAGGATCATGGTTCAAAGCCAGCTTGGGTAGGAAAGTCTGTGAGACTTGAGTCTCCAGTTAAGCACCAAAAAGTCAGAAGTAGAGTTGTGGCTCAAGTGATAGAGCGTTAGTCTTAAGCAAAAACAAGCTCAGGGACTGTGCCTAGGCCCTGAGTTCAAGCCCCAGGACCACCATAATCAAGGCCTAATAGGACAGATGTGGAGCACAAGCTTGGTTTCACTGCTCTGCCATTGAAAAGTAGTAAGCTGGGTTGTTGTTGTTGTTTTGTTTTATTGGTATCAATCCTAGGGCTTAAATCTAGGACTTTGGCACTGTCCCTGAGCTTTTGTGCTCAAGGCTAGTGCTCTACCACTTGAGACACAGCTCCACTTCTGGCTTTTTTTACTAGCTAATTGGAGATAAGATTAGGCGAGTTTCCAACATCAATCCTCTGATCTCAGCCTCCTGAATAGCTAGGATTACAGATATGAGCCACTAACACTGGGTGACACCTTCTGATTTTCTAGATCAAGCAGGCTGGAGTCTTAATTGGGGTGCTCCAGCCTTAGCTCTCCAATATGTGGCAGGGGACAGTGACCTCATACTGCAACCCTTCTTCAAAGATGACCTGTAGCTAAAACCTAGGGAGGAAAGCCAGGATGGCAGGGTGCCTGGTATTTACACATCAGCACCTCCCCCCTTTTTTTTGGGGGGGGGGAACTGCCTTCATCTGGGCCCCACTCCCCTGCTGGGAGCGAGGGACTACAGGAGGCCACGCCACCCGCCATCACTGTCACGGAAGGGACATTCCCCAGTCATTTGGAACTAAGTAATTCCAGATCCCAGCTTGTAGGCCTGACTGCAGGACCCTCCTTGGGCCCCCCTCCCCCAGGACTGGGGCCACACAGACACATGGAAGGAGTGTGCACAGCAGATGCAGGCCTGGGAGGCAGCCAGAAAGCTCACAAGACCAGAGCTGGCTGTGTGGAATATGTAGTTGGCTTTGTCAAGAGTTGCCTTTGGTCTCTCCTAAAGGTCCACCATTGCCTCAGGGTCTGCGCCCAGGTTGAGGATGGCTCCGATCAGAGTAGAGCTTCGCTGTCTTTTAAGTTAAATCAGAGTCTACTTTTGAGTCCCTGCTGCTACTGCTGCTGCAGATTGAGATGAAATGCTCACCCCAGAGGCCGGCTTTGAAAAGAGAGAAGAAATGGACACCCCTTCATATCCATCCTTAGCTCCAGCTAAGTCTGAGCAGAGGTCTCAAGGTCAAAGTGGCTGACACTTGTAAACGTAGCTACTCAAGAGGCTGAGATCTGACAATCAAAGTTTGAAGCCAGCCCAGACAGCAAACTAGGTGAGATTCTCCTTTCCAATTCATCGGCAAAAAGCCAAGAAATGGAGCTGTAGCGCAAGTGGTAGAACTCTGGCTTTGAGCTCAAAAGCTTAGGGACAGGGCTAGGAATGTGGCTTAGTGGTAGAGTGCTTGCTTAGGATGCATGAAGCCCTGGGTTCCATTCCTTAGTACTGCTAAATAGAAAAAGCCAGAAATGGCACTGTGGCTCAAGTGGTAGAGTGCTAGCCTTGAGCAAAAGGAGCTCAGGGACAGTACCCAGGCCCTGAGTTTAAGTCATTCATTCAATGCCTTGAGAAGCAGCAGAGAGCAAAATAGACCACAGTTCTGCCTTTCCCTTTTTTCTGGTTGTGGTAGTAGGGGCCTAATGGTTGCTAAAAGCCACTCTACCACTTGAGCCACACTTCCAGATCTTTTTGCTTTAGTTCTCCCTCTCCTTTTCTACAGGGCCTTCCCTTCTATCCAGGCCAGCCTTGAATCATGATCCTCCCTAGTAGCTGGGATTGTAGGTATGTACTACCATACCCACCTCTAGTCCTTGTTCACTTGGAGGTGCAAGTTGAACAATAAAATGATTACACAGTATGCTGGGAGGAGAAAAAGAGAGGAAGAAGTAAGCTCTGAAAGCGCTGGCGGTCAAGATGAGCCTCACCAAGAAAGGCAATCAGAGCCATAGCTTGAAGGCAATCATGAAGAAGCCATGAAGGTAGTTGTGAGAGGGTGAGCCGGCACAAGGCCCAACCTTCACAGGGGCCCTGGCGTATGCCAGATGTGGGAGGAGTGAGGAGGATTGATCTGGGAGCAGGAGGAGGCAAGTTAAAGAATTAGAGAAGAAGCTGAAAGAAGAATGGGCACTAAGATCTTGGCTTTGAGTATGTGTATGATGGTACTAAGGCTTGAACTCAGGACTTGGGTGTTATCCTTTGACTCAGATCTATTGCTCTACCACTTAAGCCGCAGTTCTACTTCCCAGCTTTTTCTTTTGGTCAGTCGTGGGGCTTGAACTCTGGGCCTGGGCGCTGTCCCTCAGCTCTTCAGCTCAAGGCTAGTGCTCTACCACTTGAGCCACAGTGCCACTTCTGGTTTTCTGGTGGTTTATTGGAGATAAGAGTCTCATTGCCTTTCCTGCCTGGGCTGGCTTTGAATTGCAATCCTCAGATCTCAGCCTCCTGAGTAGCTAGGATTACAGGTATGAACCACCGGTGTCAGGCTCTTCCCTGCTTTTTGCTAATTAATTGGAGATAAGACTCATGGACTTTCCTGCTTGATTCAAACCATGATCTTCAGATCTCAGCCTCTTGATTAGTTAGGGTTACAGGCATGAGCCACTAGGTTCCCTGCCTTGACAAGTAGACTTTTGCATGGTGTGAACATGAAGCTTGGAAGTATTTGCTGATGGTTTGGATGTTGAGTGTGAAAGTCTAGGCTGATGCTGGTTTTTTTTGGCCTCAGCTCCTAAGAAAGAACGGCCCCACAGAGCCAGGCAAGGCCAGGATGACTAGTATGTTTGAGGAAAATGGAGGAAAAAGGCTGGTGATCTTCTATCCAGGCAGGGGGTTTTCAGTGAGGCTCATGGCTACCCCATGGCCAAGACTGCCCAACCAGTACTGACTCGATTCCCAGAGAAGAGGCTTTAGCCATAGAGGCAGAGGAACCCCTAGTTTTCACTCCAGCTCTTATTGTAAGGGTCCTCTACAGACCCAGATAGGGCATAAGCTCTAAGCCTGGGCCTGGGCTCTCCAGTGGGGGCTGGGCAAGTCCGAAGAGCTATGAGAGGGTTGTCTGGCCTCTGTCTAAACAGGATGTGCTCGGACTGGCTGACAGTCACGGGTCACTTCAAAACCAGCAGTTTAGGTTCACTCAGTCCCACCTCCCTTACCACCCAACACACACACACACACACACACACACACACACACATATACATGAAAGATGTAGGATAATAAGCAAGAAACTCAGTGACCTCTGTTCTGTGTTCTTCTCTGTTGTCTTTTTCTTCTTCTTCTTCTTCTTCTTCTTCTTCCTCTTCTTCCTCTTCCTTCTTCTTCTTCCTCCTCCTCCTCCTCCTCTTCCTCCTCCCCCCCCCTCCTCCTTCTTCTTCTTTGTCAGTCCTGGGGCTTGAACTCAGGGACTGGGCTCTGTCCCTAAGCTTTTCTATACTCAAGGCTAGCACTCTGCCACTTGAGCTTTTTGTGTGTGTGTGTGTGGGGGTGCTTAATTGGAGGTAAGGGTCTCACACTCGCCTAGGCACTGGTGGCTCATGCCTATAATCCTAGCTACTCAGGAGGCTGAGATCTAAGGATCACAGTTCAGAGCCAGCCTGGGCAGGAAAATCTGGGAGACTCTTGTCTCCAATAAACCATGCAAAAACGGAAAGTGGCACTAAGGCTCAAAGTGGTAGAGAACTAGCATTGAGCAAAATAAAAGCTCAGAGACAGCATCCAGGTCCTGAGTTCAAGCCCCATGACCAACAACAACAACAAAAAAGGAGACTCACACTATGTTGAAAATGAACTATATGACTCATAGTTGGGGACTGGAGGGAAAAACTAGGAAAGAGTGAGGAAAGGCGTGATACTGTTCAAGAAGAATTGTATTCTCTACCTGACTTATATAACTGAAATCCCTCTGTACATCATTTTATAATAACAATAAAACACATACACATACACACACACACATGAGTCTCACAGACTTTCCTGCCCAGGCTGGCTTTGAACCATGATCCTCAGATCTCAGCCTCCTAAGTAGCTAGGATTACAGGTGTGAGCCACTGGCATCTTGCTTACCCTCTATTCTTGAGCATGACCACTGACACTTGCCCCTCTATGTCTCTTCTTCTTTTTTTTTTTCAGTTGTGGGCCTGAACTCTGGGCCTGGGTACTGTCCCTCAGCTCTTCAGCTCAAGGCTAGCGCTCTACCACTTGAGCTACTGCACTACTTCCGGCCTTTTCTGCTTATGTGGTGCTGAGGAATCGAACCCAGGGCCTCATGCATGCAAGGCAAGCACTCTACCACTGAGCCACCTTCCCAGTCCCCCCCCCTTTTTTTTAACCACTCTTGGGGCTTGAACTCAGGGCCTGGACACTGTCCCTGAGCTTCCTTTTGCTCAAGACTAGAACTCTACCATTTAAGCCACAGCACCACTTCTGGCTAGCTGTTTTCTGTTTATATGGTACTGAGGAATGGAATCCAGGACTTCATGCATACTGGGCAAGCACTCTACCACTAAGCCACCTTCCCAACTCCTCTCATACTGAATTCACATGGGATGCAGCCATGGGATGAGGTGGAACACAGAGGAAACTGAGTCTCCTGGGCATGACCTATTCTTTCCTGGAAGCTCATGACTCAGCCTTTAGGGCTGGCTTTCTGGGAGATAGATAACGCCTTAGTCCAGAGGCCTGAAGGAGAGAGAGGGAAACTGGAAGGACATTGCAAGCACAGAGTTGGGGAGAGGCTGAGCAAAGACTCGAAGTTGTACAGGATGCCTGAGCAGCTCAGATGGGAAGAGGAGGATGAGGCAGACTAAGAAGGAAGGCTGAGACACTGGGGCAGGAAGGGGCAGTGTTTGCGGATGAAGGAGATGGCCAAAGGCCCAGGCCTAGCGGAAATACAGGATTTAGACTGGCACTGACGTCTGGGAAGAACCTTCTTGGGAGAAGGAACAACAGTAGAGAAAGAAGGCTTAAGAGGCAGCGTTGGGGAGTAGCCATGGAAGGTGGGTTGGTCATTCCAGCTTTTGATCTGGCCCCTGGGGCAGGCCTGGCAGAAGGTTGAACCAAAACCTCATTCTGGCCCTGGGCCCTGGTGACTCCTAACTGCCTCTCTCCTGCTCGTGCTGTTTTACACCCCCCACCCCTCTCCCAGGCCCCTTCCCAACACTCCCCCTTCTCCAGGATCCAGTTCCGGGGGTGGGGGCTGGGCCAGAGAGCAGGCAGCGCCTGGGGCAGGGGAGATGAGAAAACCAGAAAGTGGGGAAACCTGAGCCAGCAGTGCTGGGGCGGGCCAGGGCCTGCAGAGCCTGCTAGGCCCGGGAAACAGGTTCTCCACTACCACCACCACCACCCCCCCTCATCCTCCCCCATGGGCAGGGGAGGGAGTGTCTGTAGAGCCAGGCAACACCTTCATCCATGGGACATGGCCGATCTCAGGCTCTGGCCTTCCAAGCCCAGCCTTCAGAGGCCAGAAAGGCTGGATGTCTCTCAGGTTACTCAGTGTAGTATATCCTCAAGCTTCTCTTTCCAATCTGAAGGAGGCTGGGTCAGAAGGAGAGAAAGAGGCACAAGGCAGCAGGCTAACCAAGCCAATTGTGTACCTGAACTTCTCTGTCTGCCCTCCTGTGACCAGATTGATGCCAGGGTGGGCCATAGGGGAAGCTAGAAAGGGCCTGGGACAGTCCCACAGGGGAGGGAAGGAGCCCTGGCCAATGGGAAGTCAGCTGGGTTATCTCCCCTTCAGGCCACCCACAAACATTCTGAGTGGCTCTCAGGTAGAGCTAGAACAGCTGAACATTATTGCTGGAAAGGGCGGTATGACTGTGGGTGGCTGTTCAATCCAAAGGAGCTAGATGGTAGGGTGGGGAGTTGGTTCCGTGGCCTTTTGACTCACATTCCCCCTCCAAGCTC
The DNA here is from genome assembly GCF_019054845.1 of Dipodomys spectabilis. Classification (NCBI taxonomy): domain Eukaryota; kingdom Metazoa; phylum Chordata; class Mammalia; order Rodentia; family Heteromyidae; genus Dipodomys; species Dipodomys spectabilis. The sequence continues at coordinate 2,693,853 of NW_024871037.1, forward strand.
ATACTGCAGGGGCTTGCTCTCTTATTCATTCAATAAAGAGATATTGAACTCATAAGTGCCGCATAGGACTCCGGCACTCTGCCAACATTGAGTGCTTGTCTGTGTTGGCTTCATGTGGGTTCCAAGAGCCTAGCCCTTCTAGCGTATGGCTTTCTGGCAGTTTCTGCAAATGTTACCCTCTTCAAGTACCATAACCTGCAGGGCTGTCCACTCTGTCTCCACTTTAGAGTGGGAAAAACAGAGGCTGCTTCTCAGTATGATTGTGACTTACTCAGGTTGTATAGCCATCAATCCTGTGAGCATGCAGTCTCCCAAACTGGTGTCCAGGGCTTGTTTCAAAGGGTCTTAGAAGTTGAGGAGAAAACTGGAGAAAGCTATATAATAGTCTCCCAAATAATACTGTATAATAATGCAGGATAGTGATACAAAAGGTCCAGTCTAGTATGATTGCAGAAAACAAGAGTGCATTTACTGTGCAATAGTATTCAGTTTTTCATATTGATTGTTTAGCACTTTTTAAAACTGTTTAGGAAAGAACTGGCATTCTACCCTGTAGTAAGGTTCACGTTATTGCTTTCTGTCTTCCCTATCTCAGCCACCTCTGGGGGATTGTGCCATTGTGTGTATCTGAGTAGGGTTCCATGAACAGATCAATTGGTCTTTCGACCTCTTACCCTGGAAGCTTTGGTAACTCCTCACAGTTCTGCTTTAATGACCAGGAGGCAGCGGCTGCTCCTGGGGCTGGTAAAGCATCTGGGCTATGAGAGGGACTGTAGAGACTGCTTCAAAATGGGAAGGATGGTGCTAGAAGTTATAGTGATGGTGGCCTAAGCTGCCACTTTTGAGGGTGACCTCGAAGGTGATCCTGGTATGAAGCAGTGGCGATGAAGGGGGATGATGATCACAGAGTTTATTTATTTATAGCACTAGGGATCAAACCTAGGGCCTTGTGCATGCTAAGCACATGTGTGTTCGATCACCAAGCTCACATCCAACAATACCACCAAGGCAGTGGTTTGAATGAAACTCAAATGGGAGCCTGTGAGCAGCACCTAGCTCTTGGATTAGCATAACCTCCGCAGAAACTATCACCTGTCCATCCACCAAACTTGCAGTCATCCAGTCCAATTGGTTAGAGAGAGAGGAACCTTCTGGAAATCTTAGCCAGGAAGGAGAGGGAGGGTAGGAAGAGGGAAAAGGGGACTGAGAGGAGGAGGAGAGAAAGGAGACAAGCAAGAAAGGAGGTGGATAAGGGCAAAAAAGACAGAGTGGAAAACAGGTAATGGGGAGGGAGGAGAAAGAGGGAAAAGAAGGAGAGAAATGAAAACTGTAAGCCAGGAGCCAGTGGCTCACTCCTGTCATCCTTAGCTACTCAGGAGGCTGAGATCTGAGGATCCTGGTTCAAAGCCAGTCCTGGCAGGAAAGTCTGTGAGACTCTTGCCACCAATTACTTCCTCAGAAAAAAGTCAGAAGTGGCACCGTGGCTCCAATGGTAGAGTGCTAGCCTTGAGCAAAAGAAGATCAGGGACAATGCCCAGGCCCTGAGTCCAAGCCCCAGGACTGTCCCCTCCCCCCCCCAAAAAAAAGAAAAAAAGGGAGAAACTTACAGAGGAAGAGGAGGAAGAGAAAGAAGCAGAGGACAAAGAAAGCCCCAGTCTCTGGAGATCTCCACAGAACCTCATGGAGGGGTCAAACTGGGGAATGGTCTTGACTGATCAGGCCACCATGACCTTGGGGAAGGGTCTGGGTCAAGGTAGGCTCCTGTTGATTTGCTGAGCCCTCCAGTCATCACTAGGCCATTTGAAACAGCCTTTTAGAAGAGGCGGCCTTGGCTCGCTCGTCTTGGTTTCTCTGGGGCTATAGAACTGTAAAGAGAGAGAGTGAGTCTGTGGGAGCCGGCTGGCTGGAAATAGGCTGGCTGGAAATAGGGCTGGCGATTGAGGTTGAGCATTTGGGTGTCTGGACAGGGCTGGTGTCTGGGCTACAGCCACCTGGCTTGGACTTGGAGGTGGTGACCCCTGGGAATGGTCCAGCGGTTGCCAGCCGTCCCAGGGGCTGCACCGCCACCTGCTGAGCGGCCAGAGCAGCCTCAAGTCCTGCGCTTGCTGCTGCGGGGCTCAGACGCGGGGTGGGGGACCACGGGTGCGGCCCGCGGCGGCGCCGAGGAGGGGGAGGAGGAGAAGGAGGAGGAGGGATGCATGCAGAAGGGGGGTGCGCAGGTGAAACGCCAGGCTGGTGGCTGTTTCCCCGGTGCACCGGAGCCTTTCTCGCTAGGGAGTTGAGCGCCCGGGTAAACACCCGGCGCGCGATGTGTGTGCGGTGTATCCACGGAGAGACAAAGCCAGGGCGGGGCGGGGGCGCCGCCCGCAAAGCAGGGGCGGGTGTGTGTGTGTGTGTGTGTGTGTGTGTGTATGTGTGCGTGCATGCGTGTGTGCGTGATGGTGCGAGGACACAGATCAGCCTCGGTCGGCGCGCGGGTCGCCCACCGCTTGGAGAACCCCGCGCCCCAGACCTCGGACAGGTGGAGTGGTGGAGGAGGAGGAGGAGGGGGCGGGGCGGGGCGGGGCGGGGCGGCGGCCGGGCGGGTCCCGCCCCTTAAGGGGTGGGGCCGGGCTGGGCCAGGGCGGGGCGGGGCCGTGATATGCAAATGTCGCCCACGGGCGGCCAATTGCCGGCGCTCCCCGCGCGGCTCCAAGCGCTCCGTCCCGCCAGCGGCCGCGAGACCAGAGCAGCGAGCGGAGGAACCGCAGCGAGCCGGGGGAGCCCCGAGCGCAGCGTCAGGGCCCCCGGGGCGCGCCTCGAAGGAACCGCGCAGCCCCTGGCGCGGCCCGCCCGGGGCCTGGGTTCAGCCACAGCCAGGCGGAGCTTTCAGAACCAGCGGGCCGAGCCGAAGCGCACGCACGCCGCCACCTCGGAGCCCCGCGCTGGGGGGAATGCGCCCTCGGGGCGCCGAACAGGGGGCGCCCGTAGCCTATCCCCGGGGAGGCGCCCCCCGAACGCCCCTGAAGCTTCCCATGGCCCGGGCTGGGGTCCGGGGCCTCGGTTACTGACGTGCTCGAAGCCCGCCTCCTCCCCCCCCCACAACCCCCGCCACCTCACGGAGCCGTGGCCCACGGTGCGGAACCCGGTGTAGGCGCAGCCAGCCAGAGGGCGCGGGCAGGGGCCATGGCCCCGGGGGGCCGCTGAGCGCGGACCGGCCCAACCCGAGCCTGTCGGTAGCCGCCGCCGCCGCCGCCCGGGAGCCCAGGCCCCGCCACGGCGAGAGGAGGTGAGTGGTGAGGGAACCCCGTGAGGGGAGTTGGGCCGGCCGCCGGGGCACCCCCCCCCCACACACACCGACCTTGCTGGGAACCGCGCGACTGCAACTCCGCAGAAGTGTCCGGCTGCAGCGTGTGGGGGGGGGGGGGAGCTCGGCGATCCGGGGGTCACGCGAGGGACCGGGAATGGGGGGACGGGAGGGGGGGGCTCTGGTTACCTGTCCTGGCAGCCCCAGACCCCTTTGCTCTGGGGGAGAGGGGGGGAGTGGTGGTGGTGGTGTGAGGGTATATGTGGGTGTTTGGGGGTGGTGGTGGGGCCCTGCGGGGGTCACTAGGATGTAAAGCAACTTTTTGTGGCTTTTGCGGGCAAGGTTCCGGGAGGTACCCCCCCTACCCTGGCAGCTCCCCCCCCTTCCCCGTCACCCTCATTACTACGTTCCTTGGAGCGGATGTTCCTTCTATTTCGATTCTTTTCTCCCTCAGCAATACTCTTCCTCTATAGGTGAGCCTGCCCTGCCTCAGTATCTCCATCTGGGGAGTCCTGGTATAGTTCTCATGCAAAGATTGTGGGGGTGGGACAAGGGGACAGGGGGGGCAGTATAAGGAGACAGGAGGACCTGCCCCAGAGGCTTTTCTTCTTGGTCCCCAGCTTTATTTGAGGTTGGCTTTCACAGCAAGGAAGGAGTTCTCCTTGGGTTGGGGGTAGGTTCCCCCCCACACCCCATCACATGAGGGTGTAGGTGAACTAGGAGAGTCTGCAAATCAAGCTCCAGTGTGAAGCAGGAGTCCCAGGGGTCAGGTGGAGGAGGGACCACAATAGAGGTTTGCTAGGTTTGCCCTGAGCTGGGATAGTCAAGATGGCCCAGGACTAAGGCAGTGTGGGCTAGCCAAAGGAGTTCTTCTGGAAGTAGAGCTGCCCACCCCTCTCCCTCCCTAGCTGGATAAATAACTTCGAATTCTTGAGAAACCTGCATTTTGTTACTTGGTTCATTAGTACCTGGGGAGAGAACCAATTGAAAGCACTGCTCGGATGTCCACCCTGGAACTGGGTCAGGTTGGGGACTTCCATCCTCTTGAATTCACTTAAGAGTTGCAGAGATTGGAGGGAAATTGCACCCAGGGGGTTGACTAGAGCTAGAGCCTCTTGCCAGGATGTGCCTGGATCCTGTGGATTATGGTGTGCAGACAAGGTAGTGGCATAAGCACGGGCACACTCACAGTAAGTGCAGAGGTGAGGGCTGAACTGAGCACACCCCCCCCCCCCCCCCCCCGCAGCTCAGCCTCAACCCCCTGACATTCTGCATACCTTGGAGTGGGGGGGGGGGAGTTGGAGGAGGGAGCCAGACCCAGGTGACCTTGACTGGGAAACCCTGGCCACAAAAGGGGGGGGGGGGTTCAGTCCCAGCTATGCTAGCAAGCTCTGCTTCCTGGTCCATGAGGTATTGGGGGAGGGGGAGGGGGAAGATGAGAAGCCAAGAAGGAGCTGGTCTATATCTGAGGGGCTAGGTAGCCAGCTGGGGTGCTGTTAATAATTTCCTCCCTACGTTCCCCCCACAGCCCTTGTTCCTGCCTTCCTTCCATCAGCCAATCTTCCTTCCCTGAGTCAGGCTGCCTGTCTCCCCCCCCCCCACACCACCACCACCACCCCACACACTGTTGTTTGGGAGGTCAGGACCAGGCTGGACAAGTTGATCTCCTGGTCTCCTTTCCTGCCCCCCAGGTACCTCTGGATCCCATCGGACCCCTTCGTCTGGCCGCCCCTTCTCTGCACCCCTTGCCAGCCCCAGCTCCTCGTTTCTTTGTTCAAGCGTCTCTCCTCCGTCCCTCCCTCTCTCCTCTCTCCTCCCTCTCTCCTCCTCCCGCCCGCCTGCCTCCCTCCCTCCCTTACTCCCTCCCGCCAGTTTTCTTCCTCTCCTTCTGGGCTTTTCCTCCTGGTGGGCTCCCAGGTGGCGGTGGCTGTACCTCTTATTTGGGGGCTTTTGTGAGACTGGGGCTAAATGGAAGGCATTCAGTGGCTGGCAGAGAGGAAGGGCCTGTAGAAACCCCCTCCCCCCCTCCCTAGCTGTCCTTTCCCACTTCTTCCATCTCTCTCCTTCCTGCCCCCCCCCCCCAGACAGCCAAAGATGGGGCCTGGACTTGGTCCCAAGGCCCCAGCAGACTTCAACATCCCCTATTCACCACCTCTTTCAAGAGCCTTAGTATTGTGCTGGAGCCCTGTGAGATGATCTTCTAGCTTCCTGAGTATCTTAAGTGACTCCATCCCCATCTTTGGTGAGACTGACTTTATCACCCTAAAAATGGATGCAGGCAAATAAAATGAGGCCATGGAAAGAAGATAGGTAGCAGCATAGCAGCAGGTTGACATAACCCTTCCCTACGCCACCCCCCTTCCTTCGCATCAAGGCTCTCTGAAGAACTGCAACTATATCTTGCCCTCTCTGAGCCAGGATATAAGATATAAGTGCTCTCTCTCTCTTGCTCTCTCTCTCTCTCTCTCTGTCTCTTTCTCTCTGTCTCTTTCTGTCTCTGTCTCTCCCCCCTTTCTCCCTCCCTCCCCCCCACCTCTCTCTCTCTCTCTCTTTTTCTCAGCTTCCTTGAGCCTCACCCCACTAGTAGGTCAAGTTCTTGAGCAAACTCATGCTTGCGAGTGCATGCGTGGGCATGTGAGTATGATGTGTATACAGCCAAGACTGTCAGTGAGCCCCCCCCACCCCCGTTTGTACCCTAAGGGTGGCTGCACAGCCCTTTCTCCTACCTGCCCCCCCCATCCCCTAGAACCTGCAACTCAGCATGCACTAGCTCTGTACCACAGCAGACCAGGGGGAGGGGAGTTGGTTCTGATCTTCTCCCTTCCCCCCCCACCAGCCAGCCTCCCCCAAGAGGGAGCATTGAGAGGTAGGGGCTAGCTTGAAGGAATGAGAGGTGTGCCAGGCACTCAGAGAACAGCACACGAAGAATAGGCCAGGAGGCTGAGGCTGCACTTCCTGCCTGAAGAACCACCAGTGGTTTGCCTTGGCAGGAGAGGCAAGGGCTCAAGGGGAGGTGTGGTGGTGTGGGGGAGTATTAGGATCTAGGAGTATGAGCTGGAGCCTGGGCCTTGCTTTAGCATTGATTAGCCCTGGCCAGGGACTAGCAGGCCACTGTTCTTCCATTCCCCTTCCATTCCCATTCCAGTGTCCCAGAAATGGGCCTGCGATCCTGCCTCCCATGGGAAGAAGAGAATAGATGGGCCAGATCTGGGGGATGGGACTCACATTATTATTCTTGATGCCCCCCACCCTAGTGCTTCTGGATGGGGGGTTGGGAGTTGGCGCTCGTTTATGCCGGAGGGAGCAATATGTTCTGACAACTGGTGCTGGGCTGCGTTTACCCAACAGCCAGCCTGCCTGGGGAGATAATATTTGAAAAACACAGTATTGAAACTTGGGCTTACTGGGGATGGGGGTGGAGCGGGGGGGGGGGGGGGGGTAGGGGAGGAAGAGACATTCCAAAAGGGACAATGTAGCTAGCACAGACCCTGCTGCAGGTCCATTGGCCCTTTTAGCACCCTTTCTAAATCCTCTAGAGGCAGAGCTGAACTTTTTTCCCTGACAGGAAGTCCTTCTGCCTGTCTGATCTGGGTCTTTCCTACTTTGATTTGAGTAAAAGTGAGCAGCACCCTCTGTAATTCTCTGCCTCTCCTTTTTGACCGGTACTGTCCGATTGGTTTTGTGTTGTTTACTTCTATCTTATCCACCCTTACTTCCCCACCCTTCTCCCCCAGTCTCTCATGCTTCCCCTTCCACCCCAGTAATCAAGTCCAGATTTGCCTGCTCTGGGAGGAAAGCTTGGCCAGAGCAAGCAGGAATGCACCCCATCTTTCAAGGTGGGAGAGAGAAAGAAGGAGCCCATTCTGCTGGTGGTGGGTACAGGGGATCCTGCTGGGGACATGAGAGGGTTCCTGATCACCTGCTTGTGCTGGGCCTAGGGCATGGGATTCAGGGTGCTATAAGGAGAAGGGTGGAAGTCTCCAGTTTTTCCCATTAGCCCTGGTTATCCCAGGCTGCCCACTGTAATCTGGTTCTTCAGTCTCATTGGTAACACTTCCTCAAAACAAAGAGGCAGAAGAACATATATGCAGTTTGCACACCAGGACACTCACGGTCCCAGGTCAGCAGATATGGGAGACCCCTCCACTCTCTTTATCCAGGTAGAGATGGGGAAATAGGGTATAAGTTAAAGGAGATGTTAGGAGGGTCAGACTCGCAGCTGCCTCACTCATCCCCATGTTGGTCTCTCTCCCAGGTGTTCAGAGCGCCCAGTCGGTTTCCTGGGCTCTAGGCCCTTCCCACAATGCTTGTCGCTGGATTTCTCCTTTGGACTTCCCTACTGACTGGGGCCTGGCCAACCACCCCCACCCAGGACCACATCCCAGCCACGCCCCGGGTCCGGCTCTCCTTCAAAGGTAAGAGGCTATTTTGCTGCATCTCAGAAACATCCTTTCTAAAGAGCACTCAACTCCATTGCACAAGAAAGAAAAGAGGGGTCAGGACAAAGAAAAAGATAATATAAAGGGAGAAATTATACAATCCCATGGATCTTCTTGGGCATAGGGGAAGGTTGACCTGGGGATAGGGAAAGACTGGATACTTAGATGTATGGGAAGAAGGATTTTGAGTCTATGTGTTCGGGTTCTATGGCCCAGGCTCGGCAAAAGGCACTGCTCTCTGGGTGATAACTGGGAGGATCTGGTCCCCAGATCCTTCACCTTTGCACCTAGCCCACCTAGGTAGTGAACACATGGTACATACTCCCAGGAGACACAGGGTTGACTCACTAGTCACTCCCTAAGGGGACGAGTGTTTCCACAGTCCACCCTGGTTGTGGGCTAAGGGGCAGCATCTATACTGAGGCCTGGGGGCACCTAAATCATTGCTGAGTCCTCTTCCTTGGCTGTCTCCTGACCAGAGATTGCTCCATCTAGTTGCTTGCCCCTGGGTATTGTCCACTTGCTCCTGGGTATTGTCCGCTCGACCCTCGCTGGCCAGATTTCCAGGCAGCCATGTTGAGTGAAAGGCTGGGCTGACCTTTTCTTGCTTGGGCTTGGGTCACCCAGGCCCCTGGCTGGACCCCTCCTCTGGTTTCATCCTACCCCTGCAACTAGATGAAAGGAGGGAGGGGTTAGGTTTCTTATCATTAGCTTTCCCAGCCCTGATTTTAATGGCCTTTCTGGAAGGGCTCCACTGAAGATCCTGAGAGCAATGGGCAGAGAAGAGTTAATCTGTTTGGGTTAGAAAAGTACCCCCCCCCCCCCCTTCTCAGGGCTGGGAAGGTGAGATATTTGTTCTACTGATACCTCCACCCTTCCCTGGTGGAATTCCTCACAGCAGATTAATAAATCTTGTAGGGGCCAGGTCCTCTTACTCTGTCTCTTATCCTGCCTAAGGGTTTTGTCAGCAGACCAGTCTTCTCTTGCCACAGGGGGAGGGAAGGAGCTTGGTCTTTACACCTGGGAACCCTGAATCCACTGTGGGTATTGTTGCTGGTGGTGTTGTTGTTGGTGGTGTTGTTATTTTGTTTGATGCTGGTCCTGGGGATTGAACTCAAGGTCTTGGCACTGTCCCTGAGCTTTTTTTGCTTAGGTTTGGCTTTTTGTGGTTAATTAGCGCTAAGAGTCTCACAGATTTTTCCTGTCCTGTCTGTCTTTTTTTTTTTCTTTTTGTCGGTCGTGGGGCTTGAACTCTGGGCCTGGGCACTGTCCCTCAGCTCTTCAGCTCAAGGCGAGAGCTCTACCACTTGAGCCACGGTGCCACTTCCGGTTTTCTGGTGGTTTATTGGAGATAAGAGTTTCATGGACTTTCCTGCCCGGCTGGCTTTGAATCTGGATCCTCAGATCTCAGCCTCCTGAGTAGCTAGGATTACAGGAGTGAGCCACTGGCACCCGGCTCCCTGTCTGTCTTTGAACCATAATCCTCAGATCTCAGCCTTCTGAGTAGCTACGATTACAAGCGTGAACCACCAATGCCCAGCTTTGGTGTTAATTTTTGTTATCCTGCCAGGAAACAGAGGGAATGAGACAGAAGAAAGTCCTCTGTGTGCTCCTTTTAGGTCTCAGGTCCCCAAAGAAAACAGTTTTGTTCCTCTTTTCCAGCTAGAGAAACTGAGGCTCAGGCAAGAGCAAAGCCAAGGTCAGGAAGGAGGCAGAGGCAAGGCCAGAAATAGAACCCTAAGTCTCCTGGCCTGATCGGCGCCCACATTGCCATGGGTCGATTCCCTCTCAATTAGCTCTGAAGCTGACACCCACAGTGACTAAAAGCCCAGCTCAGCTCACTGGCAGCTGGCCTACTGTGCTGCTTGCTGCAGTGGCCTGGGGTGGAGCTGGAGGACACCTGGAAGCACCCATCTGGGTTCTTTGGGCCTGTGTCCAACCACATTGACTTTCTCTGCCCCCACCTGACCTCATGTCCTGATTTGATGCTTAGCTGTCACTTCAGGTTCTAGAGCACCTACTGTGTGCTCTGCCTCATGCTGAGTCCTGGAATCTCAGCAGTGAATGAGATGGGATGCTTACAGGCAGACTGACTGAAAAGGCAGTACGCACCCTGTTAGTCAGTGTTACTGGGCAGGGTAAGGCATATGACACACTGGACATGTGCAACCTATCCATGCTGAATGGACTCGGCTGGTCATGTGCCCAGGAGATGGCTGTCAATGAGGGGGGACCCTCACCAAACAGAAGGAAAACAGAGGTAAACTTCCAGAGACTCCACAAAAAGGTTAGGGGCTGGGTAAAAAGGATGGAGCTCTTTCCTTCAAGGAGACAAATGAGGAACATACAGAGGATTGCTTTCAGAAAAGCACTTGGGCTCCATGACTTAGTTGCTTCTTCTGTGCTTGGATGGATATAGCAGCCAGGTCTCAGAAGCCAGGCTGAACCTCCCCTGCCTTGTCTTGAGTCCTGCTCTAGCTGGGAGGTACCAGTTCTGGCCTAGGTAATCCAAGACCCTCTACAACACAGGGGCTGGCATGAGGGGCCATGATGCCCAGCTCAGATAAGGAACAAATGCAGGAACTGGACCAGGCATGAGTTTGCTGCCCCGCCCGTCCGCCTGAGCACCCTAGCCAGGACTGCCAGCATTTATTTCAGCTTGGGGTTCTCTCAGAAGCAGCACGGCCCAAGGTCAGGCACAAATGAGGGGTCAATTGGGGCAGGTTTCCAGGAGCAGGCAAAATGGTCTTTGATTCCTGGCTCTGGAGATTGGAGAGCCTGGATAGCAGGTCATCCTCTCCCACCATCATTTCAGGGGCCTAGAGTCACTTTTGCCAAGAGTTACAGACCAAGTCCAGTTAAAAAAAAAAAAACCCTTCCTTCCCCTACTCTGAGACACCCAAGCCCTAGGGCACCACCTCCCTCCCGGGCAGCAGCAGCAGAGGTGCCAAGCGCTGCCAGCTCCTTTGTTCAGTGTGGGGAGTGTTTACTTTTTCCCAGGAAGCTACCCCCAACACACTGCTGTGGCTTGAGCTGAGTTTGGCCAGGATTTGGGATCAAGAGGTGCTTGGTGGGGGGAGAAGGGTCTTGTGATGACATGAGGTAGTCAGGCTGCTAGGGAAATTAAGGCAGGAATAGGGAGAGGGAAAAATAAATATCACCTTAGGAGAGGTCAGGAAAAATGAAAATGATAGGAAAACAAATGATGGGGGTGGAAAAGGGAGAAAAATGATAGTAGATGCCGGGACGTTAGCCAGGCAGCGGACCCTCCCAGTCCTGAGCTGGGTCTTTCTGGCTTTCCTGTGAGGAAGGAGGCTCAAAGGGGCTTTCCAGGTCACTTGGCTGGAAGACTGAATTGAGCCTGGCTCTGCCTGATGCCTGAGCCTGTCCCAAGACTGAGAGTGGGGGGCGGAGATGCTGGTGGTGCTGTGGGCATGTCCCCTGCCATGAACCGGGGCTGGAGGTTCAGGATCCTGTGGGGCTGTATTCAGTCTTCCCAGACTCCTTTTCCAAGGAAAAGCCTGGGATTACACTGGGAACGCTCCTTCTGCCTTCTCCCTGCTGATGCATTGGAACCAGGGTTTGCTCATTTTAAGGCTGTGAATCTAGCTTTTCCACTGAGCAGGGTCCCAGGCAAGTCCCACCCCATCAGAAATGGGAAAACTAGAGCCCCAAAGAATGGTTCCGATGTTCAGAACCTCTATAAGTCCAGGCATACCTGGCTTCTCATTCTATAAGTTGGGAACTGGTGACTCACACCTGTAATCTTGGCTCTTGAGGAGGCTTGAGATCTGTGGATCAAGGTTTGAAGCCAGCCTGGGTAGGACAGTCTGTGAGATTCTTATTTCCAGCAAACTACCAAAATAGGCCAGAAGTGTCCAGGCCCTGGTGGCTCACACCTGTAATTGTAGTTGCTTAGGAGGCCAAGAGCTAAGGATCACGGTTCAAAGCCAGCCCTGGCAGGAAAGTCCATGAGACCTTTCTTTCCAATAAACTACTGAGAAAAAAAACTGGAAGTGGCATTGTGGCCCAAGTAGTAGAATGCTAGCCTTGAACACAAAGAGGCTCAGGGATAATACCCAGGCCCAGAGTTGAAGACCCAGGACCAGCAAATAAAAAAGCCAGAAGTGGAGCCATGGCTCAAAACAGTAGATCGCTAGCCTTGAGGGGAAAGAGGGACAGTTTCTAAAGCTCTGAGTTCAAGCCCCATAACCAGCACCAATGACAAAACAAAACAACAACAACAACAAAACTTCTGGAGTAGAAGAGTAGAGGGAGGCCTAGGAGCTCTGGGGTCAGGGGTGGCACCAGGGAGCGTGGGCAGGAATCAGGTGGCTTTGACAACTTCAGTGGGATTTAGAGCTAACCAGATAGGAAGTGATGGGTATCTCAGAATGAGCCAGGGTGAGAACTGGCTGGAGAAACTGGAGGCTTTGTGATTGTCCAAGAACTTGCCACGGACCAGCCTGAAGCAGCCAGGCCAGAGGCCATGGCCTTTAGCCGGAACCCTTTCAGTCCAACCAGGCTTTGGATGGGACCACACTGGCTGGGCCTCCGCCACACAGGCCTTGTCTCTGGCTCTGGCATGTCGCCGACCCCGCCCTGCCTGGCTCCAGCTACCCTTGGCACCGAGTAGAACTGGTGCATGCTCTAGGAGTAAATCATGTTCCCTGGCAGCCCTCACAGCTTCGTAATCGTAAAGAATTTAAAGAGAAACCACCAAGATACGAATCTCAATTCGGGCCCCCAAAGGCATCTTTCAAAGCCCTACAGCTTGGGAGGCATTGAGCCTGGGGGGGGGTGGCTTCTTGGTTGTCTGTACCTGTGTGTGGGCACCTCTAATTCTCTGGCCCCTCCAGAAGTGGTGATAACTCAGAAGGTGGCTTCTAGGGTGATAGCTTCACTCCTGGGAGCCCCCCAGGTCCTTCTTCAGGGAGAACATAGAAGTGGTGGTGGTGGTGGTGGTGGTGGTGGTGGTGATTATTTGGTCCTGAGGACAAACAAACCCCAATTTTACCCTTATGAGCTGTGTGACCTCAGACAAGTGGCTCAGTCTCTCTGAGCTCCCTGTGAGATTGGCAGTAGAACCCTAGAAGCAACTTCCTGAGGGTCCAGGCAGCCTTGCTTTGCATTCTGTGTGTGGTGGGTTTTTTTCTTCTCCCTCTAGGAAAATGAGGATGAGACTAATCCTGGCTTTATTGTATTATTGGGAGAAGTACCTGAATACTCTCATGCTTCAGCCATGAAGGAAATGTCAGATCAGGAGAGTGGTGAGGGCTTTTGGGGGGAGGAGGGTGCCCTCCGTGCATCCTCACCCCTCCCTCTGAATTCTAACATTTGATTAGGGAGGTGGTATTTGGGTAGAACTTCAGGAAGGACCATGAGGCCAGCAGCCAGTCTGCTGGGTGGGAAGGCGGGCCTAGTGGAGGAAGCAGTGTCTCAAACGGAAAGAGAGAGATCTGTGGGATTTGCATTCTCGTTTCTTATGCCAGAGACACTAAACATACATGACAGAGTTGCAGTAGATAGAGACCATGTTTCTTGGCCTGGCTTGGCCTGTTGCTGTCCTGGGAATCTTAAGCCTCACCTCAAGGGAACCCTTGGAAAAAATCAGAAAAGGATTCCTGCTGCATTTTTCTTAGAAATAGCAACAGGGCCTTTGCCAGAGGCCTGGATGCCAGAAGGCTACAGCCTGGTTCCAAAAGCCCAGCTCACGTGGGTGCCTAAGCTTGGAGTCTGCAGTCTCCCACCCAGAGTGCTGAGCAGCGAGAGAGAGAGAGAGAGAGAGAGAGAGAGAGAGAGAGAGAGAGAGAGAGAGAGAGAGAGAGAGAGAGAGAGAGAGAGGTGGAAGGTCTCCTGGGCTCTAGAGCCTGACCTTTGATCCTGATACAACAAAGAACAGGGTCCGGGCAGTGGATGCTGGTCGGCCTGTGGGGTGAACTCCCACTGTGAACTCCTTCAGGCTGACTGGGGTTCACTCTGCAGGACCCAAAGCATCAGACCCTCCTCCAGGGGCCAGGAAGTGTGTGGAGCCTGGAGACCTCAGTTCTAGACTCTCTTCTACCCCCTCCCACTCTTCTTCCTTCCTTCCTTCCTCTCCCTGCCCCGCTTTGCCTTCACCTCCTCTCCACACCACCCCCTCTTGGTTTCCTACCCCCACATTCTCTCTTCTGAAGTCTCCACACCCAGCCAAGAGGCTTATTTCTTCCCACTTGGGGCTCAGTGCTGATTCTCTCTCATCTCCTTCCATAGACTTGAGTCCATGGCCTTGATTGAGCCTTTGCTGGTCAGCCATGGCTGCCTTCTAGAGGTTATGATTATACCTGGCAAAACACTGGCTAGAATTTGGGGGACTTGTGGCTCCTGTGTCCTCTGAGGCTTGGTAGGTGGCAAGCACCCCAGGGGCTGCCACTGAGAAAGTAATTGATCCTTTTGCAGGGCTGGAAAGCAATTGATCATGTTGATCAATTACTTTGATCAAGCCCTACTGTGTAAAGTACTGTTGGCTTTTCATTGAGTAGCTGTGCTGGCTGAGAATGACTGAGCTCCTGATTTAGCCTCATTGTAGCCTGCAAGGCTGACCCTGAGCACCTGACTCTTCTTTGCCTCAGTTTCCCCACAAGAATGTTGGGGAAGGAGCTGAAACTGACTAGGGGCATCCTGTGAGGAGTGATACGAAGAGTCTGCAAGCATCCAAGAAGGGCTTCAGAGAAGGGGGCTGGGCCCAGGGCAAGAGGGAGGGTCTTGACACCCACTAGCCTGTCGCCCCCATCCTGGCCTGTCCGTCTGGGTGATTTATTGGAGTAAATGAGCCATGGAGAGTTTGTTGTCTTTTGCAGTCATGGGAGGAGGAGGTGGTAGAGGAAAGGAGTGATGAGGGGTTTCCGGGCCAAGTCTGGAATGTGGGAGGAGGGGTGGGCCTTGGGGCCTCAAGAGCCAGAGCCAGCCCCTGAGGGCCATTTCACTCTTTCCACCTGAGAAATGGATCAGTTCAAACCTCACCCCAGAACCAAAGCCTCTCTTCCTATTCCCTTCACTCTTCTTAGGGCGCATTCCTTTACGATCTGCTTGCTTTGTCCCTGGTCACTTCCTTCTATCCCCTGCACAAAAGTGTCCTTTTGTGTGTGTGTGTGTGTCTGTGTGTGTGTGTGTGTCTTTGTGTCTGTGTCTGCGTCTGTGCATGCTGATCCTAGGGCTTCAACTCGGGGCCTGGGTACTGTCCCTGAGCTCTTTTGCTCAAGGCTAGAACTCTGCCACTTGAGCCATAGTTCCACTTCCAGTTTTTTGGTGGTTAATTGGAGATGAGAGTCTCGTGGGCTTTTCTGCCTGGGCTGGCTTTGAATCACGATCCTCAGATCTCAGCCTTTTGAGTAGTTTAGGATTATAGGCGTGAGTCTCTAGCACCCAGTACAATGTCACTTGACCACACTATTACTTTCCCAATAAGCTGAGGCTCTGGCCTCTGCCTCCCTGGTGAAAGTCCACAGGTATGCTCTCCTATTCATATGTTAAGGGTCCACAAAGACCCCTAGCTTTCTGATCCACTAGCTCAGACTTTGAATGATCAGGTGCTACGAAGCTCTGGGTGAGCAGGGGTCAGTGGAGGTAGCTAGGCGGGAAGAGCTCCCATCCATTGGGACAGCAGAGTGTTAGAAGGGTGGAACTTCTGCTTCTGGGCTTCGGGTGCCAGGAGGTGACCTTGCTGCTCTTTTGCTCTGGCTCTTCCTGGCTGGAGGGTGAGCCAGCCCCTAGCCTGTCCTCTTTTGGGCGGAGCAGGTGGGCGCTGGGGCAGAACGGGCGTGGGAATAGCATGTCTGATCCTGCTGGTCCCAACCCCCAGCCTCTGAAACAAGAGGGAAGAAGAGAGCAGAGCTTCAGCCCAGCTGCGTGGTTCTTACCCTAGCTTAGTGTTTACCGAACAGCTGGGATGTTTACAGTGGCCTTCAGGAAGGGGCCCCTTATTCTAGAGGATTTCCCTATCTTGAGGGTCCTACTGGGGACTCTTCCCATCTTACCACCACCCATCTCCCATGGGATAGACATGCCAAGGATGCAGGAACTGTATATTCATCCTCACCCTGGACCTAGTGGTGCTAGTCCCACAACCTCATTTCTTTAGTTCTCAGGAAGAGGCAGTTCTAGGTGGTGAAATACGGTAACTGGGTCCCCAGTTCAGACATTTAAATTAAATTCAATCAGAGTGGTTATTGAATATAAACACTCGGAGTCATTTACATGTTAATTATGTTGAATGGACTAGGAGGCCATAATTAGTTGCTAATTGGGTGAGAGCGGCTGTAATTGGTTTTGTTGGCAACGACCTGGCTCTCTCACCTGGGGGGGGGGGCGGGAGGAAGCTGGCTGGGTGCTTACACATGGCTAGTACGGTCTCAGTCTGGAACTGTCTGGCTAGGGAGGGGCTGAAGGCAGATACTGACAGGTATAGGGGGAGGGGGGCCCAGAGGAACCCAAAGCCCACCCCCAAAGGAGGGAGGAAGGGTAGCTTAAGCCCAAAGACAAAAATCTTCATTCTGGATTCTGGGGGTTCCCATGCAGAACCCCAAGGGGTGAGGAAGGTCAATAATATTCTCCCCCTGCCTAGCCCCAGGTAGGACCTGGGCTTGAACACCTGGCAGGTGAGTGCTCAGGAGAAAGCCATGGAACCCCAGCAGATGTCACTGCCCAGGTGGCCTAAGGTTGGCCTGCTTAGTGGTGAGGGGTCATGACTTTGGGGTATCAGTTGGGTGAGCGCTGAGCCCAGGGGGCCAATACCTCTGAAGGCTTTGGGGCTGCCCTCTGCCCGCCCCCACTCCTGCCCCAGCTCAGCCTGGCTGGGGCTCCCGGGGTTGCAGGGCTGTGGCCAGGGGCTGAGGCCTTCCGGCTGGCCGCTCATTAAAAGAGGATTAGGCTGGGAGCCAGGGGGCCAGGCCAGTCCCTATGGGCCTTCCTCTTGGGGCCCCTTAGAGCACGGGGGGAATGAAAGAAGCTGGGGGGGGCACTCTTCTAGGGCTCAGTGGGGACTGCCTGGGTACTATCCTTCTCTGTCCTGGCATCCTTATCTACCTGTTTCCCTTCTCAGAGGTCAGGAAGCCCTTCTGAGTAGATAGAGCACTGACAAAGACCCAAGCCAGCAACCCTCTCCTTTGACTCCCCAGTCCTATTTCCCTTCAGCTCAGGAATTTGGGCTGCACTAGCCCACACAAGGTCAGAGGTCAGATCTAGGCTTCAGGGACCTGTCTATCACCCTCCAGTCCTGCCAGGGGGAGGTCATGCTGTCAATCAGAGCCTTTTGCTTGGTTGGGGCTGTAACCAAAGGGGCGGAGTACCCACTTCTGCTCCAAGACCCTTCTTTTTGCAGCAGCCCCTGCCCCACTGGCAGCCGACCTGGTGTCCTGGAGACAGCAGCTGGAGGCGGGGTCGCCCACTTGGGGGTCTGCAGGGGTGAGGGCAGTAGACACGCCTCCTGCAGGCCTGTCTTTGCCTGCTGCTTCCTTTAAAGTAAGGCATCAACTTCTGCTTCCCAGAGACAGGAGACTAAAGAGCCTCAGGAGTAAGTCCCCGACATACTGAGGATGTTCCTGCCCTGGCCTTTGGCCAGGCCGTTCTTGGCTTAGGACCCTGTGTCTGCGACCATGGGAGAAGCCTGGAGGCTGGGAACGGCTGCGGAAATGAGGTGTCTGATGCCAGAAAAACCTCTTCCTTCCCAATGACGGGAAAAATCTTTCCCGGATGCCACCCCACCCAATCTGTGCCCAGCCTGGGTGAGAGGATGGGGGTGGGGGTGGGGTGGGGCCTTCTCAGGAAGCATCATCTAGGCCCCCCCACTTTGGCCTTTCCCATCAAGGTCAAAGTTATCCAAGCTTGAGGTCTGACACTCCTGGTATCAGGGCCGGGCCTGAGACAAGTGGAACCTGGGGAAGAGAAGAGGAAGGGACCTACTGGCTCAAGTCCTTTCATGGGAAGCAGGGTTCAGCAGGAGCTGGGCTGACACTGCAGATACAAAAGGAGAGTCAAGCACTCCTACTCTGACCCAGGCTTCTTGGAAGAGTGTGAGCCCCAGATCCTTTGTCCTGTAGTACATGCGTTGGAGTGTGGTCAGGACACCCAATTCTGCCTCTCATGGCCTTGGGCAAGCACCACTCTCCCCTGTGGTCTCAGTCTTCCTGTGTACAACTAGGGACATAGGACTGTCATTGGAGTCCCTCGTTTCCATTTTGTCTTACTATCTGGCAGAAATGATGTTAGTATTCCAGCTGTGAGTCAATAAGACCAGAACCCTGTACCTAACCTCTCTGAGATCCTTGTTTTAAAAGCTCTTACGACTCCCTACCTTCCCTTTCTATAGGTTGGTTCTGGCGAATGATCTGGAATTTAGCTCTGCTTCTGTGGATCAGGGGTGAAGGGAAGAAGCTGGAGTTGAGGAGCCCAGGGCTGAGTCAACAGGAAGCTCCTTCCTTCCCCAAAGCCCTCTCTGCTCCCCACCCCAACATTAGGAAACGGGGTAGCAGGGATATAAATGGGAGGTGGACGTCCTCCAAGGTTTAGTGACATCTGGAAGGAAACCTACTTCCTCAGAGAAAGAACTTGGGACCCTAGCCTCCTCTTCTTACCCATGAAGTATCGGGGTTGGGGGGGGCGGGGAGAAAAACCAGAGGGGTTCCCAGCTGTCTCAGAGATCAGAGTAGAATCTCCAGTCAGGATCACTTTGAATATTAATACTAGGAGGGCCCAAGAGATGTTCCAGGCTTGAAATAAGACTCCCTTTGACTCCAAATGGAAGTCATAAAGCCAGTGCCAGAAACACACTTATAGCCCTGACCTTCCATCCCACGTCTTCCCCACCATGCCTGATCTCCTGGGGGCTTCCCTCCCCCCCCCACCATTTCCACAGCGACTGAAGCATCACGTCCTGTGACACCAGAGTGTCCTCTGACACCGGTCATTGACGCTATATCCTGTGGCCACTGGGAAGGGTCCCAAAGGGTCCTGAGTCATGTGCCCCGATGATGGAGGACGAGTCACCTTCCGGCCCTGGACCTCTTGCCAGGCATTCTCCAACCGCTCCCCCCCCCCCCCCCCCGCCCCAGGACTGGCTTCCCTGTGCCTCCCCTGCCTTCAGCAGTAAACCTGGGTAGGAATCTCACTCACTCACCATTCATTGTCTAGCCTGTCACTTCCCTTCACAATGTCCTGATGTCCCCACCTAGAAACTGGCTGTTTGAGAACCCTTCTGCATTGTGCAGCATTTTGGACCCCTTGGGTCAAGGCTAGCCTCCTGCCCACCCCCCCTCTTCTGGGACTCAGGTTCCTCATGCTGAGGGATTTCTTACCTGCCTTTCTTAAGGACCTGGAAACAAGAGTGCTGGGGCTTTGGAACTTGGGACTTGGGGCTCTGGGAGACATGGCTCAGGAGAGAATTACAGAGGCCAAGGCTGGGCAGGGAAGGAAGGTAGAGATTATGGCTGCTTGGGTCCCTGAGGACTGTCTAAAGCTTTCCTTTACCCCAAGTGTTATGTCTGAGGTCCCCACTTAGGCTTCTGTCTACCTCCCTGCCATTGCCCCCAAAGTGCCCGGGCAGCCTAGCAGGACGGATAAGGGCATGCCCCCAGCCAGGGTATAAATAACCTCTGGCGGGCTCTCCCAGCCTGGGGGGGCTCTCCTGGCAGCCCCACTTCCTCTCTGGCCACTTCCCAGTTCTGGGGGTGGGGGAATGTTTACTTTCCTGTTGTCCCTGTGATTGGGTGGCCAGGCTGGGGACTCCGAGTGGCCTAACAACAGGTGCAGGACAGTGCCCAGGCTGCCCTGCCCAGAACTTCAGAGGCGCCGCCGCCGGACAGGCGGGAGAGGCCATAGCCAGGCAGGGATGGGCCCTTTGATCCTTCAGCGTCCCTGCGTCCCAGTAGCTGGCCAAGGTCATCACCTGTATTCCCTGCTTACTGCATACTCAGGTCTGGGCAGGGCAAGGATTTCCTTGCCCCGAAACCCTCAGGGAGAGATTCCAGTACCAGCTGTGGGCTCTGGGTTGGCTGTCTGATCCCAGCTCACCTCGTCTCCCCTGTATGGGATGTGCTATGCATATCCCTGAGTAGCTGAAGCTGCTTTCAAGAAGAGTTTCCCCGCCCTCCCTCCACCCCCCAGCCAATCCCAGGCTCCTTGGCACACCAGTGGGAAACAGATCAGCCACGTGGTGTCAGTTGGAAACAGGTACCTGCTGATGCCACCTTCAGACTGTGTCCAGGGCCTCGGATCCCAGCTGGGGCCTTGAGACCTGGTCTAGACCTTTCTCTGGATTCCCTGCTCGTGAAGTCAGGAACTAGTTTGGGATGGAGGGGAAGTGAGACATATATAATCTCTTCAGTGAGCATTTCGTCTGTTGTAGGACAGGTGTTCATACCTGCTCTGTGGGTCTACATGCCTAGGCCCATCTATGTACTGCCATCTTGCCCTCTGCACAAGAGAATAGTTTTGACCTTCACCACATTGTTTTCTCTCCTGCTCAGTTAAAAATAGTTGGCGGTGGGTGTAGGAGGGGCTTGCCATAGTGACCCTTCTCCTTCCTCAGAAACAGGTTCTAAAGCTTCCTGGAGTCCTCGGTGTCTGTCATTAGCCTGTCATTAGCTTAGTTCTCTTCTGTTCTTTATCCCCAGGAAGTGATCCCCTCCTCCCTCTCCCCCCCCCACTCCACTCTCCCTCCAGTGTCCTGGGGTTAAGAAGCCCAAAGGCTGAAGAGAAAACAGAACCCAACTAGAACCTGTCCCCAGCCCTGGAGCCTGTGTAGCACCATGGGAAGAGCCTCCTTCCCACAGATGATACCTGGCTGTCTGAGGGTTCTACAATTAGTAGTCTTCTAGGGGTCTGAGTGAAGGTAGAGGCACTGTGGCTCCTGCAGAGCTTTCTGGTATCCTAGCTAGGACGCCATTTCAAGCCAGGTGGAGACCTTGCTCGCACACCAGCTGGGCCCTCTGCCTGGTGGTCAGCTGGGGTGAGGACAGGGCATCCAGGCTCCTTGCCAGCATCTGCAGGCTACCCTGGATGTTCATTCCTACCCTCCACTCCCACCTGCTCATTAACCCTTTTAGGCTCTTGGGGGAAGCCAGCCCCACCCTGAGCAAAGACTCTTTGATGCTGTCATGCATCCTGGCCCACCCCAACTGCACTTTCATTGGGACTGGCTGGAGCTGTCTGTCAAGCATTTAGCTTTGTGTGTGTGGTGCCTCCCCTGGCCTGCACCCCTGCACCCCACCTTCTTCAAGCCTGTTAGTGACCAGAGAAGACACTAAGAAAGTCCTAGAAGAGGAAGTTGGAAGTTTAAGACAACTTCTCTGTCAAAGGGCTGAGGGCATGGGTCAAATGGTAGAGCTCCTACCTAGCAAGCACAAGGCCCTTAGTTCAATCCCAGTATTGTCCCCCATCCCCCCACCAAAAAATCTAGGTGTCTATGTGCTCATTTTGGCAGTACTTAAACTAATACTGAATGTGCTGGTGGCTCCTGCCTGTGATTCCAGCTGCTCAGGAGGCTGAGATCTGAGCATGGTTGTTCGAAGCCAGTCCAGGCAGAAAAGTCCATAAGACTCTTATCTCCAGTTAACCCCCAGAAAACTGGAAGTAGAGCCATGACTCAAAGTGGTAGAGTGCTAGCCTTGTATGAAAAAGCTGAGTTCAAGGCTCAGTACCTGCACTTAAAAAAAAAAAAAAGAGGGCTAGGAAGGTGGCTTAGTGGTAGAGCGCTTGCCTTGCATGCATGAGGCCCTGGGTTTGATTCCTCAGCACCACATAAGCAAAAAGAAAAAAGACGGAAGTGGCACTGTGACTCAAGTGGTAGAGCGCTAGCCTTGAGCTGAAGAGCTGAGGGACAGTGCCCAGGCCTCTGGAGAGTTCAGGTCCCACGACTGGACCCAAAAAAGAAAGAAAAAAAAAAAGAATAGAGTATATGTTGTTGATGGCCTTGAGGGTTTTAACTGGTACCCTACCCTTCACCCACAGAGCTTAAGGCCACAGGAACTGCCCACTTCTTCAACTTCCTGCTCAACACCACTGACTACCGAATCTTGCTCAAGGATGAGGACCATGACCGCATGTACGTGGGCAGCAAGGACTATGTGCTATCCCTGGACCTACATGACATCAACCGCGAGCCCCTCATTGTAAGGGCTGGTTCAGAAGAGGGTCAAGGAGGACGGGGGGGTGGGGCCGGTGGCGGGGGGCAGGAGAGGGGTCGTGGAGCCCCAGGGCCCAGGTGTCCTGACTAAGCAGGCTGCATCTTCTAACCTTCCTCTCTGGCAGATCCACTGGGCAGCCTCTCCACAGCGCATTGAGGAGTGTGTGTTGTCAGGCAAAGATGGCAATGTGAGTATCAGTGAGGCCCACAGGTGGGAGTCGGAGCAAGTGGACTCTCAGAGAGAATGGAACCAGGCAGGTATCTGGGCAATGTATTCAGCTTGCTCTCTGGCCACAGGGTGAGTGTGGGAATTTCGTCAGACTCATCCAACCCTGGAACCGAACACACCTGTATGTGTGCGGGACAGGCGCCTACAATCCCATGTGCACCTACGTGAACCGTGGCCGGCGTGCACAGGTAAGCCCTGGCCCACTCTGGCCCTGTGCTGTCTCCACGGGTGACTGCATTTCAGGGTCCTGATGGGAGGAAAGGCTTGAGCCCCTCGGCCTGGCCACTTCCAAGCCCTGTGACCTTGGGTGAGTGACCTTATGGAACTCTCTGACCCTCAGTGTCTTCATCGGAAGACAGGACTAACCACTGCCTTTCTCACAGGTTGGTGTGAGGAGGAGGAGGAGGCAGTGAGCTAATGCTCCCAAGCCCTTAGCACTGTGCCTGGCACATAGCAAGCACTCACGGCACACGTGGCAGCAAGTCTCTGGGCTATGCCTATGGAGGTGTGCCCCTGAGACCAAATCAGAGGGCCTGGCTGGGGCCTTTCACGAAGCTGGATACCTGGGTCAGCTTCTGCCTGGAAAACGACTTTCTTCCCTTGGGTCCAGGGGTTGGGGGGGGGGAGCTTTCCTTCCCCCCACTCCCTGTCCCCACCCCACCTGAGATCTGCTCCACCCTGCCTGCTTCTGCTCTTTTCCATTTCCATGTGGGCACATGTGTGTGAGCCGGTGTGACCCCCTAGGGCATGTGTGAGAACGACTGGACCTAAGGGGCACGCGCGCGTGTGTGTGCAGGCGTGTGCCAAGCCTGTGTGTGTGTGTGTATGTGTGTGCACATCCATGTGCATCTACATACTCTGGGGCCCATGTGTTCACGTGTGTTCCTGGCCTGTTGTTGTATGAAAGGCTGGCAGCCCGAGCCCGCTCCCCCCAGCCCCTACCACCCCCAAGCTCTAACCTCTGTTCCTGGTCTTCTCAGGCCCCGTCATGGACCCAGACGCAGGTGGTCAAAGGCCGCGGCAGCAGAGCCACAGATGGTGCCATTCGCCCAACGGCCACAGCCCCACGCCAGGTGGGCCTCTTCCCTCCAGGCCTTTGCCAGGCAGCAGAGCCTCTGGACTCAGTTTACCCCCAAGGCCTGCTACTTTGCTAGGCCAGCCTCCCCAGGGACTTTTCCCCTCCCTTGTACTCCTCCCACCCCATTCCCACCCCTTCCCCTGCAGTGCCCTCAGGCTCTGAAGGCAGCTCCAGCTGGACTCTTGTCAGCCTCAATGTGACCCCTGCGGGCGAGAAATCATGAAGCCACCAGGTGGGGAAGACAGGAGCCCCTGAGGACCACTGTGCCTCAGCCCTGAGAACACATGTGTGGGGACATGGCGGCATCCACACACACCAACACACACTTGGGCACAACGTCCCCAGCACCCAGAATGGGTCTGACACATGGCTCCTAGATATCTGTGCTCTCACCTTCTGGGGAGGTGGGGGGGGTGTCATTCATGCAGTGGACAGAGGTGCCCTACACACTCACGTATGGGGGTTCTCTTCTGGGACGATGTCTGTCTACTTGTCAGGACCCAGACCGGGATGTGGACTGGGCCAGCTGGGGCTGGGAAGGGGCGGGCAGGGGAACAGGGGCTGCCGGTGAATGACGTGTGTGTGTGTGTGTGTGTGTGTGTGTGTGTGTGTGTGTGTGTGTGTGTGTGTGTGTGTGTGTGTGTGTGTGTGTGTAGCAGCTGAAAGGGGGGTCATTTAGATTCTGTGTGGCTGTCTCTAGGCTGTGAGCAGTGAGTCTAGGTGTTGCTGTGATGTGGATCCAGGTGTATGTGCAGGAAGTCACGTGTGTAGCGTGTAACTGGAAGCAGGCCTCTGTGCACCTTCCCATTACCATCCTGCTACCTGCTGCCACCTCCTCCTCTGTGCCTCTCTCCTCTCCCCTATGCCCTCCCTTCTCCCCACCTTTCCTGCCAGGCCCGTGAGTTCATCCTACCCCCAGTGCTTTGACCAGCCTTCCCTCCTAGCATCTTCTAGACTGGGCTGGGAGGCGCAGGGGGGCTTTGTGGATTCTGTAGTCTGGATTCCCCAACTCCCGGCTCCCTGGGGAGACGTGGAAGGGCAGGGAAGTCCATGGCCCATTGGTCCATCTAAGGACTGCAGGTAGGGCATAAAGCGTGGGGACATAGCAATCTCAAAGTGCTCTGGCTTGGTCAAACTTGATGGCAAGACAGGACTGAGCCTATAGGACTAGACCTATGCTTTGTGCCAGGTTTCCTGGCTTGGTATGGACCCTCTGTCCCAACAGGCAGCCACAGAGCTGGATTTCTTCTTTTTTTTTTTCTTTTTTCTTTTGTCAGTTTCGGGGCTTGAACTCAGGGCCTGGGCTCTATCCCTGAGCTCTTTTGCTCAAGGTTAGTGCTCTACTACAAGCTACAGATCCACTTCTGGATTTCTTGCTTTGAACTGTGATTTCAGCTCTCAGCCTCTTGAGTAGCTAGGATTACAGGCATGAGCCTCCAGTGCCCGGTTGCAGAGTTGGATTTCTATGGCTCAGGGAGACCTTGATCATTGTCTTCCTGCACCAGTTTGGCATAAAGGAACTTTAGTCCCCTATAAGCCTGTCCTGGCCTTGGAGAACAAATACCTCTAAAACTTGATTCCTAGGTCTTGCCTAACTCTTTTTTTTTTTTTTTGGCCAGTTTTGGGGCTTGAACTCAAGGCCTGGGTGCTGTCCTCGAGCCTCTTTGTGCTCAAGGCTAACACTCTACCTCTTGAGCCACAGCACCACTTCTAGGGTTTTTGTTTTGTTTTGTTTTGTCGGTTATAGGGCTTGAACTCTGGGCCTGGGCTCTGTCCCTCAGCTCTTCAGCTCAAGGCAAGCCACTCTACCACTTGAACCATAGCGCCACTTCCTGCTTTCTGGTGGTTTATTGGAGATAAGACTTATTTCACAGATTTTCGTGCCTAGACTGGCTTTGAACCACTATGCTCAGATCTCAGCCTCCTGAGTAGCTAGGATTACAGGCATGAGTCACAAGGACCCAGCTTGCCTAAGTCTTGAGACTTGGAAACCTTCCCTTGTAACCACAGCATGGTCCTGACCTGGGAGAGGTGGCTAGGGAGAATTCAAGTCTAAGAACCACGAGGAGAACAGGGTTGGACTCAGGGTATCCTGGGAACTTTCTTACCTTGGAAAACTTAACTCTTCATGGCTGTGGGACTGGCCTGGGTGTGCTGAGCCTCCATCTGCCCTGCAGGATTACATCTTCTACCTGGAGCCTGAGAGACTCGAGTCAGGGAAGGGCAAGTGTCCATACGACCCCAAGCTGGACACAGCCTCCGCCCTTATCAGTGAGTGCTCCTCATCCTGGTTCTACAGTCTGAGTGTGATCTCTGCTACTAGGGGCACCAACACTTAGTTCAAGCCAGAGACTGACCAGTATCCGTTTAGGCCCCAATGGGATCCTTCCTACCTGGCAGGGAGTTGGTGGAGGGTGGTTAGACCAGACCCCAGTGTGAGTTAAGGGACAGAAACTAGGTCACATGAACACCATCCAGTCCCTCTGGAAGAGCCCATCCAAGGGGCTTGAGATCAGGTGAGGCAAGACTATTTACATCAGAGGACTTGGCTGTTGTTGCTAATCAGAGTTCATTGCCAGTATTCCTTCCTCCCAAAGCCACTTAGTAAACCTTTACTAGCACTCAACAGGAGATGTGGTCATGCCCTGGGAGGCCTGTGGAGGAGCCAGGATCCTGGCTCTTGGAGGGAACAGGGGTATCAATGGAGCTATGCCCTGGGTCCCAGCAAAGGGCAGTCTCTGAGTGACCACTGGCCCACCCACAGATGAGGAGCTCTATGCTGGTGTATACATCGATTTTATGGGCACTGATGCGGCCATCTTCCGCACACTTGGAAAGCAGACAGCCATGCGCACAGACCAGTACAACTCCCGGTGGCTGAACGGTAAGTGCAACCCATGAAACCTGAGGATGGTGTGTCTGGGAGGAAACAAGGAGTTCCTGTAGAAACGTGCATGGAGTTAGGTGCCAGTGGCTCACACCTGTAATCCTAGCTACTCAAGAAGCTGAGAACTGTGGATCACAGTTTGAGCCCAGCCCAGGCAGGAAAGTCCATAAGACTTAATCTCCAGAAAGCTGGAAGTAAAGATGTGGCTCAAGTGATAGAGCTTCAGCTTTAAGCACCCTCCCCAAAATATATATATATATTAATAAAAATAAGGAGCTAAGGGGCAGCACTCTGGCCCTGAGTTCAAGCTCCAGGACAAGACACACAAAGGCACACATAGAGCTTTGAGCTAATGATTAGCTAGGATGGGTAGTTTTTCTATCTGGAGAAAAGTAGGTGGTGGTCTTGTAGCTGGCCAGGGATTCTGCTGGGGTAAAGGGTATGCTCAGGGGATGGGGCTCCCAAAGCTGACTCCATGTCCTCCTGCAGACCCTTCATTCATCCATGCTGAGCTCATCCCTGACAGTGCAGAGCGCAATGATGACAAACTCTACTTCTTCTTCCGTGAGCGGTCGGCAGAAGCTACCCAGAGCCCTGCTGTGTATGCCCGCATCGGGCGCATCTGCCTGGTATGCGTGCATCTGGGGCAGGGGGAGGGAGGGAGGACCCTCTCCAGGCCCTGTCCTGGCTTTGTCAGCCCTGCTCCAAGTAGGGTGTTGAGAGTGAGTGAGCTGTCTGATCCAGCCTCCTGTCTGCGCCCCACTTCTTGCAGAATGATGATGGTGGTCACTGCTGCCTGGTCAACAAATGGAGCACATTCCTGAAGGCTCGGCTTGTCTGCTCCGTGCCAGGCGAGGATGGCATTGAGACTCACTTCGATGAGCTCCGTGAGTGCCCAGTAGACTGAAAGCCGGAGGGATGGAAGCTACAAGAAGGATCAAACTGACTCTGCCTTGCCCCTGAGTCGGGGAATGGTCAGGGCCCCTTGTAGCTCCTTACTTAAGGCATTCTCCCAGCACTCTTTTCTTCTGTCCCCAGAGGATGTGTTTGTCCAGCAGACCCAGGATGTGAGGAACCCGGTCATTTATGCTGTCTTTACCTCCTCAGGGTGAGGCTGGGGTTGGGGCCAGCAGTGGCAGGGTGGGGCCAGGTTTGGGGAATTTTGATTGGTGAAAGACAACAGCCTGGTGCTTGAGCCATGGGGTGGGACAGACAGAGGGGGGGGGGGCTGTGAGCCTGGCATCTGCCCCGCCTTCAGCGGCAGCCTGCCTTGCATGCAGCTCTGTGTTCCGCGGGTCTGCTGTGTGTGTCTACTCCATGGCCGACATTCGCATGGTCTTCAATGGGCCCTTTGCCCACAAGGAAGGCCCCAACTACCAGTGGATGCCCTTCTCAGGAAAGATGCCCTACCCCAGGCCTGGCACAGTAAGTACCGACTCTCCTCCTACCTTTCCTTCTCCTCTGCTTCTAAGAGGCCTACTTGGATCAGGCCCTCATCAGACATGGGCCCCACTGTCATGGAGTTCATATCCAGAAATAGAAGTAGACCATAACATACTTAAAAAAAAAAAAAAAGTGAGCCCAGGTGCCGGTGGCTCACATCTGTCATCCTCGCTACTCAGGAGGCTGAGATCTGAGGCTCACGGTTCAAAGCCAGCCCAGGCAGGAAAGTCCATGAGACTCTTATCTCCAGTGAACCACCAGAAAACCAGAAGTGGTGCTGTGGCTCAAGTGATAGCGTGCTTGCCTTGACTAAAGAGCTGAGCCCATGCCCAGATTTTAAGCCCCACAATGGACAGAAAAAACAAAAACAAAAAAAAAAAACCAAGGTGCTAGTGGCTTATGCTTATAGTCACAGCTACTCAGGAGGCTGATGATTCTGGCCCAAGGAAAGTTCATGACTCTTATCTCCAGTTAACCACCACAAAACCATAAGTGGAGCTGTGGCTCAAAGTGGTAAAGTGGTAGAGTGTTATTCTTTTCTTTTTATTCTTTTTTTGCCGGTTGTGGAGCCTGGACTCTGGGCCTGGGTGCTGTCCCTCAGCTTTTCAGCTCAAGCCTAGTAAGAGTGTTATTCTTGAACAGAAAAGCTCAAGAACAGCTCCTAAGCTCTGAGTTCAAGCCCTACAACTGACTTTAAAAAAAAAAAAAGCCATCATTCACACACAGACCGTAAAGGAATTCAATCAGCCAGGAACCTGAAATGTAGATCCATGCAGGTGGTATGGCAGACTGCTTCTTGGAGGACCCTCTAGGGTGCTGTTTGAGAGCTAAAGTTTTCAGGGAAGAGTCTTCAAGGCAAAAGCTGGAGACAGACTTGAAATCAGCTTGGCTGGCTAGAGTGGACCAGGAGGTAGGGAATGAGTAGGACCAGTCCAGGTACAACAGTGAGAAAAGGTGGAAATTGTGGAGGTCTCATCTGACCTAATGATTGGTCCATGTGCCCCATCTGGTCAACCTGGGACCGAAAGCTCATTGTTTGCCTACAGTGCCCTGGCGGGACCTTCACACCATCCATGAAGTCCACCAAGGATTATCCTGACGAAGTGATTAACTTCATGCGCAGCCACCCGCTTATGTACCAGGCCGTGTACCCACTGCAGCGGCGACCCTTGGTGGTCCGCACAGGTGCTCCCTACCGTCTCACCACTGTCGCTGTGGACCAGGTGGATGCAGCTGATGGGCGCTATGAGGTGCTTTTCCTGGGCACAGGTACCCACTGCCGCTCCCGGAACCCTCCTACACTGGACCCATTGGGTATGGCAGGGGGTGTGGGGGAGATGGCTGATCCTGGAGATGAAACCCAGCCCTGCTAGGAGTTGTTACAGGTCTGTCATCCTCATCTTTGCTGGGATGGCATCTCCATTCCCACCACCCCGAGGGACTTTTCGTCTGGCAGGAAAATTAGAGACAGGTGGCAGGCACCTAGGACACATGGGTCCACATCCTGACACATGCTGGCATGTGTGTGTGTCTATACTGAAATCCACCCGCCTCCGAGCAGCTCCCAGCACAGCAATGCTCTCAGTGTCCTGATCTCCTCAGAGCCCCAAGTAAAATCTTCTGGAGCAGATCCTGTCCTTTGTCTTGGACCAGTCCCTGTGACGTCTTCCTCTCATCTTGTGGGAACCCTTCAGTCTTTACCTAGAACTCCTGCTCCAGTGCCCTAGGGGAGTTGAGGCCCTGGTGGGGGAAGGGGCTGAGGCTTTGCCCCTTCCCCAGCATCCTCAGCCCCACTGAGGTCCTGCCTGGCCCGTTCCAGACCGCGGGACAGTACAGAAGGTCATCGTGTTGCCCAAGGATGACCAGGAGGTAGAAGAACTCATGTTGGAGGAGGTGGAGGTCTTCAAGGTAGGTCCAATGCCACCTGATCCTACCATCCTCCCTTAGTCCCTCCCTAATCTTAGCTTCTATTCTAAAGTCAGAGCAGAGAGGGGCTCCCCATGGTTCCATAACCATTCCTGTCTTTTCCTAGGAGCCAGCACCCATTAAAACCATGAGCATCTCTTCCAAGAGGGTGAGTCTGGCAGTGTGGGCTCGGGGGATAAGAATGGAGCCTGCGTCCCCTTGGGGGCACTGAGACATAGAACAAGGAAGAAGACCCCCAGCCCAACTGGCTGCTGATGGGGTCTGTCTCTGGGGAGGAAACTGACAAGTTCCTGACCCTGCTCTCAGCAACAACTGTACGTGGCCTCAGCCGTGGGAGTCACACACCTGAGCCTGCACCGCTGCCAGGCCTACGGCGCTGCCTGTGCCGACTGCTGCCTCGCCCGGGACCCGTACTGTGCCTGGGATGGCCAGGCCTGCTCCCGGTACACTGCATCCTCCAAGAGGTGTGGCTCCCCAGTACCTTGGGTTGGTGTGTGTGTGTGGGGGGGGGGGTTCCATCTCAGTCCTAAGGGTTTGGAGGTGGCTATCATTATTCAGGTGGGGTTGGTTATAGGTAAGCCATTACTCTCCTGGGAAAATAGGGCCTTGGGGGTCAGGGAATGAAGGAGGCAAGCTCTCTGGGAGCACTGCATGAGGAGCTCTTCTCACTCAGGCGGAGCCGCCGACAGGATATCCGACACGGGAACCCCATCAGGCAATGCCGTGGGTTTAACTCCAATGGTAAGTGAGAGTGCTCATAGGCCCCCCCCCCACAATGTAAAGATTCACAGATGGTTTCTATAGGGACTGGAGAGGGGTGATGATACACCTGGGATTGGGGCCTAGGATGTCCCTGGTCCCTGGTCACTCCCTCAGGCTGGTCGATGCCCAGATGGTACCCCATCTGCCTTCGTGATAGCATCCAATAGGCTAGCCAGGGACAGTGCCGCTTCTACTCAGGACTTTCTTGATCCACAGCCAACAAGAATGCCGTGGAGTCTGTGCAGTATGGCGTGGCGGGCAGTGCTGCCTTCCTTGAGTGCCAGCCCCGCTCACCTCAAGCTACAGTGAAGTGGCTGTTCCAGCGAGATCCCAGCGACCGTCGCCGCGAGGTGAGTTCGAGTCCCCAATAGCGCCGTGGATAATGGGAAATTTCTGTGTGGGTAAATTGTAGTCCAGTTGCTAATCTGGGGCAGCCCTTGGTCCATGAAACCCCTTCGAAGCTCCCAAACCTACGTGGAAATCATTTGAGTGACAAGAATTCTATAGACATTCCATGGGACAGGCATCATTTACGTGGAACCATTATAGGTATGTCTCATTTCATGAGAATTCCATATTTATACCTCCTTGTATGGAATGTTATGTGGATGAGCGCCAGTATATAGAAATGATGTGGGTAGCATTTATTCTGTAGGGGGGAGGGAAGCAACTTGCAGGTGTCCCTCCTTACGTGGAAATTCTATGTGGGTGCCACAATTGGGTATTCTCATTAAATGACAATTCTATATGCGTGTGCTCCAAAATTCATTCGTTGTGCAGAACCCCACACCCGCCCCCCTCCTAAGACCATCCTTCCTGAAGTAGAAACGTGTGAATACCTTATTCAATTACCTCTCCTTAGGAGGAACCATCCTGGAGATTTTTTCCTTGGTATATGGAAATCTCCTGTAGGAGTCCCTACTTGGAATGGCCACAAAAGGTGGTCTTACCTGGAAGCTGGCTAGGGCAGCAGGGGGGTGACACAGCCCCTGAGCCCCGCCCCCACCCCTGCCCCTGCAGATCCGTGCAGAGGACCGCTTCCTGCGCACAGAGCAGGGCTTATTGCTTCGTGCCCTGCAGCTCGGTGATCGCGGCCTCTACTCCTGTACGGCCACTGAGAACAACTTCAAGCACGTCGTCACGCGAGTGCAGCTGCACGTACTGGGTCGTGAGGCCGTCCATGCTGCCCTCTTTCCCCCTCTGGCTGTGAGCGTCCCTCCACCCCCTGGCGCATTCCCCTCCACACCTCCTTATCAGGAGCTGGCCCAGCTGCTAGCCCAGCCAGAAGTGGGCCTTATCCATCAGTACTGCCAAGGTTACTGGCGTCATGTGCCCCCTAGCCCCAGGGAGGCTCCTGGGGCACCTAGACCTCCTGAACTCCAGGACCAGAAAAAACCTCGGAATCGACGGCATCACCCTCCAGACACATGAGGCCAACTACCTGAGCCCTGCATTGGGCCAGCCTAGCCCTCATCCCTTTTAATATAAAAGATATATATATATATAAATATAAATATAAAAAATCTATATTCTATACATACCCTGCCCCTGCAAAGACAGTATTTATTGGTGGGTTGTATATAGCCTGCCTCCGTGGCAGCATCATCCAGAACTTCAGACCCATTGTTGGTCAAAGACGGCAAAGAACTGAGCCCACCCAATCAGGCCCAGCAAGTTGGCAGAGGCCAAGCCAGGACCCCACCCACTGCAAGTCCTCAGACTCTGCCGGAAGTCTGCATGCTCAACCGCCATTGCCGAGATCTACAGAGCACAAGGAGGTTGTGAGCCCCCTACTTCCGGGGGGCACAAACCACACACCTTGGCTGATGCGTGTTGCTTGCTGTGCTTGGCTTAGGCACAGATAACCAGGACTGCTTGGGAGTCTGGGGATAGGGGCTCAGGGTATCCAGAGAAGGGAAGAAGGGGGGCTGTCAGAGGATGCTGAGCCCTGCCTGGGTTGAGGCCTCAGTCAAGGCCAGTCCTTCCCAGGTATTTATTCTCTATTTATTGGAGACAGGAGGAGAGGAATCCTGCCCGAGCGGGGCAGGGCCTTCAGCTCCTTGTCCCCTGCCTCACTCTACCTCCTTAGCTTTCCTGTGCCACTTTAACTCAGTGACTGGGAGAACAGCAGTGGGGGGAGCCACATGCAGGCAGGGCTGAAGGGAGCCCTCAGTTCTGAGGGGAGACAAGCCATGGCGGAGGCCTGGGCCTGCAGGCTCCTCTTCCCCCATGCACCCCCCCCCGCCCCTGCCCTGCCGAGCTCTCTTCTACCCACCACTTCCAGTGATGGGCACAAATAGTTCTGGAAGCAGTTGGGTAGATGGGTGGGGGCTCCTGGCAGCCCTCTGCTGCCCAGGCCACAGGTGTCCTTGGGTTCCATCTTGCTAATAAACACTGGCTCTGGGACTAGACTTTGGTTTCTCTCCTTGGTGATGGTGGAGGGGGGAGGGGGTTAGGCCCACATTTAGTGGGCAAGGGGGCACTGGGAGGGGATGGAATGGCCCCACTTAGATAGTATGGAGAAACGTGGTGACACAAGCTTGTAATCTGCAACAGTTACGAGTCTGAGGTAGGAGAATGATGAGTTCAAGGCCAGCCAGGGCTGTATATTGAGACCCTGCCTCAAAATAATCTAGCCAGGCACTGGTGGCTCACATCTATAATCCTAGTTAGCAGACTGAGATCTGAAGATTGTGGTTTGAAGCCAGCCCAGGCAGACATAAATCCAAGAGACTTACCTCCAATTAGCCAGCAAAGTATTTGGAACTAGAGGTGCATCTTAAGTGGTAGAATGCCAGCTATGAGTGGAAAATGTCAAGTGAAACCATAAAGCCTGCAATTTAAAGTCCTAGTATGGGTTCACACACACATACACACAACCAAATAAATGCAAACAACAATAAACAGTATAGAGAAAACAGGTGTGGGTTAACAAGTCTTGGTTCATTCCCACACTATCCTAGCAGTGTGAAAGGCCGTGAAGACTTCTGGGACCCACCTACAATGTGGGGTGATGGTTTGGGAATGGATGGAGCCCAAAGACTAAAAGTGGTACAGATGGCTCAACCTCACTCCTCACCCAAGAAGTTGAACATCAAAGTTACCAGCCTATGGTTGGAACCAGTGTCTACGTCCCACACAAGCATTCGGTGTCTGAGGTCCTGGCACCCCCTTGTGGTTTCTTGAGTCTGCAGCAGAATTGAGGACTAAAGGGCCATCGGGTTTCAGGCAAGCAATCCGACTAGGAGAGAATCTTGAGCGCCTGAGGTAAAGTGGGATGAAGAGAGCTCAGCACTCAGCTCAAGCTGAACCTCTTCTATCAGTGTGCTCTACCTGAGCAGGGCTCTCCACCCAGAGCTGAGGCAGGAAAGCTCTCAGGTACCTATGAAGCAGTTCCTAGAACAGCAGTGGAGAGAACAGAAGACAAGTGCTGGTGGTTCACGTCTGTAATCCTGGCTACTCAGGAGGCTGACATCTGAGGATCACAGTTCAAAGCCAGCCCCAGCAGGAAAGTTTCTGAGACACTTATCTCCAAAGTTGGAAGTGAAGCTGTGGCTCACGTGGTAAGAGTGCTAGCCTTGAGCAAAGGGACAGCACCCAGCCCCTGAGTTCCAGGCTCTAAACCAGCGTGCACGCACACGCACACACACACACATACACTATACATATACACAAACAAACATGTAGTGTATACATGTAAGAATGAACATGCTAGCTAGGCGCCGGTAGCTCATGCCTGTAATCCTAGCTTCTCGGGAAGCTGAGATCTGAGGATCACAGTTCAAAGCCAGCCCAGGCAGAAAAGTCCATGAGACTCTTATCTCCAATAAACCACAAGAAACTGGAAGTGGCGTTGTGGCTCAAGTGGTAGAGCGCTTACCTTGAGCTGAAGAACGCAGGAACAGAGCCCAGGTCCAGAGTTTAAGCCCCGTGACTAACAAAACAGAAAAAGAGTGAACATGCTCAGATTCACAGCCAGACAAATGTTCAAAAAATTGTTATGCATGTATACACATTTGTTCATTCTAACACAAAGGAAAATCACAGGGTGCTAAGGAGATAGCACTGTAGTAAAACAGATGCCTAGCATGTATCTCTAGCACCAAATTTATCGCTAGCACACATCTGTGTGTGCATATATGTGTGTGTGCCCGCAAACATGCATACAAAGGCATGTGAACACATGTAGGAGCACATGCACTTGAAAGTTTACCAGTGCACAAGCACACACACCTAGGCACATGTAATAGATGTGCACATCTCTAGAGTTCATCAGAAGCATATAGCAGCCATGCTCAGGGTCAGGTGCAAAGTCAACATTTGTCTTTGTGGTTCCTAACAGGATAGAAGCCTGGATCAGAGCCACCTGCCTGTTGCCTGCTGTGGGACCCTGTGCGCCTCTGCTATGGCCATTCATCTCCCAGAGTAATGTCCTACAAGTTAAAGAGGAGTGCTGAAACTGGGTACTAGTAGCTCACGCTTGTAATCTGAGCTACTCAAGAGGCTGAGATCTGAGGATCAAAGTTCAAAGCCAGCCTGCGCAAAAAAAAAAAAAAGTCACTTTTTTGTTGTTGTTTTTGCTAGTACTGGGGCTTGAACTCAGGGCTTGGGCACATGTTGCTGAGCTTTTGCTCAAGGCCACAGCACCACTTCTGGCTTTTACTATTTATGTGGTACTGAGGAATCGAACCCAGGGCTTCATGCATGCTAGGCAAGCACTGTACCACAAAGCCACCTGCCCAGCCCTGTGAGATTCTTGTTTCTGATTAACCACCAAAAAGCTGAGGTGGTAGAGTAGGAGCACTCTGGCCCTGAGTTCAAACCTAGAAACAACACCACACACACACACACACACACACATACAGAGGAGCAATGCTGACAAGTACACCATGCCTGCCTCTCCCTCTGTGCCTTCCTACTGCCAGCCCCACCCCTAGGGTAGGTGGCCCACAATCCTCTTGAACATGTCTCCTGCTGTAGGGCAGGGGAAGGACTACCTGGGGCCTCTCCTGGAAAATTTTTTGGGGGGTGGAAGGGGTGCAGAGTCAGCGGTTAAGGGATTGAGGCCATGCCACCCCGATTAGAAGGTTGGAGGGGGCTGAGCTGGCTTCACCTGTCCTTGTCTCTGATTGGGTCTTGGGCACCCCCAGTTTCCAAATCCCACTAAGCAGCCCCACCAGGCCCTGCGCAGGTCTGTGGCAAGCCAGTTGATTGCCAGTCATCTTGGGCCAACAAAGGCGTCTGGGGAGGCCAGAGACTGGCCTAAGCTAGGCTCTTGAGATCCCTTCCATCGGAAGAGGCACCAGCTCACCTGATCTTTTGCCTGCTGTTGTGATCATGGGGGCTGGGGCCAGTGCTGAAGAGAAGCACTCCAGGGAGCTGGAAAAGAAGCTGAAGGAGGACGCAGAGAAGGATGCTCGAACTGTGAAACTGCTGCTGCTGGGTAGGGGTGTGGTCCCAGTGGGGATGGTGGGGGGCAGGGGGAGTGTCTGTAGGAGCTAGGCAGGAAGCCAGGATGATTTGGGGAGAAAGAGCGAGCCTGTGACGGGGTAGGGTTCAGAGCCGGAGAGCCCTGACCTAGAACTGACAGGTGATGATGTCCCAGGTTTCCCCAGGAATAATCTCCGGGGCGGAGGGCAATCTCCCCCTCCAAAGAAGTGTGTGACAAGTACACACACCTCTGTACAAGTGCCTGTTCAAGTACACTCTTGCCTTAGCTGTACTTCCTCTAGTTCTAGTCCTTGATTTCTCAGGGCTCCTGAGTAAGGCTCAAGAAACTGGGGGCGGGGAAGGGGGAACTTTGCTGGGAGCCCCACCTAGGGCTCCTCACTTGGAAATAAGGTCATACTCCTCCTAGGAGCCTCTTGGGCCATCCAAACCCACAAACAATGGGCCTTGGGTGCTGGAACTTTATCACTGACAGAGCTGTGAAGTGGGTAAAGGAGGTGGATAGGTAGTGAGGCCTCTGGGAAATAAGCAAAGTTGAGCCTATGGTCCTATGGGAAGTCACTGTCCAGCGCCTAGGAAAGAGCTACTTTCGGAGCATGGGGCAGGTTCCATTCATACTCTCCAGTCTCAGTCAAGCTTGGGTAGAGAGGGACTAAAGCCAGGGCCCCAAGCAGGAAGGCAAGAGAGGCTAAGCTGGAAATCCCATTAACTGTGCCCATTACCCTCTAACGTGCAAGCTTAAAGGGAATGTCATTTCTGTTCTCTTACACACCCCAAGGGACTAATTCCCTCTAGCCTCTAGGAGACCTCCAGCCTTCAGGTGAAAAGTAAGGGGTGCTGGATGCTGGTGGCCCCTAAAATCTCAGGAGATTTGAGAATCAAGATTCAAAGCCAACCCTAGTGGGGAAATCAAAGAAATCCCTATCTCCCAACTAACCAGCAAAAAGCCAGAAGTGGAGGTGTGGTCCAAGTAGTAGAGTGCCAGCAAAAAAAAAAAAAAAGCTAAGCAAAAGTGCAAGACTCTGAGTACAGGCAAAACACACATGTGCACCCACAGTTTTGTTTTGTTTGTTGCCAATCCAGGGACTTGAATTCAGGGCCTGGCCACTGAGCTATTTTTGCTCAAGGCTAACTACCACTTGAGCCACAGCACTGCTTGCAGCTTTTTCTGTTTATATAGTACTAAGGAATCAAACCCAGGGCTTCGTGCATGCTAGGCAAGCACTCTACCACTGAGCCACATTCCCAGCCCTGTTTTGTTTTGTTTTGTCAGTCATGGGGCTTGAACTCTGGGCCTGGGTGCTATCCCCTCAGTTCTTCAGCTCAAGGCAAGCACTCTACCACTTGAGCCACAGTGTCACTTCTGGTTTTCTGGTGGTTTATTAAAGATCAGAGAACCCACAGACATTCTTGCCTGGGCTGGCTTGGAGCTGCAATCCTCAGATCTTAGCTTCCTGAATAGCTAGGATTACAGGTGTGAGCCACCGGCACCCAGCTTTGGGTTTTGGTTTTGTCAGTCATGGGGCTTGAACCCAGGGAGGACCTGGGCATTGTTCCTGAGCTCTTTTGCTCAAGGCTAGTGCTCTACCACTTTGAGCCACAGCTCTACTTCAGGTTTTCTGACGGTGAATTAACCATCAGGAATAAGTTAAGAGATAAGAGTCTTACAGACTTTTCTGTCCAAGCTGGCTTTGAACTGCGATCCTCAGATCTCAGCCTCCTATGTAGCTAAGCCACCTGCACTCAGCAAATTTTCTTTTGAGCTCAATCCTGTGCATGTAATACCAAGTAGGTCCACAGAGTGGTGCTCTAGGATTTATTTTTGGTCTTGGCATATTTTATTTTATTTTATTTTTTGTTGGTCTTGGGGCTTGAACTCTGGGCCTGGGCGCTGTCCCACAGCTCTTCAGCTCAAGGCGAGCGCTCTACCACTTGAGCCACAGCACCACTTCCAATTTCCTGGTGGTTTATTGGAGATAAGAGTCTCACAAACTTTCCTGCCTGAGCTGACTTTGAACCGTGATCCTCAGATCTCAGGCTCTTGAGTAGCTAGGATGACAGACATGAGCCACAGCACCTAGCTTGGCATACATTTCTGATTCCCTCACGCCGCTTCTTTTTATTTCCCTACCATTTACAAACGTTTTGTTCAATAAGCATCTTACCACAAGGACCATGCTTTGGATGGGAGTAAGAGTAGGTGTCATTAGTGGTCTAGCTGGCACCCCGAGCCTCTTGGCTGCAGATCCACCTAGCCAATTCATCTTCCAGGTATCTTATGGGTACAGGGAGGTATTGAGTGCAGGCTGAGACAGACTTCCCTTTCCAGGTGCTGGTGAATCTGGGAAGAGCACCATTGTCAAGCAGATGAAGTGAGTTGCCCTTGGTATCTGGAGGCTCCCTGGGGGTGGGTGCATACAAATAGGGCTGGGGGTGGGGGTCTGGTCTTCACCTGTGGCCCATGAAGTTCTGACTCGGCTCACGTTGACTGCAGGATTATCCACCAGGACGGGTACTCACTGGAAGAGTGCCTCGAGTTCATTGCCATCATTTATGGCAACACACTGCAATCCATTCTGGCCATTGTGCGAGCCATGACCACACTCAACATCCAGTATGGAGACTCGGCTCGCCAGGTGTGCCAGGCAGCAGGTTCATGGGGGCCCAGAGGGAAGAGCATAAAGTACTTGGCTGGGCCCAGATCCGTGGTTCACTACCTACCACTCCCCCTCCCCCGCTTCCTCCAGGACGATGCACGGAAGTTGATGCACATGGCAGACACTATTGAGGAGGGCACCATGCCCAAGGAGATGTCAGACATCATCCAGCGGCTGTGGAAGGACTCGGGGATCCAGGCCTGCTTTGATCGTGCCTCGGAGTACCAGCTCAATGACTCAGCTGGCTAGTGAGCATTGGGGCAGAACGTGGGAACTCTGGTGGAGCCCTATCATGCCCTTCCTTGCTACATATTCACCACACCCTGGGGTCTTCTTCCTCAGCTATCTCTCAGACCTGGAGCGCCTGGTAACCCCAGGCTATGTACCCACTGAGCAGGATGTGCTACGCTCACGTGTGAAGACCACTGGCATCATTGAGACACAGTTCTCCTTCAAAGACCTCCACTTCAGGTAAGAGGTTCCTCCCCTCCCCAGACACACACACTCACACTCAACAGAGCAATTCACTGTTCCAAGACCTGGTCCCTAACTCTGCCAACATCAACAACAAAAAAAGGCCTAATCCTTCAAGATGCCAGTCCCATTTATTCTCCAGCCAGGGTAGGTAAGGGGATAGCAGTGGGCATGCACAGGGACTCAAAGCTGCAGGTTCAAATCCCCACCACCTACAGGATGTTCGATGTCGGAGGACAGCGCTCTGAACGCAAGAAGTGGATCCACTGTTTCGAGGGGGTGACTTGCATCATCTTTATTGCGGCCCTGAGCGCCTACGACATGGTGCTGGTGGAAGATGACGAAGTGGTGAGTGCCAAGCAGGGACTGCGGGCTTCAAGGGGGAGGAGGAGTTGTGGGAGAGTCTGAGATGGGAGAGTTGTTCCAGAGAAATCTATAACAGGTAAGCTAAAGCTGTGTTGGCCACTAGTGGCTCATGCCTATAATCCTTGCTATTCAGGAGGCTGAGATCTGAAGATTGTGGTTTAAAGCCAGCCTGGGCAGGAAAATCCCTGAGACTCTTGTTTTTGTTTTTATTTTTGTTTTTGTTTTGACCAGTGGGGTCTGAACTCTGGGCCTGGGCGCTGTCCCTCAGCTCTTCAGCTCAAGGCGAGCGCTCTACCACTTGAGCCACAGCACCACTTCTGGCTTTTTTTCTGCTTATGTGGTGCTGAGGAATTGAACCCAGGGCCTCATGCATACAAGGCAATTACTCTACCACTGAGCAACCCCTGAGACTCTTATCTCCAATTAAGTGCCAAAAAAAGCTAGAAGTGGAACTCTAGCTCAAGTAATAGAGCACTGGCCTTGAAGGAAAAAAAAAAAAAAGCTAGGGACAACCAGGCACTGGCAGCTCAAGCCTGTGGCCCTAGCTACTTAGGAAGCTGAAGTCTTGGGGTCAAGGTTCAAAGCCAGACTGGGCAAGAAACTATGCAAGATTCTTATTTTCAATTAACTACCAACAATGCAAATATGGAACTGTGGTTCAAGTGGTAGAGCGCTAGCCTTGAGAGAAAAAGCTCAAGCTGGGCACTGGTGGCTCATGCCTGTAATCCTAGCTACTCAGGAGGCTGAGATCTGAGGATCGAGGTTCAAAGCCAGCCCAGGCAGGAAAGTCCATGAGACTCTTATCTCCAATGAACCACCAGAAAACCAGAAGTGGCGCTGTGGCTCAAGTGGTAGAGCGCTAGCCTGGAGTTGAAGAGCTAATGGACAATGCCCAGGCCCAGAATTCAAGCCTCATGACTAACCAAAAAGAAAGAAAGAACGAAAGGAAGGAAGGAAAGAAAGAAAGAAGAGCTTAAGGACAATGCACAAGCCCTGAGTTCAAACCCCAGGATCAGAAAAAAGAAAAAATACAAGCAGATAGCTCACAGTGCCAAGGGAGAGCAGGCATGAGTTCGAGGTCTCTGGGAGTAGTTAGGAGGGAGGCTCTGGGGCATGATTGGCTTGGAGGTGGCTGGCTTGGAGGTGTTCCCCAGTACCCCATAACCGCTGTCTTCCCCAGAATCGCATGCACGAGAGCCTGCACCTGTTCAACAGCATCTGCAACCACCGTTACTTCGCCACCACCTCCATTGTGCTCTTCCTCAACAAGAAGGACGTTTTCTCTGAGAAGATCAAAAAAGCACACCTTAGCATCTGCTTCCCGGATTATGACGGTAAGAGTCCCTGACCACCTACGGGAGCCCCAGACCACCATCGAAGTGGGCCAATGGGCTATGGATGGCCTGGACTAAGGGAGTGCTTTCTGCTCCCCTCTGCTGCAGGACCTAACACGTATGAAGATGCTGGCAACTACATCAAGGTGCAGTTCCTTGAGCTCAACATGCGGCGTGATGTGAAGGAGATCTATTCCCACATGACATGCGCCACCGACACACAGAATGTCAAGTTTGTCTTTGATGCTGTCACCGACATTATCATAAAGGAGAACCTCAAAGACTGCGGCCTCTTTTGAGGTGGGGGTCCTTGCTAGCTAGATATTCCCCTCTCCTCCTCCTGAATTCAAAACCCTAACCTGGCTTTCAACTCCTTACCCCCCCTACCCCACCCCTTTCTTTTTTTCTTTTTTGGTCTGAGACTCAGATTCGAACTTGGTATATATGATGCTTCCTGTCATTGGCTAGCGCTCTACCAACTGAACGCTGCCTCCAACCACCTCATCCCC
The DNA here is from genome assembly GCF_019054845.1 of Dipodomys spectabilis. Taxonomy (NCBI): domain Eukaryota; kingdom Metazoa; phylum Chordata; class Mammalia; order Rodentia; family Heteromyidae; genus Dipodomys; species Dipodomys spectabilis. The sequence continues at coordinate 2,734,849 of NW_024871037.1, forward strand.
ACCCCCTTCGTCCCCCATTGCAGGCTAAACTTCACCCCCTGGGGCTCTAAACTGGGTTCCATCCAGTGTCACAGGCCTCCTCTCTCAGCTAAGAAGTCTCAGCCATTCAAGCTCTTTTGGTCCACCCCCTCCAAGCCCCCAGTGTCACAGCTTCATTCATTCAATGTATAAACCCATTAACTTAGAGTCTCAGAGATGCCATTTCTTCTCTTTCCCCTTTTCTCTCTTTACAGGTGCCTCAACTCTTGTGTCTCCCTTGCCCTGAAACCCTATTAGTGGTAGCCCTGCTGCTCTCCTAGGCACAGATCCAAAGCCCTTGAGACTTGAGGCACGACCCTCCCCCATGCCCCAACCCCAGACCTGGCCCTTCACCGCCTGGTTGCACTGGCCTCTTGGACCCAGCTAGGACAGGGCAGGAGCTCGGGGCAGCTGGAGTGACTCAGCAGGCCCCAAGTGACCAATCTCCTTCAGTTCTCTTGTCCCCAGGAGCCGCAGCTCAACTGGTGGGTCTGGGTTCACCAATCAGCCCTTCCCTCCTCCAGGGTTTCGTGAAGGACTCTAGCCTGTGTCCCTCCGCCCCAGCAGGCTTGTTGCTTTGGCCAGCAGTCCAGTCCACTTGGCACCTCCATGTGACAAGTCCCACACACCTACCAAGTGACTGGGGACTGCCTGCTCCCTTCCTAGAAACTTCAGGAATGAAGTACAAACTAGTCCTAGACTGTGACACCTCCAGCATCGATTAGTTAGTGACAAGCGTAGAGTGATAGACGTAGGTACCAGGGAGAAATATAAACTGAGCCCTCCCTCAAATACCGGGGGGGGGGGGGCCTTCCCCCTCTAGATCTCCCCTCTCTGTACTTAGACACTAGATCTACACCCCACTTTGCTCACCCACACAATATTCGTAGCTCTGGGGACAACATATTAAGGGAGGGTAGTGTTGACATGGGCTATGGCCAATAATCAGGCTGTCCTGAGGGGTAGCTGGGGGGCAGAGTCCAGCGTTTATTGATCAGCCCCAGGCAGAGGATTCTGGATAGGGCAGAAGCCTCGGTTGTGCCCCAAATCCAGGTGCCCCAGCTGTCCCTTAGCCTTGCCCTCAGGGCTGATTCCTTGGGAGGAAGAAGCCAACGCCTGCTTGACTCATCAGAGACACTGGCCTGTGTTTGTCCTGCATTCCTTGCTGTCCGCTTTCTCATGAAACCCCAAATCTTTGCTTATGCCGTTGGCCTGCATTACAGCCCGGGACAAGGAACTTCTGTCTGGTGAGGCCAAGGCATAATCGGCACTTTCCTTAGCTACCTGCACAGACTCAGCAATAAAAACAAAAACAAACAAACAAACAAAAACCACCTTTGCCACAGGCCCTGCTGTTTTGTTCTTGAGGGGGTGGGCTGGACTTAATTATCATGAGTCCTGGGCTTTTATCAAATGCTGGACAAGAAGAGGCTCCTTCCAGGCAAAGTTTCTAATCCCATCAGTACTAGTGGCTCTTGCCTGTCAACCTAGCTACTCTAAGGATCTCAGTTCAAAATCAGCCAAGGCAAGGAAGTCCGTGAGACTCTTATCTCCAGTTAAATACCAATAAAAAAATAAAAAATAAAAGCCAGAAGCTGGGCACTGGTAGCTCACGACTGTAATCCTAACTACTGAGGAGGCTGAGATCTGAAGATCAGGGTTCAAAGCCAGCCCAGGCAAGAAAGTCCTTGAGTTTCCTGTCTCCAATAAACCACCAGAAGTGGAGATGTGGTTCAAAGTGGTAGAGTGCTAATCTGGAACAAAATAGCTCACGGACAGCACCTAGGCCCTGAATTCAAGCTCCAGAACTGGGGAAATAATAATAATAACAACAATAACAATAAATGTATCAGGATTAAAGCACAGGAGCATCTACTGCATTCCAGGGCAAGATAGTTCTTGGGAAATACATATCTGAGCATTAGCCTTTTCTGTCAGGAATGGCCTAATCTAGCTTTTTTTTTTTTTTAAACCTGTCCTGGGGCTTGAACTCAGGGTCTAGGCACTGTCTCTGAGCTGCTTTTGCCCAAGGCTAGCACTCTACCACTTGAGCCACATCACCACTTTTAGTTTTTTCTGTTTATGTGTACTGAGGAATCAAACCCAGGGCTTCATGCATGCTAGGCAAGCACTCTACCACTAAGCCACATTCCTAGCCCTGATCTAGCATTTTTGTGGTTAAACTTCTATTTATGTTTTTTTTTTTTTTTCGAGTCCTGGGGGTTGAACTCAGGGCCTGGTGCTATCCCTGAGCTGTCCTCTCCCTCAAGACTAGCACTTTACCACTTGAGCCACAGCTCCACTTCTGGCATTTTGGTGATTAATTGGAGATAAAAGTCTTTCCTGCCTGAGCTGGCCTTCAAACCATGATCCTCAGATCTCAGCTTCCTGCATAGCTAGGATTATAGGTGTGAGCCACCAGTGCCTGATCTAATTTTATTTCCTTGTCTTTAATGGAGACAGAAATCTTCAATCACAATGTTGAAATCTGCTTCAGGGGAAAAATTGTCATTACAGCTTTCCATAAAAACCATGTTATAGGAAGTGGTGCTGTAGCTCAAGTGGTAGAGCGCTCACCTTGAGCTGAAGAGCTGAGGGACAGCGCCCAGGCCCAGAGTTCAAGCCCCACGACCGACAAAAAAAAAAAATCCTGTTTCTTTAGCCAGGCGCTGGTGGCTCACGCCTGTAATCCTAGCTACTCAGGAGGCTGAGATCTGAGGATCGAGGTTCAAAGCCAGCCAGGGCAGGAAAGACCGTGAGACTCCTATCTCCAATAAAACCACCAGAAAACCGGAAGTGGCGCTGTAGCTCAAGTGGTAAAGTGCTCGCCTTGAGCTGAAGAGCTGAGGGACAGCGCCCAGGCCCAGAGTTCAAGCCCCATGACCGACAAAAAAAAAAAAAAAAAACATGTTATAAAGGTGAGCACATCCCCCACCCTCACCCCCAGGGACCAGTATGAATATGGAAGAAAGGATGAGTCTTAGAAACCCAGGAAGCTGAGCAGGGAGCAGGTGGCTCATACCTGTAATCCTAGCTATTCAGGAAGTTGAGATCTGAGGATTGCAGCTCAAAGCCAGCCTGGGCATGACCATCCGTAAGACTCTTATCTCTAAGTAATCTCCAGAAAACTGGAAGTGGCTCGAGTGGTGGAGTGCTCACTTTGAGCTGAAGAGCTCAGGGACAGAGCCCAGGACCAGAGTTCAAGCTCCATAACTGACAAGAAAAAAAACCTCATGAGGCTGTGGCTTATTTCCTCAACACCAGAGCCTTCAACATGAGGAGCTCTGGGTCAGAGTTCTGGGTTTATGCTGTTGACCAAGTACCTGCTTGGACCAGACCAGAAATATTGAATGGGCTGAGTCCATAGGACCTGTGGCTATGGGGGAAAGGTCCAAGCCCTGAGCCTGAGCACAGGAGAAACTTTGAATGGCTCAGGGAGCCCAGGACATTCATGGCCTGACATGGTGATATTTAGAAGCCTTAGGGCCAAGCCAGTGAGACAAGACCCAGCGAGATGGTTGGGGTATGATTGAGCTGAGTCTATTCTCCACTGAGGATCCTCTCTCCCCCAGCAGCTTATTGGATAAGATGGCATAGTAAAGCTAAGCAACAGTGACTCACACCTATAATCCTAGCTACTCAGGAGGTTGAGATCTGACGATCACTGTTCAAAACCAACAGGGGCAGGAAAATCCAAAAGACTCATCACTCCAATTAAGTACCAGTGGTATAATACTAGCAAAAACAAACAAAAGGACTTAATTTTCAAGTCCTAGCACTTTCACACACACACACACACACACACACACATACACACACACAGAGATAGAGATTTAGTGGACAGATACAGGTAAAGAACAAGAGGAGCAGCTGGAAGGATTAGCTTCAGAATGACTAGTGCCAGACACCAGTGTCTCACGTCTATAATCCTAGCATCTCAGGAAGCTGAGATCTGAGGATCATGATTCAAAGCCAGCCTGGGCAGAAAAGTCCTTGAGACTCTATCTCCAATTAATCGCCAAAAAGCTGCAAATGGAACTGTGGCTGAAGTGGAAGAGTGCTAGCTTTGAGCACAAAAGCTCAGGGACAGCACCTGGGTCCTGAGTTCAAGCCCCAGGACCAACCAGAACCAACAACAAAAAAAGGAAGAAGCCAGAATATTGGGGAAAGGTAGGCTAATGGGCTCTTCCTCATAGCTGGGTCAGAAGCCTCCTATTCCTAAACTCACCACACCAGTGTAATTACACCCTAAGAAGCAGGATCAATGAGTGCCTGGTGCTGATTAGTCCAGGGCAGAGGATCAGAGAGAGTTGACCCTGAGTCAGCATGGTGGCCACGCCTATCACGTATGGGGCATTTATTATGTGTACCTGTAGCCTCCACCATCCCTGTCTCTCTCTCTCTCTCTCTCTCTTGCTTCTTTGGCTCAAGGCTAGCACTCTACCACTTGCGCCACAGCACCACTTCTGGCTTTTTCTGTGTGTTCTCATTACTGTGTATGTGGTACTGAGAACTCGAACCCAGAGCTTCAGGCATGCAAGGCCAGCACTCTACCACTGAGCCACCTTCCCAGTCACCACCCCTGTCTTTAAGGTATCACGCAGCCCCCCCCCCCCCCCCCGTGATCTCTAGCCCCTGGCCCTGAAAAGACTGACTTGGCTCAGCCACTGACCAGAGATTAGACAAGCCTGGTGGATGGTTAATGCCACTGACGTCAGAGCCTGGCTGGATGACCACTGAGGGGGTTGGGAGCCCTCCCCTATGGGCAGTAGTACAATGCATGTGACCTGGACTCATTAAGCTGCTTCAGTGGCCAGAGAAGCTGGGGGCCAAATCTCAAGAGAGAGGGGAGGCATGCCAGGACTACAGGAGCCGGGCCTGGCAGAGAGGCCACCCGCTCTGAGGGTAGCAGGCTGGGAAAGGCTAAATGGAAGGGCTGCCTTTGGGTCTCCTTCATACTTCTACTGCCTGTATAGTGACCCTAAAACCTGCTCATACACAAAGGGCGGCCTCTAGAGCTCCAAACTGAACCAAGTACACTCAGGTCCATGGGCCTAGGTCCTCTACCCTAGCGTGTCCAGTAAGAGCCACTCTCTCCTATGCTACCCTCTATTCCTCAACATGACACCCAACCCTTTGTCTACCCATGCTGATTCTAGGCATGTCTTTCTCTCTTCCCCACTCTGGCTGCTTCTTTGTCAGGTTTTTCCTCCATCCGGGTAGGCCTTTTTCTATGGAGAGCCCCTCTATTCCCTTTCCTACTTCCAGATGCATACAGAGATCACTGAGGCTGGGACCTTGGGTGCTATAGAAGTCTAGCTACCGTTGAGTACTGAGATCTGGAATTGCTGGGTTTTCTAGTGGCTCTGGCAGGTTTTTCAGAGGTGCTAAAGGACAAGCCAGAGTTTGTCAAGAAGGTGAGACCAGGGATGTACCTCAAGCCCTGGAACTCATAGTGGTAGACGCGCAGAAGCATAAAGGTGACATGGTTCTGGGCTCGTCTGGGTCCTGGCTGGGTTGGAGAAGGGACTAGAATCAAGGAGACTAGTTGGATGTAAGAGAAGGAGCCTGCCTAGAATCCTAACTCCTGCTCCACGTGTCTGGCGATCTCCTGGACCTGTGTTTGAGATATAGAGTTAGAGGAGGGGTGGGAGGAGCTGGGCTGATGCCAGAGATAAATAACTTCCCCTCCTTTCCCTAGACAGGAGCCCCCAAATACACAGAGTGGATGCATGCATGGGTATTCCCTCCAGCCTCTGGGAGAGGGTGTCTAGCACCTCCCAGAACCCCATCTTGAATGCACAGCTGTCCAGTCTCTCTGCAGCCTAGGGCTGGGAGATTCGGCAGGTGGTAGGAAAGGCCTCACTGTTGTGTTTGCCCTGGCGGGGGGCCCAGGCTTAGCAACAACAAACAGTCAGCCTCTCCTCTAGCCACAACTGGCCTGATCCAGGGACCCCACATTTATACCAGCTTTGGGGGCCTCCCACACCAGCCCAACCCAACCAGCTCCTTCTCCTTCCAGTCCCTTGAGCCAGTCTTAGCCCCTCAAGAATTACTGATGGAGGCTGTCAGCCCTTTGCAGATGGCTCCCATGAGCATTTAGAGTGTCTCTGTCGCATGCCATTGATGATGATGATGATGATGATGATTGCTATTATTGTTATTAATGCTGGTTGGTTCTGGGGCTTGAACTCAGAACTCAGAGCCAGGACCCTCTCCCTTAGCTTTTCCACTCAAAGCTGGTGTTTTACCACTTGAGCCACACCTCCACTGGCAGCTTTTCAGTAGCTAATGGGCGATAAGAATCTCAAGGACTTTCCAGCCTCAGCTGGCTTCAAATTGTAATCCTCTGGTTTCAGCCTCCTCACTAGCTAGGATTACAGAAGTTAGACACTGGAGCCAGGCTCTTTTATTATTATTATTGTTGTTATTATTATTATTTGTGTTCTGAGAGAGGGTCTCATGATGTAGCCCAAGCTGACCTCAAACTTGATATGACCACAGATTTTTGTTTTTTTTGTCAGTCATGGGGCTTGAACTCTGGGCTTGGGCTCTCTCTCTCTCTCTCCTACTGCTTGAGCCACAGCACCACTTCCGGTTTTCTAGTGGTTTATTGGAGATAAGAGTTTCACGGACTTTTCTGCCCAGGCTGGCTTTGAACCATGATCCTCAGATCTCAGCCTCCTGAGTAGCTAGGATTACAGGCGTGAGCCACCAGCTCCTGGCTTGACCACAGATTCTTGATTCTCCTACCTCAGAGCCTGCGGATGACATATGTGCATCTCTACATCATAACACTGTGGAGGTCACAAGTTTAATGGGTCTTCATGATCACCATGAGCTCTGGTCTGGTAGCCCTAATCAGGAGGCATAACCAGTTACTTCCTGTCTTCTAGCTTAGCAGTAAGACTTAAGACTTGACTGTCTTAAGGTTTTTGAAAGTTGTCCTCATCCAAATGCCTTTTTTCTTTAACCCTCCCGGCCCCTGGCTCTCTCCGCTGCCGCTGAGACCCTTGTCCCACAGCTGAGCCTATCATTTTCCCTTTCCCCTCAGGCCAGGGTAAACAACAGAGCTATTACTTTATGACAACAGAGGGAAACTGAGGCATGTTAGGGCTTGGCTGTAGTGGTACTGTGAGTCAACAGGAAAAGAATCCGGGAGTCCTGGATTCTGAGAGTCCTGACTCTCAGCCCAAGGCAGGGGAGGGGTGAGGCCTATCCTTTGAGAGTATTACCCCCTGTGCCAGGAAAGTGGGGGGGGGGGGGGTCAGACATGGTACAGAGAAGTCTAGCTTGGATAGGAACAGCAGAAGCCATGGGATTAATCGGATCAAAGCCAGTGGCTGAGAAGCAAGTGGCTCACACAGATGCTCTGAGAACCCCCCCTCCCTTTTACCCTGAAAGATCAGTGCCTCCCCCACCCCTCTAGGCTAGATCTGGGCCTTATGCCTGCCATCCACCTCTGAGAACCAAGCTCCTAGTTAGGAAGCAGGAGCCTCTAGCCAAGAAGGAAGACCTCCTCCCCCCAAAGCCCCTTTTTCTGGGCACCAAATTCCAGTTCCTATATCCATGGGCAATTTCCTACACGGTAATAATAAAGAATGAAGGATATAAACCAGGCGCCAATGGCTAACACCTATAATCCTACCTACTCTGGAGGCTGAGATCTGAGGATCACGGTTCAAAACCAACCCAAGTAGTTAAGTTCCAGAGACTCTTATCTCCAATTAATCACCAAAAATAGCTGGAAGTGGAACAGTGGCTCTACTGGTAGAACATTAGTCTTGAGGGGGGGAAAAATGAAAAGCTAAGGAACAGCATCTAAGCTCTGAGTTCAAGCCCCAGTGCCAGCACATACAAAAGAAGAAAGAATGAAAGATATGGCGCAAGATACAGAACTAGCTTACCTCTCCCCTCCTTCCCTCCTCCCTCTAGTTGCAACCATACCCTTGAACTCTGGGCCTGGGCACTGTCCCTCAGCTCTTCAGCTCAAGGTGAGTGTTCTACCACTTGAGCTACAGCGCCACTTCTGGTTTTCTGGTGGTTTATGGGAGATAAGAGTTTCCTGGACTTTTCCTGCAGGGGTTGGCTTTGAACCTCGACCCTCAGATCTCAGCCTCCTGAGTAGCTAGGATGACAGGCGTGAGCCACTGGCACCCTGCTCAACCATACACACCCTTTTGATTACTAGGGTGAAAACAGAATTTTCCCTCCAACTGGGATCCCATTACTGGTGAGACTGGCAGCTTTTTGCTCCTTAACTGGAGATAATCTCTTGGACTTTTCTTACAGGAGCTAGAGATTCCAACCTTGATCCTCAAATCTTAGCCTCCTAGAGTAACCAGGATTTACAGGTGTGAGCCTTGGGCACTCAAGATAATACGTAGTTGTGGTGGCTTCATTCAGAGACCACCCCCACCCCACCCTACCCCAGCTGGGGAAAGTGAAGTTTTGCCTTGTTCTCACTCCTCTTGGCGAAAGCTCTCCCTCTGGCTTCAGGGATCCGAAGGCAAAGTATTTCAGGGGTTAAGGGCCGCCAGTGTTCTGACAGACAGTCTGCTTGGGCCCTGAGGCATCCCCACCCCACACACCATCCCAAGACTCCAGGGTATCTTTTCCATCCCAGCTCTCCCACCTTAGGGGTCTTGGGGTCCCCCATGTTCTCCACCCCCCCATTCCGATCCCCCCCCACACACACTCCTGGCCGGCCTGGCCCCCACCCACCCACTGCCTTTCCCCAGGACCAGCCCCTCCTCCTCCCTCCCCCCCCCCCCCCCAGCAGGCAGCCCAGGGGATTGACAGGGGCCAGAGGGGAGGGGAGGGGGGGCGGGCCAGGGGCGGGGCCGGGAGCCCTTCATCCCCAGCCGGGGCCGTCTCTGTTCTCAGCCTTGTGCTTTGCCAGGAACACGGCGGACCGCACCAGCCCGAGCGGAGCAGCGGAGCGCCGCGCCTGCCCGCCCACGAGGCCAGGTACCCCGGGGACGGGACGGGGCGGCGGGGAGGGGGGGTGGGGGGGACCCGTGGACACCCCCCCCTCCGTTCCTCCTCCCAGTCCAGGGACGCAGGGAGGGCTGAGCCCCTTCGGGGTTTGCTCTGGGCAAGCTCCCCCCCCTCCCCTTCTCCGATGTCAAACCTCCCCCCCCCCCACCCCGATCCCCCCCTCCACCACCACCAAAGCAGACGGCGCGCCCAGGCTCCGTGGAGTCCCGGGCACCGGTTTGCAGACCTGCTCCCGGCGGAACCCGGCTCTGAGCTCCCGCCAAGGTCCCCACAGGGGCCCCACGTTGACTAGAAACTTCTTGGCCGAGCCGAGCTGGACAGCTGTCCCCCACCCCTCAATCCCTCGTCCCGGGATCACCGGAAACCTAGTTTGAGAAGTTGGGGAGTCGGTGCAGAGGTACCTCGATCTGGCTTGCCGCCCCCCCCAGCATGGACTAGAGAGGGTCCCCGAGGGGCCCCCCTTCCCCCCAGAGCACCCGACACGGTGCTGGCAGGCTGGGAATCTGGGTGCATTTATCCCAGTCTCCTTGGGCAAGGTTTTGAGGGCAGATCGCGTTCCTAAGGGGGCCATGGGGGGGGGTACATGCTTACCCCAGAACCCCTACCCCATTTGTTGCAAGGGGGGGCAAGCTGGGAGAGTAGGGTTCTTGTGGCGTTGGGGGGAGGGCAGATGTCCCCTTCCCCACCTGCCATGGGGTCCCCAGGAGAGAAGGGACCCAGACTCAGTTTGCATGAGCCCGCCCCCCCCCCCTCATTGGCCCCTTTCATTGGCCATGGCTAGTGCGTGCGTTTGTTTACACTGGAGGAAGGAGGCCAGGGGTGGGGCCTGTGGGGAATCTGCCCTTTCCCCTCCAGTGACCTGAACCCTGTGCCCAGCTATGGGCTCCCAAAGAGGACTGAGAAGGGCTAACGCCAAGGGTCTTGCTCCTGGAGCCAGGATACTCTCTTGAGTCCTTCCTTCAGCCTACCAGACCTGTTTCCTGCCATGCTTGCCAACAGCATCACCCCTGGAAGAAACCCCTTAGTAGACAGTCTAGGATGGGGGCTTAGATCCTTCTGGAAGAGAAAGACCAGTCCATTGGAGCACTCCATCTGGAAAGGCAAATGCTATAGAGATCCAAGCAGTTCTTATTTGGAAGGGGGAGTTTCTGCACCAGAGATGGAGGCTTTCTCTAAGAATCCCCAGTGGTAGGATGGACTGGGATTGTATGAAGCCAGGCCTGACACTTCTCTGCGAGACCATGAATGACTGAAATCAGGAATGGCAATCTCTGATTTCTGGGCAAGGTGTGTGTCTCAGAACTTCATTCTGCTTGGACCCAGTGGATATGTTATTCACTGGCCTCCCAAACTCCTGCCATCCAGGGCTCCACATGGCGATGCCATGATTGCCTGTTGCTCCTATGCTTGTGCCAGTGCCCTAGCAAGTAGCCTTAAATGGAGAAACTGAGGCATGATGAGAAAGGGAGGTGGTTCATGGTTCTGGGCCAAAGAAAGATTTTAAGCTGAGTGAAACATACCATGGAAGTCTAGATAGGAACATAAGAACATATTTGCTTGTGTGTGTGTGTGTGTGTGTGTGTGTGTGTGTGTGTGTGTGTGTGTGTGTGCCTGCTAGTACTGGGACTTGAACTCAGGGCCTGGATGCTGTCCCTGAGCTTTTTTGCTCAAGGCTGGCATTTTACCACTTGAGTGACACCTCCACTTCTGGCTTTTTGGTGCTTCATTGAAGAAAAGATACTTGTGAACTTAACTCCCTGGCCTGGCTTTGAACGGCAATGCTCAGATCTCAGCCTCCTGACTAGCTGGGTAGTACAGACACGAATCATCGGTGCCAGGTCAGGAATACATATTATAAGGGAGGAGACGGTGGCCTACTGAAGAGATGAGTGTGGGGGGGCAGAAAGCTGAAATGGGATGTGCAGCCTAGTAGGGCGCATGGGAGAATGTTCTAGTCTAGACACCAGGCACAGTAGAGAACAGGCCCTCTTAGAACACTTAAGATGAGCTGAGGGTTGGCTCAAAGGGCCTTGAACCCCCTCCATTCATTGACCACTTACTGAACACCAGCAGTCTGGTGAATGGAAGAATACTGAAGAGGTAGGCCTTTCATTCTGCCTGGTAGGAGACACAGGAGGGCAGGGTGGGGCTCCAGAGGACCAGGCAAGGCTTCTGGGGGGACCAAAGGGAAGGCCCAGCTGCTAGGGCAGGAGGGGCTTTCCTGCCAGGGGCCTAAAGTTGCTTGCTTTTGAATTTCCGCCCTGCGGGCCACGTCCTGTACACAGCCTCTCAGCCAGCACGTCTGCACATGTGTGTGGCCACTGACAATGGTAGTCACTCTGGCTGACTGTCATGTCTTTTTAACTGTTCAGGTAGACAAGCCTTAGGTGTTGGCTCTGGGTTCCCTGCGCTTTCCAGATGAGCTCGGTCTTAAGGCACTAACAAGGTTGGTCACTGACTGGCAGTGTACCTGATAGAAGCATAGCCCAACCATATGGAGACTTAGAGATGAGGTAGTGGACTTCAAGTGGCCTCTGGGGTGTTTGACTGTCTTCCCAGAGCCCACTGGGTCTACTGTCACCAAGAAAAGGCATCTTGGTTCCCTCTCCCCTTCTTGATTTTTCTGGGGCTCTCTGTGTCTTTCATGAGGTGTCCCTTTGCCATCTCTTGCTCTGTTTGTCTGTCTACCTGGCTGTTTCTGATTGGCTGGCCATCTCTCTCTTTTTTTTTCTCACCTCTCTGGCTATCTTTGTCTCTGTCTCCCTGTCTGAATGCCTAAACCATCTATCAACAAGTGTTTTTGTCTCTCTGTTTTCCTCTAATTGTGTCCCATGCTCCTGGGCCTGTGGTCTGCCTAGAACAGTATGTGTAATGTGTGTGTGCGTGTGTGTGTGTGTGTGTGTGTGTTATTTTTCCCTCGTCTTTCTCTGTTCCCTCCCTGGGCCTCTCTCTGCCTCTTTCTGACCTCTGATGGTGCCCCTCCTCCACACCGACCTTGCCTTTAGCCCCCTATCAGGGTCTATAATGAATCCTAAATTGCCAGAGGCCTGCGTTCCAGCTTTTCTTTGGGGCCCAAGTCCGGCTGTCCAAATATTTGGCCGCCTCCAGGGGATTCTGGGTCAGCAGGGAGAAAGATGGGCCGGCTGGCGTAGGGTCTCCCCTGCCTCTGGGGGGGCCTCAGTCACGTGATGTCCTGTCCTTTGCCTCAGCTGGGCCTCTGGCTGCACGTCCCTCCCAGCGGGCTGGCAGTGGAGTGGGGGAAGGGGACTGCTGGTGGCTCTGGCCAACTTGAGCTTGATAGTTCACTGAAGGCTGCCCAAGCAAGGAGGATCCGGGACTAGATGATGGGAGGTGAGGCCAAGGTGGCTTGTAAGTCTCCCTTGGTGTCTAGGAAATGTACCTTATCACAGGAAAGTCTATCTTCCGGCCCCAGCTGGGCCTCTCAGATCCTTCTAGACAATTCCGGATGCCCAGAATACAGAAGCACAGACTTTAGATTCCAGGGCCAGGGAACTGGGGGGGATGAGAGATTGGTATGGCCAATACCTCAATGTTCTGGGGCATTAGCCTTGACCTGGCTATGTCCCCCCCTTGTGTGTGTTCACATCTTAACCCAGTGCTGGCCACACACCTGCCACTTGTGGCAGGAGCGAAAGTGAGATCTATGATGACCAAAATCTGGATTTATTGGGGCTGGGAAGGTGGCTCAGTGGTAGAGTGCTTGCCTCGCATGCATGAGGCCCTGGGTTCGATTCCTCAGCACCACATAAGCAGAAAAAGTAAGTAGTGGTGCTATGGCTCAAGTGGTAACATGCTAGCCTTGAGCTGAAGAGCTGAGGGACAGCGCCCTGGCCCAGAGTTCAAGACCCACAACCAAACAAACAAAAAAAAAATCTGGATTTATGGCCTGGTGGAGGGGGGGTAAGTGTGTCTTTTTTTTTTTTTAAACTGATCTTGGAGCTTGAGCTTCCTTGGCTCAAGGCTAGCACTCTACCACTTGAACCACAGCTCACCTTTCATCTTTTTTGGTAGTTTAGTGGAGAGAAGAGTCTCACAGACTTTCCTGCCCGGGCTGGCTTCAAGCTGCCATCCTCAGATCTCAGCCTCCTGAGTAGCTAGGATTGCTGCTGTGAGCCACTGGTACCTGCCAAGGATGTTAGTGTGTGTGTGTGTGTGTGTGTGTGTGTGTGTGTGTGTGTGTGTGTGTGTGTGTGTGTTTACTCGGGCTTAAACTCAGAGCCTAGGTGCTATCCTTTAGCTTTTTTGCACAAAGTTGGTGCTCTACCACTTGAATTACAGCTCTGCTTCACAGCTTTTTGGTGATTCATTGGAGGTAAGAGTCTGCCCAGGCTAGCTTTGAATCTTGATTGATCCTCAGATCTCAGCCTTGAGTAGCTAGGATTGTAGGCATGAGCCACTGGCATCCAGCTGCAAGGATATCTTTTCTTTTCTTTTTTTTTTTTGGGGGGGGGGTCCGGTCATGGGGCCTGAACTCAGGGCCTGGGCGCTGTCCCTTAGCTCTTCAGCTCAAGGTTAGCGCTCTACCACTTGAGCCACAGCACCACCTCCAGCTTTTTTCTTTTTGCTTATGTAGTGCTGAGGAATCAAACCCAGGGCCTCAGGCATGTAAGGCAAGCGCTATACCACTGAGCCACCTTCCCAGCCCCTTCTTTTCATACTGTCTTCTGTTCTAACAGCTGTCTACTTGCCCTGGCCTAGATCTCTGACCTCCACATCAGCTCCCAGCGGCCCCTGACTGTGTGGAGAACATAAAACTCAAACCTGTCAGTGCATCCTATTTCTTTGTCCTAAGAGAGGGTATGTTTCCTCGGAAGCCTGGAGGAGTAGGAGTAGGAGTAGGGGTAGCTGGAGATGGATGCTAGGTACCCTGTCTTAACCAAGAAGGAAAGTGTGGCCAGATGCTAGTAGCTAGTAGCTCGTAATCCTAGCTACTCAGGAGGCTGAGATCTGAGGATTGCCATTCAAAGGCAGCCCAGCTAGAAAAGTCTATGAGACTCTCCTCTACAAATAACCACCAGAAAGCTGAAGCCCTAGTACCAACACACACACACACACACACACACGAGCTAAGCTAGAACTGGAGTGTCCTTGAGGCATAGTCATAGTAAACTCAAGCCAGATCAGTTGTTTCTATCTAAGTCCTTGGGCTGAGGGGTCTGGGCCCTGGCAGTAAGTTCCATGGAACCTGCACCTCCATCCATGCACAGTAGCCACAGGACCAAGGGAAGGACACCACGGATGCTCCTTTGTAGTTGGCCCACCACTGCAGACCTTCATCTGCCCCTGGGCACTGGTGAGGAAAGCAGGGCTCCAAGCCCGGGGACTCTTGGGATAGCAACTGCTTCAAGCAGCAGCCAGCCGGCTGTGGCCTGGATTCCTGAGCCTACAAGTCTTTAATTAGCCAAACTCAACACCCGCCCAAGGTGTGCCTGACAAATTCACACTCTGGTGATATCCGCATGAGCAGGCGTTACCTGCTGTGCCATCTTGCAACTCCTGCCCCTCCTGGCCCAGAACCATGGTCTGAGATGGTGATTTACTGCTCAGCTCCACACTGTACCCATGATGGATGCCATTCTGATGACCTGGCCAATGACCTCTGTGTCCCAAGACTCGACCCTTCTCTGGGCCACCCCGCTCTATAGGCCAAGGCTTCCAGGAGGCTCCTCTCCAGCCTTGTAGGAGACCTAGACATTGGAAGACCCTTGGGGACCCACTCTGAGGTGCAAGCAGGCCAAGTACCTAATCTGGCCTTTTGTTGTTGTTGTTGGTCATGGGGCTTGAACTCTGGGCTTGGGCACTGTCCCTCAGCTCTTCAGCTCAAGGCAAGCATTCTACCACTTGAGTCACAGTGCCACTTCCTGTTTTCTGGTGGTTCATTGGAGATAAGAGTCTCCTGGACTTCTCTGCCCAGGCTGGCTTTGAAGCACGATCCTCAGATCTCAGCCTCCTGAGTAGGTAGGATGACAGACGTGAGCCACCCGTGCCCCAGCTGATCTGGCCTTTCACCACAGTGGACTAGGATCTCCTGAAAGCTTTTCTTTATTTTTTTATGTGACACTACTGAGGCTTGAACTCAGGGCTTGGGCTCTGGTCTCTTAACTTTTTCCCTCACGGTTGGTACTCTTGAGCCACAGCTCCATTTCTGGCTTTTGGTAGTTAATTGGCAGTGAGTCTCACTAACTTTCCTACCCTGAGCTGGCTTTGAACCACGATCTTTGATCTCAGTCTCCTGAGTAGCTAGGATTTACAGGGGTTGAGCCACTGGTGGCATTGGGCTAGAAGCTTTTCTGAAGCAAGAGCTCTTCCCTGCGTTTGCCCTGACTCCTCCATGCAAAGGAGGCCTGAGGGTCAGGAGCTGTGAAAAATAGGCTTCCAGCCACAGGAAATGGCTGGGGTCCCCGGTGAAAAGCCAAGCTAATCTTCCCCGTGGGCCCCATTCTGGGACCCCACCCTCTGCCCTACCTTTGACTGAAGTACAAACCTTGACCCAGCCTTTAATGTTCTGCCAGACTTGTCTGAAGCCACAGAACCTTCATTCCACCCACACCACCTGCTCTATACCACACCTCAGGACCTTTGCCCATGCTGTACCTTCTGCCTGAGGCATTCTGTCCTGTTCCACACCTTAGAACTCCTGTGGAATTTTAGCCCTAGTTATATCATCTCGTGGAGCAGGTCTTTCCCTCCCTTCTCCCTCTTTTTTTATATTTTGGTATTGAGTTGCTAGAGATGGAACTTGTGCAGGCTGACTGGCAAATGCTCTATCGTGTGTGTGTGTGTGTGTGTGTGTGTGTGTGTGTGTGTGCGCGCGCGCGTGCGTGCGCGTGCGTGCGTGTGTGCGTGCGTGTACGCCAGTGCCATTCCTAGGGTTTTAATTCAGGGCCTGGACACTATCTCTGAGCTTTTGTGCTCAAGGCTAGCACTCTACTACTTGAACCACAGCTCTACTTCTGGCTTTTGGGGGGTGCTTAATTGGAGAAAAGAGTCTCATATAGGCTTTCCTGCCTGGGCTGGCTTTGAATTGTGATCCTCAGATCTCTGCCTCCTGAGTAGCTAGGATTACAGGGGTGAGCCACAAGCACCTGCCATCTACCTCTTACCTCTAACCTCGGCCCTCCTCTGAATCCCAGAAGAATCTCACCAGGATTACTTTTTTTTTTTGGCCAGTCTTAGGGCTTGAACTCAGGGTCTGGGCATGTTCCTGAGCTTCTTTTGCTCAAGGCTAACACTATCACTTAAGCCACAGTGCCACTGTTGGCTTTTTCTATTTATATGGTACTGAGGAAGTGAACCCAAGGCTTCTTCATGCATGCTAGGAAAGCACTCTACCACTAAGCCACATTCGCAGCCCAAGGCTCACTTCTAGCAGGAGCTATGAGGGTGGGATTTATGGGCTTACCCCTTTCAACGCAGAAGTCGCTGGCTATTTCCTATCTTTGCCAGGATTTTGGCCCAGCCTGAGACTCGGCAATGAGGAATGAATGATAGCCACCAGGCCCCAAAGGTCTAGTCTCACATCCTACAGAGTAAGAGACTATGGAGCCAGAACCTTCCACAACTCCTACAGCCTAGGAACTGTGGTCTCCCTGGAGGCAGTGGCTGGCTTCTAGGTGTCCCGGTGGGACACCTCAGCCAGAACACAATGCACCCGTTGCACACACCAGCCCAGGCAAGCCCTCAGGGCTTCAGTTATTAAATGGCAGAGAAGGATGCTTTGTTCAGGCTGCCGGCTCAGACTTAGTACTCTTTGAGGGCCTGTCCCAGCTTGCCCAGGTTGGGGGGCTGGGCATGGGCAACCTGCTGAGTACCAGGGGGCTCTGTGAAAGGACTTTGGAGACCTGGCACTGGTATATAAGTGAGCAGGTAGAGTCCTTGAAACAGTGATAGAAAAGCTTAGAGAACAGGCTGGCCTAGGGAATTCTAGTCTCAGGGATGGCTCAAGAAGAGAAACCAATATTGCTATGGCCCGGGGTAGACAGGCTAGGAGGAGAAGGGGGACTCAGAGCAAGCAGATGAGAAGGTAGAGGTAGTTATGGTGTTAGATATAAGGTACCCAGAATCTGAGTTCTGGCCTAAGGAAATGAGGGAGGGAAGTCTCCTGATCAGTGATTAAAGTTTAAGGATACCAGAATGTAAAGCCTAAATCCATGACTCTAATCCTAGCTACTCAGGAGGCTGAGATCTGAGGATCACAGTTCAAAGCTAGTCTGGGCAAAAAAGCCTGTGTGTGAGACTTTGTTTCCAATTAAGCACCCAAAAAGCTGGAAGTGAAGCTGTGACTAGTAGAGTACTAGTCTTGAGCAAAATAGCTGAGGGATAGTGCCCAGGCCCTGAGTTCAAACCCAAACCCAGGACTCACACACACATACACACACACACACACACACACACACACACACACACACACACAGAGCTTAGTCCCAACTTCCTTATTCACCTCATCCCTTGAGCTAGACCAGAGACTACCAGGTTCTAAAATGAGAGAAATGGGGGCTGGGAATGTGGCTTAGTGGTAGAGTGCTCACCTGCTTGCATGAAGCCCTGGGTTCCATTCCTCAGTACCACATACACAGAAAAAGCCAGAAGTGATGATGTGGCTCAAGTGGTAGAGTGCTAACCTTGAGCTGAATAAGTTTAGGGACAGTGCCCAGGCCCAGAGTTCAAGACCCATGACCAACAAAGATTAATTAATTAATAATAATAATAATAAATGAGAAAAATGAGAATTCAAAGCATCATTTGGGAAAAGCAGCATGGGACTCAGGACAGGCTATGGCGGGCTGTCTCTTCCAACAGAGTTACCCCATCTTCTGGTCTCCATTCTGGCTCAGCCCTCCTTCTAGCTTGTCTGGCTTTCAGGATATCCCAACAGAACCTGGTTTATGATGCCCAGACACCTTTTGGGCATGGGTAGTCAACTCCTGGTCCCAAGGATGGGAGAGGAGCCAATGAGTGGTCTGGGTAATGCAAAGGGGGAACGGGGAAGCTGGATCTTTTGAGTTCCAGGCACAACCAACTCCTGAGAGCAAGAAAGAGGTACTGACTAGTGATCCAGGCCAAGCCCTGGAATCCTAGCTGGGGGGGTAGGGGAGACTCCAAAAAAGCAAGGGCTTTATTTAGCGGATGATCTGGATGTTGGGCACCTGAGCGTTGCCAGACCCTGGCAGGAGAGGAGAGAGGAGAGGCTTGAAGGAAAACCTGACCAAGACTATGTGGAAGGTTAGGATTGGGTGGCCCAGAGAATCTAGGCCCTGAAACACCCATTTCCTGGAAGGGCCCTTCAGAGCTTTTCACCACAGCCAGGCAGTAAGAGCCCAGGTGTCCACAGGCCCCAGCACTGCCTCAGGCCCCTAGCTCGAGGGTGGGGGTACAGCTCTGCGCCTGCTGTTCCTAGAGCCAACTCTCAGCCCACAGAGAGCCCTTTGTTCTGGCTGCCAGCAGTGCCCGCCGGGCGGCTGGGAACAAGGCCCACAGCCCTCACCCTCTCCCAAGGCCTCCAGCCATCAGGCAATGCCATTCTAGGTTGGACAGGAGGGTCCTGGCACCCAGACCCAGTGCAGGAAACTGTGTACCAAAACCGGGGTCGGGAGGGAGAGTCATTCCTGAGGGCACACTCAAGAGGAGGGTTGAGGACCTGGGATTCAAGCATCCTCCTGCTGCCGGGTCAGCTCAGGCCACGTACAAATGACACTCACTTTACAGATGGGGAAACTGAGGTTGCAAAGACTCACATGGTGAGGTGTCCCATCAAGATGTCCCGGGGAAGCCAGGCACTGGTAACTCCCATCTGTAAGCCTAGCTACTTAGGAGCCTTTTTCTGTGTATGGGGTACTGAGGAATTGAACCCAGGGCTTCATGCATGCTAGGCAAGCACTCTACCACTAAGCCACATTCCCGACCCTGTCCGTGCATCTCTTATCTCCAGTGAATCACCAAAAAGCCGAACGTAGAGCGAAGGCTCAAGTGGTAAATTGCCAGCCTTGAGTGAAAAACTAAGGGACAGTGTCTGGGTCCTGAGTTCAAATCCCAGGATTCACACACACACACACACACACACACACAAACACACACACACATTTGGGGGAACTCAGGTATTCAAGAGCTAACTCCGTCATCCTAAAGCAGACCCCCCGCCCCCCAGTGAAGCAGTAGGCAGAGACTCAGGTGAGCATATGTCCTGAGCAAGCCTCTGCTATGACCTTGTATGGAAGGTTGAGCTGTGAGCCCAAAGATAACAGAGGGCCTGCTGCTCCACAGACACCTGCCTGACTGTTGGTGTGAGAGCAAGAACTCCAGATTGTGGCCTCCAAGTCATGGAAGCACCTTTGCAGACAGAGATGGTAGAGCTGGTGCCCAACGGCAAACACTTGGAAGGCCTACTCCCTGTGGGCATGCCTACCACGGGCAATGAGAGGTGAGTAGAAAAGGATCTAAGTGGAGGCTCTGGACAGGATGGGCAGGGGGTCCACTGCACAGGACTGGATCTCAGTCACCAACCTTGGTTCCTGTCTGCAGGATGGAGGATTCCAGAAGGAGCTGTGTGGAAGGCAAGAGCTTCTTACAGAAAAGCCCCAGCAAGGAGCCACACTTTACTGATGTGAGCTGGACCATCCAAAGGGTTTTGGGGGACTGTGGGGAGGTTCGGCACAGTAATGGGGTGCTCTGGGGTTGGTGATGGGAGGCTGAGGGACAGTACCACCATACCCATGGTTGTTTTGTTGTTTTCCTGTTTGTTTGTTTGTTTGTTTTGCCAGTCTTGGGGCTTGAGCTCAGGCCTAAGAGCTATTCCTGAGTGGCTTTTCTGTTCAAGGCTAGCACTCCATCATTTGAGCCACAGCTCTATTTTGGGCTTTTTACTGATTTATTGGAGCTAAGAGTCTCAGGGACTCTCCTGCCCAGGTTGGCTTTGAACCATGATCGTCAGATCTCAGCCTCCCTGAGTAGCTAGGATGACAGGTGAGCCACTGGTGCCCACCTAGTTCCATGTTTTTCTGACTCTCTATCCCTCTCCACCCAACTCCGGTCTCCTGCAGTTTGAGGGCAAGACATCATTTGGGATGTCAGTGTTCAACCTCAGCAATGCCATCATGGGCAGCGGCATTCTGGGGCTCGCCTACGCTATGGCCAACACAGGCATCATTCTTTTCCTGTGAGTACCTCAGCAAACTTTCTGAATTTAGACAGTCCTAAACAAGCTACCAACCACAACCTCCCAAGACCCTCCTATTCACTCTCCGGTGGGTGGGCACCTCTGACACTAAACCCAAACCACAGCTGCAAAAACAGTCACAGGCAGACAAGACTACCTCATTGCCCAGTAAACCCACAGGGCCAGCCTTACAGACCTGTGTCTGTTCTACCACATTTATAAATGCTAGGCCAAAACCCGTGGCCAGGTCTTTTTTTTTTTTTTGTCAGTTGTGGGGCTTGTTGTGGCCAGGTCTTGTGTGGGCACAGTGTCCCTGACCTGGGACCTCTAATCTGCAGGTTGAATGGAAAATATATTTGTCCCAAAGATTCAAGAGAAGGATGCTCAGAAAATAGTGATAAGGTCGGGCACTGCCAGGCGCCAGTGGCTCATACCTATAATCCTAGCTACTCAGGAGGCTAAGATCGGAGGATCGCTGTTCAAGGCCACCCTAGGCAGGAAAGTCCGTGAGACTCAGATCTCCAAAAAACTATTAGAAAACCAGAAGTAGTGCTGTGGCTCTAGTGGTAGAGCACTAGCCTTGAGCTGAAGAGCAGAGGGATAGCACCCAAACCCAGAATTCAAGCCTCAAGACCAACCAAAAACAAACAAGCAAAAAAAAAAGGTCAGGCACTGA
This sequence comes from Dipodomys spectabilis, assembly GCF_019054845.1. Taxonomy (NCBI): domain Eukaryota; kingdom Metazoa; phylum Chordata; class Mammalia; order Rodentia; family Heteromyidae; genus Dipodomys; species Dipodomys spectabilis. Next base: position 2,755,716 of record NW_024871037.1, read on the forward strand.
TGGCTCATGCCTGTCATCCTAGCTACTCAGGAGGCTGAGATCTGAGCATCATAATTCAAAGACAGCTAAGAAAGGAAAATTCGTGAGACTCTTATTGCTAATTAATGACCAAAAAGCCAGAAGTAGAGCTGTGGCTCAAGTGGTAGAGTGCTAGCCTTGAACACAAAAGCTCAGGGACATCACTCAGGACTTGAGATCAAGCCCCAAGACTGGTTTAAAAAAAAAGTCACAAGGTACCCCTGACCTACAACCTCTCTTCAAGGTTATATTCTGCCTCTGGTCATACTTCCGGAGCTTATAGAACTTAGATTTGCTTTTATGCTCAAAGCTAGTGTTCAACCATTTCCAGCCTCAGCTCTACTTCCAATTTTCTGGAGGTTCATTGGAGATAAGAATCACATAAACTTTCCTGACTGGGCTAATTTTATTTATTTATTTGTTTGTTTGTTTGTTTTTGGTCTTGGGGCTTGAACTCTGGACCTGGGTGCTGTCTGGCAGCTCTTTAGCTCAAGACTAGCACTCTATCACTAAAGCCACAGCACCACTTCCAGTTTTCTAGTGGTTTATTGGAGATAAGAGTCTCCTGGAGGGGCTGGGAAGGTGGCTCAATGGTAAAGTGCTTGCCTCACATGCAAGAGGCCCTAGGTTCAATTCCTCAGCACCACATACACAGAAAAAGCCAGAAGTGGGCACTGTGGCTCAAGTGGTAGAGCACTAGCCTTGAGCTGAAGAGCTCAGGGGACAGCCCAGGCTGAGAGTTCAAGCTCTACTACCAACCAAAAGAAAAAAAAAAAAGTCTCATGGACTTTCCTGCCCAGGCTGGCTTTGAACTGTGATCCTTAGATCTTAGTCTCCTGAGTAGCTAGGATGACAGGCAGCATTTATTTTTACGATGGCACCAAATATCCCAACCACAAATACTCCCCTGGGACCTCCCAGACCCCTCCCCTCCATTCCCCCCCCCACACACACACACCCAAACCTCAGCCCCGGCCAGACAAGGGATCATTCAGCAGCCTCTTTTCCGCCATCTTCACCCAGATTCCTGTTGACAGCCGTCGCCCTGCTTTCTAGCTACTCCATCCATTTGCTCCTCAAGTCCTCAGGGATTGTGGGTGAGTCTCTCGCCAGCCTGCACAGTGGGATGGCTGGGATTAGACTGGGTGAGCTCTCTTGACTCCCCTAACTTCATTTCCATAGGCATCCGTGCCTATGAGCAACTGGGCTACCGTGCCTTTGGGACCCCGGGAAAGCTGGCAGCAGCTCTAGCCATCACGCTTCAGAACATCGGAGGTGAGGCTGGTGGGCAGGACAGGAGGCTGAGAAAGTCTAAAGGCTGCTTCCCTTGGACAACCCTAGCACCTACCTGCCTGCCTCTTTCTTTCTCTCCTGCAGCCATGTCCAGCTATCTGTACATTATCAAATCTGAGCTGCCTCTTGTCATCCAGACCTTCTTGAACCTGGAAGAGCAGACTTCGTGAGCCTGAAGGGGGTGTGAGGCGGGAGGAAGGCCTTAGTTTCCCCCTGAGACCCACTACTGGCCCTGGGTATGGGAAGGGAGGAGAGGCCCAGCCGAGGTTGGAGGAGTTAAGACAGATTCAAGGCTGGTAGAAGACAAGAGAACTACCAGCCGAGGCAACACTCATTCCCATTTGTTTATGGGGTACCTGGGAACCCCCAGGATGGACTTGATGGGGCTGGAACAAGCTAAGGTTGGAGAAACTGGGCCCCCCCTGGCCTTGAGCCCCGCCTGTGAGCTGAGAGCCTTTGGCTTAACTCTAAGCACTTGCTATTCCTGACCACCGGATCACACCCCCCCCCCCCCTCCGCCACTACCAAGAGATTAAGCTGGTGTGGGGGGAGGTATTGCCTATCCCTTTAGCCAGCCCTGACTGGGTGTCCATCTTGTTTTGTGGCTAGGGACTGAGAGGAAATTATTAGGCCTTATTCTTGCTATACCAGCCCAGACAAGCTATAGGGGCCATGAGGCTGAGAGTAGCTTCTAGGAGAGTGAGAATGAGTTAAGATTCTGCCCTTTAGGGCTGGGAAGGTGGCTCAGTGGTAGAGTGCTTGCCTCACATGCATGAGGCCCTGGGTTCAGTTCCTTAGCACCACATAAGCAAAAAAAGAGCCGGAAGTGGCTCTGTGTGTGGCTCAAGTGGTAGAGCACTAGCCTTGAGCTGAAGAGCTGAGGGACAGCGCCCAGGCCCAGAGTTCAGGTCCCATGACTGACCAAAAAAAAGAAAAAGAAAAGAAAAGGAAAGAAAAGAAAGATTCTGCCCTTTGTCCCAAGGAGTTAGCCTTTGAATTTGTCCTAGAAGGATGGTTCTGGCCATACTCTCTATACCATCCCATGCCCTACATCCATTTCCAGGACAGATGCTACAAGATAGCTGTCAGAAGAAATCACAAGGGACTTAGTATTAGTATTGGCAAGTCCCTGAGACCCCTGTGGAAAACACAGTCGACCCCCGCCCCAGCCAGGTCCCTTCATCTCACCCACTTCCCCAGACCCCTGTGTACTGAAGAAAATAGCAACAACGGCTGTAATCGTAAGGTTACCAGCTGTGCCAGGAAGCCTGTGTCCCTTATGCATTGTGCCTTTTTGCAGGTAGGGCGGGTTCTGAGCCTGGCTTTGTACTCTAACTCCTGCAGGGACTGGTACATGAATGGGAACTACCTGGTGATCCTGGTGTCCTCCACTATCATTCTGCCCCTGGCACTGATGCGGCAGCTTGGTGGGTGTGGCCTTGGAGGGATGTGGGAGGGACAAAGAGAAGCCCCACCCACCCACCTCCCAACCAGTCTCAAAAGTTCCTTCCCCTTCCCTGTTTTGCAGGCTACCTCGGCTACTCCAGTGGCTTCTCCCTCAGCTGCATGGTGTTCTTTCTAATTGCTGTGAGTCGATCTCATGTCAGTCAAGGAAGGGGTAATTGCTGGGCACCAGTAGCTCACGCCTGTCATCCTAGCTACTCAGGAGGCTGGGATCTGAGGATAGAGGTTCAAAGCCAGCTCAGACAGGGAAGTCTGTGAGGCTCTTATTTCCAGTTAAGCACCAAAAATTAAAAAAAAAAGGCTGGAAGTGGAGCTGTGGCTCAAAGTGGTAGAGAACTAACCTTGAGCAGAAAAAAACAAAACCAAGAACACTTCAGGGACAGCACCCAGGTCCTGAGTTCAAGTCCCAGAACTGACATTAAAAAAAAAAAAAGAGAGAGGGCTGGGAAGGTGGCTCAGTGGTAGAGCGCTTGCCTTGCATGCCTGAGGCCCTGGGTTCGATTCCTCAGCACCACATAAGCAAAAAGAAAAAAGCCGGAAGTGGCGCTGTGGCTCAAGTGGTAGAGCGCTAGCCTTGAGCTGAAGAGCTGAGGGACAGCGCCCAGGCCCAGAGTTCAGGCCCCACGACCGGACCCCCCCCCAAAAAAAAAGAAAGAAAGAAATAGAGGAGTATAGTTACCTAGGGGAGTCCTCAATCTGAGAGAAGGCAAATGTCTTTGGGAAGCCTGGTTCAGAAGGTAGCTCCTCCTTCAATGCAGATCCAGATGTGGCTTCACGGTGTCTTGATAAGAAGCCTTGTCTAGATCTGATGCACTCATTCCTCCTACCTCAGGTCATCTACAAGAAGTTCCAAGTGCCCTGTCCTCTGCCATCCAACTTGACCAATGGCACAGGCAACTTCAGCCACGTGGAGGTGATGGAGGAGAAGGCACATCTGCAGGCAGAACTTGACGCTGCTGCTCTCTGTACCCCAAGCTACTTCACCCTCAACTCACAGGTTCTGAGAGGCCAGGCCAGGGATGGAGGTTGGGAGGAGGTTGATGGGTGGAGGCCTTCCTTGACCAGGTCTCACGTGTCCCCAGACAGCATATACCATCCCCATCATGGCCTTCGCCTTCGTCTGCCACCCTGAGGTGCTGCCCATCTATACGGAGCTCAAGGAGTAGGTGTCTACAGCTGATGGAGGAGGGGAGGGAGGATAGGGCAGAGCAGGCCTTGAGCTGACTTGGGAGAATGCTGTGATCTTAGGTTGTATGTTGGTTGAGGAGGGGTGGACCTAAGTCATCTGATCTTAGAGCTCTGTAGCTGCTACTAGGAGAGATCACCTTGGAGTATATCTGGGCCTTCCAGTGTGGCCCATCTGGTTACCAGGCACCTCTTCCCCCTACCCTCATACACAGCCCTTCCAAGAAGAAGATGCAACACATCTCTAACCTGTCCATTGCTGTGATGTATGTCATGTACTTCCTGGCTGCCCTCTTCGGCTACCTCACCTTCTATGGTATGGCTGGACCAATGGGGGGCAAGGGAGGAGGCCATGATGGAAGGCAGGGTCCCCCCCCACACACACTCTGCATGCCACCATTCCCTTCCTAGCCTACTGACCCCCTCCCATTCCCTGCCCACCACAGACAGAGTCGAGTCAGAACTGTTGCACACCTACAACAAAGTGGACTCATTCGACGTGCTCATCTTGTGTGTGCGTGTGGCCGTGTTGACAGCAGTGACACTCACAGTGCCGATCGTTTTGTTCCCGGTGAGCCCAGATGACTGGTGGTTGGATCTGTGGATGTGGAGGGAGAGAAGGGTCATAGATGGAGGCTCATGTATGTATGGCTTTTCCCACCTGCTCTAGGTACGCCGAGCTATTCAGCAGATGCTGTTTCAGAACCAGGAGTTCAGCTGGCTGAGACACGTGATCATTGCCACTGGCTTGCTCACTTGTATTAACTTGCTGGTTATCTTCGCCCCCAACATCTTGGGCATCTTTGGGATTATTGGTAAGAAGCTGATCTTGTTATAGAAGTTAGGGATCATGCCCTTAAGGAGTTTGACTTCTGCAAATCCTGGCATATTTCTGAGCTCACACTCTAAACTTTCAGTGACGGCTGCTAGCCATACACACTATTAGATCTTTTCCTTGAGGCTCTTGTCAATTCCTTTCAAAGGCTCAAAGCCACTCAGTCTGTCTTCCTTCATGAGAGACCTGGGTGGACCTCAAAGGTGAGGAGCCTCCACAAAAGAGTACATTGAACTGCTGGCAGCTCCTACCTATAATCCTAACTGCTCAGGAGGCTGAGATCTGAGGATCACAGTTTGAAGCCAGCCCAGGCAGGAAAGTCTGTGAGACCCTTAGTTCCAATTAACCACCAGAAAACCAGAAGTGGTGCTATGGCTCAAAATGGTAGAGCACTAGCTTTGAGCAAAAGAGCTCAGGGACAGTGTCCAGGCCCTGAGTTCAAGCCCCATGACCAACAACAACAAAAGATTTCATTAAGTTGGAAATGGTGGTACATACCTGTAGTCCCAGCTCCTTGGGAGGATGATATGGGAAGACACTTGAGCCTGGGCTGGGTACCAATTGTTAGGTTTTTCAAAAGAGGTAGCCAAGTAAGAACAGCACCACGCACGTGGTATTCAGGTAAGGGGTAGGTTTATTCAGTAGACCTGCTGGGACCAGACCAGGTTGGCACTCCATGCGTCTGGCAAAGAGGGCGTCTGGCCTTATGTAGGGTAGGGGCAGGGAAACGTGTGTCCAGGTAAAGGGAAGTGGGACCAGGTAAGAGGAAGTGGGATCAGGTGGGAGAAAGGTGTGGCCACATCAGATCCATGTGACCTCAGTGGATGCAGATGTGACCTCTTCCAGGTGTCCCAGTTGCCTAGGTAACACAGGTACTGGGCGGGGTCTGCTCACCATCCAGGAATGGACCTTACACCAATGGCTTATTCCTGTAACCCTAGTTACTAAGAAGGCTGAGATCTGAAGGTCCAGTTTCAAAGTCAGCCCAGGCAGACAAATCCAAGAGACTCTTATCTCTCATTAACTAGTGAAAAGCCAGAAATAGAGGTGTGGCTCAAGTAGTAGAAGTTCCAGCCTTGAAGCCGGGCGCCAGTGGCTCACGCCTGTAATCCTAGCTACTCAGGAGGATGAGATCTGAGGATCATGGTTCAAAGCCAGCCTGAGCAAGTGAAGTCCGACAGACTCTGATCTCCAATAAACCACTAGAAAACCAGAAGTGGCGCTGTGGCTTAAGCAGTAGAGTGCTCGCCTTGAGCCGAAGAGCTGAGGGATAGCGCCCAAGCCCAGAGTTCAAGCCCCAGAACCAACCAAAAAAAAAAATAAGTTCCAGCCTTGAGCAGACAAGGCTAAGCAAGAAGTGTGAGGGCCTGAGTTCAAGCCCCAGTACTGGCACACACAAAAAAAGTGTGGAGGGGAGTGTATTATTTCTTGGAGCCCCAGAATCAGACAGCATGAAACTCTCCTGATGAGAAATGTTTGATCTTATTTCTTTCTTAATTTTTTTTTTTTTTTTGCCAGTCCCGAGGCTTGAACTCAGGGCCTCAATACTGTCCCTGAGCTTCTTTTGTTCAAGGTTAAGCTACAGCACCACTTTTGGCTTTTTCTGTGTCTGTGGTACTGAGGAATCGAACCCAAGGCCTCATGCATGCTAGGCAAGCACTCTCCCACTGAGCCACCTTCCCAGCCTGGAATGTTTGATCTTCCTGAAGGGTCTGCCCGCAAACTTTAATCCATGATCTTTATAGGTGCCACCTCTGCTCCATGCCTCATCTTTATCTTCCCTGCCATCTTCTACTTCCGAATTATCCCCACTGAGAAGGAGCCTGCTAGATCCACACCCAAAATCCTGGTTCGTAGTGGCTTGAAGGCTGGGAGACTGGTGTGGGGCTGGGAAGGGGTGGGAGGTGAGGTCTCCAGACCTTTGATGTGATTCCCATTTTTGGATTCCACAGGCTCTTTGTTTTGCCGTGGTTGGCTTCTTACTAATGACCATGAGTTTGAGCTTCATTATCATTGACTGGGTCTCCGGGACCAGCCGACATGGAGGAAACCACTAAGGATGACTTTCATCTACTTCTGTCTACACATTCTAGCACCCCTGGTCCAGAATCTCCAAGCCCCTGCTCCCATCCTGTGGCCAGGTTGGAGGGGGGGGTGAAGAGGGGGGGGGAGGAGAAAGACAAGGGAGACAGACTCATAAACACCAGGGCCTTTGGCCCTGCCCACATCCTCTTCTGTGGAAGGTTTTTGTTAAAGAGCCAGGAGCAAGGCCCTTTGGCCACCACCTGCTGAGATCCTGAGCTGCAGGGGGGCTTCCTGAGCAGGGAACAGGGTGGGGTTGTGGCCTCAGATCTCACCCAAACCCTTCATCTCCCCCACCCCCTCCCACAGCTGCATACACTGAAGTACAACATCTGGCTATTTAGGTGGTCCAGAAGCCTACTGGGACACTTAGAACTGGAACCCAGAGCTGGTAACCCAGCCTCCCCCCAACACCCCCTTCATGGCCAGAGTTGTGCCCCCAGAGGGCTTCTCTCCCCCAGCTCATTATTCCCTTTCCTCCTTTTTAACCTTTTGGCTCATTTTAGAAAACTTGGACCAAGTGGCTCCTTTTGTTCTCTTCTATCTCCTTCACAAGAGGGGATCTTCCGTACCCCATAGCTTGGGCCAGGAGGTTCTGCTGTGGATGGGGTATACATCTCCAAAGGGGTCACTTCCCCTGTCCATTCACCAGTCCCAGGGAGGCTGGGACTCCCAAACTCAATTCCTGGGTCCATATCTCACATTCCACTACTAGGAGAAGAAAGGCTGAGCCCAGAGTCTATCCTACCCCTGGGAACCAAAGATCCCCCACGCCCCAAGACTGGGACAGGGGTGGGGAGGCTAACGGCCCTCTTTTATAAATATTATACAGAAGACAAATTGTGCTTTTTTTATATTCTTGGTCTCCATGGTCTGTGGGTTCCTGGAAAGCAGGGTGGGGATTCAGGATACATATGGTAATAGAAACACACACACACACACACACACACACACATCTTCTTGCCTGAATGAGGGTCAAGCAGGGGAAGACCCCCACTCACTCAACCTTCCTGCCTTCCAGACCAACCAGTGGAGTGCTCAGACCCAGCTCTGGAGCTAGGCCAAGCTCAGCACAGACCTGCTTTCTCACGGGGTGAGGTGGGGAGGAATTAATGAGGCCCCAGGAAGTGGGACAGAGAGAGGCCTCCAGAAGCAAGCAACGTGAGGTGCATCCCCAGCAGTTCCAGAGAGGGTCTGAGCTGGGGGGGACAGCGGAGCCATGCAGAAGCCCCAAGTGGGCCTCCTACCTTTCCCTGACTCCCCAATTACTGTGCCAATCTTCTGCCAGGAGATCAAAAAGAAAAAAATCCAGGGAGCTAAAATCTTTATTGATAGTAAAATCTACTGTGAATAAAGATGAATGAGTGAGTCCTTGGAATGGGGTGGGGGGTCTCTGAGTGGCTGGGAGAAGGAAAAGTCAAAGGCAAGGCAGGCAGGGGCTACAGGGAGTCCTGGCCTGAGCATCAGGTGCCCTGGCCTGGGCCCAGGAGGCAGAGGAGACTGGGAAACTGCCCACTGCCTTAGGCAGGCCTAAACCAGCTGAATCACAGCAGGATGGACCTGCTCTGGCCTTGGCACCAAACTCTCATTAGGAGAGACCCTGCACCAGGCTAGGCTACTGTGGTAAGGACAGCAGGAAAAATCCAGTTTGAACTCACAAGGCAGCTGCCAAATCTGGAAACCCCTGAAGAAAGAACTTCCTCAAGCTGGTGGCTGTTTGGCCCTGGACAGTGCCAGCTGGGCAGAAGGGGCTTCCTGAGTCTTATTCCCATTATCTCCAGGCGCCTGACTCCAGCCTGGGGACTCACCCAGGAGTCTAATGGCTCCAGGAGAAGGCTGGACACTGACCTAGAGACAGAGGCAGCCCAAAGTGACCCTCGGAGAGTTTCCGACCTCTTCCCTACAGATGGGGCTATAGCTCTGCCTGGAACCCTTGGCTCTAGGAGAGTGAGAGAAATAACAGTCAATCCTGAAGACAGGCAACCCCTAGGGGGGGTGGGTGTCTTTCCACACACTGTCTGCATTCAAGCCCAGCTCTGGTGGCTCACACCTGTGACCCTAGCTACTCAGGAGGCTGAGATCTGAGGATCACACTTCGAAGCTAGCCTGAGCAGGAAAGTCCATGAGAAAAAGAGTCTCACAGAGACTTTTCTGCCCTGACTGGCTTTGAACCGTGATTCTCAAATCTCAGCATCCTGTGTAACTAGGATTACAGGTGTGGGCCACTGGCATCCAGCTGAGCTACAGCTTTGAGGAGGAAAAAAAAAAATCAAGTGATTCAGGCACCAGTGGCTCACACCTATAATTCTAGCTACTCAGGAGGCTGAGATCTGAGGATCGAGGTTCAAAGCCAGCCCAGGCAGGAAAGTTCATGAGACTCTTACCTCCAATAAGCCACTCAGAAAACCAGAAGTGGTGCTGTGGCTCAAGTGGTAGAGCACTAGCTTTGAGCTGAAGAGCTCGGGGACAGCGCCCAGGCCCAGAGTCCAAGCCCCACAATCAACAACAACAACAACAAAAATCAAGTGAGAGGTTGAGGCCCTGAATTCAAGTACACACACACACACACACACACACACACACAGAGTATTTATTGTAACAGGTATTGTTTCAGCACCTGCAAGCTTATCAATGACCAGATGCTTTCCTTAACCCATCCATCCCAGATAGAAAGTTGGATTCAGAAAAGAAATGTAAAGCACAACCACTAAATCATATCACTTGATAGGAGATGTTAGTACTATGGGAAATACAAATATCCCCAAGGTAAGAGCAAGAGGGAAGGGGGTCAGGGGGTAGGCCAAAGTGGGCCTCACTAAAGATCAACTTTTCATCAGAGATTTGCAGAAAAAAAAGAAAGCATGAGGCTGCTTCCAGGGGAATGCATTAGTCAGCGGGATAAGCCAATACACAGCCCTGAGGCAGAATGTGCCTGGCATGTGAGAGGAACTACCAGGAGGCCGCTGGGGCTGGGGCTGGGGCTGGGGCTGAGTGAGACAGACTAGAAGACTAGACTTCATAGGAGGAACTCCATAGATCAAGATGCATTGTACTCATGAACTGTGTATGTTGAATGGCTATTCCCCTTGTGCAACTATTTAAAGATTGTATTGTGAAGTTATATAGAAAATATATAAATGAAGTATGCATACATATCCACATATGACCCTGACCCTGGTGGGAGCCTAATGAGGAGGAATATGTATGAGGCCCTATGGGCCACTGTAAGAACTCTGGATTTATCACTGGATAAGAATACCAGGTCTGGGAAGGTGGCTCAGTGGTAGAGTGCTTGCCTTGCATGCATGAGGTCCTGCGTTCGAATCCTCAGCACCACATAAGCAGAAAAAGCTGGAAGTGGCGCTGTGGCTCAAGTGGTAGAGCACTAGCCTTGAGCTGAAGAGCTGAGGGACAGCGCCCAGGCCCAGAGTTCAGGCACTACAACCCACAAAGAGGAAGAAGAAGAGAAGGAGCAGGAAGAAGAAGAAGGAGGAGGAGGAGAAGAAGAAGAAGAAGACCACCACCACCACCACGCTGGGTGCTGTGGCTCACGCCTGTAATCTTAGCTACTCAGAAGGCTGAAATCAGGATTGTGGTTCAAAGCCAGCCCAGGCAGGAAAGTCCATGAAACTTTTTTTTTTGTCAGTAGTGGAGCCTGAACTCGGCCTGGGCACTGTCCCTCCACATTTCGGCTCAAGGCTAGCTCTCTACCACTTGAGCCACAGCACCACTTCCAGCTTTTTCTGCTTATATGGTGCTGAGGAATTGAACCCAGGGCCTCATGCATGCAAGGCAAGCGCTCTACCACTGAGCCACCTCCCTAAGCCCTCCATGAAACTCTCATCTCCACTAAACCACCAGAAAACCAGAAGTAGTGCTGTGGCTCAAGGGGTAGAGCGCTAGCCTTGAGCTGAAGAGCTGAGGGACAGTTCCCAGGCCCAGAGTTCGAGCCCCAGGACCAACAAAAAAGAAGAAAACCAATGCTGAGTCATTACAGAAGAGGATCTGATTTGATCATAACACTAAATTTTTTGTTTTGTGTGTGCATGTGTACACACACCAGTCCTGGGCTTAAACTAGGGATCTGGGCACTGTCCCTGAACTCTTTGCTCAAGACTAGCACTCTATCCCTTTGAGCCACGTTCTACTTCCAGTTATCTGGTGGTTCATTGGTGATAAGAGTCTCATGGACTTTCCTCCCTAGGCTGACTTTGAACCATGATCCTCAGATCTCAGCCTCCTGAGTATAGGACTCAAGTGTGAGCCCCCAACACATGGCTTGTCCCTTAGCCTTTATGCTCAAGGCTGGTGCTCAACCACTTAAGCCATAGCTCCACTAATGGCTTTTTGGTGATTCATTGGACATAAGAGTCTCACAGACTGTTCCTGCCTGGCTTAGAACCTACATCCTAAGGTCTTAGCTTCCTGAGTAACTAGGATTATACGTGCGAACTACCTGCGCCCAGCCCAGAAACTCACTTTCCAACAACTTGTACCAGTGATAATTGATGGCGAGTGATTTAGAAAGAAAAAGTATCCATGAAGAAAAAATTAAAAATCTGAAAGAACAGAACTGCTTTCCAAACCACAGAAGGCTGCAAAATGCCCAATTCTAAGCACAGCAGGAGCTTGGACTGTCTTAGCCAGAGACCTAATTCCCCAGAATTGCAAGATGCAGCCTCTGCTACCCCCTGGTGGTCAGTGATCTGAGTCTGAGCTGTGTGGTCACACACACACACACTACTCTACATGTTGAGCCCAGTGACAGAGATTGTGGACCTGGGTCAGGCCCTGAGGCTTCTGAGAAGGGAGATGGCCTGGGGTCTGGGCCTCCGCCCTGGGAATTATGGGATAAGTTCTGCAGGAATCCAGGTTGAGCATTTAGCAGCTGCCTGACCTTGGAGGGACCCAAAGCAAAGGAAGAGGCCAAAGCCCTAGACCCACTCTGTGTGTGTGTGTGTGTGTGTGTGTGTGTGTGTGTGTGTGTGTGTGTGTGTGTGTGTGTTTGTGTGTGTGTGTGTGTGTGTGGCTCAAGGCTAGCTCTACCACTTGAACCACAGCTCCACTGACAGCTTTGCTGGTGGCTGAGTTGAGTCTCCAGCTGGCTGGTGCAAGCCAGGAGGGAAGGTCGTGGAACAGAAGATGTGAAGCGTCAAAACTAAAACGTAAAAGGCCTCTGGGGGATGCGTGAGGGGCTATCCCAGAAGAGTGTCTGAGGAGCTGGAGCTAGGTGTGGGGCACCACGGAGAGCTCGAAGAAGAAGCCCATCGGCTGCTGTTCTGGGGAGCCAGAGTCCTGGCCCGTCACCAAGTGACAGGGTGGGAGGAAGCTGGGGCAAGAGCCGCAGGGAAGCACCAAGAGTAAGAGGTGGAGAAGTTGGAGGATCTGGCCGGACATGGCTCCTGTGCTGCGTTCTGGCACCACCAGGGGGCGCCGCTGCCCCGCCGAGCGCTGCGCAGCCTCCGGTGGACACCGAAACTGCGCGCGCTCGGGCCTAGAGAGGCCCCGGAAGAGGCGGGGAAAGCCTTCCGGCTGAAGCCACTTCCGGCTTCCGTCAGGGTTCCCCCCCCCTCCTGGGTGGCCAAGATTGAGAGAGGATGCGGTGGGCGGGGCAAGGGTGAGAGACTCTGGGAAGGTGGAGGACTGTGGGGTACGGGGTGGGGTACCGCGGGGCTGGCCTGCTGGGCTCTGAGGTGGCTTCCTGTGCAGGTCTGGGCTCCACTCCCAGCCTCTTGTGAACTGGGAGGCTGGGTGCCCTCAGACTCCAGAAAGGGAACAATGCAAGAGGCACTGCAGAGGAGGAGAGCAGGTATATAGCAGGTGTCAGGGCTCTGGGAAGCCTTTATTTTATGTAATGTTTATGTATTGATTTTAATTGTTGCCTGTCCTGGGGCTTGAACTCAGGGCCTGGGCTCTGTGCCTGAGCCTCTCTGCACAAGGCTAGTGCACATCCGACTCCCCCCACCTCCCCCTGTGTCTGTGGTACTGAGGAATCGAACCCAGGGCTTCATGCATGTTAGGCAAGCACTCTGTCACCAAGCCACATGCACAGCCTGGTTTTATTTTTTGGTGCTGGGGCCTGGGTACCAATCCTTTACGCCTTTTCTTCTGCTCAAGGCTAGTGCACTTGAGCCACAGATCGACTTGCAGCTTTTGGTTGGTTTATTGGAGATAAGAGTCGCTGTAGTCCCAGCTACTCAGGAGGCTGAGGGTTGAAGAGCACAATTCAAAGTCAGTCCAGGCAGGAAAGTCTGTGAGACTCAGCTCCAATTAATCACAGAAAAAGCCAGCAGTAAAACTGTGGCTCAAGTGGTGGAGTGCTGCTAATCTTGAGCAAAAGGAGCTCAGGGACAGTGCCCAGATCCAGAGCTCAAGCCCCAGGACTGGCAAAACAAAACAAACAAACAAAACTCTCTTGGACTGCCTTGCCTGGGCAGAGTGCTTGTCTGGGCTGTCTTGGATCCTCAGATCTCAGTCTCTTTTAAGTAGCTAAGTTTACAAAGTTAGCTGGGACACTTTCAGAAGTATCTTCTTAGTATGTTTGAACGATATCCAGTCCGGAGAGAGGCTAAGCCTGTAGGAAAGGCTAAAAAGGAAACGATCACTCAGCTAACCCAGTTATATTTGTACCCACACCTCTAAGCTCACTTTCAAGAGACATAGGACATCATGACTTAACAAGTTTCACTTATTCTCACACGGTGGTGCCATATATCCCGTCCCTTGCATTCTCATTTTCCTTTCAAACTCCTCATAGGTGCAAGCGCCACAAGTGTCAGATTTCAAAGCATATTTATCTGCTTTGAAAAACCCTCCAATAGCCAGATTCTGGTGGCTCCCACCTGAGATCTGAGGTTCAAAGCCAGCCTGGGCAGATATCTCCAAAAAACCCACTAAAACCTCCAGAAGTAGAGTTGTTGCTCAAGTGGTAGAGCACTAGCCTTGCATATAAAACCCCAGGGAAGGCATCCAGGCCTTGAGTTCTAGCCCCAGGACCCTGGCACAAAAACAAGACAAAAACCCTCCAATAGCTGGATGGGATGGCTCAAGCCTTTATTCTCTGCACTGGGAAGCCTGAAGCAAGTTTGTGGCCGACCAGGACTGCAGATCCAGTTTGAGGCTAACCTGGAGGCTATGTAGCAAGATCATGCCTCAAGCAAACAAAACAAACCCACCCCCCTGCTGCTAGCCTACAGCTGGGCCTGTTGCAGTGAGACCATGCTGGCCCTAAGCATTGTACCTACCTCAAGACTGAGAAGCCTGGGCTGGGAAGGTGGCTCAGTGGTAGAGTGCTTGCCTTGCATGCATGAGGCCCTGGGTTCCATTCCTCAGCACCACATAAGCAGAAAAAGCCAGAAGTGGTGTTGTGGCTCAAGTGGTAGAGTGCTAGCCTTGAGCTGAAGAGCTGAGGGACAGCGCCCAGGCCCAGAGTTCAGGCCCCATGACTGGCAAAAAAAAAAGACTGAGAAGCCTATTCTCCAACAACCTGAATTCCTCGCCCATTCCTGTCTAACTGGTGTATGTGTGTGTGTGCATGCACATACGTGCATACCTTGTGCACAGGCACACCTACTAGTTCTGGTTTTGAACTTGGGGCTTGGGTGCTGTCCCCTTAGCGCTTTTTTTTTTTTTTCCAGTCATGGGGCTTGAACTCAGGACCTGAGTTCTGTCCCTGAGCTCTTTTGCTCCAGGCTAGTGCTCTACCACTTTGAGCCACAGCTCCAATTCCAGTTTTTGAGTAGTTAATTGAAGATAAGAGTCTTACAGACTTTCTTACCTGGGCTGGATTTCAATTGCAATCCTCAGATCTCAGCCTCTTGAGTACCTAGGATGACAAGCATGAGCCAGTGGTACTCAGGCTCCCTTAGCTTTTTTGCTCCAGGCTAATGCTCTACCACTAGAGCCAGACCTCCATTTGCAGTATTTTGGGTGGTTAGTTGAAGAATCTCACAGACTTTCCTGCTCCAGCTGACTTCCAAGATCCAGATCTTAGCCTCCTGAGTAGCTGGGATTACAGGCATACCATCAGTACCCCATGGCCTCATGCTTCCCTGGCTCAATAAGCAACTTCCCTCCCACAACAAGTCTTCTTTTCTTCTTCCCCTTCTACTACTAGTCATCAGCTACTCCTGAGCCCAGGTAACCAGGTGCACCTTGCTGATCTGTTGGCCATTGCATCACTTTCATTAGAGGTGTTTTTGCTCCTTCATTAAATTAAATTCCAGGAAGCAGTGTTAATGACAACTCTAACGAGTCGGGGGAGAAGC
Source organism: Dipodomys spectabilis (assembly GCF_019054845.1). Lineage (NCBI taxonomy): Eukaryota > Metazoa > Chordata > Mammalia > Rodentia > Heteromyidae > Dipodomys > Dipodomys spectabilis. The sequence continues at coordinate 2,770,860 of NW_024871037.1, forward strand.
TACCAGCCCCAGCCTTTGGACAGCATGAAAAGGAGGACCAGGCAACAACGTGAGCAAAAGCAGTGGCTCTTGGGAATCGAGCTGATTTTCCTTTCCCAGGCCCTCCAAGGATCCTGGGCTTCCCGGGAGAGGCGGCCTTTGGAGGCTGTGTATGCGGTAGATACAGTGGCAGATGGACCATGAGCTCTTCAAGCACAGAAAGAAAGTTTAGCCCAAGCCAAGCTACTCAGGAGGCTGAGATCTGAGGATTGTGGTTCAAAGCCAGCCCAGGCATGAAAGTCCGTGAGACTCTTTATCTCCAATAAACCAATAAAAACTGGAAGTGGCGCTGTGGCCCAAGCAGTAAAAAAGCGGACAGTACCCAAGCCTAGAGTTCAAGTTCCATCATACACAAACACACACACAAACACAAAATCTCATGGGCCAGCCGCTGGTGGCTCACTCCTGTAATCTTAGCTACTCAGGATGCTGAGATCTGAGGATCGTGATTCAAAGCCAGCCGGGGAAAGGAAAGTCCTAGAGACTCTTATCTCTAATTAATCACCAGAAAACTAGAAGTGGCACTGTGGCTCCAGTGGTAGAGTGCTGGCCTTGAGCTGAAGAGCTCAGGGATAGCGCCCAGGCCCAGAGTTCAAGCCCCACGACTGACAGAAAAAAAAAAAAGTCTCAAAGACTTTTCTTGCCTGATCTGGCTTTGAAGCGTGATCTTCCATCTCAGCCTCCTGAGTAGCTAGGAATAACAGGTGCAAGCCACTGGTGCGGGGCTTTTGCATTTGCTTGTTTGCTTAGCTGGCACATTACTCTTTGAGCCACACATCCAGCCTGGCTTTTTTTTTTTTTGGCAGTCCTGGGGCTTGAACTCAAGGTCTGGCCACTGTCCCTGAGCTTGTTTTTGCTCAAGGCTAGCACTTTAGTACTGGAACCACAGCACTACTTCCAGCTTTTTGTGGTTATGTGGTACTGAGGAATGGAACCCAGGACTTCATGCATGCTACAGCCTGGCTTTTTGCTGTTTCTTTTGGATATAGGGTCTGGGAGACTTTTCTACAAGAGCTGACTTCAGATTGCAATCCTCCAGATCTGTCTCCTGAAGAGCAAGGATGACATGCATGAGCTACCTTCTTGATCTCACTTATGGCTGAGTAAATCTTCCTTCTTACCTCATAGCCTTTCCTGTCACTGTCCCTTTTGCTTGTCCCTTTCCATGATTCAGAGTTCCTCTCCTTAAGACTGTCTTCCCTGCATGTTTCTCCCAATGACATTTGTGTCCCCTGTAGATTGCTTCGGAAACAAGTTCATTTCCCTGTTTACTTGTTTGGTCTGTGCTCCTGAGGGCCGAGTCCACCTATGTCTCTGGACCTAAGTTTTCAGCCCACCAGCACTCAATAAGGTTCCAGTGATTGAGCAGGTGTTAGTTCCCTCTAGATTCTCCTGCATCCGACCTCCCACACCCATGGGTCAGTGTTTGTGGGGGGCAGTTTCGCATAATCCAGAAACTTTGGGGCCAAGAGTTCTCTGTCCTGAGTCTTGTAGTACCAAGAAGGGGAACTTTGGGTGTCCTTGGACCAGCTGGGTGCTGTTCCTCTGGAGGGAAGAAAGGTCTAGGAAGGGAGGGCTGATCAGGAATGGGAAGCAAAAGCAGAATGATGGACTCCAGTCTCAGAACTGCTACTGAGCCAAGAAGCAAAAAGGGGGAAGTTGAGGGGATACACCAAGAGGCAGGGCCTTATTCAAGGCAGCAGAGAGGGCATGACATCCTTAAGCAGAAGTTGCCAGGATCCTGTCTCCAAGATGGTGATTTTGGTGGCCACAAGTCCTTGGCTGCTATACCCACAAGCCATGGAGTGGAAGTGGATTCTATTCTTCCTGGGGGGAGGAGAGCGGTCCTGCCTACTTCTGGACCCGGAAAGAAGGCAGACATGCCTACTCTTGAAACTACCTTTGGGGAAGTCTGGCAGCTTTCCCTTGTAGGATGGAGTCCATGGATAGGGGTCTTTCTTCTTCACCTGCTCAGGACTGCTGCTTGATCACAAATGAAGGCAAAGTGTACCTATTCTGTGGCCTTGGTTCGCCCCCAAGGCCACTCAGGCTGTTGGCGGGAGCCAACGATTCCATTAAACCATTCCAGCTGGGTGCTACTCTCAGCATTGCTGGAAGTCCTATCATTTCATCGTCTAGTTTGGCCAGATGGTGCAGGGTCTGGTGGACACAGGGACAAGCCAAGCTTCCTCTATTGCTTATGAAGTTCTAGCTCTTGGAAACCAGGATACCTTTGCTTGTCCTCATGGGGTGATTCTGGATGGGCACTGATCCGTTCTGGGTCTCAGTCAACTCAGCTGTGAAGCTAGGATTGATTTTTTTTTTTTTTTTAGCTCTGATCATTGATTTTTTCTGTGGTCATTTCACACCTCCCTCATTTCAGACCCTTCTCCTGCCTTTGCATCTGAGGTTTGAACTCAGGGCCTGGGCACTGTCCAGATTTGAAAGGAAATTGAAGAGGGGAAGAGGCTGATGGCATGTACTGGTGGGGGTGAGGTGCCAGGGATCTGGCTGTTGGGAGGGGCCATGAAATGGTGGGGAGCTTAGGAATGGGCCAATGGGAGTACGAGGGACCCAGCTCTGGGCAGCATGGGTTGGAGGGGCTTAGAGTGTCTGGTGGAGGCCTTCAGAGCAGAGCAGTGATGGATATGGGCTTCTCAGGGGAAGAAGTCAGACTAGCCTTGGCTGTATGGATTCTGAGCTTCTGCGACAGGAGGGGTGTGATCTGACCAGAGTGGCCTGATTGAATCGTCCTGGGAGGATCTTCCAGGGAGGTGAAGAAGAAGCACACAGAGGACTTAGAAGCAAGGGTTGCTGTCCAAGGCTAGAAAGAAGTGGCCGATTGGTAGTTGGGGTGCGAAAACCACAGGCCTTGGCCTCGAGCTGGGAAACATGGGAAAAGCTATGCCTATTAGTGGCTTTATCCTACATAGATGGGGGACTGTGTCCTGCCCACCTCCCTAGAGCTGGCCTCCATGGGCTGACAGGTTCTCTCGGTTGCTTGGCAACTGAGAGGAGCTGTTGGCTGTTGCTAGGAGCAGGCTGGGGAGGCCAGAGGAGCGAAGCTCTCAAGCAAGCATGGGGTGGAGCAGTGGGGGAAGGGGTCTCCTGCCTCGGAGCCTGGTTTGTCCGTCTGGGTGTGGACAGACTGTGTTCTTGGCCATGTGCACCCATATTTCCAAAGCATTTCTGGGGATGTGGGACGTGGTGGAGGCTAGGCGTATAGGTGGATGTATACAACACTTCTCCGTTCCTAGGTAGCTTTGTGTGTTTTCCTCACTTTCGTTCCTTGCCCAAGGCAGAGCCTGCTTGAGCGTTGCCTTTAGGCAGGAGGAGGCCTGGGAAAACCACTGGAGAATTAAACCACGGGCTGTTCGACAAGGGAGACATTCAGATGGGGGAAGTACTTACACGGGGGAAAAGAACAGATAGCCCAGGGCCAGGAATTGGAACAAGGTGTCTGCTGAGGTTGTGAGGAGAACAAGGTAGGCTAAACTAGGTGTGCTTCACCAAGCATTGTTGGCACGCTCCCTGTCTGGCTCTCGGAACCTTCTGTTTCTTTGGGCAGGAGCTTGGTTTGGAGTCACGCAGGACATCTTCCTGATTAGTCCTTGGCAGATTTCATCTAGGTTGAGGGTTTTTTTTAACTCTTCTTGGAGAGTAAGATCAGCAAAGCGGGAATGTCCAGTCAGAATTATTGTGATTTCCACACCCTTGCCCAGCCCTGGGGTTACAGCAATTGCTCAGTGGGGACAGGCAGCTGGAGGATTAAATTTGGAACTTGAGAACACCTCCAAAGGTGAACAAGGCCCTAGAAGGGACAAGTCTGAAGATCATGGGTGGGGGTGTTGTTTCCAGAAGCCCAGTGGTAACTCCTCTTCTCCCTTCCTCCTTACCCTGTCTCTCCTTTTAGCCCTCTCCCTCCAGGGTCCTGATTATCTATTCGCAGACTAGAATCCAGGCTGACTGCCTGTAAGAGAATACCGTCCAAAATCCTTACCATTTTTAGATGACTAGAGAAGACACCTATGTAAGTGAGACAGTTAGGTAAAAGTGTACAGGTGGCTTGTGTGTGTATGTGTGTGTGTGTGTGTGCATGCAATCTACTATTTGTGTGTGTACCCGTATTGGGGCTTGAACTTGAATGCTGTCTTCTTAGCTTTTTTGCTTTGTTGTTGTTGTTGTGAAGGCTAGTGCTCTACCTCTTGAGCCACAGCTCCACTTTCAGCTTTTTTTTGGGGGGGGGAGGTTAATTGGAGATAACAGTCTCACAGACTTTCCCTGCCTGGCTTTAACCCCAAATCCTCAGCTCTCAGCTTGAGGAGCTAGGATTACAGGTGCAAGCCACCACCAGCGGGGCCTGGTGACCTGCTGCACCCCGAGAGAAAGGAGGGGGAAGATGGCCTTCAAGAAGGCCGGTGGTTCAAATCCAGTCGGTTTCCCCCAAACAACTTCGTGGGGATCCGTTTCACTTCATAGCAAGTTGATGAAGACACGCCTCCCCCCCCCCCCCCCCCAAACCTTACCCGCCAAACTCGCAGAAACTCCGAGCGGACTGCTGGGGGTGGGGCGAGAGCATCCCCGAACCACCGCGCCAGACCCGGGAGCTTCAGCACTTCAAAGCCGAAGCTCCAGGCAATTTAGCACCCCACGGAAGCCGGGCTCCGCCCGCAGCCCCCCCCCCCCCCCCCCCCGCAGAGCCCCATCCCGTACGCGGGGTCGCCGGCTCCGGCCCCGGGACTCGGCTCTGCCCCGCCTCGCCAGCCCGCGCCCAGGAGTCTGGGCCGAGCTTCACTGCTCCCTGTCGCTCCGTCCTCTTAGCCAATCAGCGGCTCTGAGTATCTTCAGGCCACGCCCCCCCAGTGAGCCCCCCGGCCCAGTCCCGAGCCTCAGTTCCCCTCAAGCTCCGCCTCCGACCCCGCCCCGCGGTCGGTGCGCGGCGGCCGGGAAGGCGCCTCCCGCAGTCTCTCGGAACTGCCGGACCCGAGAGCTCAGCCCGGTTGCCGGAGGGCCAGCGGGGAAGGAGCGGAGTGGGTCGGGCGGGGCCGAGCCGGTCGGGCGGGGGGGGCCCGTGGGCCGTGCGTGGGGGGCGGCCGGGCCGGGCCAGGCCAAGGGCCGGCGGACGGCGGCAGGATGGGCTGCACCGTGAGCGCCGAGGACAAGGCGGCGGCCGAGCGCTCCAAGATGATCGACAAGAACCTGCGGGAGGACGGCGAGAAGGCGGCCCGGGAGGTGAAGTTGTTACTGTTAGGTGAGGCCGCGCCCCGTTTCCGGGGACACCCCACCCCATCCCCGAGAGGCTTTCGGCCACACAGGACTTGGGTCTTCAAAACTCTTAGGCCTAGTTGGTTGTGATCACCCCCCCACACACACACCCTCAATCTCCCTTACCTGGGACTTGAACACCCCACGCCCAGGACCAGTTTGGCCGGGACTCCAAATGAGAATGGGAAATGCATCAATTGGTGTTTAGATCTCCGAACCTAAATCCAGACTCCAGATCTTTAACTCATCCTACCTCCCAAACCCTCAAAGCTTAGGCAGTAAGTAGTGCCCTCACACCAGCTACCCTTGTTTGACCAGCCGTCCTTCCTAACCAGCTCCCCAGAACCTGCCTGCCACCCTTTCCTGCACTTTACCCAGTTCCGTAGTAACCCCCTACCCTCAAAGCTCCACCTGTTCCCCTATTCCTATTGGGCGTAAACATCTATCCTCCTGGGGTCTCTTCCAGACCCCTCCTCACTCTCTCCTTTCCCCTTCTGTGCCCAATCCTTTACTCTGGGAACTATATCCTCTACCTGGGCCCTCTGACCTCTCATATGGGCAACTGACCGCTCTTGAGCCCTCTCCAGCTGGAATCCCTTCAGCACTTCTCTCTTCCTGGTCACCAGATCCCTTTTCAGCAGACACAAAACGTTCTGATCCTTCTCCTCTACACCCATCTTCTCCCACAGTTTGGTACTTCCCCAGATTCTGCACCCCCCTGCACCAGGTTGGTTGTGCTAGGAGAAGGTGAACCATGGGCTGGAAAGCCACCCAGACTAGTTGAGGCAGATTCTCCAAGGGTTTGGACTAATTTCACTGGTCACACTGGGAGGACTGGGGGGGGGGGGGGGAAGGGGCTCAAGTTCTCTGGGAAGTTCCACTCCTTGAAAATGTGTTTCCCAGTCTGGGCAGGTTGGGGGGGGGGAGTCTGGGAAGTAGGAAGGAATGTGGAGTTTGGGGTTCTAATCAATTTCCAAGGCCAGAAGATGGTCGCTATTGGAGGGGTGGGGGGAAAGTGGAAGTGGAGACACAAGCAGACATATTGCTGTCCCTGCAGCCGTTGGGCGGGCAGGCCTTAGGAGACGTGTTGAGCAGGGTGGCTTTCCATAGCCAAGGTCTGAAAGGCCTGGGATGGAGCCTGGAAACGTCTGTGGGTGGGCCTGGTTGGGATCTTGGAGGAGCCCTGTGGAAAGGGGGAGAGGAGGGGGTATTAAGCTGAATGTGAGGGGGGGGTGAGCTGGGGGTTGACCACTGTGTGTTAGAGCATCCAAGCTGGCCTTGTGCAAAGTCGATGGGCCTGGTGTGGCTGTATTCAATCCATCCATCCATCCATCCCTTCCGCCAAGAGCTGTGGAAGGCCGAGTTTGGGGAGGGGGTGTCTTCGGGTTGGGGGGGGGTGGGGAAGATGGTAGGGAGGTCCTAGCCAGCAACGCAGTAGCAGTGTTGTAGGCTGGATAGTTTGTGTGTGGGGGTGTGGCCCCCTCAGCCCCAGAGCTGCATTCAGTCCTCCAGGCTGGGAGAAGGGGGTGGGGGGGGGGGCTTTTATGCTGGGCCTGCAGCGGAGGAACAGCTTGTCTGGCCCCTTCTGGGGCCCATCTGTTGACTGTCCCAGAGGGTTGGGCCTGGGGGGGGGGGGGGCACAGCCCCGGGAGGAGGTTTCAAAATGGCATCCGCGCTACTGCAGCCGCGGGGAGGAAGAGAAGGGGCGGGAAGGGGCGGCGGCCCAGCCTCCCTGGGCTGCTCTGCGTTGGGCGCTTGCCTCTTCCTGTCTCTGCTGCAGGCAGTGAGTGGGTGTCGACGCGGCGGAATGCCCGTCGCTGCTGGGCCTGGGGAGGGCACTTCCGGGATCGCTGCCACCCAGTGCCCAGCCTGGACGCCACTCTTGCCAGCCCCTGCCCAGGCTGGTCGCAGTTCTAGGAGGAGGTAGGGAACTGGACCAGCAAGCCGTGGGACACAAGTACTTCTAACCTACACCCAAAACAGAGCTACCCCCCCCCCTATTCACACTCCCCCCATCTCCACAGGCTTGCTTGCTGCTAGGAGCCTTGCTCAATCTTGGGGTGGCCAGGCCAGGTGATCGGGATCTGGCTCAGCATTTTCTAGGCCTAAGGAGCCTGTCCGAGCAGTCCTGACTCGGTGGGCTTTGCTTCTTCCTCTGTGAAACAGACTTCCTGGGTTGGGCCAGAGGAGTACCCAGGGTTAAGAATGGGGCAAACAGGAACTTCATAGCGGTTCTCTTTGGGGGTGTTTTTTTGGGGGGAGGTGGTAGGGAATTAGACCCTAAGGAGGTGTGCTGCAAGGGACTATACATTCTTAAGTTCTGCCTGAAATGGATGGTCCAGTCTGCAGGGACCAGTCTGTCCTGGTTGCCCAGGAAGGTTGCCTCTCCAGCTTGAGCCATCCCTTCCTCATCCAGGAATGAGGTGGCGATGGAAGGCCAGCTGTGGCAGGTTCAGAATTCTCACATAGCGGGAGACTCTGTCCAAGCAACGGGACTCTGGCTGGGCAGGTGCCAACCTTCCCTCCCAGCCAGAACCACGCCTGCTGCCCTGCCCGCACACCGGCTCCCTCCCCTCGCCAGCAGGCACAGTTGCTGTCACCAGGGCAGAGGCAGATGTGGTACAGCCTGGCAGCTTGATGACTAGAGCAGAGGAGGTGATAACCTGTCTCAATCCTGGGGTATACCTCACCCTTCCATAGGTGAGCCTAACTGACCATGGAGGCCCAGTTGGAATTAGAAGGCCCTGGTAGACAACCTCACAGAGAAAAGAAAAATTACTTCATGGCTCTGTGAAGGTGGTAGAGTTATGGGTACATCAGTTCTGTCGTCGCCCTGGGAGTTTACATCTCTCTCTCTCTTTTTTTGTTGCTAGTCCCGAGGCTTGAACTCAGGGCCTGGGCATTGTCCCTGAGCTTCTTTTGCTCAAAGATAGCAAAGATAGCATTCTGCCACTTGAGCCACAGCTCCACTTCTGGCTTTTATTGAGGAATCGAACCCAGGGCTTCATGCATGTTAGGCAAGCACTCTACCACTAAGCCACATTCCCAGTCCATGCATCTTTTCTTTCATTGTTCTTTAATATTCAGCTTGGGGATCTCCTAACATTCTTCCTTGAGTTCCAACTAGCCTATCCTCTGGTTGCCAGTACTACTGATCTACCCCCCCTCCCCTCCAACTTCAGATCATTGGCCTGGCCTTTCTCCCCAGAGAGTTGTGTGTCTCTTTCATTTCTGAGCCAGCACAGAGCCTGGCCTCTGTTGGGTGCTTTTCCTCTGCTTGGTGAATGAAGGACATATCTATCAAATTTCTTACATAGAGATCATTAAGCCACAGTTCAGCAGATGGCAGGAGCTCAGTGTTAGGGACAAGGACCAGTACTAGAGGGACCCAGAGAGAAAAGTTCTTCAGGTTGGACACCTGAGAGGCAACACTTCTTACCCATTGCATACAGAATTCTTGCTGCAGCCTGGCACAACAGTGTGGGTGGGAACCATGAAATTATTGAACATACTCATGAGCAGGACATAGCCTCCAGGGAGAGATAATGTAATTTGGGGACTATTACTGCAGAGAGATGGGAGGTCTAGCCTGGAATCCTGGTTGGCTGGGCACTGGGGGGGATTCTAGTTAGAGCTATGAAGGGAGGTTTCTGTGTGTGTGTGTGTGTGTGTGTGTGTGTGTGTGTGTGTGTGTGTGTGTGTGTGTGTGTGTGTGTGTGTGTGTAATTCTGCAGGGCCAAGACTGAGCACTGAGGCAAAAGAACTTACTCAGCAAATACAGGAGATCTGTACACCCCAATCCTAAGACCCCCCCCCCCCAGTAGATGTTTCCTGGCTTCAGGAAGGAGGTCCACCCTTCCTTGTACCTTGGGGTTCCACAGATCTAAGTTAGAAGCCTCTTTGGAGTCCTTTCTCTCCCCATTTTCGGGGTCTGAGGTACCAGTCTGTCACAACAGGTTTGTAATGGTGGCAGTAATGGTGAGTAAACTTTCTGCTGACTTCTTGCAGGACTGAGGGTGTGGTGGGATGGGGGTCTCCCCATCCTACAGAGTGTCTGGCTGCATTCAGTAACCCCCTCTCTTACCCTTGGGCAGCTACAGCCAGGGAGGACTGAGGTGTACCGAGCTGGTGCAAGGTGGGGTGACAGACTCCAAGGCAGGCCTCAATCCCCCCCTACCCCCCCCCCCCACCTCAGCCCTCTCTTCCCTGCTGGAGCTCATTAACACTTGAATGGGGGGCAGGGTGGCTGGGGCCTCCGAGGCTCTTCCCACCCCTCCCCCAATCTGGGCGAGGCTTTGTTTGTCGGAGTGGTCTGGGGTAAAGCTCCCATGCTAGAGAGAATGGGTGGGGGAACCCCTCTGTCTTGTCTCTGCCCAGTCCTGGCAGGCTCAGCCTCTAACCCACCACCATTCGAGGGCTGGCATAGCAGACATGAGAAGAGGTACCTTGGGTGAGGATGGGAGTGAGACTTGAGACTAGGTTTCTTCAAGGGATACTCCTGGCCTAGGGGAACACTCAGCTGGGAGTCCCTGGTGGGAGTGGGGAACTCCGGAAGGAGGGAATGAGCCGCTGCTAAGGGACTGGAGTTCGAAGTCAAGCCAGCTCAGGGGCACAGGCCCAGGGGGGCTGGACCCCATCAGGAACCCCTTTGGGCACGGTTGTGTTGGCAGTGGGCTGGCCCGAGTGGCAGGATGAACATTTATTGGCCCACTAAGTGTCAGGTTCCATCCTATCCCAGTGAAATCCTTAGCCATGGTGGCATTTGGCTGTCACTTGCCCTCCTTGATCTAATCTTAGACCCTGTGTGTGTGTGTGTGTGCGTGCGCGCGCGCGTGCCCGTGCCCCCAGGATTGGGGCTTGAACTCAGGGCCTAAGTGTACTGTCACTATATCATTGAGCCACACTTCCAAGCTTTACTTGGTGGTTAATTGGGAGAGCAGAGTCTCACGGACTTTTCTGCCTGGATTCAAACACTGATCTTCAGATCTCAGCTTCCTGAGTAACTAGGGTTATAGCCACCATACTTTGGGCCTGGGCGCTGTCCCTCAGCTCTTCAGCTCAAGGTGAGCGTTCTACCACTTGAGCCACAGCACCACTTCTGACTTTTTCTGCTTCTGTGGTGCTGAGGAATCGAACCCAGGGCCTCATGCATGCAAGGCAAGCACTCTGCCACTGAGCCCCTCTCAGACTTGTTTCCAAAAGAGCCAGTTCACCTATCTAGAAATGGATAGTGGAGGAATCTTTGTCTACCCAAGCTCTTAGCCCATGAGGGACTCTTCCTCCTAACTCCCAGCAGCCACCCTTCCAATAGAAGATAAGCCTCCCCTTGGTGCTAGAGGCTGGGGTGGTGGTCTGGTCAGGCCCAGTCCTGATAGTTTATTTCACCTTGTGCTGAACCTTCCTACCTAAGAGACACAAGTAGAGGGGGATTCTAGGGCCAGGCTACAGCAGATAGGCGCTGCCTAAGAATTCTGAATTCTGTGCCCTCGGGAAGGCAGTAGAGATTCGATCCTGCGTTGTTGGGTAGTTACCTGGTGTTGGCTGGCTGCAGCTGTCTCTGCTACAGGTGCAGGGCGGAGCCCGCCCTGCCCAGGCCCCACCCAGCCCCTCTAGCCTGGAGCTCTTGTTGTCACTAAACCTCAACCCCACCCTTAACCCTGCTGCTGTCACTTCTCGGTGGTGAGAGAGGAATGATCTTCCTGGAATAAGCCTATATTGCCAGGCTGGTAGCCTTCTAAGTTGGCTTCCAAGGGCAAGAAAGGAGGGCCAAGCTCGTTTGAGGAAAGGCCTTCAAGGTGGGATCTTAGGAGGCTGGTTGGAGAGAGGGGTGGCCTTGTGGCTTGGAGGGGACCCCAGGCCTGCTACCATCTCACAAGTGTGCAGAAAGGATGGTAGCAGCGCACCTACTATGTGCAGGCTGGGAGTGAAGGCCAGAAATCTGCAGAGCAGGGCCTCTCAGGGAAGTGGTGTCCACATCAGAGGAAAAGGAGGAAGCAGCTGGGGAGGAGGAGCCCAAAAGAGGAAGAGGCCAGAGGGCTGCTGCGTGTGTGTTCGTGTGGAGGTGTGAACCACCCTGCTCGCCCAGGACTTTGCCTACCAGGAGTCCGAGGAGGCCTATACCTACCTGCCCATGCTCCTCCCTGTGGACCACTCTACTGGCCATCACTGTTCTGGAGACAATCCAAAGGAACTCTGTCCTCTTGTCCCAGCAACTGCTGGGCCTGTGCGCCAGAGAAAGTGGCGCTTCTGAGGATTCCAGACCCCTCCTTTGGCCACAGGAAGTGGTGGCTGGGAGAGGGACGCCCGTGGGAGGGCTAGCAGGAAGGCAGAAGGCTGCTCTTAGATTCCCGAGCGGCCATTGCCCTCCGAAGCCGGAAGGCTAGCCACAGGCCGGGATGAATGCCTGGAAATGGAGCAGAAGCCTCAGGATTAGCTCACTCTGGGTTTCCCCTACTCTATAACCATCTTGGACCTGTGGTGCCTTCGCTGGGCCTCAGTTTCCCTTTGGGGGATAACAGCAGCTACTTCGGATTGAGCCTTGTCTGGGGCTCTTTTTATTCCTCTGTACTGAGGTGTGTACAGAGTCTGGAAGTGAGCCACACTTCCAAATCCCATAGTTTACCAATAAATGGAGATGGCTAGGACATAACTGGGTACCTGCTCCAACCACCATAACCCCTGGGGAACCTGTACCCAGTGCTCAGGGATTAGTCACTCAAGATGATGGGCAAATGGTATTGGCTGTGGCAAATGGGGTAGGTGCATATGTACTCTGTATGCTAGGATCCTTGAATCAGAGCAGTTGACTTAAACTCTTCTTGCTCTGTAGGGTGGCACCCGGACTGTGTGAAATTGTGTGTGTGTGTGCGTACGCACGTGCACCAGTCTTGGAGCATGAATTCAGGGCACCATCCTTGACCTTTTGTGCGCAAGGCTAGCGCAGTACTACTTGAGTCACAGCTCCACTTCTGGCTTTTTTTGGTGGGTAACTAAAGACTCTCATGCAACTTTCCTGCCTGGGCTGGCTTTGAACCATGGTCCTCAGAATCTCAGCCTGAGTAGCTAGGATCACAGGCATAACCACTGGCACCCGGCTTACATGAAATCTTGGTTGCTCAAAACCAGAAATCTGCCAGCTAGCTGTGACCTTATCTGCTTGGAGCTGCCCAGTTTTTACTTCCCTCCACCCAGCCCATACCCTTCTCAGTAATGCTCATCCATTTCAGTGTCATTCTCTTACTCCTACCACAACCTCACTCTCCTCAGACTGTGCCTTAAGACAGCTGAGAGGCAGCCCACTTGGTGGAGGCCCAGGACGGGGAGTTTGGCCAGGTGAGAGGAGGAGGAAGATGTTCCTGAAGGATTCTAGCCCTGGGCAATCGCTCAGTGGTGGCACCAATATGGTTCTGTGGTCATGGCGTGGGCTGGTGACAGCTTGATCTGGTTCCTCATTGTTCTCGGCTTCTAAATCTGAGTCTTATGACTGATAGGGGGTTTGCCCTCATCCTTGGAGGGTTCTAGAAGTTCTCTGTGTTCTCAGGCTGGACCCTCTGGAGGTAAGGTTCAGAAATGTCTTAAGTAGAAGCACCCAAGCCTCTGGGCCATGGGGCCAGACAGAAAACAGAGAGGGCAACTGTCTTTGCGGTCATCCCAGAAAGTCCAATCCCCCTCCTCCCTTCCCTCCCCTCCCCCTCACTGTATGACCTCGGGCTGTCCTCTTCCCTGTCTGTGCCTAGTGCTAGGACCTTTGATGTCATGGTTCTTAATCTTTATCTTGTGTCCTGTGGATGACATGTTTAGCTGCTGGCCTCTATTGGACCCCAAGGCACTTTGGGGTGAGTGTGAAAGAGCCGAGGAAAACTGCTGCTCAGGACAGTCCTGTGGGGTTGGCATTTCACAGGTGGGGATACTGAGGCCCAGGGTCCCCGCATCTCACCCCAGGTCCACTGAAATGAGTCAGAAGCAGCAGCCATTGAGATATCTTGAGAACAGCTCAAGGATTCCTTAAATGGAGATGTCTCTAGGGCTGGTGGCACATGCCTGTAATCCTAGCTACTCAGGAAGCTGAGCTCTGAGGATCACAGTTCAAAGCTTGCCAGGAAGGGTAGCCATTGAGGCTCGCATCTCCAGTTAATCACCAGGAAAGCCAAAAGTGGAGATGTAGCTAGCCTTGAGCAGAAAAGCCTAAGGGACAGCTCCTAGGCCCTGAGTTCAAGCCCCAGTCCCAGCGTGCGCATGCTCACACACACAATCTCTAGGAAGAGATGTGCCCAAAATGGCCTGGCTTCTTGAGTATGATCTGGGCTTTATCACATCTGGGTCCTACAGAGGGTAAAACTTGCTAGTCCAAGGGGCTAAGGATGAATGAGACTCTAGCCAGCCTTCCTTTCCCCTCTGTACAATGCGCAGGGCTTGTAGAAGGAGACTGCCTACCCCTGGCTAGCATCTGTGTGTCTGAACAGAGACAGGGTCTTGCTTTGCTTGTTGGTGCTTCCTTATAGACATGAGGAGCCCGGCAGCTGCCGGCAGAGGTAGCATCAGGAACCAAAAAGGGGGCACAGGTTTTGCTGGGACTTCTAATGAAAAGCCAGGCTATGGGCATGTGGGGGGAAATGTTGCAGGATCCAGCTGCCCGGAGCTGCAGACCCGTGGGGACCCCCCTTGGAGGGAGTGAAGGGGGGCCACAAAAGAACAGCACCTGGAGGAAGGAAGAAAGGCCAGGGGCGGGGCTTCGAGGGCCTTTGTCTAGCTGGGCCTCCCCCCCCCCACCTCCCTCCCATTCCCATTGTTCCTGTGTGTTGGGGGACTCTGCTGCTGCCTGTGGGGGCTTCCCTGGGAGGAGGTGGTGGGTGAGGGTCCAGGCACCTCCTCCAGCTACCCCCCACCCCAGCTGCTTTTCTCAAACAAACAAACAAACAAAACAACCCGCACACTCCCTAGCCCCCACCTTCCTCCTCTTGTGTCTGGCTGCGGAGCTCCCCCTAGCGGTGGTTGAGGCCTAGAACCCTGGGGCTTGGGGCAGGAACCCAGGGCTGGGCTGGAGATGTGGCATTTTCCTAGGGTGATAGTAAGAGGCTGGTGTCTAGGACCCACCCTCCTCTCTCCTCCCCCCCCCCCCCCCACAAGCCCCATTCTGCTTGCGGCAGTGCAGGCACGCCTGGTGTTGTGGATTGGAGCTGGGCTCCTGCCCAAGTCTACCCTGTGGTCCCAGCCACTGCTGCTTATGAAAAGCTCTGCCTTCAGGCTGCCACATCAGCTGGCGGCTCTCTCCTTAGCTCATGTGTTCTAAGGTAGCCCACCGACCAGGGAGCTGCCTCCCCGTCCAGGAAGGCCTCTCCTCAGCCTGCCTAGCTTTCTAATCAGACGGCTAGGGTAAGTGGTGAAGCATCTAGACAAAGACACCTCAGTGTGTCCAAGTGCCCAGTGCATCGAAGAGACAGGACACACTGAGAACACAAAGCCACCAAACACAGTGTGGGTTTGACTCTTGTCCCAGGTTATCCTAAGTCTCAGCGGGGACCGCCCCCCCCCCCCCACTTGCTCTGAACTAGCCTGTTTGCCAACTGTTAATTGGTCTTCGCTCTTCATCCAAAAGCTGCTCTCCTTCAAATGAGATGGTCTTTGTGGGGGCCTAAGAGATTTGGGGGGTAATCTGTATTCTTCCAAAGGGTACAGAAATGGGGCTAGCTTTTATCTGAACACTGTGTGTGTCAGGCACAGGGAGAAGAGCCTGCGAGAAAGACACAATGGGTTGTTTCATAGATGAGATCAGAGAAAGAGATCGCAGTTTAAAGACTGCTTGGCAGGAAAGTTTGTGCGACTCTAACCTCCAATTAACTACCAAAACAGTGCCCAGGCCCTGAGTTCAAGCCTCAGTACACACACACACACACACACGCACGCGTGCGCGCACATCTGTGACCTCGTCTGTAGTAAGTAAGGCCCTGCCGGCCTCGCCAGGCAGGTACTGCCGTACAATCTCCCTTTCCCAGTCCCTTTCCTCCTCTGTAGGGGCTTAGCACCCTGGAGTCCAAGCAGATGTTTTTACTTCAGGCAACCACTGTGATTACTGCTCACCTATTGTGGGCCCAGCAGCTGCCCCAACCAGGCAGAGGCTACAGAAATACCTTCCTTGTTGAGAAGAGCTGCGGCCCAGTGGGAAAGGCAAGGGACCCTAGAGAACTTCTGCAGGCCCTGTAATCTCACCCAGCTGGGGAATGGAGCCTCCATGGGCGGGCAGGGAGGGGCTGAGCGCCTTCGCTCAGAACCTCTGCGAGCAATCGGGAGTCATGTGGGGAAGCCCTTTCCTGGGCTGAGGGGACTGAGTGCCCGCAATCTCTAAGAGGGGGGGCACACTTGAGGTCAGATGCCCATTTATCTGATTAGAGGGGATACCTCATCTCCCACCTCGGAGCTCCCAGAGCACAGGGCCTGTGGGCAGCCTGAGCCAGGGTCTTGGCCTCACCCTTTCCAATTGGATGTCCTGTGGTGGCCCCACCCACTCACTGGCCCCACCCTTCTCTGACTGTGTCTCCAGGTCCCCCTGCTTCCTGCCTGTGGGCCAGCACCACGCCCTTGTCCCGCCTCTCACTACTTCCCTCTTGAGTCAGTGCTTCTAGAAGGACAAAGGGGACCACCCTGAATCCAGGGATTGAGGCTGTTTTGTCCACCTGCCCAAAGGCGTTCTGTTGACATTGACCCTGGTGGAAGGCTGTCCTTGGAGCTCAGAATTTTAGAGGCCTTTGGAAGGGAAACTGAGGCTTGAGACCCACACCGAAGTAGGCCCTGAGCTGGCTGAGGCAGGGAGCCTGTATTCTTTTTTGGTCAGTCGTGGGGCTTGAACTCTGGGCGCTGTCTCTGCACTCTTCAGCTCAAGGCTAGCATGCTAGCACTCTACCACTCAAGCCACAGCGCCACTTCCAGTTTTCTAGTTGTTTATTGGAGATAAGAGTCTCATGGACTTTTCCTGACTGGGCTGGCTTTGAACCATGATCCTCAGATCTCCGCCTCCTGATTAGCTAGGATGACAGGCGTGGGCCACTGGCGCCTGGCTAGGGAGCCTGTATTCTTGGTCCCAGTCCAGGTGCCGTACCTTCTTGCTGTCTGCCAACTCTAGGAAAAGCAGATGCAAGCTAGGAAAAGCAGATGCAAAGCAAGTTCGAATTGCATCCTGTCACGAGGCTGGGTTACAAGTGACCCACACCCATCCACTCGACCCACAGTGGCCAGGTGGAAAAACTGACACCTGGTTCTTCTTCTGCTCTACGAGCTGCATCTTTTCCTCCTGTTTTGTGAGAGCAAGTGGAAAGGTGAGCCAAGGGGCCACTGCAACAGTTTTGAGGCACGGAGGACATGGGCTTCTGTGGTTGGGCAGTACCTCTAGGCTTTCTAGGCCCTTACCAAATGTCAGGCTGTGGGGTGTGAGCAATTCTGGAGCCTCAGCCATCTTCAGCCCAGTAGTGGGAAGATATTACCATCTGAACACAACCGATGCTTAGGTGAGAATGCTAGGTCTGGTACCTCTAGAGCCCAAAGTTGAAGCCATGAGAATTGTTACCCCGCCGCCACTTCCCCAGGCTGCCCAAAGTCTTCATGTTTGCGCTATCTCTTACCCCTACTATCATTTTTTATTTTATTTTTTTATGGTTCTGGGGATTGAACTCGGGGCTATTTCTTTGGTCTTGAGATTGGGTCTCATACTAACTTTGCCTGGCTGGCCTCAAACTCTCAATCCTCCTCCTCCTGCCTCCTGAGTAGCTGGAATTTGTTATTTTAAACCCCAGCCAGGTGCCAGTGGCTCACACCTGTAATCCTGGCTACTCACGAGGCTGAGATCTGAGGATTGAAGTTCAAAGCCAGTCCAGGCAGGAAAGCTGGAATTAACCAGCAAAAAAGCTGGAAGTGGAGCTGTGGCTCAAGTGCTAGAGTGCCAGCCTTAACCAGAGAAGTTCAAGGACAGTACCCAGGCCCAGAGGTCTATCCCCGGGCCTGGCACCAAGAAAAAAAGTGTGGGTTAGTTGTGGTATGTTTCCTTGATCAGCGTGGCCCTGCTGACTATTTCTGGTAGCTCCACTGCACACACCAGCCCAGGGACACCACCATCTCGTAGTGCCCTGAGAGCTGGTAGCAGATCTCTTGAGATCTAGCACCTGAGCTACTGATGGCTTACCTATAGTACCTGCTGGGCCTATCCCTGACCCCTGTGCCCTTTCTTCCAGGTGCTGGGGAGTCTGGGAAGAGCACCATTGTCAAGCAGATGAAGTAAGTGCTGCACTTTGGCAACCCCAAACTTAAGATTCTGCACTTTTGATCTTCGGGCCGGTACTGCATTCCAGCAGAGGCCCAGCCTGGCTTCACCAGGCTTAGGCTTCCTCCTAGCCACTCATCTGGCCATAGGTCCCAGGGGGTTGGGGATGGGTATCTCCCTCTGAAGTAGGTCCCCCTGCAGCTCCAGGAAAGCTATGAGGGCTTCCTAGACACCCCCCCCCCCATTCCCCAACTCCTTTACCCCTGGTTGCCAGGATCATCCACGAGGATGGCTACTCAGAGGAGGAATGCCGTCAGTACCGGGCAGTTGTCTACAGCAACACCATCCAGTCCATCATGGCCATTGTCAAGGCCATGGGTAACCTGCAGATTGACTTTGCTGACCCCCACCGTGCGGTATGTGAACCACCCCCCACACCCCCTGCCCCCGTCCTATCTCCTAAAAGGGTACAGGGCAAATGTTCTGGGAAACTTGAGAATGCCCCAACCGGAGCCCCCCTACCCCAGAGGATCCCCTGAGTCTGTCGGGAGGGGTGGCAGTGCACAGCTTCAACTGATTCACCACCCCCCACCACTGCCCAGGATGATGCCAGGCAGCTGTTTGCGTTGTCTTGTGCTGCTGAAGAGCAGGGAATGCTTCCTGAGGATCTGTCTGGTGTCATCCGAAGGCTCTGGGCCGACCACGGTGTGCAGGCCTGCTTTGGCCGCTCTCGGGAGTACCAGCTCAATGACTCGGCCGCTTAGTGAGTACCCAGGGAAGTGGAGGCGCTGGGCAGGGGAACTGGGGTACTAAGGGCTTGAGTACCCCCAGTTGGATGAGTACCCACCGGGGCTTTGGTGGTTGGTGGAGAGGGGTAAGCTGGGTTGGCATGGTGCTAAAAAGCCAGGAGGAGCCCAGCGCTGGGGCTCAAGCTTGTAATGAATCCTAGCTACTCAGGAGGCTGAGATCTGAAGATTGCAGGTCAAAAGCCAGCCCGGGGATGGAAAGTTTGTCTGTGAAGCTCTTATCTATCTCCAATTAACCTACCAAAAAAGCCGGGCGCTGGTGGCTCACGCCTGTAATCCTAGCTACTCAGGAGGCTGAGATCTGAGGATCGCAGTTCAAAGCCAGCCCGGGCAGGAGAGACCGTGAGACTCCTATCTCCAATAAACCACCAGAAAACCAGAAGTGGCGCTGTAGCTCAAGTGGTAGAGCGCTCGCCTTGAGCTGAAGAGCTGAGGGACAGCGCCCAGGCCCAGAGTTCAAGTCCCACGACCGACAAAAAAAAATAAAAAATAAATAAAATAACCTACCAAAAAATCTAAAATGGAGCTGTGGCTGAAGTAGTAGAGCACTAACCTTGAGCACAAAAGCTCAGTGCCCCTGAGTTCAAGCCCCATGACTGGCAAGTTAAAAAGCCAGGAGGATGACAGTCATCCTGGCTTCTTCTAGGCTTTATCTGTCACTTTATCTGTTTTCACACAATGGTCCTTAAGAACGTTTGCTACCACTGTGTATCAGGCCCT
Source organism: Dipodomys spectabilis (assembly GCF_019054845.1). Lineage (NCBI taxonomy): Eukaryota > Metazoa > Chordata > Mammalia > Rodentia > Heteromyidae > Dipodomys > Dipodomys spectabilis. The sequence continues at coordinate 2,789,937 of NW_024871037.1, forward strand.
GTGCAAGGCTTCAAGGACAGACTGATAAATAGAACCGACAAGTCGCTGAGCAGGGACTGCAGGGGTTGGCGTATTCCTCCCTCTGGGGGAGGCCCAGAGGCTCTGAACGGGAGCTAGTCAGGGGAAGCCTGGGAAAGGAATGTAAGCAAGGACAGGGCAGGTACAAACCCTAGGGCTGTACTTGAGAGCACAGGGATTTAGGCTGGCTGCCAAGGGGCCTACGAAGGGGAAGAAGTTGTTGTGGAGATGGCAGATGTGTGTAGAGGCTGGAGCCTGGACCTCACCCTTTTTAGTCCCAGGTGGAGACTAGGAATCATGGCAAGGGATGGGAGATGGGGAAGGGGAAATCCCAGGAGTCCTAAATGTATTACAGCCCTGGACTCTTTGGGCCCAGTCCTTCGCTGCCATGTATCCATCCAGTGGGGACAGAATAGACAGGTCCTAGGAGACATTGTCGGTCATGGGGCCTGAACTCTGGGCCTGGGCGCTGTCCCTCAGCTCTTCAGCTCAAGGCTAGCACTCTACCACTTGAGCCACAGCACCACTTCCAGCTTTTTCTGCTTATGTGGTGCTGAGGAATGGAACCCAGGGCCTCATGCGTGCAAGGCAAGCTCTCTACCACTGAGCCACCTTCCCAGCCCCCAGTCCTGTTCTTTTAGATGGGTTTATGCCTTGGCAAAACCACCAGAGATGAGGTGTGAATTGGAGCCCCAGAAGGAATAGGGACACACTAACCCTCTTTCCAGGGGTTCTCCAAAGACTGCAGGAAGTCCCAAGGACAATATCATTACTCTTGATGGAGGGAAAGGTTGGCACAGAACCCACCATGAAGCCTCCAGGTTAGGGACTGCCGGTAGGGGGCAGGGCATAGCATGCAGGTCACAGGCAGTGCGTCATGGTCCCCCATGGCCCTTCCTGTTTTTCTGTTCTGTCCCTGTGTCTCTGAGATCATTTCCCCCTGGCCTGGATTAGTCTAGCCACGGGCCCTAGCAGCCCTGCTACAGGAGCAAGGCACCAGTAGAGGGTTTAGACTCAGTGCTGTAAGGATATCAAGGCAGGCAGCTAGCTGGGTTGGTCCCTGGGCCCTAGAGGGGTAGACTTCATACTAATTAAGGAAGCTGGTAATGAGGAGCCCCTGGGATCTCTACTGAATAGGTGCCCCCAAGGAACACAAATTTTATTGGGTGCTGGGCAGAAAGCCCACAGGCCTAGCAGGTTCCAACATGTCTAGCTCCCTGTTGAGGGCTGCTCTGTGGCAGGTACCATAATTGCCCTATTAGCATCCTTGAACCTCTCCCTGAAGGACTAATTTGCCCCCTCCCACTCCCTTCACCTGTAGCTCCAACACCCTGGATCCTGTCCCAAAGCAGGCCTAACTCAGACTCAGTACTGGGGCCCCAGGGCCACATTCAATTCCAGTCCCATCCCACTGTGGGAAACAGGGCTCTGAGCCCAGGTTTCATCAGCTCAGCAGTGAATGTGAAGTAGACAAGGATTAAAGAAGAGCAAGCTGGGGGCTGGGAAGGTGGCTCAGTGGTAGAGCGCTTGCCTTGCATGCATGAGGCCCTGGGTTCGATTCCTCAGCACCACATAAGCAGAAAAAGCTGGAAGTGGCGCTGTGGCTCAAGTGGCAGAGCACTAGCCTTGAGCTGAAGAGCTGAGGGACAGTGCTCAAGCCCAGAGTTCAGGCCCCATGAACGACAAAAAAAAAAAAAAAGTAGAAGAGCAAGCTGGGCATCAATGGCTCACACCTGTACTCCTAGCTGCTCAGGAAGCTGAGATCTGAGGATCACAGTTCAAAGCCAACCCAGGCAGGAATGTCCATGAGACACCCTTATCTCCAATTACCTACCAAAAAAGCCAGAAATGATGCTGTGGCTCAAAGTGGTAGAGCATTAGACTTGAGCACAGAAGCTCAGGGACAGCACCCAGGTCTTGAGTTCAAGCCCCAGGACGGGCGCAAGGAAAAATAAAGAAGGGAGAGTTTTGCCTGAGAAGTACAGGGGGTAGGGGGGGAGATACATCTTCCTGCTGGCCCAAGAAACAAGGAATAAGGTTCCTTGTATTCTCCCTAACCCTCCCTCCATTTCCTCCTCTCCCCTCCCCCAGCTACCTGAATGACCTGGAACGCATCGCACAGAGTGACTACATCCCCACACAACAGGATGTGCTGCGGACCCGCGTGAAGACCACAGGCATTGTGGAAACACATTTCACCTTCAAGGACCTCCACTTCAAGTGAGCAGGCCTGTAGTGCGGGCGGGGGCAAGCTTATCAGGGGACTAGTAGCAATCTCAGCCTCACTCTCAAGTTCTTCAAGGCTGTGTTTGGGGAAAATAGGTCCCTCACCATCCAGTATAATAGGGTCACCACCTGCCAGCTGTTCAGAGTGAGTGACTCCTACTGGTCAGTCATCTGTCTTCTTCCTGCCAGCCTGTGAAGCAGAGAGAGAAGTCTTCCCTAGAGCTCCCTTCCTTGGAGCTAAGGCGCCCGCCCCTGTGTCCACAGGATGTTTGATGTAGGTGGTCAGAGGTCTGAGCGGAAGAAGTGGATCCACTGCTTTGAAGGTGTCACAGCCATCATCTTCTGCGTAGCCTTGAGCGCCTATGACCTCGTGCTGGCCGAGGATGAGGAGATGGTGAGCAGCTGGGAAAACACTGGAGGTGGGGGCGAGGACGCCCACATGGTGGCCGTCACCGACCTCACTGTCCCGCTCCCAGAACCGCATGCATGAGAGCATGAAGCTGTTTGACAGCATCTGCAACAACAAGTGGTTCACGGACACGTCCATCATCCTGTTCCTCAATAAGAAGGATCTGTTTGAGGAGAAGATCACACACAGCCCGTTGACCATCTGCTTCCCGGAGTATACAGGTGAGAGAGCCTGTAGGGAACCACCTAGTAGAGACCAGGCGGTCCGTGGGCGCCCCCTCTGGACAAAAGGGAAACTACAGGGGTGGCTTAGTGATAAGAGTGCTTGCCTAGCATTCATGAAGCCCTGAGTTTGATTCTTCAGTACCACATAAATAGAAAAAACCGAAGTGCTGTGGCTCAAGTAGTAGAGTGCTATCCTTGAGCCAAAACAGCTCAGGGACAGTGCCCAGGCCCTGAGTTCAAGCCCCAGGACTGGCAAAAAAAAAAAGGTCTCATATTTTCCTGCCTGGGCTGACAGCTTCAAACCATGATCCTCAGATCTCAGCCTGAGTAGCTAGGAATTACAGGTGTGAGCCACCGACACCTGGCTCCTGTTTTTTTCTTTTTTGTCCCATTTGTGGACATTGAACTCAGGGCCTGGGCACTGTCCCTGAGCTCTTTTCTCAGGCCTAGCACTCTACTACTTTAAACTACAGCGCTTCTGGTTTTCTGGTTAATTGGAGATGAGTCTCATGGACTTCCCTGCCTGGGTTGGCTTCGAACTATGATCCTCAGATCTCAGCCTCTTGAGTAGCTAAGATTACAGGTGTGAGCCATTGGTGCCCGGCCATACTATGTTCTTACTCAAAATAGTACCTTGGATGTCATTCTTCACACGCTCAGGCATGCACATGCACTTACATGATGATGCTGTACATTGAGGGAAGGGCTTCCTGCCACACACACTCAGGACCTGTGCTCACCAGTGTGTCTCTCTCAGGGGCCAACAAATACGACGAGGCAGCCAGCTACATCCAGAGCAAGTTTGAGGACCTGAATAAGCGCAAAGATACCAAGGAAATCTACACGCACTTCACGTGCGCCACCGACACCAAGAACGTGCAGTTTGTGTTTGATGCTGTCACTGATGTCATCATCAAGAACAACCTGAAGGACTGCGGCCTCTTCTGAGGGGTAGCAGGCCTGGCAGGATGGTAAGCCCGGGGTTGGCAGGGGGGGGGGGGGAATGGGTAAGGCAAGGAACTGGGCAGAACAAAAATGGAGCCCTTGAGCCCAGAGAGGGGATGGGAGGTGGAAGTCTGGGGGTGGGAGGATGGGTACTCAGAGACCAGAGGACAAGGGAGGGAGCAAAGTGTTGATTCAGGTCAGCTGATTGGGGTAGAGGGCACTGAGGAGATGGCACAGGGTGGCCTGGCCCAGTGATCCAGACAGAAGAGTCTGGCTTTCTCCTACACAGATCTAGAAAATTCCTTCCTTCCTACCATGTTATTGACCTAGCTTAACAAAGCTGTGCGATAGGACCCCAGTTAACTGCTGGGCACTGTGACTAGTCTGCAATGGCCCTCTGTCCCTCAGACCCATCAAGAGGGTCCCCAGCCCAGGCTGTGGCCCTGGTGAAGTAGAATGACTCTGCCATTGTCACCAATCACACACACACACACACACACACTAACCCAGCAAACCAGCTTCTGTGTGCCTGATAATGAGCAAGTAAGAGAAATGACTTGGTCCAGGCAGATGCTAGGAATAGCCCTACACTAGATGCCTCCTGACCCATGCCATAATTGTCACCCCACCTCCAGGGCCACCGCTGACTCTGCTCCCCCTGTCCCCCTGAGGAAGATGGGGGCAAGAAGATCACATTCCCCTGCCTGTGCCCTGGCCGCTTCTTCCCCTCTTTCCTCTCTCTCTGTTCTCAGCTCCTTTGTCCCCCCTCCCTTAGCTTCAGACGTGAGGGAGGGGCTGCCATAGGCCTCCCTGTTTGAAGCCCATTCTTATCTGTGGTGTTGGGGAGTGGCCATGGTACCCCTTTTTCCTGGGCATCTGTTCTGGTTTTCTGACCATTGTTTTTATTCGGTGGGGGTGGGGGTGGGGGAGCACATGCAGAGTCTCCCAAGGCCCATATCTGGAGGGACACCCACTTCTCCAGCCTGGACCCCTGGCTTTGCCCAACACCAGCCCTGACTCAGCCCAAGTCCAAATGTTTACAGGGAGCCTCCTGCCCGTCCCATCCCCTACCGCTCGGAGGCCCCAAAGGAAAACAAAGCACAAGAAGCGTAAGACACCACCGTTCCTGGAGACCACACAGTCCACTTGCTCATTCATTCTCGTAGCTTTTTAAAAAAAAAAAAAAAAAACACAAAAACAAAATGGAAAAAAAAAAGAAAAAAGAAAAAAAAAAGAAAGTAAAAGAGGGGAAAAAAAAAGCAAACTGCAAACCTAGAAAACTTTTTAGAGAAAAACCTATTTAAAACTATCAGATCCTTACCAGCACCCACCCCAAAGCCCCTTCCAGTGATTCCGTGCCTTGAGTGTGTCTGCGTGTTTACACCCATCCTTCCGCTGGCCGTCCCTCCTACGCGGGTGGCCCCCTGCCCTGCCCTCCACGGATTTGGGTTCCAAGGGCTGTTCCAGACAACTGCCAATGTCACTGAGGCCCCTGCCCTGTGGCCCTGGGCCCAGGCTCCATTAACCTAAATGTAGCTCCTTAGCGCTAACCTAGGAACCACCGCTGCCTGCAGAGGGGCTAGGCCCCTCAAGCCCTCGTCCCAGGCCCGGGTCCTTCAGCATTGAACACTTCCTTGCTTTTTTTCACGTTTTATGGAATTGTTCACATGGTTTGAAATAATAAAATGTAGAAAGAAAAAAAGAAACTGTTGGGTATTCAATCCCAAGGGCCAGTACTAAAGCTGAGTTCTACAGAGTGGTAGTAGTAGGCTAGACTTCAGCCCCCTACCTTCTTTTCGCTGTTTAATTGGAGATTAGCCACAGACTTCTTGCCTGGGCTGGATTGGAACCAAAAGTCTCAGATCACAGCATCTTCTGAGTAATAGGATTACAGACATTTGCTACCAGTCCTTTTTTTTTTTTTGTCAGTTGTGGGCCTGGGCACTGTCCCTGAGCTCTTGAGCTCAAGGCGAGTGCTCTACCACTTGAGTACCAAGTGGTACTGGTTTTCTGGTGGTTTATTGGAGATAAAGAGTCTCACAGACTTTCCTGCCCTGGCTGGCTTTGAACCGTGATCCTCAGATCTCAGCCTCCTGAGGAGCTAGGATGACAGGTGTGAGCCACTGGCACCAGGCTCCTGGGCTGACTCTTAATGAGCTCTTCTCTGCATGCTGGGAATAAGGGGTGTCCAATCAGCCTCCAGTTGCCTAGATATGAAAGTCCAGACGTAGTGTGAGGTGCATCAGGCCCTGCCATCTTTTTTTTTTTGTCCTGGGGCCTGAACTAGACCTGGGCGCTGTCCCTCAGCTCTTCAGCTCAAGGCTAGCGCTCTACCATTTGAGCCACAGCGCCCCTTCTCTGGCTTTTTCTGCTTATGTGGTGCTGAGGAATCGAACCCAGGGCCTCAGGCATGCAAGGCAAGCGCTCTACCCCTGAGCCACCTTCCCAGCCCCTGCCAGCCTCGGAACCTGAGGGGTAGGGACAGGCAAGTACTGGGCTCATCCCAATGAGGGTGGATTGCTCTGAAAGCCCCTCAGATGCCTGAGCGCCGAGCGCCACGCTTGCACGAACGCCAGGGGGCGGCCGCAGACCGAGCCTTGGGGAGAACGCGCTGAGAAGCGGCCTCGGCCCCCGGCCCGCGCGGGGCCCCGACGCCTGCGCCGCCGGTCTCCGGCCGCCAGGGGGCGCGGCGGCGGCGCGCGCCCGGCCCCGCCCCCGCCGGGCACGGAGGCTGACGTCACCGCGCCCCGCCGAGGCCGCGGGGCACAAAGGCCGCTTTGTGAGGCCGGCGACACCTCCGCGCCCGCGGCCGGGACAAAGCGGCCGGGGCCGAGGGCGGCTCGGGGTCGGCGCCGCGCTGGCGAGGCGGGAGCCGGGCGGGCGGGGGGGGGGCACCCGGGGGCCTGGGCTCCGCCTCCACACACCTGTCGGGGCCGCGGGGGCCGCGTGCTGGCGGGAGATGAGAAGAGGCGGCCGCCGCGCGGGGCGCCCCGGCCCGCGCCCGCCCCGGACCCCCCCCCCGACCCCGGGCCTGCACCCCGCCCCGGACCCGAGCCCGCACCCGCCCCGGGCCCCCCCCCCCCCCGGCCCTGGGCTCGCACCCCGCCCCGGGCCCACCCCCCGGACCCCGGGCCCGCACCCTGCCCCGGACCCGGGCCCGCACCCCGCCCCGGGCCCCCCTCGGGCCCCCCCCCCGGCCCCGGGCTCGCACCCCGCCCCGGGCCCCCCCCCCCCCGGACCCCGGGCCCGCACCCCGCCCCGGGCCCCCCCCCCCCGGCCCTGGGCTTCCACCCCGCCCCGGGCCCCCCCCCCCGGCCCTGGGCCCTCACCCCGCCCCGGGCCCCCCCCCCCGGCCCTGGGCTCGCACCCCGCCCCGGGCCCCCCCCCCCGGCCCTGGGCCCGCACCCCGCCCCGGGCCCCCCCCCCCGGCCCTGGGCCCTCACCCCGCCCCCCGGTACCCCCTCCCGGGCCCCGGGCAGCCCCCCCCCCCCGCCCTGCACTCGCACCCCGCCCCGGGCATCCCATCCCCGGGCCCGGGGCTCGCACTCCCCTGGCCCCTCGGGCCCCCCGCCGGGCCCGGCACCCGGGCCATTCCCGCTCCCTTCGCCTCCCCTCCTCCAAGCGCCGGGCCTGGATCCCTGTCCTCTTCCTTCCTAGGCTTAGGCCTACACACACACGCACACACACCCCGAATCCTTGGCTGCACGATCAGGGTTGGAGCGGCTCCAGGACCGCCATGCCCGCCCGTCAGGAAGCAGCCACCGGAGATGGCTCCTTCTATCCCGAGGGGAGCCTTACACACAGAGAGGGCCATTGAGTGGCTGGGTATTGTCCGCCTGATCTCACACACACACCCCTGCCGCCTCCCTCCCTGGGTGGCATCCCCCCCCCTTCCTTGAACCCGGCTCCGGTGGGGTCTTGGCAATCAAGGGCTTCCCTGGGTGCACACAGAGCCGGGCCCCCCACCTGCCCTCGGCCCTCTCACCCCAGTTCTGACTTCAAGGGCATAAGGCACCATTGTCCCAGCATTGGCGGAGGCGGCTTCTCTCAATCTGCCTTGTCTTTTTGACTGTTGGGAAATTCCCAGCCATTCAGGGAGGAGGGGGCCACAGGCAAGACAGACCTTCCCAGGTGTCCTGAACCCTAACTGCAGGGACTCCATGAAATGGACACACACACAGCCTGGAGCTGTTCCTGACGGGAAATTCCCCTGTTCCCTGATCCCTGTGTGTCCCTTCCCCCAGCTCTCCCAGTATAAGGAAGGCCATCGGACAGCTGCAGCTCTGAGGCCCAGGACCCTTAACAGAATATGCAAAACCAACTACAGCACCGAGGCTCCCAGTGGTTCCAATGTGAGGAGGATTTGTCCCCCAGCTTTGCCACGAGGCTGATCCAACTCCAAGAGGGCCTGGCCCACTTGAAATAGTTGCTCTGGTGACTGATGTGGTGGCAGCCTTGGTATTTTTAACCTATCTGTGGGCCAGGGGAACAGCTGGGAAGAGAAAGAGAAATTCTAAGTGAGGCCTAAAGAGGAGAGAGCATTCAAAGACCCTGTGGGAAGCCAGGCACTGGTGGCTCATGCCTGTAATCCTTGGTTACTCGGGTGGCTGAGGTTGCAGTTTGAAGCCAGCCCAGGCAGGAAAGTCCATGAGACACTATCTCCAATCAATTACCAAAGAGCTGGAAATGGAGCTGTGGCTCAAGTGGTAGACAACTAGCCTTGAGAGAGAAAAAAAGAAAAAGCTCAGGAACAACTCTCAGGCCCTGAGTTCAAGCCCTAGTCCTCCACAAAAAAGAAAGAGACCCTGTGGGAAGGAGGCAGGCAGGAAGGCTCTCTTCTCTGCCCAGGCCAGCAGGTGGGCAGAGGACTAGATGCCAGGGACAAAATGGGGAATGGGTCTCCCAAGGCCAGAGCTGCAGGGACTGTCAAGTTTGGGAGTAACTTCTCAGTATGTTCCAAGGAAGCCTCATAGCTTCTGATGTCCAAAAACCCTCTCTCTCCCTCTTCCCCAGAGTTCCACAGAATCATTCCACACACACCCTCAGACAAAGAGAGCCAAGTTAGTGATAGGCTGAAGTATACCAGCTCTGACACCAGCAGCCTGCCCAGCCGGGTTTGCATGTCTCTGGAAGCTAAGGACTGCAGTGTGTTTTGGCTGAGTCTATCCTTGAACACTGACCCCAAAATATATGTCTACTGCCTAAAGGAAACCTTGGGCCCTCATCCCTATCCCTGCTGTGGGGATTTATATGCTCCCAAGCTGCTTTTTGGACTCTGAAAGAACCCAAAAAATGCAGTCCAGGTGTATGACGGCCCCTGCCACACTCTCAGGGTGATGGCTTCTAGCCAGCTAGAGCATGTGTGCAATCGCGTGACAACAAGCAGATACAAGCCTGCCAGCTGTGGTGATGCGCACAGGGCTCAATGGGGCAGGGGTCAAGGCCATAGGTCCCTTTCTTCTCCCTGCCTTGGTTTCTCCTCTTGGAGCCACAGCCCCTTAGGTGATCTTGGGAGAAAAATTATAATTTACCATTCCCTCCCATCAACTCAGTGTGTGTGTGTGTGTGTGTGTGTGTGTGTGTGTGTGTTTGCGCACATGCGTGCATGTGCACGCATGCGTGTGCATACACCAGTCCTGAGGCTTGAATTCAGGGTCTAGGCACTGTCCCTGAGCTTCTTTTGGTCAAGGCTAGCACTACTACTTGAGCCACAGCTCCACTTCCAGCTTTTTCTGTTTATGTAGTCTGAAGGCATCGAACCCAGGGCTTCATGCATGCTTGCTGAGCAAGCACTCTACCACTAAGCCACATTCCCAGCACCCCCCCCCCCCCATGTAGTTTACTGGAGTAATTTACTGAGTTACTTTCTGCAGCTGGCTTAAATCATAATCCTCAAGTCCCAGCCTCCTACATAGCTAGGATTACAGGTATGAGCTGCCAGCCCCTGACTATCAACGTTGCTTTCTGATCATACTGGGGATGGGAGGATTCAGTTCTGGGGATTCAAACAAGATGAAGGAGTCTTCAAGCCTCATTCTAAGGATCCTGATTAGAAGCCAGCCCAGGCAGGAAAAGTCCAGGAGAAATTAATCTTCAATGAATCACCAAAAAAAGCCAAAAGTGGAGCTGTGGCTCAAGTAGTAGAACATTATGGTCTTGAGCTAAAAAACTACAAGCAGCTCAGGCCCAGGCCCTGAGCTCAGGCCCCTGTACCAACAAACAAAAACAAAACAAAAAGGAAGAGGTGCGGGAAGGAGGAAAGGAAGAAGAGGAGGAAGAGGAAGAAGAAAAGTAGAAGAAGGAAGAGGAGGAGGAAGAGAAGGAAGTAGTTGTGTTGGGGATTGAGGGGAAATAAGAGGGTCTGGGCAGAAAGGTTTCCTTTGGGGCCTTACCCCTCCATCTGGTCCTGGATGCCCAGTGCTGCCAGGGTAACAGAGTGCACACTTTTTGGGCCTCTACTATGTATCAGACCCGTCTAGCCCGGTGACTGTAACTGCCTGAGAGGTTATCTCCAACTAGGGACACACATCTGGCAAGCAGCAGTGTCCACACTCAATTCTGTCTCTCCCTGTATTACCCTGGGGGGGGGTGTCTCTCCCAGCCCCTCCCATGCTCACCCATATTCCACCCAATCATCCCGAGACTCCCCTTGATCAGCACCCCAGGAAGGCTATTTTTAGGGGACCTAGGGAATGATGTAGTGTTTGTGTTCATGTTTGTAAATGTGTACGGAAGTCCACTTGGGCAGCTTTTCAGGCGTAGCCCCTCCTCCCGCCCCCCCAAGGGCTCTGGAGAAGGCCCCACCCCACCCTACTGGGCAATGAAGAAAACAGGAGGGAGAGAAGAGCTATGATGTGGCTGGGGGGGGGGGCTCGCCATCCCAGAGGAGCTGACCTCAGCACCGGAGGAATGTGCAGGAGGAGGAGGGGAGGGCGGGGAGGGCAGGGGCGGAGTTCAAGCGGTGGAGGGGGTAGGGCCTTAGCCCAAGGCTGGGGTTCGCCGTGGCCCCTCCTTCAGCCCCTCCACCTCAGCCCTGCCATGGCCCTTAGAAGAAGGGAAAGGAAACAGCCAGGAGGGGGGAGCTGATCATTCCAAAAAGGTGGGCCAGGGGTGGGGTGGGGTGGGGGGGTCCTCTGAGAAGGTGGAGCCGGAACTGTGGGGTTCATGCGTGGGTGGGTGGGTGGAAGGCCCCCCCTCCTCCCCCAGATCTGCCGTGACAGGTATTAAAATACCAGAGAAGTGGCTAGGTTTCAAGTGTCTGCTCATGGCTCTGCCCTACCCCCCCCCACCTTGCCCCCCCCCATCCTCCTCCTCCCACCTCCCTTCCTAAGGACAGCGGGACCTGGCGCCCACGTGGCTCTCCGGAAAAGCTGGTGATGTGGAACTGCCTCCAGCCTTGATGGCGAAAGCAGGTGTGAGCCGACAGCCCAGGCTGGGCCCGGACGGGATTGGCATAACCTTCCTCACATGGGTATCCTACCCCAGCCACCCCACTCCGAGTCTAGGCAGGGCTGCAGAAAGGGGGGGGCCCAGCCAGTGGGTGAGGAGGGGTGAGGAGACAGGTTCTGGGGCTGGGCAGACAGTGCCATCAGTGGACAGCCCCAGAACAAGAACCCAGACAGGCCTGTCTCCACAGGTATGCCAGCCAAAGGTAGGGTCCGAGGAGCTGGGCCAGCAGAGGGGTGGGAATGGGGGTCCCAGGCAGTGGGAGAGATCCCAGCCACCTCTTCTCATTGGCTTGCCAATTCGGTTGAGACCCAGGTTCAAGCTGTCTCTTATTCCAGTATTTGGGGAGATTCAGGAGCCCCATCATAACCCCACGGGCATAGATCCTCTTGGAGTGCAGCCTCTCTGGGGACCCCCCCCCCGACTCCCCAGGACACTGACCTACTGGGACCTGGGGCTGAGGAGCAGAAAGGAGACCTGTAGGGACACTGACTACTTGAATAATCCACCTACCTTCCTTCTGAAGGAGGAAGGGCAAATTGTAGGGCTCAGGTGATTGGCCCATTTGTGAGTGTGTGTGTGTGTGTGTGTGTTTGTGCGTGCATGCAAGTGTGTGTAAATGTGTGTGCATGTATGCACTGGGACTTGAACTCAGAGCTTGAGTGTTGCTCCTTAGCTCTTTTTGCTCAGCTCTGGTGCTCTACCACTTGAGCCACAGCTCCACTTCTGGCTTTTTGATAGTTAATTGGATAAGAGTCTCATAGACTGCTGCCCAGCCTATCTTTTATTTATTTATGTTGTCAGTAGTGGGGTTTGAACTCTGGGCCTGGGTGCTGTCCCTTAGCTCTTCCCCTCAAGGTGAGTGCTCTACCACTTGATTCACAGCACCACTTCTGATTTTCTTGGTGGTTCATTGGAGATAAGAGTCTCAGGGACTTTTCTGCCTGGGCTGGCTTTGAACTGTGATCCTCAGATCTCAGTCTCCTGAGATTACAGTCTCCTAGGATTACAGGTGTGAGCCACCAGTGCCTGGCTATTTTCTAATATTATTTGTTGGTATTTATTTTTGGCAGCCCATTTTCTTTGACTAGGAGTTGAGTCTCAGGTTGTTGGAAAGATAATTGGGTATGTGTGGGGGTGTAGTATCCTGGAATATGGGTAGTGGGGGGGGGGGGGTCCTGGTCCAGTTTCCCAATGTGAATGCAGAATGTGCAGAATATTGGAATTGATTTTTTTTTTTTTTTTTGCCAGTCGTGGGGCCTGAACTCTGGGCCTGGGCACTGTCCCTCAGCTCTTTGGCTCAAGGCTAGTGCTCTACCACTTGAGCCACAGCGCCACTTCCAGCTTTTTCTGTGTATGTGGTGCTGAGGAATCGAACCCGGGGCCTCATGCATGCAAGGCAAGCGCTCTACCACTGAGCCACCTTCCCAGCCCATGAGCAGAGTATTGGAGTGGGATTAAACAGACTGGTGACCTTGGGTCTGGGGAATTGAAGGCAATGGGGGCACCTAGGGGACACGGGAGGGGTGGACGGGGGCCTCAACGCCACTTGCTGCTCTTGGCTGCTGAAGTGGAAAATTGTAAACAGCCAAAAGAATTTTGTTTGCCTGAGAGGGGAGATGAAACTAGCCCAGGAGTTGGGCAAGATCTCATCCTGGAAACCCAATGCTCAGGCAGGGCTGCATCCCTCCGGTGCTTCCACTGGCCCCCCCACTCCCCCCTGGCCATTATTTGCCTGCTTTCTGGCCAGGTCAGTCCACTAGGGAGCTACAGCATGGCCCTACGGTCCCCCTTCCCCAGGACCTTGAGATGAGTCTCCCTCTACTGCGGTTCCTGCCTGACCGGAAGGCACCCAGGCCGTATTCCTTTGCAGTGCAGCTTCAAGTCAAGCCCTGCCCAGTGGAGGCCCCAAGGTGTAGGAGACCCGTTCACCAGTACTTGGTGTTGCTTGGATGGACACAGTTCTGCCAGCTTGGGAAAGGCTGGAGACAGGGAGGTCTACACACACACACACACACACACACACCACACACACACACCTCCCTTGAGATTTGCTGAACCTCCTCTCTCCTCTCCCCCCCTCCACTGTCTTTTTCCCCATCCTGATCCTCATAATTGTCACCTGGCTGTCATTGTAGCCATTGTATGCCAGGGAGCTGAAGTACTAAGTTGGGTACCCCTCCCCTGACCGCCACTCTTGTGTGTGTGTGTGTGTGTGTGTGTGTGTGTGTGTGTGTGTGCCAGTCCTAGGTTTTGAACTCAGGGCCTGGGCACTATCCCTGAACTTCTTTTGCTCAAGGCTAGTGCTCTTGAGCCACAGCGCCACTTCTGGCTTTTTCTGTATATGTGGTACTGGGGAATCGAACCCAGGGCTTCATGCATGCTAGGCGAGCACTCTACCACTAAGCCACCTTCCCAGCCCCTGTCCCTCCACTCTAGCATCATCCCAGAATAGGAGTAGAGGTGACATCTGAGCAGCACATTGTCCCTCTTCCTGGGATCTAAGTTATGGAGGCACTGGTGAGGGATCTGGAGTCAACTGGAGAAGCTTGCCACCATGCTGTTCCCCTGTCTTCTTTGCCTGGCCTGGCCATTGGACTTCCTGGACCCATGGCTTGAGGCTCAACAGGGAAATGGTTATTCCTTACCTTTCTTACCCTTGTGTCCATTCCACTCTGGCTCGTCACCATCCCCAGCCGGTCCAGGCTGCCTTCCTTCCCAGTCACCAGATCCACCCTGCAGCTCTTGCAAACTTTATGGCCGTGTAGGGGCGGTGGCTGGCTTGGGGGAGCTAGAGGTTACAGCCTGAGTGCTAGCCCTTAGTTTTCTTTTTTCACTCAAGACTTAGGGCACAACCAACCACTTGAGCCACAACTCCATCCTGGCTTTTTGGTGGTTCATTGGAGAGATGAGTCTCCTAGAGAACTTTCCTGGTCCCAGCTGGCTTTAGATCATAATCCTCAGCCTCCTGAGTAGCTTGGATTACAGGCGTGTGAGCCACCAGTGTCCGGCTCTCTCAGAACTCTTGGTACAGCCAGGTACTCATGTTGGCTTTAGACCCCTAGATCCACCGGAGGGTCAGGGAATCTGACCAGTCGGAATCTGGGGTGGGGGGATAGTGAGCTACAGCCCTCCCTCCCCTTGCCCCCCGCTGCCTAGTTTCTGTTGGGTCTAATGTCTGACTTCACAGAATCTCTCTACAATCTCTCTCCTTCCTGCCCTCTGCGGGGAGCCAGGCATAAAGTTCAGGGGCTGCTAGATCTGGCATGGGAGCTGAGCAGTGCCCTGCTGGAAGCCCTGGGTCTCCTGGGCAGCCTTTCTCTCTCTCTAAAGAATGGTTTTCACCACTGTCTTGGTGCCAAAGGAAGTGATTGATGCCATGCTTGTGTGTGTGTGTGTGTGTGTGTGTGTGTGTGTGTGTGTGTGTGTACTAGTCGGCCTGGGTGCTATTTTTCACTCAAAGCTTGTGCTCTACCACTTAAGCCACAACTTCACTTCCTGGCTTTTTGCTGATTAATTGGAGATAAAAAGTCTCACAGATTTTCCTGCCCTGATTGGCTTTGAATCTCAGTCCTCAGATCTCAGCCTCCTGAGTAGCTAGGATGACAGGTGTGAGCCACTGGTGGCCAGCTGATATTATTATATTTTTTTTCCCCCCTGGTCCTGGGGCTTGAACTCAGGGCCTAGGCACTGTCCCTGAGCCTCTCTGTGCTCAAGACTAGTGCTCTGTCACTTGAGCCACAGCCCCACTTCCAGCCTTTTCTGGGTAGTTTATTGGAAATAAGAGTCTCATGGACTTTCTTGCTCAGGCTGGCTTCAAACCGTGGCCCTTAGATCTCAGCCTCCTGAGTAGCTAGGATTAAACAGGTGTGAGCCACCAGTGCCCAGCTGCTACTATATTTCTATTTGTTTGCTTGCCTGCCTAATGAGACTCATACAACTGTGCGTGCGCGCGTGCACACACACACACACACGTACATGCACAAATGTGTGGCACATGTGTACCAGACACGCACATGCCACATGGGCATACTGCATGGACGTGCACAATACCACGTGTGCATGCGAAGTACAACACGTCGTGTTTGCTCTCAGATTCACACATGTGTGCTCATCCATGTACATGCACACTAAACATATGTGACCCTCAGAACACCATCACCGGCACCCACCCTCTTGGATCCAGCCTGTGTTTCTTGTTAGGGCTCAGTCCCCAACCTACTCCCAGTCTTACCCTCCCGTCCCCCCCCTCCCCCCCCCTCTCGTGACAGGCTGGCAGAAAGTGTGTGTGTGTGTGTGCGCGCGTGTGCGCGCGCGCGCGCGTGTGTGTGCAGGAGGGGAGGGTACTTGGCAGGGTGACGTGATGGGGCGGGCGCCTGCCAGTGTTGGGTGACCCTGAGGGTGTGCCCCTTGTGGGTGTGTCTGCGATTGTGGCCAGGCCGGGGCACCTCGGAAGGGAGGGCGCAGGAGGCTCAGGAAGTGCAATGCGACCCCCCCCCCCAGCCTCTTTCCCTAGAGGCTGAAATCTGATCTCTGGGGACTCCCCCCCCCCCAGCCTCCCTCCCTCCCCTGGCCCTTGCTGCCTACTCGCTTCTCCCTTCCAGATCTCGGGGCAGAGTCCAGGGCAGCTCCAGGCTCCTCAGCACACGCCTGCTGAACCCTGAGTCCCCTGAGCCGTCGGCATGGGGCGGGCCGCAGCCATGATCCGGGGCCTGGCCCTGCTCTGGGCAGTGGGGCTGGGGAGTGCCGTCCCCAGCCCCCCAAGACTTCGGCTCTCCTTTCAAGGTAGGTGCACCTGGCAGGCTGGAGGGGCCTAGCTTGGGGTGAGCAGGAGAGGGGCACCCCCGCTTCCCTGTATAAATAAGGTCGCACTGCCTGTCACCGGAGCCCTTATTGAGTTGATTGGCGTCTCCAGCCCATCTCCAGTTAACTCTTTCCTGGCTGTCACCCCCTCATTTCTGGGCCCACAGGCTCTGTATGCATTTCCCAAGAAGATCCCCCCCACCCTCCCGTCTCCATAGCAACGGGCTCCTGTCGCATCCCCTAGCCCAGGAGTCCCAACTCCCTCAGTTGGAGCCACAAGGAAGTCAGAATTAGGGGACCCATCGGAGACACCCCCCCCCCCCCCCCGGTTCCCACTCCCTTTGGACAGGACGGTGGTTCTTAAGGCAGTGGGATGAGCCCTGGCTAGGCAATTCCGATTGCACACCGGATGACCCAGGGAGGAAACCTCAGCCTGACTTTTGCAGAGTTGGGGTTCTTGTTGTTTCTCCAGGCCTGATCTCTTGGCATCCATAAGCCTAGCCTCCCAGGGAGCTAGCCTAGAGACGCCGCTTGTCTGAACATGCTTTCCTCCACTTGCTTTCCTCTTCCTGGGGGGAGACGGGGGGGGGGGGGGGGGGGGGGAGGGGGAGAGGGGGCTGTATCACCCACCCTGCGAAGCGCCTGTGTGCAGGCCCGGCCCCTGGTAATGACTTTGCTCCCCAGAGACCTCACCAGCCTGGTGGTGCCCCCCCTCCCCCCCGCCCCGTCTCCCTGTCCCCTGCAGAGCTCCAGACCTGGCATGGTCTCCGGACCTTTCGGCTGGAGCGGACCTGCTGTTACGATGCTTTGCTGGTGGATGAAGAACGCGGACGTCTATTCGTGGGGGCCGAGAACCACGTGGCCTCCCTGAGCCTGGACAACATCAGCAAGCGGGCCAAGAAGGTGCATGGGACCCCCGAATCTCAGCCATAGGGGGCAACCCCAGGCTGCCCAGACAGACCCAAAGGGCTGGGTTCCAGGAATGGGGAGGGGGAACCCCAGGATCCAGACTGTGAGGTCACTAACCTGCATCTGCCCCTACCCCGTTGTCCCCTCCAGCTGGCCTGGCCCGCCCCTGTGGAGTGGAGAGAAGAGTGCAATTGGGCTGGAAAGGACATTAGCGTGAGTGCTGGGGGGGGGAGGGGTGCGAGGAGGAGGAGGAGGAGGAGGAGGAAGAGGGTCAGCCCCTCACCCCAGACACAGAGCAGAGCGGAGACAGAGGCTTGCCTGTTCTGGCTGGGGGTAAGGGCAGGGAGGTCGAGGTTGCTGAGATCTGGAGGTGGTGAGTCAGGGTGGAGGCCCATGTGATCCTTCTTGGGTGCTTCTGAGTCATGGGGGGGACAGGGGAGGGGGAGATTGTGCAGCATACCCCTCCCAGGTTTGCCCTATGAGGGCTCGGCTGGTCACACAAGGCCTTCAGGCCCCTGGCACACATATTAGTATTTGCCTGAGCTGATGAAGCCAGGCACCAGTGGCTCCCGCCTGTCATCCCAGCTACTCAGGAGGCTGAGATCTGAGGATCACAATTTGAAGCCAGCCCCGGCAGGAAAGTCTGTGAGACTCTTATCTCCAATGAACCACTCAAAAAGCCAGACGTGGAGCTGTGGCTCAAGTGGTGGAGCATCTGTCTGGAGCAAAAAGAAAGCTCAGGGACAACTCGCACACCCTGAGTTCAAGCCCCAGGCCCTGCCCAAAAAGAAAAGATCAGGGATGGGATGCGCTTGGTGTACTGGAATGTTCTCAGGCTGCCTCGCCCAGGGGAAGCCACATTACCACGGCCCCTGACTGCCCCCTCTAGACGGAGTGCATGAACTTCGTGAAGTTGCTGCATGCCTATAACCACACGCACTTGCTGGCCTGTGGCACTGGGGCTTTCCACCCAACCTGTGCCTTCGTGGAGGTGGGCCACCGGCTGGAGGTGAGGCCAGGTCTTGGCGCGGAGGTGGGGGGGGACTCGGAGGATGAAGGAAAGCCTGGCATTCATGATTTGCTGCCTCCCAGGAACCCATGCTCCGGCTAGAAAGCAGATTTGAAGATGGCAAGGGCAAGAGTCCTTATGACCCAAGGCACAGGGCTGCATCCGTATTGGTGGGTAAGTCTCCAGGCTGGGGACCCCTCCCCCCCCCCCCCGCTCCTCCATAGAACTCACAGAATGCCTTACAGACTCCAGAACCTTCCCAAGAGTTCCTCAGGGATCCCCTATCATCTTGATTGATTCCCTAGAGCTCCTCCACCCCCCCCCCCAAGAAGCACCCCTCAGCTTGGCTGAGCAGCGCGTGCCCTGTCCACAGGGGAAGAGCTGTATTCAGGGGTGGCAGCAGACCTCATGGGCCGGGACTTTACCATCTTTCGCAGCCTGGGCCAGCGTCCGAGTCTCCGAACAGAGCCCCATGATTCCCGCTGGCTCAACGGTGAGAGACTGGTGGGGGCTATGGGGAGGGGGCAGCCATCTTCCCACCTTGCAGAGGGGCCAAGCAGTGGTAACATGAGCAACAGAGACCTCCCACCAAGTAGCTCCCATAATCCCACCCTGAGCCAGGCACTGGGTATGGGGGGGGGGGGTTTACAGGGACAGACAGGTGCAGCCTCTACCCCAACTTCACACATCTCAGAACGGAGAGAGAACAGAGAGAAAAGGAAAAAGAGATGTGTTGGGGAAAGCAAGTCATACTATTGAGGGGAGATTTGAGTTCCCAGAGACCACAAGAAAACCAGAATTGAAAGGCAAGTGCTCAAAGCTCATGCCTATAATCCTAGCTACCCCCAGGAGGCTGAGATCGGAGGATCATGGTTCAAAACCAGCCAGGTCAGGAAAGTCCATGAGACTCGTATCTCCAATTTTAACCAGCAAAAAGCCAGAAGTGGAGCTGTGGCTCAAGTGGTAGAGTGCTCGCCTTGAGCACTCAGAAAAAGCTGAGGCTACCCACATGCGCTGAGATGCATTAACATCAGGACAACAATACAATAAGCAAACAAGCAAATAAATAAATCCTGAATCAAGAGTAGAACATCCCAGGCAGAAAGAACAAGTAGTTCAAAGGTCCTAAAGCAAGAACAGAAGCAAACTCAAGCTTAGCAATGATAATGGATCAAGCTGTCAGAGACTGGAGTAATTTAAGTGCATAGGACCCAGCAGGAGGATTTGAAGCCGAATCAAGGAACACCTAGTCAGTTTGGGAGGAAGATGTATGAATGGAGGCGAAACCAAATGCCTCATTTCCCTCCTTAGTCTGAGGAAGAAAGGGGCCAAGGTTAGAAAGCTCAGGTTCCAGCCTGGGTGCTCAGGTAGCCATGGTCTCTACTGCCACCTCGTGGCTAATTTTGTACATTGCAATCTGATCTTCCGGATTCAGTACTGGAGGCTGGTGGTTAGAGGCTGCCAGTGAGTTAAGCTAGCCATGTTCTGTGCTGCCATCTTGTGGCTTCTTTTATGCATTGCAATCTGATCTTCAGGATTCAGTAGTGGAGGCTAGTGGTTAGAGGCTGCCCCACTTAGCAGCTAAAGTAGTGTTGGTTTGTACTGCCACCTTGTGGCATGTTTGTGCATTGCAGTTTGATTATATGGATTCAGTACTGGAGGCTGGTGATTAGAGGCTGCCAAGTGTGAGTTCTGATAGCCATAGTCTGTGCTGCCACCTTGTGGCTTCCTTTATGCATTGCAATCCGATCTTAGTACTGGCTGGTAGCCGCCAGTATGTGGAAGAGATGTTCTGTGCTGCCACCTCGTGGCATGTTTTGTGCATCACAGTTGGATCTTAGAGAATCAGTATTGGAAGCTGCCTTCACATAGCTCTCAGTGTGAGATGGAGATGCTCTGTGCTGCCACCTCGTGGCATTTTTATCCATGTTTTATCATATGGATTCAGTACTGGAGGCTAGTGGTTAGAGGCTGCCAATGTGAGTTCAGATAGCCAAGGTCTATGTTTTCAACTTGTAGTTTCTTTTATGTATTTCAATGTGATCTCATGGATTAATGCTGGAGGCTGGTGATTAGAGGCTGCTCCCCTGTAGCTGCCAGTGTGAGGTAGCCATGGTCTGTGATGCCACCTTGTGGCATTGTTCATGTATTACACTCTGATCTTACGAATTCAGTACTAGAGGCTGGGAGTTAGAGGCTGCCAGTGAGTTCAGATAACTGTGGTCTGTGTCGCCGCCTTGTGGCATATTTTGTGCATTGCAGTCTGATCTTAGAGATTTAGTACTGGAGGCTGGAAATTAGAGGCTGTTCCCAGGTAGCTGCCAGTATGAGGTGATGTTCTGTGCTGCCACCTCGTGGCATGGTCTATGCATTACACTGAAATGGATTCAGTATTGGTGGATAGTGGTGCCCCACGAAGCTGCCAGTGAAGTAGTGATAGTTTGTACTGCCGCCTTGTGGCATGTCTTACGCATTGCAGTCTGATCATATGGATTCAGTTCAGAAGGCTGGTGGTTAGAGTTGAGTGTGAGTTGAGATCTGTGGTCTGTGCTGCCACCTTGTGGCTTCTTTTTTATTTTATTTTATTTTATTTTTTTGTCAGTCATGGGGCTTGAAATTGGCCTCGGCGCTGTCCCTGAGCTCATCTCAAGGCTAGCACTCTACCACTTGAGCCACAGCGCCACTTTTGGTTTTCTGGTGATTACTTGGAGATGAATCTCACAGACTTTCTTTGCCCGGGCTGGCTTTGAACTGAGATCCTGTTTTCAGCCTCCCAAATAACTAGGATTACAGGAATGAGCCACCAGCACCTGGCCCTGTGGCTTCTTTATGCATTGCAATCTGATCTTATGGATTCCGTACTGGAAGCTAGTAATTAGATACTGTTCCCAGGACCTCCCAAATGTGAGCCAGAGATGCTCTGTGCTGCCACCTTGTGGCATGCTTTATGCATTACAGTCTGATCTTATGCATTCATAAGGCTGGTGGGTAGAGGCTGGCAGTGTGAGTTCAGATAGCCATGGTCAGTGCTGCCACTTTGTGTCTTCCTTTATGCATTGCAGTCAGATGTTATGGATTTAGTGCTGAAGGCTGGTGATTAGAGGCTGATCCCCTGTAGCTGCCAGTATGAGGTAGCCATGGTCTGTGCTGCCACCTCGTGGCATGTTTGATTCATTGCACTCTGATCTGGAGGTTAGATGCCGCCAGTGAGTTCAGAAAACCATAGTCTGTGCTGCCACCTCGTGGCTCCTGTTGTAAACAGCAGTCTGAGCTTGTGGATTGAGTACTGGAGGCTGGTGGTTAGAGGTTTCCTCCACATAGCTGCCAGTGTGAGGCAAAGATGGTCAGTGCTGCCACCTTGTGGCATGTTTTGTGCATTGCAGTCTGATCATAGAGATTCAGGCTGGTGGTTAGAGACTGCCAATGAGTTCAGATAGACAAGGTCTGTATTGCCACTGTATGGCTGGACAGGGCAGCTGTGGGCCACACCAGCCTTCAGCCCCAGGCTCACTGACTTTAAGGTCTTGTGGCACAGCACGCACACATAGTGGTCATTCTTTTTCACAGCAACTACACCTGGGCCTGCTTGCCCTCCTCAGTGAGCCCCAGTCCCTGCCAGGGTGGTGCTTTGGGCACCACTCCATGTCCCGTCTCTGCCTCAGCAGCCACAATTACCTCTTTGATGTGCCCGCTGAATGAGGAGAGGCGGGTGGACATACGCCTTGGGGCCTGGCATGGGCCTGGCCCACAAAGATCCCTGTGTGGGAGACCCCTTGGGTATGAACTGTCCATACCACCCCTGTACTCAATGTCCAGGACAGGAACCCCTGCCCTGCACCTGGGCACCAACCAGTGTGAGTTCAGATAGCCATACTCTATGCTTCCATCTTGTGGCTTCTTTTATGCATTGCTTTCTGATTTTATGGCTTCAGTACTGAAGGCTGGTGATTAGAGGCTGCTCCTCTGTAGAAGTCAGTATGAGGTATCCGTGGTCTGTGCTGCCACCTCGTGGCATGTTTTATGCATTACAGTCTGATCCTATGGATTCAGTACTGGAGGCTGGTGGTTAGAGGCTGCCAGTGAGTTCAGAAAGCCGTGGTCTGTGCTGCCACCTTGTGGCTTCTTTTATGCATTGCAGCCTGATCATATGGATTTAGTACTGAAGGCTGGTGCTTAGAGGGTCCTGTCTTGTAGCTTTCAGTATGTGGCCATGGTCTGTGCTGCCATCTTGTGGCATGTTTTATTAATTGCATCCTAGTCTTATGGATTCAATAGGGGAGGCATGTGGTTAGATGCTGCCAGTGAGTTCAGAATGCTATGTTCTGTGCTGCCACCTCGTGGCATCTTTTATGCATTGCAATCTGATCTTATGGATTCAGCCAGTGTGAGGCAGCAATGCTCTGTGCTGCCACCTCGTGGCTTCCTTTGCATATTGCAGGCTGATCTTAGGAATTCAGTACTAGAGGCTGGTTGTTAGGGTCTGCCCCATGTAGCTGGCCACTTTGTGGTCATTTTGCATGTGGGTTCCATGTGGGGAAGAGAACTAACGCCTGCTTCTCTGATGTTGCCTGTTGTGACTAGAACCCAAGTTTGTCAAGGTCTTTTGGATCCCAGAAAGCGAGAACCCCGATGATGATAAAATCTACTTCTTCTTCCACGAATCTGCCGTAGAATCAGCCCCCGCAATGGGGCGCCTGACTGTGTCTCGAGTTGGTCAGATCTGCCGGGTAAGGGAGTCTCATTCCTGGAGAGAGCTTGCCCTCTGCCCCTTTGCTCACTGGACAACTCCTCCTCCTCCTCCTCCTCCTCCTCCTCCTCCTCCTCTTCTTTGTTGGTCATGGGGTTGAAATCTGGGCCTGGGTGCTGTCCCTCAGCTCTTCAGCTCAAGGCTATGTCTCTACCATTTGAGCCACAGCACTATTTCCAGTTTTCTGGTGGTTTATTGGATCTAAGTCTCACAGACTTTCCTGCCTGGGCTGGCTTTGAACCATGATCCTCAGATCTCAGCCTCCTGAGCAGTCATGAGCCACCAGTGCCCAGCTGACGCCCTCCTCTTATCCCCTGGGATCTCCTTTTCCTGGCAGAATGACATGGGTGGCCAACGCAGCTTGGTCAACAAGTGGACAACATTCCTGAAGGCAAGGCTAGTGTGCTCCGTATCTGGGGCTGAGGGTGACACCCACTTCGATCAGCTTCGTGAGTGCCTTGAGCAGAGGGTGGGAGGGAGGAGGGGGTCAGGAGCCTCGCCAGGGCTGTCCTCGCCCCCCTCGGCCCTCCCCTCAACGAGAACTTCTCCCTGCAGAGGATGTATTCCTGCTGTCCTCCAGGGACCGACAGACCCCACTGCTCTATGCTGTCTTCTCCACTTCCAGGTGAGGGGCTGGAGGTGGGGGACACCCCTCCCCAGGGACAACCAGCTGGCCTCCTTGGGTCCCCCTCATTCCACTCCTGTCATTTTCCACAGTGGCATCTTTCAGGGCTCTGCCGTGTGTGTCTACAGCATGAATGATATTCGCCGCGCTTTCCTGGGACCCTTTGCACACAAGGAGGGGCCCACACACCAGTGGGTGTCCTACCAGGGCCGGGTCCCTTACCCCCGGCCTGGCATGGTGCGTTGCTAGGAGACCCCTACCTCAACTCACTTCACGTCTCAAGGGTGGAGAACTTGGCCTGGGGTCTTCTTGGTTTATGGTTTCCTCTGTGTGTGTGTGTGTGTGTGTGTGTGTGTATGCACGTGCGCGCGCGCTGGTCCTAGGGTTTGAACTCAGGGCCTGGACACTGTCCCTGAGCTTCTTTTGCTCAAGGCTAGCACTCTACCACTTAAGCCACAGTGCTACTTCCAGCTTTTTCTGTGTATGTGGAACTGAGGAATGGAACCCAGAGCTTCATGCATGCTAGGCAAGCACTCTACTACTAAGCCACATTCCCAGCCCAAGGCTGAAATCTTTAAGGCACTTCCCTGTCTCCTGCTGCCTCCCATGATCCCAGAGACCTAGAATGGAGGGCTACCCACCCATCTCCCCTGACCCGTATTCCCACTTACTCCCTGCCCTCCCTAGTGTCCCAGTAAGACCTTCGGCACCTTCAGTTCCACCAAGGACTTTCCTGAAGACGTCATCCAGTTTGCCCGGAACCACCCTCTCATGTACAACTCAATCCTGCCCATGGGGGGGCGCCCTCTCTTCTTACAAGTGGGAGCTGGGTATACGTTCACCCAGCTCGCTGTAGACCGCGTAGCAGCTGCCGATGGACACTATGATGTCCTCTTCATTGGCACAGGTCAGTGTTCACACGCGCACACAGCCACCCACAGGACACCATCACGGCTCCTTACACCAAAGGCACTAGTCCTGTTCAGTCTCATCCCTGCATCTTTGTCTAGACTCTGGCCTGCCTTCTTTTCTTCTTTTCTCTCTGTCTGTGTGTGTGTCTCTCTCTCTGTTAGTCCTGGGGCTTGAACTCAGGACCTGGATGCTGTCCCTGAGCCTCTTTGTGCTCAAGGCTTGCACTTTACCACTTGAGGCACAGTTCCACTTCCAGTTTTTACATGGTTCATTGGAGATAAGAGTCTCATGGGGTCTTTTCTGCCCTGGCTGGCTTTGAACCATGACCCTCAGATCTCAGCCTCCTAAATAGGCAGGATGACAGGTGTGAGCCACCAGTGCCCAGCTCCCTGATTGTTCCACTGCACACGCTGCCTCTTTATGACCCAACCAGGGACAGAGGGTGAGGCAGGAGACTCCTGTCCCTGACAGATTTGTCAGTTTGAAGCCAATAGCCACTCTCTCTCTCTCTCCCTTCTCCTCCCTGCAGATGTGGGTACAATATTGAAGGTAATCTCAGTCCCCAAGGGCAGCTGGTCTAGCTCAGAGGGTCTGCTCTTAGAGGAGCTGCATGTGTTTGAGGTGAGGACTCACCCCTAGTCACCAACATCCCCCCCAACCCCCACCCCCATGCACAAAGCTAAGTAAGCACCTATTCATCTTCCTTTCTTGCTCCTTCTCAGGACTCAGCCCCAGTTACCAGCCTGCAAATCTCCTCCAAGAGGGTGAGGAACCAAAAAGAAGGCCGGAGGGTGGGATGGACTGAATTTGTATCCCAGAAACTCTAACCATCTCAGCCCTGATAGTTACCAGCCCCCCAGGTTTGGAGTGGGGGAAGAAGGCAGTCCTAGATTTGAACTCAGGACCTGGGCACTATCCTTGAGATTCTGAGCTCAAGGCTAGTACTCTACTACCTGAGCCACAACTCCATTGCCAGATTATTTTTCTTGGTGGCTAACTGAAGTTAAGACTCTCACAGACTTTGCCACCCCAGGCTGGCTTTGAACCACGATCCTCAGCTCTCAGCCTCCTGAGGTAGCTAGAATTACAGGCGTGAGTCACCAGTGCCAGGCTGGCCTTGGCTGTGGCTTGGGAAGGTGAGACATCCCCGTTAAGCATGAGGATTGGATGCCTGGTGGGCAGGAGGCGGGTACCATCAGCCTGGAGCCTCTTCTGTCTTCTAGCAACAGTTGTATGCAGCCTCCCGGAGCGCTGTGGCCCAGATCGCCTTGCACCGCTGTGCTGCCCACGGCCGCGTCTGTGCGGAATGCTGCCTGGCCCGTGATCCTTATTGTGCGTGGGATGGGGTGGCATGCACTCGCTTCCAGCCTACTGCCAAGAGGTGGGTGCGGTGGGGATCCTTCTGCTTGCCACCCTTAACAATAGTAGGGGAAGGGACTCAGCCATCCTAATGTCTTGTTTCCCCCCCACACACATACCAACCCTAGGCGTTTCCGGCGACAAGATGTAAGACACGGTGACCCCAGAACTCTGTGTTCCGGGGGTAAGTAGCTCTTCTGCTCCCCAAAGCCTCAGTCCCTGAAGATGCCTTTGCCCTGCCCTGCCCTGCCCAAATTTGACATTTCCCTTGTCTCAAGATTCTTCTCGCCCCACGCTCCTGGAGCAGAAGGTCTTCGGCGTGGAGGGCGGCAGCGTGTTTCTGGAGTGTGAGCCCCGCTCTCTGCAGGCCCGCGTGGAGTGGACCTTCCAGCGTGCAGGGGAGGCGGCCTACAACCAGGTGAGCCCCCCAAGGCTGCCCGGGCCCCCCCACACACACACACACCAGGCCCACATGAAGTCCAACTCCATGCCAAGTACCATCCTAGCTACTCAGGAGGCTGAGATCTGAGGATTGCAGTTCAAAGCCAGCCCGGGCTAGGAAAGTCTGTGAGACTCTGATCTCCAATGAACCACCAGAAAACTGGAAGTGGCGCTGTGGTAGAGCGCTCACCTTGAGCTGAAGAGCTGAGGGACTGTGCGCAGGCCCAGAGTTCAAGCTCCATGATCAACAAGAAATCCAACCCCATGAAATGAAGTCTCCTCCAAGCAAACACACACACACACACACACACACACACACACACACACACACACACACACACACACACACACACACACACACACACACACACACACACCAGCTGGGGAGAGACCCATCCTCACTTTCCCCCTTGAGATCAATCCCCTGATCTGATTCAGGAGACCACTACCCTGTTGGAACCCCCTGAGGGCTGACCACACCTGTGGGTACCTTCCCCCACCCCCCCGTTTCTTTGGGTCCAGTCCTGGGGCTTGAACTCTGGGCCTGGGCGCTGTCTCTCAGCTCTTCAGCTCAAGGCTAGCGCTCTACCACTTCTTGCTTTTTTCTTTTTGCTTATGTGGTGCTGAGGAATCGAACCCAGGGCCTCAGGCATGCGAGGCAAGCGCTCTACCCCTGAGCCACCCTCCCAGCCCCATCCCCGAGCCGCTTTTGCTTCTTGCACGCACTGTCACCACTGAGCCACCATCCCTGCAGCACCACCCCACGTTTTATGCTTTTTGGCGGGAAAGGCGTCTCCCCAGCCGCCACGGCCCGGTGGGCTTTGAACCCGGATCCCCCGGGTCTCCGTCCCTCCTGGGCAGCGGGGGTCGCAGGCGTCGGCTCCCCGCGGTTCCCAGCGCCCCCCCTCTCGCCCGCCCCGCAGGTGCCGGACGGGGCGCGCGCGGAGCGCACGGCGCGGGGCCTGCTGCTGCGCGGGCTGCGGCGCCAGGACGCGGGCGCCTACCGCTGCGCCGCGGTGGAGCTCGGCTTCTCGCAGCCGCTGCGCCGCCTGGCCCTGCACGTGCTGGGCGCCGCGCAGGCCGAGCGGCTGGTGCGGGCCGGGGACGCCGGCCCGCCGCCGCCGCCGCCCGCCCCGCCCGGCCCGAAGCTCTGGTACCGGGACTTCCTGCAGCTGGTGGAACCCGGCGGCGGCGACGGCGGCGGCGGCGCGGGCTCTCTGCGCATGTGCCGGCCGCCGCAGCCCGCCCGGCGCCCTCGACGCATGCGTGCCTCGGAGCCGCGCGCGGAGCGGGGGCCCCGCAGCGCCACCCCGTGGTGATGGCGGTGTACTGCGGCGCCGCAGAGCGGGCCAGGAGGGGAGACTGCAGCCAAGACCGACGGTGGATGTGTGTCCTTGGGGCTGGCACCTTGGGGGGTGCCCGGACGGAGGGTGATGGCACCTGACGGGCCCTGGCCGAGAGGGGGCGGCTGCAGCCGGCTTATTTATTAACAGGATAACCCTTGAATGTAGCCCTAAAAGGGCAGCGCGTGCCCCCCGCCCCGCCCCGGATCCAGCCTCGAAGTGAAGATGGAAAAATGGGGCGCGGGGGGGGGGGGGGGGGGTGGGGGGGGTGGGCTCCACAGCCGTCAGCCCTCAGGCCACAGACCTGATCTGGGTGTCCACCCTGCAGGAGAAAGGGGTCCTTCTTTCTCCTTAAGCAGCTGTGCAGAAGAAAGTTGTGAACGGGCTGGGCAAGGGGCGAGGCAGGCCAGTGGCACTAAAAATAATGCAATGAATCAATAAACATTATCAGCCATTGCTGGAATGGCCCCAGCAAGCAGCCGCGACTCCTAAGACTTTGCTGTGTGGTCTCAGTGTTGAGTGGTCTCAGGGCTGGTCCAGGGGGGAAGGATGAGCTGTTCACAAAACCAAGCAGTTGGGGGGGGGGGGGGGAGAGGGGAGCAGGAGCTTTGGGGATTCTGAAATTCTCCATATCATCGCCTAAGGGCAGAATGTTAAGAAAACAAACCCAGAGTTGGGAAGTTAGCTCAGTGGTAGAGTGCTTGCCTTGCATGCATGAGACCCTGGGTTCGATTCCTCAGCACCACATAAGCAGAAAGCAAGCCTGAAGTGGTGCTGTGGTTCAGGTGTTAGCCTTGAGCTGAAGAGCTCAGAGATAGCGCCCAGGCCCAGAGTTCAAGCCCCACGACCCACCAAAAAGCCAACAAAAACTTGGCAGCCGGCACTGGTGGCTCACGCCTGTCATCCTAGCTACTCAGGAGGCTGAGATCTGAGGATCGAGGTTCAAAGCCAGCCCAAGCAGGAAAGTCTGTGAGACTCTTATCTTCAATAAACCACCAGAAAACCTGCTGAAGTGGTAGAGCACTAGGTTTGAGCTGGACTGCTGAGGGACAGCACCTAGGCCCAGAGTTCAAGCCCCATGACCAAGCCCGTAAGACTCTTAGGCTAAATTAATTACCAAAAAGCTCTAAGTAGAGTTGTGTCTCCAGTGGTAGAGAACCAACCTTGAGCAAAAAAGCTAAGAGAGTGCTCAGGCTCTGAGTTCAAGGTCCCAGTACACACACAAAAAAATACTATCTTCACTTTTTTTTTTCCTTGTCAGTCATGGGGTTTGATATCAGGGTCTGGGCGCTGTCCCTGAGCTTTTTTGCTCAAGGCTAGAGCTCTACCACTTTAAGCCACAGCCCCACTTCATTTTCTGGTACTTCCTTGGAGGTAAAGTCTCACGAACTTTCCTTCCTGGGCTGGCCTCAAACCCTGTTCCTCAGATCTCAGCCTCCTCCTGAATAGCTAGGATTACAGGTGTAAGCCACTGGCAGCAAGTTTCACCCAGCCAAAATTGGCCCACTTAATGGTATTAGCAGTGGGCCTACTATCTCCCCCCTGCTCCTCCCCAGTGCCTGTTCTAGATGAAGGATCCAAAACCCATGCGTGCATGGTTGCTCGAGATGGCCGGGCATCTGGGCACTGCTCTTGGCAGAACTCATGGCATGAAGTGTAAGCTGCCCCACGTGGGTCAGTCTCTCCCCTTCTCGTAGCTGAGTGGCCTCTCTCTAAATATAGCCCTGGGGGATGAGCTCAGGCCTATTTGAGGTCCAGTTTGGGAAGCAGCCAGGGCTTTCTTCAGGCTCCCAGAGGAGCCACCGCTGCTTTTGTCCATTCCTGCTACTGGGCACCTTCATCAGCCCCCTGACTGCCCACCGCTCACCATGCCGGAGGAGATCCAAGAAGGTAGGAGAGGGTGACTGTGAGGGAGGGTAAGGCCTCAGTCCTCCAATCCTGTGGACCACACGGAGATCCCACTTTTGTCCAACTGACCTGTCTTGTCATCAGTTTTCCTGCCCCAACTCTAGAAAAGGAAGCTGGCCCTCTGCCTGGAGAACGAACCTGCCCTGCCCGGGACCACTCCCCAAGCCCCAGGCCCTGTTTCTGTTCTCTGGCTGTGGACCACAGGGAGGTGTGGGGAGGAGCTATCCACTACGGACTGTGCCCAAGTGGGTTGGGCATCTGTTGATCTGTTCGGCATGCCTTTCAGGGAGGAAACGAAGACTGGTGTGGGCAATGGGTACAGAAAGTATTTGGGTACCTGGCCTGAGGACTGGCCTCTGGTCTCCCCCCCCAACTTGTGCCTGCATTTTCCTAACAGGCTTAAGAGTTTGGGGTCGTTCAGTTTGATCAGACTGAACCTCAGCTACTGAAGAGGAGCTGGGAAACTAGCATCTGACTCTTGCATTGCATTGTTAAGCTGGGCACTGGTGGCTCACGCCTGTCATCCTAGCTACTCAGAAGGCTGAGATTGGAGGATCGCAGTTGGAAGCTAGCCTGGGCAGGAAAGTCTGTGAAATTCTTATCTCCAATTAACCACAGAAAAAGCCAGGAGGGGAACTGTGGCTCAAAGTGGTAGAGGGCTAGCCTTGAGCAAAAAGGAGCTCAGGGACAGTGTCCAGGTCCTGAGTTCAAGCCCTACGACCAAAAATAAAGAAAAGAGGTAAGCGCCAGCTAAGTGACCAAACTGAGTAAGCATGAGGCCCTGAATTCAAATCTCCATGCTGCCAAATACAAAACTCAGATGGCTCTGAAATAAATCATTAAAACCACGAAGTACAGAAACAACACAATGGGCACAACCTGAGTGGGTAATTAGGCAAAAAAAAGCCAAATCAAGAAAGGCAAGATTGCCAGGTGCCAATGGCTCATGCCTATAATCCTAGCTACTCAGGAGGCTGAGATCTGAGGATCACAGTTCAAAGCCAGCCTGGGCAGGAAAGTCCATGGGACTTTTTTTTTTTTTTTGGGGGGGGGGGTGTCCAGTCGTGGGGTCTGAACTCTGGGCCTGGGTGCTGTCCCTCAGCTCTTCAGCTCAAGGCGAGTACTCTACCACTTGAGCCACAGCACCACTTCCAGCTTTTTCTGCTTATGTGGTGCTGAGGAATTGAACCCAGGGCCTCATGCATGTGAGGCAAGCACTCTACCACTGAGCCAACTTCCCAGCCCCTCCATGAGACTCTTATCTCCAATAAACCACAAGAAAACCAGAAGTGACGCTGTGACTCAACTGGTAAGAGTGCTCACCTTGAACTGAAGAGCTCAGGGATAGCGCCCAGGCCCAGAGTTCAAGCCCCAAGACAAACAAAAAAAAAAAAAAGGCAAGTTTTTGTCTCTCAAATTAGCAAGTACATGTGCACATGTATACATGTAATTTGTGTGTGTGTGGTGTATATGTGTGAGTTCTGGGGCTTGAAGTCAGTCTGGGTGGCTCAGAGGTAGAGCGCTTGCCATGCATGCATGAGGAATTGAGCTCGATTCCTTAGCACCACATAAGCAGAAAAAGCCTGAAGTGGTGCTGTGACTCAGGTGGAAGAGCACTAGCCTTGAGCTGAAGAGCTGAGGGACAGCGCCCAGGCCCAGAGTTCAGGCCTCACGACCAACAACAACAAAAAAGACTAGTACTCTCTCTTGATCCACACAGCTTTACTTCTGACTTTTTGGTGGTTAGTTGAAGATAAGTCTTGAAAACTTTCCTGCCCAAGGCTGGCAGAATCTTGGACCTCAGCTTCTTGAGCAGCTAGTACAGGTGCTCATCTTGGACAGATATATTTCAGGACAATTTGATAGTACCTTAAAAGAAAAAAAGCTGGGCGCCTGTAATCCTAACTACTCAGGTGGCTGGGATCTGAGGATCACAGTTCAAAGTCAGCCCAGGCAAGAAAGCCCATGAGACTCTTATCTCCAATAAACCACCAGAAAACCAGAAGTGGCGCTGTGACTCAAGTGGTAGAGCACTGGCCTTGAGCTGAAGAGCTGAGGGACAGCATCCAGGTCCCAGAATTCAAGCCCCACGACCAAATATAAAAATAAAATAATAAAACTCCTGCTTTTGTATTCAGTAATTCCACTTCTGAGAATTAGCCTTAATAACTTGAGGAAACTGGGGGGGGGGGGGGCGACTTTATACTCAAGGATGGGGATCTTGGGAATGATTCGTTTCTGAAGCCAACAGGAAACCACCTAAATGGCCAGTCGGCCTCATGGAGATGGCTGCAGGGCATGTGAATCTGTTTAATGAAGCAGGCTCTCCTGTAGGGATGCTGAGTGAAAACGG
Organism: Dipodomys spectabilis; assembly: GCF_019054845.1. Classification (NCBI taxonomy): domain Eukaryota; kingdom Metazoa; phylum Chordata; class Mammalia; order Rodentia; family Heteromyidae; genus Dipodomys; species Dipodomys spectabilis. The sequence continues at coordinate 2,821,614 of NW_024871037.1, forward strand.
CAGGGTTCACTCAAGAATAGTTGAACCCCACTGAATTTGTTAAAGGTGGGACAAAGACTTGCCTGAAAAGCTTTCAAATGGCTGGAATGGGCCTGCCTAAGTCTGGGAGAAGTTTGTCCAGGCCCCTAACGTTTAGCCTGATGTATACTGCTGTGTGTACAGCTCTCGAGGGCAGAAGAGGCAGAGCTAAACTACAAAAGCTGTGTGACAGCTTTGTTCTGCTGATGAACTATTTTTCTAGAAATGAGCAGGGAAATGCCTATAAATCCTCAGGTACAGCTGGGCACCGGTGGCTCACGCCTGTCATCCTAGCTACTCAGGAGGCTGAGATCTGAGGTTCACAGTTTTGGGGGGGTGTTTTGTTTTTGTCAGTTGTGGGGCTTGAACTCGGCCTCGGTGCTGTCCCTCAGCTCTTCAGCTCAAGGCCAGCACTCTACGGCTTGAGCCACAGTGCCACTTCTTGTTTTCTGAGTGGTTTATTGGAGATGAATCTCATGGACTTTCCTGCCTGGGCTGGCTTTGAACCATGATCCTCAGATCTCGGCCTCCTGAGTAGCCAGGATTACAGGCGTGAGCCACTGACGCCTAGCAAGATTCAGTTCTAAACCAGCTTGGGTAGGAAAGACCCTAAGACTTATCGCCAATGAAAACCAGAAGTGGTGCTGTGGTTCAAGGGAAAACAGGCCCTGAACCCAAGCCCCATGACCAAGAACAACAACAACAACAAATCTTCAGGTGCTTAGAAGGAAAGCTGGAAGAAATAAAGATGGAAGTCGGGCATACCTCCATCATCCTTCACACACCTGTAGGGGCCAGGACTCTTCTAGGATCCAAGCCGCAGGTCATTCCTGAAGTCACAGGAGCTTACAAGCCAAAGCCCGCGCCCCCCCCCAGCCTGCGCCCCTGAAGCGACCTGGGAGAAGGGGAGGGGTACTTGCTGGCTCAGTCAGTCCCACTGCTCCTGCAGACTCGGTGGCACCGATGCACAACCAGAGGACTAGGGCGCCACTGGCCCCCAACCACGTGCTGGAGGAGGTGCGTTTGCACCACGTGGAGTCCATCAGCGACCTGCACAGCGGAGGTGAGCAGGGCAGGGGTGAGGGGTAGATGTTTGGGGCACAGAGGAAAGAGAATGCACCTGCGGCTCCCCCCCCCCATCGTCTCTGCAGGCCTGCTGCGCCCCTATCTGGCTGAAGAGGTGCGGCCGTGGGACGAGCTGCTGGGCGTGCTGCCCCCGTCGCTGTGCGCGCAGGTGGGCTGCGGCCCGGGCTGTGGCCGTGGGGGGTTCCTGCTGCTCCTGGCCCTGCTGGTGTTCACCTGCCTGGCGCTGGCCATTCTGGCTGTGTACTTGAGTGGTAAGGGACGGGCAGGGCAGGAGGGATGAAGGAGAGGCGTGGGGTGGGGTTTGCAGTGAGGAAGGCTGGATGTGACTGGGGGGGGGGGGTAAGTGGGTGCCCCCTGGAGCTGGGCTGGTGGGGGAAGCCATGGGGTGGCATGTGACCTGCCTGGGTTTCACAAGCGCTTGACAGTCCCTCCCTTACCCCCCCCCCAGTGCTGCAGAGCGAATCGCTGCGGGTGCTGGCTCACACGCTGCGCACACAGGAGGAGACGCTGCTCAAGCTGCGCCTTGCCAGCCTCAGCCAGCTCCGAAGGCTCAACTCCAGCATCGCCCGGGCGCCCAGCTGAGGGGCCCCGGGGCCCGGCGTGTCTGTGGGTGTCTGGCAGGCCTCGCCTCTCTGCTCCCCATGCCGGCTGTGTCTACCCTAGTTTCTTGATGAGATTTTCTTATTTTTTTCTTTCTGTAGAAGAGCCTGACGTGCCTCTCTAGCCGCCTGCCTCTGCTGACTTCCCCAGCCAGGCCTGGCCCAGCCTCCTGGTGCCAAAGCACTGCTTTGGATGTTCCCAAGGTCAAAGGCTGGGGCACTTAAGTCTTATTGGCGGCCTTCCGTGGCCGGTCAGCAACCTCTGGCCACCCCCAGAAGTCTAGAAATAGCTGACCCTGCTCAGCCACCCACTCTTGCCAGGACTCCCGGGGGGGGGGGGGGGGGGTCCGGCCTCAACTTCCAAAGACAGATTGGGGGAGGCCCCCTGGGGAAAGAGACTGCCTTAGAGAGCAAGGGTGGGGTGGGGGAGACGCAGCAGGGAACAAGGGGGAGGGTGGGGGAGGGAACACCCATGAAATCCCCAAGACCCCGAGACCACAGGAGGCTAGGCAGGACATCATTTCTTGTCATCTTTAAAAACCAGCACACAATTCCATTCCAAGTAGCTCTTGACCTTCCTCCCTGCTAGGAGGGTACCTATCCAGGCACCCTAGGAGAGCAAGGCCTAAGAAAGAAAAGGCAGAGCCCCCCACCCACCTGCCTGCCTGCCCCTCAAGCCCCGGGACAGGCACACACTGGGGCACCCTGAGCTGGGGCAGGACGAGGCCGCAGGGGCTGCATGCAGGGACAAAGGAAGGAGCCAGACCGCTAAGGGTGCTGACACCCCCTCCCCAACCCTCCCACCCTGTGTTCTGTTTTTCGGTTTTTCTCATTTAAAAAATAATAATAATAAAGTGACAATCACTGGCAGGGGCCAGTTCTTGCACCATTTTCGGTTAAAAAACAGCCAGGGGCACGGACAGTCTTGGTGATCGGCTTCATAGGATGTCTGCCCGCTTATCCCGCGTGCGGCTCCGGGCCTTGGTTTGGGCTTTGAAGGCGGCAGCGTTGTACAGGTGCTGGGGGGGGGGGGGGGGGAGGGGGGAATGGGGGTGGAGAGTGGATCTAGTGAGCAGAGAAGGAGGGAGACCAGATCCTTCCTGCAGCTCACAGGAAGCTCCTCCTCAAGGGAAAAGAGCCGTGGGTGAAGGGTACAAACCTTCTCAAAGCGAGAAATCCTGCAGGCCTTCAAGGCAGAGGCGTCCAGCACCAGCACGGGGCCTAGGCCAAAGACATCCCGGAGGAACTCATTGTTCTGGGGACAGAGAGAAGGGCAGTGAACTTGGGGCCTTCCCATGCGGCCAGGCGGGGCGGCCCTCCCCACCCCCGTGATGTTTTTCCCCACCCGGACCTGGAGGTGGTGGTGCAGGCCGGACCCCAGCACCTCCTTGAAGGCCGCGTAGATTCTGCGCCGAGCCCAGCTGTCCACGTAAAGCACTTCAAATCCAAAGCGGATTTTCTCTTCCTCACATTCACCACCCTGTAAGGGGAGTAAGACCCACACCGCTGGGCTTTGGTGGCTATGTCTGGGGACACGCACATGCTAGGACACACATGCTCACGCACACACACCTCAATAAAGTGCAGCACAGCACGGAAAATCGAGCGCTGGCGCCGGCGGTCGGCCTTGGCACGGTACTTGTTGCTGTCCGTGGCTAGCGTGCGCAGAGCGCTGCAGAGGGCCTCCAAGTCCTCGTAGATGAAGTCCTCCTGCAGGGAGATGGAGAGCAGGCTCCAGCTCTGCAGGGTAGCAGCCTTCCAGGCTGGCACTCGCCACCCTGCCTCCTCCCTGCTGCACCTTGCAGCCCCTTCTAGGCCTCTGCCAAGGGGGCCACCCCTCATCCTAGCTCCGAGCCTGTCAACCTGTGGCCACCTTCCCCCCTTCAGAAGGACCCCGGGCTGCTGCTTCCGGGGACATGTTCTGTTACCCAGTCTGGGGAGTCCCAACAGCTAGGCTACTCACCCCCCCCCCCCCCCACTGTCTCTCGTACCTCAAGGTCCCGGGCGAGTTCAAAAAGCAACGCGATGGTCTCGCCGGCAGCGATGCGCAGGTTCACGCTCTCACTGGACAGCAGCTGGGGCAGCCGGGGCAGCTGCCTGGGGAAGGGGCAGGCTAAGCTACCATGTAGGTGGGAGGCTCCTCCAAACACTCCCCTTGCGCTCCCAGCGGGCAGCCGTGCCTACCTGTCAAGGATATGGCGGAGATGGGTGCTGGGGCAAATGGTGAGCAGCAATGCCCAGGCCTGCAAGGCAGCACCGAGCAGGCCATGCAAACTGGCGGGGATCACAGCAGGTGGGGAGCCACCTGCAGCGCAGTGCCGGCTGAAAACACCTTCTAAGCAGGCAAGACAAGCCAACAGGTCCTAGGAGCACAAGAAGGCAAGAGAATGGTTTAGGGACAAAGTTATAAGCTGTGTGTGTGCACGCATGCGTGCGCCAGTTCTGGGGTTTGAACTCAGGGCCTGGGCACTGTCCCTGAGCTTTGTTGCTCAAGGCTCTACCATTTGAGTATAGCTCCATTTCCAGCTTTTTGGTGGTTAACTGGAGATGAGCATCTCATAGACCTTCCTGCCCAGGCTGGCTACAAACCCCGATCCTCAGATCTCAGCCTCCTGGTTGGCTACGATTACAGGCATGAGCCACCAGCAGTGCCCAGTTCATGTTGCTGCTATCCAGGCCAGCAAGGGAAGTCCCTGATGGTAGAGTTGTGGGTGGCTGAGCAGGAGATACCGGGGCTGGCTTCGGACCTTCACCTTCAGATCTGAGCCTCCTGGGTAACTGGCATTAGCGGGGATCTTAGGAATTCTTAACACCTGTGTCTCAAAGCCACTCACCTGGATGTCAGCGGCAGCCACGTAGCAGCCCAAGCCAAGAGCAGAAGCACACTGTTGGGAGAACAAAGCCGGGCCACAGTCAGGGGTGAGCCTAGGTTCTCAGTCATGAAGCAGGGCAGGTGGAGGCCACCCTCTGCTTAGAGACGGGGTGGAGGAGAGGCTTGATGGAAGCAGGGCACTCACGTGCAGCCGGGCGGTGGGGCTAGCTGTGCTGTCGCTGAGCACCGAGACCAGCAGGGGCTGTAAGCTGCGGAACAGCTCCTCTCCTTTGGGTCCGGGGCCCAGCTGTATACAGAGCAGGCCGAGCACAGCAGCAGCCAGGGCCTGTTCCTCACCCTTCCCTGCAAGATGCTTTTCGGTTAGGTCAGGCAGCCAGTGTCATCACCTGCCCCAGACACCCCAGACCTGACCTTTCTTGAGGCACTTTTCCAGGGCATCAGCCAGTGTGAGGCAGCGCTCCAGCAAGAAGTCAGGGAGCAGATGCGAGGCAAGAGCTGGGCGCAGGCTATCCAGAGCTCCCTGCCGGGTCTTGGCACTGGGGGAATTAAAGAAGTGCGGGTTGGGGCTGGGAAGGTGGCTCAGGGGTAGAGCGCTTGCCTTGCATGCATGAGGCCCTGGGTTCGATTCCTCAGCACCACAGAAGCAGAAAAAAGCCAGAAGTGGTGCTGTGGCTCAAGTGGTAGGGCACTAGTCTTAAGCTGAAGAGCTGAGGGACAGCGCCCAGGTCCAGAGTTCAGGCCCCACGACCGACCAAAAAAAAAAAAGGGGGGTTGCCAATGGTTCACGCCTGTCATCCTACCTACTCAGGAGGCTGAGATCTGAGGATCGAGGTTCCAAGTCAGCCCAGGCAGGCCAAGTCCATGCGACATTAATCTCCAGCGAACCACCCCCAAAAGCCAGAAGTGGAGCTGTGGCTCAACTGGTAGAGTGCTAGACTTGTGCAAAAAAGCTCAAGGATAAAACCTAGGAACTGGAATTCAAGTCCCAGGATCAGACACACACACACACACACACACACACACACACACACACACACACACACACACACACGAGGTCATATGGGCCGATCCTCCTCTCTCGCTCATACCTGGCATAGGCTGATTAGGACCCTGAATATAGACAGGCGTTGGCTCGCAGCCAGAGGTACCTCTTGTCTGTGAGGCAGTCCACATATTCCTTTAGCTTTTCCTTAAGGTCTTCCTGCTGACCCTGCTCATCCACGGCATCACCCCCTGCAAGGCCAGTGGGTCAGCACGACTTCTTGCCCTTGCTCAATGGAGCCCTCTCTGAACCCCTGCCAGAAACCGCCACCTGCTCTCACCCAGGCCGTCCTCGGCAGCGGTGCTGACAAGGCTGGGGCATTCGCTGGTGGTGCTGCGGGCCTCGCTGGCTGCATCATCCTCACTGGACCCTGAGTCCGCTTGGGCACTACTCCGGGCACCTGGGAAGCATAAAATTGGCATTTGAGAGCCAGGCACTGGTACTTCATGTCTAACTAGTTAGGATGCTGCTGCAATGTGAGGCTTGTTGTTCGGAGCCAGCCTGGGCAGGCAAGTCCATGAGACTCTCATCTCCAATAAACTACCAAAAAGCCAAAAGTGGAACTGTGACTCAGGTGATGAGTGCTGGCCTTGAGCAAAAGCAGCTCAGGAACAGTGTCCAGGCCCTCAGTTCAAGCCCCCGGGACTGGCACAAAGGAGAAAGGGAGAGAAGAGGGAGAGGGAGAAAGAAGAGATTACTGGATCAGTTGCACAGAATTTAAAACCAAGGTTTCTCTAATGACAAAATAGAGTGTCAAGAGCAGCTCTTTCAGGTGGAGTAGCTGAAGACAAATGAGCTACAGCTCTGCTTCAGCCCAATACACTTCTCAAGTTACCTATGAGCCCTGGGGCAGAAGCCAAGCTCCCTGTACCTCAAATATATATATACTTTTTTTTTTGGTCGGTCGTGGGGCTTGAACTCTGGGCCTGGGCGCTGTCCCTCAGCTCTTCATCTCAAGGCCAGTGCCACTTGAGCCACGGTGCCACTTCTGGTTTTCTCTGGTGGTTTATTGGAGATAGGAGTTTCATGGCCTTTCCTGCACCAGCTGGCTTTGAGCCCCGATCCTCAGCTCTCAGCCTCCTGAGTAGCTAGGATTACAGGTGTGAGCCATCAGCACCCTGCTTCAAATAAATTTTCTTTTGAGCTTCCTTTATTCTGCTCAGGACTATTAGCTCTTGGTATAAACATACTGGCACCTCCTGATCCTGAAAGAGCAGAAGGTGGCCCTTGACTATATCAGCCTTTAAACACAGGTTCACGGGGCTCAGAAGGTGGCTCAACTGTAGAGTGCTTACCTAGCATCCATGAGGCCCTGGGTTTGATTCCTCAGCACCACATAAACAGAAAAATCCGGAAATGGCGCTGTGGCTCAAGTAGTAGAGTGCTAGCCTTGAACTGAACTGCTCAGGGACAGCCCCCAGACCAAAAAAAAAAAAACAGGTTCACAATAGGGAAATATTGGGGTCCGTGGCGACAGGATGTATGGGTTCACATGATGTGTAGATTCAGTCCAGGGCTAGGGACTGACTTTGGCAAGGATGACCAGATAGGTTTTAATTACCAGACTGGCTCTACAGCTCAGGTACTTATGCTCCTTGCCCGTAGGAAACTGTCCAGCCACACAGAGGCTTCTGCACACCTATCCTCTTACCACTCTGCATGCCCAAACAGCCCAGCCTTCTCTCACTCCAGCCTCTGTGCTCTGGTTCCTTTGGCTGCCATTACACAACACCTTCACTCTTCTCCACCGCTTAGGACTCACCCAGAAGTCCCTCCCATCGGGTTTCCCAGGTTTCCATATGGGGTTGGCGCTCTTCAGCAAATGGTGCCGGCACTTGTTATGAAATGGTTACACTGAACAAATGTATCCCCACCAAAAGCCCCAGTAGGGCGGCGGTCAGGTTAAAGCTGTGTCTGGCTGGCACCCTACCCAAGCAGAATAAACATATGTGTTGACAGCACACCACAGACTTCTGGCGCAGGCTGATAAAGGAGACCCAAGGATCCCTTCGGACCTCAGGCTCTAAGGTTTTCACCTATTCTCAGGGCTCCAGTTTTGTACCGTCCTGAGGGCACCTCCCTCAGTTATCCAAAACAGGTGAGGCTTCGGTCCCCTTCCCGGTTCTTCAGGGAAGAACCAGGCCTTGGCACGCGCACACACGCACACACGCGCGTGGAGAGGGGGGCTGACTGTCTTCCCACTTGGTCCACTGTCAACGAACAACAGAGGAGCAAGGCTTATGGGGAAACTGAAGCCCCTGTGGCTTCAGGTGGCGGCCCAGTCGCAGCTGGGGGCGCGGGAGACCCCCGGCGGGCGAGGCCCGAGTCTGGGCGCACACGTGGCCGGCGCGTCCCGGGGCACGTGCGGGCCTGGACAGTGATCGAGAAGACCGAGCTGGCCGAGGGGCGTCCGGACCCCCGGGTTCTCGGAGACACCGCCGAGGAGCCACGTAGGGTTCTCCCCCCGCCCAGCCCCCACCCCGCGGCTCCAGGCTGGACCCCGCGCCCCCCAACTCACCTCCTCCGCGGCGCCGGCCGCCCTTGCGGGCCGCGTTGCCCTTACGGGCGCGGGGCATGCTGGGAAGCAGGAGTGCGTGTTGTGGCGGGGGTGGGCGCGGGGTCAGGGTCCTGGCGGACAAGGGCTCCAGACCAGCAAGACGCTGGCCAGTGCACCGCACTGAGATTTGGACGGGCGACGGGAGCCACACGACGCGCGCCCCACCATCTTCTCGAGGCGCCCCGCCCTGTCAAACTGGTCTCTGGGAAGGTAAGTTCCCGGACACCCCGCTCTGACCCAAATCCACGCGCCCGGGACTACGATTCCCAGAGGGCTGTGCGCGCAGATGAGGGCCCCCCCCCCCCTCCCCCTGCCGCCGGCTGGGCGCACCGCACCATGGGAATCGCAGTCCCCTCTGGAGCCCCACAAACTGACGCCGCTCCAACTAAACTATGCACCCACAATGCCCTGCGCCCTCCCTCCTCCGACCCTCCCACCCTCCGCCCTTCCCGCCCCGGGCAAGTCTCGCGGCGTGGTTGGCACTTCAGGACCCTTGGAGGAGGGCACTTGCGAGAAGTTGTGAAGTTGCTCGGGTTTGAGGAACGTGAGAGGAGCTCGGGTTTGATGGAATAGGGGAAATAGACAAACCTCAGGTGGTTAGAAAAAAAAAATGTGACTTTTATAATGAAAGCAGAATATAGACAACGGTTTAGCACTTAATAGACGGAACTCAGCTCCGCCTCCAGCCCCACTGCCCCGGGATGGGTTTCCTGTGACTTCTGTGTGGATCCAGTGAAGTGTAGGGCTGCCAACCCTAGTTTGCTGGAACACTGATTCTCTTCGGGCCTGAGAGAGCCCCTGCGTCCCCCCCACCCCCACCCCCCGCTTTCCCACCAGGGATCCCAAGGGCAGTAGGGAGGAAGTGGGTGTTGTAGCGGAACAAAAAGGGGATTTCTCCCAGGGCTGGGAGAGCAACAGCAGAGAAGAGCTGGCCAGGGCAGGAAGGGAGGGGTCCCTGGGCTTTTAGGTAGCTTCTTTCGGTCCAGGCTTAGGTTTCTGGCAAGTAGGTCCCGTCCAGCCCCAGTAACAGCGGCAGCTGAAGGACTCCCAAGTTCCAAGGCTGCCATTTGGCTGCAGGTGCAGAAAGACTTCCCTTTGCCCTGGATCTCGCCGGACACAGCGGCCATGGCCGTGGCACCGCTGGTGACTGCAGGCCATAGCCGCCTTGGTCACACTGGTCACATAGGGGCCTAGGGTGCCCACCAGGTAGTCATGGAGACGCCAACATGCATCCTAGTTTGGAAAAGGGAAGGGTAGGTCAATGCTTATACTCCATAGTCTTGATGTATGTGGCCTCTCCCTCACCCTGGGAACCCCAGCATATGCTATATAAGGTAAGCGGAAGGGGGTAATGATCACCTCAGAGCTGGAGAAACTCAGGTCCCCCCAGAGCACCACGCCGGCTGCCCCTAGTGCTGCACTCACACCAATGGTCTGCACCAGGTCATTCTGGAGATAAAAGAACTGTTAAGTCAGGCTGAACTGTCCCCCTCCCCCCCTGTTTTTTTTTTAACCATAAACTGGTTCAATCTGGGCACCAGTGGCTCACAACTGTCATTCTAGCTACTAATGAGGCTGACATCTGAGGATCATGGTTCAAAGCCAGCCCTGGTAGTAAAGTCTGTGAGACGCTCATGTCTAATTCACCACCAGAAAACCATTAGGGATGCTGTGGCTCAAAGTGGTAGAGCACTAACTAGCCTTGAGCAAAAAGAGCTCAGGGACAGTACCCAGGCCCTGACAAAACAAACTGGTTCCCTGCCATGATCTGGACTTTATCTCTAGATCGTGGGGGCCCCTTTGCAATAGAGCTTCTGAGTGATTTCTCACGGCCTCCACTCAGAGAATAAGTCCTCTTGATTAAGAGCTCCAAAGGCTGGGCTCTATCCATCTCTTGAGCCTTGCCTCATTGGTCAGATGTTTCTAGAATAGGGCCTTTTTCTTGATCAGGACCACTCCCCAAGTCTCCCTGGGCAAAGTCTTCTCGGACCTTTCTAACACAGGACCAGGGCCCTGGACTCAGACTTCCTGGTTTTAGCTTCTACTTACCTGAGACAGGAACCTCCCAGAGTTCTGATACGTGAGGCGGGTATAGGCCAGGACAGGTAGAGGGTGTACGTGCCCAGCCAGGGCTACACGGAAAGCCTCTTCCAAGCGGTATCGGACAAAGGCTTGGTGGTGGGCAGGTGGCAGCCTGGGTGGGAGGTAGATGCTGGGGAAGAGAGCACTGGAGGCGGCCCATAACCAATGCAGTTGGTTGTTTTGGGTCAGAGTAGCTGCACGACAGTGGCCGGTGTAGTTGGAAGCCATATTGTGCCAGCCATTGCCACAGTCTGGGTAGTGATAGAAACCCCAGAGGCCATGGGGCCGCAGTGCCTTGCCCAGCTGGAGGGTATCTTCCATCAGGGCCCGGGCTGCCTGCTCAAAGCCAGCATGAGCTTTGTGGAGCTGTTGCTGAGGGTTGAGATCAGGGAACACCTGCTGTGCCCAAGTCCACGAGGCGGTCTGGTAGGCTCGGCGGTAGTGACCCCAGTTTCCAGTCCACAGTGGATACCACTCCTCCCAGTCCAGCACTGCCAGGCCAGAGAAGTTGAATGCCAGGCTGTGGTTGATCTGGTAGGCAGCTCGTGCCAGGTGGCGGTGTAGGGGCACAGCCTGGGGGATACCCCCATTGTAAGCTATGCCCTTGGGCCCAAGGTAAGGATAGAGGCCAAGCTGGTTTTTGTAGAAGATGGTGATATTCTGGCCATGCAGATGTTGGCCGTGGTTTGCTATGATGTCCAGGGCCTTGAGTGGGAGGCGTACACCAAAGCGGGTCTTACAGCGTACTGAGGGAACATTCCATAGCACAGAGAAAGGGCGCTCAGGAGCCTTCAAGAAGGGCCAGCCATACACCAGGCACAGTGCTACCCCCAGCACTAGGGCTGGGCCTAGCTGCGCGGTCATGCCACAGAGATGGAAACCTGCAGGAGAGACGAGGTGTGAGCAGGGAGAGTCCATGGCCAAGGCCAGGCCTTCCCCACTGCAGGGAAAGCCCAGAAAGCAATCTGCCCAAGAATGAGGGCTGGGGCTAGGAATGTGGCTTAGTGGTAGAGTGTGCTTGCCTGGCATGCATGAAGCCCTGGGTTCAATTCCTCAGTACCACACATCAATAGAAAGAGCCGGAAGTGGTTCTGTGGCTCAAGTGGTTAAGAGTGGTAGCTTTGAGCACAAGTAGCTCAGGGACAGTGCCCAGGCCCTGAATTCAAGTCCCAAGACTGCCAAAAAAGAAAGAAAGAATGAGGGCAGGGCAAGGCATGGCTCTCTAGGGTCCAACTGGTTTCTCAGAACCACCACACCCCAGGCTAGACTGGCAGCTTCCCTCTAGCCTTCTCCCTCTCTGTCAAGGATATCAGCATATCCTCTGAGACCTCTCCCACACAGCAAGTCAGAGTCCTCTTTGTTCTTCTCCCTTCCCCTGAAATATTCCTTGCTGGCCTAACTTCATTCCTATTCAACACTCAGGTCTCTGCTGAACACCATTTCCTTTAGGTTTCTTGGATCAGGAGGGAGTGTCAAGACACTACTGAATTCCCTTGTCCCAGCCGTGGATCTTGCTACAGTCATGCCAGGTCTATTCTCTTAGTGTGTGTGTGGGGTGGGGGGAGGAAGGGAAGCTATCTGTGTAATTGGCTATGTCCATTTCTGGGCCTGGCACATAGTAGGTGCTCAGCGAATAGTAATGAGTGAAAAGGAGAGGGAATAGTCACTGTCTCTTGGGCCTAGCAGGGTGGGAGGGGATAAAGGGGAAGTCATCACCCCACAGTGACTCCAGGGCCAAGTTGGATCTGGGTGTCTTTTGTCAGGATGGAGGACATGAGCAGGGTTAGGATGGTTAACAAATAAAATGGTCGCAGCCACACCCAACGGAAGCCTTTATTCAGCCATACTAACGGCTCTGCGGCAGAGCTACGAAGCCACTTCTGGCCCTGCTGGAACACAGGAAAGATGCCCGGATTAAGGCTACCTCCTCTCCCCCACCAGGGGCTTGAGGCTGAGGTACGGCCGGCCGCCTGGGCAGTCCAGTGACCTGGGGGATAGCCGCCTTCTCCTGGGTAGCCCTCAGATGTCTTTTTCCATCCAGAATATGGGACATCCCTTCAGGTCTTGGTACTGGGTCTGTATCAGGCTGGGTGGAAGGGGCCCCGGCGGAGGTGGGGGTGGAGAGGAGGTGGGCAGGGGCAGGGGCGGAGGTGGTGGTAACGGGGACCCCGTGTGGCCGCGTGGGGCAGGTTTGGCAGTGAGGCTAGGAGTCTTGCAGGGTGTCTGGGGCCAGGGGGTCTGAGGGAAGGCACGAAGCAGGGTACTAGGCAGCCGTCGGCTGGCGAAGACCAAGCCCTGCACAGGTTCACCCAGCTTGTAGCCCAGGTGTGCATAGAAGTGCAGCTGGTCATGAGTGGTGAGGTGCAGCCGTCGGAAGCCTCGGGCACGAGCAAAGGCCTCCAGGCCCTCCATGAGCCGCCGTCCAAAGCCACGGCCCCTCAGGGCCCGGGCTACCACCACCGTCTCCACTAAGAGACTCTGGGGCCGGTCTAGAACTCGTGACAGGCGAGCATGGCCCACCACAGTGGGGGCTGCTTCAGGGGAAGGGTGGGGGCTCAGGAGCATCAAGCAGAGCGGGAAGGCATCTGAGGACTGGCCCAGGGAGTGGAGCCGGGAGGCCCGGCTTCGGGGCCACTGATCATTGATGAGGTCGGCACAAGCATCCAGCAGCTCAGGTCGGCAGTGGGCAGGCTCCAGGGTCAACTCCGCCAGGCTGGGCACTGGGATCTCCTTGGCCTGGGGCGCAGGATCCAGGGTGAGCTCAGGTGGGCTAGGACTGAGGTTCATCTCTCAAGGTAGATGGAAGCCAAAGTCAGTTCAACTAGCTTGCTGGTGCTCGGGGAGGGGCGGCTCTGGCTGGTGGGTGGGATCCAGGGTGGGCTTGTTCAAGCTGAATCTCGGGGTCAGTTTTGGCTGGCATGCAGGAACCAGAGTCAGCTTAGCCGGGCTGGTACTCAGGATCAGCTCCATCCAGTGCTCAGGGTGTCTAGGGTAGGGGACAGCAGCCTGGCTGGGCCAGAGCTCAGGGTCAGCTCTTGCCTACATGTAGGATCCAGGCTCAGGTGAGGCAGGCTGGGAGCCAAGGTCACCTCCTGTTAGGCTGCAGGTGGCTCAGTGCCAGTCCGATAGGGCCATAGTCTCCAAGCAGTGGCATCTCCTCAAACCACAAGGCTCCCCTCCTGGGGAATAACAGCTGGGCTGGGCTGTATCGGGAGGACACAGTTGGGGTAGGGAAGGACTAATGAGTGCAAAGGGAGTTAAGTGTATCCTGAAACTGGGCAGCGATCTTACACTCACCTGATGGTACAGAGGGCCTGGAAGAGACCTGTTTTCTCTACCCTGGGGGAGAGAATTCAGGTGCATGTATCCGAGTATCCTACGACATATTGGAGGAAAGCTGAGAAAGATGGTAAGCTGAAGGCTAGGGCAGAAACCAGGGGTTCTGGCTTCTCTATCTGCCTGGCTATCCATTTCTCCTCCCCAAGATGATCAACCCAGCCTGTTTCCCAGTTCTTTCTCTCTAGCTTTCCACTACTAAGCCTGGCTGGCCTTGGACAGAAAATGCAAACCAGACACCATAGCTACTGCTTCCACCCATCTGAGGTTCTCTTTGGAAGAAACACCACCTCTCCAGGAGCTGCCCTGTTCCTTCCTTTCCCTACCTGGCAGCTCTCCCTCCAGTTGCCAGCCTCTTCAACTTCCTGGACCATGCCCATGTCTCACTGATCCTTGGGCACTCATTCTCGAAGCTTAGCATTTCCCCTCCTTCTTCTGCCTTCCCTGCCCAGTCACAAAACCTCTGGCTCCTTTTCTGATTCTGCCCAGCTCAGGACACTGAATATAGATCCAACTGACTCCACCAGATGGGGTCCCAGCAACACCAGGTGGGGGTGCAGTGTAGGGCCCGCAATTGCACCAGACAGTTACAACTGTGGGCCAGGTTCCCTCTGGGTTTTGTAATCACTCAAGATAAGGACCACAGCTTCCTTATATATCCAGAGGTGGCCAACGGCCTCCAAGTTGGGGGCTCAGAACTCCTGTATGCAAACCCTATTGTTGTCTTTTTTATTTTTTATTTTTTTGCCAGTCCTGGGACTTGAACTCAGAGCCTGGGCACTGTCTCTGGGCTTCTTTTGCTCAAAGTTAGCACTCTACCACTAAGCCAAAGTGCCACTTCCAGCTGTTTGTTTCACTGAGGAATCGAACCCAGGGCTTCATACATGCTGGGCAAGCACTCTACCACTAAGCCACATTCCCAGTCCCCCATCTTTTTTTTTGTTCTTGTTTTGTGGCTTTTTTTTGTGCACTGGTCCTCCTAGGGCTTGAACTTAGGACATGGGTGTTGTCCCTGGACTTTTTTTGTGCATTCAAGACTCGCGCTTTACCACTTGAGCCCCCCAGCTGCACTTCTGACTTTTTAGGTGGTTAACTGGAGATTAGCATCTCAAGGGTGTCCTGTCCCCGCTGGCTTTGAACCACGACCCTCAGATGTCAGCCTCTTGAGTAGCTGGGATTACAGGAGTGAGCGACAAGCTCGGGCTCTGCTCATATTATTTGAGATCTTGCCTAGCTAGGAGAGGATCTGTGCTGGGGGCTCACTCCTTTCCTCCTTATTTTTGTTTTTTTTTTTTTTCTCCCTGTGAACTCCTTTGAACTCACAGCCAGCCGCTCTGGCAGCACATGCTGTGTAATTTCTCACAGTGGTCTCCTCTCCTCTCCACAGAGCTCCTCCTGGTTCTCTTCCCGCCAGCCCTTGGAGCTAGTCCTTAATAATAGTTCCCAATTCTCCTCATGCCACACCCCACCTCCCCTCGGCCCCCTCACCTGTTTCAGCCACCTCTCTACAGAAAGAAGCGGCGCTCCCAAGGCCTGAAGCTCCAAGGTGGGCCCTCAGGTCTCACAACACTCCCCCCCCCCACCCACAAGCTACCCCACAGGCTGAATGAACGCTGCAGCGCAGCCCCGCCCACTGTGGGCGGGGCGAAGCGCGGGAGGGGCGGGGCTGCCCTCTCCAGGGGCCTCGACTCCCCCCCCCACCCCGCCCCTACATGGGTCACAGGTAAGGGGTTCGAAGGATTGACTCCAGGGCTGGGTGTGGCTCGGCCTGCACCCGAAGGGAAGGCCTGGGCACGCGGGGACCTCCAAGGTGGGGGGGGGGCCGAGCGACGCGCAGGGAGGGCGAGGCGGTACTGACATGTTAATAATGCTGGTGCTGGGGTGTTCTGTGTCCGCACGGCTCGGCTTCTCACGGTCTCCGGCTCACACTCCTCGGTCCTCCCGCTCCGGCTGCGTCCCGTCCTCCCCCCCCCCCCCCCCCGCCCCAGCGGTGTGCTGCGGCCGACACGTGCAGGTTTTTAACAGTCGACGGCGTCACTAACTCTCCCCGGAGCTCCTCCACGGCTGCCAGGCCCGGCCCCGGGACGCCGGAGCGTCACCGCCCCGGCCCCGCCCCCTCGTTCTGCGACGTCACAACACCAGGACGAGGGCGCAGGCTCAGTCCCTTCCCCGCCCCTGTGGAGGCGAGGGCGTGGTTTCCAGATGGCCACGCCCCCTCCTCCAGCCCGGTGTCCTTTCAGACTCCGCCTCTAAGGTCCGTGCGTCTCCCAATCAGGTCTGGTTCGGATTCACTTCCGCTTCAGCTCAGCCCTCGCCCCGCCTCCGACGTTAGCTCCGCCCCTGCTTCCCCCGCCCCGCCCCTGCTTCCCCCGCCCCGCCTCAGCTCATCCCAGGCTCTGACCGTAAAGTCCCATTGGCGGGGAGGGGGCGGTTGTGGGGCTTGAACTTAGGCCCGGGGCGCCTTCCCAAAGCTTTTGTGCTTCACTCCACCTTCTGAGCCACTGCCCCAGTCCTAGTTTTCTAGTGGTTACTTGGAGATAAGAGTCTCACAGACCTTCCTGCTCAGGCTGCCTTCGAGCCATGATCTTCAGCCTCCTGAGTAGCTCCTGAGTCAGGCCTGAGCCACTAGAACCTGGAGAGTGAGTCTCTCTCTCTCTCTTTCCCCCTCCCTCCCTCCTTCCCTCTCTCTTTCTCTCTATCTTGGATCCATCACGGGGCTTGAATTCTGGGCCTTTGTCACTGTCCCTGAGCTCTTCAGCTCAAGGCCAGCGCCCTACTACTTGAGCCACAGCACCACTTCCCATGTTCTGGTGGCTCATTGGAGATAAGAGTCTCATGGATTTCCCTGCCCAGGCTGGCTTTGAACTGTGACTCTCAGATCTCAGCCTCCTGAGTCGCTAGGATTACAGGCCGTGAGCTACCAGCACCCAGCAGAGTCCCATTTTATTTGGGTTCCCTGGGGACAGGATCCTGCTCCCTGCCCAACATAGAAACAAGGTTCTGGTTAGTCGCTGCCCCCAGCAGATGTTAGACTTGGACTAAAAAAGAGGAACCTTTACGGTGCATCCTGGATACCAGAGCTGGCCCACTTTCAGCATTCAAATAAACAGATCTCCTAAATAAAATCACATCACGTCTGCTTTATTTGCTGGGTGGGGTGGTGCTAGTGTCTCAGTGAATCAGTAGGTCCTGCAGTGCTGGTTATCAAGTTATTCAAGAGCAGGTGAGCAAGGACCCCATCTCTAGAACCAGACAGCTTAGATCTGAACTTCTGTCGTTTCCTGCTGTGCAACCTCCCTCTCCCTGTGGGTTCCTTGGTTTTCTTTCTCACAGCCTCATTGTGAAAACTAAACAAGTTAGCCAGCTTTAGTACAGAACAGGCCCTTCCTTGGTGGATGGCATCTTTTGTGAATGACCACTGGAAAGGCTGGTTCAGTGTCTCTGGAGGAATTGTCTATGATCCTGAGGAGTAACCTCATAGGACATGGAAAAGGATGATTGATCTCTGCCCCAGGTTCTTTTTTTTTTTTTTGCTGGTCATGGGGCCTGAACTCAGGGCCTGTGCGTTGTCCCTCAGCTCTTCAGCTAAAGGCTAGCACTCTACCACTTGAGCCACAGCGCCACTCCCGGCTTTTTCTGCTTATGTGGTACTGAGGAATTGAACCCAGGGCCTCATGCATGCAAGGCAAGCGCTCTACCACTGAGCCACCTTCCCAGCCCCTCTGCCCCAGGTTCTAACTCCCTCAGCCTGTGTGTGTGTGTGTGTGTGTGTGTGTGTGTGTGTGTGTGCGTGCGTGCAGGACACATGCTCAGGATAGTAACTGAGTATCCTCCTGACTATGACCATGACTTGCTTGTCTGTGCTGTGTCTGAGGAACGCTGTGGTCACCTCAAGACTGCATGAGGTCTACTCAATGTATAGAACCTGCCCATCACCAAATGTCCCTCTGTTCACACGAGGCTCCCCGCCAGCCCTGGTAACAGCGACATTTGAACTTCATAGCCATCTGTGCCCGATCTTCAAGTGAGAGGGTACCCTTCAGGGTCAAGGGTCTGCCACCGTGTGTAAGCTGGATGGAGAAACTTGCAGGGTTAAGGAACAGTTGGGCCTGGGGATGGCTCTGGTGGCGGGCACAGCGCCCATGGCCAGTACATAGGGCTTGACTGCAGAGAAGAGCTCCACTGGTAACGTTCAGGACAAAGGGCCCTAGTGTGGTATCCATATACTCCTTGATGGCTTGGCATGATTCCTGGGTGGGAAGGGGAGTGTTAGAGACACCACAACCATGCATCCACTTACCTAAGGCAGCAGTGGGGAGGAAGGGCGAGACGGGATCTCCTCTCTGCCCCCAGGCCTCAGCTCACCTTGGTCTTTGTGTGTACCCAGCTCATCCAGAGCACGACTCCTGCTGCCCCTTGGGCTGCACTTTCCCCCAAGCTGTGCTCCAACTCTTCCTGTGGAAAAAAAAAAAAAAAAGACAACACAGCTCTGAACCGCTCTTCCTGGCTCCCATGGCAGATTTCTGTGACACTGATGGATGGGCTAAATAAATAATATATAGCTATATATGCCAGGCACTGGTGGCTCACCTTTGTAATCCTAGCTACTCAGGAAGCTGAGATCTGAGGATCGCAGTTCAAAGCTAGCCCAAGCAGGAAAGTCCTGGAGACTCTTATCTCCAATGGACCCCCAGAAAACCAGAAGTGGCGCTGTGGCTCAAGTGGTAAAGCTCTCGCCTTGAGCTGAAAAGCTGAGGGACAGCGACCAGGCCCAGAGTTCAAGCCCCATGAGTGACACACACACACAAAAAAAAAGCACAGGGAAAGCACCCAGGCCCCAAGTTCAAACCCTACAACCCAGGGATGGAGGGGTGGGGTCCCACAAAACTTACCAAGGGCAGAAGTTTTGTCATGTTGTAGAAGATCTGCACATAGGGCAACACAGGCAGGTGAGGGGCCCTGGCAGCTGCAGCCACACGGAATGCCTCTTCCACACGATGCCGCACGAACAGCTGTGCTTTCTCTGTGCCCACCAGCTCTGTGGGCATGTAGATACTAGGGTAGAGGGCACGGCTCTGGTTCCATAGCCATCTTAGCTGGTCGTTTTGGACCCGGATGTAATGTGAGCACTGCCCTGTGTAGTTGGCTCTCCGAAAGTCATAGTTGTAACAATTGGGGAAGCCATAGAAACCCCAGAGGCCACGAGGACGCAGTGTCTCGCCCAGCTGCAGGGTGCCTGCCATCCAGGCCTGCGCAGCTTCCTGGAACTGGTCCTTGGCTGCTTCCTCCACCTGGCTTGCTGGCCAATCAGGGTGCTGTGTCTGTACCAGGGCCCGGGAACGTTGCCGATAAATGTCCTTGGAATCCCAATTGAAGGCCCAGAGCGGGCGCCATGCCTCCCAGTCAATGACTGCCAGTCCGGAGAAAGCAGACACGGGGATGGCGGCTTGGATGTCCCAATATGCGCGGGTCAGGTGGGTATACAGGCTGGCATTCTGGGGCAAGCCACCAAATACTGGCTCCCCAGTAGTTGTATAGTAAGGGTAGGAACCCAGCTGCCAGCTGTAGAATATAGTCATGTTAGGACCGTGGAAGGTCTGCCCTGGGTTGGCGACCACATCGAAGACACTGACATCCACATCCACGCCGTGCCTTTCTAGACATGACTGGGTATCGGCATTCCACACGGTGATGAAGGGCTGGTTGGTTACCACAGGACCCCTGGAGCTTTGAGTCAGGTCCAGCCAGATCAAGAAGAGAGTACAGATGCGAAGCAACTGGGCTGTGGCAGCACAGAGTGGGTCTGCGAACACCTGGCCAGGGGAGGCAAAGCTGAGGAGAGGCCTGGAACTTTCTATCATCTGCTCAGGGCAGGTGGGATGAATCCCTTGCTCACATATCCATCCTTGGCCCTGGTTTTTGTTTTGTTTTGTTTTTGTCAGTCGTGGGGCTTGAACTCTGGGCCTGGGCACTGACCCTGAGCACTTCAGCTCAAGGTGAGCGCTCTACTACTTGCGCCACAGCGCCACTTCCGGTTTTCTGGTGCGTTCATTGGAGATAAGGGTCCCACGGACTTGCCTACCCAGGCTGGCTTTGAACCGTGATCCTCAGATCTCAGCTTCCTGAGTAGCTGGGATTTTAGGCGGGAGCCCCCAGCGCTTGGCTTCTTGGCTCTGATTTGAGTTAAACATTGCCCTACAGTGGCCAGGGAGGTCGATGAAGAGAAGCCCAAAGGGGAACACTGCCATTAGAGGAGATACGCCAATCACTTCTGTGGCCAAGCCTAGGTCATCTGCCTCCCACCAATCTTGCCCTGGCTTAAAGATTGTCTCCCCGTGTTTCCCAAGGACCAGCGAGGCCATGACATCTCCTCTGGAAGAAGGGGCTGAGCTAAACTTGTCACTCCAGACAGCCCTGTTAGATCAGAGGGACACTTCATGATCACTTCCGCTAGAACTCCTAGTAGCCACTAGGAAAAGAGATGCTCAGTGGCTTAGATCAGCCCAGCCCTTCTGGACCCCTCACTGTGCCCCCCCCCCCACCTGCCCAGCTGCCCAATTGTCCCTACTGACCTCAGGGCAGAAGAGCTTCATCTTCCAAACTTGCTGACTCTATACCTCGGCAGGGTTTGGCCAGAGTTTCCGCCTTCACACTCCAAAGCCCCAGCTGCACCAGAATCTCCAAGAGGAAAAAGCTGCTGCTAGAAATTCTGAGCGTTTTGTAGATGGTCACACTACCCAACCCCATCTGGGGGTGGAGCCTTGGTGGGGTAGGGGGTGGGCTAGCAGTGGCCACACCCACTGGCAGGGCTTTGTGGCTGTGCTGTGTAGCTGGAAAGGTAGGGAGGAGGCTCAGGCAGCTGGGAAGAAGCTGCTGTGATCTGGCGTCCGGGTTCCTGAGGATTATAGGCTCAGAGAATACACTTTCTCTAGATCGCTGCCATGATGACATTAGCTGACCATAGACATTCTTGCCTTGGTGGATTCCTTCTTCCTTAAAGCAACAGGGTTGGAGATGGAACCCTAGGATATCAGGCTCGTGGGGCAAACATTCTACCACTGAGCTAGGCTCCTCAACTCTTCAAACAATATATATTATTTCTTTTTGTTTTGATCGGTCGTGGGGCTTGAACAGCTTTGATGCTGTCCCTGCACACTTCAGCTCAAGGTGAGTGCTCTACTGCTTGAGCCACAGTGCTATTCCAGTGTTTTCTGAGTGGTTCATTGGAGAGAAGAGTCTCACAGAGTTGCCTGCCCAGGCTGGCTTTGAACCGCGATCCTCAGATCTCAGCCTCCTGAGTAGCTAAGATTACAGCGTGAGCCACCAGCGTCCAGCTTCAAACAATATTTTAAAATATATTTTACAGGACTAGATGTGGCTCATTGATGGATGAGCTGGCACACATGATGTCCCATACAAAACGAAAACAAAATGTATTTTACAACTGTGTTGATAGCTGAAAACTGATCTAGGGGCGTGGCTCAAGTGGCAAGTGCAAAGTCCTGAGTTCAAACCACAGTACGTCCAAAAAACAAAAAATCAAGACTGGGTATTGGCTATTCATGATCAATATATTTGGTTTTTTTTTTTTCAATTAAAAAATTAAACAGCTGAGTGCTGTTTAAGATACGCAGACCTGAGCATTGAGTTTTGGTATTTACTGGTTGTCCCCCCTCCCCAATTCTGACATCTAACGTTGTCCTTCTATATACTTTTTTTTTTTTTTTGTCGGTCGTGGGGCTGCCACTTCCGGTTTTCTGGTGGTTTATTGGAGATAGGAGTCTCAGAGTCTTTCCTGCCCGGGCTGGCTTTGAACCACAATCCTCAGATCTCAGCCTCCTGAGTAAGCTAGGATTACAGGCGTGACCCACCAGTGCCCGAACTCTTCTATATACTTTTATCCTTTGATCTTGATAATCATTTCTTTTTTTGGGGGGGAGTCCGGTCATGGGGCCTGGGCGCTGTCCCTCAGCTCTTCAGCTCAAGGCTAGCACTCTACCACTTGAGCCACAGGGCCACTTCCAGCTTTTTTCTTTTTGCTTATGTGGTGCTGAAGAATCGAACCCAGGGCCTCAGGCATGCAAGGCAAAGCGCTCTACCACTGAGCCACCTTCCCAGCCCTTGATATTCAGATTTCTAAGGTCTGCTTGTGAACTTCAGCATTTGCTTCCTGAAGGTGGTGCCTTTCTTCTAATTTTTATGAAGCCCTTTGATCTCTTTAAATGCAATTTGTGCTGTGTTAGTGGTTATACTTAGCCCAGACTGTTGTGGCCCAGGCTGTGACTGTGGCTTCGTGGTAGAGTGCTTACCTAGCATGCATGAAGTCCTGGGTTCGATTCCTCAGTACCACAGACACAGAAAAAGCCAGAAGTGGCGCTGTGGCTCAAGTGGTAGAGTGCTAGCCTCAAGCCAAAGAAGCTCAGGGACAGTACTCAGGCCCTGAGTTCAAGCCCTAGGACTGGCAACAACAACAACAAAAAAGCTGGAAGACTGGGCCCTGGGCACATCAGTCAAGACAAGGATCAAGTCATAGAGGACTTGGCTACTGATCCTGCTCATTCAGGAACAAGGAAAAAGGGTGAAGGGTGATGAATGTGTAGCCCAGAGAACCTGGCACAACTTCTCAATGTCTGAGGAGGCAAGAGACCATGAGGGAAGTCTCTGTCCCTCCCTTTGAGGCCCGGTATTGGTGCTTACACTCAGGGCCTGGCTGGTGCTCTCTTTGAGTCTTTTTTGCTCAGGGCTGGCATTCTACCACCTGAGCCATAGCTCTGCTTTTGCCCTTTTGCCGGCTCATTGGAGATAAGTCTCATGGTCTTTTCCTGCCCAGGCTGGCTTTGAACCTCTATGCTCAGATCTCAGCCTTCAGAGTAGCCAGGCACCTGGCTCTCCCCACTACCTCTCAATGCCCCCAGAAATGCTGCAGTTGGCACAGTCCTGGTACTCAGCAGGCCAGTAGTTTGTAAGCCTCAGGCCCAGGTAGAAGGAATGCTGGAACAGTGGGAAAGTGCTCAAGTATGTACCTAAAGGCCCTGCCCTTGCTGGGCCAGTCTAATTGGATTCCTATAAGGGGTGTGTGTGTGTGTGTGTGTGTGTGTGTGTGTGTGTGTGTGTGTGTGTGCTTAATGGTCCAGTTCTGACTTTCCTCTGGCTCTACATGCCTCAGGCTCCTAAGCTACCTTTCTCCTCAATCCCTTGACTTTATCTACCCCTTGCTCCTCTCTCCCCACCCCTCCTCCCCCAAGGTAGTTCTGGCTGCCTTGGGTTGCATTTTTGCTCATGTCCAGAGTGTTGTGGTGTTGTGGTATGGACATGGAAGGGTATAGGATGAACGGGGGTAGGAGAGGCCATAGGTAGAGAGAAGACACAGATGTTTCAGGAAGGTAACAGCTGGCGCGGGGGGGGGGGGTGTGGGGAGGTGTCTTGTATATAGTGATCAACTCTCGGCCCATTGTGGGGTTGACAGGTCTATAGGAGTTGGTTATAGATGGGAAAGGTTACAGGTCGTGTGGATCTGGTGTTTTATGGGTAAAGGAGTTACACATGGGTCACTGCTATACCAAGGAAAGTCACAGTATAGAAAATGACAGGTGGGAGAGAGAGGTCACATTTCCTTCCTGACCTGGCCTCTCTCTGCTGGATTCCATCTCATGCATTATTATTCATCAACACAATACAACAGCTCCAGTCTGTATCTACCCTTCCATTTCTGTATGTAACTCCTCTGTGACTATGTACATTTCTATCAACCACCTGACACTGCCATCCAGCTTTCTACCATCTTCATCCAGAGGGATAAAGAGGAATATTTAGTGTGTGTGTGTGTGTGCATGTGCGTGCATGCACAAATGTGTATATGGGCTTGACCTCAAGGCTTTTTTTGTTCAAGGCTAGAGCTCTACTACTTGAGCCACAGCTCCACCTCCAGCTTTTTTTGGGGTTTTTTTGGTGGTTAATTGGAGATGAAAGTTTTATGGATGTTCCTGCCTGGGCTGGCTTTGAGCCTCAATCCTCAGATCTCAGCTTCCTGAACAGCTAGGATTCCAAACATCAGCTCCCAGCACCCAGTTTGGAGGGACTTGTTTACCATCTCAGTTGACATTGGATGGCCAAGCTAGTTCCTCCGGCTTTGCTTCCCTCACCACAGTGCCTCTCATCCACGTGTTTTTGTCTGGAACACTCTCCTCACCTAGCCTTTGATGTGGTTTTGGTATCTAGTCTGTGCCTCCAACTTTGTCATTCCCATGAGCACAAAGGTTTGTATTAATGGGGTTTACAGATATGTCTCCAAATGCCCAGCTCAGGACAGGGCCAGGTGTATGGATGCTTAGCATGTTTACTGCCTTGCTGGTAGAGGTAAGAGGGGCCTCCCTGGAGTTGACTTCATCTGAAGGCAGTAAAGCCAAACGGAGGTCTGAACTCATTATAGACTGTGTTCCAACTTCCCACAGCCTTTTTTTTTTGGGGGGGGGGGGTCTGGTCATGGGGCCTGAGCCCTGGGCCTGGGCGCTGTCCCTCAGCTCTTCAGCTCAAGGCTAGCGCTCTACCACTTGAACCACAGTGCCACTTCCAGCTTTTTTCTTTTTGCTTATGTGGTGCTGAGGAATCGAACCCAGGGCCTCATGCATGCTAAGCAAGCACTCTGCCACTAAACCACATTTCCAGCCCCTTCCCGCAGCCTTTTACCGTTTGTAGAAAGTGCAGAAGGAGGGCGGCTTTCCCAACCTCCGACCCATTTTAGTATTTCTTTGATAACCAGGCTCTTGTGCAAGCTTCCCACCCAGGCCCTTTGGCTGAGTGATTTCCCAGTCAGTAAATTTCCTGAGGATAGTTATGTAAAAATGTGAGTCACAGAGGTGACCTCGAGGTAGATCTGAAGTCTAAGGAGAGAGGTGGGGTCTTTTTAGCATCTCAAGGGTTGCTCTGACTCTGCTGGAGGGCATTTTCATTTTCTCCTTTTGGTGCCTGGCTTGGGGCTTAAGCATCTGTAACCTCCAGACCTTTTATGCTTAAGGCTGGTACTCTAACCACTTGAGCCACAGCTCTACTTCTGGCCTCTTTTTTTTTTTTTTGGTTGGTCATGGGGCTTGAACTCTGGGCTGAATACCATCCCTCAGCTCTTCAGCTCAAGCTAGAACTCTACCATTTGAGCCACTATACTACTTCTGGTTTTCTGAGTGGCTTATTGGAGGTAAGAGTCTCATGGGCTTTCCTGCCTTGGCTGGCCTCAAACTTCAATCCTCAGATCTCAGCCTCCTGAGTAGCTAGGATGACAAGTGTGAGCCACTGGCACCCGGCTGCTTTTTTTTTTTTTTTTTTTTTTTTTGTGGTTAGCTGGAGATAAAGAGTCTCCAGGACTTCCTTGAGGGGTTGGGTTTGTAGCTTCAAACTGTGATCTTCAGATCTCAGTCTCCTGGGTAGTTAGGATTACAGGTATGAGTCGCCAGTGTCAGGGCCAACCTGGCTTTTTATTGGCCGATTGGAGATGGATTCTCAGGGACTTGTTCTACCTGGGCTGGCTTGGAGTCAAGTTGGTTTTCTGGACCTCAGCCTCCTAAAGTAGCTAGAAGAGGTACACACACACACACACACACACACGAACAATATATTTTTTTCGGGTGCTATCCTTCAGCCCTGTCAATTATTAGTTTGACAGGGACTGAACCTCAACATTGACATCCCAATCCCCTGCCTGCCTTCTTCCCTACTAGACCCACAGGAAGGCTCTGACCCAGATGAGACACGCGGCAGGACTGGGTTGTCCTTGGAAGCAGGGAAGATCAAACATCTATTTCCCCTTTCTCCCTTGGGGGGCAAGGCTAGGAGACTGACACAAATTCAACTTGGGGTGCAGGAGGAGTGGTAGAAGCAGAGCAAGTGCCATTGCTCACATAACTCATACAAGGTGGGGCTCAATTGCATTCCAATCAATAGAAAACAAGGTCTAGCTGGGGGCCAGTGGCTCACACCTGTAGTCCTAGCTGCTCAGGAAGCTGAGATATGAGGATCACAGTTCAAAGCCAGCCCAGACAGGAAAGTCTGTTGACACTCATATCCCTAACTAACCAGCAAAAGGCTGGAAATGGAGCCCTGGCTCAAGTGGCAGAGCACTAGCCTTGAGCTAAAAAGCTCTGGGACAACACCTAGGCTCTCAATTCCAACTCCAGGAACAGCATACAAAAGAATAAGCCAGGCCCTGGTAGCTCACACCTGTAATCCTAGCTACTCAGGAGGCTGAGATTTGAGGATCAAGGTTCAAAGCCAGCCCAGGCAGGAAAGTCCATGAGACTCTTATCGCCAATAAACCACCAGAAAACCAGAAGTGGTGCTGTGGCTCAAGTGGTAGAGCACTCTCCTTGAGATGAAGAGCTGAGGGACAGCGCCCAGGCCCAGAGTTCAGGCCCTATGACCAGACCAAAGAAAAAACAAAAAAACAAAAAACCAACTCCTCATGACCATATTTTACAAGTGAGAAGTCCATAGCAGGGGCTGGAAATGTGGCTCAGTGGCAGAGTGCTTGCCTAGCATGCATGAAGCCTCAGGCTTGAGTCCTCAGTCCCACATACACAGAGAAAGCCAGCAGTGGCTCTGTGGCTCCAGTGGTAAAATGCAATCCTTGAGCAAAAGAAGCTGGGGGACAGTAGCCCCAAGGCCCTGAGTTCAAGCCTCAGGACTGGTTAAAAAAATAAAAAAAGTTCCTAACAGAAGGTATCACAGAAAATGAGTTCAACTTCACGGTGACCCAGGAATCGGTCTTACATGCCCTGATCCAGAAAGAGAAAAACACAGAAGCAGTTGTTTTTATATTTAATTTACAAGAGACTCCCCAAATAATAATAATAATTATAAACTATTTAAAGACAGGAGAGTAAAGACAACCCCAGCCCAGCTGAATCCTCTAGCAACGAAAGAAGGGGGACTTCCCCTCCCCCTTAGAACAGGAGGGGGGGTAGCTGGACACGGATGCCTTGGTGGGTATGGTCTAGTCTGTCTAAATCCCCTCAGGCTCCTATTTGCCCAGGAGAGCTCCTTGGCAGAGGCTAGCTGACTCTTTACAAGGTCCAAGTGAGGGCTATGGTTGCCAAAGCCATCAGGCTGGTGAGGTAAGACCCGGTCCAAGCCCCATTGGCACGTCCTGCTGACTGCCTACGGTCCCACTGGCATTGCTCGCCACCCCAGCCTAAGTAGCACTGGCAGCGAAAGTGTGTCTGCAGGTAGCTGAGATCGGCCCGGCTGAGCTCTCCCTCAGGATGCAGATGGGGTTTGTCAGGTGCTTGGCCAGGTACTAGGCGGAAGCTGCTGGCACTGAGGTGTAGAAAGGTGTTGGCATTGGGGTTGCGGCGCACACAACGGCCGTGGCCGTGGCACTGCGTCCAACTGCAATACTGAGTGGCCCAGGATACGTTAACTACGTAGGGGACCAGCTTCTGCGTCAGGTAATTCTTGAGGTATTGGCACGTCTCCTGTGGAGAGAGCAGGGGTGGTAGTTAAGTCAGCTGCGTCAGCCCAAAGCCCATATTGAAATTGTGTCCACACTGGGAAGACTACACAGTTTTGTTTTTTTGGGGGGGCTGGACCTGGGCACTGTCTCTGAGCTTCTTCTTTTTTGTTTTTGTCGGCTGTGAGGCCTGAACTCAGGGCCTGGGCGCTGTCCCTCAGCTCTTCAGCTCAAGGCTAGTGCTCTACCACTTGAGCCACAGCGCCACTTACGGCTTTTTTCTTTTTGCTCTACCACTTGAGCCACAGCGCCACTTCCAGCTTCTTCTGCTTATGTGGTGCTGAGGAATCGAACCCAGGACCTCATGCATGCAAGGCAAGCACTCTACCACTGAGCCACCTTCCCAGGTGAGATTCTGAGCTTCTTTTGCTGAAGGCCTGCGTTCTACCACTCAAGTCACAGAGCTGCTTCCGGCTTTTTCTTTACTGGAGATAAGAATAACCCTAAGGTCTCAGCCTCCTGAGCAGCTAGGATTACAGGAGGGAGCCCCTGGGACCTGGCCACACAATCTTTTTTTATGTGGTCTGGGGACTGAACCCAGGGCATTGTGCATGCTAGGCAAGTGGTCTACCACTGAACCACATCCTGAGTCTGGCAGTACTTTTTTTTTTTTGCCAGTCCTGGGGCTTAAACTCAGGGCCTGGGCACAGTCTCTGAGCTTCTTTTTCTCAAGGCTAGCATTTTACCCACTTGAGCCACAGCGCCATTTCTGGCTTTTTCTGTGTATTTGGTACTGAAGAATCGAACCCAGAGCTTCATGTATGCTAGGCAAGCACTCTACCACTAAGCCACATTCCCAGCTCAGTACTTTTTCTTCACAGCATAGATGTCTAACACACACACACACACACACACACACACACACACACACACACACACACACACACACACACACACACACACACACACACACACACACACACACACACACACACACACACACACACACACCTATTCTGCTGAGAACTGAGATTGGAGGAGAGACTGGAGACTAGAATCCATCTGGATAAGAGGCAATGAAGGGTGGAACTCTGCTGTGTAGGATAGCACTTCCTCTTTCCTGGCCACAGGGTAGGAGTGCCTTCTTTTTGTTCCAGGATAGTCGCTGGGAGCCAAGGTCAATTTTTTTTGTTGTTGTTCCCTCTCCTCTCCTTGTACCTCAGCTCTGGCTAGGTGAGGCTCACTTACCACACTTGAAGTGTACACTGAGTCACCCCACAGGATGACACCGGCTGCTCCCAGGGCTGCACTCTGACCAATGGTAGAAATAAGGTCCATCTGTGTGGAGAGGGGACAGTCACAGAGGAAAACTAACAGCAAAGGGCGAGAAAAGCGAGGCTGGTTCAAATCTGCTGACCTCTTCCTGTGGTAGCCCTCCCCACATGCCTCAGAGAGGCTGATTTTCTTCCTTCCTTCCTTTTTTTTTAAAAAAAATGCTGGTATTTGGGCTTCATCTCAGCCTAAGGTGCTCTTGATTGGCTATTTCTCCCTTGAAGGCTGGTATTTTAACCACTTAAGCCATACTTCTGGCTTTCGGGCTAGATAATCAGAGATAAAAGTCTCATAGACTTGCCTGCCCAAACTGGCTTTGAATCTCGATCCTCCGATCTCAGCCTCCTGCATAGCTAGAACTACAGATGTGATTCACCAGCACCTGGCTGTTTTTCTTTCTTCTTAAATGGTTAACCCCATTTCTATCCCCACTTTGGGCCTTAGCCTCCAAATCAAGGGCACCCATGAACCTACGGTACATCTATGGGACTGACTCCAAAAATGAGAATGCCCGGGTTTAAGTCTCTATGTTGTCCTTGGCTTTTCTAGAGGCTTTAGCTAAACTTCTCGCATCTCAGCGTTTCTACAAAAGGAGAACATCATTACCCTTTCATAAGATCACAACAAGGATGATTAGAAGAAATATGACTGGCTATGAACAGAGCTTTAGATCCTCGGTTTCCCTCCATGAGCAGTGGTTCCCAAGAAGGTACAGCCAGGAAGACACATACCTCAGTAAGCCCACTGAGCTTGCGGGTATAGGTGGGCTGCGTGAAGACGTAGACTGGGAGCGCGTGGTTGGCATGATGGGTGTGAGCCACGCGAAGCGCCTCTTGAACACGGAAGCTAACAAAGTTGCGGCCCTGAGCGGAAGAAGCAAGTGTCTCATCCAGGTAGACAGAGGGGAAAAGCGCTGTACTCTCAGCCCACAGCCAGGCCAGCTGGTCATTGCGGGCTACCTCCACATCAGGACAGCGGCCAGTGTAGGTCTCCCAGTTCTGTGCATAATCATGATTATAGCAATCAGGAAAGAGGTAGAAGCCCCAGAGGTGTCGAGGTCGCACTGTCTTGACGTAGCGTAGTGTCTCCAGCATGAACTGGCGCGCAGCAAACTCAAACTCATACTGTGCTTGTTTGACTATTCGATCTGCGGGCCAATCAGGGTGGCGGCTGGCTACCAGCTGGCGTGATGATTGGCGGTACACATCCTTGTCCTGCCAGTTGCGTACCCACACAGGCCGCCAGTCCTCCCAGTCAATGACTGCTAGCCCTGGGGGTTCCTGGGTACGAATGTAGTGCTCAACAGATTTCTTCAGCATCTGTAGGTGTGCCCAGAGGCTGCCATTCTGTGGTACACCGCCATGCACGGACATCCCGGTTGAATCAAAACGTGGATACAGGCTGAGGCGGTTGTAGTAGAAGATGGTGATATTCTGGTTCACAAAACCTTCATTAGGTGAGGCCTTCACATCAAAGACACTCAGGTCGAGTGGCACCTTGTGGCGTGGGGCACAGTCCTGTGTGGGCACATCCCAGGCTACCACAAAGGGCCGGCCTGTGAAGATGGGTGGCGTTGTGGGCTTGAGCTCCGCGGCCCATGCCACCGCCAGGACCAGAGCCAATGTGATAATGGGACCCAGGCCTGTCCACATGCTGGGCACTGCAGGCAAGATCACCTGCCCAGCACCAGCTCAGGAGCTGAAAGAAGGGTAGGAGTGAACAAGTTTAGGCTGGAGTGTCCAACCTGAACACCCTCTGTGCTATAAAAGCCCAGGCTAGGGGGGGAGAAGGGGGAAGGCTCTGTGTTCTTGGCTATTCAGACCACGGAAGAGAGAGATCACAGGTCACAGACAAGAATCTGCACAAGAATCTTACACCTTTGACCCCCGCAGGGAGGGGTGGTGGTGGCTAGAGGCACCTAGATGCTTCAGAAAGGCCTGAACTCCAGCCGCCCCCACCCCCCAACTTTTCTCATCTACCCAAGAGAAGAATCCTGGATCCACAGAAACCACAATATGGTAAGGCAGGACACTCGACCCAGACCGAAATCTGGACACAGCTTCGGTGGCAAAGAGGCCTGAAGTCGGGCGCACAGACTCAGTCCCAGGCTTGGAGGAGGCCCCGCGGGGACAAAGGGGGGCAGTGGTCCTCCAGCCCCCCCTCCACCCCCCCACACCGACCTGCCCTTTCCTCCCTCTATGGCCATCCAGATCGGGCAGGCGCGTGCCTCGCCCTCCCCACGCCCCCCCCACCCCAGCGCATGGGGGGGGCCCGGGTGGAGAACACACCGCCGGCCTTTGTGCGGGACCCCGCCTCCAGCCCCCACGTGGGGCTGCAGCCCCCAGGGGAGGTGGGGTTCCACGGCCATCTCTCGGGGGGGGGGGGTGATGGGGGGGGGTTCATGGTCCAGCGTGGGTCCCGACCGAGCTCACCTCGCACAGGGTGCCACGGGAACCCACGCCCGGGCCGCCGCCGCCATGCCGGGCCCAGCCTCAGCCCCGGCTCGCTCCCTCTCGCTCTCTCGCTCGCGGCCTTTGAGCCTGCCCCCCCTCCCCCCAATCCCCACCAAGCACCGCTGCGTGCAGGTTCCGCCCCCAGGCCCGCGGCTCCTTTAAGAAGCCGCTCGCCGGGGTGGGCGGGAGACGCGATGTGAGGCCGTGGCGCGGGGGGCGCGGGGGGCGCTGGCTCCGCTCACACCGCACTTGGGGTTCGAGGGCCGCTGAGCTCTGCTGCCGTGGGATGTGGCTCCCTATCTGCTAACCCGAAGCCGCTCGGACACGTGACTTCGGCGGGAGTCGCGGCCTCCCGAGTCCGTCAGCTCCCCTCTCCCCCCCCCCCATAGGCCGCCGTCGGTGGTACAGCCCTCCCCCCCCCCCCCCCGGGCGGCCAGTCTCTTAAAGGGACAGGGTAAGAGAAGGGTCGGGGGACCGGCGCGCGGGGGGGGGGGGGGGGGGGGAGATGCTATGGGACACCTAAGGCCTGGGTTGAGGGGCAGCTGCGCGTCTAGTTGTGCACCCCCTGAGTGTTGTTTCTAGCACTTTCTGAAAGTCCCGGTCTCCCACCGCTCCCAGTGGGGCAGTCTGAAAGGAAGCCCCGCCCCCTGCTCAGCCCGGCCCCGCCCCCTGCTCGACCCGACCCCGCCCCCTGCTCGACCCTGCTCGGACCGGCCCCGCCCCCGGACCGGCCCCGCCCTCGGCTCGGCTTGGCCACGCCCCCGGACCGGCCCCGCCCTCGGCTCGGCTTGGCCACGCCCCCGGCCCCGCCGGGGCCCTGGAGCCAAGCGCAGCCTCCCAGCCCTGCTAAAGGGGCCGGGCCCAGGCCGGGGTTGTCCTGGAAACTCTGGGTCGCTTCCATGGCGGGCGGGGTCGGGATCGGGGAAATTCAGAGGGGCCAGGGGGTGAGGTAGGGTGCCCTCTCCCCCGTCCTGCGTGAGAAAGGAGGCATCCCGGCGCCAGTTTCCTGGGATCCTCTCCTATCCAGTATTGGGGGAGGTGGGGGGGGGGAGGGAGCAGGAGGGGGGGGAGGGTGCCCTTACTCCGATGAGGGTGCCACTTTTACAGAAGTTTGGGGCCCGGACCCCAGAGGCATCCGACTGGATGGAGGGGCTCCCGGGGCCCCAGAACCCCTTTCACCTCCCAAGACCCTCCTGACCTGGGGGGGGGGTAGTTTGGGAGCTGGAGGCCCCGGGTGAGATTTCACCTCTTAAGATCCGATCTTGGGTCGGGCACCCAGTTTTTCCCCCAAGAGTCCGTGCTCCTTTCTCTCTTTAACCCCGTCTCCTTCCCGCGTGCAAGTGAAGGCCGTGGGGCGCGCAACGGGCTCACCTGTGTGGGAGTCTTTGGGGCCTAGTAGGAGGACGATGGGGGGGGGGTTCTTCCTTCTTGAGGCGAGCCTCTCCCGGCCAGGTTACTCGCGCCAGCTGTGGCCCACTGGGCAGCCCGGACCTAGGACTCCCCATTCCCTCCCTTCCTCCCTCCCTCGCGCTCCTCCCGCGCCTCCCATCCCAGCCCTTTTCTCCTCACTTCCTGCTGCCCCTCGGAGAGGAAAGGGCTAGGAACAGGGGCGGGGAGGGGGGGAAAGGGAGGGGGAGGAGATCGCCTTCTTCACCGTTTTCCATCCTTATGCCCTGCTAGCCATCTGCCCTTTCCCAAGCCCTTCCTGAGTAGGCTCTAACCCCACCACGGGCTGTCTCAGGTTGCCAGGGAGGCCCTGGGTCCAAACGCAGGTGCCAGTTTCTCCGTGCCCACAAGAATCTATTTGCTTGAACTTTTCCTGATGTTAGGGGTCGTCCTTAAAATCCATGAGAGTGTGTGAGGTGGTGGGCTTTGTGGGAGTCAAATGACTTGGGGCTAACAGTCAGCTGATTGTCCTCTAGAGCAGGTGCCAAAGAAGGGAATCAGCCCTGGTGAGGGGGGAGGGTTGGGGGAACTTCCAGGAGCTGAGTCATTTTTTTTTTCCCCTAGTGAGAGTGGAAGAGTCCCCCATATGACAGAGGGGACAGTGTGTTGATGAGTGTGGCTGTGGGGGGGTGCTCTCCTGCTGGCTGGGTTTAGAGTCTGCTGCACAGAGTGGAAGCCCTTTACCACATGGACTAGGAAAGGTGTGCATTCAATATAGATGGCGCCGCAGCGGGTTGTAGCAAGTTTCCAACAGAGTTCTCCAGTGCAGATAAATCTACCTACCCCAAACCTGCTTCTCAGCACCCCACAAGCTCACTTTTCCAATACCCAGAGGTCCCCTCTTGGAACAGAAGGTTGTATGGGGGCTGGGGAAGTTGGGTACATACCTTGGAGTCTGTCTCTCAGGAAATGGCAGGGGAGGGGACATTGTCCTTGTACCAATGTGTTGGTTTCACAAGAGACAGAGGCTCCAAGGGTGGGGACCCCTGGTACAACAAAGGCCAGGCCTGACTGTCCCCAGGCAGGGACACTTCCTCCAGCAGCACAGCAGGAAGGAAGTGAGCACAGCCCAGTGGGAGGGAGTAGGGAAGCACTGCCCTGCTCCCATTGTCTCCAGCTTTGGGGTCAGAGGGCCAGGTCCAGCCCAGGGAGTTCCCCCAGGCTGGAGCGTGGTGGCGGGAGATAGGATGTTGTCTGGTATGTATTGGTGAGCTCTGGCTGCTGAAGAGCCAGTTGGCAAGGTGGGTGGGTGGGTGGATGGCAGAGGTGGGTAGAGGAAGTCAGGATCTTAGGCCTGGCATATTATGGGGGGATGGGAAGGCAGCTCACAGAAGTGCGAGGCCAGGCTGCAAGGGACTTGGCAAATTCAAGACTTTGGCAGGCCATTTTCCCCTCACCCAGATGCCTGGATGCCCACATTCCTCCACCTTCTCTACCTGTAATTTGTTGAGGTGATGGCAAAGACTAGGCCTCGCAGAGAACGTGCCTCATAGCAGGCCCAGAAAATTCGGCAGAGAGCAAAGAAAGTATTTGGGG
This sequence comes from Dipodomys spectabilis, assembly GCF_019054845.1. Lineage (NCBI taxonomy): Eukaryota > Metazoa > Chordata > Mammalia > Rodentia > Heteromyidae > Dipodomys > Dipodomys spectabilis. Next base: position 2,855,372 of record NW_024871037.1, read on the forward strand.
CGGGGGGGTGGGGGGGCTGCGCCTTGCCTTCTGGGAATAAAAGCCCAAGTTCCTTTTCCCAGTGGTGGCCTGGGAGGAGGCAAGGGAGCCTGGGTCGCAAAGCCTGGTGGTAGGCCACGAGTGTGGGTGACACCTGTCTGGTAGCTATTCATCTAAGGTCAGGCCTGAGGTCCATGGGACTTTAGCTGTTAACTTCACTTGAGGTCAGATGACAATATCGGGATAGTTCTGGACTATTCCAGACCTATCTGAACTATCTGGGGTCAGATAGCTGGGGCCAGTCAATAGTGAAATAGCTACAAGACCTCTGATTGCCACCACAACCAACAAGGGACAGGAGCGCCTGTGGTCATATCTGTGCAAACACAGCCATCTGCTGGTCATGACTGGTATTGCTACTGGCAGAGCTGAGGTTTACCACTCTAGGTGTTGGAGGTGGAAGGGAGCCAGCCCCCCAGCCCAGGCCTACCTATGGAGCTGGGGCCGTAGCCTCCACATTTAGTGTCCCCAGTTCCGTAAGATGCCACTCTCATATGCAGGATCTACAAATAATTTTATTGAAATTGAACAAATAACAACAGTCTTCCTATGCTGGGGGTCACCCACCCCAAGCCATTTCCCACACTCCAGAAGCACAAAGCTTACACAATAAAGAATTAAAAAAAAAAAAAAAAAAAAAAAAAGAAGTCATCTCTATATAGAAATCAGACTCTGCCCCAACATCATCCTGGAACTAGATTATTTACAAACCTTCACATTTTAAGTATTCCTTTTATGGTCTTTCCCTCCTTTCTGTCCCTATCAAGGGGGCTCCAGTACTTTCCCTTGAGTGATCCTGAAGAGGTGAAGAGATTTCAGGGGAATGGGTGGTTGGGTTCCTTATAGTGGCACCAGCTCTACTGTGTGGTTCACCCCACTGGACAGTCCCTCTCAAACAGGGTAAAAGGAGCTGGTGGAAAGGCTAGGGAGATAGAACAGAACAGGTGGCTTGAGACACCTCCCCACAGGCACAGCCCGTCCCGACCCTGGCTTGCACCCTTTTATCTGGGGAGGAGGGCAAAACTAGTTGCAGGGGGGAGGGATCAGCCTAGCCCTGCTTGAAGGAAGAAGCCTCCAACACCAGTATCCATTCCTATGAACAGTTAGTAAACTGTCCATCCCAGAGTGGGAACAAATGGCAGGTAGGCAGGAAGAATCAGGCTGGTGCTGCCCCCACCTCTGTCCAATACAGGAGGAATCGAGGTAGCAAACGGCTGAAATGCTCCAACTAGGGGGTAAGGGAAGTGAGGGAAGGAAGTTCCCACGTGTGTTCAGCCCCCACAGCCCAGGGGCTGGAAGAAGGCAGACTTTGCTTGTAAAGTGCTGTAGCTTCTAGCAGGGTTGGGCCCTAGGCAAGCTTGGAAGAAAGCAGGCCAAGCAAGGAACCTGCAACCAGGCATTCTTGACTGGCATGTGGCCTGCCATGCTTCTTGCAGGGGTGGTTGGGGAGGGTAGACTGGAAACTTTGCCATTAGCTTTACCAGCCACCAACCACCTCTTGCCCACAAACAAACCATTGCCTGATTAACACCAAGGGACTTGCCCTGCTCACAGCTGAAAGTTCTGGGCCATTGGAGTCTATTCAGGGTTGTGGCCACAGCCTGGACTCCTCGGTGGAAGTCACACTTGAGTTACTTGCTGGGACAGGGAGTGCTTGTGTCTGCCACCCCCAGGCTCACACCTCATAGAGGATCACAGGGAAATCCACATGGATGCGGGGAGGATCCAGCTTCACGATGCCCTGCCATGGAAACAGAGGCTAGTGAGGGTTGGCTCAGAGGTCTTTACTCCAGGAAGCCTTCCTGATCTTCCCAGCTCCTCCCCCAGTAGACCTCTTTTCGGTCTATGGCAACGTACTTGATGTGAATTCTATGGCCACTGCCCAGCCCCTCACCTGAGGAATCAGATTCTTATGTACCCGCCTCAGCTTGGCCCGCTTCTGCCCATTCTTGGTGATGATTGTCTCCTCATAGAATTCATGAGCCAGATCTCCATCTTCATCATAGAACATGGACCTGTGGAGAAAACAATAAACTGTTCACGGCAAATGCCACAGACCATGGAGAAGCATGAGCAGCTTTGCTTGAACTTTGGTTCAAGCAACCAAAGCTACTTCTCATCACTGGTTTGGTTCTATACGAGCAGCCATTCCGACATCAGGCCTTTCATTCAGGGATTCTACAGAGGGCAAGATGGTGGCTTAGGGATGTTGGTTTCATTCCAGAACACATTACTAGCCAAGTGCCAAAGAGTAAGATGTGAATGTCTGAGCTGGGAAGGAGAGGAAAACTGCCTCCCTTCCTCCCAGCGGCCAATGCAGCCACCCTTTCCACCATAGAGTGCCAGAAGCTCACCTAGGACCAGATCATTCTGGTGCTCCTGTGGAAAGAAGAGTTAAGTCCGCATTCCAGATCTGGGTGAGGGTCTCACTTTAAACATCGGGTATCCCAGCCTTGATTTCCCAGTCACTACTATGGGAAGGGGTGGGGTGGTCCAAGCGGAAGGAAGACATCTAAACCGTAAGTCATTCTCCCCCTTAGCATAAGGGGAGAGGGAGGGTATTAGTCTCCAGTTTGCGCGCAAGAGTTGGAAGGAATGACAAGGAGATCGTGAAGGCTCGTGGCTATCCTCTCTGAGGAGTAGCGCATGCTCAGGGGGCCAAGCCTCGGTTCCACCCTTCTCTGGGAACACCTTCAGAAACCTCTAGGCCTTGTGGGGCCACGGCCCGGCTTTCCCCACCCCTTTGCTCCGATGGGGGAGCAAAGATGGGAGTTGTCTTCCCTCTAACGAGGGGGGGGGGAGAGGGAAGGGGTTTGTCCGGCTCCCCCTGCGCGACGGAACCCCGGGCCCTCACCCGCGGCGCGTGAACACGAAGGGTGGCACCGCACGGGATCGAGGCCGCACCAAAGCTTGCTCAGTGCCCGCCGCCTCCGGGCCGCCGCCCCCCGCTGCCGAGGTGAAGGGCCAAAGGCCCCGAGCTTTGGAGCCGCTGGCGCCCATGTCAGGGCCGCCGGCGCATGGCGGTCCCCGCGGCCGCTCGGCTCTCACAGCGCAGCGGGCACCACCATGCCCAGCCCCGGCCTCCGCTCGCAGGTGCCGCCGCCGCCGCCGCCGCCGCCGCCGCCGTCTGCGGGCTCGGCTGTCTCCAAGGAAACCTCACTTCCGCTTCCGCACGCTGCCCCCTCTGATTGGCTGCTACTCTCGTCGTTCTTTGGGGCAAAGCCAATGGACTTCCTCATAGATATCCCAGCATGCTCTGTGGAACCCCCCCCCCCCCATCCCAGCAGGCTCTGCGCTCGTCACTGGGGCAGCTGGGCTTCCCAGGGAGGCTTTGACTGAGCTCTGCCCCCCGCGGTCCGGTTGGTGGTCTCCCAACACCAATCTCAAGCCCAAAGGGCACATTAAACCCAGACCCCGCAAACCAGCGCTTTGGTCCTGATGAAGACCAGGGTGCCAAGGTGGCCATTTGGCTTTTATTTTCACAGCTCTTTTTGTGAGGAGCAGAATCTAAGGGATTTTATGTGATGTATGGAGAGTAGTAAAAGCCCTTGAAATTGTTTTGAGGGATAGAGGGAATGAAGTGGATGAGGGCACACTTTCTGCAAACACGATGTCATGTGATAAACCCCTTGTACAAGTAATGATGCTAACTAAAAATGTTACACAAAATGTTAAAAGTAGAAAACTCTCCCCTTCCCTCCCCCCCCCCCCCCACGCGGGTCTGGGTGCTGTCCCTGAGCTCTTTTGCTCAAGGCTCATACCCTACCCTTTAAGCCACAGGCGACTTCAGGTTTTCTGGTGGTTCACTGGAGATAAGAGTCTCATGGACTTTCCTGCTTGGGCTGGCTTTGAACCATGATCCTCAAATTTCAGCCTCCTGAGTAGCTAGGGTTACAGGTGTGAGCCACCAGTGCCTGGCATTTTTTTCTTTTTTTAGCCAATGGGTGGGGCTTGAACTCAGGGCCTGGGCAACCTGAACTCTTCAACTCAAGGCTAGTGCTCAACCACTTTAAGCCACAGGGCCACTTCTTTTCTGGTGGTTCATTGGAGATGAGTCCTAAGGACTTTCCTGCCCTGGCTGGCTTTGAACCATGATCCTCAGATCTGAGCCTCTAAGTAGCTAGTTTGTTTAAGCCTAAGAAAATCTAATAACTAGCTTTACAGTTTTACAGCTGCCGAGGTCTGAAGAGCTTCAAATTCAGTGTTCTTTCCAAACTAAGCAATGTGTGCTTCATAAAAAACAAGAATTGTTAACAACCATAGGTGCCATGTGTGGTGTCTGGTCTGCAGTTTCTCCCAGAGCTTGGTGCATGTTAAGAGACTGGTTTCGCAAGCTCTAGCTGCAGCCTATCTTGACCCCCACCCCACCCCCCCACAACTTGAGACCCAGGGTGCTGAGTGATAAGGGTATACATCGTCACATTGGTCTCAAGGCAACTTCTCCCCAAAGATGCCCTGCAATCTTGCCATCAGGGCAACAGTGGCTTGCGCACACACAATAAAGAGTCCAAAAGCAGGAGGGCTTTTTCATCTTTATTCAGCCAATTCTTTCAGGCCTCAGGCCCTGATGATGACTGTCATCCCTCATCCATTTTCCCACAGGAGGCATTCAGTTGAGGCCATAAAACATTACATACATTCACACACTTCATTAAGAAAATCTGAGGGAGAAACCCTAGCTTTGGCAAACAAGGAATGGGCCTGGCCCAGAGACTTCCTCCTTGGGGGCAGCACTGAGGCAGCTCCCTGACCTTAGGAAGTTGTGACTCATAAGGCACTAGAGAGAGAACCAGAGAGTCTACCTCGATGTCTGCTTTACTCTGAGCACCCACTCTTGGCTCTAATTAGGGCTATCCTGGGACTTTGTCCAAGACCCCAAACCTTTCCCCACCGATCAGGGCCCCCATCCCTGAAAACACCACGCTTTTGTGTTTGGAGAGTCTCCCAAGATTCTCACTTTTGAGAAATGAAGTACGGAGACTCTTGTCTGCTCCACCCCTGCTGCAAACCTGGAGCTGCTGCTACCTAGAGTAGCCCTGGCCCACTGTGACCCTGAACGTGAGGGTCAGAGGGGCGGCAAGCCATGCCCTGCTACACCCACCGGTGGACACGGGGACAGCTTCTTTGCTCTTTTCTGGGCTTATTTCCCTCAACAGGAGGGAACCTGCACGCACACTCACTCTTCAGGCCCAATGGACTCGCTCACATTCACACGGCACGCGCTTGGCACTGCCTGCACTCCTCCTGCCAGCCAGGGGTCTAAGAGGTCATCCCAAAGGACAGGAATGTAGGGCTTCTTGGATCTTCTGGCGGCAATGGGAGTACTTCTGGAGGATCTGGCGAAGGTGCTCCTCTTCCTCTCGCTGCAGGATACGCAGGAAGTTGTGTAGTTCAGGCATGCTGAAGGCATCCCACTGCAAGGGGGGACAGGGGGGACACAGGCTGCAGCAGGCTCAAGCAACCCAGCAGAACCCCTCCAGAGAAAATCAGCACATCATGGTCACCCAGGCTAGGACTGTGTGGGCTTTCTGATGTTGGGCTTTTATCTGAATAGTCAGTGCCAGGGATCCCCAATAGCAGTCTGTACATAAAACGAATCCCACAAAGTTACCTCAATTAAGAGGCACTAAATGGATGTTCCTTAACTACTCGTTGTCAGGTTGTGCCCAACTCTGAATCTAATCCAAATTGCATAGGACTGGGTGCCAGTGGCTTATGCCTATAATCCTAGCTATTCAGGAGGCTGAGATCTGAAGATTGTGGTTTGAAACCAGTCTGGACAGAAAAGTCCATGAAACTCTTATCTTCAATAAACTACTCAGAAGCTGGAAATGTGGCTTAGTGGTAGACTGCTTGCCTAGCATGCATGAAGCCCTGGGTTTGACTCCTCAGTACCATATAAACAGAAAAGGCCAGAAGTAGCACTGTGGTTCAAATGGGAGAGTGCTAGCCTTGAGCACAAAGAGGCTCAGGGGCAGTGCCCAGGCCCTGAGTTCAAGTTCTAGGACCAGCAATAAAAGGAGATGGGGTAACGGAGCAAAATCAGGGCCTTTGTACATCTAAGCACTAACTACACACTTACTGTCTTTTTGTTGTTGTTGCTGCTGCTGCTTGTGGGGCTTGAACTCAGGGCCTGGGTGCTGTTCCTCAGCTCAAGGCTAGCACTCTACCACTTGAGCCACAGCGCCATTTCTGGTTTTCTGGGTGGTTTATTGGAGATAAGAGTCTCACAGCCTTTCCTGCCTGGGCTGGCTTTGAATTGCAATCCTTGGATCTCAGCCTCCTGAGTAGCTAGGATTACAGGCCTGAGCCAGCCCACCCGGCTTGATGAAGGTATATAGTATGCACATATAGATATGTCAAAATGAAACTTCCCTGTACAACTAATTGATCCTAAAAAAAAAATTGGGGGCAGCCGGGCGCTGGTGGCTCACGCCTGTAATCCTAGCTACTCAGGAGGCTGAGATCTGAGGATCGCGGTTCAAAGCCAGCCCGGGCAGGAGAGACCGTGAGACTCCTATCTCCAATAAACCACCAGAAAACCGGAAGTGGCGCTGTAGCTCAAGTGGTAGAGCGCTCGCCTTGAGCTGAAGAGCTGAGGGACAGCGCTCAGGCCCAGAGTTCAAGCCCCACGACCGACAAAAAAAAAAAAAAAAAAAATTGGGGGAAAAAAATAAAGTCTTGAAATTCTTGAAGAGGAGCCTGTGCTGTATTGGTCTTGGGCATTTATGTGGCTTTGATCTGATCTAGGCTTAGCATATGGTCAGACAGATGCCTCAGGGTTTGGAATATTAAGCACCAGGAAAGACCAGAATACCAAGACAATTCTTTCTGGGTTCTTGTAACAGGCTGTTGGTCCTGACATAAGTGATCTGGAACCTTCCACTTTAGTTACAAGGTTCATACACTCCTGGGAAAGGCTTTGCAGAGTTTGTCCTCCAGCTCTATTCCTTCTCTAAGTCTTTGGACTTTCTTGCCCAGGCTGGCTTTGAACTGCGATCCTCAGATCTCAGCCTCCTGAGTAGCTAGGATGACAGGCGTGATCTACCAGCGCCCGGATCTTCCCAGTCTTAATGCAGCCTTACTAGGTGACAACCAAGACTGTAAGGAAGACCATACTCACATTCACTTCCCCGGGGTCATTCTCCTTCAGGACGAAGCTCAGAGCCTTCTCACTGGGTCCTGCAAGAAGTCGTATCTTCAGGGGCTGTTCATCATCTGAGAGCTTCCGGGAGTACACTAAAGGCCAGGAGGGGAAAAGGATGAATCAATCAGAGACAGGCCTAGCTGCCTCCGCCCCTGCATGCACGGATACATGCCTGTGTAGGTTCATAGAGGGCAGAGGAGGAGAGGAAGCCTGCCTTGTCCATGACGCTCAGCCCGTTCAAAGAGTGCAAATTTCCGGGGATCATCAACCACCAAGAATTTGCGAAGCAGAGCCTCGATGACCTCGCGTGCCCGAGTGCGGGACAGGACGTGTAGGTGCTTGATAGCATCCTTGGGCAGGTAAAAGGAGGTGCGGCGCTTCACAGCTGTGCCCCGCCCTGTGCCTCGCCTGGCGTCCTGTAGAGAGGGTGGTTTCTTGTTGGAGGGCACAGAGACAGGACGCACCAGCTTCAGCTGAACTTTGATGAAGCCTGTGTAGGAGCCATCCTTGTTCTAAAGAGCAGAGAGAGAGGGGAAAAAAACCAAGCCATAAGAGTAGGTTCTAGATGAGATGGGATCGTCTTGGGTTTAGTCTACTTGGGGCTAAGCGGGTTATACATAAATGACTACTTGGGCCCATTTGAGAATACCTTTACTACAGCTCTTTGTGGATCAGGCATACAGCTAGGTTCCTGACTCTTCCCATACCCGCTTTTCTGAGCAATCAACTCACCAGGCTCATGAAGAGGTTGCTGTTTATCTGGCTATTGTACTCCTTGATCTTCTGCTCAATTTCAGCCTGAGAAAGTTCTGGTGTCTTCCACTCCGCTGGCTCATCCTAAACAACAGGCCAGAATGCATACAGGGCTTTTTTTTTTGGGGGGGTGGGGGGAAATCTGGTCATGGGGCCTGAACTCTGGGCCTGGGCGCTGTCCCTCAGCTCTTCAGCTCATGGCTAGCGCTCTACCACTTAGGCCACAGTGCCACTTCCATCTTTTTTCTTTTTGCTTATGTGGTGCTGAGGAATCGAACCCAGGGCCTCAGGCATGCAAGGCAAGTGCTCTACCACTGAGCCACCTTCCCAGCCCCGCATACAGGGCTCTTGAGAAACAGTTTCTGAAAAACAGTCTGTGACAGCCCTTAGAAATCAACTTATTTTGGTTCTGTCACTGAACCCATCCACCCTGAATCCATCACTGCTCCAGGTTGGGCATGCTATAAAGAGATGACAAAGGCAAGGACATTTAGCTTCCTTCTGCTGCCAGGAGCTGAGAAAATATGAGAGAGAGCCTCTTGAGGAGAGACCTTCGATCAAAGTAAAGTCACTTCTTGAGGACAGTGTTAAGCACCCGAGCCATATATAAGGCATATAAGGTCAAAGCCTCCTTCCCTCTGTACCATAAAAAATTAAGGCTGGGAAGGTGGCTCAGTGGTAGAGTGCTTGCCTCCCATGCATGAGGACCTGGGTTCGATTCCTCAGCACCACGCAAGCAGAAAAAGCTGGAAGTGGCACTGTGGCTCAAGTGGTAGAGTGCTAGCTTTGAGCTGAAGAGCTGAGGGACAGCGTCCAGGCCCAGAGTTCAAGCCCCCATGTTCCACAAAATAATAATAAATGAATAAAGGCAAAAAGAAAACAATAAAATAGTCATCTCAACTGCACAGCAAAATTGTAGCACCTCAGCTGGGCTGAAGTCACGGTTTGTCTGAGAGAAGGCAGTCCAATTTTTCCCTCTCCTCCAGGACCCTTTGGTGGGGTTTTGGAGCCAGTTCCCATGCTTGTCAGATACAGTGAGGAAATCATGGTGACATGTTATTTAACTTTGGCCAGAACTGCACAAAAGGCAGCTTCAGGCAAGGATCCAATCTGCCAGAGGCAAACAAGCAACTTCCTGGTAAAGTCTATCATTCCCTCCCCCCCACCCCCACCCCAACTGCTAAGCAAGAACGAGAGAAAGAGACAGAGAGACAGAGTTAGTTTCTGCCTTTTCCCTGTCTAAACATACAAAGTTGTTAGTTTGACCACTCAGCCCCCTCCTCCCCTTCCTATTCATCCACCGCTTCCTCCCCCTTCAGAGACTGCATTTTAGAAGTATGGAGGGTGGGAACTATCATTCTCCTAGTAAACTCACTTGGCTCCACAGCCTCAGCCTTATTTCCTGTTGACGTCAGACAGAGTTTGGTAGGAATGGGAGGGTCACGGATACAGCTGAGATCACCACTGAACAATGCCAGAAGGTCTTGGTCACAATGATTCTGGGCCCAGATAGCCTTAGAGACCCCTAACCTGTTTAAAGCGCTTATGAGGGCAAATGTGGAGGATGGATGAGACAGCAGACATTATGTCTTTACCCTGAGCCTACTGTTTAAGGACTAAGGCTTCACAGGAAAAAGGCTTTGGGGTAGAGGTGGGAATTGATGCCCATAGCCTATTTCTATGGTTTCCTGGATGGAAGAGAGCAATAGGGAATAAAAACTCCAGCAGAAACTATATTGGGGATGGTGGGCAACCCTGTTGGGTAAGAACTAATGGTCTGGGTTATACTGGACTGGGACTCACTGACCTCAGTTCCAGCTTCTTCCCTTCTCCAGGTAGCCCTGTTCAGTAGAAAACAAGGGGCCTGCCAAGTGCTGGTGGCTCATGCCTTTACTCTTGTGTCAGGAAGCTGAGATCTGAGGACCACAGTTCAAAGCCACTCAGGGGAAGGAAAGTCTGTGAGACTCTTATCTCCAATTAGCCACCAGAAGACTGAAAGCAGCACGGTGGCTCAAAGTGGTAGAGTTCTAGACTGAGCAAAAGAGCTTAGGGGACAGTGCCCAGGTCTTGAACTCATCAAGCCCCATGACGGACAAAAAGGAGGAGAAAGAAAACAAAGGCACTGCACCATCTTGCCAGGATCCTAGAGGAGGAAGCTGCTTTTTCCTGTTTCCCAAAGCTGTTTGTTGGGAGAGGATCCCAACGCCTCAGAGGGAGGGCCCTAGAACTTTCCTTCTTCTGTACTACAGCAACTCAGCTTCTCCCTCTCCCTTCTCCTCTCCCTCTCCCCAGTGACTGATGGCTTCACTTTAGTTCACTCCTGGACTCCAGTGCTGGGACTGAACTTAAGAGCCTCCTGTATGCTGGGCAAGCACTCTAGTGTCTTTCACTGTTTCCATTTTACTCATAAGAAAAAAAAAAAAAAAAAGACTCAGACTGAGGGGCATGGAGATCTCAGGATCCTGACCTGGCACCCAAAGCTCTGGTCTGAGATTTTAGGGTGCTGAGCAGGATTCCTTTCGTGAGGAATTTTTAATTTTCACCTCAAGCATCATCCAACCCCAATTTCTTGTCTCAAATAAAGAATTTTTTTTTTTTTTTGGTTGGTCGTGGGGCTTGAACTCTGGGCTTGGGCGCTGTCCCTCAGCTCTTCAGCTCAAGGCGAGGGCTCTACTGCTTGAGCCACTTCTGGTTTTCTAGTGGTTTATTGGAGATAAGAGTCTCATGGACATTCCTTGCCTGGACTGGCTTTGAACTGTGATCCTCAAATCTCAGCCTCCTGAGTAGCTAGGATTACAGGTGTGAGCCACTGGCGCCCGGCTTCAAATTAAGAATTCTATCCCACTACTGTCAGGTATACTAAATTTCATGGTCCCCATGATGTCCTCATCTGTCTTATTCCAACCCAAAAGTTTTCTGAGCCTACTGGCCACAGGTCTCTAATAAAGGGGACACCTAGGAAATTTCAGGAGGTTTAGCTGTCCTGGTACCACACTTTACAAACTTAATTTGGTAACTTGGGTCTCTTTCCACCCATCCTAGAGTGGCTGGATTACAATCTAGCATTCCTGTCTCCCATGGGTAATGACCCTGGTGCTTTACATTCAGAACAAAGCTCCCTTCCTAGCCATTCTCAAATCTACTTTCCCAAAGTCCACCCAAGACAGGGGATTTGAGTCCTCTACATTCCAACAACTGGTAAACAGATCAGGACCAGCAACACTAGAGACTCAGCTGTCCACCCAGAAGTGAATACGGATGGATGGGGTGGGGGTTGGGGGGGTGGCAAAGGTGACTCCCTCATCTTTCTTCTCCTACAACATATCCCCAACTTCCCAGCAAGGGCTCCTCCCCCACCTCCCCTTCCTCCACCACTTCCCTTAGGGAGCAAGCGGGAGTTCCCACCGGGTGGCTCCCGCTTGAAATCCTAGTTTCTGGGGAGATCTGAGGATGGCAGTTCAAAACCAGCCTGGGTGGAGAAGTCCCGCGAGACTCGTGATCGCCCGTGAACCATCCCCCCAAAAAAAGCCAGAAGTGGAGCTGCGGCTCGCGAGGCCCAGGGAACTCAGCGCCCAGACTCTACGAGTTCAAGCCCCAGGACCCACCGGGTGCCAGGGAGGGCTGCGCCGCCGGCTTTAGTCACAGGTGGCCAACGCCCCTCTCTGGCCTATCCCGAGCTGCGGCGTTGCTGGCCCCGGGTCCATTCGGGGGGGGGGGGGTTCTCTGCGAGGGGGGCCTCGGTGGATCGGGGCTCTACCGAGGGTCTGAGGGCTCTGCACGGCTCTCCCCGCGGCCGCACCGGCTCTCCGCGCCGCCACTGACCGGGGAGGGGGCGGGGCTCCGGCCGCCGCCCGCTCCCGCCGCCGGCGCCCCCCCCCCCCCCGCCCCGCGGCTCCCCACCTGGTCCCGGCGCGGCCTGCGGACCAGCGAGGTGCGCGCCGTGAAGTACTGCTCGAGCTCCGAGTCGGAGTCCTCCTGGCTGCAGTAGCCACTGCTGGTCGTGCTGCTCCAGGTCATCTCAAAAGAAGGCGTCTCGGCCTCACCCATGGCCACGCGCGCGCCTGCCCGCCCGTACGCTCAAGTCCGGCGCGTCCCAGACTCTCCCAACCAACGCCCCAGGCGCGTGCGTCCGGGCGTGCGTGCGTGCGTGCGTGCGGGCGAGCGTGCGTGTCTGCCAAGGCGCGCGTGCGCCGATGCCAGCGCAGCGCCGCAGCCGTTAAGATTGAAACGTAGACAACCGGGATCTGGACGCTACTCTCATTGGGCGGGTGGGCGGGGACCCAAGCGCTGCGTCTTACGCGATGACCTCATCGCTTAGGCAGCTCATCCTAGGCCCCGCCTCCCAAGCCCCACCTTTCCGGTGGAAACGTAAACGGAGCCTGTGCGCATGGGCAGGTGCCCCTCCCCACCACGCCCCTCCCTCCCCGACCCAGCCGCCGGCGGAGCGGAAGCGGATGCGGTCGGTGGGCGTTGTGGGCTGAGCTCCCGGCGTCCTGGCCTGCCGCTCAGCGCGTCCCCGCCCCGCCCGCACCCCGGACTCTCCTGCCCCGCTTCCCCGCGCTCACCACGTTCGTGTCTCGCTCCAACGCGGGGTCCCAGCCCAGGTCCCGAGGCCCGCAGCAGTCCAGGCAGACGAGCGCGCGACAGCGGTAGTGGCAGGTGAACTTGCAGTCTGCGGAGGAGCCCCCGACTCAGCTCGGGGGGGCGTCCCGCCCACCAGAGGCAAGCCCCGGGGTGCAAGCTCGTTACCGGCCGGGCTCTGGGAGCCTGTCCTTGGGTTGACTTCATTTCCCCCCCCCCCGCCCCCACCCCCTTTTCGGGGTGCATGTGTGGAAACTGGCTGGAAAGCCTTCGGTGATCAGAGATTCAAGTCTGCTGGATTCTTGGTCTAGCGTCTCGGGCAGAAGTTTTCCTCTTCCCACCCATTTATTTGGAGAAAACAAAAAACCTTCAACCTACGGCGCCCTCCAGGAGATGTCTCCTCAAACACTGGTTTACATACATCCGCCTGATTTTTTTTTTGTCTTCATACCTCTGTCCACTTCCTCTATCTGTCCCTGCCTCCAGGAAACTGCCCTACTTAGGACAGACTATCGTCAGTGGTCCATTCTTCATTGTCCCCTGGTTGTCGACATCATTTGATGCTCAGGGGACCACACTCTTTCTCCAGATTTCCTCCCACTCCCTGTGACTCCTGCTGCTCAACTCCTTTGCTGGTTTTGTCTCAACTTCTAGATCTAATGTGTTGATATTCACGGCTCACCTGATGGCTGTCCCGGCTCTGTTTACACGGTGAGCCTTGGATGCAGATCCAAATCCGCCTACCCATCTTAGATCAAATCCTATAGTGCAGACTTGGATGTCTTAACATATTTCAAGTGAACGTGATCCAAAATAGAACCCACTTTTCTTCCACCTCAATCCTGCCCTGACCAGGGTTCCTCATCTCAGCATAAGTTGCCACTATTACTCAGTTGTTTGAGGCAAAACCCCAAACTCATTCTTGATTCTTTGTCTTAATTTTTTTTGGAAGTTCTAGTCTGAGGCTTGTGAACTCTGAACCGAACTCTGCCTCAGCTTTTTCCATCCACCCCTTAAACCACACCTTCAGTTTCTCCCTTGTCTTTACATCTTTGTTGGATACCTAAACTATCCTGTGTGTCATTTCCATAGCTACTTCATTTTTTCTTGAGAACATTGCAGTGTCCTGGCCTTTGTTCATGTTTTGTATCGTCCCAAGTTCCTGTGCTTCACCAGCTGAATTTGTGACATGAATTTGTGACATGTTCCTCCCTGGATGAGCAGCTTGCCAGGCATACACAGGCCAAAGGCACCACCCCTAAATTCCTATATAGGCCAAAGCACTTGATTCTCAAACCAGACTGCCCATTAGAATGGGCTGGAGAGGTTTTTGTTTTTTAATTACTGATGCCTGTGGCCCACTTCCAGCAATTGACTCAACAGGCCTGAGATAGGCTCATGAGATAGAAGGTGAGCATAATGGGGTTTGGAGGATTATAAAAGTGCCCTGGTGATTCTAGCTGGTGTACATTCAGCAAATTTCTGCTTGCTGTGATTCCCAGTGTGACTGTGTTCCATGTTTTAGCACCTGGTTCACTAGGGCCCAATATAGGAACCTACTAAATACTCAACAAAATTCCTGTTTGCAGGAAACCCACCCTAGGTTATTTTTTACAAGGCTCTTGTCCATAGATGGATAACTTCTTCACCCCAGGAATTCTGGAGGGAACCTAGGAGTGGAATTATTGGGAAGAGGCTCAGAGGACAGAGAACACCAAGGCTTCCTACGGAAGGGCCAAGGCACTTTAAAGATAAACTTGGAACCAGAACCTAGTGACAAGCACCCTCCCATACCCCCTTCTGGGACAGGACAAGGTGAGGGATCTGATCTGCTGGACAGCACGGTCCCTGCCAACCCTCTGGGCCTCGACTGCCCTTTGACAGTCCCTTCCGCTCTTGTCCTGCAGGGGACAGCTACTCACAGGCGCACTGCAGACCCTTGCGCACGACGCCCCAGATGAAGTCTCCGCAGAGGTCGCACCACGTGTGCGTGGCGGGCCCTGCAGGCTGGAACCGGTGGCCGCGACCCGGGACCTGTTTCCGTGCGAGGTTGCGCGCGGGGCTGGGCGCGATGCGCAGCGCGTTGGCACGCTCCAGCCGGGCGCGGCCCGGGCCAGGGCGCCCAGCAGGTGTCAGCTCCCGCAGCTCAATGAGCTCTGGCTCCGTGGACATGGCCTGGTGGAGCTGGGTCTTCCGCGGACTTGGCCTGAGTGTAGGGCGGGCGGGGCCGCGGGGCGGGCCGAGGGCTGGGCGCCGCCCCCAAGAGCGAAGACGGACGGGGCCGCGGGGCGGGCCGAGGGCTGGGCACCGCCCCCAAGATTGAAGACAGGGGCGGGGCCGCGGGGCTGGGCGGGGCCGCGGGGCGGGCCGAGGGCTGGGCGGGGCCGCGGGGCGGGCCGAGGGCTGGGCGGGGCCGAGGGCTGGGCGGGGCCGCGGGGCGGGCCGAGGGCGGGCCGAGGGCGGGGCGGGCCGAGGGCTGGGCGGGGCCGCGGGGCGGGCCGAGGGCTGGGCGGGGCCGCGGGGCGGGCCGAGGGCTGGGCGGGGCCAATGGCTGGGCGGGCCGAGGGCGGGGCGGGCCGGGGGCGGGCCGAGGGCGGGGCGCAGCCCCCAAGAGCGAAGACAGGGGCGGGGCCGCGCGCCGAGGGGAGCCTCAGCCCGCAGTGCTGGCTCTCAGGCGGGGCTGGGCAGGGCCGGCCGGGGCCGGGGCCGGGGCCGGGGCCGTTCTTGCCGAGCCCCTTCCCTCCCTCCTTTCCATCATCCCTTCCCCCACCATTGCAGTGTGGAGGACGCACCGCGTCGCACGGAGACAGGCATGTTCAGGGGGTTACTTTTACTGTACGAGGGAAAGAGGGTCACCACATCCTGCCCCGGTCTCCCCCACCCACCAGGCTTCGCCCCCCCAGGTTTACCAAGGCTTGTGACCTCACCTCCACACCTAGTTAACGGGTGGGGCTGGAAGAGGGACGCCTCACTGGGGAAGTGGGGAGAGGGGTCAGCAGCTCGATTGGCCTGGGTGGGGGGAGAGGTTGGAGCGGGGGTCTGGCAGGCACCAGAGATTCTGAGATTCAGGGGCGCCTTATGGGGTGGGTCGCCTTGGTTGGCTCTGGGTGGCTGCAGACTTCACTTGGCTCTCTCACCCTGGGCAGCCAGGACACAGGCCTTTTTATGCTTCTCCCAGTGCTTGACTTGGCACTCCCTGCAGGCAAAAAGTGGTCCCAAAGTGAGGTCCTGGGGGTGTGAGGATGGCAGTGCTGGTGGGGGGTCTGGGGCATGGGATCTTGGGGGTACCCTCACCTGCAGCAGTACCACTCATTCTGGCATCTTGAGCAGCGCTTCGAGGCCTCTGAATTGCAGGAGGCGCAGCGAGGCCTTTCCGGAGCCACTGCCTCTAGCAAGTCTAGCCTGTAGGTCTCCGCCCACCTGGGGGGGGGGGCGGTTAGGAGGGCCTGATTGGGCCAAGCAGGTAGGGCATGGAAGCACGCTTGCCCACATCCATCTCCCCTCTCTCCTGATAAACGCATCAGGCCTTGCCTTCGTGCCTGCAGCCGGAGGTCCTGCTCAGAGGGGCTGAACACATGCTGAAGCTGGTGCTTGGCAATGGCCTGCCATTTGCCTCTGTTCTCTCGTTCCAGTCGTTCCCAGATTTCTGGGATCTATGGAAGAGTCATTGAGAAGGCAAGGAAGGAGCTAGCAAAGGGGACAGTGGACCTGGCATGAGTCCTTTTCCAGGGGCCTACCTGTTCCAACACCAGGTCCTTCTTAGGGGTCTGGGTTTCTGCCAATGCCAGGTGGGCCAGGAAATCCTTGAGGTCTGCCAGGTTGGGCAACTGGTCAAGTAGTGTGTCCGTGAGGAAGGCCTGAAGCTGTAAGGATGGGTGGGGAAGAGCAGTGTGAACTAGGTGCTGGCCAGAGGTGCCAAGGACCAGGGAGGGTTTGGGGTGGGCTTTATGTTTGGGGCTTACGCTGCACGAGCTTCTGTCATGTGAAGCCTCTGGAAAGAGGAGGGGGTAGAGGTGAGTGGGCAGAGATGAACCAGCAGGGATGTAGTGGGGGAGGTTTGGGGCTATGTGGATGGGTAGGAAAGACTCCCCACCTTAAGCAGCTGTCCCTTAGCGAAGCTAGTGAAGGAATAGCGGGCCCGGGCCTCAGGGCTTAGCAGCAGGTTATACAGAGCGATCCACACTTGCCCATCCAGCTTGCTCAACTTTTGCTGCTCTGAGGGAACCACTGTCTGCCAACGGCCACTCTCAAATCGTTGCAGCTTGCCTGGGGGGCGGGGTTGTTGGGTGGAAGAATTTCCTTCTCTTTTTTTTTTTTGTTGTTGGTTGTGGGGCTTGAACTCTGGGCCTGGGCGCTGTCCCTCAACTCTTCAGCTCAAGGCAAGCACTCTACCACTTGAGCCACAGCACCATTTTCGGTTTTCTGGTGGCTCATTGGAGATAAGAGGCTCCTGGCCTTTCCTGCCCGGGCTGGCTTTGAACTGCAATCCTCAGATCTCAGCCTCCTGATTAGCTAGGATTACAAGAGTGAGCCACCAGCGCCCATAGGGGGTCCTAGAAACAGGGTTAGGGGTTTGGGCAGGCTGGGGAAGGACCTTACCTCCTTCCTGCCGGGTCCAGGGACTGTGTTGTAGCAGTTCCACCAGGAGGCAGGGCAGATTGTGAGTGCTGAGCATGCGGTTCAAGGCGTTCAAGGAAAGGCTAGGGGGTCAGGGGTGAGGAGGAAAGAGTGAGAGGAGATTCCAGGCGGAGTCTTGCAGCCTTCCATTCTAGGCCACAAGCCCTGGAGGGCTGCCCACCTGTCCACACAGTCTGTGATATAGCGCAGCACTGAGAGGGCTTTCAGGGAAATCTCAAATTCCATCAGCTCTGCCTGTTTCTGCAGTTCCTGAAGGTGGGAGGGGGCAGTGCTCAACCTGAACCATCCCCTGGCTGCACAGCGCCAGAGAAACCCATCTGTAGGCTTTGCCAAATGTCAGGAAAGCTCAGCCCACCTGCATCGGGGTAATATCCTGGGATTCCTCTTCTTCAGAGGGGGTGCTACCATGGCTAGTCCGGGCCACTAGCAGTGTCAGTTTGCGGTGGCAGTAGTCCACCAGGTCCAACACAGTGTCCTCTGCTGACTCACACACCTCCTGGGGGGGTCCAGCAGGGAACACTTAACTGATGCTCTCACCACCCAGACATACTCTGCCAGGCCCTGGTCTGGCACAGTGCCCTCCCCTCCCCGGGAGCCACGATTTTGCCTTACCTTGTAGAAGAACACTGTCTCTAGGAGGTTAATGATAGAGGCCTCATGGTGTATCTATCAAGGAGAAGGACAAGGCCTGGGCTGCATGGAGAGTTAGGGACTATCACCTGTCTCTCTCAGTGCAGGGAGCTCTGAAGGGATGTAAGCCAGAGCCCTAGCTCACCACGATGTATATAGGGAACGTGTTCTGGGGCTTGAAGTCCTCCAGCTTGCACAGCACAGGGAACACCTTCTGCTTCCACATCTCCACTGCAATCAGTTCTTCCACCAATGTAGGGATCTTTGAAGAGTAGGGGAAGGGACTAAGATAAGGTTAAGGTGGAGCTACCTTAGCCTGACAACTCTCTCATCTCTGATAAGGACCAGATTAGCTAATTACCCTGTACCCGTAGATTTTTGTTGTTGGTGGTGGTAGTGGTCGTGGGGGCTGAACTCTGGGCCTGGGGGCTGTCCCTCAGCTCTTCAGCTCAAGGAGAGCGCTCTACCACTTCTGGTTTTTCTGCTTCTGTGGTGCTGTGGAATCGAACCCAGGGCATCATGCATGCAAGGCAAGCACTCTACCACTGAGCCACCTTCCCACCCTTGTACCTGTATTTTTATTCCTTCCTCTTCCATCTAATCATCCCTTTAAGGCTAACTCTCCTGCTCATGTCCTTCCTTGTATGTCCTGTCCTGTCTTTGTATGCCTTGGCCTTACTCTTACTCAGGGCCCTTTACAGTGCCCAATTCCTACTCCATTCCTTAGCAGTAGCTCTGCTTTTTTCTTGCACAGGGACCCAACTGTCAAATGATATCTCATGTGATGCACCAGTTCCAGCCCTTAGCCAATCCCACTGCCAGGATTTTCTCTGGTTTCTAACATTTCCTGCCTCCCCACCTCTGTTGGAAATACTGCATCCTTCTGTGCACGTGCAAAGTTCCTCTCCACTTTGGTGAGAGCCTTGCAGTCACTTCACTGTGACTTTAGCTCTTCGGTGTTTCCTTGAGTCTATTCTAAGAACCATGGTCTTCCTGATCAACTCACTCCCAGCCACAGGCCTGGCATGTCTGGATCCAGGTCAGTATGAGTACAAACAGAAATGTAGCAAAGGTGGGCTGGGAAGGTGGCTCAGTGGTGGAGTGCTTGCCTTGCATGCATGAGGCCCTGGGTTCAATTCCTCAGCACCACGTAAGCAGAAAAACCCAGAGGTAGTGCTGTGGCTCAAGTGGTAGAGCACTAGCCTTGAGCTGAAGAGCTGAGGGACAGTGCCCAGGCCCAGAGTTCAGGCCCCACAACCGACCAAAATAAATAAAAATAAAAAAAAAAAGAAATGTAGCAAAGGTATGCTGATAGATGCCTGATTCCCCCTGTTCCCATGCTGGAATTACAGACATCCATCAGCATACAGGATCTTGCTATGTTGGCCATTCTGGGCTATATAGCAAGACCTTTTGGCAAAATGAAAGAAAAGATAAAAGGGAAGGGATACAAGTGTGGTGGCTCATGCTTGTAATTCCTGTTGCTGAGGAGATGGAGATCAGAGAATCGAGGCCAGCCACAGCCCAAAGTGGGTGAGATCCCATCCAGCCAGAAGCTGGGTGTGGAGGTTTCTCTCTGCAATCCCAGCTATTTGGGAGGCCTGGCTAGGGACAATAGAGAGGTCTGAGCAAAACACCCACAGTCCTACCTAAAACATAATTAAAGCAAGCAAGGAGGGCTGGAGATGGGGCTCCAGTGGTAGAGCACTTACAAGGCCCAGAGTTTAAACTCCAGGTACTATCAGAAAAAAAAAAAAAGAAAGAAAAGAAAAGGTAACACATTCCTCTTTCCCTTCCGGGAAGAGCAGGTGTCCAGTTCTCCCAAGGTGCAGAATAAGCAAAGGTGTGAACCTGATCTTGGCCTACCTTCCCGTGAGTGGCCAGCAGCTCCTGGATGGGCTCTCCCTGGCTGACCGTGGCATCGAGGATGGCTTGCATGTTCAGCTTCTCCAGGTGCTCATGTTGCCGGCTCCACCTGTCCCAGAGTGTGTGTGTGTGTGTGTGTGTGTGTGTGTGTGTGTGCATCTGGGTGCAGAAAAGTGCTGGAGGGGTGACTGGGGGCTGGGTGGGTATGGAAGCCTGGCCTAATCTTGAAGAGCCAGAGACGGTCAGGAGCTGGTGTCTCCTACCTGGGGGGGGGGGGGGTGGCTTCCACCCTGAGCAGCCCCTTCTCCCAGCTCCCCAACTCAACCCTCCCGGGTGACAGCCCCTCCCGTCCCAGCTGCCTCACCCTTCAGAGCCCATCTCGAGTAGCTGGAAGCTGCGCAGACCCCGAATCAGAACATCAGCCTCCCCGGGCAGGAGCAGCTCCCAGTCGCCCATGTTGGGGAGGGTTGGATCGGGGTCGCAGACAACGTCTGGCAGCGGACGGGTTTGGATGACCGATCCCCGTGGGGCCCTTCGGTGTGGAACGCGGACAGTTGCCCGGCGGTTTGAGCGCGTGGGTTCTCAGCGCCATGGAAACCTGTTGGGCTTCTGCAGTGCGCGCGCCCCGCCCCCTCGCCGCGCCCCGCCCCCGCAGGCTGGCCCCGCCCCCGCAGGCTGGCCCCGCCCCCGCAGGCCGGCCCCGCCCCTCGGCTGCCCGCACAGGTCTCAGACCCCAGAGCTGCAGTCTGGGGCCTAGATTCCCTCCCTGGTCACAAGATCGCGTCCCCCTGAGCAGATTAAATGCAAGCCCCTCCGGGATGATCCCTCCTCGTGGTTTCCCTCTTGAACCACACCTTCATTTCCAGCTTTTTTGGTGGTTAATTGGAGACCAAAGTCTCACAAGACTTTCCTTGCTTTTGTCTGGCTTGGAACTGTGGTCCTCAGATCTCAGCCTCCGGAGTCCTAACTAGGGTTACAGGTGTGAGCCACCAGCACCTGACCTTTCTCTTACCTCTCCTGTTCTAGCCCCTAGTTGGAGATAGTTTCCTGGGCTTTTCTGCCTGGCTTGGCCTCCAACCATAATCCTCTAAATCTCTTCCTGAGTAGTTTGGATAGGCATGAGCCACTGGCAACCCGCTAACAATATCTTGTTGTTGTTGTTGGTCGGTCGTGGGGCTTGAACTCTAGGCTTAGGTGCTGTCCCTCAGCTCTTCAGCTCAAGGCAAATGCTCTACCACTTGAGCCACAGCACCATTTCTGGTTTTCTGGTGGTTTATTGGAGATAAGAGTCTTACTGACTTTCTTGCCTGGCCAGCTTTGATCCGCAATCCTCAGATCTCAGCCTCCTGAGGAGCTAGGATGACAGGCGTGAGCCACTGGTGCCTGGCAGGTTTTTTTTTTTTTTTTTTGGGGTCCGGTCGTGGGGCCTGAACTCTCGGCCTGGGCGCTGTCCCTCAGCTCTTCAGCTCAAGGCTAGCGCTCTACCACTTGAGCCACAGTGCCACTTCTGGCTTTTTTCATTTTGCTTATGTGGTGCTGAGGAATCGAACCCAGGGCCTCAGGCATGCAAGGCAAGCACTCTACCACTGAGCCAACTTCCCAGCCCACCTTGCAGGTTTTTAACAACATCTTTCTTGCTTTAATCCAAAATAATCCTTGCTTCCATCCCAACTCAATTTTTCATCCCGTTTCTTTTCTGATAGTGCCTGTTGTCAGTTTTGGCCACCAGATGGCGCGTCAACATGCCAGGAACATGACTGACTGTTAGGTAAAACTGGCTGAGGCAGTACTCAAGAAAAGTACATTGAAATGAATGATTTTATTTATAGAACTGAGGGTCAACCTCCACACAGTATGGATTAGCCTACTTGTCTAGCTCCCATGCACCAGGCAGGGCTTAGCAGAAGGGAGTTGCCACAGGAAAATATATCCCAGCCAGTCTGTCTCATTTCCAGCAGATGATGATGTTAGGGTCATTTTCCAGCCGTTCATCCAGCTCATGGTAGCTCATGCCTGGGGTGGGGTGGAGGAAGTGAAATCAGTGGCCTTGATCTGGCTGCCCTGCCCTGATTTCACCTGGGCTGCTTTGTCTGCCTTCACCTGTCTTGCAGCAGATCTCATCATAGCTGTGGCAGCCTGTGTAAAGACGGGCAGGGTGGCTTCGCTCCTCCCGAGACACCCGGACTGGATACTTCTGTAATCGTCGGATGAGGTTCTTCATAAGCCCAAACTGGATCAGCTTCCTGGAGTAAGGGTTAGGAAAGAGGGGTGATACCCTGACCCGGCCTCCTTCTGACCAGGCCAACCATTTACCACGATCTTCCCTTCAGTTCTGTCTCAGTGACCAGATTAGCCCCTAAGTGTATCATCTCCAGAAAACCTATCTGTGCACCAGCCATGCCAGAGGCTCTGTTCACTGGAATTCCCTGTTGCTCGTCTGTCCTCAGGCAACCCTCATGCCCAGGAATGCCCCTCTGACCGTTCATCAACGTGCTGTAGCTGCTGGGGGTGGCGGCCAATGAGGTCTCGCACAGTGGTTCCAGGGCTCAGACTGCAGTACAGCTGGAATACATCCCGGAGACTGGCTCTTTTGTGTCCTGTAGATACCAAGTGTCAGCTTGCCGGGTGGCCCTGCTTCCTCATCAAGTTGGTCTCCCCCAAAGAGCTTGCCACTACCTTGTTTGGTCACGTAGGATAGACATGCCTCCTGCAAGGACTTGTCATCTACCAGATCCTGGACCTTGGGTGTCGGGCAGTATACATTAGAGTACTAGAGAGTGGAAGACACAGGGATCTGAGTTAAGGGATTGTGAGGCCAACCTGGATTGGCCCAGCTGTATGATCCTACACTTAACTGTACCTGACTCACCTACCTGGAGGATGGACACCAGTGTTACAACACCATAATACCTAGGGGAGAGAGCTGTACTTAATTTCCAAGGGTCAGGCCTTCCCAGCCCCATACTCAGAGTCCCTGGGCTGAGTCCTACAGCCCTACTCACAGCAGGTTCTGGATGGCGATGCGCACTAGATTGAGCTCCACATCTGCCTCAGCAGAGATTTTCTGGACGTGGCGGAAACCATCAATGTAGGGCAGGATCTAGACAGAGCATGGTAGTGTCAATAGGGGTAGGATGAGGCCAAGGTTAATGAAACCCAGAGATTGATGCCATACGTACCTGTTGTGTGGTGAGGTCCCACTGTGAGTTGAAGAAATCCTCCTTGTCCTTAGTGAAGACAGGCACATCATACTCTTGGGCTACGGGAGGATCAGGCCGCTGCTCTATCACCTTCAAGTGGATGGTGTTGGATTCATCTGCAGTGGAGCCACCCATATCCTCAGTGTCATTTTTCCCAAGAGACTATCGATAACATCCAGAACTCCCAGCAGTCCTTGAGACAGGCAGATGCCTCACTCCATTTTTTTTTTTTTTTTTGTCGGTCGTGGGGCTTGAACTCTGGGCCTGGGCGCTGTCCCTCAGCTCTTCAGCTCAAGGTGAGCGCTCTACCACTTGAGCTACAGCGCCACTTCCGGTTTTCTGGTGGTTTATTGGAGATAGGAGTCTCACGGGTCTCTCCTGCCTGGGCTGGCTTTGAACTGCGATCCTCAGATCTCAGCCTCCTGAGTAGCTAGGATTACAGGCGTAAGCCACCAGCGCCCGGCTTCCTCACTCCATTTTTATGGAGTGAGAATCCAAAGTCCAGAGAGGGGAAAGAATATACACAAGAGGCTTTCCCACTCACAACCACCATACACAGAACCCTCAACATCATCACCTCTATCTATCAGGTTATCTCCTGGCCATCAGTTTATTCAAGGGTTTTGGCTGCAATCATCTTTTCCTGTCACCCCCCTCCCCCTCCAATTAATCTGCTGCCTTTGAAAAGGCTGGGACATACCGATGGGCAGGGTGCACCGGCCAGAGGCATTAAGCTCCTCCAGTAAGATGGTCATGATGGGCACCAACTTCTGCTTGCTTTCCTCCGTGGATACAAAGCTGCTCTCTAGCTGGATAGAACATGAACAGTATGGTGGGTAAAACTCAGGGTTCCTGGTTGCCCTGACTGTGTCCTTAAGCTGCTTGTCAGGGTTAGTGGGGCTTTGGAGACACGGGAACACTTACTACAAGTCTACCTGCCCATACACCCAAGCCCATCTCATTGCAAACCTCCAGTGTTGTCAGGTAGCCAGCCAGCTTTTTAACAATGGGCTCGAGGGCACAGGTCTTAGCCTGGGCATCACACACAAAGCCTAGGTTGAAGAGGAGGGCATTTCGGCTATACTTCTTGTGTTCAATGCACACGGGGCAGCCAATCAGCTTCTTTTCCATAGCTGTGCTAGAGAGTTAGAACAGAGTCAGCCTTGCCCTCAAGCCTAGCCCCTCCTCCTTCTGAGACCCCCTTCACCCACAACCAACTAGGGCCTCACACAGTGATGAGCTTGTTCTGGAGCTCTGGCTTGGTGATGATGTATACTTGGACGGTGTCAAACAGCTCCCGGGAGATGAAGTCCTCAGGGACCTGGGAAGGAAAGTGGCAAGAGGTCCTTCAGTGGACGTTGGGAGCTAGGTGGAGTATATTGGGTTGTATTCCCCATCTTAGGCTCTTTCCCTAGCCTGCTAATTCCTTTGTGTTTTCCAAACACAAGCTCTGTTTTCATTGGCTTATCTTCCTATGCATCATTTAAGTTACACGCCAGGGATTCTCACCGGCCCCCTCACTGTACTTTGAGACCTGCCACCCACCCCCTTGAATCCCATAGCCCCAATTTCCTACAATGCTATGATGTCATGTCTCCCTCCCCACAGCCGAAGCCGGTGACCTGGGCCCCAGGCATCCTATCCGATCACAATTATCCCCTAATGAGTGACATGCTTGCAGGCAGAACTGGGAATCCCACTGCGTATGGTCAGCCAGCTGAACTTCAGAGCTTCCTTCACCCTGCCCGATGCCAAGAGCCCCAGAGGCACCTGATAGGTGATCTTGGGTCCCAGTGTGGGATGGAACTCGCTGAAGAATATGCATTCGATGCGACAGCTACTGCCCATGGCGCCAGCCGGTCCCGACTCTGCAGCCCCTTTTCCCTTGCGCGGAGGCAACCTCACGCCTGGAAAACTTGTCAGCGAGCACCGGGGCCTAGGTCACGCAGGCTGGCTGGCGGCGCGCGTACCCTCGACAGTGAAGCCGTCTGCTGAACCGCGCACGCGCAGTGCCACGCAGAGGCGTGGCTGGTGGGCGCGTAGGGCGGGGCGCTTGTCTCAGGAAGTCCCGGTGGGTAGACGTAGCGCCCGGAAGTGAAGTGCTTCCGCGACAAAGCGACGGCGCGCGCGCGCGCGCCACAGCGGCCGGCGTACCCAGCTTGATTTGGAGGAAACCACTGCATTAGATTGTAAGCTGCAGGTGAGACAAGCAGATCCCTTCGCTGGAAGGGGAGCATGTTGGCGGCACGTGGGGAGACAGCGAGTGAAGGGATCCGTGCTTAACTTGGGGAACTACAATTCCTGTAGTGCTCCACGCCTGCCCAGCCGGCGTTCTGGGCAAGCGACGGCGCGGTGCACTATGGGAATTGTAGTTTTCTAGCTGAAAGGTGGTCTGGAGCTCAATACCAGCTCAGGAACAGGTAGATGCTGGTAGGTAGATGCTGACAGGCTGCTGGTGGTCTGCTGGCAAGTTATGGTGACTATTCTTCGTGCCAGTCCTAACTTCGTGGAAGAGGGTGGCATTTCTGAGTAGCAACCCTTTCTCCAGTGAGAGGTGTGGACAGTGAATCCATGACTCTTTCCAACGCTGGTATGTTTCAGGATACAGCTATCGGCTGGGCTGATCATGGCCCTTTCTGTGGAGACTGAGTCGCGTATCTACCGAGCTCTGCGCACTGCCTCTGGGGCTGCTGCCCACCTTGTGGCTCTGGGCTTTACTATCTTTGTGGCTGTGCTTGCCAGGCCTGGCTCCAGTAAGTAGAATTTAGTTGAATTCTGGGAAGGGTAAGGTAGTTTTTGAGGTGGTGGCGGTAGGAGCTTAGGCTTGACTCTTGTTATCAGGCCTGCAGACAGAGGAATATTCTATACTAGTGGGATGGAGCAGGTGGAGTTGGCGACTCTGCCCTCTTGACCTGGCCTCTATCCTCGCCTTAGTGCTTTATTTGGCTGCATCTCAGGAGGTTGTGGAGGAAAGAGGAAACTGCCAGAGAAGTAGCAAAGTATGGTCTCTAGTCCAGGATGAACAGCTGGGGTGGGGTCAGCTCATTGTAGAAGAGGGCACTTACACGTGGCCAACACCTCCATAAGTGGTGGGCCCATATGTATTAGGATTGGTAATGGTTAGTGTCTTCTTGCCTCCACCCAAGGTCTTCCTTTTCTCATTCCAGGCCTGTTCTCCTGGCACCCTGTGCTTATGTCACTGGCTGTAAGTAGTGGGTTTAGATAGGTCTTATGGGTGGGAGCATGGGCATGGGTGGTGGCCCTGGTGGCCTCTGAATCTTTGTGGATATTAAGTATCGGTTTAGAGGAGATGCAAGCCCCAACTGCTTCTGCTCCCTGGCCTGAACCAAAGTATTCAAGGAGCAGGACAAATGGGTGAAGCATGTATAAGCATAAAATGAAGGGAGAAACTCCCACCCTGAGACATTACCTTTGGAGGCTCCTTTGTCTCCTTTTAACCTTAATTTGTGACGATGCATCTCACTTTCTCTGAAATGGTGCACCCATGGAGCCAGCTCCGGCCAAGAAACAGTATCCAGCCTCATGGGAGGGAAACAAAGCCTGTGAATCATTTATTGTAGCCATATCTCAAGCCTTGTTTGCTGGTTAATGTAGCAGAGATGACATTTCAGAACAGCACCTGGGAAGAAGTAGGGAGAGGCAACTCTCACAAGCTCTTTAGAGCAGGAATTGTCCTAGATAGGGTTCTGTACTCTTGCCCCAACGGATAGTCTCGTCAGTGGGGAGAGAAGGAAGGGGAGTCATGAAGGTTAGCTAAAGCTCTCTTCCTCTTTGCTGGGACAGTAGCCTCACTTGTTTCCCATCCTTTCTCCTCAGTTTTCCTTCCTGATGACCGAGGCCCTGCTGGTGTTCTCTCCTGAGAGTTCGTTGCTGCATTCCCTCTCACGGAAGGGCCGAGCACGCTGCCACTGGGCGCTGCAGCTGCTGGCTCTGCTGTGTGCACTGTTGGGCCTAGGTCTTGTTATCCTCCACAAAGAGCAGCTTGGCAAAGCCCACCTGGCTACGCGGCATGGGCAGGCAGGGCTGCTAGCTGTGCTGTGGGCCGGACTGCAGTGCTCGGGTGGGGTGGGACTGTTGTACCCCAAGCTACTGCCTCGATGGCCTCTGGCAAAGCTCAAGCTCTATCACGCTACTTCCGGGCTAGTGGGATACCTCCTGGGTAGTGCCAGCCTCCTGTTGGGCATGTGTTCACTCTGGTTCACTGCCGCTGTCACTGGTGGGGCCTGGTACTTGGCTGTGTTATGCCCCATCCTCACCAGCTTGGTCATTATGAACCAGGTGAGTAACGCCTACTTATACCGTAAGAGGATCCAACCATGAACTCTTCCTAGCCAAGAGGAAGCCTAGATTTGCAACTGTGCAGGAGTTGGGACTGGGCGCCTCCTGGACTCTCCTGATTGGGTCTGGGCAAGTTCAGGTACTGGGGCAGTCAGGGTAGGAGATCTGTGTGAAATACTTGCTCCTCATATTAGACTCGCCTCCCTTTGCCTTCTCTCACCGCCACCCCCCTCCCCAGAGGAGCATGAATCATGTGTGTGGATGAAATTGGGGTTGCAGCACTGTCTCCCCAACAATGCAGCTCATTCTTTTACTGGTATGTCCAGAAATTATGGAGAGAAAGAATTAATAAAAAAAAAACTGAGTTGAAGATGGTTCTTGCTAAAGCCATCAACAGGAGAAAACGGGCCACTGGGCCAGGTGGCGACTCTTTTTCTTTTTTTTCTCCCATCATGGGGCTTGAACTCTGGGCCTGGGCGCTGTCCCTCAGCTCTTCAGCTCAAGGCGAGCGCTCTACCACTTGCGCCACAGCGCCACTTCCGGCTTTTTCTGCTTCTGTGGTGCTGAGGAATTGAACCCAGGGCCTCATGCATGCAAGGCAAGCACTCTACCATTGAGCCACCTTCCCAGCCCTGGGGGACTCCTTGAATGGTGGAATTCTCCCAGCATACAGGTCTCCAGGGTCTGCCTGCTGAGCCTCCCCTGGCACTAAAGGCTTTACCAAGGCCCACAGCAGTAGTACAGCAGTATGTCCTTTCCACTATCTTCCAGGTATAGATGGTCTGTATTGGAGTCTCCAGACTTCAGTTAGACAACAAGAGGATGGGAGCTGGGGAAGAGCTCTATCTCTGTGTCAAGCATGAAGCACTCTTAAGAGGTGAAACATGAGCCAGCATTTATGATTTGTCTGATTCTGAGGATGGAGCGGAGGGCCATCTAGGGAATAGCTCTGGGAAGGCTGCTTGGCAGTGGGCATGTGGTGATGGAGGGAAGGAGAGTAAGGGCAAGGAACTTCCTATTACAGGTGGAAGTAGTTATGGAGTTTGAGCTCTTGGACCCAGTAAAGACTACCTTTTCAACAGAGCCGATAAGGAGGCTGCAGCTGGAGCCGGTGGCTCACGCCTGTCATCCTAGCTACTCAGGAGGCTGAGATCTGAGATTGTGATTCAAAGCCAGCCACAGCAGGAAAGTCCATTAAGACTCTTCTCTTCAGTTAATCAACAGAAAACCAGAAGTGGTGCTCTGACTCAAAGTGGCAGAGTGCTGGCCTTGAGCAAATAGAGCTCGGGAACAGCACCCTGAGTTTCAAGCCCCACTGCTGGCAAAAAAAGAGGCTGAACGAGCTGGTCTGACAAAGCCCAGGAGTCATACCTCAAAGAACTGCTTTATTGATATTATGAGGCCGGGCAGAGCTGCCCACTCAAGTGGTCCTGTAGAAAATACCCGGAGGCTGTGGTTGTCCTGGCCTGGAATCAGTCACTGCCACAGCAGAGGGAAACAAGAAATCCTGACATGAACAGTCTTTCTGGGGGTGGGCAGGGATGTCTAGCCCTGCGCTGTCTCCTGCACTGGCGGGGCCCTCAGAACATTTTTTGGCAAATGCAGATCCTTGCCTTGGCTCAGGGCTCTTGGCAACCAGTTTCAGATACGAGGACCAGCTCAGGAGCTGTGGCACCAGTGTCCCTGCAGCCATTTACTTGGGGCTTCCTGCTGAGGTACAATCTTACCTCATGTTGGGGCCTGGACTGGCTGATGCCTCAGAGGTCTCAGGCCTGGCATAGTGGTTGTCTGGAGTTGGAACCAGGAAGCATGGGTCCTGGGTAGTGTTGGCGAGACACACGGGAGAAGGCTGTGGAAGCCCCCGGCAGGCCTTCCTCCCTCGCAGAGCAGTCAGAGCCCTGGAGTAGCTGAGAGGCATCAAGGGATTTGGGAGCGGAGGTCTTATACCCAAGGTGATCTGGAGTTACAGCTTTGGGGGAGCTGCCTCGAAGGTGATGAGACTGGATTCGGGGGCAGTCCCCTTCCCTGGGGGTGTGGAAGCTTTTTCTGAGGGCAGTGGGCTTTCTACTTTGGCCCCAGAATCCTCTTCATCGTCATCCATACTGGGCCAGAGAGACTGGTCTTCCACTCTCTTCAGCCGCTCATTGAGAGCCTTCAGAGCCAGCTGCCTGCGGTGAGAGATGACAGGTCACTCTGGGTCTGGGCTTGGCTCATTTCTTGTACACTTGCCCCTCCCCCCCACCCAGCCGACACTCTTCACCTACATTTCCGTATTTCTCCTTCCCCATATCAGGGCCCAAGGCTCCCCAGAGGTTAGATTGGATGAGAGCCCATTCTGCCATCAAAGAAAGGATCTAAATGCTATCATGTCTTCCTTCCATAGCCAGGGCACCTCCAGGCTGAAAAGGCTAGCTGGATATCTGCCAGTCTGCCAACCAGGCTGTCACCAGGAATGGTTCTGAGTTTGGTGGCTAAGATTGGGCTGATCTCCAGTTCAGATGGTAGAATGGGAAAGTCTTGGGATATGAGTTCCTACCTGGCATCATCTCCAGGAAGGATACTATTAATGAAAAAGGACCAGTTTGTAGCAGTCCTTTCCTAACTCTTGACATCTTTATTCCAGAAGAATCTCCCAAAGCCACCAAGCCCTAGGTTAGAACAGGTACTTAAGCCAGGTGCCAGTGGCTCACACCTGTAATCCTAGCTACTCAGGAAGCTAAGATCTGAGGATCAGGGCTCAAAGCCAGCCCAGGCAGGAAAGTCAGTGAGACTTTTTTTTTTTGTTCAGTCCTGGGGCTTGAACTGTGGGCCTGGACGCTGTCCCTCAGCTCTTCAGCTCAAGGCGAGCACTGTACCACTTGAGCCACAACGCCACTTCTGGCTTTTTCTGTTTATGTGGTGCTGAAGAATTGAACCCAGGGCCTCATGATGCAAGGCAAGCACTCTACCACTGAGCCACCTTCCCAGCCCATCAGTGAGACTCTGATCTCCATGAACCACCAGAAAACAGGAAGTGACATTGTGGCTCAAGTGGTAGAGTGCTGGCCTGGAGCTGAAGAGTTGAGGGACAGCGCCTAGGCCCAGAGTTCAAGCCCTAGAAACAGCAAAAAAAGAAAAACAAGAATAGGCATTTAGCAGAGCCCTTACAGAAGAGAAGCCATTTGGGTGGAGCACAAGCCAAGCTTGCTGTTAAGAGAGGTAAACCCTCTGGAGCACCACTTAAGAGGAGGTGGGCAAGTCCATAGAAGATTTTAACAGATGCCTTGTATCCTTGCCCATCAGAAGTGGAATGACCATAGCTGCTGGGCAATACTGCCAACATGGCCACTGGGGACTTCTGATGCCTCCACTTCTCTGTGTCAGCAACAACAGGGACAGCCTAGAGCCTTCCAGCAGAGAGCCAAAATCTCTACCATGCCAAGGAATAGGAGAGGAAAGGCAACAAGGACATGAGCACAGATAGTCCAGTGTGGTTTCCCTCCTGCCTTCAAACCTGGCACCTGGTAAGTTGGCACTGACAGGAAGGTCCTTCCGTATTGCTGCCAGGACTACCATCTTGGACACACCCTTTACAGACTGGTTTAAAGCCTGCCAGGGCTGAGAGGGTCATTCTAGTCACTTCCTCTTTTTTTGGGGGGGTCCGGTCGTGGGGCCTGAACTCTGGGCCTGGGCGCTGTCCCTCAGCTCTTCAGCTCATGGCTAGCTCTCTACCACTTGAGCCACAGCGCCACTTCTGGCTTTTTTCTTTTTGCTTATGTGGTGCTAAGGAATTGAACCCAGGGCCTCATGCATGCAAGGCAAGTGCTCTACCACTGAGCCACCTTCCCAGCCCCTAGTCACTTCCTCCTAAGGGTCAAAGAAGACAGATTGGAAACCTTGCCTCGTTCTAGTAGCTCTTTGTGTTTGAAAGTGGCATGCAGTCAGATGCTAAGCTGGTTGAAGGGGCAACCCCCACCCACTTCTTTTTTTTTTTTTTTTGTCAGCTATGGAGCTTGAACTCTGGGCCTGGGCGCTGTCCCTCAGCTCTTCAGCTCAAGGCTTGAACCACATCGCCACTTCTGGCTTTTTCTTCCATTATGTGGTGCTGAGGAATCAAACTCAGGGCCTCATGAATGTAAGGCAAGCGCTCTACCACTGAGCCACCTTCCCAGCCACTTCTGTATAAGCTAACAATCTACCTCTTGTCTTCACACTTACCCTACCTCTCTGTCCATTTTTTTTGGTCCTGGACAGAAACTTTCTGAAGGCCCCAAAACCTCTCATTAGAGGGGCCATCAACTGGTCTTGTCCTACTTGAACAACTCTGAGGAAAGCTTAGTTTTTCTTCCTAGGCCCAGCCTTCCTGGTCCCATCTCCTGCACTAGATGAGGTCAAGACATACTTATATCTTTTGGACTTAGCAACAGAGAGCCAGGTTGTAATGGCCCAGAATTAGTTCTAGAGCTTGCCTTGGGTGATTGTCTCCATCTACTACCCTAGACCACCTGATGAGACACTCATTGAAGGATGGATGTGGTCTGTCCTTAACTGCAGAACTCCGGTGAAGTGTAAACTCAAAGCTAACTTCTGCTAAATTCACAGCGCTACCTGCTAAGGACCCATTTCACAAATGAGCAAAATCAGGGCATCTGGTAAATACAAAAGAAAAAGGCTTGCATTAGGCTGCCACCCAAATAAAACATCCCCAAAACCAAACAACACACTCAAGAATAATGTTGGAAGCTGGGTGCCAGTGGCTTACACCTGTAATCCTAGCTACTCAGGAGGCTGAGATCTGAGGATCACGGTTCAAAGCCAGCCCAGGCAGGCAAGTCCGTGAGATTCTTATCTCCAATAAAGCACTAGAAAACCGGAAGTGGCGCTGTGGCTCGAGCGGTAGCGCTCGCCTTGAGCTGAAGAGGGCAAGGACAGCACTCAAGCCCAGAGTTCAGGCCCCATAACTGACAAAACAAAAACAAAAAACAAAAACATGAATAATGTTGGAAGTAGAACTGTGGATCTCCTGAATGCTAGGCATCCACAGGTCTGGGAGAGTAAGAGCTAAATGAAGTTAAAAGTATTGGGCTGGGAAGGTAGCTCAGTGGTAGAGTGCTTGCTTTGCATGCATGAGGCCCTGGGTTCGATTCCTCAGCACCACATAAGCAGAAAAAGCCGAAACTGGTGCTGTGGCTCAAGGGGTAGAGCACTAGCCTTGAGCTGAAGGCTGAGAGACACTGCCCAGGCCCAGAGTTCAGGCCCCACAACCAACAAAAAAAAAAATTGTACTGCCCTCGCCCTGCAAATAGTTCAGCTGAGACTCCTGCTGCTGCAGATGGCTTAGTTTACATAAATGTGAAGGTCTCCTCCCCTCTGGTGTCATCAGCAGGCTCCTGGGGTGGGTGACACAGGCTTACTAGAGAACAGAGAAAGATTTTGATAGTATCTCAAAGCTATTCTCATTAAGGCAGAGAGAGACACAGCATCTTAATGGAGTCCAGAAAGAGGATATAGTTCTCTGTTTCATAACTGGGGTGGTCCAGACCACCTCTTAAGGATCCTAGGCTTCTCTCCTCCACCTTTTTTTTTTTTTTTTTTTTGGCAAGGGGGGGGCTGGTCATGGGGCTTGAACTCAGCCTGGGCGCTGTCCCTCAGCTCTTCAGCTCAAGGCGAGGGCTCTACCACTTGAGCCACAGTGTCACTTCTGGTTTTATGGTGGTTTATTGGAGATAAAGAGTCTCACGGACTTTTCCTGCCTGGGCTGGTTTTGAACCACAATCCTCATATCTTAGCCTCCTGAATGGCTAGGATGACAGGCATGAGCCACTAGCGCCTGGCTCTCCTCCAGCCTTTATCCCCTCTCAGGGGAAAAAGGTCCAACAGGTTGGTTCTGATTCCAAGTTTAGTGTCCAGGATCTGGGGATTCTGAAGCAAAAGTTTACAGCCTCTCTCACATGACGCCAAAGGAGGTTAGCATTTATTGAAACCTGTTCAGTGGCCTGAGTGGTAAAAAACAAAGGTACTGGATTCCAGACACCCACTTCCTGATTTCCTCAAAGCCAAAGGCTGGATTTTCTTTCTTTCTGAACCTGCTCCAATACTTGCCACTAATTCTGCAGCTTTGTGATAGCAGGAATCTGAATGGATAGACATTTTTTTTTTTTTATCAGCTGTGGGGCTTGAACTCTGGGCCTGGGTGTCAACGCTTCAGCTCAAGGCTAGTGCTCTCTCACTTGAGCCACAGCGCCACTTCCAGCTTTTTTTGCTTGTGAGGTGCTGAGGAATCGAACCCAGGGTCTCATGCATGCAAGGCAAGCACTCTACCACTGAGCCACCTTCCCAGCCCCAATGGATAGCCTTTGACTCGACCAATAAACCCAATGCTTTCTTAGCTTGCCCGGATTTTGGAAAATTTCACGTACCTTCTCCGCTCAGCATCTTGAGGGTCTGTGCCTGGGAGGCTGATGGTGATGGAGGAGGGGGCTCCCACATCATAGCGTTTGACTGTCTTCTGGCATATCTTGACCTTCACTAGGAGGCCATGGACCAAGTTCGCCAGCAGCCCCACCACGGGCTGTAGGATCTCGGGGAAGAAAGTGGCAAAAGCAAAATGGTCAGCCATG
Organism: Dipodomys spectabilis; assembly: GCF_019054845.1. NCBI lineage: Eukaryota > Metazoa > Chordata > Mammalia > Rodentia > Heteromyidae > Dipodomys > Dipodomys spectabilis. Next base: position 2,889,124 of record NW_024871037.1, read on the forward strand.
TCCCCTCGGCCCCGGCTATGGCGCTGGTAGAAGCGAAGATACACCCAACTGGAAAGCAGCCCAAAACCGTAGGAAGCTAGTGCGGGGCTCTGGAGCACAGTGGCCAGTCGCAGCAGTAACAGCAGCGCCAGCAACAGCATGGGGACGACACTGACCCGCACCTGCGGCACTCGCAAGACCACACAGTCCCCCATGGTTTGCTTGAGAGCCACCAGGACCCCACCTAGAAAGCCCAGGGCACCGTGGATACGGATGGTGAACAGGTAGACCAAATTGAAGGAAGCCATGTAGGTGAGAAGGTAGGCGAAGGCCCCCAGTAACCCCACGGACACATTCACCACCGAGAAGAAGATCAGCAGCTCCAAGGCCCCCCAGAGGGGTTCCAGCAAACGGCCGGCCACCACCACCGTGGCCAGGCTAATGGCCACGTCCCACACGTGCTGCTCCATCAGCCCATGGGTGGCCAGGGTCCAGATCCAGAAGTTGGGAGGAAAGAGGTAGCCTGGGGTAACTGCTAGGCAGTCCGTGTTCACGGCGAAGGAGAGCAGATACAAGAATAGAACGGCCGCGCACAGCGCCTTCACCACCACGCTGGCACTGGCCAACACGGCCCCCAAGTGTTGGCGGGCGCCCGGGAGGGCGCGATGCATCTTCCTGGCTGGCGTGGGCCTGGAGGAAGGTGAGAAAGGTGGGGCTAGGGGCCTCCCCGGGGCCTCGTCCCTGTCGGCCCCGACGGGAGGCCCGGCCTCGGCCTGGTCACACTGGCCTACTACGGCCCCGGTGACGGCTCCGGTTCCGGTGGAGTCGGACTGGGGTCCTCAGGGAAACAGCCGGGCCTCTTCGCCAGGCCGGAGCCTAGGTCCCGTGCCGGGGACCTGAGCGAAGGCCCTGGGAGGCTTCGGTACGTCGGCCGGTCCGCTCCCTAGGCCCTGCGGCCGGGCTAGCATTGAACTCAATACTAGGCCTCCAGAATCCACTCCAGGACCGCTCTGTCCGTTCAGGCCCGTGTGAAGTCCGGTTAGCTCCGGCTCGGCCTTGGTCTTGGCTTCTTCCACGGCACCTCCTCCCTCCTCGGGGGCCGACAAACAGGGGCGCTGCGCTTGCGCGCCCTCGGATGAGAGGGGGGCGAGAAGCCCTCCGACTTCTGGACTTCCGGCTCCTCGGAATTCTGGGATATGGAGTCCCTGGTCAACGTCGGGGGGAGGGAGACTAGTAGACTGGGCTTCCGCGTAGGACTACAAGTCCCAGAAAGCTTCGCGCCCAGGCTATGACCATTCGGCGCTGGAGGAAGGTGTTCTGGGAGTTGTAGTTCTCAGGCGTGTTCTCGCCCGTTCTTGGGAGCTTGCGGAAGGGTAAAGCTTGGAAAGCTCAAGGTGTAGGTGGATTCGACACACAACAGAGCTTCGGGGTGCACACTCGCTGAATTCTTTGGGGAGAGAGGCATTGTAAGTGATGTGTATGTGAGCCTCACAGTGTGTCTTTGAGGGCAGGCATGTGGGTCTGTGCAAGGACCTCTGTGGTCTAGTGAATGGAATAGGGCCTGACCCAGGCTGGAAACGTTGCTCTGTCATTTGGTGTCCACAGGACACTGGCTTACTTCCTTACCCTTTCTGAAACTCAAAACGGACCTCAAAATGGAGTTAGTGACAAGGCCTTCCTACCATAAGAATCAAAGGGGATTTTATTGTTTTTTCAATAAGGAGGATTAAACTCAGAGCCTGTGAGTTTGCTAAATAGATGCTCTACCACTTGGGCCAGGCTTCCAGCTCCTTTTTGCTTTTTAAAATTTTTCTGTTGTTGGTCGTGAGGTTTGAAGTCTGGGCCTGGGCACTGTCCCTGCGCTCTTCAGCTCAAGGTAAGTGCTATACCGCTTGAGCCACAGCACCGCTTCCAATATTCTAGTGGTTTATTGGAGATGAGTCTCATGGACTTCCCTGCCCGGGCTGGCTTTGAACCACGATCCTCAGATCTCAGCTTCCTGAATAGCTAGGATTACAGGTGTGAGCCACTGGCGCCCAGCTTTTTTTTTTTTTTTTTTTGGTCAGTCGTGGGGCTTGAACTCTGGTCCTGGGAACTGTCCCTCAGCTCTTCAGCTAAAGGTGAACGCTCTATCACTTGAGCCAAAGCACCACTTCCGGTTTTTTTGTGTGTGTGGTTTATTGGAGGTAAGAGTCTCACAGACTTTCCTGCTTGGGCTGTCTTTGAACCACGATCCTCAGATCTCAGCCTCGAGTAGTGGAGGAATCGAACCCAGGACCTCATGCATGCTAGGCAAGCACTCTACCATTGAGCCACCTTCCCCGCTCAGCCTTTCTATATTTTATCTGACAACCCTGTAGAATCTCAGGTGCTGTTTTAGGACATGAGAACTGTCTTGGGGGTTGAAGTTAGTCCTTGCCCTGTTGGTCAACTCCTTCAGGAGGGAAGCCCCATTTTGGCCAAGGACTGGAATGTCCTCATTTGTTTAGCAGGATTCCTCCTGCTGGCCATCTTGTCTCTGAGACCTTCTTATCTGGTGGGGAAAAATTTCTCCCATCGGTGGGAACACTAGTACTTACTCCTAAGTCTGTGTGAGGACTCAGCCAAGCCCTCTCCAGGTGTGCTGGCAAACACAGTCACTGGAAATGCCCCTACTGGTGAAGTGTGAGTTCACTTCCCCCACTGGGAAGTCACTGTGCAGGTGGTTACAGTTCTTTTTCCATGAAAAGAATGCAGAAGTCACATGAACTAGAGTTGGGGTTAAAATGAACAAGGGTGAGCTGGGTGTGGCAGTACATGGTGTCATCCCAACATTCAGCAGATTGAGGCAGGAGGACTGAAAATTCAAGTACAGCCCGGGTTGCATAGTAGGACCTTGTCACAAACTGAGCAGCTAGAAGGGCCTGCCAAAGGAATGAATAAAAACTGGGTTGGTGGAAGTGGTGCTGTGGCTCACGTGGTAGAGCGCTAGCCTTCAGCTGAAGAGCTGAGGGACAGCACCCAGGCCCAGAGTTCAAGCCCCATGACTGACCAAAAAAAAAGAAAAAAATTGGGTTGGCTTCTGGCCTCTCCTAGACCCTGATAGGGCTTATAGGTGGGCCTTAGTATCCTCAGGACAACAGGATTGGGCCTTAGTGCAACAGAGTGCTGGCTTCTGCTCTTTTTGGTGAGTTAGAAGACCTGTCTGTCAAGCCCTCGTTAGCTGACTACATGGCTGGACCCAACTGGATTAACATCTCATTACTGTTTTCTTTCCAGTCCAGGCCTTGCCTTGAGGCTCTGAGAGGCTTCCTTTTACCTTCTGTGTGTGTGTGTGTGTACACGCACGCACACGCTCATGCCACTCCTGGGCTTGAACTCTAGGTCTAGGTGTTGTCCCTGAGAATATTCCCTCAAGGTTAGGGCTCTACCATTTGAGCCACAGCTTGACTGTGAGATAGGAAAGCATTACAAACTTTCCTGCTGGGCTGGCTTTGAACCGTGATCCTCAGATCTCAACCTCCTGACTAGCTAGGATTACAGGTGTGTGTGAGCCATCAGCAAACAGCTTGCTTTCTTTTGTCGGTCATGGGGCTTGAACTCTGGGCTTGGGCATTGTCCCTGTGCTTTTGAGCTCAAGGGCAGCACTCTACCACTTGAACCACAGCGCCACTTCTGGTTTTCTAGTGGTTTATTGAGGAGTCTCACAGCCTTTCCTGCCTGGGCTGGCTTTGAACCTTGATCCTCAGATCGCAGCCTCCTGAGTAGCTAGGATTACAGGTGTGAGCCACTGGCACCCAGCTCTTCCTTCCTTTTCTTTTCCTTCCTTGCTTCCTTCCTTCCTTTTCTGTCATGGGGCTCAAACTCTGGGCCTGAATGTTGTCCCTCAGCTCTTCAGCTCGACTAGTGTTGTACCACTTGAACTACTGCACCACTTCCAGTTTTCTGAATGATTTACTGGCGACAAGAGTCTCACGGATTTTCCTGCCAGGGCTGACTTTGAACTGGGATCCTCAGATCTCAGCCTCCTGAGTAGCTAGGATTACAGGTGTGAGCTACGGGCTCACAGCTAGCTTTCTTTCTTCTATATAAAGAGGTGTTTTTCGTTTTGTTTTTGCCTGGAGACTTGTAACTTGAGACAAAGTATGTCAGGAGCTAGGCTTTTAGTAGACACTGGAAGCATCCTGTCCTATGGCTCCAAGAGTTGTGGTCTTCATTCCCATCAGGGTAGGTTGAATCTCAAGGTCATGGCCACCCGCCTTCATAGTTACCCCGTCCTTATCCCAAGGCTGAAACAGTGGATGGAAACTGTTTGAAGTGAAAATATGAACATTATTTAATAACTGATCTTCTGTAATAAACCATTTGAAAATATTTTACAAGGAATCACACACACAATATTTTACAAAGTTTCTTGACTTTTTTTTTGTCGCTGTTGTGTTTCCAACTTGTCTGTACAAAATAGAACAATAACAGAAAGAAAAAAAAAGGGCAGAGAAAAGGAAAAGGCCCCCTAATTCCCCAGCCTAAGGTGAGGGTGGGGGGGGCGGGGAAAGATCAGATGATGAGAAAGATCAGACCATTTGGGGGTTAGACAACTACCTGATGGGGATTGTTTTGTCTGTTTTTCTGTTTTTTAAACTTAAAATATATATTTGTTTCTGTATGTTTCTTTTATATTCTCCATTGAGCACCTGACTACACTACAGTTACACACACGCCCCCTACAGGACACAGCTGACATCCCTGGCTGGGCATACATCATGAACACCCACCTTGGCACCAGCAGCGGGCAAGAGACCGTACACACACACTGAGAAAGTGACAAGCAACATGACATTAATTAACGGAGCCATTAATTAATGCATTACCCTCCCCCCTCCTCCCAGTCCATCTGAGCCTCGTGGCTATATGCCCCCAGCTCTCAGTTCCCTACTGGCCCCCAGGCTCCAATGCCTTCGGGGGAAATGATCAGAATGAATGGTGGGAAAGATGTGCCCAGACCCAGCCTCCATACGTGCAGTGTGTTTGTGTGTGTGTGTGTGCGTGCGCACGCGCATGTGCACTCTGAGTATGTATTCAACAGGGGAGGGACAATTTGGCCTCCTAGGGGCAGGGAGAGTGTGGGTATGAGTGGCAATGATATAGGGAGTGGGCACAGGCCTGAGTGTAGAAGGGCCAGATGGAGATGGGATGGCCCAGCCAGGAGAGACCAAGTCACTCCTGCTAAGGCAAAGGGTAGTGTCTGGTGTGTGTGTGTGTGTGTGTGTGTGTGTGTGTGCGCCCTCTGCCAAGGGGTGCAGGCAGTGGCATATGGTCCTGCTGGGTGGGTGGGTGGGGAGCTGACACTAGTGAGAAATGGGTACAATGAGCACCTGGCAGAGAGAGGGGGCCTTGGGGAAACACTGATGGCTAGGGGTGGGATGGGGGGGGTGTCTTCCACCCAGCCCCAGCATTATTTGGCACTGTTGCACATTCAGCTTCAGAGATGGGAGGACCAGCTGGGCTGTAGCTCAGAATAGAGGCGGGCGGTGAGCAGATGGAGGGCACAGGTGTACGGCCCTCTCACCAGCCCCTTGCCCCGTGTAAGGCTATGGGAGCCCCCCTCCCGCCCGTGGCATGTGTATCTATGTGTCTGTATTTGTGTGTGTCCCCTGGGGTAGGTCTTATGGGAGTCCCGTTTTTGCCCTCAGGGTCCAGGTATGTACTGTGTTGTGTCTCAACTGCTGTCATCATCTGCAGTCCTGACGCCTGCAGAGCTGGGCTGCGGGTGACTCCAGACCTGAACGGAACAGGAGCCAATAGAAGACTGTTCCCCCCCACCCCCACCCCAAGAACATCTCTCCCACCAGGATTTCAGTTAGGATGCACAGGCCTCAAACTACCATCTCTTCCTCTATCCTACCCAGGGAAACTACGGTAGAGAGGGCCAGACTGGACGTGTCCAACTGAGACAAGGTCACCTTTGCAGAGGAAGCCTCCAGGCAGCATGGGCAGCAGAGGCCTGATTTGGCACCAGTACAGGTGTCCAGGGCCTAGGGACACTTACATGGTTCAGGGGTGAGTCATGTCTCGGGTGCCAAAGAATGTGGCACCCTGCTTTGGGCATAGGCTCCCAGGGCTCAGGTCCTTCAGTTGAGGAAGAGCAAATCTCTAAGGTGGATGATGTGGGGTGGCAGGAAGGAGGAGAGGTGAGGGAGGCCAGGATGGGGGTGGGGGGCCCCAAGGTGGGATGTTCAGAGGCGGGGAGAAGGAGGAAGGGCGTGGACTTGAGGCTGTGGCCGGGGCGGCAGGCCTAGGAGAAGCAGCAGCTGCAGGGACACCAGGACGCCCAGCGAGGGTGGGAAGGAAGCGCCTCGGCCACAGTCTGAGGTATCTTCCTACGGAGGAGAGACAAGGTAACTGGTCGACCCAGACCACCTTCAAGGTCCTGGGGTGTCAGATCTGCCTCGGTCTCCCCCCCCACCCCCTGCCCACCGTCGCATTGTAGTCGAAGCAGATGTGAGGTCCTCTCCTGTATCGCGGTCTCTGCACCAGCTCACACTGCTCCGGGCCGTCCGCTGGGCATGGGTGGGGAGTCAAGGAGGCGGTGTCGTCGTCGGCAGCACAAGGGGACACGCGGGGCAGAAAGGGGCATGGGTGGTGGCGGGGAGGGCGGGGGGGGGGGGGGGGGCAGGATACAGTGTGTTTCTTTCTGCAGTAGCCGGCCAGCCTCACACTGGCTGCACAGCGGCTTCTCCGCCACCACGAACAGAAGGTTGGTGTTGGTCAGCCTCTGAGCATGGAACAGCCTGAGAGAGAGGGAAAAAGAGGAGAGAGGGGAGAGAGGGAAAAAGAGGAGAGAGAGGGAGACTATCAAGAGGCGGGGGCCTGAAAGTTAGCCCCACCCCAACCAGACAAGCCACGCCCATATACAAGCCACGCCCCCACAAACCACGCCCCCGACGCCGCGTCCCCTTCCAGCAGGCCAGGCCCCGCCCCTCGCCCTTCCGGACACGCCCCCCTCCGCAAAGCACCTGGAGCAGTTCCCGCAGTCGATGATGGCGTTGTAGGAGGCGTTCACCGAACCAAAGTAGTACTGGGTCTGTTTCATGACGCAGCTGCTCTCTCGCGCCTCGGGGCTCCCCTCAGCCTCTGCCGGGTCTGTGGGGGGCCAGACGCCTCAGCCCCGCACACAGGCCTTGGCCAGGCTCGGCTGTAAGTCCCTCCCTCTCTGGGAGAGGGGGTGTGGGGTGGGGGGACGGGGCGCCGCCCCACAGCTTCTACCCCAAAACCGGGATTCGAGGAGAGGCCTCCCAAGCCCTGCTAACCTACCTGCCTGGAACCAGCTGTGGTAGAGGAGACGGTAGAGAAGCTGCTGGAACAAGGACCTAAAAGGCACGGACAATGGAAGTGGTCAGCAGAGGGCACTGTGCTACCCTACTTGTGACTAGGGGGTGCCTTCCCTTCCTGGCTTACAACCCCCTCCATCCCACACCCCCCATCCCACCCCCACCCCCTGCCAGGACCCACCAGGCCGCAGCAGAGGTCCACCAAGCCAGGTTAAGGAAGTCTGCAATGGTGGGCTGCAGTGGAGAGAGGGGAGCATGGGCTGACATGGCTGCCCCTCACCTCAGGTTATTCCCCCAGCTCTCGCACGCCAAAGGTGAGGATGTGTCGCCGTCCGTCAGCAACACCCCCTCCCCATCTTCAATCATGGTGGAGGGGGGGAGGGAAGGAGAGGGGTTCCTCACCACAAAAACACCCCGGGGTGCGGCTCCCAGGTTGCCAGGGGGCTGAGGGGCACAAGCTGCCTGATAGTCGTAGGACTCTTTGCGGGTGTAGAAGGAGTTGTTGTAGAGTGCCAGCATCAGGTTGGCGTCCACTTCGCTGAAGAACCTGCCAACCTGGGATGCCGGGCAGGAGCCATGGTCATAAACCTGGCAGTGTCAAGGCCCCCCCCCCCCCCCGCCCTCCCCCCAGCAAGACTGAAATATTTCCACCTTCCTTCCACTCTCTTCTTGGCTCTCACCTGGTCCCACTGATGGTTCTGGTTTGACAGCACCAGGAACCCTCCATCGTCAATGAGGACACAGAGTAGGTCCTGCCAGGTAGGGAAGGGGTAGGAAAAGGGGGGCAGGGGGGAGGAAGATGGACGGGGGGGCTCTACTGGAGATCTTCCACTTCAGGCCCTGGGAGGCTGCGAAGCTAGGGATGGAGTGCTGAGATCCAAAGGTTAAGGGATGAGCTAAGACTTGAAATTGGGATCCAAAAGCCTGGGAATGGAGGAAACCGGGGTTCGGGCAGGATCGCAGAGCACGCACCTCATTATTCACGTCGCAGTCCATCTCGCAGTGGCTGTTGGGACCACACTGCTGGGCAGAGAATGACGACTATAAGGCACCCGCTGGGTTTTCTCCCTCCCGTTACCCTTCATAGATCTGGTTCTCTGGGAGCATCTGGAGCAGCCTCCACCTTCCCAGAGATGCTTGCAGCCACTCTGAGTGAGAGGCTTGTAAAGAACTCCAGAGAAAACACCGCTGGACTTGATTATTTTCTCTTCCCCTGCCTGGATACCTTCTGAGGCTGGTCCTGGTGGGTACGATTGCTGGCAAGCACCTTGAACTTCTCGGCCCAAGCTTCTAGGTCTAGCTTGACACCCACCACTGTGGGAGAGAGCAAGGGATCCGTCTGTGTTACTGGCTTGGGGAGCAGCGGCCCGTCTGTTGCCTCTTTCCCCACTTCTGTCCAGGGCATTCACCTGCTGGCCTCAGGGTACGTCGGCCTAGGCTGAGCTCCACGGCTGTGCTGACGAGGAGACCCACTGTGCTGTTCTCCAGTTCCAGAGGCCTTAACAGGGCTGTGGTGAGATGGGCATAGCCGTCAGGATTGGGCCTTGACCACTCTGAGGTCTGGCCGATCCCAGCCTAAGTACCCAGCACCCAGCATGGTGTTTATCCCCGCCTGTCCCTCTCTTCATGCTTGCCCTGATCTTAGCTAGCATCTAAGTGGACAGAGGTTTTAGAAAGCAGCGTGTGACCCTAGGCTGGGGTTGTTTCCCACCGCTTCTGGGTCCCATGAGTGTGACCCTTACCATCTTGGTGTGGGGGCTTGAAGATATAACCGTGATTATCCAGGCTGCGGCGGTAGAAGCTGGCATCGAAGGGTTCAGGGTTCTCCGTCCAGTCTTCAGCTGCCCTGGAGCACCCCGAGAGAGGCAGAGCTTGGTGGGTGCAGGCTCTTTTACGGGGGTCGGCCCAAGGACAGCGGGATGGGGTGAGGATGGTACTGGGTAGCAGGGCCGGCACTTACTTGTTGGGGAAGACACGTGTGATGCCACCGTCGGTGGCGGCGAACACGGCCAGCAGGCTGTATCTAGGGGTGGCAGGAAGGTGGGGGGGGTCACAGGTCTTCTTCCTGTCAGGCAGGGCCAGGACCTCTGGCTCCAACCTGGCCTCCCGCCCCCACGGCTTGGGTGACGCATACGTGTTGAGATCCTGGTCCCGCCACACACGTTCCACCAACTGCTGTGTGATGCCCGTGTCCAAGATCAAGTTGTGCAAAAGGAAGTTGTTGCCTGGAATAGACGGGCAGAGGTGGGGGGGGGGTCTCTGGTTCCCCGCCCTCCCCCTTTCCCAGGGCTTCCCCAGGAGTCTTCCCTTTACCCTGGCAAAGCTTGTGTCCACCCCTGCCCATCTCTGGTCCCTCTGCAGGCTGCTCGGGCTTTGCCTAGATCCCGCTACCCTGCCTGACAACTCACACTGCTTGGAGTCTGGAGTCACTTTCTCCATGAGCTCAATGAAGTTCTTCAGGAACTCGGTGTTGTTGTCGGAGGCATTCAGGTCCTTGCAATACTCTCTGGGGGTTGGGAGGGGCGAGAAGAGCGGGCTTGGGGCGCTGGACAGAACAAGAGGCTCGAAGCTTTCTCAGTTGGCCTGCTCCTCGGCCACCTGCTGAGAAGCTCAGGCCACGGAGAGGGGTACACGTGTCCTCACGGGCTACGGCTGCAGGAAGATGGTCTGCTTCCTCCACCACCTTCACCACCATGGTAGTTTGTCTCTCTCAGGCTCGGCCCTTCAGAGCCTTCCATCTCTCTTCTGGGTCGTGAGCTCCAGAGAACCCACTGGGGAGGCTTGGGAAACTGTCTGCTGGCTGGACCATCCACCTGTATGCCCTCCACAGCTCCCAGGGGCACAGGGTGGGTGGGCCTGGGTACCAGCACTGGCTTCTATTGGCTAGAGTCTTAAGGTCTCATCCTGCCTCGTCCTGCGGTGCACCTTTCAGTGACTCACTCAACCTCCCTGAGGCTTTTTCTTTTTTTTGTGTGTGTACTGGCTAGAGGTGGGTAGACCAATCCTTCCCCTCAAAGCCTTCAACTGGGCTCAGGCTCTGGGTTCAGAAACTGTGAGGGCTGTGATGTGGCAGAGTGTACGTGTGGATCTGTTCTCCAGGAAGTCTTGCGAGCAGTCTTTCTCCCCCCAATGACAGAGCCATCTCTCCTGCCCGGTCACCTGCTCACACCCCCATCTACACAGTGACAACATCCAGGTGCCACTGGTAGCTCCCACCTTTCATCCCAGCCACCCGGAGGTTGAGATCTGAGGATGGTAGCGTGAGGCCAGCCCATGAGACTCATCTCCAACGGACCACTAGAAAACTGGAAGTGGTTCCATGGCTCAAAGCAGTAGAGTGCTAGTCCTGAGCAAAAAGAGCTCGGGGACAGCCCCTGGGCCCTGAGTTCAAGCCCCATGATGGACAAAAAATAAAAAACCAAGAAAGGATCAAGAGCCGGGTGCCGGTGGCTCACACCTGTCATCCCAGCTACTCAGGAGGCTGAGATCTGAGGATCAAGGTTCAATGCTAGCCCAGGCAGGACTGTCCATGAGACTCTTATTTCCAATGAACCACTCAGAAAACCAGAAGTGGCGCCGTGGCTCAAGTGGTAGAGAGCTAGCCTCGAGCTGAAGAGCACAGGGATGGCGCCCAGGCCCAGAGTTCAAGCCCCACGACCAACCAACAACAAGAAAAAAAAGTGAAGATAAAAGAAACATGCCCCTTCCTCAGGTTAGTGAGAGAAGCTGGCACTTGCCAGAATTTTCATGAAGCGCACACACCGTGCCTCTGTCCCCACAGGCCACGCCTGACACACCCAGAGACACACCGGTACGGCCGTGCCCGGCATACACCACACGTATGACTGGGTACTCCACACACGCTCCACATATACCGAGCTCTCTGAAGCCAGAGATACAGAGGTGACGCGAACAAGCACAGTCCCTCGCCTTGGGGGGCGTCCTCGGGGCCACGTGGGTCTCACAGTTCTTCCCACACATTCCCAGTCACGGACACACGGAAGCCATCCCACGCCAACACTCAGACTCTGCGGACACGTGTGTGCGACGGCTCACAAACACAAACACACATCTACAGAGTCACAGAGAGATCTGTGGGTGCATGCACGCGCTCACATACATAATGGAGGTGAGGAGAGGCCAGAGCCCCATGTGGTGCTTCAGAGCGCCCCCCACCCCTGTCTGTCTGTCTGTCACACCCACCACCTGCCCTCATCTGAAGCCCACTCATGAGAGGGCTTCGCCATTCCCTGGCCTCCTCGGACATGTGCACGACCTGCTCTGGGCGCTGACCCCTTACTTACCTAGAGTAGATCCTCACCACCCCATCCTTCCTAGCACCCATCCCTCCTCCTCCTCAGTGAGCCACCACACCTAGACTTGGCACTGCTGGCACTGCCCACAGGGGCTCTGGCTAGCTCAGCCCCTCCCCAGACCCACACAAACACCGACACGAGACAAACGATGGGAGGGGAAGATGGCACCACACCACAAACTAGGGCAGCAGCGGCCCAGTGAGGGGCTGCTGGCCCAAGGGGAAGGGGCTCCTTCCTGGTTGCCTGGGACAGTGGGGTGGGGCTGGGAGGTCAGCAGCAGGGCCTGCTGGGAGGTGGACCGTGGCGGCCACTGGACACACCGCAGCCTGGCGCTGTTACATAGAGCCCAGGTATGCGCACGCGCAGCCACACATACCGGGCTATGTACGGAGAGGTGGAGGTGACACCGCACAGGACACAGACACACAAGAGCTCCAGGCAGCAGTGCGGGAAGTGGGGTGGTTGGGGGTGGGGGTGGGGGCGGGAAGGACACCTCAGCAAGGCCACACACAAGCTACCTGGGAGCAATGAAAACATGTCCTTCAGACTCAAAGCTGCTGGGGAGCAGGAACTCAAAATCTGCAACAGAAACGGGGGGGTTATCTGGCGGGGGCTGGGGGGGAGGCGAGAGGCCAGGGGGCTCAGAGCTCACGGGCTTGGAGAGGGACACGGGGAGGACGGGGGGGGGGGGGGGGCTCGAGGGAAGGGAGAGACACCAGCAGAGAGGGAAAACCCGTCACTTCTACGGTCAGGTTCGAGCCAGAGAGAAGGGACGGGTGGGGAGGGGAAGGGCCTGCGGAGACTAGGCATCGCGGGAGGAGGGCAGTTATAGCCAATATGTTGCCCGGGCCCGGTCCTCTGTTGGCAGTGAGTCCCTTGGCGTGGCTGTATATGCTTCCATACGGCTGTATAGCACATATACACGGACACACACACACACACACATATATATACACACGCTGCTATATATATGCATGGTCTGGTGGAGGTGCCAGTCTCGCTCTTATCGCATCCATAATGGGGAGGAAAAAAAAACAACCAAAAACAACAAACCAAAACACCGCATGCTGAGCTTCCTTTGCCTCCAAAGAGACGCGTGAGGAAGGGAATTGGCTTTTTGGCTGCAGACATTTTTTATTGTATTGCTCTTGCTTTGCCGCAGCTGTTTGCCTTTTGGTGAGGTCGTGCTTTTTGTTCCGTGTCAGGCATCAACATGGCCAAACCGAGGGGGTTTCTCACGGGCGTCGACAGTCCAACCAGAGACGGGTGTGGGCAGTCAGGGGGAGGGGGTGTGCAGTGCATCGTGGGGGGACGGAGGGGGCCCGCCCTGAGTTAGGGTGCTTGGGAGAGGCGCACGCATGGGGAGAGGGATGCCATTGACCTACACACTTGCTTTCCTGGGCCACGCAGGGGCAGATGGGAAACAAAAGGCTGGATCTCTTCCTTTCCTGGGATTATTTCTGGGTTCAGAGAGGATGGCTGGGGGAGAGGGGGCGGGGGCGGGGAGTCCCTGTGGAGCCCACCAGTTGAGCCTTGGCCCTGGACTTAAGATCTCTGTGTGTGGGATCACAAATTTATCTGTGTGTGTGTGTGTGTGTGTGTGTGTGAGAGAGAGAGAGAGAGAGAGAGAGAGAGAGAGAGAGAGAGAGAGAGATGGGGCTTAAACTCAGGGCCTGGATGCTGTCCCTTAGTCCCCCCCACCTCCACCCCCTTCATGACTGGTGCTTCTACTGGCTTTGCCTTCTGACTGCTAGTTGGAGATGAGAATCTCAGACTTTTCTGTCTGGGCTGGCTTTGAACCTCGATCCTCAGATCTCAGCCTTCTGTGTGGCTAGGATGACAGGCGTGAGCCACAGGGACCTCGCTGCGTCTTTGGTTGAATATGACGGAACGGTTTTGCCGTGGCCTCTCCCTGTCCAGCTACACCGGCCCCCCTGCTGGGCTGTATCGGGGAGTCCCCTAGCTCTTGGCCTGTCTCAGTCTGGCAGTCCACTTTTTCTGCCCCATGGGCCTTATGCGTGCAGAGGAGGGATTCCCCCCCCTGTGTTATTAAATACTCCCACGATGCACCGCAAGGTTCCGGGCGAGGGGAGACTGGGATGTTCGAGGGGCTGGGCGGTCACTGGTTGGACTGTTCCTTTCTGATAGGACTGTGAGGCGGGGTTTGGACACAAGCCAAAGGGGAAGGGGTGGGGGCGGGGAGAGGAAGAGGAGAAAGAAAAAGGAAGGAGAAGGAGCAAGGAGGAAGCCTATCTATGCTAATGGTTACCGGGGCCCTGCAGTCCTAGGGTTACCAGGTGGGATGTGGGAGAGGGGGGAAAAAAAAACACCAGCACTGGGAGTAAGGGGTGTCCCCCACTCCCACCCAGATTGGGTAGGGGTGGCTGTATTGAGATCTTGCCCCAAGCCCGGTCAGGCCCACAGTCCCTGAGTCTACCTTTATTTCTCCAGACTCTCTTTCCTAAACCTTTGGGCTCATCTTAAGGAGCAAGGAGAAGCCCAGAGCAGGGCTGCACCAAGAGGGCTTGTGGGAAAGCGTCTGGGGCAGAAGGGAGAGCAGGCTAGTACGGGGACTGGGTTGGCCTCGCTCTTCAGCAGTGGCTGGGCGGCTGCCCCGTCTGTTTCTCTACCCTGGAAAAAGGCTGTGGCGCATCTGAGCCTGTCTGTCTCCTTTCTCAGAGGGCTACCAGCTTCTAGAGCCACTGCTAGAGATCAGAGGAAGGAGAGGTAGTCCAGAGGTGTCTGACGGGGCTGGAGCTTTCCCACAGCCTCACAGAAGCCCTCTGGGGTCTTGGGCCCCCCTGCCCACTGGGTGGGAGTTGTCTCTGTGGTCAAGATTTCTTGACCACAGGGGGCGTCAGAAAAAAGGCAAGAGCTGAGGATCCAAGGGATGCTAGGAGGGAAGCCCCGGAGGGCAGGGGTCCGGCTGGTCCTGGGCAGGGAGGGGGGGCAAGCAGGGGCGTGAGGACGGGTAGGGTTGAGGGGAGGAGGGTGCACCGGTACTGGAAATACTTGCCCTTCAGTTTGCTGATTGGCACTGGGACAGTCCACCAAGAGAGAAAGCGAGGAAAACAAAAACACACACACAAAAACAAACGAAAAGGGGGAGGGGGAAGGGGAGGGGCACAGACAATATTTTATTCAATGGCTGTTTGAATGAAAATATTGTGTCTCATCATCATACCGAAAGGAAACTTCTTGCAAAAAAAAAAAAAAAAAAAAAGACACGAGAAAGAGAAAGAGAGCGAGAAACTCCAAGGAGATGAGCTCCTCTCTCAGCCAGGCAGGCGGGAGGGGGCGCCCGGTGGGGGCTGGAGCCCCAGCCTCCCTCCCAGTGTAACCTCAGGCAGGGGCCGGGCAGGACTGGGCCCCCAAGACCCAGGCCTTTTCAGAGAGGCCCAGGGGGGAGCTGAGCATGCACAGGAAGCCACAGGCAAGAGGAGGTGGAAGGTGGGAGAGCAGGGAAGGGAGAAGAAAGGAGACGAGGAGGCGGCGAAAATGAAGGATAGAGGAACAGAGTGGATGGAACGAAGGAAGCAGAGAGCAGAAGTAAAGAGAGAAGAGGGCAGGAGAGAGGGAGACTACATGGAGAGGGGAAAAGGAGGGGTGCAGGGAGTAGGGAGAGATGGGGGGAAAGCTGGGAGAGTGAAATGGAGCCAGTGAGTAGCAGGGAAGGGAAAGAGGGAGAGGGAGAGACAGAAGGTGGAGGGAGATGGAGAGGAAGGGGCAGCGACCCTGGGAGGTGCCACCATCGTGTGTGTGCGTGTGTGTGTGCGTGTGTGTGTGTGTGTGTGTGTGCATATGCGTGTGTGTGTGTGTGTGTGTGTGTGTGTGTTGGGGGAGGGGGGAAGAGCTGAGCAGAAAGATGAGAGGGAGAAGAGAAGAGAGGGAAGGGGTGTCTGCTGAGAAAGGAACCCCCAGGGAGCGTTCAGGGCAGGCAGGCTAAGGAGGGAAGACACAGAATAGGAGAAAAAAAAGAAAACCAAAACAAAAAGATAAATAAAACCGGAAACCTTAACGGAAACCAATGAGAGAATGGTCTGGAACCAAATCTGAGAAAAGGCGAGCATGCAGATTTCCATAGACTTTCCAAGGCTGGTGCCGCAGCCTGCGGGCGCGCGGGGCTGGGCAGACTGGGCGGGAAGGGGTAGCCTCGCCAGCAAGCTCGGGCTGGCTATGCTGCCTGGGTCCGGCCAGGGTGCGGGGGGCAGAGGCAGGGGTGCAGGGCGCAGGCAGGGGCCGGGCCACTTACACTTGACCTGTAGGATCTGGTCGCTGAGGTTGGCTTGGAGGTAGAAGGTGCTGTAGGGTGGGAGCACCAGCCCCAGGCTGAGGAGGAGGAGGAGGAGGAGGGAGAGCAGGTCACTGCTGGGGAGAGGTGGGCTGCAGGGGCTAAAGGCGGCCGCCCCTCCCTCTCGTGGCTACGGGACATGCACGGCCCAGGGGTCACACCTCAAAAGATGCTGGGACCCCGGAAGTCTGCCAGAGACCTCTGAGCGACTCCACACCCCAGTAGACTCCCCCGATCTCCGGCTGCTAGTACCCCACTGGGAAGGTAATGGGAGGAGATGGGGGGGGCGCAATGGGGCCACCCCTGCCGCTCACCCAGCCTTGGCCCACTCACCTGTAGTTGGTGCTCCTAATAGGCACCCAGGTGTAGTTCCGAATGACCTCGTCTACGTACCTCTAGGAGAAGAGGCTGTGTCAGGAAGCTGGGTGAGCGGGGTGGGGTGGAGAGGGGTGGGAGGGCGCCCACCCTCTCTCCCGGCCCCTCTCTTCCCGGCCTTCTTACCTCATCCAAGGACTTGACCAATGTTCTGATCTGCTTGTGGCCCTCGTCGCCATCGATCATGCTCCGACGGATCTGGAAGGGTCGGAGCTGTGACCTCCCTCCGTCTTCGGTGTCTGTCTCCCCGCCCGCCCCCCTCCCCCAGCCCTCCTCCCCACCTTTAACTTACCTCCTCCTTATTCTCATCCTCCAGCTCCGCATCCAGGAAGTCCAGAGTGACGGGCTCCCGGAAATTGGTGGTCTGTTGGAGGTCAGGTGGGAAGTCGGGGATCCTCATCATGAAGGGGTCCCGCCCACCCTCAGGACCACCCATCTGGCTCACCTGGGGCTTGAGATTGGGGTGCAGCAACACGTAGCCATTCGGGTCGATGGCGAACACATAGCCGTTGGCTCCGAGCTGGGGGCGGGGGGGAAAGAGGCAGTACAGATGGGGGGGGGGGGGCTCAGGGTCCGGAGGGCTGGGTGGGGATCCCTGGGTTCTGGATCCAGCCCCCGCCTCTGAGACAGTTTTCTCATCACACACTGAGTCTGTGGCCTTCCTAGCCCTTGATGGGAAGTCTGCCGACCCCAGCTCCGGGCCCCGATGCCGCCGCCTCCCCCAGAAGCCTTCCCTGATTTCCCACAGAGGTCCCCAAGGAGGTTCAATGATCGATCCCCGCTGAGCGGGGCAGGACACTCACTGTGTAGTTGGGGGTTAGTCTCTTGATGTCATTCAGAGCCACATCGATGCCCATCACACCCAGAATTAGCTGGTTCTGGAAGCAGAGGCACGGGGGTGGGGGGGGGGTGGGAAGGGGGAAAGAGGGGTTCTTTTAATAAAGTTTGATTCCACGCCCTCAAACACGATCACAGGTTTGCGGGTCCGCTCTATCCCGCCACCCTCACACACGCCACAGGCACACCCGGCCATGCCTGGGTGCATGCAGCTCCGTGTGGAGACCTCACCTTCTTTTCCCCGGGGCCGTCTCGAGTCAGGTTGAAAACTGGGAGGGTCCCTGTCACCACCAGTCCCAGTCCCTGAAGGAGAGGAAGATGGGGGGGAAAGGGGGGGTCCTGAGACTGGCCCTGCCCTCACCCTGAGCGTTCAGAACAGAGGCTGGGGCGAGGGCCACCCTTTAACCTCTGCTAACCCCCCGCCCCCCACACATTCCCAGGGGGAGGCTCCAGTCCCCGCCCCTCCCCGCCCTTCTCGTTCTAGAGGCCTTACCAGCGCGTCCTCATACACGTTGGTCCACTGCACCTGCTTAGCCTCCTTGCCCGCCAGCACCATGGGCCTTCCCAACACGTCCAGATATTCCTGGGGAAGGGGGGTGGCGGCGGAGGTCCCGAGTCCCTCTCTCAATTCACTCCCTCCTCCGCCTTCCTGTGTTTCGGGACTGTGGCCTCAGCCACCGGCAGAGGGCGCTGTTGGCCCATGGCGGCTGAAGGCACACCGCGACCATAGGGAACTGGGAGGAGGGGCTTCCCCTACAGCCTCACCTGCGTGTTGATGCGGATGGCTCCAATGGAAGGGATCTCGAAATAGTAACCTGTGGAGGGAGGGGAGGCAGTGGTGGTCCTGGTTGACGCCGCGGGATCCACGGCACGGGGGTGGGGGGCGCTCTGTGGGGTACATCTGCAGCCCCCACACGCTTGTCTGTCTCTCTGGTGTCACTTCCCCCCTTCCCCCCTCCCATTCACATCCCTTACTGCTGCTCCCGGGCGATGATTTGTGTCTGAACTGTATGGAAGGGGAGGGAACGAAGGGATCTGAGGAAGCAGAGCAGAGGTGGGGGGCGGGCGGGGACTAGGGAGCCCCAAACCTACAAACACACGCAAGCTGGGAGACAAGTGGACAATGACCAGATCACTAGCTAGGCAGACAGAGAACCGGTGACATGGGCAAGTAAGAAAGCCTACTAGACAGAGCGGCAGCTGGTGCACGTATGGTAAGCTGGATAGAGAGTAGATGAACTGACAGCCGGACACATGGACAGGGGGCGGGCAGACCCTCCGGTGGCGCCATCAGACCAGATACCTTTATTGGTGCAGGCCATCCACTGCAGGGGTGTGACGTCGTAGTTATGCTGCCCCACAGAGAATGTGAACACGCGTACCTGGCGGGGGCAGGGGGGGCCCGACGTCACCGCGGTGCCCGCTTAACGACGACCCTCCCCTGTCCCAGACCCGGATGGAACGGCTCCCAGCGGGGTGGAGCCTCACCGTCCGGTTGGGCCAGTTGTACTTCTCAAAGACGTCCTGCACGCGGTCCTCTCCGCCGTCGGTGAACATCATGATCATCTTATTGCAATTGGCACGAGTGATGTTGGACTGGGCAGGGGGTGAGGCCGGAGTCAGGTAGCTTTCGGTCCCAAGGGCAGGGTCCTCCAACCCCCTCCCATGGTGTTTTATGTCCCAGGTGCCTGTTTGATGCTCACGAAGCCATTCATCTCGATCTCTCCCCCCACCGTGTCTCCAGACCCAGGCCCTCTCTGCCCACCTTCTGCCCCCCCACCAGCCCGCCCCACGGAGGCTCACGTTCTGCAGCTGGTCAAAGGCATATTCGAAGCCGGCCTTGTAGCCTGTGGTGCCCTTGGCCACCATGCCCTGCACCGCTTCCTTGAACACCTTCTTGTTACGCACGTTGGCCTGAACCAGGTGTGTGAAGCAAGACACGGGCTGTGCCTTCTCGTTGAACTGCGGGGATGGGGGGGCGGTGGTGAGTGGCTTCGGGCCGGCCTGGGCAAGCAGCTGTTGCCCGCCTGCCCAGCTGGCCCGTGGAGAGGCCTGGTCCCCCAGCCTTGTCTCCTCAGCACTCACCGAGGCCACGTTCACGTAGTCGTCGTCAGAGAGCGTGTCCAGCATCTCGCAGACGGACGTCTTCATCAGCTTCAGGGTCAGGCCGCTCACGCTGCCGCTCCTGGAGAGATGGGGGGGGGCATGTGGGGGACCTCGGGGGTTCTCCCGTCCTCCCTCCCCCATGACTCGCCTGGGTGGCACAGTCCGGCCCTCATCCTGCCCCGGACCCGTGGGCAGTGTCTACTCACACGTCTACGATGATGACCATGTCCTTGGGCGATGAGGCCCCCTGGATGTACCTGACCCAGGAAAAGCCTTAGTTAAGAGCGACCCCCCACCTTCTCTGGGACCCGGGGGTCCTCCCTTCCTTCAACTTTGCCTCGATGAATAGGGTTTCTAGGGACGATTCACTGGGTGGGTTGGATGGGGTCTCTCAATGTAGGGAAGAGGGGAGCAGAAGGCGGTTTCCTGGTTTTGGTGGCTTCTAGTGTTCTCCACCCCGGACAGTCTAGCTGCATGGGGGACGGAGTAGGAAGGGAAGGTCACGGGGTACTGTGGGAGGAGGGGCAGGGTAGTGAGGTGTTTGGGGCTCAGGTGGCCGAGGCAGAGACTGTGACCCCACAGAAGCGCTACCCAACCTCAGGAGCATCTCTGCTGGTCCGATCTCTCTGACCTGAAGGGGTGAGGGTACCCGGTGGTAGATTGGGGGGGAGGGGGGGTGAGAAACGCATCCAGGCGGCCGGGAGGCCTGCCTGGGTGATGGGATCCATTTTCCAGTGGCAACGATGTGTGAAATGAAAATTGGATAGAGCTGGCTGCGCCCCTGCTCCGAGGCCCGGGTATAGGGAGGGGAGGGGAGCAGGAGGGAGAGGTGGGGAGCTGAGGGCGCGTCCCCGCTTGGCCCCTCCCTGCTCACTCACCAGGGTCTCCTTCGGACGTCATACAGGTCAATCTTCTTGGGGGCTCGCCATGGGGTCGCTGTGGGAAGAGAGGCGGTAAGGGGCCGTGGGAAGCCTTGCCCAAGACTTACAAGAATGGCTGGGTTACTGAAGCCTGTGGGGTGGGCCTCCAAGTCCGGGATAGGAGATGGACACGGTGGGGGGCCAGGTGGACGGGATGGGCCAGCACCTACCGGGGTAGTAGCGGGTGACTCCCGTGGCGCTGCCAAAGACCTGCCAAAGCAGCGTGGGGTCTTGCCTGCGATTCTCCATGAACACGTTCTCCAGGGCCTCGGTCCAGTTGAGTTCATTGAGGATGACGGTGGCTGGGGGAGGGAGGACCAGGAGGTCTGGTGTGGGGAGCTTGCCCTCCCCCCTTTTCTGTGACACTTATGCCCGGGCCTCCTCCGATCTCTACCAATCCAGACTCACTCCCATCCCAGATCCAGGCTGAGACTGGGCCGGATCCCCCAAGGAGATCTGCTCTTTACCCTGCCAACCGTTCAGAGGAATCACTCAGCCGGCATATGACCTCTGCCAGATCCCCTTGTGAATGGGCAGGGGAGCTGTGGCCTGCGGCTCTTGGAGAGGGACGGCCCAGGATGGCAGGGAGCCGTGAGCCGGGTCCCCTCCCCACCCAGCACACTGCCTGGTCCCCCAGGAGCTCACCCACTCGGCATGCACTCCAGGCTGCGGCCACAAGAAAGCAATTAAGGGCTCGCTGATGGAGCGGGAATTATTCAGCTATTAAGGTACCTGATAAGCTGGAAGCCACTCAGCTTCATGATTAATCAACTGGGGCCAGGAGCGGGCAGGGGCAGAGATGGGGGGGGGGGGCGGGGGCTGTCAGAGGAAGGGTGGTGCCGGGATCCTGCTCTTCCACAAGCATGCACATGCACGTGCACATGCACACACGTACATGCTGCACCCTCAGGAGGTATCTGTGCACCTAGGACTGTGTGCTCACAGCCAGATGTGTGACCCCTCCCCTCTCAAACCTTCTAGCCCATCCAGCCAGCTGCTGTCGCGGGCGAAGGGCACACATACCTACACTTATATGACCCCCTCTGCACCTACAGGAGGTCACTGGTAGGCTCTGCCCTCACACCTTCCTACTATCAGTCACCCTATCCCTCCCCTAACTCCTGGAGTGGTACAGGTATAATTCCTGGGCTAGACCCCTGCTCTGCTTCCTCACAGAGCAAGGCTTCTCTCGGATGATCAGCCTCCATCCTGCTGATCACCCAACCTGGGCAGCACTCCTATCATCTGACTCAAAGCAACTATAAATCTGCCTCGTGTGTGTGTGTGTGCGTGTGTGCGCACGCGCGCGCACGGGGGACATATGCCAGGACACTCGGGAAAAACAGGAGTGGGAGCTGGGCACTGGCAATTCACGCCTGTCATCCTAGCTACTCAGGAGGCTGAAGCCTGAGGATCACAGTTCCCAGCCCAGCCCAGGCAGAGAAGTACCTGTGACGCTTATCTCCAACAAACCAGCAAAAAGCCGGAAGTGGAGATGTGGCTTGAGTGGTAGAGCACTAGCCTTGAGCAAAAAAAAGCACAGAGACAGCGCCCAGGCCCTGAGATCAAACCCCACAAATGACAAAAAACAAAGAAATCCAGGAGTGGGACGCCCGTGTCTGCCTGGCGTGTCACCTCACCCCCCGGCCCCCCTGCTCCCCTTATTTCCTGTTTCTTCTACCTCCTCTCTTCCTGGGTGGAGCCCTACCATTACCCACCTCCCCATATGATTTCCATCAAGGAATACCCCAGTGAGAAACAGAGGAAGGCTCCGATCCTTCCAGAGAGCCTCCCAAAGGCTCTGATCTTTCCAGAGCAGAGGAGCTGTGATTTACAATCGCTCACGTCTGATGCCCGTAGCCCAGAGGCTCCCACAGACCTAGGTAGGTATGAGCGGGTCTCTGCTGTCTCATCTGCTGCCTAACTTCACCCCCTCTCCTCTGGCTTTCTACTGTGTCCCATTATGTGAAAACAAAACACATTTCTAGCATTGGCTCTGCCTATCGAACACCATGTCACGGTCCCGTTTCTGATTTAGAAACTTAGTGAGTTGAACAATTTCTATTTCTCACTTTAAGGAAGGATGAAGTCAGGCTCTCCAGTATCTCCTATGTCTGCTCTGGGGGTCTGTCTGGCATGCCCATCCCTTTCTGCGCCTCAGTTTTCCCATGACAAGCTGGGAGTGGACCACCTTGGGGTCTCTTTGAGCTGCTATGATTTTCCTAGCTCAAGTGAAGAGCCAAAAGAAGGAGCTGGGCACCAGTGGCTCCCGCCTGTGAGCCTAGCTACTCAGGAGGCTGAGATCGGAGGATCGGGTTTCTAAGGTGGCCCAGTCAGGAAGGGAAGTTCACGAGACTCTTACTTCCACCAAAAAACCAAAAGTGGAGCTGTGACTCAACTGGTAAAGCACCAGACTTGGGCATCAATGTTTAAGGCCCTGGATTCAAACTCCAGTATAGCGGAGGGGGAAAAAAAGCCCCAGAAGACTGTCCTCAAAGGTATCTGTGACCACACGAACACACACACACACACACACACACACACACACACACACACACACACACACACACACACACACACACACACACACACACACACACCTCTGCAATCACTGCAGAACATGCTGAGGAAAATACCCTGCCCGGGGAAAGGGTCCACATCCCCCACCCCCCCCACCCCCCGTGTACACACTTCTCAGATCACGCCGAGTTGGGAAACGGGGACCGTGCCCCCTCAGGCAGGCGATTACAGATTTAATTAAAAGTGACACAGTAAATAAAAAACATATAAAATGTAATTTGTGTGGGTAGCGAGGGGTGACTGGAGAGGGTGGTGTGGCTCCTGTTTTAATTAGCGTGCATGCCCGTGATAGTGCCCCTCGACTGGCTTAGGCAGGTGGCCCACGGGAAGCCTGGGGTGGGGGAGGGTTAGGGGTAAGGAGGAGCCCATTCCCCTGCTCCCCGAGGCTTCCCAGAAGACCAGGCTGATGCTGATGGTGGAGGAGGAGGCCTTTCCCCAAGGACCTTAGGATATTCCCCCGCACACTTGAATCTGCGTGGTAGGTCTGGATCCTCCTTTGCCCCTAGACTCCCAGGTGGCACCCTTGGGATCTGCAACTAACTATGCATTGCATCAGAACTCAGGGATCCCAGTGTCTTCAACCCTGCTTCTTGTCCCATGTCTGGCTCTTGGCCTCTTTGTTACATTTCCCAAGCATCTCGGGAAATTCCTCTTCTGTGTCTGACACGTCTTTCCAGCTGTCATGAAGGGAATGGGCAAGCTGGCCCATCCCCAGGGCTGGGAATTCCACCCATCTTCTTCCTCTTCCCCACATCTCCTCTGTCTGGCCACTCTGAGCTGGAAATGATCGCGCTACCCCTTTGGTTCCGTGCCAACCGGCAGAGCGGTCCGATCGGGTTGGTACCTGTGAAGTGCAGCTCCCAGTCCCCTAGCTCTGTGTCTACCTGACAAGTGCAGTGTCTTCACCACTCTTAATAGAAGCAGAGAACGGGCAAGGAGAGCGTGGAGCTGTTTTAGGGGAGTCAGACCAGTAGTGGGAGTTGGGGGAGACTGCGTGTGTATGCTCTGGTGTGGGTGTGTGCAACACCCGGTGTCTCATAGCCCACTGTGGCATCGTGTGACAGGTGAGCATGTGTGACCGTGGGTGGAGGGGGCCAGAGGACGATGATGGCAGCGTTCTGTTCCCCCGTGGACTGGACGTTCCTGGACGGTGGATTTTTCTCCTACGTGGTCGGGGTGAGTTGTACAGATCGCTCTCACACTTACAGCCTTTGTAGATATCCGTGGGGATCTGCACCGCTGTGTAGGAGTAGTTGACCTTGTTCTTGAAGTTGGGGTCCTCAATGAAGTCCAGCCTCAGGGTGCTGGCCTTGGATCCCCTGTCCATATCCTCACTCTCGGGATCATCCTGCAGAAAGCCCCCGGCAAGGTCAGGGTCAAAGATGGTGGTTGGATCCGAGCAGCCTCTTCAGGAAGGCTGAGTGTCAGAGACTGGGATGTGGCGGGGAGGCATCTCAAGGATGGCCGCCATTGTGGCCAGAGACAGAGAGATGGAAGACCCGGAAGTGTCATGCTTCCCATCTGCCCTTGGCTACCACACTCACCGTCTGATTGCCAGACCGGATTCTAAAACCAGAACCAAACTGACCCCTTTCCCACATGGCGGAAAACCAGTGAGAAGGCAAAGAGCGTGGATGTCTGGGAAGAAGCAGGGAGCAGAATTCTGCTTCTATGATCGTGCCTTGTGCAACTGCTGGGAGGCCTTGGGGCATCTCCCCCTCTTCCCCATTGAGGTCCCTCCCATCTCCTGCACGGAGCCCCATTACTGGGGAGGAGGTCTGAGGAAGGGGCAAGCACCCCGGGCAGCATGGCAGGTCTAGGGAGCTGCAAGGAGGGGTGGGGGTTGGGGGTAGAATTAGGACCCAGCCACCTCCACAGGGAGAGTTTGCAGTGCCTGCGAGCAGCGGGACCGAGAAGGCCCCCGTCGATTTTCTAAAATGAGCCGCGGCCGCCTGACAGGTGCCAATTACAGCATCTCGGGGCCGGCCGGGCATGCGCCGTGGGCTCCCTCCCGCCTCCGTAGGCTGGCAGAAGCAGGGCCGCTGTGACTACAGCATTGATGCTGCGGTCTGGGGGGGGAGGGCGGGCCGGGGTGCAGGTGTGTGAGGGGGTGCGGGGAGGATGGTGGGAGGGTTTGAAGGGGAAGAGAGGGAAAAGTCAGGCTGGGAGGCCACATGGTGAGCGAGGCAGGGGGAGAGCTGGGTGCTCTGGTATGGGGGAAACCTGCCCAGCATGTGACCACCTCTTGGACCGGGCTTAGTTCATCTGCCACCCGCCCCCCCCCACCCCGTAGGTTCTGGGCTGCTCAATGGGTGCCAGCTGCCCCTCCCTTCTTCCCACCCTGAGGGATCTGCCCGTGATCGCTGGTGGCATTCAGCCTTTCTACTGAGCCAGATGTGCGTCTGCATATCCTAAGGACATGGCTCTAAAGCACCCAAGGCGAACACCCTCTGTCCTTTCAGAGTAGATTCTGGATGGCAAAATTCTGCCAGGCATCATGCACCACGCATGCTCTGCTCAGAGTGGCGGGGCGGGGGGCAGGTGCGGGAGAAGAAAGCCCCCCGAAATGTCAGCAGCAGATGAAGGGCACTGGAAAATTTAATCTCCCGACTTTCCCAACTAATGTGACATTTGGATTCTGTTCTGATAAGCTATCAGCTGGCGAACTTTTTCCTTCCTTTTCTTTCTCCCACCCCCACCTTCTGGCTGGTAATTTAAAAGGAAAACAGTCTAGAAAGATCTCTTAACTGTACCTCTGGCAAAGATGGGGAAAAAAAAACCCCACAACACAACAACACAAGCAGGAGTGTAGGCAGATGTGTGTGTGCGTGTGTGTGCGCGCGTGTGTGTGCTATTATTTATACTGAGGCCTGGTTAGCCCAGAACAGGCTTGATTCACTGTCCTCTGGCACTGCTTGGAGTGACTCTCCCTCACTAGGTGGTCCTGGGAGCCCAGCAGATGTTCAAAGGTCTGGAGGTAGAGTCAGTGATTTAGAGACAGGAATTGGGGTCCTGGATAGAGTTGGGGGCTGCTGGCAGCAGGAGCCCCTCCACACCACCTCCGAGCCCGGGAGGAGCGGGGAGGGGGGCTTTGTGCAGTGGGCAACTGCAGTCTGCTGGTTTATATTTAATGTACTGATTGCTAAAATTATAGCCCGCTGCCGAGGGGGGTGAGGAATTAGATTCAGGGTCTAATTAAAGGCTCGTTCTTCATTTGAATTTCAGATTCCAGCTTTAATTTTAGCGACTTCTCTGGGAGCCGCAGAGCTCAGCCAAGGGGAAGCACACCTGCTTGAGCCCACCCCTCCTTCTTCTCGGCCCCCTACCCGGCTCTCCGGGTCCAACCTGGCACCATGGACCCTCAGCAGGAATTCCTTCCCACTTCCTGGTGTCACAATTCACTTCCTGACGGCCCCAGCAAAGCCCTAAATACCCGGAAGAGGTGGGCTGGATCCTGGGTCATCTGCACCAGCGAGTACAGGCCAGTCTGGGGACCCAGCACCACCGTGACCACCTCTGTTTCTAAAGAGGACATTGTTTTGAAGTCAGGCAGAGACTAAGTGACTCAGGACAAAGTCTTGATAGTGAGGCCAGACCGTAGGTGCTGTGCATGCTGATGCTCAGTTCCCCTTATCCGAAGGATGGAAATCCATACCGGTTTGGAGATGACTGGTACCCTCCCGCCTACTTCCAGGGAGCCCTGTCCGCCATCTCTCTCCTCTGCTGTCATCGTGCTGGATGGAGTCCCTCTCCACGCTGGGGAATCTAAGGTGCCCAGTCATGGGCTGTTCAAAATGCCCACTACCCTCGCCCGAGGGGTAAGGCCTTAGCCCATTAGTGGCCACACACACAGCGGTGGAGGGGTCAGATTACTGAGGAAATCGTGGGAGAAAGCATGGTGGAGCTAAGAATGGTGAGCGGGAGTTGCAACACCTTTCCGGCTGAGACTGATCCTTTCCGGCAGAGCCAAGCCTAGAGGAGGGGGTGTGGCTCTGCAGCTTCCCACCCCTTAGAATAGAGGTCAGCCACTCACCAGCTCCGCGTCAGCCTTGGCGTCATAGTACGTGATGTCTTCCTCCTGGTTGAGGAGAGAAAGGCCTCGGTAGTCACATCTCAGGGGCTCCTGAGATGCCATCCGGACCCCTTTAAGCCCAAGGTCTCAGTTCTTCCAGAGATCATCCCCTCCCTGATCCAGAGCCCTAGAGAGACTGTTTGAGTCAAAGCTCGGGGTGTCCCCTCCAGTCTCCCAGGCCCATCCTCAGGATCCCTCACAGGCTAGTGGAGGATGCAGTATCCTGGGCCCTGGCGATTCAGAGACCTAGACACCCCCCCCCCCCCCCCGCTATAGCCTAGCTGAGAGGCAGAGTCGGGGCTCGCCCGCCTGGCTGCCGAGATGCCAGCTGAAGCGGGATGGGGCGTGAGGAAGATAGAAAATCAGAGTGGAGCCCAGGCAAGAGCAAAATAATGACTCGACGCCGCATCTTCCAATTTCTTCTATTAAAAAGCCTGCTCATTACGGGCATGTACTTATTAATTATCTGTGATTTGTTGTGAAACGCGAGGGGGTTTACACAACAGGAATGGGAGAAAACAAAGCCCGGCAAAGCCCAGCTCTGCAGCCCGCCTCCTGGCCCTCACCCGTCTGCGTCTGCCCGCCTGGCCTGGCCTGGCCTGTGCTGGCCCCCGCCTGCCGCCAGGGTTCTTGGCCATCTGCGCGTCATAATCGCTGGCCGCCCCGGGGACCCGTAACACAAACGGGCTAATTTCGTGTTTAATGATCTTTAATCAGAACTAAGCACAGCTGACAGAGGCTGCCAGAAGGTGAGTTTGGTGTCAGCAAGTGCCACCTGCTCTGCCCCGGTGGACTCTAGGGCCAGGGCTACTATCCAAGTCACACTCCCCAGGTCACTTCAGCCCCCCACCCCCACCCCTTTTTAAAATTTCTCTTGTTGGTCATGGCGGCTTGAACTCTGGGCCTGGGTCCTGCCCCCAAGCACTTCAGCTCAAGGCAACCACTACTGCTTGAGCCACAGCACCACTTCTGGTTTTCTGGTGGTTTGGAGATAAGAGTCTCATGGACTTTCATGCCCGGGCTGGCTTTGAACCACCATCCTCAGATCTCAGCCTCCTGAGTGTAAGATCTGCACAGGGACACCTCCCTACCTCTTGGCTCAGTTTCTGCCCAGTATCTGTTACCTAGGTAACTGGCAGACCTGGAAGCAGTCACCTTCCCCTCCTGCTAAGGTCACATCCTGGGCCACCTCTGGTCACATGCCTCCTATCTGACCTTAGGAGAGTCCCAGACCTTGAGGTCACATTCAGATCCAGTGTGGCCACACCTCTTCCTGTCCCTGACCTAAGTAAGTCCTGGCTCAGGAATGGGTCGCCCTTTTCCTTTTCAGCCATGCCTCTCTACCATGCATGGTGGGGGGGGCAGGAGTTTGGTAAATAAACTTCTCCTGCCTGAATAGCGCGTGGTGTTCTCTTCACCGGCTACTAATGAAACCTACCTATTTAATATACCTTACACTGAGTAGCTAGGATGACAGGTGTGTGAGCCACTGGCACCCGGCTCTGGGTGCCAAGTTTGTGGCCATGATTTGAGATGATCCGTTGAATGATGAGGGATTCAGCAATAGTTACTGGGTCCCAGGTTGACTCCCGCCAGGCTCTTTGGTGTTCAAACCATTGGCTGGATATGGTAGTGGAGTCCAAGCATTCTATAACAGTGACTGCAAGACACGGCACCATGCTTGGACAGGTCCCAAACATAAGGCCAAAAGTGGCTCCAGAGTCGGAGAAGCCTGCTTTTTTTCTTTTCTTTTTTTTGAGAGGGGTGGAGTGGGGTGGGTGGGTAGGTCTTGAACTCTGGGCTTGGGCACTGTCCCTGAACTTTTGCTCAAGGCTAGCACTCAACCACTTGCACCAAAGCACCACTTCTGGCCTTTTCTGTGGATGTGGTACTGAGGAATGGAACCCAGGGCTTCATGCATGCTAGGCGAGCACTCTACCACTAAGCCACCTTCCCGGCCCTCTATCTGGCATTTCTGTGACTCAAACGTACAGATGACACCAAGCCAAGGGCAGAGGAAGGCTGCAAACCCAGGTTCTGACCTGCCCTCCAAAGTCATCTGCAACCTCATTCATACCCACAATCCACCCGCTAGCCCACCCATCCACGAACACTGCAGACAAGATGGGCGGGCCAGGGTGGGGGCAGGGACCGGGCTTAGGCTCTGGGGTACTTGGCCTTTTCCCTGCGCCCGGCTCTGACCGCAGCACATAATGAAAGCTGACATTACATCAAACACAATAAGGAGTTTCGGTTGATGAAGATCATTCCTGAACACACAAACCCATTAAACCGAGGGGGAAAAAAAATATCAATTCAACACACTCGCAGGCGAAAAGAAAATGTGATTTGTTATCTAAAAGGGGGTTATAAACACGGCTCTGATGCTCTTTCCCTCCGTAATGAAAACAGGCGGGTGCTGTGGGAGGACTGCAGATTACAACCTGGGGCTTCGCTCACCCACTACTTCTTTTTTAGGCTAACGTTCTGCAAGGACGGGAAAGGGCACGGGAAGAGGCCGGTCAGTCTCCAGCCTCCAGGAGTCCTGGACTCCTAAGGTTGGACCTGTCTGCCACTCCCCCCCCCCCACCCCCCCGGTCATCCTTGGGATGCTTGGGCACTCACTCTGGCTCCTCTTTCCCTGTTCCAGTGGCCCTGTTTTCCTATTTGTCCTG
Organism: Dipodomys spectabilis; assembly: GCF_019054845.1. Taxonomy (NCBI): domain Eukaryota; kingdom Metazoa; phylum Chordata; class Mammalia; order Rodentia; family Heteromyidae; genus Dipodomys; species Dipodomys spectabilis. The sequence continues at coordinate 2,918,585 of NW_024871037.1, forward strand.
CCCTTGCATGGTCTCTATGGGAAATCAGGTCTTGGTAGCAGCGGGGACGAAGGGGAAACAGTGCAGGTGACCACAGGTGAGACTCAGATCTGCATGCTTTCCCTGTCTCTCAGGGCTTGGATGCCTGTGGGCGGGACTACTCTGGCTTGGAGGATGATCGAGCCACACCCCTTCCTAAGGACACACAGGAGCCTGGGACGGGAGGCAAGGTCACCCCAGAAAATAGGTCCTGAACAGAGCTGTGATTGGAGCTGGGGGTATGGCACAACAGAGCTGTTATAGTTGGGGTGGGAGGGTCCCCAGGAAAGCCTTGGAGTCCATTTTGGCTGGCCCAGTGCTGGATTGTTCACATTAATGATGCTCTCTGGGTGAAGCAACAAGGAGGCAGGCCATCTAGCAAGTGCAGGGACTTTGGTGTGCTCTACCACTTGAACCACACCTCCATTTCCAGCTTTTGTGGCAGCTGAGTGGAGGGAAGAGTCTCCAATAGGGCTTTTCTGCCCAATCTGGGTTTTGAACTGCAACCCTCCGATCTCATCCTCCTGTGCAGCGAGGATTGAAGGCATGAGCCACTAGTACCCGTCTAATTGTCTGAAGTTCACACTGACACCTCTTCTGTTCCCTGATATCTTGTGTGAGTGTGTGATTTTGCCTACATTTTGCACAATGTGGGGAATTCTTTCTCCCCCACAAGTTCCCACATAGGACCCCCATGTATCTAGGTGACAAGTGAGGGGGAGGGCTAGATCTCCGAGTGAGCATAGGACAGCTGCTCTGTAGCAGAAACCAAGCCCAAGAGAGGGCATGAGGGGTGTTGGCAAGCGGGAAGCCATGTGAGGAAGAGCCCGGGGTGAGTGGGGGGCAGAATAGTTGTTATCCAGGTCCAGAGTTCTGCAAGGTGGCTGCCAAGGTCAGCCAGAAGGGACTCCTGCCTGCCCAGCGGCCCTCAAGGCGGGCCCCCAGACCGGCCACCCAGCCGTACTGGTGAGGCCATGCGGCCTCTCTGCCCTGGCCCACCGCCAGCTCAGCTCAGCCAAAAGGACTGGTTTCTGAGAGAGCCATCTGTCGCTGGCTTGGCAGAGAGGAAGTCGGCAGGCCCTATGGCCGGGTCAGACCCTCAGGCTGTCCAGCCAGCTCTCCTGCTTTGGCCCTATCATCTCGGTCTTCCTGCTACATTCATCAGGCAGAGCTACCTTCCCTAGTAGACTTCCAGGGGATGGTCTTGTCTCCTATGTAGGTCAATCGTGGCTGGCACTGAGGTCCTAGGGCTGATGGCCTGTCCTCCTTCACCCACCTATGCCCCAGTTCAGCTCCTCCCGTGGAGTGGGTCAGGTGGCACGTAATGCTGGCAAAAAGCAGTACTGGCACCAGGCACGGCACAGCAGGTGGCCCGTCTTCATCTGCCCTGAGTATTACGGGCACCAGAGCACCTGCTGCCTGTCTGACGAGCCATGGAGGGGCTGCCCGCTAATTGAGATGATAGCATCCCTGATGTGAATGGGCCTGGGCCGTCCAGGGCTGCGGCTACAGGTTCTCTGCCCCTAATGTTCATTGCCAAGCACGGAGAGTCAGGGCCTAGGACTAGGAGAAGGAGGGTTTTTGTTTTTTTTTTTCTTTTTGGTGCTGATACTGGGACTTGAACTCAGGGCCTTGTGCTCTTACTTACCTTTTTCACTCGGTGGCACGCCACCACTAGAACCACACCTCCACTTCCAGCTTTTTGCTCACTAATTGGGAGTCTCTCAGATTTGTCAGCTGGGGTGAGCTTCGAAACCTTGATTCAGCCTCTGGAGTAGCTGAGATTACAGGTGTGAACTACTAATAGCACTCAGCCAAAAGTTTTTTTTGTTTTGAAATCCCCCATAGGGACTCAGTATGTGGCTCAATGGTAGAGTGCTTGCATGTGTGAAGCATGTGTGAAGCCCTGGGTTCGATTCCTCAGTGCCACATACACAGAAACAGCCAGAAGTGGCGCTGTGGCTCAAGCGGTAGAGCGCTAGCCTTGAGCCAAAAGAAGCTCAGAGACAGTGCATGGGCCCTGAGTTCTAGCCCCAAGACTGACAAAAAAAATAACATAACATAACATAAAATCCCTTCTACTCTAATTAGCCTCGATCACATCCCAACTCTGACGCTGAAGACGTTGGGATCCTTAGTCGCTGGATGGGATCAGTGGGGTGCTGTGTGGAAGAGGATAGCACCGCTGCCTCCCTCCTGCCTTCCTCGGAGGTCCATCTGCGGTGCCTGTATAGGGAGAGCGACGCCCTACCGACCGTGCACCCAAATCCCACTCTGGTCCCATGGTCCAAAGAGCCTCTGTGCCCCAAACTTTTGGTTGCCGCTCTTGCCCTCTTAGAGGTGAGATAATCATTCCTGGTCATTTCTGCCACCGGTGTATCAGCCTGGGCTCATGGCCTGGCATTGACTGGCACTGGGTCAGGCCTAATTGCTCCTGGTCTAGAGGAGCTATGAGTAGGGTAGACAGATGAGGTGCCAATGTGGGGAGTCTGTTGGCAGTGAAGGCCAATCCTAAAGTTTAGACCAAAAAAGGGAGTCCTCTCTGCTGTAATGGATACAGAATATTCTTGGGAGAAGGCTGGCTTGGGAAAGGGCCTGAGTCTGAGGCTGCAATTATGGCCAAAGCCATAATTGGGAAATGTGGCTCCTTGTCTGTCACCTTCTGAAGGTCACAGGAAGGAAGACACCAGCCCTTCCCAAGCCTCAGTCTCGGCCCCCCGTTGGCATGGACGACCCCACCGACAGTTCCGCTCGCCAGCGATTTCTGGCAGCCTGGCCTGCGTGGGGGCTGATGGGCCACCATTAGCACTGATGGCTTACAGCCTGGGAGTCGGGACAGCAGTGTAGCTTCCTGTGACCCTGCAGTCAGGAGGAACTGAAGAAGGGGGGGCGGGGACTACAACCCCCCAATCTGAGAATCTCAGGCAGTGGGCCTGACAAACAGGCAGACACATGGAGGGATCAGGGCAGGGAGAATGGGGGAGGGTTAGGTACACAAGCTCAGAAGCTTAGATCATAGACGGGAACCTGTTGACATCTGTTAGCCAACTATGAATTTCTGGTAAGATTAGGAAACTCTAACCACTCCATGCCCGTCTCCTCAATTCAGTTGGAATAATGAGTGACTCAACTTGCTTTTTTTTGACTGGTCGTGAGGCTTGACATAAGGAGCCTTATGACAGCTGGCATGGTCCCCGAGTTCCATCATCTCTGGGACCTGCCTGGCTTCAACGGGACACTAATACGACAGGAAGGGTCAGGTATGTCCAGCTCTAGCCGGAAACTAGCTAGTGGGCTTTCTCTTCCTTCATGTCCGTTCTGGACCCTCTACTCTTAGTACTTTGTACTCGGCTCCACGATTTCTGAGCCCTTTGGAGCTTTTCCTGTTGGAAGGAGAAGCTTTTGTAATTGTGGTCTGAGGGGGCCTCTTTAAGTGCAGGCTGCTGTTCAGTTCAGGGAAGAGAATATAGAACAACAACAACAACACAACCTTTTCCTAGGGTCTCTCTTCCGGGTAACAGCATTGAAGTCTCGGTGTCCTGAGATCAAGAGAGCTGCTTTGATTCAAAGAACTAGAGTGCCTTCTTTGGAGAAGGCTACTTTAGAGCAGGCTGTGCATTCACTGGACACCCAGTGACTCATGTGGAGTGACGGGGGTTCAGGGGGCTCCTATCTATAACTGCAGGTCCCAGCACTGCAAGAGAGCCAAGGATTTGTGTGTGAGAGACAGAGAGTTGGGGGAGGGGGGGAAGAAGGAGGAGGAAAGGAGGGAGAAGGGGAGAGACAGACAGACAGACAGTCCTGGAGCTTGAACTCAGGACCTGAGCACTGTCCCTGAGGCTTTTGCTTAAGGCTAGCAGCACTCTACCACTCGAGCCACAGCTCCACTTCTGGCTTTTTGGTGGTTAACTGGAACTAAGAGCCTCACTGCCTGGGCTGGCTTTGAGCCACGACCTTCAGATCTCAGCCTCCTGAGTAGCTAGGATTAAAAGTGTGACCCACAGGCTCCCGTTTCTGCTGAACACTGGAGAAAGGCTTCCGCTTGGGCTGGGAAGGTGGCTCACTGGTAGAATGCTTGCCTTGCATACACATAGGCCCTGGTTTCGATTCCTCAGCACCACATAAGCTGAAAAAGCAGAAAGTGGCGCTGTGGAACAAGTAAAGCCTTGAGCTAAAGAGCTGAGGGAGAGTGCCCAGAAAGACAGACAGACAGAAAGACTTCCATTCTAGTCTAGGACCCCTTGTGTCCGAGTGTGTTGTCCACACAGTGTGATTTCCTTCTCTCCCCCCCCCCCCCCCCCCCCCGGTCTCAGGGTGCGCTAGAAGGTGCTTCTGGTTCTTACCTTGATGTGGTCCTGCCAGCGGTGGGCTTTCTGGAAGTTCTCTGCAGCATCGGCCAGTCTCTGAGGGAAAGAGCAAGAAGATCAGAAGATGAGGGAGGCTGCTGCCCCACGCGCACCTTCTTATTGCCATTACTTCTTTACTTCCCTTGGGGCAGGCTGGTTCAAGGCCTCCCTTCCCCCATCCCACCCTACCCACAGACGGTTCCAGTTTGCTGGGAGAATGTCTACCTGATCCGAGAGAAAGCCTGCTCAGATAGCCCCAGTGGCTTCTCTGTGGAGCTCCCTACACTACAGCCTCTCCTGCTGAAAGGATGGCTGGCGGGGTCGCCCTCTACAAATCAGTGTCATTCTCCCTGGCTGAGGGCAGATCCTCACAAATTACTAAGTCTCTCCCCAGAAGTGCCGCTAGCTCACCACTGCCCACTTAGGCCTGCGGTCTCCTAAGGGCTCCTGAGCTCTGTAGCCACATGAGCCTGGTCCATCTTTTTTGTTTCTTTGGTCATTGGGCTTGAACTTGGGCCTGGGCGCTGTCCCTGAGCTCTTCAGCTCTAGGCGAGCGCTCCACCACTTGAGCCATGGCGCCACTTCCAGTTTTCTGGTGGCTCATTGGAGAAAGAATTAAAAAAAAAAAAAGAGTCTTACGGACTCTCCTGCCTGAGCTGGCTTTGAACTGCCATACTGGGATCTCAGATCTGAGCCTCCTGAGTAGCTAGGGTGACAGATGACGGCGTCCAGTGAGCCCTGGCCATCTTTTGGCCCTGGTTCTAGTGGCCTCTACCACCAAAGCCTGTGGGCAGAGAACCCTTGAGAGCGCAGCTGTGTGCCCGTCTGTGCCACAGCTGTCACTGGACCTGCTCAGGGCCAGACTATGCTATGTGTGCAGATGTGGCAGACTCAGCCCCGCCGCTCACAGATCACAGCCTGCAGGGGGAAGGTATCACATAACTGAGCACAAACTCCAGGGCAGGAGCAGCTGAGATGTAAGAGTCTCAGTGCCGTGGGTATCGGGCACCTCAAACAGGTTTGTGCACCTGTTCCCGTGCCTGCCATAGTACAATTAGATGAAGATACCCAAGCATGGAACGGAAAAGCAGCCAGACAAATCTGGGTCAGGCCAGAGCCTCGGCCTAGTCCTCAGCACCGTGTTTACGTCACTCGGCCCATAGCTCAGGTCCAGAGGTCCACTGTGCCCAGCCATCTTTCCCTCTGGCCTCCACGTGTACTGGACTGCCCTGCCACTGGGCTGCTAGCTTTACCCAGAAGGCCCCAGTCTCTCAGTATTCAGAGCACCTCGTCTCCATCTATCAGTTTAGGCCTCACGTGGCATGTAGGCCCCAGAGGAGAGGATCTGATATAACCCGACAGCTGCTGTCGCAGGGAAATGGAAGTCAGGATGTGGGAAACCAGCTTTTCCTCCTTTGAAGCGGGGAACAGGGATGAGGAGCCGTGTCTGGGGGCAGAATGTCACCTCCAGCGGTCAGAAGGACTGCAAATGCCAAACTGATGCTAGTGGAAGGCTCCAAACTGGGCTGTGGCCTAAGGATTCGATCCCTTCTGCCTCTGCCTCCATCCCTGGAGAGGAGGCCAGCTCCTTCACCCTCTTGGGGCTCAACTGTGGTCCTGGGATTCACAGGCCCTGATCATTTAGCCAAGGCGGGGGAGCCCCAGAGAAGGGGGACCCCAGCCCTCAGCCTCAAGCTCACGGAGCCCCATGTGGGGCTCAAAGGGCTGGGTCAGCCTGCTGACTCGTGAATGACGGAGTTGCAACAGCCACGGAGAAAGGATTACTTTTAATCCTCGGTCACGATCGAGCCATTATTATTTTTTCAGTGCTACAGATCGATCGGTCAGTCCCTGGGCACTGGACGTGTGAAAACTGCTAAACGGGCATGTCTGATGATACAGGAGGAAGGAACAGGCCGTGGACTGGGAGTAGAATGGGTAGGCCGTGGCCACACAAGGTTCCAATAGTCTCGAGAGGGCGAGAGACCCGGATATCCACGGACGAACGCAAAGATTCCCGTGTGAATAGGTTTGGGCTGAGGTTCAAAATGCCCCAACTCCAGCAGCTGCCCCTGGGCGACCTGTGTGGTAGGCTTCTCTTTCCCCTGTCTAGTACTTTTATCCATTCCTGCTGTCTGGTTAACCTTACTGGAGAGCTTCCGTTCATCTTTTTCCTGCCTATAGACTTCTCTCTTTTCTCTATGGAGCAGGGCAATGTCCTCAGACGGGAACCTGAAACATAGCCTTGGTCGGAGTACTCAGAGACTTGGCGTCCTGTATTCACACGGCCCCAGACGGCCAGGCCCGCTAAGGGATGGCTGGAGGCCACGTTCTCCCTGCTCTGAGGTGCATCTTCCTAGCATTTCCCTTCCAACTGCTTCTGGATTCTTCCACTGGATCACGGGTGGGACAGAGAAGACCTGTAAGGTCTTACCAGAAGGGCCTGGTAACCAAGGTAGACTTTACCGGGATACCTAACAGAGTGGAGGGGGGGGGGTCGAGCTACAGCCCCCGGTCCTCCAGCTACCAACCCCACACACGCTGCTCCTTCTCTACTCCCTCCAGCCCAGATCCCTCTAGACTTGTTTCTCCAATGGGGCCAGAAACATGATGGCTGCCCCTTAAAGGGTAAGGATCTTTGTATGCTGAGGCCCTTTGCTTGAGTGTTAGGGACTGGAACCCTCGGGGGCACCATCCTCTTAAAAGAGTCTCCCCCACCAGGCTGGATTCTCCTCCATTCTCCTTCACCTGAGAGCTGGCGGCCCTGGGCCTAGGGAGCTTCCGTACATCAAAAAGGACTCGTGTGACCATACGGCCCAGAGGCCGTACAGTTCTTCATCTTCTTCAGTTTTAGCTGCCCCTGCTGCCAAGAAGACGCGAGCAGCTCAGAATGAAAGGCCCTGAATTCACCTGATGAGCGCAGGATGTTGAGATCTGAGGTATGGGGAGGGGGGGAGGGGGCGTCAGTCGGGTGGAAGTTGTGATAGGGGTGGAGTTCTGAGGCGGAAGCCAGGGCCACTGAGCCCAGACCCACACTCATCCTATGCAAGGGCTTCGCCAATAGGCTGAAGGTGGACTGCGCATGTCTGAGAAGGGGATTCTTTGGCAGCTGAGCCAACTGAGGCTCAGAGCATTCATGCCACTGCCCCAGGATCCCGGTGAGGAAGTAGAAGAGGCCTCACCCTCAAGCCCAGAAGTGGTGGACAGTGATCCCGGGGATGGAGCCAGGTGGGGTCTGGCTGGATGAGATCGGCTCCTCTCTAACCCCCAAGTGGTTCCTTTGCCTTTCACTCAATAGAAAGGATCGGTAATGAGCCAACCCTCCAAATCCAGATGTCATTGGTCATTGGGTCCGGTCCCCAGCCGGGCACCCTCACGTTGCCACCTTCCCTCCCTCCCTCCCCGTGGGCCCTGTATCGGTTCCGTATCACGCGCCGATAACTACTAAATACAGATTTCCAATTTCCAGAGCTGTTATGGTCTAATGAGTAAATAATATACATATTCAAACCGGTCTAAAAACATATCTGCATAATTAAAATATCTGCATAATAATGAAGCGAGATGTGGCTCGGCATAAGGAAGGAGTTGGAGTCCCAGGGCTGACAATAGAAGTGCAGGCAGGGTTGGATGTCTTGGCCCTGTGGGTCTCTCCTTCTGGCTGCGTGGGTCTTGGGTAGGCATCGGTGTGTCCACCCACCACCCACTCTAAGCAGGTACACCCACAGACAAGGAGCAGGAGGATTACAGCAGGGCCTTGTCCCTGAAAGACTAGTGCCTGCTGCATGACCTACGCTTGTCTCCGTGGCTCTGACCTCTGACTCCTAGCATTGACAGTCCATGATGTGTGAGCTCTATGGGTATGACCTCATTTGACTGTGAGACCCACAGGTCTCCTCCCAATTTCCCACGTTGCTGAGTTCTGAGGGATGAGACAGAAGGCCCCCGGATGGCCAGAGAAACTTGTCCAGGACCCATGGTGTGACAGGGACATGTGGTGTCTGTATCTTTTCCCTCCCTCCCTCTCCCTTCCTTCTTTATTGATTTTGAACTCAAGGCCTGGAACTTGCTGGGCAGATGCTCTACCACCTCAGTCAGGCCCTCGGCCTATGTAGCCTTTTAGTGTGGTCTTTTTTGTTGTTGGTGGTGGTGGTGGGGCCTGAACTCGGCCTGGGCGCTGTCCCTGAGCTCTTCAGCTCAAGGCTAATGCCCTACCACTTGAGCCACAGTGCCACTTCTGGCTTTTTTCTGCTTATGTGGGGTGGAGGAATTGAACCCAGGGCCTCATGCATGCAAGGCAAGCATTCTATCACTGAGCCTAGCCCTTTTAGTGGTTTTTAAGGTAGAATCTTATGCTGTTTGCCTGGGCTGGCTTCAGACTGCATATGATCTTCCTACTTCCACCTCCTGTTTAACAAGTGCAGGCTTGTCTTTTTTTGACTTGAACACTTGGCCAGGCACTGTCCCTCAGCTCAAGGCTGGCACTCTACTGCTTGAGCCACGGTGCCAGTTCTGGTTTTCTAAGTGGCTTATTGGAGGTAAGAGTCTTGAGGACTTTCTGTGATCCTCAGATCTCAGCCTCCTGAGAAGCTAGGATGACAGGCGTGAGCCACACTGGCGGCTGGCCTGGCTTGTCTTTGAGATAGGATCTTATTATTATTACTATTATTATTATTGGCATGGGCTAGCCTCCAATTGTGATTTTCCTATCTCTGCCTTCCAAGCAGCTTGGAAGTTTGCTTTTCTGAGGGGTCAGAGTGGTCACTGAGCCTTGTCCAACCTATATGGCCCTTTCCTTCACACCTTGCTGCTATGTCTGTACTCGACACATCTAGCTCCTAGCTCAGGATTCATCTCCATAGACTACCCTTTTTTATAACTGCTTCTATCTTAAAGATAAAACCACCACCACCACCACCACCACCACAAAGTGACACAAACCCCTCAGGCTCAAATTCCAGCATCCCTAAACCATCGGGAAATACAAAACATCCTCTACCCTCGTGTGGAGGGGGTGGAGGGGGTAGAATGCCCTTGCTGCTGCTAGCAGCCATCAGACCGGCTCCCTGACCTTTTCCGTCACAGGCCAGCTCGCCCTCCTCCAGTTTAAAAAAAAAAAAATTAGCAAAATGGATTTCCTCTCTTAAAAAAAAAAGGTCAGAATATGTGTAACGGAAAAAATGCATTGGATTTGTCTCCCTTGGGGGAGGAAGTGGGAGGGGGGTGGGGGGATAGACCACCGCTCCACTCCTGGGCCTCATCTTTCATTCCCTGTAGGCAACACTGACTTGGTTACTTGATTCCGTATCCTTTGGTGTTACTTGGAAGGGAAAACCCGTGTTTTTATTTCCCAGGAAAAACAGGAAGAAGTGAGAAGTGGTCTCTCATGGAGACAGCCAGAGCTAGACCATGATCAATCGATCCATCGGTATAGACCACCTTGTGTCCTGGAGGTACGAATACCAGACCACACAGGATTTTCCAGAAACTTCTGCATCTCCAAAGACAGGTGATATGTTGCATTTTACCAAAAAAAAAAAAAAAAAAGACACTCACAAAAATTAACGCTCAAAAGCCAGGCGCTAGTGGCCTACGCCTGTCATCCTAGCTACTCAGGAGGCTGAGATCTGAGGATCGTGGTTCAAAGCCAGCCAGGTCAGGAAAGTCCGTGAGACTCATCTCCAATAAACTACTAGAAAACTGGAAGTGATACTGTGGCTCAAGCAGTAGAGCACTTACCTTGAGCTGAAGAGTACAGTGACAATGCCCCAAGCCCAGAGTTCAAAGCCCCACGACCAACCAAAATAAATAAATAAATAAAAATCCACGCTCAACAACTTTATTTTCTCCTGTTGTTAATCTCGGGGCTCGAATTCAGGGCCTGGGCGCTGAGCTTCTTTGGCTCAAGGCTTGCATGTGGAACCACGTCTCCACTTCTGGTCATTATCTGTCTCTTTCTTGGAGGTAGGAGTCTCATGGACTTTCCTGCCTGGGCTGGCTTCCCATCCTACCACAGCCAGGCATAAGTGGGTTGGTGAACGGTTCAGACACGACCCCACTGGCCTGTGGTTCACAAACAGTCAGTTCTTTATATCCTACCTAAATCCTTCCCACCACAATTCAGACCCACTGTCTGCGCAGACTGCACAGAATCTGCAGTAAGAACTGCTTGGGTGTGCAAATTCAGTGGCAGAATTAGGCTGCTAGGATGCCTCTCGGCGACGGGATGTGTTTGACCGGAAAGCTAAACCCGGGTCCCCTGACCCCGAGTAAAGACCTAGCCCACTCCCGGCCGCCATGCTCACCTCACAGGATGTTATTTTTATACTTTTCCCTAAAACACAGCCCAAGCAGGCCCTTCTCGACTCTATTAACATTAGGAATCTAATCAGTAATCAGACAGCTCATAATTTTCTGATTAGCTCTGATTAGGCCCAACCTCAGGAGAAGGAGTGGGATGGTGAAGAGGGAGGCGGGGCTGGAGGGCACCGGATGTGCCCAAGGGGCACCGGATGGGATGGGTGTGGAAGGCAGAGGGACAGGGGCTTGACCCTATCCACCCTATCGCTGTCTGTCCTGGGGAAGGGGTGTGGGATGGAGTCAGGAAGCAAAGGTAGCAGGAAAGTGGACTTTAACCTTCATCGGAAAGTAGCTCGGGCCCCTTTTTGGTTCCATGGACAAAGACAAAGAGGGGCGGGCAGGACAGCCACAAGGGTCCAATTGGGGCAGCGACCTGGGTTCCAAGGTCACAGGAATGATTCAGGGCACAGGGTTGAGCGATGGTCACAGAAACAGAGCAGATCTGTTCAGATGGATGGCGGTGACACGTGACCTTAGACACCGAGAACCGGGCCTGGGTCATGCTCGCTGAGCAGTCCATCACAGACTTGATGAACATCACCTTCGGCACAGAGGCCCCAAGACTGAGACCCACTGACCCCATCCCTGGGGGAGCCAAGGCTTAGAGAGACTGCCTCCGGGCAGACCCAGTCTGCACCTCTATGGAGTGTTCTTTCTTATTAGACCCAGTGAAGGCGTGTCTTATTCTTTCTTTTCCCCTCTGGTCGTGAGGCCTGAACTCTGTCCCTCAGCTCTTCAGCTCAATGCTAGTGATCTGTCACTTGAGCCACAGCGCCACTTCCGGCCTTTTCTGCTTATGTGGTGCTGAGGAATCGAACCCAGAGCTGTATGTATATAAGGCAAACGCTCTACCACTGAGCCACCTTCCCAGCCCAACACGCATCTTATTCTTGCAGTGCTGGGGGATCAAACCCAGGGCCTTGGGCTTGCTAGACAAGCACTCAACCATTGAGCTATAACCCTAGCCCTTGGAAGCCACATCTCGGAGCCCTATTCTGTTCAGGGTCACAGTGGCCCTGCCTGTCCCAGGTCTAGGATCACAGATTGTCACCTTCTGCAGGGTGCGACCATATGGGTGACCTCTGATGAGACACATGAACGGTGCACAGCTCCTCTGTGCACCGTTAATGCCGTGCACATCGGCACGGAGGCAATCAGTCTGACTCTAAAAGCTGCCCCACCGGCCGCAGGCTGGCTCATTGTCTTTTTTGTCAATTTACATCTCATTACCCAGAAGGCTGTGCTCACTGGAGGTTAAAAAAATAAAAGAACCAAGCAAGCCCTACTGCATGCCACCTGCGGTGAGGGCATAGGTCACAAACGGGTCAAGGCCGCTTGGTGGGCAACTCCAAGTGGTACACTCCACAGGGAGCCCTGTCAGCCCTACCACTACCATCACACCACCAGCAGCACCCCGCCACCACCAATGGAAACTACCACTCCCGTGATCGTCACGGCTTTATGTCGCCCACACTGGAGCTGGTCTCTGACCAGCCTCCTTGTATAGCTATGCCAGGACAAGGGGCCAGCCTGAGATGATGTCATGGTTTCTCCAAGCAGTTTCCAGATCTTTCCACTAAGGCTCTTGAGGTGCTGGGTGTGACTGCCTGCGACCCCACTTTGGTCCTCCTGGAGCCCAGCACTGGCTGGCCTAGGGACGAAGCTGGGAACCCAGGCAGAAGTGACAGGCAGACAAAAGCCTGGAAGTAGAGGGCAGGGGTGGGTGTGGCCTGGCTGCCAGGTGGCAACGCCCAGTGTAAAAGCCGCTTGGAACACGGGCTGCCTCCCGCCGCCACAATCAGCCTCGACACTTGGTTATTATGAGGAGTAGAGGCGGCCGGCAGGATGGCTGGAGCCGTGGCGACAACATTTAAGGCGTCTGTCAGAGCCATGGGACACGGACTGCCGGGCGCTAATGGTTTCTGCACGTGGCTGCCAAGTGAGAGGAGGGCGGGCGCGCGGAGGCGGCCCGGCTCCTGCCTGGGCCTCGTGCCTACCTCACGCTGCGTGGCTGCTCCAAGCTAGGTGAGGCCCGCCCGGGCCTTACAGATGCCTAGCAACGGCCGCAGAACCACAGTGCCAATGGCAGAGGGCGGGGCGGCTTCAAGACACACGCCTGTTTATTAAGGGCACCTTGACTACCGCAGCCTAGGTTCGGGCCGTAGTCCCTCTCCAATGCTATAAGGACTCCCGATCCCAGCTGGCTCAGAGTCTATCTCCTCGGAGAACTGAGCTTTGTGGGGGAGATATCCTTTCAGAAAAGGAACCAAACTGGACTCACACCCATCCTGAACGGAGGGATCTCAGCTTTCCTGGCCTTCACTTTACTTCCTGTCAAATGGGAACATGGAGTCTTCCACCCAGGGCTTTAGGTCCTGTCAATAAGAAAACTGGACTTCCAGGGAGGCAGTAGAGCTCAGGCTGGTGAAGAAGGGAGGATTATTCAGGCAGGGACAGTGTGGGCCCGGGGGGAGGCACCAAATCAAGCTGCAGGGAAGGGCTGGGAAGTTTCCCAGGAGAGGTGCATCATGGCTGGGGATCTACAGTGGGGCTTCAGGTAATAAATGATTCTAAGAGATCCAGGTTAATTAGGAACTCCGGAGCGCCTGTTGAACTTGGCACCAGTACCAGGTGACTGCACGAGAAATGCCACGGAGCCTGTTCTGGGCCCTTGTAATGCCAGCTAATCCCTTCACCCACACCTGCAGGGTGGGTCCCAAACCGAGCCATGGTGCAAAGGAAGCATCTGAGGCTCAGAATTGGTTCGCTCATTGATCACAACTTCCTGAGGGCAGGAGAAGGGGTTGTCTCTGACACTGTGTCAATTCTACTCCTCACCTTCACCCACATCCACTGTTGAGCCTGAAAGACACCCTGAGCCCTGTCTGAGGAGGAAGAGAGGCATGGGTGGGGGACATCGTGTGACCGAGGAGAGACCCCCAGGGAGCAGAAGGACATCTCAAAGGACTAGAGCTCTGCCTCAGAATCCCCGCATGACTATAGAGAACGCTATGGTGTGGAATAAATACAAAGGTGACCTTGAGGATTCCCCCTTCTTGCTTTTGCTGTCGACATCTGTGGTTGGTTCTAGGTGCTAGAGATGCAGGGTGAGTGAGTGAGCCTGGCTCTGGCCTAGAGGAATTCAAGTGTGTGTGTGGGGGGGGGGGAGGCTTGTCTCCATGTTCCCCACCCCATTCCACCCTGCCACTGTTCCATGCCCTCGTCTACAGCCCAGCCGACACTAGGCTAGACACCTGCTCAGACTGAGGAAACCTTGTGTACCAGTCCTAACCAGCTGTCTTTGGGATACAATTTGTCCCTAATAGCTCTCACGGTCATAGGGGGAAGGACAGTGCTACTGGTCTATTCCTTGGGAGAGAAGCTCAGACCTCTATAATGTGCGCTCAGAATCCACGATGCTACCAAGAGAAGGAACTGGGATCAGAACCAAGGTCTTTCAGATGGCCAAGTACAGGCCCTTGGCATCTCAGGGTGCAAAGGCTGAAGCGGTCCCTGTGGCCTCTACCTGTCTGTCACTCTTGGTAGAGACAGATGCAGCTCTGGGGAGAAAGGACCTGTCCAGTGTCCACTAGACTTCAGGTGCCAAGTTCTGCTCCTGATAAAGGTGAGCGGGATCCAGGGACCCCATTCTGGGAGCCTTTCCCCCTGCCCCAACACCATCTTCTGGCAGGTGAAACTAGACTTTTTTTTTTGGTGCTGGTACTGGGCTTGAACTGAGGTCCTGCGCACTGTCCTTTGCCTTTGTTGCTCAAGGCTGACATTCTACTTGAGTTACAGCTCCCCTGATGGCTTTTGGCTTGTTCACTGGAGGTAAGAGCCTTCTGGGTTTTCCTGCCCCACCAGCTTGGAACTGAGACTGTCAGAGCTCAGCCTCCCGAGGGGCTGGAATGACGACAGCATGAACCACTGGCGCTCGGCTAAGACTTTTATAGGGAGCCGACCGAAATGTCTCATTGCCTCTGGTGAAAACATAGAACCCCAGGTCTCCCCTCTGCCTCCGGCTTTTGCTCAAGAGTCCACCTGTAGGCTCCGCTGGCCCGAGTGCCTGGTTTTCTCTCCGGCTGCTGATTTTCACTCTCTTGCCCTGTCCTCGTTATTCATCTTCCCTAGGAAGAGCTCTTCGGTATGTTGCCAAATGAATTGGGGGGAGGAAGGGAGGGGGACGACAAATCCAATTAAACTATCTCCTCCCACCGGCGGGTCGGGGTGGGTTGCCTGGCGAGGCTAGACTGATGGAGGGGCCCCCGCTCCGAGCCGCCACCCCGACGTCAGGCAGGCCGGCATCTGGCAGGCACAGCCGTCTGCCTGGAAAATGAGCTGCTTCTTATTGAGATAATGAATCGCTCCATTTAGATCCAAATTAACCTCCCCCAATTACCCCATCCTCTACCGCATCTCACCAGATCGAAACCCCTCTGGCCCGCGGGGTCGAGTGCCCGGCCCTCCTTGAGACCGGTCACGTGCTTCCCCTCCCTCCACCGGTCACGTTTCCTTTGCTTTTTTTTTTTTCCTTTTTTTGCTTGGCGGGGGTGGGGGGTGGGGGGGGAGTAGGGGTGGGGGAAGGGGAGCTCAATGCAGCTGCCGCTCTGAGGAGTGGGAATTTGTATTTTTTTTAGCTCGTTCTCTGAAATAAGGATGCGATATGGGATCAATTTTTGATGACAGCGAAGTAAAAGGGGAAAATAGTAGCAATTTTCTCTTCTGCACATGCCCTGTTTAATGGAAGGATGTCAAGGTAGAGTTTTATCCGGAGGAGAGAGGGCTTGGTTCCCGGGGACACACGGTCAATCGGAGATGCCTGGCACGTCTCTCAGCCTGGGGTGGGGGGCTGGGCACCTCCTTCTGTTCCTCCCCTCCCAATGTCCCCCATCAGTGGGGGTTGGGGTGGGATGGGAGGGCTGCCATGGCATCAGACACGGGGGGGGGGGGGGGGGGGGGGGGTTTGGCTTCCATCTCTCCCTACCTGGTGGTCGGGACAGACCGGCCTTGTTTTTGCCCTGCCGCAGTCTCAGTCTGAATCCGGATTCTCCAGCAGGGACCGTGGGGAATAGGTGTTAATTAGGGTTATCGGATCCTGTCCAGCCGCTACAGCCAGCCTTTGTGTGAAACCTAGAAAGCTGAGCTTCAGTCGGTCTGGAGTCGGCAGGGTGGAGGTTGAGGGGGGACTGAGGTGGTAGCGAGGGGGGCAGGGAACAGGGAGGGAATGGGGCTGAAGTCTAGACGGAAAGGAGGGCCAGTCTCTTGTCTGGAGACTTGGGATGGAGAGGTTGGGGGGGGGGGGGGTGACGGACAGGGCGTTCAGAGGACACCGCCAGGGGGGACCATCACATCCCGACTCCGCTTGGTCAGAGACTGTTTGTTGGAGTCAGATCTGGGCCAAGTAGATGGGAAGTTCCTCTGCTCTAAGATGCGACTGAGGTCCCGGCCTGGGAGGGGGGAAGGGTTCTGACTGCTACAAGACCCCTCCCACTCCAAACTGATTCACCCATAGTACCCCTGCTAGGCCTGAGCGGTGCCCTGGCCAGCCTTGGCCCGTCTCTCCCGAGGTATGGTTCCCTGCGGCCATCTGTCTCCCCAGGCCCCCGTCCCCTTGCAGTGGAGATCAGAAATAAGACGGAAGCAGCACACCTCCAAGACAGACACAGCACCACCACAGACATCCACCAGACACACACAGCTACAAGGGGTGGCTAGTGACCCCCAAGCACGGTGCACAGGCGTGTCGGACCCCATCTGCGCACGACTCACGGTTATGAAGACACCCAACCACGCACTGCACGTGTGGAGTCCCCGCCAGGGGTGCAGTCCTTTCAGTCGGCGACTTTGGCTTCACACAGGGAGGAGAAACACACCGAGATCTCGCCAGCATCTTTTCCCGTCTACCACCCACTGATCCACCAGAGACAAGCATTTCACGATCTCGAACGTAACCTTCCAGAGTCCTCACTGTGGTCCAAGTAGCATCGGTCAAGAGTGGGCCTCATAGCCTGGCGTCAGTGGCTCACGCCTATAAATCCTAGCTACTCAGAAGGCTGAGATCTGAGGATCGCAGTTCAAAGCCAGCCTGGGTAGGAAAGTCTGTGAGACTCTTAGCGCCAATAAACTACCAGAAAACCAGAAGTGGCGCTGTGGCTCAAGTGGTAGAGGGCTCGCCTTGAGCTGAAGAGCTGAGGGACAGCGCCCAGGCCCAGAGTTCAGGTCCCATGACTGGACCAAAAAAAAAAAAAAAAGGGCCTCATGACCTCTTCCAGGATACTGGACAGACAGAAATTGAGAGGGAGGGCAGCCCCCCCCCCCCCGGCCTCCGGCCCCGCTCCAAAATGTCTACCGATCCTCACAGGGATCGAAAGGGGTAAGAGGCCAGGCCTCCTACCAGCACCTGCTTTGTTGACAGATGTCATCCCCAGACTATGCCTGCCACCTCCCTTCTTTCCTTCCTTCCTCGGCTGTGGCCAGGCCTCTGAAATAATTAGCGATTCTGCTCGACAGAACACTGGCCCAATGGGATAATGGACTCCAACATCTGTCAGAAGAGTGAGCTCCTAAGGAATCGCCGAGAGAGACATTTTTCTCCTTGTTCCATTCACACTGAAATCAGAAACAACCCCTTCGAGTCTGCGCCGGGCCATGAGCTGTTTCTGGGCCCCACAGCGAGGCTTGGATGGGTGGCGATCACACACTCAAATTAAATCATTTCATTTAGCAATGCAAAGAACTCATGACAGATGGCTTCGGGGGCCACTGACGAGGAAAGATGCCGGCCATCGGCCCTGCCGTGGCACCCACGGCCCGCGTCTTCCCAGCACACGAGGCGCGGATGGGATCGGCACTTACCGCTTTTACAACCACCCAGCGTGAGACACAATCTGGGAATAGTGTTCTCGTTCTGAGAGAACCGAGGTTCTGGCCGAGGAAGTGGCCGAGGTTCCTGGCTGTTCGTGCTAGCCTGAGGATATGGGCTCTGCTCTGAGGCCCATCCAGGGCTAGCCCAGCCCCTGAAGGAGCCCTGGGGCCTGCAATTCCACCTCTAGGCTGTAGGAGGCACTGTACACACAGGTCATCCTATCCACCACCAGCTCCTACAGGAGATGATCCCCAGTACACAGCAGACGCTTGGTGTATGTACTTGAGGAGCAGATAAGTTGTGTGTGGTTGGCATGATGGGATTGAGGGGCGACTGGGACTTGCTACGGTAGGAGGAAGAACCTCCTCCTTTCCATCCCTGTATTAGGCTTGGGAACCAACTAGGAGATGGCAGTGCCATGATAGGCGGGACTATACTCCCGTATTGGCCAGAGGAGGCTCCGCCCCTCTCCCCTCAGTGAGGACACACGGGCTCCCTCTACTGTCAGCAGGTCCATCCTCAGAGCCGTGGGATCCACAGGGCCAGGATGCAGGTCCTGGCACACAGTAGGGAAGGGCTCAACATCTACCTGTAAGACGAATGAGGAAGACCCTCGCCTTATTCGAGAGGCCGAGAGCCTTCCGGGACGGACCTAGGGTCTCCAACCCTGTGCTAGCCCTTTCTACTCTCGGCCCTGTCCCGTCTCCACCTCTCGTCCCTTCTGCAGAGCCTCTCTGAACTCGGGGGCTCTGCTAGTGCTGTGCCTGTGCATGGCTCTCCAGCCCCTCCTTCCAGAGAATTCTAAGTCCACCTATCCCCACGGAGGCATCTCCTTGAGTGGAGGGGACAGCAGAGGGACTGGAGGGCCTGGAATTTGTCAAGCAGGGCACATGCAGGGAGAGTCTAAGGAGGGGTGTGGAGGAGAGCCCGGAAGATGGCATCACCAATGGAGGTGACAGGGCAGAGCCTCTCAGAGGGTTGAGTGTTGTAGCGATGCCTCTGTTCCTCTCTCGGGCCAGGGGTGTGTATGTGGCTTCTTCTGTCCTGGAGGTAGGAGAGGTGCTATCTGTTGAGACCATCTCAGGAGGCCACATGGAGGTAACCTGGGTGAGTCTGTCAATTTGTGGGGGCTTTCTGGGCTTGAAGCCCTACACTAAAGGTGCTTAGCCGGCAGGATTGTAAAAGAACTGAGAGGAATGATGGGTGTGGGGGGGGGGGGGTGAGACTCAAACCTGCCTCCTGGGTCAGAGAGCACTTATGGGAGGGGTCCATACCCAAGTTCCCTAGAGGTGGAACAAGGAAATGGGGTTCGGCTTTATGAAGAGGGATTGTGATCTGACACAGGAGAACTGGCAAATAGTTCAATGAGCTCCAGCTCGCAGACAGGGGCCTGAGGATATGGGATGGTTGTCTTCTCCCACCCAGAGTCAGGAAAAGCCGTCAGGCCACTGCCTGGAAGAGCGTGTGGAGACCAGCCCCCTCTAGCTCCTTAATCAGGGATGCTGCATCCGTTCTGAGGTCAAGGATCCGTGTCCCCAGCATCTCTGGGGTCCTGATCTTATGAACTGGGACGCAACATGGTGCCCCAGATTTCCGAGTTGGGAATTCCATGCATGACCCAGAGGTGACCCTGAGCCCCGCCGACACTGACCCCGGGCCTCGCATCTCACCTGACAGTACCCAGCCTGTGGTCGACGGGTTCCAACGTGATCTGAGGCTGCCAGAGTTGTCGGTGTCCCTTCCGGGGAAGCAGTGGGTCCCCCTCCACCCGGGAAAGGGTGTGCACCGTGTTCTCGAACGCCCAACAGGGGACACAGGGCGAATGCACGTAGGGTCCCGGGGTGCCAGTGTCAGT
This sequence comes from Dipodomys spectabilis, assembly GCF_019054845.1. Taxonomy (NCBI): domain Eukaryota; kingdom Metazoa; phylum Chordata; class Mammalia; order Rodentia; family Heteromyidae; genus Dipodomys; species Dipodomys spectabilis. The sequence goes on from NW_024871037.1 coordinate 2,938,029, forward strand.
CTGTACCTGGTGGCACCCCTGGGGCCGGAGTCCACACCTGCCCAGCAGAGCCGGGGTGCCACAGAGGTGGCTCAGGGCGGGGGGAGGGGGCTGCAGTGAGTGGTCTCCTGGAGGTCAGGCCGCTGGTTCTCCAGGTTGAGACCCAACAGGCCTGGCCTCTGCTCTCCCCTTCCCCCCCGTCTTGCCCTTCTAAGAGGAAAATCACAGGGACGCAAACCTCGGTAGGGAGGACGAAGAGCGTTTTTAATTAAAAGTTTAAGAGAATTCACGTCCCGAGGGAGCCTGAGAAAGAAAAGGCAGGGCTGATAGAGTGGGGTGGGGGGCGGGAGGGGGGGAGTGTGAGAAAGTAGGCCACGCCACAGAGGATTTCAAGCTGGGTCCTTCCCATGGCCTGGCTGGGCGTGTCAGACCGGCAGGCTGAGCCTCGGTTTATCCCGATTCTCCATCTATGGAATGGCGGGGGGAGCGCACACGCAGTGGAGGCTGGACCAGGATGGCACCTCAATTCCCAACCAAAACCACTCAATGCTAGTGGCATGCCTATAATCCCGGCACTTGGAAGGCTGAGATCACCTAGCCCCGAAGTCTGTTGGTGCGAAGTGGGAAGTAACTGGTCACCCGGACGACGTGGCCCATGCAGGTGAGTTGCGGAGGGGGCCCTTGCTGAAGCCCCCAGAGGGGAGTCTGGCAGGAGGAGTCCTGCAGCTCGAGGCTGGCCCCAGGGCGAAGCTGAGGAAATCAGGGCCAGCTCCAGCCATGTGAGGGCAGACTCGTTCCCCTTGTACAGAAAGGTAAACCGAGGCCCAGAGGATGTAAGTCCGCTCACACGCCAAGTAGGGGCTGCAGTACAGGGTAGGTGGCTCAAGCGGTAGAGCACTGACCTTGAGCAGAAGAGCTCAGGAACAGCGCCTTGGCCCAGAGTTCAAGCCCCAAGACCCACCAAAAAATTTCTAAAAAGATACGGTCTCTAGGCAAGATCTCCAGCCAAACCTCAAAGAGTCCCACGGACGACTCGGCCTGCTTCCCAGGACAGGTGCCGTGGCTCCCTCCTCGGTCATCTCAGCTTCTCCCGAGACTGAGATCGGGAGGACGGTAGTTCAATGTCAGCCCAGGCCAGAAAACAAACTGGCAAAACAAACCTCACCTCACACACGCCAACGATCACAGACATGTAATTCTCTCCACCACCCGCCTTGCACTTGGCCATCCGCTCTGCCTACGGCCTCCTTTCTCACACACTTGCCCTTGCCTGGGTCCCCTAGGGCCCAGGAGCGATATGGGTCACATCAATGTCACCTTGAGTGGACTGCATGCCTGTGGGCCTATTCACGCTGTCCTCATCCTTGAGAACCTAGCACAGAGCCTGCACAGTGCTCAGCGCTGACTAGACAGAGGCGGAAGCCAGGGCACCCGAGGTATCTGGTGTCCCGTGATGTGACAAACCGGCCATCCAGCCTCCTCCCGGGCCACCTCTGCCTGGCTCATGGGGTTGGCTGGTACTTTCAGTGTGGACTTGTGGAAGACAGGGGAGCCCGTGGTTCTGGAGCCCGTGATTCTCTCTCCACCCTCATGCTGTCATGTGACATCACCTTCTACTACCCGTGCTTCCTCCTGTGACGCCCGTGGCCACTGGGGACACATTGCTTTCGAGGTTCCTCCTGCCCTCTGAGGCTCAGCTCAATGACTGCTTCCTCCAGGCAGTGCTCCCAGATTGAACTTGACAAAGGTGGTACAGGGCCCTGCACCCTGTAACCGGCACCCCACGGCTTCCTGTCTGCTTCCTCAAAGTCTGAGGCCGGGACTGGCTCGGACAGCAACCCTCCCCACCGACTCGCACACGAAGATTTCAGAACAGAGGGCCAGATATTATTAAAACTCAATTAGATCTTTTTCTTCTCGGATGCTAAATTAGTCTAGCTCGTCCCTGTGGTACCTGCAGGCCCTTGCTCGCTGCCTCCTGACATCTGCCCTCCTTACCGGCCAGGACCTCCAAAGGGCACAGGTTGGGTGGGGAAGAGGGTCTCTCTTAGTACAAGCCTGCTCCTGGGAGTGGGAGTCTAGTATCCCCTTAGACCCAGGGACCATGTTCTCCTACAGCTGCCAAGATGCTTCCGGTCCTGACACGTACCTGACTTTCAGCCACATGGTAGAACTCAGCAGCAGGGTGTGTACCTACCAACTCTGAGGTCCTTGGGATGCCACACCCTAGCCCCACTAGATCCTTCCTGTAGCTCAAAGATGCTGAGGGATGGTAGCATTACACTTTCTCTATCTCAGGAGAAGAGGGAAGGAGAGTGGAGTACTGGTGTCTCATGCCCGTGATCCTAACTACTCAGAGGCTGAGATCTAAGGATCTCGGTTTGAAGCCAGCCTGGAGAGCAAAGCCTGTGAGACTCTTCTCTCCAGTGAACCACGTTACAGCCGGAAGTGGTGTGGCAGAGCGCTGGCTTTGAGCGAGAAAGCTCAGGGACAGTGCCCAGGCCCTGAATTCAAGCCCTAAGACCTAGATCTCAGGGAAGAGAGAGAGAGAGAGAGAGAGAAACATGCTTCCCAGCAGAACCCTCGGCTCTGCCCCAGCCTTGCCTGCGTTGGCCCCTCACACACCTCCCGGCGACCTCAGGATTCTTGGCCACCTGACAAGATGGTCCTCAAACGTATACTGCAGCCTATCTTTGCCCAGGGGCGAAAGCTGACCGACCCCAAAGGTTCACAGATGGACGACACAGTAGAGGTTAACCTTCTCTTCTTTACACTTTTAGCCCATCTCCTCCAGGGGGCTCCCTTGAGCTCTGTTTCTAAATAGCGGCTCTCTACCACCTCATGCTCTCTGAGCTCTCCCCCTCCATGCTCCATCCTCCCCCCCACCATCCACACGACAGGTGCTCGAAAAGATGCCCGTTCACTAATCCGACGCTCCCCCGTCCCCATGGGCCCCCGGCTGGCTCCTCTGGGTGGCACCTTGCCAGGAAGCGGCGACGCTGTCTGGGTGAGGGGAGAATAATCAGCTGTAAACGCCGCAATCACGGAGAAAAGGCTGCTTGGGCCCTCGGCGCCCACGCGCGCTCCTAATCGGCTCCGCGTGTCTCCTTTCGAGAGCGGGAAAGTGGAAGGGTCGAGATCTGTTAATGTTCGTAATGGAAGGGAGGCAGAAGCCGTCGGCGGTCCCACATAAACACCTGTTAATTGCATGGAGACGGTGGGGGGAGGCGGCGGAGTGCTACAGGATCCCCTGCCGGTTGGCCCGCCGTGATGGTTCTTTTTAGGGCTTCCAAAGACTGGAGTCATGCCTGGATTTTTTTTTGGGGGGGGGGGTCAGTTCCAGGAGGGCCCAGAGCCCAGGCTTCGGCTCTACAGATGTCTGTGAGTAGGCTTCCATTGGGGCCAGATCTAGACAATATATGATCCGTGGCCCGGTTCCCTGGGCCAACCCCCATCCAAGAATGCACCAGGGAGCCCAGGTGAACGGGTCTCTGGCTGCCTCGGTGCCCGACTTTTCCCCTTCACTGTCTCCTCCAGGAAGCCTTCCCTATCGCCCCCTCGGATCTTTTTCCTGCCAGAGGCCGCCCCATTCCCTCCGCACCTTCCCAACGTGGGCCACGTCCCCCAGCTCGCGGGACTTCTATTGACCGCGGTCGCATTCTCCCGTGGCTCTCAACTGGGACGATGCTGCCCCCAGGGAACAGTACTTAGAGACACTTGATCAGAGCGACATGCTCCTGGGTGCAGGGCAAGAATTGTGCCAACACCGATGGTGCACGAGCAGGCCCTAGAGGAAGGAGTCCATGGAAAGGTCCCAGGAATAGAGGCCGCTTGTGACAAAGCTTCAGAAAAGAAACACTAAGTGGGAACTGGACTGAATGTTTCCCCCGGGGAGCTTAAAGGGAGAAAGCTATCCATGACCCCCACAACCAGCCCGTCCTCCACGCACATCCAGCCTGAGGCCACATTCTCGAGCGCACACGACTGCGCTGCAAACGACGCATTGGTTTAATCAGGTCAGGTGGCCATTAGCAGCAGAGGCGGAGAGATGTGTGTACAAGGACTTTTAATTTTACCCTTTAAATGACGCTCGCTCCCCAGAGGCCTCCGATGGTAGGAGCGAGACCCACCAAAGTCCCCAGAACCCAGGCCAGTGCGTACCTCCCGTGCTCCATCCTCGGGAGCCTGCTGGAAGGAGTGGGAAAGAAACTGAGGGGATGGGGGCTTGCCCAAGGTCGGCACCCCACCCCACGTGAGGTCCTGGTCTGAGAGGCCCAGCTCTGTCCTTGGCTCTGATCCCCTATGGCTGGCAAGTGCTTCAAGTCCACTCAGAGGCTGTTTGTAGGGCCACAAATAATCTCAAGTAAAAATACATATACAGGGCTGGGCATGGGGCTCATGGTAGAGGATGGGCTCCGCAGGGATAGACGGGTCCACCCGGTCCCTTGACTGCAAGAAGCCCCTTTGTGTGCTTAACTCCAACTAAAACCGACTCGTTCCCATCACGGTTCCCCACGATCTCCACAGACTGGGGCCCGCCGAGACCAGCCCTACTGAGATGCAGAAAGCCCAAGCGGCAGCCTACCTTCAGCGCCTGCACCTTTCTGTCCAGCAGGGTCTCGATATCACCGGCCACCTTCTCCACCAACTTCTGAGGCTCGTTCTCTTGTACCTCAAACAGGTTCCGGTTCTCTTTGTAGATCTGGAAGGAAACAGAGCCAGGATGAGGCTGGAATGGCTCCCAGAGTCCCGTACCACGGGCCCACACGTTCCCTCTTCATAGCTCAGCCCCTCACCCCTCCAGGGCCCTCGCTGTGGCCCCTAGGAAAGTACATAATCTTATGGTCTGGGGGAGAGGAGGGCTGGGACTCTCTAGCTTGCGTTTGGGACGCAAGCCCAGTGGCTGTGGGTGATGGATCCAAATCACTGCCTTTTCTGGGGTCTCGGGGTCCCACATGTAGAGGCCGTAAGCCACATCTACCGACTAGCTCGGAGTGATCTGGAGCGGCAGAAAGGGAAGGATGAGAGGAAGGGGGTGGGGTGCAAGAGAGATCGAGCTGATGGGCACACACCACATAGCCACATCTTTGCAAGAAGATGTCCCCCCCTCCACACACACACGGGCATCTCGAGTGCACGCACGCAGCCACCCCACACATGGCCTCAGGAATCTGTGATCTTTTTTTATTTTTTTGCTGGTGCTGCCCATTTGCCAAAAACAAACAAACAAAAAAACAGCAGGAACTGTGGGTATCCCTTGGGGCTTCTCTCCTTCAAGGTACGGAATGTGGGAGTAGGTAGCAGGGAAGAATAGGTAGAGGGGGGAATGTATGTGCCCATTCTTCCTCTCCAGTGGGAGGCTCTGAATAGAAGTACACGTGGCTATAAATCAAACGTATATGTGTGTGCGCGCGCACCTGTGTGTGTGTGTGTAAGCATGCGTGTGTGGTGCTTGTATGTCAGTAGAGAAGATTTCTGCAGGCCCCTTTGTTTGTAGCTGGGATACGTACACATGCACGTGTCACACACCCTCATGTAAGGCTCCAAGCCTGACTGGGTGCCCGTATCCACTCCAGCAACCCCAGGAAGTCTGTGCCCTAAGCCGGCTCCTCTGGCACCAGAGATCACGGGCGTGGCTGGCACAACGAAGCCAGGCCATCTGGCTGTGCAGAAAGTGGAGAGAGACAGGCAGGCGGGGAGATAAGGTCTAGAGGCTGACAGAAGACAGCAGGGAGATAAGGACGCTCTCATCTGACAGGCCGGGTGCTCAGCCAGCGCCCGGCAGTTCAAGGGTTAAAGCGACGCACGAAGCTGGCTCAGGCGATCTCCTCCTCTCCCCGATCTCCTCCTCTCCCCGCCACCCCCATCCCTCCCGGCTTCTCTTTTCTTTTCTTTTTTGTCCTTCTCTTGGAACAAAATAATTTGTGGTGAAGTCGCTCCTTCCTTCCTGCAGAGCCACAGCGCTGAGGGGGCGAATCGCAGAGCCCGGCCCGAAAGGACAGAGGCCCCAGGTGGGCACCGAGGCAGGCTCTTGCACAGGCCCTGCCTCGGGGACCCTCGGCCGGAGAACAAGAGGGTGAGGAGAGGTCAGAGACCCAGGGTCCTGGGAGATGCGGGGAGCCCGCGTCTTACTGTTGGGGAAACGCAGAAGCAGAAATAAGAGGACGGACTGGTTAAGGTCATCCGACCGAGTGGCAAAAGGCAGGGCACCCGTCTGCCACGACCCATCCTTTCTGGGTTCCTAGACGCTAAAAACACTTCCTTCCTCTGTCTTGAACTGCATGCTGCGCCTGGGTGTAGACACGGTGGCGGGCGTGTGGGCCTTGCTGCCGAAGGTTTTGCGAAGTGGCAAGCCGGCCCCGTTCGTGCCAGCAGGGGGCGCAGCCGCCCGACTTCCTCAGGGCTGGGGATGAAGTTCCCGCAGCTCGGCTTCCCTGTCAAGGTCATTCCTGGAGAATGGGTCTCACCCAGGGAAACCGGGAAACTTCCGCTGGAGAATCCAAATCCAGCACGCTCCTCACAGCCTGCGTGGCCGTGTGGTTAGGGCTTAGGACTCACAGAGAGAGTAGATGATCTTCAGGTGCCAGGGTCCTGTCCTAGGGCCCCAAAGGTGACACAAGGCTTGGAAGTTGCGCCTTTGCCCAAAACTCACCCACCTCCGAGCCTCAAGGTCCAGTGTCTTAAATGAAAAGGACAGGCCTCGTCTCACGGGCCGGATGGGCACGGCCCGATTCACACTGCATTCGCCGCACGCCTTGTGCCATCGCTTAGGACCACCGGGATTCTGTGGGAGCCCTCCCCCCACCTCCCGGCTGCCACTTTCTCCCTGCTAGATCTGCCTGCTGAGGGCTGGCTGAAGCCCCTCCTGAGTGGCCAAATGCCATCTCCTGGAGTCTGCCCACCTCCTGTCTGGCTCCTTCCCCACTCCTAGCCACCCCGTCTTTGTCACATTCCCCCCCTCCCCCCAACCCACCCAGAAGGCTGTCCCTGTTTCTCTAGGCCTCCCCCACCAGTTTCAATTCTCTGGAGAGCAAAGGGCAGGGAAATGAGCCGGAAGGGGTTTCTACCGAGACACGTTAGCAGAACCCCAGCAGGGCGGGGTCGAGCAGCCAGCCTGGTCCGCTCTGGTTCACGAATGAGTTACCGGTGGTCCTCCAATGGCCAGCTAGCTCCCTCCGCCTCATTCTCTCTTCCGCATTACCCTGGGACCTGTTCCAGCTCCCCTGCCTGCCGGATGGGCCCTGAGCAGAGCCCTGAGCCCCAGAGAAGATCCAAATGACAGCCTGGCAGATGCCCCCCCCCCCGCCCCAGAGAAAAGTCATCTTGACTGTGCCGTGGTCCTAGGAGGCGCTTCCTGACCAGAGCCCAGCGAGGAGCCCAGGAGGGCCCGGATGCCACCCGGGGGGAGTGTCCCTCCGGGGCCAGCTTCTAGTCTTCATTCCTGGCACCGGCGGAGAAACGACCGAGGGGCCGGGACACACCAGATGTGAGATCTCAATGATCGCGGCAGGAGCACACGGCCGCCGGCGTCCTCCGCCCAGACAGCGAATGGGAAAAACCCACAGCTCCCACAACCCTGCGCTCCGGGGGGCCCCTGCCTCCGCCCAGGCGGCCAGATGGAGGAGAGCGATGGGGCCGGGCCAGCAGGTCCACGTGCAACCACGATGGCGAGGAAGAGGCGGGGGCCGCATCCCTTAGAGGATGGTGGTGTGGGAGCGGGACGCAGCTAGCAGTGAAGTGAGGAGGTCAGGGCAGAGGAGGCGGAGGAATACAGAGGACAGGGGAGCTGAGGCCGTGAGGGACAATGTAGGGAGTCATCTGGAGCCTCATTCCCAGGAACCCCTGGCTCATAACTCCTGTAGCCCCCCCATCTACATCCCTGTGGCTGATACTGAGTAGAAGCACCCTCCTTTGAAGAAGGCGCCCTAGCCCCTCTCTAGTTATATAGACCTCTCCCTCCCTCCCCCCTGCCCCCCACTATCCCTTGGGCCGCCTCTGCCCCTTTCTGAGTTCTTGCAGTTCCTCTGCAGGCCTGTGTGCAAGCCAGACTACCAGCCTTCCTGGGCATTTTCGTGGCCTGTGGAGGTTGAGGTCTCCTCCAGGCCCATCCTCTGCCCAGTCTCTGGAGAGGACTCCCGGCCCAGCTTCCTACATGATGCCAGGCCACCCCGCTCCTCGGTCGGTGGCCCATTAATAGCGCTATTTTTCCCTGTCCCCCACTACACCTGTCCTTCCGTTCCCACCGGCACTCCAAATTCAGGCCACAGGCTCTCTCCTCGGGGCTCTCAGGAGAAGGGCCTGCTCGAGTCCCTGATCCTTGGGCACTTAGGAACAGATCCAAGGAGCTCTCTTTCCCCTCCTTCACAAGACTCACAGGGGCAGGAAGCCCCCACCGCCGTCCCCCAGCGACGCCTCCCCGTTTTTAAAGTTAAAGTTGAGTTGACTGCCATCCATTACTGCAATTAGTACATTATGTTTAATTACGCAATTAGTGTAAAAAGCGCACTTGCCGCCGAGAATGGGGAATTACGCTGCCTTGTTACGCTGTAAAATCCGTGTCATAAAAAGGTCCCATCTTCTGTTTTTCGAAAGACACACACACACACACACACACACACACACACACACACACCAAACACAAAGCAATACACCAAATCCTCCCAGCAGAGCTGTGGCAAGTCTCAGCCATCTTCCCTGACACTGCTGTAGGAAGACTCAGACTCCTCTCCCCATCAGACCCGTTTTTGGGTGTGGCCGCATCTCTGCTCGCCAGACAGACGCTTTTAACCTACTCTTCTTTTTTGAGACAGGGTCTTGGTACAAAGAAAGCCCAGGCTGACTCTGAATTCCCTATGCTCAGACTTCCATGTGCTATGATCACACACCACCATGCCCACCCTGAACTGACTTTAAAACCCTGGCAATCCTAGCCGGGCGCTTGTAGCTCCCATCTGTCATTCTAGCTGCTCAAGAGATTCGAAGGCAGCACAGGTAGGAAAATCCAGGAGAGGGTTGGGAAAGTGGCTCAGTGGTAGAGTGCTCGCCTCCCATCCATGAGGCCCTGGGTTCGATTCCTCGGTACCACATAAGCAGAAAAAAACCAGAAGTGGTGCTGTGGCTCAAGTGGTAAAGCGCTAGCCTTGAGCTGAAAAGCTGAGGGACAGCGCCCAGGCCCAGAGTTCAGGCCCATGACAAAAAAAGAAAAAGAAAATCCAGGAGACTCTTATCTCCAATGAAGCACCTAAAGCAAGCTGGATCCAGCGGTAGAGTGCCAGCCTGGAGCCAAAAAGCTCACAGACAGTGACCGGGCTCTGAGTTCAAGCCCTGAGACTGGCACCAAAGGAAAAAAATGGTGGAAAACCCAATTAGCCCTTCATTCACTCCAGATCTGGCTCAGGATAAGAATGTCCCCATACGGGTCTATAGCTCCCCGGACGGTCACAGAGAGATGTGGTCTCCACCCGGTTTCACGAACGAGTCGTTCGGGATTTTCTTTTCTCTCTCTGCTGCTGGCGTGAAGGGAGGTGCATGTGCCACTATGTCCCGACCCGTCTGTGCGAGCCTGGGGCGACACCCGGGTACCCCAAGAACCTCGTGCTACGAAGGCCTGGGACCGCACCTAGGGCTGACAATTGGAGCCCAACCGCGGGCCAGATCCGGGGGGCCCCCTCCTCACCCCGCCTCCTCCCCCGAGCCGGGAGCCGCCGGCTGTCAAGGCAGCTGGGAGGGAAGCCATGCCCAGCGCACCAGCTGGCACGGGGGAGTGTGAGTAAACATACCCACGCTCTTCCCCACTCGCACAGGTTGCCGGGTGGCGGCCGGCTGGCGCGGGCGCCTGTGTTGACGGCAAACAGATCGTTTGTGTCGGGCGTCTGCCTCCCCCCCACTGCCCACCCTGGCTCTGCTCTCTCCCGCCGCCTCCCCACCCGGTTGGGTCCACCATTCCTTCCCCGAGGCCTCCCCTCCTCCCCAACAGGGGACAAGGAGAGCCAGTCCCCAAGACAATCTCACCATCAGCAGCTGGGGAAACCGGGGTCTTCAGAGACAGAAGAGCTATTCAGAGACTGCCTGGGGCTTTGAGAGGTAGGGGGTGCCTGTGACCCTCACCTCTCAGCCTCCCGAGCGGCCGGGGTGACTGACAGCCAGTGCCTAGCTCTGAGCGACATGTTACGTCCAGGACCTTTGATATCCCACCTCCCTCAAGTGGCTGGGATTACAGGCGTGAGGCACCTTGCCCAGCCTACTGGAGTGCTTGACACAGGGCCTGGATGTCAGAAAAGGAAAAGCTGTGGGCCCAGAAGCCACGCTGGAGCGGCCTGTGGTGAGGGTAGCGAGCACATGTATGAAGGAACACACTCGCCCTGGAGCTTTCTCATCTGCCCTTTCTAGCACTTCGCAGCTCTTATTTCCTCCCCTAGCTTTTTCTTCTTTTTCTCCTGCTCCCAGTTTACAGGCTCTTGAATTTTACGTATCCCCGCGAGCGTTCTTAAATCTCCTGTAGAACAAGGCAGGAGCGTAAACAAACAAGACCAAGGCGCTGGAGGAAAAAGTACATGTCAGGGACATGTATGAACTGAGGCACACACACACAGGGACATGTTTACCCAGAAAGGGCCCAGTGTTCTTTTTTCACCATTCACGTCTCCTGGCATACTCCCCTCCCCATCCGCCACCAGAAAACTTCCATCCCAGGGCTCGCCCTCCTCTCCCCAGCAACTGTTTAACAGTGCCAGGGGCCCTGAGACTCTCCTTAGACCCAACTCTGCCCCACCCCTTCCTTCTGGTGGGAAGCCAAGCCCCTCCCCTGCCCCCCAAGGCTAGGAGAACCAGGGTGGCTGAGACCTAGGCTTGGGAAGTCCATCCTGGGCCTCGAACTCAAAGCCTACACACCATCCTCGAGTTTTGTTTTTGTTTCTCAAGCACTCTACCACTTGGGCCACAGCTCCACTTCTGGGTTTGGGGTATATGTAGTTAATCAGGGAATTGAGTCTCAGACTTTCCTACCCGGCAGGGTTCTGAACTGGGATTCTCAGAGCCCGGCCTCCCGAGTAGCTTAGATGACGGGCGTGAGTCACGGGCGCCCTGTGAGGATTCCTCTCACGGAGTCGGCTGCAAGTGAGCGAGTCCCTCATTCATCTGTCCATGGGGCTCATTCCCATACCATCTTCCCTCAGATGGAGGAAGGAAAGACAATCATGGGAGCTGGAGGAAGGGGGCCGGGGAGGGGAGACGCAGCTGCATTTCTCACTTCTTGCTAGCACCTGGGGGTGTCGCCCAGTGAGAACTCCCCAGGAACCTGTGGATTCTGTCAAAGGCTGGGGGCTAGAGGTCTGGGGCCCCACACATGTGGCCTTTTGTCATCCTGACCCCCCATGTTCTCATGGCCTACACATCCAAGCGGGTCTTAGCGGTGAGGGCGCTTGGGGCTCTACATCCTCTATTCCGAAGCCTCCACTGGGAGGGAGGGAGGGAGGGAGGGAGGCCCAGGCTGAAGCACTATCCCTGAGCAAGGAGGCAGAGGGGGCACTGATGGCCAGGAGGACAGGCGTGGAACAAACTGCCCTGATTACATAAGGCAGCCCTATTTCTTCCTCAGCGGAGAGGAACCCGACTGCGGTGTTCTTTCTTCTCCCGTTCCCGAAGACACCCCACAGTGGAGGCTCACTCGGGGATGCCCCAAGCAGGATCCGTAGGCCTGGGTCTCCCAGGGGTGCTAGGAAGGCTGGAGGAGCCGGTCCCCAGTCGTCTCTTTCTTGGGGCCTGCAGGGCAGCAGGGCTGCTTGGACCTGCCGGGTCATCACTGCTCGTTGACTCTCTAAGCACATCGCAGTCTCCCTCTGCTTTTCTAAGAAGACCCTGGGCGACAGCCTCAGCTCCGCGCCTACCCCCCACGCAACACAGACCCTCGGGGGAACTCTGAGCAACTCCAGAATCTCCCTGTGACTCCTGAGGACCCCAATCAGGTCTGTTCTTCTCCTGTCCCATCCGAGCAGGAAGCTCTTTCCCCTTCAGGCCAAGGGATTGGTCATGACCTCTGTGTGACCTCCAAAGTTCCCTGTCCCCACTCCTGAGTTGTTCTCTCCCCATTTTAGGGCTTTGGAGGAGCCCAGGAGACGTCCCGGCCGAGGCACCGAGGTGGTGGCTGTGGCCCTGACGCCCAGTCCCTGCCGGCACCGCTAGGCAGTCCCTGCAGAGTCTCCGCTGCCAGCCAGGCCTGGCATAGTCTGCCTGGGAGGATGGTTCTGGAAAGCCTCCTCTGCCAGAACGTGCTTTGCGGAGCCAGCAGAGCGCAGGGAAGCGCCAGCTATCTGACGCATTTGAGTTTGGAGCACTGGCAAGGTCTCGGGTCGCTAAACCACCAGTGTATCCCTTGCTGTAATCCAGGGTGCGCATCTGAGCACGCTTGTACATGCCTGTCAGGGGGCAAGCACGTGTGCATGTGCATGTGTGTGCACGGCAGTGCATGTATACTCATATAAACATGCACTGACCTGAACATGCAACCTGAAATGGGGTGTCTCCACAGGCAATACGTACCAAGGCTCTGTCCCAGTGACTACGATCCCAGGGACACAGGTGTCCAGGGGTGCATGTGTCTACATTTACCTGTGCATCCTGGGCAGAGATCTGTCAAGAACAGGAGGATGGGAAATGAATGTATCCTTTCCGGAGGACAGCCTCGAGTCCCCCTTTTTTGCCTCTGCTTAAATCTAGTACACAGTCAGTAGGTCTTGGGGTTGGCAGGCAGCGGGTTCGAGTCCCAGCACTGTTTTCTGCCCACCGTCACGGAGGAACTGGACACCTAGGTCGGTCACATACGGGGTCCCAGGCCACCAAGACCTTCCCACCGAGGACAACGGGCAGCAATGGAGAACAGCCAGGCAGTTTCCCTCGTGGGTGTGTGGGAACAACAACAGAACTGTCAGGCCCGGCACCGCCCTGCCCCAGCCCCCAACAGCATGTAGAAGCAGCGCCAAGAGTCCAATCTCTCTGCGGATCGGTGGATGAGACAAATGCACCTTTCTCTGAACACTCCAAATAAGGCCCAGTTCCCCCAAAGACAGCTCCTCCAACCCGTGGAGAGGTGCGGCCACATCAAGCATCACTCAACTCCGCAACTGTAGATTTGTTGAAGCCACGAGGGGTCTCTCAAAGCCTCAGCTGCCTCTCATGGTAAGGTGGAGCCCCGTCCCCCCCAATCAGAGCCTGGAGCTCAGACCACACGGACAACTGTGTTGTCTAAGGCAGGCTGGAAGAGGGCAGAGGGAATCGGGTCCATAAGCTGCCTGTGCCCAGCTAACAGGCGGACAGATCAGCGGGTCTCCCCAGTAGAAGTGATGAATGAGCGGTGGACTAGGAGAGCTGGGGGGGATGGGCTGTCTCCCCAACAGGAATTGCCTGGCCTCTCTGAAGTGCCCAAATCCGCCCGAATGCCTTTGAAGTGAAGGGTGTGGGCCAGATGACTGTGGATTGGGGGGGGGGGGGAGCGGGCAGTCCCAAACCAGGTACCAGTGACTCACAACTGTCATCTGGGCTCCTCAGGAATCTGAGATTCGGAGGATCACAAAGCAGAACCAACTCAAGTGGAACAGTCTACAAGACTCCACCTCTGAGATGCGAACACATCAGCCAAGCACGCGAGCTCAAGGCTTTGAGTTCAAAACCAGCATCGCAACAAGCCAACCGACCAACGAACAACGCCAACACCCGAAAACGAAGCCGGGCCTCAAAGGACACTGGACGTCCCCAAAGCAGCCCGATCAGGAGAGCCCGGTTCCTGCTGGTGAAGGGCACCTCAAAGAGTCTCTCCCCTTTAGGACCCCCTCCAGAGCACATGGGTGGCCCTGGGGCTCTGAAAGGCAGTGGGCCTGGGAGCCTGTGTCTGAGACCCCGCCCCTCCTCCACCACGTGACTCCCGGCTTCGGAGACTGACAGCGTCTGAGGCTGGGCTGGAGGTCCATGCGTGCACAGATGTCCCTGCCATGCAGTGACAGGGCTGTGCCTATCCGAGCACACCAAGGTCCTCGCAGGGGGGTGCGGGGGGTGTGGAGTGGGGGGAGGTGGCCCCGTGTGGGGAGGGGGCTCCTTGGAGCCTTGACCCGAGGACACAGCAGCAACTAAGGTCACAGAGCTTTTCATCACGGGGAGAGGTAAAACAGAAGTTGATGCGCTCTCTGATGGTCACTCCTGAGCAGAGAGCCTGTTTGTCTCTTAAATCCTTCTGGAGTCCTCGGTGCTCTCAGGACACCTGACCAGGGGAGGAGGGATGGCTCCTCTCCAAGCCAGGGGAAGCGGCCCGACCCATGCCCTCTCTGGGGTCCCTCTACAAACAGTCCCAAGCCCCTGCTCGCAACCCCCCCCAACCCCCACCCCCACCCCGTGTAAACAGAATCTGCCTGCCTGTTCTCTCCCAAGGGCTAATTCCTCACCAGAACTGCTCGGACGTGAAATTGGAGTGAGACAATGTGTGTTTAAGGAAATGAATCTCGAATCTTAAGAGGCTCAGAGAGCCTGCCCCGCCCCCGCCATCACCCCGCCTGCCCCCCCCCCCCCGCCCCAGCTAGGAGAGGCACCCTCGACATCCAAGAAGAGGGAGGCGGAGGTGATGTTCGGTGCCAAATTAACAGCCGCCACGGCTAAATATTGTACTTGCCTCCAATCTTCTTTTATTTTTCAAAAGAAAAGGCTTTCACGGAGTGAAAGAGACTGTTGGAACACTAAGGCGGATGATGGTTTTCGGCGGGTGTGCCCGTCCTGCGCATGCTCGGGCTCAGAGCCTGCCTCCCTGCCTCTCACGCTGGAACCTCCCTGCCCACGGCCACACCTGCGAGACAAGGCCGAGTGCATCTTGGCCACCGTGATTTGGAGTCTCTGACCCTGTGGTGGGTGATCTTGAACCGGAGCCTGCCTCTGAACGATCTCCTGTCCACGTGGGGCCCTGCCAAGTGAGGAGTCACTCGTGGTACCCCAGGAACCGCCTGACCCACAGAGGTCTCGACAAAAGGGACAGGCCCTCGGCCTCTGCGATGACTCTCTGACCCTCGTGGCCTCTACCCAGTTGTCACTTTATCCCAGACCTGTCAGGGCAGAGTCTAAGCTCTGCCTCCAGCTTGCCTGATGGGCCTCTCTCTGTTAAGCATTTGGTCAAACAGATATCACCAGTCTCCGTCCCCTCAAACTCCACCTGCCTGCATCTGCTGATTCACATTGAACGGGCTGAGTGGTCTCCTGCGTGGCTCTTATTTCCAGCCTCGACCTCAAACAAATGCTAGGATAACTTTTTGTTTTTGAACACTAGGTCGCTTTGAAATTTCAATCCCCCGCCTCCGCTTCTCAAGTGTGGAGATTACAGACAGGTGCTACCATACGGGCTACTCTTGACAGCTTCCATGGGGCTTCGCTGACGGTGCTGACCTGACTTACGGCTCCTCTTGCCTCAAACCTGTGCTGACCTGGTTTGGGCTGGCTCGTACAGTGAGAGGATGGGGACAGTGGACACCTGGCCCACCCCACACATGCTCGGCCTTGAGCTCATACCACGCCTGGGCCGCTGTTGGATCCTACCTCACCCTGGGGGCCAGAGGCTCGCTAAGTGCCCCGTGTGGAGGTGGACACCGGCCAAGTACTCTCTGGACTTACCTGAGGCCCCAGAGCTGGTAAAAGGCTCAACTGCAAGTGGGGTCCAAGTGGCTGAGGTTCTCACGCCCACCCGCCCTGCCCTCCCACATCCATCACCAACAGCATCGTCCCAGGGTTTGAACTCAGGGCCCGGGCACTGTCGCTGAGCTTCTTTTGCTCAAGGCTAGTGCTCGACCACTCAAGCCCCAGCAACACTTGCAACTTCTCTGTGTATGGCGTGCTGAGGATAGAACCCGGGGGCTTTCTGCGTGCTGGGCAGCTGCTGTATCGTGGAGCCACCTTCCCAGCCCAGGGCTCAGATTTCATCACAGTCAAGCTTCCGTTGCACCGTCCCAATTCCAGGTCTGGTCCCAGCAAATACCTGTATGCAACCTCTTATCTCCAAGTCTGACTCCAGGGGACCACCACACACACCACCACACACAGCTACCACCACAGCTGGTGGCAGGAAGAGCACTAGAAAATGGGGCTCTAGAGTGGGTGCTGTCCAGCCACGTGCATGTACGGGGGCGGGGGGGTGATGCTCCTGGCCTGTGACAGGTGCGACCGATCAAATGCTCACCCACGGTGAATTGAGATGGGATACCGACAAATGGGAACAATATTTCAGGAGGTCCAGAGGCTTGGGGGAAGTGTGATCATCAGGACTGTGGAATGGAATGGACGCCGCTGGGGGCTATGGATGCTTTGGAGAGACGATGAAGGACCAAGTGTGATTAATCACGGATTTAAGGTGACATGTGAACGTCGGAAGCCCCCCTCTGGCGGGATAGAAAACGACTTTCATCTCCCGCAGCCAGAGGCGCAGAAGCAGAGGGTCAGACACAGGGTTTAATTAAGAGTCAAAGACTCCAGAGGGGATCGCTGTCTCCATCCCAGTGGGTCGGTGACACCGAGGTCCTGAGTTGCGTGAGATGGGGACCTCTGGGTCACCCCAAACCTCTAAAACCAGCTTGTGGAGGGAACCTCCTGTCCCCTGTGAACGCGAGAGCTTGTCTGCGTGCGCACGCCAGAGTCACAGCCTCTTTTCCAGGAATAGGAACAGGCTGTTCACTCACTGTGGCCCTATCACCGAGGTCCTGACACCCGCCTCTCTCTCTCCTCACTGCTTGGCCAGGCTTCTCCAGTACTGCTCACCCCTCGGCCCCCCGTGTCCTCCAGAGCCTCCCCTAAATCCCCCAGACCCATCAGGTCTTCCCAGCCTCTCTGCTGATCACACACACACACACACACACACACACATTACAAGGTCTGTAGCGCATCCGTCACCCGCTTGGGGTCCCCGGGCATCCAGATGTCCCCTGAATAAGGCAGAACCGCCCAAGTCCATCCATGTTCCCCAGTCCCAACCTCTGGACTGGACTAGAAAGGCTTAAGAAGCATGCTGTGGAGGGCTGCTTAGGACTCCAGATCCCCAGGCCTGCCCTTCACATCCCCTGCATTCAAGGAAGTTCCATCATTAGGCCCTTGTACAGACAAGGAACACAGTAGCAAGGAATTCTGCCCAAGGTTCCAATGCTGAGAAAAGGGCTCATAGTATTAAACCGAGCCTGTCTAAATCGGGGGGGGGGGGGGGGGGGTAATATAGAGATCTGAATGCCAGGTCCCCAGCTTGCTAGGGAGGAACTCTCTTGTGCCTTTCCACATTCAGTTATTTTTGGATAGGGTCTCCCTTTTTTTTTTTTTTTTTTTTTGGATCCGGAGGTGGGGCCTGAACTCTGGGCCTGGGCGCTGTCCCTCAGCTCTTCAGCTCAAGGCTGGCGCTCTACCACTTGAGCCACAGCGCCACATCCGGCTTTTTTTGCTTACGTGGTGCTAAGGAATCGAACCCAGGGCCTCAGGCATGCAAGGCAAGCGCTCTACCACTGAGCCACTTTCCCAGCCCTTTTTTTTTTTTTTCACCTAGGCCCAGGTTCAGACAGCCGTCCTTCTACCTACAGCTTCGCCTGTAGACAGGATCATTGACGTGTCTCACAACACCTACGTTTTATTGCTGAGATAGGGTCTCCCTAGCTTTTTGGCTGGACTGGCCACAAATGGTGATCTTCCCTCTCTCTGCCTCCTTGATAGCTAGGATTACAGTTTGAGCCCATCTGAAGTTTCCTTTTTTCTTTCTCTCTTTTCTTCCTCTCTCCTCCCCCCCTTTCTCTGCTCTTTTTACTGCCCAGTCTCCATGACTACTGTAATTTCTAGTAGAGCAAGACAGAGAGCACATGGCAGGCTCTGAAAGCTGGCCAGGAGGGAGCTCAGTTGAGGCTAAAGAGATGGAAACAGTTTCCATAGAGGAAGTATTGGATGGGCCAAGTACATGGAGAGGTGCTGCTAGATGAGGGGAGAGTGAGGCGGAGGCTAGGAGATGGGTCAGAGGAGGGTGAGAGGGTTTTGGTTTGGGGGGTACTGAACCAGGAGAGAGTCACGTGAAGGTCATGGTGGAAGCAGACCAGGCTCTGGTCCCACATCTGTTCTGTCTGTCCCCACCCCCTTGCCCGAGGCCCATCGCCCCCACCCCCGGTGCCTGCTCTGAATGGCCAATGAGGCCATCTGATTGGCTCATCAGGGGCAAATAATAGCTTTTGCTGAATTCAGCTGCAGCCAATCAGAGGCAATCAAGCACACAAGAGACCTGATGGGCCACACAGGCACACCCATAGGCACCAGAGCTGGCCCCTCCACCAGGTTCCGGAAGCTTCCCCCACCCCAAGAACCAAAGGGGGGGGGTGGATTTTCGTCGAAGGCCTCAGGAAAAGAGAGGGAAGGAACCACACTAAACTCCAGAGCGTGGACCTGACACCCGCTGGGTACTCAGAGCGCTGGAAAAGCCATGGGCTGCGGGTTCTCCCTGGCCCAGGGTCCTCCCTGGCCTGGCAGCCTCCCAGCATCTGTCCCTAGGTATCTCCGGGTGGAGTTCTCGTGTCTTCTCAGAGGCACGTGGAGCCTCCGATCAGGCCCTGGGAAAGCGATTTTCCAATCTCCGACGGCAAACACTAATACCTCGGAAGCTAATTTGACATATTTCCACTTGGAGGCCTCGCTTTTGTCCCAGAATCCCTCAGCCTGGGAGATTAGCAGTTTAGAGACTGGAGGGGAAAAAAAAGCCAAGGTATTTTTAAAATTCAGCATAAAACTCAGACTCAATGAGCTAAAAAAAATTTGTTTTTGATTGGAAAAGAGGCTGCGAGGGAGGGAGGAGTCGAGTCACCCGCAGCTGGAAGAGGGGGCGCTGTCCGGCTCTCAGACCGCTCCACGCCTCGGCTCCACCCCCAGCCTATTGAGGAGTACGAAAGGAGACAGAGTCCGGGACCGAAATGTGGGTATACTGCCTGCAAGACACACAGATTCTCTGAACTCTGGATATTTGCCCCCCCCCCCCCCGCCCCCTGAAGCTAGCCAGGGCTTCTGACCCCAACCTCAACCCTTCCCAGAGGTAAAGGAAGTCCTTGGGGATAGGAGAGCCGGGGCAATTCATTCCTCCCCAAAGCAGACTCTATCTGGACCTGGGTTTCCCCATGAGAAACAATGTCCAAAGTCTCCAGCCTACTGTGCACCTGGTGTATCTGCGGCCCAGCACCGTGTGCCCTCTGTGGGACTGCACCCCAAGCTTGAGATGTGCTTGGCGGAAGTTCATTCTGAGAGCATGTCTCTCTCTCTCCCTCCCCCCCACCCCCACTCATCTCTCGCAGATGAACAGCGTAATCACTCTGCTCTCCGGGGGCCACAAGCTCAGAAACGTCCTAATGAAAAATAAATGTATTTACAGGGAGACGTCAAAGCCGACGGGATGAGTCAAAGTAATATGCCTGCGAACGGCACGCGGGCTTTTATTTCTCCCCCCCTCCACGCTCCAGAGCCGCTCCTGTGGCGTGGAGAGATAAATATTTTAAATAGCGACACTTTGGCGATGCACGGTTATGCAAGACAAGGAATAATTAGAAAATAAATTACTTTTTTAAAAAAACACACACACGCACACATAGCACCGCAAACCTTGGGCCCGTCAGACGGCTGCTTTCTGGGGAGCTGGAGCCGCACGGTCCAGGGAGGCTGGTCGCAGTAAGGACCTCTGGAGGCAACCCCCACCCCCAGTGCCCCCTCAATCGTGATCAGCGCCCCCCCCCCCCCCCCCGCACGTTCTAGGAGGCTCCCAGCGTTTAGCTGAAGACCACACTTGGCAGCTTCCAGAAAATCTTCCTCTGGCGTCTCAGCGCCAGTAGTGCGGGCTAAAAATAGTTTAATCTCCTTGAAAGCAAAAAGAGCAATCAGCAAAACAGACGCTGGGGGCCCCAGAGCCCCCGCTCCTCTCCTCATGCCGCCCCGTCCATCTGGGCCCGTCCCTGGGCACCAAGCACCGTCGACTTCTGACCGACCCCGAGACATTATCCCCTGAGGAGATCATCTATCGGACCCCTGTCTGCAGCATGTGCCCTTTATACCTCGAGACAGCCGGGGGGGGGGGGGGCGGGGGGGGGGGATCGGGACGTGTCAAACCTACTTCACCAAAGAAGAAACTGAGGCACGGGGAGGTAGAGTCCATCGCTCAAGGCTAGGAAAGGGGAGGAGGAGAGGCTGGTGGCTTTTTATCAGCATCCATCCTGAGTCTCTGCGGTTGGCTTTCTAAACACAAAAGCTGCCATGGCGAAAAGGGGCAAGGGCCGGGAGGGGTGGGGGGGGGAGGGGGAGAGGCCCGCACGCCAGGGCCGGGTCCGCTGCCTTCACGGCTGAGTGCATCTGTCGCACAGATGTGCTCTGTCTACCGAGGGTCAGCGGGACATCGTGACTTCATTATTTTACCCATGGGTCATATTTTGGAGCTTTCAGGACCCACTTTCCTGCCTCTGCCCCCACCCCCCCCGCCCCCCCAGAAGGCTCCAAGCCTTGTTCCCCCTGAGCGACTCTTTCACTAGTTAGCAATGGAGACGATTTACATAATGCATCGAGTGTGAGCGCAGTAATGGCTGGGGAAGCAGGGTGCCCGTCAGCAGCTCCTCCCGTGGCTTCTCGGGAGGGAGGATACCTGCTCCCGCACCACCACCGCCTCCTCCCTCGCAGAGCCGGGCTGGGAGGCGGCTGGGAAGCAGGCCCCGCCAAGAGCCTGGAAAGGATGCGCCCGAGGATGGGACCGAGGATGGGAGGATGGGACCGAGGACCGGGCCGGAGCACGGGGAAGGACATTTCTGAGACGTCTGAGTGCAGAACACACGTCGTCCACCTAGCCGTGCTCCCAGAGCCGCAGCCCTGCCGGGCCCGATGCTTCCTGGAGGAGGCCACTCTTAGCAGGCAGGCGGCTTCCCCCGGGGAGGCAGGTCACCCCAGGAAGCGGTCACGTTCAGAATGCAAAAGGCAGCCATGGAGAGGGGGAGAATGCATAAAAATCACTGGCACGGTAATTGCTTTTACATAAACGTTCTTTTCTTTTAAATTTTTTCCCCAGTGTGAAAGTCCCTCTCTTAAGAAGAATAAATTCACCGCACACCAATTTATTCCACACCTCAAGATGGAGCATAACGAAGGCTCCGTCAACATCTGATCGAGAGGCAGGTGGCTGCTACTTAACTCAGCTTTCCAGGTCTCAGGACACAGCCACGAAGTGCTGCATTGGGGCTGTGAGGGAAGGGGTGTCCTCAGAGGTGCAGTCCAAGATGGGGGGGGAATGTCTGTCTTGCTGATCAGGAGCAAGTGTGAAGCCCAGATTCTAGGACCCAGGGACAGACAGAGCCCAGTGCCTCAGGAGCCTTGCTTAAACAAAGCATACCGAGCAGGGGCAGCTACAATCAAGGTGGCCTGTGCCGACAGGGAGAGGTGGGGAGAGATGGGAAGCAGGGAGTGAGAAGATCCTTGCTTTCTAGGGACCAGAGGAGGCATCACCCAGGCTTCCTGGGACCAAGTGGGAGTGGGCTTGTCCCGAGCTACACAACACCCCTTGTGGAAACTCCAGCCCTGCTCTGGGCTTGGCAGTGCCCAAGCCTGTTGTCCCACCTTCAGGAAGATGGGGTCCAATGTGCCACTGCGGCCAACCTAAGAAAAGTTTGACTGCACCCACAGGTCGTAGAGACGCACCCCGCACCGGCAGGCCCTGAACCTGGAAATGAGACTCCTGTCCAATGCCCCCTCACCAGCCGTATTTCCTCCTCTGTGATGAGGGGATGGGGTCCTCACGCCCCAGCCTCACTCCCCGGCTTCTGTGAACGTCAGATTGGGGACCATAAGAACCACCCAGGGCAAGGCCAGCGAGCTCCATGGCAGAGGGGAAACAGTACGAATGTGTGCTCTTCACACACACCTCCTCAGCGGTGCTAATGAATCCGTTAAGTAGTTCTCACCTGCTGGGGTGACAGGTGGCTCTCCACACCCGCCTCCTTCGGTCCCACACTAGCCTCTACACGCCCCTACACCTCTCCACGTGCGATGCTAGAACCATGCATCAGTCCGTGTACACGCGCTCACCCGGTCTCACAATCTCACACGTGGCCATGCACGCGAAAATGACCACTCCCCTCGAGGACCCAGTTGCCCATTCACGCCATGCATGGGTGCCCGCACCATCATCTACACACACAGACAGGCATGCTCACCTGCTCTATACACATCATTCCTACCTCATACACACAAGATGCACGGGCCAGACATTATGTCTCCCTGTGACTCAGGGGGTCAGGGAACGCTCACAGGTCAGAACCGGGTCTGACTGCCAGAGTCCAGGCAGACTCTCGGGAGGCATAATCCTGTCCTCCAGCCTTGGCCTCCACACTCCCCGTGGGATAGGATTACGAGACCAGGCAGCCAGAGATCTCTGGCGGCCCACATGTACCCGTGGAACACAGAAGCTGACAGGTGCGGGGAACCTCAGACACCACTGCGCCCCAGTGTGGATGGGAAGGGCTTCCTGGAGGAAGAGAGCTGTGGCGGTCTAGGTTTAAAGCTGGGAGGGGGGAGTGAGAAAGGCGTCAAGAAAATCTGGAGAAAGGCGGCTAGTGAGGGCAAGGGAAAACAAGGGCAGCTGGAAGGCCTAGGTAGGGCTCTTCTAACCCAGACCAGCGCCGCCCACCTAGACGAAGACGTCAGATCATCCTGGCCTCCCTAGTATGGGCCTGATGTCCGGGTAGCTTCCGCACCTCTGCAGCTACTGCTCGGCCAGGCTCCTCTCCATACCCCAAATCCTCTTTCTTCTCCAATAACGATCGAGGGCTCTAGCTAGCGTTCTGACACACAGGTATACTTCTACAGGGAGCTGGAGCCAAAGTTCCACACTGATGCGCTGGTCTCAGTTTCCCCAGATGGGGCTGGGTGACTCCCATGGCCTTATGGGACGGTGTGAGAGGCCTTGTGGTTACCTCTCAGTCCTCCAATGCCTGCTTCTGCTTATCCATCCGACGCACATCTACCGCCTCAGCACCCAGTCCACATCAGCTGTGTAGGCACTGCGAGGCACACCCACGGCCATGCGTGTGTTCATGGCCCGCCTCTGCTTCCATGTCACCACCCCTCGTCTGGACATCATGAGTGGAGAACGGGCATTCCAGCCTGGATGGTCAGTCGTCGGATCTCTGGTTCATGAAAAACCGTGGGTGGACAAGGCCCGGGTCCCATGGGTCTGCTTCCGGCTCTCCCTCTACGTGCAGTGGGCTGGGTCCCCCTTGGGTCCGAAAGGGTAAGTCTTTGGCTCTGTGACATCCTCCCATGTGAAATCTCCGCTTCACGGGGAGAGGGCAGCCGTGCTCAGAGAAGATAGGAGGGAGGCCACATGAAGCCTCCATTTCCTGCCTGGTTGTGGTAAAGGCTGCTCCTGCGGTCCCCGGGGCCGGCAGGGTCCATCAAAACCGATTATGTCTCTGCATCTGCTGAGCGCTTGGGGCTCCGTGAATCTGAGTCGAGCGTCCCCACGGCTGCCACAGATCCGGCGACGGATGGGAGGAGGAGGAGGAGAAGGAGGAGGAGGACTGATGCTTTGTGCCCTTCCTAGTAAAATGTCCCTAAAATCCTAGGGTGAGCCGAGCAGAGAGGACACGCTGTGTATCAGAGCTTGGTGGTAGAGTGCCCGCCTTCGTGCGTGTGATGCCCCGGGTTCAAGTCCTCTGTACCACATGCACAGAAAAAGCCAGAAATGGTGCTCAAGTGGTAAAGCGCTAGCCTTAAGCAGAAGCAGCTCGAGAGACAGTGCCCAGGCCCAGAGTTTAAGCCCTAGGACTGGCATCTGTAGCCCTTTCTAGTGCCAGCCTCTCTGATATCCTCCTATCTTCCACGACGGCTCAGATCCCCAATCACAGGTAGGGGACCGAGGCTCAGAGAAGCAGGACAACACACCCCAGAGATTCCCAAGTGTGTGAGAGCCACCCCCACCATTCCTGTCCACGTGTCTCTCTCTCTCTCTGCTACCACCAACCACCTGACACCCACCGCCTGGTTGTGGTCCTAGGTTCAATTCCAATTCTACATCAACAGAGGACCACAGACAGATCACACCTTCAAAGATCACGGCACCTACCCCACGCTTCGCTTCTCTTCTCCAAACCGCCCTCCGTGCCCTGACGACTCACCTCGAACATGCCCTCACCGTGACCTCTCAGCACGGGTGAGAGCCAGAGGCCCCGCTCCCCATGCCCACATGGCCAGCTGATCCAATTCAAAGAGGCCCTCCCACGCTCGTGCCCTCCGAGCCCACGGACTCCACAGAAACCTGGGCAGCTGAGGTTATTATCCAGAACCTCTGAAGCCGCCCTGCCCCAGCCCTGCCCCCCACCAAGAGCCCAGAGCAAGAGATCGCTGCTAGCTTCTGCCCAGCCCTGCTCTGGGACTTCCAAGTCACTGTCTGCTCTGCCTGCCGTGAGGCTGTCCCAACATGATACCTCACACTCCCAGGATGTGGGGTGGCACTGAGGGAGGAGAATCTGACGAGGACAGCGGTATTAGTCAGGCCTCGGTGGTCTTGGAGGAGCTGCTGGGGCGGGAAGTCTCCAGGTGGCCAGCACCCAACACAGGGGGTTGCCAACACAAGCCAGGGAGCCGAGACTATAGCAGGGGTCCCTGGGGTGCCCGTCCTCACCGCAGGCCTCTCCAGTGTGCTATGTGGAAGGGTAGGTAGACCTGCATCCAGTTGTCCATCATGGATAAACAGCTTTAGAAAAAAAAATACTCTCCAAAAACAAATGAGAAATCTCTTGTGAGACGGAGAGTGTACGTTACATTGGGGGGAGGGTGAGAGGAAGGTGGGAGCAACAATCACTTCCCCTCCAACCCCAGTTTTTGCAGCAATTCTCAGGGCAGCATTCCACATTCCAGGGTGGCTTTTAGCACCCTGGGCCAGGGAAGAAAAGAGTTGACGAGCAGTCTAGGCGGTGGGGGGGGAAGGGGAGAAGGGGGGTGCGCAGTGAGGGAGGGGGAGAGAGTACAAGAGGTCTAGGCAGGACCGGGCCAGGCTCCTACGTGCCGGCCTCTCTGTACCCAATGATACTGGAGCGGCGGCCTCGTCACGTCTCAGACACCCTCCCGGGAGCCCCCCCTCGGCCCCACGCATCCCCGCTGGGTGCCGAGCGAGAAGACCATATGGAGGGAATAATAAGACAATTAACTTTCCATTAAAGAATAATATATGTGGGTTTTTACGGAGGCAAGCGACAGCGATCCCAACCCGGCAACGTATTTCGCGCCCGAACCCCCACCCCCGCCGCCAACCCCGCTGCGCCCCACAGCCCCAGCTCGGGGCGGCCTGCCCAGGCTCCCGGATGACTGGCTGGCGGAGGCGACCAATCAGGGCCACGACTCGGCTAAGGTCATGGCAAGAGGAGAGTCGGCCCAGATACAGGTAAGGCGATAGGCCATTTCGGTGGTAGCCCGTGGGCCCCGGGGGGAGAGCCACCCTGTGTGTCCACTCTCACCCCGGTCCGGCCAGGCGGCCTTCCCTCACCACCCTCAGAAGGTCTCTTCTCTCCCAGGGTGGTCAAAAACCCATCCTGAGGTCAGCATGCCCGACGGGCCAATCAGCTATTCCTCGTGTCTGCTCCATCTTCTCACAGGAACCCCAAGACCATCCCCTTGCCCCCTGGCCGGCCCACTGGTGACCTAGGCTTCAGAGAGCAGAGGATCTACCCTCCTCCACACCCTCCCTCCGCACCCCCAGGAACCTGATGAATTATTCATCCCGATCAGCCTCATTATGCAAATCAGCTCAGAGCCCCAGCATATGCTCACCCCCAGGATGGGGACAATATGGTGCTGTTGGGGGAGGGTGGAGATAGATTCCAGAGACTTGGATGGGTCCTGAGGATCTACAGTTCTGTGACCTGTTTGGGGCAAGGGGGGGAACCAGGGATGGGGGTCGAGCCGGGGTACCTGGGAGGGCATGGCTCAGGCCATCTGGCTAATCCCAGGGTCAGACCACTGGGACGCCTCGGGAGCTCGGGTTCGATGCCGGCCCAGGAGGTCGGATGAGTCAATGAGACGGAGTCTTCACAGACGGGGCACCCTACCCTACCGAGATACGCCTCGGTTTCCAACCTGTAAATGGGCCATGGTGCGCCCCCGGCCGTGCTCCCGTGGGGTGGTGGTGAGGTCAGGAGGAGGAAAATGCCAGGGCCGGGAAAACGCTCCCAAATGCCACGATCTGCGGTTCCTGGCCTCTCGCAGCTGCCAGCCCTCAAAGCTCCAGGCTTCTTGGGGGTGGGGCAGCCGCAAAGATGAGAGGGGGCAGGGAAGGCAGTCGTGGAGGGGACTGGATGACTGGTGACCGAGTGGCAGACATCCAGGGGCAGCTCAGATCAGCTATGAGGGAAGGGCAGCCCCATGGAGGGCCAGGGCTGTCATCAGCTTGGCCAGTTCCCAATGGTGCCAGCAGCCAGTGGGGCTCTGCTCTGAGCACCCTCCTGACCTCGATGCCGACATGGGCTGGCACACAGGTCCTCTTGTAAGGGGGACACGGCGTGAGGCTCGGTTGGGTGGACGAGCCGGCCAGTGGCCAACTCCTTCTCGTTCCCACAGGATCGCCTGCTTCCTCTAGAACATTTTACCCATTCCCTGCCCTATCCCCATACCTTGGCAGGGTGCCCTGTGCCAAGAAGCAGTCCCAGAGCTGTCAGCAGGAAGAGGCTGAATAAGCAGGTGAGAAAAAAAACTAGAGCAGGACACAGCCACTGGAGAGCTGGCAGCCCGGGCAGCAGAGAAGCGGGGCCAGGTCTGCGCTGCTCCGCCCGCCTGTGGCTCTGCCAGGTTCTCCGCCACTGGGGGCCGATCCCATTCACCCTCCTGGGAGCACGGCCAGTGCCCTGGATGGTCATCAGGAGCATGGGTGCCCTCCCCGGCGCTGCCTCAAGTCAGCTATGTGATGGTCTGGTCCCGGCGGGGCGGATGAGGCGCACATGGATTAAAGGGCCTAGAACCACTCAAGTCCATCCCAAGGGAAGGAGGTGCATTCCATGAGTGGAAATGATCAATGGAAGAACTTTGGTTTCTAAGGGGGGGGGAGGGTAGGGGTAATATGTGCACCAGCCTATCCACCGCCATTCTCACCACTTCATCCTCAAAGCTGACTTCCCAGCCACGCCAGGGGCAAACGACAACCATCAGAGTCTAGGCCTCGCCCAGGGTAACAGTGCTGGCGCTTCATCTCTGGTCCTCACCCTCCCGGAAGCTCACTCATCTAGATAGAGCGAGCTGCATTGTTCTGTTCTCTTGGACAAATGCGCGGGGTCTGGGTTGCCCATGTAAATACAAACGAAAGACGTCCCGGAACTGAGAATTTAAAGTAAGGAGGATCCTATGCCCCTCCAACACATACATCCCACGTCCTAATATAAAACCTGGTAAGAGCGAAGGAAGCATGATCCGAGCAACCACCGTCCCTTCCTCCACTTGTGTGGCTATGCTTGGAGACATCCGCGGAAGAGCCCAGTGGAGGCCAGGCTCCAGGGGCTCACTCCTGTCATCCTAGCAACTCAAGAAGCTGAGATCTGAGGATCAAGGTTCAAAGCCAGCCCGGCAGGAAAGGCAGTGAGACTCTGATCTCCAATAAACCACCAGAAAACCGGAAGCGGCGCTGTGGCCCAAGTGGTAGAGCACTCGCCTTCGCTAGCCTTGAGCTGAAGAGCTAAGGGACAGCACCCAAGCCCAAAGCTCAAGTCCCATGATGAACAAAAAAAAAAAAAAAAAACTGAATCCTGTTCAGAGCGGCTTTTCATAGGGCACTTTCTCCGGAAGCCACACTGGCTGCCACATGCGGCTGAGTCATCGAGAGTTCACAGGAAGAGCGAAATGGGGGCTGTTACAATTCAAGACCAGCAACTAAGAATGAAAAGTGCAGAGACCCGGGCCGCTGTGGGGAGAACCCGGAGCAAGCCAGTGGTGGTTCGGATCTCTACACCTGGGCCCCTGCCCCACGGTGTTACTCCCTCGTCTAACCAGCCCCCTGTGCACCAGGGGTCCTACATTCATGAGTGACACCGGCGTGACCATCACCCATCTTTCCCAGTAGAAGCTGAGCGTGAAGAAAGGACTGAGGACAGCATCTAAGGTCCTCACCCTCTAAGAGCTGACCCTAGCCCTGACCCACAGAGATGACAAGAATGCACTGGGGTGTCACCAAACCCCGGGGCCTAGACTCTCCATCGGGCCCCGATTGTAACTCTCTGCTGTTTCCACGTCACCTATGGGCAGGAAATCCTCACTGATCCCCTACTCGATCCTGCCGAGGACCCCCCACCCCCCACTCCATCCCACGCACGTCCCGATGGAGAGATTCCCCTTGAGTCCCGCCTGTGCCACTCCAAGAGCTCAGGTCCCCGAGCCTCTGAATCTCCACGTTAAAGAGCGACAGCTCAGAAGCCCGTGGCCCGACAGCAACACGTTTAGCAGCCTTCTGGGGTGACGGATGGTCCGCTCTTCACATTGCTATTTGAAACATTAACATAATCTCCCACGACGAATGTGGTCGGCTGGCGCCTGATCGATCACCGCTCCCGCACCTCCATCCCTCATCCTGCTGCACTGCCAGACACGAGGGCTTTCAAGTGCCCTGAGCCCCCGCCCTAGCCCGAGGCTCATTTGGCCCTGCCAGCTATCCTGCTGGCTTGGAAGCCAGAGGACCTGGGTTTCTACACATGCCCTGGACACTGGTCCCAAGCAGGGAGCAGCCTCAAACACAGAGCCCACCCATCTGGAAAGCTGAAAGCCCCAACATTCTCCCAGCAACAACAGTCATCAGCACCATCTGGCGACCCCTATGTTACCTCAAAAGGGAAAGACCAAGGCTGGGCGCCGGTGGCTCACACCTGTCATCCTAACTACTCAGGAGGCTGAGATCTGAGGATTACGGTTCAAAGCCAGCCCGGACAGGAAAGTCCATGAGACTCTTATGCCCAATGAGCCACCAGAAAACCAGAAGTAGCACTGTGGTTCAAGTGGTAGAGTGCTTGCCTTGAGCTGAAGAACTGAGGCACAGCTCTCAGGCCCAGAGTTCAAGCCCCACGACTAACAGGAAAAAAACAAAACAAAACAGGAAAAATCAAGACCCAAGGGGTCACTGATTCAGGTTTAGGGGCACCCTATCATGTTGGGGAGATCGTAAGGATATCAAATCTCACTCCTTATTTCTGCATCCTCTCCCCATCTCCCCATCCCTACTTGGAGAAGGATGTGTAGAGGAAAGGCACGCATGCCAGGCTCACCTCACGGAGCTGCTGGACACCTCCAAAGATCCTCATCACACCGTCGATCTCTTGCTCTAAGCGCCGGGCCCAGTGCTGCATCCTGTGGGGGGAGGGGGAAGAGAGAGAGGGAGAGAGAAAGGGGCAGAGAGGGAGAGAGAGAGAGAGAGAGAGTCTGCTTAGAGTTGCCACCTCCTGGCTCCTGCCGCCCAGTGGGGAGCAGGGCAGCTGCTTGCTCAACCCAATTTTCACCAGAGGAGAGACAGAGGTAGGGAACCAGAATGTGCCTCTGAACCCCCTTTGAAGTCTCGCCCGGTAGCTCGGGCACTCCTCCCGTATGGACGGACGGCCAGGGAGAAGAGAGGAGTGTATGGTCGACGCACTGAGGGAGTCGAATAGCTCTAAGGAGCCCACGGGGAGGCTGTTCTTCACTGTAAAGAGCCAGCCCTTGATGTAGCTGCCCTGAACAAGGGAACTTCTGAATAACACGGAGGAGGGAGGTGTGAGATGGGGCCCGAGGAAGGGGAGGGAACACCGCCCTCACCATAGAATCGCCCTGTGTGCCTGGGCGCATCCCTACCTCTCAGGGCCTTATCTGAGTAGTGGTCATGGAGAGCCTCCACCTCAGAGTCCTCTGGAATATACACAGATGTTCTCTGCTGGATGTTCGGCCCAAGCCCACCCACAGGTGGGAACAACACCTCCGCTCTCTTCTGTGAGCCTAGTGGGCCCCTGAATCCACCCAAGCCTGGGTGGATCTCCTTCACGCTGATGACACCCAGACCCAACCCAGCCTCCCTACCCCATGTTCTTCCTCGGGCCTGTGGCTGGAGGGCTGGGCCCGTGTCGTCGTGTGTGCCCAGGTCGGTTGGCATGGGAACTCGGAGCGGGAGGCGGGCAGATTGCTAATTACAATTTGCCAAGCTGAATGTCAGGACTGTGATGGGGGAAAGAAATCAACATCAAAAGAAAGAGGTATTAGCTTGGGCTAGCTGCTAGCCGAGCCTCAGTCTGACTCCTGCTTTCACTCCCCACCACAGGGGAAAAATCTCACCCGGAGTCCAGGTGGAGGCCAGGCTGCAGGCCGGGATAAGAAGGGCAATTAGACTCCAGCTGCCAGCCGGGAGGGGGAGAGACACAGTAGAAAATAGGGCCTTCGCAGCCTGGCCGCTGTCCACTGGGCACCGACGCCTCGGCCCTGGCTGAGGGTGGACAGTGTGGCAGGGGCTCTCTGTGATCCTGAGATAGCAGACTGCCACATAGACCTACTGTATCCCGTCAGGCAGGTAGGTGGCAGACCAGTGGGCGGGGTCGAGGATCTGGTCTTCCAAGGCTCCGCCCTAGCCCTGACCTCAACAAATTCACTGCTCTATGGGACAAAATGCCAAGCCTTCCCAGATGACATACACAGACACCTACAAGGTACGAGTGCCAGCAGGTCACATGCGCTCTATCTCCACTCCCACCCCGATCTAGGGGTGGCTCTAACCTTTGGTTTGGCATCCTAGACCTGTCAGGCAGACCCCAGGCCCCAGTTCATGGCCTGGTGGCCTTAAGTCACTGATTCTGCTCCTAAATCAAACCCAATTACGAAGGCAGCGCATGTGTCCTAGAGTGAAAGAGGACACGATGGATAATTCATTTCATTGTCACAGAGACGGGACTCTGATGTTGTGGGTTTTAGGGTTTGGCCGGTGTCCTGGGGCTGGCTCTGAGGAGCTGACACACAGACACCAAGGAGGCCAGGAGGGAACGAGGCCTGCGGCGTTCTTTCCTGGAGGCCAGAGAAGCTGTCCACCCACCCAGCCCAGTTCAGCCCTGGCAAAGCACAGCCACGTTCACTCCACAGAATGGTATGGAGGCTCTGGAAGAATGAGGCGGGGGTGGAAGGGGGGAAGGTATCAGGATCCACGGCCCTGCTGGGACATAAGTGAGCTGACCAGATTCTGCCAGTGCTCCTGTTCACTTGGATCCCGAGTACCCAGATCTGCCCGATGCCTCCTGGCTGGACTGCGCTGAGCACAGGCCATGGGAGGTGAAGAGAGGGGCTGGGGGGGGGGGAGAGCCCATGCGTGGCTGCGGTGAGCGCAGATTAAACTGCTGCCCGTTGTTAATTTCCTAGGTGAAGTTGTCGATCGGAAGGTGATTTAATTGTATGGTATGATCCGGGCTTTTGGAATAAATTATGCAGAAAACTCATCTATAATTAAACAAATCAAAAACCCAGAGACAGGGGACACCACAGGTTCCCCCTCAGAGGGTACGGACGAGCATGGGTGGCCGGACCCCCGGGGCGGGACCGAGAGGAAGGGAGCAGACAGAGGCAGGCCTGGGGAAGGTGGCCAAGCCACAGCTTCCACCTTAAACCCCAGAGTCATGCTTGGGTAGAGCCACGGAGGCACAGAGCTCCTCTGCCAGCAACCCACAAGCAGAGAAACTGAGGCATAAGACTCGATCTATTTGCGACTCTGTCCACAGAACTACCTATCTTTCTCTGTCTTGCTGGTCCTGCTTGAACTCAGGGCCTGGGAGCTGCCCCTGAGCCTCTTTGTGCTCAAGGCTATTTCTCTACCACTTGAGCCATAGCACCGCTTCTGGTTTTCCTGAGCAGTTTACTGGAGGTCAGAAGTCGGCCCGTGTGTCACTGGGGACACTGGAGACCCCTCAGGAGCTGGCAGAGGACAGACAGTTGGCAGCAGCTCGAATCAGTCCACATCTACCCTCCCCGAGTCTACTCCTCTACATGTATCTTGGGACCCTGCCCAAATACTGCTCCGTAATGAGGTTATTAATTATGGGGCTGTTCCTTCCCTTTCTCTGC
This sequence comes from Dipodomys spectabilis, assembly GCF_019054845.1. Lineage (NCBI taxonomy): Eukaryota > Metazoa > Chordata > Mammalia > Rodentia > Heteromyidae > Dipodomys > Dipodomys spectabilis. The sequence goes on from NW_024871037.1 coordinate 2,970,096, forward strand.
TGAGAAAGAACTTTCCCTTCTAATTGGCGCTCAGCTGGGAGGGAGCAAGCTCTCGCCTCCCCACTCAGATGAGCAGAAAACAGTCATTGGGCTTTAATTAGGGCACCGGGTCCAGCCCAATATTTACTCTTATCAATATACTGGGGGAAGGGAGGAGCGAGGGGAGGAGTAACCAGAGCCGGGAGTGACATGGATTGGATGGGGACTGGGAGAGTCCTGGCGGCTGACTAGGTCCAGAGAGGTACAGAGGATGTCCAGGATCACACAGCGATCAACCACTTAGGCTCTGGGACAAGGGCAGTGACAGTTAGGCAGGGCTGGGTGCTCAGGGAAAGGCTGAAGAAAGGCAAAAGGTGATTTTTCCCAGTAGTGGTTGAAGGATGGCGTTGAAGGTCAAACTGAGCCTGACCAGTGCTTCTGCTAGTAATGCTGTGTGAGCAAGCCCCAGGCAGAACCCCTTCCTCTAGGCCTGATCTGAGCATTTTGGGGGGGGGGAGGGAGTGCCCTTAAGTTGGTCTGGGGAAGCTGGAACAGCCCGTTGTACTGGGGAAGAGGCTGGGGCAGGAACAGGGGGAAGGTTTGGACCCCATTCTGCACCTAAGCCCAGGGCCAGAGGGGATAGCATGGATGGGGAGGCCCCCGGTGCCATCTCTCTCCCATCCCCTGCTCTGTCACCAACAGGGAGCTCGGGCAGGGCCTCTCCAGGTCTGTCTCCCACACCTAGCTCAGGGGCGTGGCCTCTCCAGGTCTGTCTCCCACATCTAGAGAGGGGGCGTGGCCTCTGCAGGTCTGTTTCCCTCCCTAACCACAGACTATTGCTGTGTTAGAGGTCTTTTTTCTTTTTTTTTGGGGGGGGGGTCCAGTTGTGGGGCCTGAACTCTGGGCCTGGGCGCTGTCCCTCATCTCTTCAGCTCAAGGCTAGCGCTCTACCACTTGAGCCACAGCGCCACTTCCGGCTTTTTTCTTTTTGCTTATGTGGTGCTGAGGAATCGAACCCAGGGCCTCGAGCATGCAAGGCAAGCGCTCTACCACTGAGCCACCTTCCCAGCCCCCTAATCAGAGCCTTTTCTTTCCTGGTGACTGCACTTCACAATTTTCATCAATCCGATAGGCTCCAATTCTCAGGGAAACTGAGGCACAGAGCAGCAGCATGAAGGACCCAGGGCTAGACAGGATGTCTCCCTTATCCCTCCACAAGATGCCAGTCTTGGATGCTCAGCTGCGTGTGTGCCGTGGCCATCTGGGTAGTCAGTGGGCCCCCGACCTCCCTCCAGGCCCACCGCCCACCATCCGTGTCCCCACGTCAGCTGAAGGCCTCTGTTATGGCCCAAAGCCTCAAGATGACCAGGACCCCACTTTTCCTCACACCCACATCCAACTTATCTGCAAGTCCTACGGCTCTATCTTGCTGGCATGCCCCCTACCTACCTACCACTTCCCCGGCCCCCCCGGCCTGAGCCCAGACAACCACCATCTCTCTCTCCTGGCCGGCCAGCTCAACCAAGGCTACCTCTGCCTCCATGTCCCAGCCCTTGGGCTCCGTTCGCTTCCACACACGGCCTGTCCCTCCCATCACTACCGCACCGCACCGTAGCTCATAGCTTTAGAGGAAAAGCTGAAGTCCGTTCACTTCCCACACCCCCAGAGACCTTTCTGATTCTGGCCCTGCGAAAGCCCACGCTTCTGCCACTGCTGTACCTCCTGTGGCTCCTCCCAGTACCCAGGAACCATCTGGCAGGTTGGGTCTGGAAGAGGGGATCCCGTCCTGCTGGGGGGGGGAGGGCACCTCACACAGGCAGAGCACGCGACTCCTCAGTGTGGCTCATACACCCCTGACCCGGCCTTTGCACACCACACCCCTCGCCTGGAACTGTCTTCTCATGGGCAATCCACAGGCCCTTCTTACCTCCTAGGGACTCTGAGCCCCACCTCACACACACACACACACACCCATCCCCATTTCCAAAGGTGCCCTTCCCCAAGGATCACTCTTTTACCTAGCGGTCCTTTCTCCTTTAGAGTCCCTTCTGCCTCGGGCTGTTTTTCCCGAGGGAGGTGGTCTGGCTTTGCAGCCAGGAGTGGCAGACTCCTCGCTGAGCAAATGCACCTCCCCAGAGCCCCAGAGCCCCGCTGACCCCCAGCTATCCCGCCACACACCCAGACGGAGTGGGCAGAGAAGCCTGCGGGAGGCTGCCAGTGTGGCTGCTGCCCCGGGGCCAGCGCAGGCGGCCTTCCCTTCCCCCTGACTCCTCTCGGATATGAATTATTTAGGCTCATTTAGGATGGGCCTGCCCAGGCCTGTGGCTTCCTTGCATAATTCATGACGCTCCCAGAAGGATCGTACACCCGCACAGCTGCTTCTTCCAGGAAGCAAAAAGAAAAGGACAGAGAAGTGGCCCAAACCTGGACTGTTTGACGCCCTGACTCTGCCATCCCGTGCCGGGTGCAAGCCACCCCCCCCATCTACACCCCCCCCTACCCCAACACCCCCCCCCCCCCCCCCCCCCGCCACACAAGCATTTTCTTTTACGCTTGCAGCCTTCATGCGGGCTCTCCAACCCGTCCTCTGTCTACGCCTCACCTTCCCACCTGTGAACTGAGGAGCTGCGGGCCACACAATCCCACAATCCTAGGTGGAGGCTCAGTTTAGTCCCCTCCGGCTCCTACTTCACTTAGAACAAGAGCCAAGAACTCATGACCGACCTCTGCCCCGCCTCTCTCCTTCTCCTTCCTCAGCCTGAACCAGGTCCCACACCTCAGGGCCTTTGCACAGACAGCTTCTTGACTTAGGACACTCTTTTCCTAGACACCCTCAGGGCCCTCACCTTCCTCTTTCCAGGCTTCCCTCTCGTTTTTTTCTTTTAAATGTCAACTCTAGAGCTGGGAAGGTGTGGTTCAGTGGTAGAGCACTTGCCTTGTATGACTGAGGCCCTGGGGTAGATTCCTTAGCACCACATAAGCAAAAAGAAAAAAAAGCTGGAAGTGGTGCTGTGGCTCTAGCCTTGAGCTGAAGAGCTAAGGGACAGCGCCCAGGCCCAGAGTTCAGGCCCCACAACCGGACCCCCACCCCAAAAAAAGTGTCAACTCTATTTGTTCAGTCCAAGTGCCACCTTTCCCTGATTTCTCCAGCCCCTTCTCCACAGCCTGGATGACTTTCCGGCGCAGCATGACCCCATCCCCCGGGCTGGTATCTACGCTCGCTGACTGAAGGATGAGCTAGAGGAAGCCTCCTTGGGACTGACCTGTGCACCCCTAGGTTCTGGCTTCCGACCCATGACGCACCCCTGTGGTTCCTCCGGCTCAATCTGTGAGAACACGCCCCGCGCTACTTCACGCCGGGCAGGCGCTCAAAAAGCACTGGCCCAATCGCCACATGGTCTGTCCTCATCACGAGACGTGGCAAACACCATCCTCTTTTGAGGGCCAAGTAACAGAGGCACGACAGGACTCGGATCCTGTAACGTAGGGCACGGAGCTCTCTCTCCAGCTCCTCTCTCTCCCCAGCCCCTCTCTCTCCCCAGCCCCTCTCCGGCCCAGGCTCTCTCAAAAGCAGTAAGCGCCCACAGCTCCAGGCCCCTCTTGATGGCTCCATGAAGTCCCTACCCTTTTCCATTTGAGAGTAATGGCCTCTTCTCTACGCCACCAGTCTGGAAATCACCTGTGAAATATATTTCCCCCAGCGCCAGTTCCAGAACCGTGTAAATCATACCACTTAATGGCCTCTGGGATCGTTGCCCACCGCCCCCTCCCCGGCTGCTGTGCTGGGAGACCCGGGGCTGCGGGGGGCCCCGGACGGGCGGGGGTCCCAGTCACCAGCTCCAGGCACCTGGGGTGTGTCGGGGGGAAACACAGCAGCCTTGGGGAGCAGGTGGGGAGGAGAGAAGGCCAGGCCCACAGAGGGCTTCGGGACCCAGAAGATGGGCCCAAGTGTAAGGCACACCTCCTCGTGTGTGCCTTACACTCAGGCCAGGCTTCACGAGCTCAGAGAAAACGAGAAGCCCTGTGACAATCCTGCTGCGGCTTCCCCAGAGAGGCGGCCTTTTGTTTGGTGCTGTTTTAGCGGGTCCTGGGGCTGGGGCCCCGGGGCCGGCACTGTCCCAGGGCTGTTCTTGCTCCAGGCTGGTGCTCCACCGCTTGAGACACAGCACCACTTCCGGCTTTTCCCATTCATACGACACTGAGGAACTGAACCTGGGGCTTTAGGCGTGCTAGGCAAGCCCTCTAGCACCGAGCCAGCCTCTGCCGAGTGGCAGAGGTGACAAAGCGGAGTGGGAGCATGGGGGCGCGCGAGGGTTGGGCGTTGCAGGTGACACTCTAGCATCGCTCGGCCGGGCCCAGCCTCCCTTGCCCTCATCTGTGACACTAGGGTTTGAATGCACCAGGCCTGTCACTTAGCTAGCGCACGTGAAATACCACTCCTGGGGGGGGCCTGGCTCCCCTAGACTGACGTCGTGCACTAAACAACTCCTTGTTTCCTTGAACAAGGCCTGCTCTCCTCTCCTCTCCCCTCCTCCCTTCAGGCTGCCTGTGTGACCCCCAAAGCAGCCAGTGGCCTCCCCGTCCTCCAGTCCTCCATCTCTCCAAGCCTGCAGAATGCCCGCCTACCAGCCCCAAGGTGACCCCACGCCTGGCTCAAGGGTGACTCCCGATTAGCCTCCGCCAATCAAAATGTGCCTTCTCTATTGCCATGATTGGTGTGGAGTAGGCACCTGACCCTCCGCTGGCCAACCAGGTGTGAGAGGAAGCAGGCTGGGGAGAGAAGGCTTCTGGGTAAATTTTCCTCCCCTCCTAAGAAAAATGCAAGGGAAACATGTCCTCTTTCACACCTGAACAGAGCCCAGGAGAGGACCTGGCCCTGACGGCCCACATTTATCCCCCTCTGCTTCCAGGTCCGGGATGAAGGGCCTCGGGTAAACCTCACCCTGGGGTCGCTGACGCACGCACGCACTCACGCACAGAAGCATCTTCCCTCCTCCCTGGGAGCGGGCCGACCCATCTGCACCCACCCTGCCATCCTTTCTGGGGAGACGCAGAAAGCTGAGGTGGCCCAGACCGAGTGCTGGGACAGACACGGGCATCGAGGGCTGGACCGGAGAAACTCCTGGAATCGGGATGTCCCCCTGGAGGCACCCCGCTCTGCAATTTTCCCTGAGGAAACCTCAGATCGCTCCCTCGCCCCGGGTCATGGAAGCCGTCATTTAAGAGAAATACTTGCAGGTCATAGCGTGGGTTGGGCCACACGGGGAAATCACCCTTCAAGAGGTGTCTACCAAGTTCTAGGGCTAGGAACCGTACCCCGTCTACATCACAGACCACCAGTACAAGTGGGAAGTCCCTACCCAACCACACACGTGCGCACACACATCTTGAGCCTCAGTTTCCCTATTGATGGGAGGGAGGATCATCTGGAGCTGTGATACGTGCTTCCTCAGTCAGGGAAGCACAGAGGCTCACAGAGCCCAAAGGAGATGGTTCCACCCAGGCCCTCTGCCCCGTAGGTAGCCCACCTGACTGTGTGGGCAAATTCCCGCGCCCCTCGCAGCCACTTCTGCCTCCTCCCCTTCTACAGAAACCCTTTCCTAAAACACTCAGGACCTTAGATCGTGCCAGACCTGGCAACATGCTGACACCAAGAATGCCGGGAAAGCAAAACTCACGGTTCCCTCAGACATCAGAACCCACCAGATCAGGGCCTACGCAGCCCTCCCCTCTCCCCTCCCCTACCCCCGCCACCTCATGCCGGGACCAGCGCCCAGCACAGGGCAGCTAGACAGCCGGGCTCACAGAGTCTTGATGGAGGACACATGCTGTCTAGGGGAAGCCCCTTCACTGGACACGCTCCAAATGGAGGACCTGTCTGCAGGGTGCAGGACTGAATTTGGAGCCTGGAAGTCATCTACGGGGGTATCTTGTGGGAGGAAAGCGCTCCAGACCCACAGCAGGGGGCTTCCATCTCCCATCCTTGGGTGTGGGAGGGGGGAAAATCACCTGCTTCTATGGGAAAAAACCTACCAGCCCAAGATCACACAGACTGCGTCTCCCACTGTGCCCGAGTCCTGACCTTTTCACTCCGGAAGGGCTGCTTCCGGAGGTAAAAGATGCTTCCCTTCTCAAAGGGCTCATGGAGCTCTTCTTGGTCCCAAGACCCCCCAGGGAATCTAAAACGTCATTGCATTTGCAAGAAATTGAATCGCAAGGACACATCTCTGGTGTGTTTCCTTCTTGGACTATCAGCCCTCGGGTTGGGAGAGGATCCAACTTTCCAGCTCCACATTCACTCCGGCTGTGCCTGACATAAAAGTGTGTTAGAACACAGGTCCTGATGAACAGGGAGACTTTCTTTCTCCCCGCCAGCGTTCGCCCAGCAAGCTCTGGCATGTGTATCAAAGGCAGGGGCAGAAGGTGGGCACTGAAAGCTCATTCTGGCTGCAGAGAGATAAACTGTCACGTGCCTACACTACACACACACTCACTCTGGCTCACAAGCGTATGCCCACACTAAATAGGCACCTGTATGCACACACCTGCACCTGCGTATACGAGATCACACAAGCCTGTACGTTCTTACACCCATTCGTACATACAAGAACACGTGCGCATACACCCTCCCTCTCCCTCTCTCTCTCACACACACACACACACACACAGTATATGTGCAAAACCACACCGGTTTAGACACTTCCATACACAAGCACCCATGTACACACAGGACAAGGTAAGGGCCAAACTTAGAAGAAAGACAACCGTGGAATGAAAACCTCAAATCTGGGTGCCTATAGGGCCTGACTGGGTTTGGGGTCCTATCTTCAGAGGGGCTGGTGTTGCCTGGCGCTCGGAGCAGGCATCGCTGGCCTGAGAACCTTCCTAGATCCAGTCAGGACCCACACACTCTCATCCCATACTTGGTGTTAGTTAGCATCAACCCTCACGACCTGTCACGTCCCAAGCCTAACAGGGGGCCCACTAACGAGAATGATGCACAGTAGACAGGCCCCTAGACTCAGAGTCTGAGCAAGTGTCGCAGGCCGTGCAGCAGGTGGAGGTACTGCGTGCAGCCTCCCACGTGTCAAGAAAGGTGGAAGCAAGAGGGACTGGAAACAGACAGACAGAGAGGTGACACTTCTCGTCCTCCCTCTTCTATCCCCACACTTGCATGTGTGCATGCACGCCGGTCCGAAAACTGATCTCAGGATCTGAGTGCTATCCCTGAGCTTCTTGTTTTTTGGAGATCCTGGGGCTTGAACTCTTGAGCTTGGCCCTGTTCCTGAGCTTCTTTTGCCCAAGGCAAGTGCTCTACCACTTGAGCCACAGTGCTGCTTCCGGCTTTCTTGAGTAGTTTACTGGTGATGAATCAGGTCGACCTCAAACCACAATCCTCAGGCATGAGCCACACACTTCTGCTTTCTTTACTGACCATCCTTTCCCCAGGTGGGAAGAGATGGCTAAGGACTGGCAGGAAAGATTCCCTGCGCCCCTCCCTCACCACTAAACCATCAGGCTGAGCAGACCTTGAAGTGGGTCCGTCTGAAAAGCTTCCGTGCACCCAAGGTGTGAGGTCCTCCGACCCTCATACAGAGAGAAAATGCCAGCCGTGCTTTGGGTCAGAACTCACCTCCTGTTACTCCAGACCTGCTTTCTGAGGGCACTAAGCCGAAAGGACCCTAGGAGAGAGGAAACAAAGGCCGAGGGGAGAAAGGCGGGTGGAATACCGCGAAGGCCACCGAGCAAGCAATCCAGATGACGAGAACAGGCATGGCTTGCCTTTGATGGAGATTCCCCCCCCCCCAAAAGCTCAGAATAACAGGGCTCCCAGACAGTGAGGCCCCAGGACCAGATGAAGAAGGCATGGCACAGTCAGATGGCAGGACTGCAAGTGTGGTCTGAAGCATGACCTCCACCACACAGTGGCAGGACAGCACCAGTCTTTTTTGGTCAGTTGTGGGACTTGAACTCAGGGCCTGGGTGCTGTCCCTGAGCTCTATTTGCTCACGGCTTGTGCTCTAACACTTGCAGTCACAGTTCCTCTTCTTGTTTTCTGGCGGTTAACTGGAGTTAAGAAACTCAAGGATGCAGGGCGCCGGTGGCTCACACCTGTCATCCTAGCTACTCAGGAGGCTGAGATCTGAGGATCTGAGGATCTCAGTGCAAAACCAGCCCAGGCTGGAAACTCCATGAGCCTCTTATCTCCAATAAACCACTAGAAAACCAGAAGTGGCACTGTGGCTTAAGTGGCAGAGTGCTCACCTTGAGTTGAAAAGCATAGGGACAGCGCCCAGGCCCAGAGTTCAAGCCCCACAACCGACAAAAAAAAAAGTCTCAAGGACTTTCCTGCCTGGGCTGGTAGTTGAACCTCAAACCCTCAGATCTCAGCCTCCCCAGCAGCTAGGGTTACAGGCATGAGCCACCATGGGCCAGTGACACTGCACTTCTTTAGGGAGTCCCAAAAGACCTCGGCAGTGACCCCACAAGCCTTTAGGGGCATCTCAGTCCCTGTGGTCAACCTGCACAGAACCCCACTTCCACCCCAGTCCTTGGCCTCATCAGCACAGGAGATTCTTCAGGTTACATAGGACCAAGAGAGAAAGGCAAGGGGACAGACACACACACACACACACACACACACACACACACACACACTCATACCACAAACACGTTTCCCTCCGGGAATACGAATATTGATTCTGTAGCCTCTTGTTTAGACAGTAGACACCAGGAAAAAATAAACCTGACATGCAGAGAACTTCCCCCAGCAGGCTGGATAGCTGAAGTCAGCAGAGGGAAAGCCCCTACTCCCCCATCTCTGCCTCAGGCTCCAGCGCCCCTCCTCGTGTCTGGGATCCCCCGATCACTGTCAGACACAGGTTGTGGGTTCCCAGGCTCATCGGGAAATCTGCAGGGTGGGGCTGGAGCTGGGGCTGGGGGAGGAAGGGGAAGAGGGAAGAGGCAACTCTATTCTGACAGACAAGAGACTAGGCCTACCTATGTATTTCCAGGCCCCCCCCTCCGAAGAATAAGCTCTTGAGAACCCCGGTCCCCTGGTCCGCCTGCCCCACCCATCTTGTCCACACAGCGGGAACCGATCTGGCACCTAGAAGGTCTGACTCCTCTAAAGGCCCTAGGCCTGGCAAAAAAAAAAAAAAAAAAAAAAAGGAGCTGAGAAGATCCAGCTTCTGGGTTCCAATAATAAAACCCCCCTAGCTCTCCTCCTCGTCACCTTTCTTTCTAGCATCAGAGCAGAATCCAGAGAACTTAAGTCCCTCCACCAGCACCCCACATCCTGCCGACGGCCCTGGCATCAGTATGGGGATCCTCCTCTGAGACCCAAGGAGGAAAGCTTACAGCCTGGGGGCCTTCACCCACCTCCCACATATCCAGCCTCTTCTTCTTCCCAAAGACTCGGATTTCTAGCCTCTCCCGTCCCCTTCTTCCTGGGCCCCCTTGGCCCCTGGCAGGGCCGCTCCACATCTTAACAGACAGAGCCTTCCTCCAGTAGCGATGGGCTTTTGGCACTTTCCATTTTCCCGAGTTGCAGTCTCCCTGCCTGTTAGAGGCCTGGGCACAGCCAGGGCTTCTGAGGTAGCGCAGGTGAGTGCCTGGTCTGGGCTTAGAAATGGAAGACAAGTCAGGCCCCAGCAGCTCAGATCTGCCATCCTGGCGTTCAGGAGACTGGGATCTGAGGTTCTCATACAGTCCCAAGTCAGCCCTGGGGGGAAAGTCCACGAGACTCATCTCCCACAAACCCACCCAAAGCCAGACATGGAGCTGTGGCTCATGTGGTAGGTCACTAGCCTTGACTACAAAAGCTCAAGGACAGTGTCCATGCCCTAAGTTCAAGCCCCAGGACAAGAAAGAGCGGGGGGGGGGGCAGGAGGGAAGCCATTGTTAGCCCTGCACCTTCCTCCACCTTGCAGCTGGGCTGCGGGAGGGTGGGAGCCGGTCCTCCCAGGGCTGGCCTCCTCCAGGGTAGATGAGAATAGGCTGAGCGGGTGGCGGGCCCACAGCTGGGGTGGAGAGGCCTTGGTTAGAGGAGAAAAGCACGCTGCGGTAACAGAACAGAAGGAGCAAAGAACAGCCCCGCGGGGGCGGGGGAGGGGCTTGGGGAGACTGGCAGTGAGGGGCCGAGGCTGTGGCATCTGGGCTTGTGGATGCTCACGTGCCCTCCCTTGCCACCCCTGCCTCCCAGAGGCCGCCCTCCCCCAGTGATTCTCTCCTCTCTGTCTGTTGGGGAAACTGAGGCAAAGCTGTCCCAATGGAGAGGGTCACTCTGGATATAACCGTGCAGGACTCACACCTAACACCCAAGACGTCTCTAAAGCTCCTCCTCCCAGGAGGGACAGCGTCTACCGTACACACCAGCGCCACCCCGCATGCATGCATGCAAGCGGAGGGAAGAAGGGAAGGGGGGAGGGGGGCTTCACTCTGGGACCAGTCTCTCCTTGGGGATCTCATCTACAACCAGAAGATCTGGAGGGAGACTTGCTCTCCAAGTCTTAAAATGAGCCCCTCCCCACTCCCTTTCCAGGGCTTGACATAGCCAGCCACGATAAGGTGTCCAGTGAAGGCAAAGTCCAAAGCGGGGACAATCAGCCAAAGGGCCTTTCCTCCCATTCCCACCACTGGAGGCTTGTGAGTACCCAGTAGTGCTGTTCTCCCCCGACATACACACCCAGCTAAAGCTGCAGATTGTGGGAAAGATGGGGGGACCCACATGTACAAGGTTGCCTCCCTGCGACGGGGGAGACGGAGGATGCAGAAAGAGCTCAGTGTCCTGTCATTCACCATTCACCACAGCCTGATTGACAGGTGCCCCGCAATGGGCCTGTGCCAGGGGTGGCCATTCAGGAGCAAGACACACGCATACGCTGCTCCCTTCTCCATACCTGACCGGGGGGGGGGGGAGTGAGGGGCCCCTTGTGGTACAAAACTGGCCTAAGAGGGTAGGTGGCCAGGTAGGCAGCTCCGCCCAGTGCTCAGCCAGTGCTCACAGGACAGAGCTCAGAGACCCAATGCAGAGAACAAAAGAGACAGGAGGGCCAGGCTGGGCACAGATCGATGTGGGGGTAAAAGATGTGGCCACACACCTACATATATACACATATACACACATGTACACAAATAAAGACATACAGATGTCTCTACGTGCACATAAATACACAAGTACATATGTGTGTACGAAGATGAAGAGACCCACAGAAGGGGAGACAGGAAAAAAGGAGGAAAAGACTCAGGTGGAAAGCCAGGGGGGCCATCTCCGCCCGCAGCACGGACCCAATCGCTAAGGTGGGCATCACTGAAACGTGAGAGCCAGTCTGTTCTGAGCCTACCCCCAGACACATGAGTGTGCGTGCACACATGCGTGCAAGAGACACACGTATGGCCTCCCCCTTGTCTGAAACCCTGCCCCGAGTCCAGAAAGGAAAAGGGAGTCTTCCCTCCCCACCCCCACCCCCCCCACCCCCGTCCCCATCCCAGCCCCTGGCCTTAAAACTGAAGCACGAGTCCTCTGTCCTTCAGAATCTGAGGGGAGCCTGGGTCTCTGGGAGCCAGCCCCATTGCCACAGGGATTTCAGAAATCACAGCTGCCCAAGCCTGCACTTGCTTAAAACCCAGCCGCTTGAGGAGCCAGGAGCCCTCCCCACTGGCTGACGGTCATGAGGCCATGACTCGATCCTCAAAGGGGTCTTGTCCTCCTCTTTCCCCTTGGGGACTGCCTGCCACCCCGATGCCTCGAGATGTACAGTTGCACTGTCTACCTTAGAAAACCACCTGCACTGGTGGGACCAGGGCAGCTGAAGGGGGCTGGCTGTCACAGTGAACCATCTGCCATGTCACCCCATTCGCCACCCCCCCCAGACCCTCATAGCTTCACAGCCCCTGCCCTACTCCCCCCCCATCTCGTTCCCTAATCATGGTTTGGCAGACACGTTCCCAACCCTTGAATTAGCTCCAACTCCGTTACAGATGAGGGCAGAGCGTCTGGCTGGAAGTGTGCGGCTGTGGTCACACCCGCCTCACCAGCCTTCTGGCTGGAGACAGAAGGACAGGTGTCCACTCTGGCCTGGGGTTCACACAGACCTCCTAAGGGAGACCCACACAGGCCCAGCAGCTACTGTGGGCTACAGGAAAGGGGGAGGAAAGAGTAGGAAAGAGGTGGAAAGGAATGACTACTGAAACCTTCCCCAAAGGAGCCATGAAACGGTGAAGGAGAAAAAAAAAATTGTGGCTAGGCTCGTACTTAGCTTTAAGGAAAAAAAGAACAATACATACACACATTATATACACACACACACACACAAATGCTTTCATTCTTTTTAGACACGGTGACTTAAATACATATTCGTCGTAGCAAATGAAGGACAATAAGACACTAGCCCCGAACTCCATACAGTTCTCTTCTAGCTGCTCCCCCCCTTTCCCCCCAAAAAATCCAGACAGTTGACAGAGGACACGTCTGTGCAGCACCTGCAATTTGCCAAGTGATCACTCGCCTGAGCACTGTCAGGCTGTACAAGGAGAAAGATGATCACACTCACACACACACACACACATATAAGACTCAGAGCAGTGCCTCTCCTGAGTTTGTTCCTCATCTGGGAGAATCTATAACCAGGAGCCGGCAGGTTCCCATTTCCAGTTCCCTTGGCAGATCCAGGGGCTCCCACCCAAGGGGAGCACCGCTCTAATGACGCAGAACCCCATCTCTCCCCTTCTCCAAGGCCAGAGCCTTCCCCTTGGCAACAACCAGCCTTGACTCCCCATTCACCAAAACCCTAGGCCAGGCTGGGTGAAGGAGTCCCGAGACTCCTCAGAGCCAGGGATAGAAAACAAGCAAGGCCGTCAACGTTCCCCCAGAGGGGTGTCTGAGCATCGACATGCGTGCGATGGGGGGAACGGATGAAGTCCTAAAGGCGACATGGACTGAGTCCCCACTTCCAGCCTAGATGCATCTGGGCGACTTTGCGGGCTCTTGGGGAGGACGAGGAGACCGGATGGACCGGGAGCACCAGCAGAAGCTGGCACAGCTGGCCAATGTGATCACCCTGTGAGAACTGTTGACAGCTGGGGGGGGACAGGCCGGGTGTGGGGGGGGAATCATTCCTCCCAGATATTCACCTTCTGCTCTGACCCCCCCCCCCCAGCGGCCTCACCTCCTTCCTGGGCTCTTCTGGGACCCTCCTCAGGTGAGAGGGTGACCGAGCACAGAGGACAAGGGCTCACGCAGCAGGGGGGGGGGGGCCCTATCTTTTGCATCCAACACCGCCCCCCATGAAAAAAAAGGAAAAGACCCGAGAGGGCAGGTGTGCCACCTCTGACTAAAGCCACCAGGTTCCCAACCGGGGAGAGGAAGGGGGTGCGGATGCCCGGCTGTGTGGCTCCATCACTCCAGGCCAGGGGCTCTGCGATGCCCCCCGCTTCCTCACCCAACCCTGCATCTCCCCCTTTCCCCCCCCACACCCGGGGACATGGGCCGCTATAGGGCTGGGGGTGCGGGATCAGCCCGCAGACTCGGCGCCCCATCCCATCCAGGCCCGGGGGGGGGAGGCTCTGACCCAAGGGGTGGGCCCGGCGGGGAAGTTTCTCCACGCAGCCGAAAGCGGCGGGACCCTCCCCCGTCGGCCTCCCCCCTCCCCTCCCCTCGGGTCGCCATCCTCCCCCCCCACCCTCCCTCCCCGGGGCCGGCCCGCGGGGGGATGCGCAGGTCGGGATCGCGGGGTGCGGGGTCGCGGGGTGCGGGGGGGGGGGCGGCTACTCACGTGTGCTGCTGGGGGAAGCTGTAGGCTGCGGCTCCCGGCGCGGCGAGCAGCGGCAGCGGCAGCAGCAGCAGCAGCAGCGGCCGAGGCCGCCAGGGCGGACGCGCGGGCCCGCAGTCCGGGCCGGCCGGCCGGGGCCGCGCCATCTCCGCCGGGCGACTCCGACAGGAGCCGCGGGTCCGAGCCGGCAGCGCCATGTTGGCAGCGCGGCGGGGCGGGCGGGCGAGCGCGGCTGAGCGCGGCCTCGGCTGCTCCTCCGTCAAAGCCTCCGCGCTCCCCCGCACCCGGGCCTGCCTGCCTGCGAGTCCGGGCCGCCCCGGCCGCCGCGCCTCCGCGGGGCTGCGCCAGGCCACGTGCCCGCCGCGCCGGCTCCGCGCGCTCTGCGCTCCCGGCCGCCCGACACACGCGCGTCTGTGGCGGCGGCGGCGGCGGCGGCGGCGGCGGCCGCCAGACGCCCGGCGCCGCCTCCCCTCGCCCGCGCGCTCGCGCCTTCGCGCTGCTCCCTCGCGCCCGCCCCTGGGCCCGGGCCGCCCCCGCCGCGCGCGCACGACGCGCCCCGCCCCCGCCGCGCGCACGCGCGCACGCCCCCGCGCGCACGCCGCCGCCGCCGCGCGCCCCTCGGCCCCGCCCCCCGTCGGCCCCGCCCCCCCGCCCCGCGCGCGCGCACGCGCGGGCCCCCACTCTGCCCTACCACGTCCTGGGGGGCAATGGTGGGAGAGGCCTCCTCGCTGCAGCTCAGCGCTTCCCCCCCCCCCCAGGGATCGCATCTCCCCTCCATCCACCTCCACCCCACACACCAAGCAGGTGCACCCTGTGTGTTTGTGCACACGCATGTGTGTGTGTGTATGAGAGGGAGAGCTCGACCTTCAGCTGCTGGCAGGCCGGAGTCACAGGTTTCAAGGGAGAGTGACGGATTCCAAGCAGACTTGGAAGGCAGCAGTGTTCACACACACAGACTTCTGCCAGCAGTGGGGATGTGTGCGTGCTGGGGAGGTGGTGGGGGGGATACCCAGGCCCTGGGAGAAAGAAAGGACCAGGGCCCAGGCTGGGAAGGTGGATCAGTGGTAGAGCGCTTGCCTCACATGCATGAGGCCCTGGGTTCAATCCCTCAGCACCACAGGAGAAAAAGCCGAAAGTGGCGCTGTGGCTCAAGTGGTAGAGCGCTCGCCTTGAGCTGAAGAGCTGAGGGACAGCGCCCAGGCCCAGAGTTCAAACCCCAAGACTGACCAAAAACAAAAAAGGAAAGAAAAGAATGCTGTTTCCAGCCAGGCACCCATGGTTCAAGCCTATTCAGGAGGCTGAGAGCTGAGGATCACAGTTCAAAAGCCAGCCTGAGCCAGAAGTGGAGCTGTGGCTCCAAAGGGTGGCGTGCTAGCCTTGAGCAAAAGAGTTAAAGAAAGAAAGGACCAGGGCCTTTCCTCTGTTTCTCTAGGCGGGAGCCTGGGTCTGTCCTTATAGGCACACCACTTTTTAAGGGGTCTGAGGATGGCAGGAAGTCACTTCTCAAGGTGGGCTGTGAAGTTCAGGGGAGCACTGGAGGCTCTGCCAACCCAGGGTTTGCAGAGCCTCTAGTGGAGACTCACTGGTTTCAACCAGACAGCTCACCCCTACACGACCTAATCATTTCTGTGCGGGAGGCCCCAGAGGCCAGTTTCCTGGCAGAAGACTGGGCCTGCTGTCAGTTTCAATTCTTCAGCTGGTCAGCCTGCCTCTCAAGCCTCAGTTTCCTCTGGTGAAGTGAAAAGGGGGTGAATGGCCGTGTAAAACCTAAAATCGAGGCACTGCCAGGGAGGCTTCTACTGGAGTGGACCCTGGAGTTCCCCCTCCCCTATGCAGGGAGGGTGCCCCCTGGGAAAAGCATGGGGAGGGGGGGACTAGAAACAGGCCTCAGCCTGATCTCTGCTTGATCCCTGTTCTAGTTTGTCTCTGGACCCTCCTCCCATCCCCGCAAGCTAAGGTTCACGAGAGGATGGGTTTCACCATTTCTGGGTCTTCTCCCCCACCCTGACATGAACCAGCCCTTGAAGACCTGACCACGGATTGCTGACAGGCCCCAAACCATACAGACTGCCCCCCCCCCACCAACAATATATGATCAAAGGAAGAGAGCAACAGACCTAGTGGATAGAAAGGTCTATGGGAAACTGAGGCGGGGAAGCTCCTCTAGCGAGCGGAACTGTCTCTTCACAGATATTGCCACTGATGCCCATCTCTGGCTCTATGATCACACCCGTGTGTATGCGTCCATCTGTCTTTTTATTTCAGGGCTCGAACAGGGGGCCTGGGCACCGTCCTCAAGCTTTTGAGCTCAAGGCTGACACTCTACCACCTGAGCCACAAGTTCCATTTCCAGCGTCTTTTTCAATGTTGTCGGTCATGGGGCTTGAACTCTGGGCCTGGGCGCTGTCCCTCAGCTCTTCAGCTCAAGGTGAGCGCTCTACCACTTGAGCCACAGTGCCACTGCTACCTACTCTGCGTGTGTGTGTGTGTGTGGTTGTGTGTGTGTGCGTGGTGTTAATTGGAGATGGGAGTCTCATTGAGCTGGGTGCCAGGGCTCAGGCCTGTCTTCCTAGCTACTCAGGAGGCTGCAATCTGAGGATCGAAGTTCGAGGCCAGCCGCCATGCAGGAAAGCCTGGGAGACTCTTAGCTCCAATCAACTACTCAGAGAAAGCCGGACATGATGCTGTGGCTCAAGCAGTAGAGAGATATAGCCTTGACCCAAAGAGGCTCAAACCCCAGGACCAGACCAAAAAAAAAAGGGGGGGAATCTCAGGGACTTTTCTGTCCAGGCTGGCTTTGAACTGTGATCTTCAGCTCTCAGATCAGATCATTCATACTTGACATAAAACATATATTGAAGCACTAGAGAATTCTTTTTAAACTACATTCGATGTGGAGCACAAATACATGCTAGTTTGGCATGAGACTCTTCTGATGGGGGGTGAGGGGGAATCCCAAAATTCACAGAGAAGAACCAGATGCACACCCTGTCTCAGAACACACACACACACACACACACACACACACACACACACACACACGGCACAGAAGGCTTCAGGAGTCTGAGCGATGATTTGCCCTCACCCTCCCAGGGTGACCTTGAATGAAACCTTTCCCATGCTGAGGGTTTCCTAGTGCTGTCTGCAGAACGGGGAGCTCCTGGTACCCCAGTCCTGCTCTATGGCTGGGGCAGAGAACCTTGTCTCCCAGATCACCCTATGCATTCACCCATCCTCTGGAGAAGCTGAGGTCCCAGAGGCTCATCAGCTCCGGGGCGGGCTCCCTTCATTGGATGCCCCCCCCCTCTGCTTCTGGGTAAATTATGCGAATTCCCCCCAGTCAGGGGCCTGGCTGATGGACAGATCTGTCACAGCAGCCCGAGGGGTCGCTGAGTGTTCTGCACAAGGCTGCCATTCTTCAAGCCCAGGCTGGACGGGGGACCACAGGGGACAGACGGCCCAGAGCCCCGCCTGGCACCCCGACCCCTCCCCACCCCTCCCCACTCCCCTTCCACCTGGCCCAGTCCCACCCCAAGACTCTTGTCCCTCCCAGCCCACCGCTGCCGCACAGGGCTTCTGGAATATTCTCCTTGTCATAACAATCAGAGCAGCCAAGAGGTACCGCTCTTCAACCCTCCACACACATTTTTATCACCTTTCTGTTTAATAAGAAAGAGACAGCTCCAATTAGCCCGGAAGATTCTGCAGAAATGGGATTGTGGTAAAAGCTCTGGCAATATTATCAAATAGCTTCTGCGCAGGGAACAGCTGTTGCCCGCCCCGCCCCGCCTCACGAGCTGCACCCCCCCCTTCCAGGCACCCCAGAGCCCCCCAGAGTCCTGTTCCTACCCGCAGGGCAATGTGGGGGGGCATCTTAGAAGGCAAGAGCAAAGGGAGTGAAGTGTGGAAGAACAGAGTCCCCTCATCCCACACCCATGGAGAGGGGGCAGAGCTGACATCCTGTCCTGAGTTCGAATCCCAGCCTGGCTGGAGTCTTGTCTTTCCCAGGACTAAGGCCGCACCACCCGTCTAGCCCACTTCCAATAAAGGTTTTTTCAAGGGGGTTTTCTTTGGCCAGTCCTGGGGCTTAAACTTCCACAGCCTGTCCTGTTCCCAGCCCCACAGGAGGGAAATCTCTCTCCATCCAAGGGAAGGTGCGGAAGGAGCAAGTGATTTATTATTCTTGAACATTCTGCCTGTTTCCAGAGAAACTAATTATGCTGCTTTGTTATATTAGAGACGTTCAGAAAGATTACATTTTCCTCCTTTGGCTGATAAAAAAATTAAATCCATCCGTTTTCCTAAACACACAGCAGTGGGGACAGACTCTCCCTGCGTGATTATGCATCGGGCGGATTTCGGGGTGGGGGGGGGTTACGCAGAGCGTTTGACTGCAGCTCGACCTCCAACTCAGATCCTCCTTCCTCAGCCTCCCAGATGGTGGGGTTACTAGTGCGTGCCACCCCCTCCCTAATCTGGAGGCCACTTTCCAGCTTGATCGTGGAGGGAGGGTCAGAATGTAGGAGCTGGAACCGGGTACACACAGACAGACACCCCCACACACACCCCCACCCTGCCCCGAGAGCCCCCAGTGCCCCAGAACCACCACCTTGAACCACATATGATCACCGTGCTGGTCAATGGCACGGACCTGTGCCGCCACCTAGAGGCCACGGTGGGAACTGCTCCACGCGGCCCGGGTCTCCCCCTCCCCCCCCCCAACTTTCTCATGTCTCCCTTCTTTGCTCGCTTTCTTTTCTGTCAGTCATGGGGCTTGAACTCACAGCGTGGGCATTGTCCCTAACTCTGTCGCTCAAGGGTTAGCGCTCTAACACTCTGAGCCACTTCCGAGCGTTCGGTGTGTTCCTTGAAGAGGAAGAGCCTCATAGACTTTCCCGCCCAGGCTGGCTTTGAACCGCGATCCTCAGATCTCAGCCTCCTGAGTAGCTAGGATGACAGGCGTGAGCCACTGGCGCCCGACTGGCCTGCTTTTTGAAGGTGTATTTGTTCAGAGACCAGGTTATCATCCTAGAGCTCAGGCTCACTCAGTCTCCTGACCTCAGCATCCCGAAGGCTGGGACTAAAGGCAGCGGAGAGGGCCAGGGGCCGGGAGGGTTAAAGAAAAAAGGCATTTGGATAAGGACAACTTTCAAAAACCTTAAGACAGTCAAGTTTTAAGTCAAGTTTTAAGTCTTAACTGCTAAGCTAGAAGACAGGAAGTAACTGGTTATGCCTCGTGATGTAGGGCTACCAGACCAGAGCTCATGGTGATCATGAAGACCCATTAAACTTGTGACCTCCACAGTGTTATGATGTAGAGATGCACATATGTCATCCGCAGGCTCTGAGGTAGGAGAATCAAGAATCTGTGGTCAAGCCAGGAGCCGGTGGCTCATGCCTGTCACCCTAGCTACTCAGGAGGCTGAGATCTGAAAATCGAGGTTCAAAGCCAGCCCAGGAAGGAACATCTGTGAGACTCTTTTTTTTGGGGGGGGGGGGGTCCAGTCGTGGGGCCTGAACTCTGGGCCTGGGCACTGTCCCTCAGCTCTTCAGCTCAAGGCTAGTGTTCTACCACTTGAGCCCACAGTGCCACTTCCGGCTTTTTTCTTATGTGGTGCTGAGGAATCGAACCCAGGGCCTCATGCATATGAGGCAAGCACTCTACCACTGAGCCACCTTCCCAGCCCCCGTGAGACTCTTATCTCCAATAAACCACTAGAAAACCAGAAGTGGCACTGTGGCTCAAGTGGTAGAACATTTGCCTTGAGCTGAAGAGTGCAGGGACAGCGCCCAGGCCCAGAGTTCAAGCCCCATGAACGAGGAATACCAATAGAATATAAGCAGACTCATGGTTGAACAAGTAGTTCATGCATCGGTCTAGTCTAAAACTACATGCAATTATCCTAGGATGCTGATTGATTTTCATTAATAGTTGATGAAGCATTAAAAGAATACTATTAATTACATGGACGCAATAATTTTGGGACACTGATTTAACTCACAGTTTATTTTTTTAAAGGTTCTTTTGTTTAGTTTAGTTTTGTTTTTTTTTGGGGGGGTGTCCGGTCGTGGGGCCTGAACTCTGGGCCTGGGCGCTGTCCCTCAGCTCTTCAGCTCAAGACTAGCGCTCTACCACTTGAGCCACAGCGCCACTTCCGGCTTTTTTTTTCTGCTTATGTGGTGCTGAGGAATCGAACCCAGGGCCTCAAACATGCAAGGCAAGTGCTCTACCACTGAGCCACCTTCCCAGCCCTAACTCACAGTTTATTAAGGATTAAAATAATAATATTAATTACATGGAGGCATAATAAATACCCAGGAATTGGTAGGAACGTATTGTATGTAACTGAATCATGTATAGACATCTCTGGAACTCTATAAAAATATTTTTTCGTGTTGTAACAAGGCAAAAAAAAACAATGTAAAACCGCAGTCTGGAACAGCTTTTCATTTATTAATGAAATAATTAAATTATTTCATAGCCAGCCCCAGTGCCCATTGTGGGGTTCTATCGGCCTCTAGCGTTCAGTTTGGTGAAGTGACCGGGGCTATGCTGACTTTTCCTACCGGTGGCTGAGGCCTGAACAGGTGTCTTCCCCCCTAGGGTGACAACGCTTCAGGAGGCCCAACTCCCAGGGGCACAAGGCCGGGAAAGGACCGCTCCAGGCCAAGCTCGGCCTTTCAGGTCAGCGTTAAGGCCTTTGAGCTCAGGGACTGCGCCCCCAAGCTCTGAGTTCCAGCCCCTGGCTGACCCTTCCCCAGAGAACCCAGGAGAACAAAATGTGAACTTATGGTTTGGGAAGTCCTTCTGCAAGAACGGTGATACTGAAGAAAGCATGCCAAACAGTGCTGTGTGCTGAGCCTTCCACAGGGTGCTGTGTGCTGAGTCCTTAAAAAGAGTTCTACGTGCTGAGTTTTTCAAAGGGTGCCGTGTGCTGAGTCCTTCCATGGGGTGTTATGTTCTGAGTCCTCCAAAAAGCGTGTTCTGTGCTGTGTCTCTCAAAGCGGGCTGTGAGCTGAGTCTTTCACACAAGGCTCTAGGTCCTCAGTCCTTCAAAGAGTGCTGAGTCCTTCCAGAAGAGTGCTATGTGCTGACTTTTTTTTAAGTATGCTGGGTGCTGAGTCCTTTACAGAGGGCACTATGTACTCAGAGCTTGAAAGGGTGCTAGGTGCTGAGTCCTTCCACAGGTTTAGTGCTGAATCCTTCCAAAAGTGCTCTGTGCTGAATTGTTCAAACGTGCTGCGTGCTGAGTCCTTTACATAGGGTGCTATGTATGAACTTAGCTCTTCAAAAGGTGCTGTGTGCTGAGACCTACTACAGGGAGCTATGTGCTGAGTCCTTCTGAAAGGTGTTATGTGCTGAGATTTTCAAAGTGTGTTGTGTGCTGTCTTTACACAAGGTGCTATGTACTGTCCTTCAAAGGGTGCTGTGTGCCGAGTCCTTCCACGGGGTGCTATGTGCTGAGTCCCTGGAAAAAGAGTGTTACATGTTGAGTTGTTCAAAATGTGCCATGGGCTGAGTCCTTTACACTGGGTGCTATGTAATCCATCCTTCAAATGGTGCTGAGTTTTTCTTTTTGACACTTTATTTGTTCCTTTTACTGTCAGCCCCGGTGCCCATTGCCCTCTAGTGTTCAGCTTGGGGAATTGACCAGAGTCAAGCTGACTTTATTTCTTCTCAGCTGATGGCTGAGGCCAGAACAGGTGTTTTCCATCCTAGGCCTAGAGAGCTCCAGGAAGCCTGGCTCCCAGGGGCACAAGGAAGGCAGAGGTCAGCTCCAGGCCAAGCTCAGAGCCTTTCTTTCGGGGACGCCCTGACCTGGCCCTCCCGATCACTATAGGCCTTTCAAATAAATACGCCCAAAAACCGAAAGTGGAGCTGTGGCTCAATGTAGTAGAGCTCTAGCAGTGAGCCAAAGAGCCCAGGGACTGCACTCCCAAGCTCTGAGTTCAAGCCCCCCAGCTGACCCTCCCACATAGAACACAGGAGAGCAAAGTGTGAGCCTGTGCGATTTGTGAAGTGCTTCTGAAAGAATGGTGATACTGAAGACAGCACCTTAAACAGTGCTGTGTGCTAAGTCCTTCCATGGGGTGCTATGTGCTGAGTCCTTGAGAAGAATGGGACAAGCTGTTTTTCAAAGGGTGCTGTGTGTCCTTTACACAGGGTCCTATGTATTCAGTCCTTCAAAGGGTGCTGTGTGCTGAGTCCTCCCACTGGGTGCTATGTTCTGAGTCATCCAGAAAGTTCTATGCGCTGAGTTTTTTGAAGCATGCTGTGTGCTGAGTCCTTTACACAAGATGCTATGTACTCAGTCCTTCGAAGGGTGCTATGTGCTGAGTCCTTCAAAGGGTGATGTGTGCTGAATCCTTCAAAAATAGTGCTAAATGCTGACTTTTTGAAGGTGTGCAGAGTCTTTTACACAGGGTGCTATGTACTCAGAGCTTGAAAGGGTTCTGGGTGCTGAGTCCTTCCAAAAAGTGCTTTGTCCTGAGTCTTTCAAAGAGTGCTGTGTGCTGAGTCTATTGCACGGTGTGTTGTGTACTCGGTACTTCAAAAGTTCTGAGCCATCCGCAGGGTGCTATGTGCTGAGTCCTTCACAGAAGGTGCTATGAACTCAGCCATTAAAGGATGCTGTGTGCTGAGTCCTACCACGGGGAGCAATGTGCTGAGTCTTGTCATTTTCAAAGCATGCTGTGTGCCTTGTCTTTTACGCAGGGTGTTATTTGCTCAGCTTTTTGAAGGGTACTGTGTGCTGAGTCCTTCCACAGGGTGCTATGTGCTCAGGCTTGAAAAAGTGTGCCACATGCCGAGTTTTTGGAAGAGGGCTGTGCACCAAGTGTTTTGTTTTACACACTGGCAAAGAAAAAAAGCGGTGAAGTGCAGAAGGCTGGTGCTTTTATGGTTTTTTTCTTTGAACTATGGCCATCCTCGGTCTGAATGACACACTTGCAATGCATAGGGGACCTGGCAGTGCTGAAGGTCGGCGGGCTAAAAGGGAAGCCATAGGCCAACCCGGCAACATAGGCCCAGAGTTCGAATCCCAGTCATGCTACTTACAGATAGCAGGAAATCCTAAGAGACTCATTCCCATCCATAGGAATACCGATGGAACAATGTGATCAATGTCACGGTTGAATGAGTTGATCGTGAATGATACTCTTATCAAATTAGAGTGATTTCAGGAGGCTGATTCATTTTCATTAATATTTTGATGAAGCCTTAAAAGAATACTATGACTTACATAGTATTCCAGGACACTGATTGATTTAATTAATAGTTTATTAAGGATGAAAACAATAACATTAATTACATGGAGGCCTAATAAATACCCAAGAATTGGTAGGAACGTAGTCTATATAACTGAAGAATGTATAGACATCTCTGGCATGCTATAAAGATATATAGTTATTGGCGTACTACCATCTGCGTGTCAATCCGTACTTATTTTGTCAACCCCTGGGGCTCGATCTCAGGTCCTGGGAACTGCCTGTCAGCTCAATTTGCCCCAGGATAGCATGC
This sequence comes from Dipodomys spectabilis, assembly GCF_019054845.1. Classification (NCBI taxonomy): domain Eukaryota; kingdom Metazoa; phylum Chordata; class Mammalia; order Rodentia; family Heteromyidae; genus Dipodomys; species Dipodomys spectabilis. The sequence goes on from NW_024871037.1 coordinate 2,993,367, forward strand.
TGACACTCACCCATTCATGAATTGGGCCTAGTAGACCATGAGTTCAGACACCAGCACCCCCAAAGAATGAATCGTGGAGTAAGAAGCTGATGGTGACACATGGTTTCCTTTTCTGTGAAAGTCCTGGGTGTTAGGTATGAAGTGTAATTCCTATGCAGACCTATATCCTACGTAATCAATGTAATAAATGTTCTGTGGGTCATAATAGCCAATAAAATAAACGGTCAATACATGAATAAAACAAAAAATAACTATACTGAACGCCATATGGAGTCAAGGTATGTATGTAAATATAAATTATGTATTTAAAAGTTACATAAATGTGAACCTTTCTTGTGCCAGGGCTCGAACTAAGGCCTAGGGAACAGGCCTGGATTTCTTGACTTCAAGGAGGTGAGCTTCCCCTTCCCACACAGTGCCACAGAGTAACCCAGACCCTGAGTTCAAATCCCACGCCTGGCAGAAAAAATAGCACCTCTATACTATGTGACTCCCGATTCTTAGGTATTTCATTCTGCCTCCATTTAATGAATGCGATTGTTTAAATGCTTAATAAAGTATTAATTAAAAGCGATCCGTGTCCTATCATATAATTGCGTATACTTTTATACTAGAATCATTCAAGAACTGCTCATTCAGTCATGACATTGATCCCATTCCGTTGGTATTCATACGGATAGGAACGAGTTTTTTAGGATCTGCTGCCATTTGGAGGTGGCAGGACCAGGATTTGAACTGTGGGCTCCAGCTCCCACCACTTCAACCCGAGGATAGGGAACTCACCGGTCTGTGCAAGAATATCAGCAAGACTGATGATAAACCTGGTACCAGTGGCTCTCACCAGTCAGCCTTGATGCTTACTAGACAGTGATAGGAGGATCATGGTTCAAAGCCACCCTAGGCAGGAAAGTCCTCGAGACTCTGTACCACTTCAGGGCCAACAAAAGAGAAGTAGAGCTGGGAAGGTGGCTCAGTGGTAGAGCGCTAGCCTTGAGCACAAGCAGCTCACGGACTGTGCCCAGATCCTGAGTTCAAGCTCCGGGACTGGCAACAAATGGACAGACACAACAATCTGTGCAGCCATGCGGCTAAAGCCGGTCACCCTCTGGTCCCCAACCGAACTGGACAGAGTTTCCTGGGAAAGGGGCTGGAGGAGCTGCTGTCATCTTGACTCTGCCCATGCTGCCTGCATCACAGCATTCCGGCCACACCCCCATTCTTTCATGGTTCTTTCTGACCAATGGGATACAAGAGTTGGGCCACGCCCACATTCCATGCTGCCCAGTAGCAGCAGGATTCCCTCTGTTGGTTGACACCACAATCAGCAGTTGAGGAAGGTAGAGGTGAGCTAGAGACTTCAGGGGAGAGTGGGAAATGGACGTGGTCATCAGTGAGTGGGAGAATTGAGGATTTCCCAGAGCCTGGGAATGTGGCCAACCCATCTTTCCCATCCCAGCGCTCAGATGTCTGAAACAAGACTCCACAAAAGAGCTGTGGGTAAGAAACTACTGCCAAAACACCTCAGAACAATCCTCCCAAGAGATCTGGAACATTCAAGAAAATAAAGAACACGAAAAAGGGAGGGATCCCCAAGACAAACACCACCGGGGAGCGTGATTCAGTGAGGGTCCAGTCAAAGGTGACCCTGATCCCAAGCCTCCCCTGTCTGTGGGCAGGGTCACAGCCAGCAGGGTCCAGAGCATCAAGGATCTGGATACCACCAAGGATCTGCAGAGCTGCTACCAACACGTGGTGCCCGCCCTGGACCGCAGCCAAAGAAGAAACCTGGAACTCTGTGCCACGATCCAACCACTGAGGCAGGAGAAGACAGACCTGCAGGATCCATGGGAGAAAGACTGGAGAAGGCTGAGGATCAGCAGGAGATCCCCGAGACCCCGCGATGCACGCGTGTGCGTGACCAAGAGCCGAAGGAACAGCTAGCTGGCCCTGCTGCGGGACGCTCTCCACAGGGTGGGCGGTGAGGAGGAGGAGCTGGCCAGCATCCTGAACTCAGAGCAGCAGGTGAAGAAACATCTGCGGGAACAGCTGGACCGCTCAGAGGAGAAGAGAGAGGAATGGAAAGAGAGAGCCAAGCTGCAGGGGCTCAGAGCCACCTGTGAACAGTACCTGGTGTCCCCTGAGCGGCTGAGCTCCAAGAAGGAGCAGCAGACCGGGCGGCGGGAGCAGCTGAAGCAGGTACAGGGCCAGACCGACTGTGGGGGGAACAGGTGGTACCCCCAAAGTGGCAGGAAACTCTCAAGTGCCTGGAAGTACAGAAGCAGTGACTGCAAGCCCAGCTGAGCTTCCTGGGTCTCCCCAAGGAGATGTCCCCAGACCTAGAGTGACACGGACTCCCAGGCCCCCCCCCCCCCCCCCCCCCCGCCGCCGCCAAGGAGTCCCTCGGGTCATGTAAAGAACGGATGACTCTCTATGTGACATACTGACTCTCCAAAGCCTCGGCAGCCACCACCTAGAGATGCAGGCAGCCGGGTGGCCTTCTCTCAGGTCTCCATCTGCTGGGTGACAGGAAGGGGACACTGTGGGCTGCTGGGAGGTGGCCCCAATTCACGGGATCACTAATGGCTCATTGGTGGCCAGGGAAGAAGCCCATGTTATGTGTATCACAAAGAATAAATTGTTTGCAAAGGAAAAAATAAAAGCCTCCAACAAAGATTTGTTCTTCCAGGCCTGGGGCTTGAACTCAGGGCCTGGCCACTGTCCCTGAGTTGTTTTTGCTCAAGGCCTAGTGCTCGACCACTTGAGCCCCAGTGCCACTTCTGGCTTTTTCTGTGTGTGTGGCGTACTGAGGAATGGAACCCAGGGCTTCCTGCACGCTAGGTGAGCGCTCTACCACGGAGCCACATTCTCAGCTAGGATGATTTCCCCCCTAAACTCACATGGCCCTTCCTCAGATAAATAGGAAGTAGGGGCTGTGGTGAAAATGAAGAACAAGTCTGGTTCACACAGAAATACTCTTCCCACACCCCTAGTTGAAGTTTCTCTTCTAGCATTCGGGGATGAGAAAGGGAGAGGGGAGTCCCGAGAAAGGAGGACCAAGAATGGAGGCCCCCTGAGCCCCACAGCCTCCCCCACACAAGTGGTCCTCCGGATTCCGATCTTACCTGACTCAACATGGAGTCTCCACTGTCTCCCCACCCCTGCAAGGCTCAGGGTCAAATAGAAATCAGCCTTGGCCTCAGCCCTCATCCAGAGTGGAAGCTTCTAGTCCCAGACTGGCTTCCGCCTCTGACTGCCCCGAGTTAGGCCAAACCTACCACTCACCACTACGTCGGTGGTGATGACCTCGGGGTCCACACGGATGGATTCCAGGAAGAAGGTCTAAGGCAAAGAGCAGAAGCAACAGGGTAAACGGTGGAAGGAGGCAGGGCGATTGCTCTGAGATCTTCCTCCTTGGAGCTCTCCCGTCCAACCAGGGCCATGCTGACCCGAAGCCTTGGCCTGGGGTGATTTAAGATGGAGGAGCGTGGGACTAAAGGAGGTACTGCTTTATCTTGGAGCACTTGAAAATTCCAATTATATTTGGCCCATGCCAACCCCAAACCCCACATGCGATGCCTTTTCTTGTTGCTGTCGGCCATGAGCACTATCCCTGAGCTCTTTTGCTCAGGGCTAGCTAGCTCTCTACCACCTGAGCCACGGGGCCACTACTGGTTGTCTGGCGGTTCATTGAGGATAAGAGTCTTGCATGATTTCCTGCCTGGGCTGGCTTGGAACCACGATCCTCCAGATCTCAGCTTCCTGAGTAGCTAGGATGACAGGCATGAGCCACCAGAGCACCAGGTGCTATATGCTGAGTCCTTGAGAAGAGAGGGACGGGCTGTTTTTCAAAGGGTGCTGTTGAAAGACCCCCAGTGTTTTGGGGTGCCCTTCAACCTGGAGAGACCCTCTCCCAAGGAACAGCGAGACCACTTGTGTGGATGCAATCAGCAAGAGGTTTATTCAGGCATGCCCAGGCTCCCAGGTACACACGACCTCAAGATCCACAAGGTTCGGGTCGGTGGCTGGGAACCTGCCTTCACACGGGTACCCGGGGCGACAAAGTCTATCGGGAGACTTGCGCGCCGGGGCACATGAAAGCACCCCTTTTTATGGGCGGCTGAAAGCAAGGTTACAGAAGCGAGATGCCTGGTTACAGGGTGTTGATTGGCTAGTTTGAGTCATGCTTAGGGTGGGGATTGGTCAGGTTGAGTCAGGCGAGCGGGTTAGGCAAGGTCAGTGGAGTTAGCTGACGTGTCTGTACTTGCCCTTTAACTGTTAACTCAGAGACTCTTTGTTCCTCATTTCTGGTCAACGGTTTAACCACAACATCCTGCCTGGCCCTTTTTGGTGGAGGCTTAGTTTTGCGGGAGGGGGGGGTTGGTCAGCAGGTTTACTGGGGGACCTAGTGGCAAAACATATACTAGGGTCTTTCATTTTCCATTCCCCCATTTTCTTTTGCCCGAATGAAATCCTTCATTCAACCGGGGTTTCTGTTGTTTTAAGTTGATGGTATTGTTGTGTTAGCACCAGGGCCTGCACGACTGATAGGCGGTCTTTTACAAATTGTATCAAGCGGTTTACAATGCAAGGGCCTAAGGTAAGAATTAGCATTAATAGTATTAGTGGTCCCATCAGGGAGGATAATAGGGTAGTGAACCACGGGGACTTGTTCCACAATCCTTCGTACCAGCTCTGTTGGGATGTTAATTCTTGCTGTCTTTTATCTAATCTTTCTTTGAGTTTATCTAGGGTCCTGATTACTACTCCTGTTTTGTTAGCATAAAAACAACATTCTTCCTTTAAGGCTGCACATAGGCCCCCTTCCTTAAGAAAGAGCAAATCCAACCCCCTTCGATTTTGAAGGACTACCTCGGCTAAGGAGCTTACGGAGTCAGTTAGTGCCCGGATGGATTTTTCTAAGGTTTTTAGGTCGTCATTCATAGCCTGTTGGAGGAGCATGTACTGATCTGGCTTCATCAGGGCTGTGGTTCCTGTGGCGATTCCGGCCGATATTCCTCCAAGACCTAAAAGAACAGCTAATGTAATGGTTACAGGTTCCCTTTTGTTTCTGTGTATAGGGTCCTCGAAATATCGTAGGACAAAATCATCAGGATGGTAGGTGATTCGGGGCCAAATTTGTACAAGTACACAATAATCCTGGCTTTGGTTAAAGACAGCTGCTGACACACATGGGGTGAGGCCGGTGTTACAAGCCCAATAGAGTCCACCCTGGGGAACCAAGTAATAGGACCCAGTGGGGACAGTCTGAGTTAGATTGCATAGGATTTTGTGGGATGAAGGAACGTTACCTAAACATACTCCACTTCCTGACACCTCTGGAAGGGTCAGCTGGTGACTGGGCAAGGAGTTACAAATGGTAGGGGGGCTGGTGTGGTTGGTGAAGTTGGCACCCACAGCAATGCCCTCGTAGTAAGGAGGGCTAGAGGTTAGGCAAAGCCAACAGTTTTCAGTGCGGTTCGGATCTGAATAGTTTAAAGCGGTATAGGCCCCTCTGACCAAGTTAATGAGCCGATTGTCTGTCCCTAGTAAGGCCGGGACGGCCGTAGAGGGGAGCAAGGAGAAAGGGGTAAAAGTGAGGGAGGGGGTAAACCTAGTGGGGTTTTTAGCGGCGGGGGCCCTGGGGTCTGACAAAATTGGATTGGGCCCGATGGGCAAAATAGGGGTCATTTCTTTACGTAGCCTAATTTGAAATGTTATCCCTAAGTCTGGGCCGGTTAAATACCATCTCAGTCCCCACTGTCTGCCTGCCATCCATAAAGCTGGAAGTAAGGCTTTACCTTTATCCGTAAAGGATATTTTTAGGGGCAAGCAGGTGGCATTGGTTTTACATAAAGTAGCCCAGGGGCGTCCTTTTTTTACATTAATTAAGTCCCAGGAGGAGCTGGGTGTCCAATATGCATCTCCCGTTGTTTCACAATCCCATGAGGCACAATAGTATTTATCCGACTGTCCACATGTATTGGCGGCAGCTCGGGACCTGCCATCCCGAGGGCAGACATAGAAATCATGTCTGGCTAGCTCCTCTCTTTTGTCAGGTGAACAGCAACCGTAATAATTATGAGGCTCGCCACGAGAAAGAAGATAACTATAGTCCAAAAGGCTAGAGCAGCTATTTACAGGAATATTAGTAAACATGGCATTAGGTATGTCCCATTGGCCCGAAGTTACTCCAGCCACCAATTGGCAAAAATCAGGAGTAAGGTCCGGCCACCAAGTACCCCAGGGATGGTCTCCAGAGCTAATCTGCCAAATTATATCTGCAGTACCAGATATGATCTGCCAAGTTTGTTGTATGGGCTGATGTGGGTTGGGGGAGGTGAGGCACAGTTGAGATAGCAGCAAAAGACAAAAGAGGGGAATCATGTTCGAGTAAATCTTATCTTTAGGGGGTTTTGAGTGCGCTGTATTTTCCAGGCTGGGGTCTCTGAGGTTTCCTCCGGGGCCCGGGCAGCCTTGACGTGGGACGCGTGGATCCAGGCGGCGATTCCGTCTACCTTTACAGCCGTAGGAGTAGTGAGGAGGACGATGTACGGGCCTTTCCACCGGGGTTCCAAATTTCTTGTCTGGTGGCGGCGGACCCACACGGAATCCCCTATCTGGAAGCGATGAGGCACGACGGGGTGGCTCTGGTGATCTTGATATATTGCCGCCAGAGGCTTCCAGACTTCCCGCTGGACGATCTGGAGTGCCTGTAAGTGAGCTTGCAAAGAGGGGCTATTAGCAAAGTTGGAGACATTTGGGTCAAGGAAGTTAACAGCAGGTGGGGGAGCTCCATACAGAATTTCAAAAGGGGTGAGGCCATGGGGGCCTGGGGTATTGCGGGCTCGATAAAGGGCTAGGGGTAGGAGGAACACCCAGTCCTTCATGCCAGTTGCAAGCGTCAATTTAGTTAAAGTCTCCTTAATTGTTCTATTCATTCTTTCTGCCTGTCCTGAACTCTGGGGTCTGTAGGCACAATGTAATTTCCAATCAATCCCCAGCAGTTTGGCCACCAACTGACTCACCTGGGAGACGAATGCGGGCCCATTGTGCCGAGTCTTTTACACAGGGTGCTGTCTGCTGAGTCCTTCAAAGGGTGTTGTGTGCCGAGTCCTTCAGTGGGGCCCTATATGCTTAGTCCTCCACAGGGTGCATCCTGTCCTCCGGTCCGAGCTCCTCCTGACTATTCAGGGTGGCTGGCGTCTGAGGCACGCGGTTCGGAGCCGGCCGGGGTGGGAAAGTCCGCGCGACCGAGTGGAGCCACGCAGCCCAGCAAGGGGACACTCAGCGCCTCGGAACGCGGGTGCCGAGCCGCCGGGCCCGCCCGAGCCCTCTTCCGGACCGCACCGACCGGAAGTGCGGCTCGGGAGGCGCGCATCCTCGGCGGCACGCATCCGGAAGTGGATCCTGCGGCGCCAGTTTCCCGGAGCCCGCGGTGGGGGGCGGGGGGGGGGGAGGAGGAGGAGGGGTGGGGGAGGGGGAGGGGGAGGGCGCAGCTGGGCCGTGGTGGGCGACCCCTTGAGCCACAGCGTCACTTCCGGTTTTGTGGTGCTTCATTGGAGATGTGAGTGTCACAGACTCTCCTGCCCGGGCTGGCTTTGACCCGCGATCCTCAGATCTCAGCCTCCCGAGGAGCTGCGATGCCAGGCGTGGGCCACCAGCGCCCGGCTGCTTTGTGTTTCTAAGCTGGCAATTTCTGCGAATGCCTGGGATTAGGGGTCCAATGAGAGGGACGATGTCAGCCGCCAAACGATGATGTTCAGAGTGGCCCAGGCAGAGTTCCCAAGCCAGATCGTCTCCTGCTGTGAACGTGGTGCCTTGACCGCCTTTCTCTGGCAGCTGCTGAGTCTCCTCCGGCTCTCTCCAGGGTGACCACCACGGTCGAGGACATCGTGGGGAGCAGAGATTGTGACCTCTCCCTCCCCAGCCTGCCAGCTGTGTCCAGAGACGATTCCCAGCACCTGCCCTGGAATCCCGGAGATTCAGACACCCTCCAGGATCCTCTCTCTGCAACATGAAACTTGGGGGCCGGATGTGGTGGACCCTCCTGACTGGCCCCAGGCGGAGGAGAGGAGGCCTCTTGAGCCGGGCCTTTGGCTCACAGCAACCTCATTCACACCCGACCGGGGAATCAAGTGCCACAGAGCTGGTCCGCCGCTGGACAGAGATCTTTGAGAAAAGAGGCATCCCAGAGGCCCAGGAATCCAGCGAGTACATTGTAGCTCATGTCCTTGGAGCCAAAACAGTTAAGAGCAGTGGTATCAGGAGGGCGGGTAGAGGAAGGAGGAACTGTGGAAGAGCTATACAAGGTTTTGTCCCACCTTACTGAGGATGCTTAGCTGAATGGGACGGGACTTTTCTGCAGTAGTGTCATAGACAGATGCTCATTTATTTCTCCAACAAACAGTTACGGTGTGTGCCAGGCTCCAGGGGGTCATAGACAATGAAAGGTTCCAGGGCCAGTTCCACAGCACATGAAGAAACCTTGGTTTGAGCTGGATGCTGCTGCTTCACGCCTGTCATCCTAGCTACTTAGGAGGCTGAGATCAGAGGATCGAGGCTTAAGGCCCAGACAGGAAAGCCTGTAAGACTCTTACCTCCAATCAGCTACCAAAAAGAAAAAGCCAGAAGTGAGGATCTGTGGCTTAAGCCTTAGACTGCTAGCCCTGAGTAAAAAGGCGCAGGGACAGCACCCAGTCTCTGGGTTCAAGGCCCAGGACTGGCAAAAAGAGAGAGAGAGGGGAGGGAAGGATGGAGGGAGAAAAGGTGGAAAAGAAGGAAGAAGGGAACATGCAAGCCTTGGTTTGGAGTCCCCGGATCAAGGGAGCCAACCATTCACAGTCTCTGTGGGGACAGTTTCAGAGCCTAAAGCCAGTATGTAGGACCAAGCCACTGACCCCTCCGCAACTCCATGACATCCACAAGCTTTGTAGTCTCCGACTGCAGAGGTAAGCAGCCTCGGGTACACCCTAGAGCTCTGTGTGGGTCACAGGGTCTCAGTCTCCCCTGGCTTCTTCTCTGGTCAGAGAAGAAGAAAGTGTCGTGTCTGAGGGCTAGGGAAGGTATGGGGTAAGGGAGTGTGTGTGTGGGGGGGGGGGCGAGGGATAAGCGGGAAGATGAAGAGGGAGGGCGAATCCAGGTCAGGTGTCTCAGGACATCAGAGCCACCACCTGACAGCCTAGATCACCCATGATAGAGCCTTCGACCACACCACACCGCTAGTAAAAGTCCTGCACCTTGGGTTCACTATTGACCACCTGGCTGTGGTCCACCGCAGGATGCCCGTGCAGTACATCCTTGGAGACTGGGACTTTCGAGGGCTCAATCTGAAGATGACACCCCCCGTGTTCATTCCTCGGCCAGAGACAGAAGTAAGCTCAGGACAGCCTGGGAATGAGGGCGGGAGTCAGGGGACCCGTGTTGCTCGGAGACTTCCTCTAGGGGGTGCTGGCGCTCCATGGCTGCCATTCTCAGAGGCAGAGGTGGGTCTCTCTGCTGGCTCAGCCTTTTCTCTACATGGCAGAGCTGGGATTCAGAGAAGACAGACTGAAGGTGGGGCAGGGCCGGGAAGAGGCTGGCAGAATGTTCCTGGGATGGATCAGACCTTTTCACCTTCCCGATAGAGAGGGACCTACAACCTCCCTTCTCCTCTCCCCCCCCCCCCAACCTTGATAAGGTCCAGGAACCCTCAGTAGGAGATTGAATTTGAACGTCCTGACTTCATGCATGGTGGGTCCCATCTAAGACCGCCATGATCTAGGACATAGAATACAGAGACTCAGAGCAGGATGGGGTATTCTGCGAGTCTCCAGTATTATGCCTGAGCTTTGAGCTCCCGTGTGCCCACCCGCTTCCCTTTCTTGGGTGGGTCTATGCTAGAAAAAGCTTGAAACCAGGGCCTGGGTCCTATCCCATGTCTGTTATGCTCCAAGCAAGCACTCTACCATTTGAGCCATTTGGTTGTTTCATTGAAGATAAGGGTCGCATGGACTTTCCTGCCAGGGGTGACTACAGTCCTCAGGTCTCAGCCTCCTGAGGAGCTGGGATGGCAAGCATGCAAATACATCTTTGGCTGGGTGCCAGTGGCTCACGCCTGTCAACCTACTACTACTCAGGAGACTACTACTACTACTAGCTACTCAGGAGGCTGAGATCTGAGGTTCACGGTTCAAAGCCAGCCTGGGCAGGAAAGTCCATGAGACTCTTAACTCCAATAAACCACCAGAAAACCGGAAGTGGCGCTGTGGGCTCAAGCGGTAGAGCGCTCTCCTTGAACTGAAGAGCTCAGGGATGGTGCCCAGGCCCAGAGTTCAAGCCTCACGACCCATAAAGAAAGAGAAAGTAAAACATTGTTGGCTGGGAGAGACGGTGAAGGGGTGGGGGGTGCTGTGGTTGGGAGACCAGGTGCTGGCCTCAGTGCACAGACATTTCTAAGAACTTCCCAGGTTTGCCCCAGTGTGAAGCCACAGCACGGTGGGCGGTACCTTACCAAGAACTCAAGAGGACGTGGCCTGTGGGCGAATGGGTGCTGGGGTGGGATCGTAGTGTCTGTATTTTCTCCATCCATTGAAGGATGCTTTTGGATGCTGGGTGTCAGAATCTGAAGTAAAGCATTGCAAGTGGTTTGTAGCCTGATGAGTCGGGTTTCCCCTGGGTCTAAGAAGGTCCCCGAAGCCGGGCGCTGGTGGCTCACGCCTGTCACCCTAGCTACTCAGGAGGCTGAGATCTGAGGATCACGGTTCAAAGCCAGCCCGGGCAGGAAAGTCATTGAGACTTTATCTCCAGTGAACACACCAGGAAATAGGAAGTGGTACCGTGGCTCAAGTGGTAGAACGCTCACCTTCAGCTGAAGAGCTGAGGGACAGTGCCTGGGCCCAGAGTTCAAGCCCCATGACCAATAACAAAAGGAAAAGGTGGCTGAGTGTTCAGCAGAGCAGTGTGTACAGTAGGTAATGCCATGCTGGGTCATCAGCCATTCGGGATGTGTGAGAGGCTCCGAGTGGTATCTGCAGTTGGTGTGAGAATGGTACTACCACCCTCTCGGGGTTGACATGTGATCTGAATGGAGGGTGTTCGGGGTGCTCAGGGACAGCTGCTCAAGGACTTGTGCTGTCCTTGTGTTTGTGTACATGTGTTTAGAGTAGAGGATCTGGGCCTTCCGACTCAGGGCCTGGGTGCTGTCTCTGAGCTTCTGTGCTCAACGCTAGTGTGTTGCAGGGGCTGGTTTTGAACCGTGATCCACAGATCTCAGCCTCCTAATAGCTAGGATAACAGTGCTGGCCGTGTGCGTGTGTGTGTGTGTGTGTGTGTGTGTGTGTGTGTGTGTGTGTGTAGAAATGGGTTGTAACAAGGAGGGCTGGACTCTTTGGTAACTTCTGAGAGCGTGGCCAGCACATAGACAGGATGCCAGCCCTGCTAGTATGGAGCGCACCATGGGAGGTCAGACTCCAGGTCTTCTCATCGTGACATCTGATGGGTGAGGCCAAACCTATTTTAAGTCTTGACCTGTGATCTTCAGATCTCAGCCTCCCGAGCAGCTAGGATTATAGGCATGAGCCTCTGGCACCCGGGCCTCTGGTCCTTTTAGGTACCTTAGGGTTTGAACTCAAGGCCTGATGCTCGCCAGTCAGGTATTCTACCATGCGAGCCGATCCTTTCCGTCTTGGGCATTTCTGAGATAGAAAGCCGATCTATGAATTTGTTACAGGTATGTGCCACCATGCCCGGTCCTCTGTAGTTGGGATGGCAGCCATGTGGTGACGTGCTCAGTCATTGATGTAGACGGATTCTCACGGTCTCTTAGTCCACGGCAGCCGATTCTTGACCACAGGCGAGGCTCTGGGTTGGGCCTCGACCATTGAACCTCAGTCTCCTCTCGGGACAGTTGTGAGGAAACAAGGGATTAATATAGAGATCTCTGGCACAGAGGGGGGCGGCCATACAGTTCTCTCTCGGCAATCCTCTGAGCAGATTACGGGAAGATACAGCTGGGGTGTATTATTTACTTAGTCATGCAACACACATGGGCTTATGAAACAAACATGGCCCTCTTTCATCCTTACCCTGTCCCCAAGAGGAAGGGGACCCTTCACTGTGTTCAGTTTTGCAGCTGGGGAAATGGGGGCACAGGGAAGCTGGGTGACCTACTCATGACCCCCAGCTGACAGGAAGCTCAGCCTGACATCTTTGCTAACACCACCTAGGACAATGGGTACCGTTAAGTCCACTTCTCTTTTTTTGGGAGCCGTGGGGCTTGAACTCTGGGCCTGGGCACTGTCCCTGTGCTCTTCAGCTCAAGCGTAGCGCTCTACCACTCGAGCCACAGCGCCACTTCCGGTTTTCTGGTGGTGTATTAGAGAAAAGAGTCTCACAGGCTTTCCTGCCCAGACTGGCTTTGAACCACGATCCTCAGATCTCAGCCTCCTGAATAGCTAGGGTGACAGATGGGGGCCACCAGCGGTGCCCAGTTAAGTCCAGTTCTGAGTCTCTTCCACCCTGCTCCCCGCTCACAGGAACTGGTTGAATGGGTGCTGGAGGAGGTGGCCCAGCGTCCCCATGTGGCTGGAACCCAAGGCGGCCCCCTCATTCTGGAGGTGGGCTGTGGGTCAGGAGCCGTCTCGCTCAGCCTGTTGAACCAGCTCCCCGAGGTAAGCCCCTCTGTGCACCGCCAAGGCCGAGACAGTTATCCATCGTCCATCCCGTGAGTCCCTCCCCACGGCCCTCCGCTAGACACTCAAGTCACCCTGTCCCCTCCCCCCCCCCCCCCCCCCCCCGCGCGATCCCGAGCCTCTGATCCTCACCCCCACCATCTGGCCAGACCCTGGCTATGAGGGAAAAAAAAAGACACTTCGTGTCTTCTTCCCTGGAGTGTGTCGTTTTGGGGTGGGGGTGGGGGTGCACAGAGGAATGTCCCCAGGCCTGACACCTCCCCGGGGGACATTTGTTCTTGTGACAGAGCCAAGTCATCGCCGTGGATAAGGAGGAAGCCGCCATCAGACTGACCCGGGACAATGCTCGAAGGTAGCTAGGCTGTATCAGACCCACCCATGTCTGCTTCCCACTCCCAACAAGGGGGGTATAGTGCGGCACTGACCCTACTGGCTTTGGATGGTGGGGTCCAGTGCTGGCAGCTCTCGCCCATCATCCTGGCCCCAAGTCCAAGCCCTAGGACTCCCCCGCCAAAATACTAAAATCAATGAACAATGGGCACTGGATACCTTACTGCCAGAAAGGATGGGTTCACTCTCCTCTCTGGTGCTTGTAGCAAAAGGTAAGGGGCTTCCCTTGCTGTTCCCCTAAACCTCTCCCTCCGTCCTTTCTCTCTGCAGGCTTCGGTTGCAGGATAGAATTCGGGTCATCCCCCTTGATGTGACGTCAGGTACCCTCCCTCACCCACCTTCCTTGGGGTGGGGGGGAGCCTGCATGCACTCGCCACCGGGATGATGAGGCGCCCCAGAGATGGGGGTAGGGATCCCCGACAGCCACGCACGCGCACATGCGCGCGCGCGCATACACACACACACACCTAGGCCATCTCAGACTAGCCTTTCCCAAGGTCTCCTTGGCTTACCTAACCTAAGAAAGGATCTTGATCCCCTTATTTGATTATTTTCACTTGGGCTTGCTTGTTGACACGAGATATACAGCTCCTCAGAGGAAAGGCTTGGGTGCCCTACACCCACGGCTCAGGCTCACGCCTGTCATCCCAACTACTCTGGAGACTGAGATCTGAGGATCATGGTTGGAAGCCAGCCGTAAGCTGGAAAGCCCATGAGACTCTTCTCTCCAAGGAACCACCAAAAAGCCAGAAGTGGAGCTGTGGCTCAAGTGGTAGAGCACCTGCCTGGAACAGGAAAGCTCAGAGAGACAGCTCCCAGATCCTGAGTTCAAGCCCACACAAAGCAACAGCCCCCGTCTTGTCGCCCACAGACCACCCGGGCCTTGTGTGCGTCTCTCATGGAGAGTGATTACAGGCACAGGGTGGAATCAGGAATCAGGAATCAGAGCCTGCAGGAGTCGGGTGGCGGGAGCCGGGCCTTCCCCTCTGTGCGCTCTCAGTGCTCACTGGCTGGAAGGTGAGAGCTACAAGGCTAGCGGCCTGCAGAGGAGAGGGGCTCCTGCCTTGCCTGGGCAATCGGAGCAGACTTCTTAGAGGCAGCACTGGAAAAGGGCTCTCGCTTCAGAGAGGATCTGACAGGAAGCAGAGCAGGGACGTCTTAGATAAAACACACCATACCAGAGCGTGTGTTTCCAGCCAGGGCTGCCAGTAAGAAACTCTGGGTACAGAGCTTCAAGACCATCCAGACACAGGCCTGAGGTGTCATATCAGAACAAGGCTTATCCAGGGCTGGAAACCTGGCTTAGCGGTAGAGTGCTTGCCTAACATGCCCGAAGTCCCGGGTTCGAGTCCTCATTACGCAGACACAGAAAAAGCCAGAAAAAGTGGCACTGTGGCTCGGGTGGAAGAGCGCTCGCCTGGAGTGAAAGCAGCTCAAAGACGGCAACCAGGCCCCAAGTTCGAGCCCTACAACCGTCAAAAAACCCAGCTACCCAAGGGACCTTGGCTACAGGTGGCGGGCTATGCCCTGTAGCTCTTAGTAGATCCATCCATGCTTTGTGTCTCCTTTGACAGAGGGGAGCTGGACACCCCTTCTGCCCTGGGCACCCCTGGATCTGGTCGTCAGCAACCCTCCCTACGTCTTCCACCAGGACATGGAGCAACTGGCCCCAGAAATCCTCAGGTACCGGGTAGGGGTGGATACAGGGCAGGGCGGGGGAGACCTAGCGGGTCTGATCAGCCCCGGAGGACCACGCCATCTAGAAGAGGCGGGTGGGAGCTTAGGAGTAGATGTGGAGGGGCCCTACTCACATTCCCAGCCTCCCTTTTCTTTCCCCGAGAGAGGTAGAGGAGTGTCTGTCTCCTGGGCCCTAAGGAGGACTAGGTGGAAATTCTAAAGAATGAGGCACTGGAAGCCGGGTACCGGTGGCTCACGCCTGTCATCCCGGCTACTCGGGAGGCTGAGATCTGGAAGGTCATAGTTCCCTGCCCGGGCAGGAAAGTCCGTGAGACTCTCATCTCCAATTTCCAACTGGAGGTGGCGCTAGCCTTGAGGGCAGAAAGATACCACGATCAGTACCCAGGCCCCGAGTTCAAGCCCCATAACCGATCAAAAAGAAAAAGTGGATGCAGTGAAGCCCTCATAGAAAGTGCTCAGTAGTCATATTACAGAAGACCGAGGTCAGGAGAGGGAAAGCGCTTCGTCTAAAGTTCCAGAAGCACTTCGCTGGAAAGCCGGGACTAAAACCCTCCTCCTCCTAGCTTTCCCATCCTTCTTTTCCACCGGGGAGAACCAGACATAGGCAGGCAGCTCCCCAATGGGTAAGGAGTGCTCGTGTGTTTCAGGGTGTTCGCATCCTCTTTTCTAGCCTCTCGGGAGCTGGCAGGACCAGCTCCAGACCACCCGGGGCCCACGTGCAGGAAATAGCCTGGGACTGGAGACCCCAACCCACACCCAGGGGACCTGGCCCTGCCCATGGTGGATGGCTCAATAGGAGATGTCACCATTTAGGGGATCACTTCCCTGGGTCCCCATTCTTGCCTCTCAGCCCAGAATTTTTTTTTTTTTTTTTTTTTTTGGGTCCGGTCGTGGGGCCTGAACTCTGGGCCTGGGCGCTGTCCTTCAACTCTTCAGCTCAAGGCTAGCGCTCTACCACTCGAGTCACAGAGCCACTTCCAGGTTTTTTCTTTTTGCTTATGTGGTGCTGAGGAATTGAACCCAGGGCCTCAGGCATGCAAGGCAAGCGCTCTACCACTGAGCCACCTTCCTAGCCCATCAGCCCAGAATCTTAAGCTCCAGGAGGCCCTGCCTTTCTGGCCACGTTCCTCCTAGGGACTCTGATTGCCCGCCATCATCGCATTCAGGTACGAAGACCCCGTGGCCCTGGACGGCGGGGAGGAAGGCATGGACGTCATCTGCAGCATCCTGACCCTGGCCCCCCGGATCCTGAAGGATTGTGGGTACGGATGGGACGGGTTGTTTAGATCTGTCCCTGGCAGTCTTCTCCCCTCCCAGAGCGTCTGGGGCGCATCCTGGCCATCTCTCTGCACCCGGCCCAGGCAAGCCAGGAGTTCAAGGCCACCCCTACCCACTTGAGCTGACCCACGTTTCCTCCACATAGAAGCATCTTCTTGGAAGTAGACCCAAGACATCCCGAGCTGGTTGGCAACTGGCTCCAGAGCTGGCCCAACCCGTACCTCCATCTCGTCGCCGTGCGCCAGGACTTGTGTGGGAGGTAATGTCTGCCCGGCCCTTGGTTCCCACGGCTGCCCAGGGCCTTACGCTCTCCAGCCGTTCCACCCCCTGCGCCTTCCCCCGGAGCCCGGATGCTACCACCCCCACCCACCCCCACTCACACACACACACACACACACACACACACTCACACTCACACTCACTCACACTCCCGTTTCTTCAGGCCCCGGTTCCTGCACGTGCAGAAGTCCAGGCCGTATGTGTGATCGATAGTCCCATGGAGACTTCTAGGAATTCCACATGCAGTGCCCAATGGGGCTCTCCATGACTCCAGGTGCCTGTGGAGATGTCGCCTCCCGTCACTCCCCCACGTGGACTCCCCGTTTCTAGGAGACGCCTCCATGTGTGTTTACAACTCATTTGCTGACTGGGCCTAGACCCTGAACTTTGGTTCTGGGATACGTTCGGTTCCTCATTCCCTGGAAAGGACGGGGCCAAGGGTCATTCACCCACAATCCTGGGGTTGCGCGTGACACTCACTCAACTGCAGGCTTGAGCCGGCGAGTCTACCCGCGGATCTGTGACGTGGTTTTGATCTGGCTCAGTCCAAAACACATTGTGATGAAATGGGGTTTTTTGTTTGTTTGTTTTTTTGTCAGTCGTGGGGCTTGAACTCTGGGCCTGGGCGCTGTCCCTCAGCTCTTCAGCTCAAGGCGAGAGCTCTACCACTTGAGCCACGGTGCCACTTCCAGTTTTCTGGTAGTTTCTTGGAGATAAGAGTTTCACGGACTTTCCTGCCCAGGCTGGCTTTGAACCACAATCCTCAGTTCTCAGCCTCCTGAGTAGCTAGGATGACAGGCGTGAGCCACTGGCGCCCAGCTACGAAATGTGTTTTAAGTTTGGGTTGTGCTTAAGACCTCGTGTGATCTCCTTTCCTCCCCTTAGTTATTGTTATTATTTTATTTATGTAGGTCGTGGGGCTTGCACTCTGGGCCGGGCCGCTGCCCCACAGCTCTTTGACTCAAGGCTGGCGCTCTCTCTACCTCTTGAGCCACAGTGCCACTTCCCGCTTTTTCTGTTTGTGTAGTACCGGGGAGTCGAACCCAGGGCTTCATGCGTGCCAAGCGAGCACTCTACCACTAGGTCACATAGCACTCTCGTTTGAGCCACAGCTCCACCTCTCTACCACTTGAGCCAAAGCTTCCCTTCAGGCTTTTGGGTGGTGCCTTGGAGATAAGCCCAGGTTGGCTTTGAACTGAAATCCTCAGATTGAGATCACAGGCCAGAGCCTACTCCTGCCCCCGCCGCCATGCCCGGCAAAACGTCGGTTTGAGTGGGGATGTAGGGAAACACGGCCTCTCCTTTATTTTTACTTACAAGTATGAACTCATAAGAAAAGAGGGAAAGAGTCGGGCGCTGGTGGCTCACGCCTGTAATCCTAGCTACTCAGGTGGTGAGATCTGAGGATCGTGGTTCAAAGCCAGCCCGGGCAGGAAAGACCGTGAGACTCCTAACTCCAATAAACCAGAAAACCAGAAGTGGCGCTGTGGCTCAAGTGGTAGAGCGCTGGCCTTGAGCTGAAGAGCTGAGGGACAGCGCCCAGGCCCAGAGTTCAAGCCCCAGGACCGACAAAAAAAAAGAAAAGAAAAACTGAAGCTGAGTTGTGGCCAAAAGCAGTAGAGTGCCAGCCTCTAGCAAAAGAGCTTGGGGACAGCGCCCAGGTCCCGAGTTCAAGCCCCATGACCGACAGAGGAGAGCACGGGTGGGACGGAGCCTGTGGATCACCGTCACACCCGCGTGACCGCTTCCTCTCTGAAGCCTGCGGCCCCATGGCCAGCAGCTCCTCCTCAAACTGAAGACACGGGCTCAGGGGCTACCCCAGCCCCCTCGATGGTGATACCCCAAGGTGGGCTGACGGGGAAATCTGGGCCGCTGAGAACCCAGAGTTTCTCTGGTTCTGGGTACCTTTGTTTCTGGGAAGTTCGGCTATGCCTTGGAAAGAGAAAAATGAGAAGCAAAACCCTTTAGGGCGTCACACACACACACACACACACACACACACACACACACACTTTCTGTCTTGCGCTGAGTCACAGCTAAGCGCCTGGCACCTCGGCCTCCCTTGGGGCCACCTGTGTGTAGCAGAATTCCAGGTTGGGTGAGGACACAGCATCTGTGACACGTCATGGGTTTTCCCGCCACGGCTGGCTTCAAACCATGATCCTCAGATCTCAGCCTCCCCAGTAGCCAGGATAACAGGCGTGAGCCCGGAAGGAGCAGTTCTGATAGCGCTGACCCTGAGATCCCAGGACAGATGCTCCCAGCCACTCAGTCCGGTCCAGGCCCCAGGTTGCTCCCTTGCCCACGGCCCACCTGCAGCCTCCCCTAGGCTCCGATGAGGGTGGGGGGAATCTGGGTGACCTGAGGCAGGGGCTGGGCTTCTGTCGTGGGGGAGGGGCCGTCCTCCCCTCCCTCAGCTTCCCTCACAGCTGACATTGGTGCACGCAGGGCACCCCACCGACTGTGCCATGCCAGACCCAAGCCTTTCCCAGAAGAGCTCTCAGAGCCACCCGGCGGCCAGGCGGGAAAGGCCGCGAGTCTCTCCCCTCTGCCCAGCTTCCAAACAGCCAGAAGCAGAAAGTGGTCATTTGAGCACCAAAAACCCCGACGGGAACTGAGAAGACTAAGGAAAGGAGACACCTGCAATCGGGGAGAGCTTCCCAGAGGTGGAACCCGATCAGAGGCCTCGGCACTTTGTCCCTGACCCCCTGTGGGTCATGGACTGTCCCCTGAGCCTCTCTCACAGAACGGACACACGGATTCCAGGAAGCGCCCGCTCACCCTGCAGGGCCGATCCCAAGAACTGCACGGCTCGGGGCAGCAGTGGCTTTCCCAGAACCCAGGATGCACCCTGCTGGGCGGCCTGGGACCGGGAGGAGTGGCCTCCGGAGGGGGCTCTGCAGGGAGGACCCCGGGGCCAGACACATGCTCAGGCTGCCAGGTGATCACACAAAGCTAAGGGACTAGAGACAGGGAAGGCAAGGGCAGCAGAGTCCCGATCGGCCACGGGATGGCCACACGTGGACAGAAAGGAAGTTTGCAGCCCCAGCCCCACATTTCTACAGGCAGACAGTCCACGCTGCACCTCCTCACCCCATCAGCCTGCTGTCCCCAGACCCAGCGGGGGCAGCAATGTCTGTGAGACTCTTATCTTCAGTAAACCACCACAAGACCGAAGTGGTGCTGTGGCTCAAGTGGTAGAGCGCTCGCCTTAAGCTGAAGAGCTTAGGGACAGCGCCCAGGCCCAGAGTTCAAGCCCCACAACCAACATCAAAGTTTTTTTAAATGTCACTTGCCTGTTTATAACTGAATAAATCCCTTTCTCTCACATACACACACATCCACCCTCACCTCCCAGCCTTTGGAACTGGGCTTAGTGGGGGGGGGAGGGAGAGAGGACTCCCCTTCCCTCCCCCACAATCCTCTCAAGGTCATTGGGCTTCTCCGCGGGTGTGTATCCCACCCCCACCGAGCCGGCCCCGCCTGCTCGCCCTGGACCTGCCAGGGCACCGGTTGAGCAACTGGTTCCCCAGAAGCGTGGAAAGCTGTTGGGTTTAAAATTAACTACCCCCTCCCGCCGCCCTCCTCTGATTTCTTGGAAGAGAAGCTCAGTTCTTCCTGGGAAGAGGCTTTCGGCGGTGGCGGCAGCTGCTGTAACTCTGACAAACACACCTCACCCAGGGTGGGGGCGGGGATGGCCCTGTCAAGCCTTCTTGCCCTTGCGGGACACCCCAGATCTACTAGCTGAGATCCAGACAGGGGATGACAATCATTGTTAGGTTGCCGATGAGGGGTGCTGTTGTGGACCCCTCCCCACCCCGCCCTGCTCTCCCTCCCCAAGTCCACAATTCCCAGCCAGACACTAGGGATCTGAGTAGAAAGGGACAGGGTGGCTGGTCACCCTAGCTACTCGGGAGGCTGAGATCTGTGTCTCCCTGAACTCTCTCACTTTCAAGTTATTTTTGGTCAGTCCCGAAGTTATTTTTGGTCAGTCCCGGGGCTTGAACTCAGGGCCCTCTTTGTGCCCAAGGCTTGGGCCACAGTCTTTCTGGTCATCGATTGGAAACGAGGGCCTCAAGGGGGACTTTTCTGGCCCGGGCTGGCTTCCGATGCCATCCTTGGATCTCTGCCTCTCGAGCAGCTAGGATGACAGGTGTGAGCCTCGGGCGCCCTGTTTGGGAACATTTGTCTCCAGGATTTTTCTGTCTCTGTAACTCCTCCTTTCATGATCGCCCATTGGAAAGAACGGAGGAAAACAAAGGCTTGCCAGCCAAGTGGAAAGGTCATTGAGTGCATGCACGCGCGTGTGCGCGTGCACACACACACACACACAGGCTGGGGAAAGGGTGCGGGCTGGGGGTGAAGTTACTTCCTGGGAGGGGGGTCAGGGGCATTTTTGAAAACACAGCCTGGGCCCAACCCAGACGTGAGTGAAACCCACACCTGTGGGCAGAGGGAGCCCAGCGCTGCGCAGACCGGCTGGCCCGGTCTGGTCTGCGGGTGCCGGATGCCAGGAGAGTCCCCGGAGCCAGCCCTTTCCAACCACGTGGTCCGGCATCTCTGGGGCCAGTGACTCAGCAGGCGACCCCTGCCGGGTGGGTGGAGTCACCATCGCCTCCAATCCCCTCAACCCTGGGAAGATGGCCTCTGCCTGCTGCCACCCAGCCTCCGTCCTGGACACGTCTTATCCCTCCAGACTTTCCTCTCTTCTTCTGGCAGTCCTGGGCCTTGAACTCAGGGCCCAAGGACCACCCCCGAGCTTCTCTGTGTTCAAGGCTGGCGCTCAGCCGGCTTCTGTGGTACTCGGGAGTCGAACCCGGGGCTTGGTGCGTGCCAGGCAAACACTCTACCTCACAGGGACATTCTCAGCCCCCACAACTCGAACATGCCCTCCCCCCCCCCCCCCCCCCGCCTGATGACGCCCAGGGCGACATCGGCGTCACCCCACGGAGCCATGGGCGGTGGGGCAGGAGGCTCGCCCTAGATGAAAACTGGTCTAACGGGTTGGGGTAAGAGGGCCACGTGGAAGGCCTTGGCACCCCCTGCGGGCAACCGCCCTGTACTCCAACCCCAACATCTTCAGCCTCCTGAGCTCTGCCTGTGTAGGCCCCCCGCCCCCTCGGTGCTCTGCAGGCGTGAGGGACTTCAGGGAGACCGCTCCCATCCCCACCCTATCTCAGTGGATGAGCAGCTTCGTAGGAGGCCCGGGAAGGAGGATCGGGGCCTGGGGTTGGGTCCAAGGCAAACCAGAAAACCCGACCTGAGCAGTCAATGCCCGTACCCCCTCTGCCCTCCTCGTGATTCTGGACTCCAGAGCTGCCCCTCTCAGCCATGGCACGGACAGTTCCCTCCGGCTCCCATTCTTCGCTCCAGTCTTTGGGTTCCCTGCCACGCTATCGGGGCTCCCTCCCACCGACCCTCTCAACTGTGGGAGTGTCTTCTCTGCCATATACCCTTGCTTTTCCTCCTTTCCCTCCCTCCCTTCTCTGCTGGTACCAGGGCTCGAACTCACACCCTCTCCAGCCTCCCTGTCAGAGATCCGAGCCGCAAAACCAGGCCCCTGCGGCTCACCTGGCTACTCAGGAGGCCGCGATCTGAGGATGGCCGTTTGAAGCCAGCCAGGGCATGAGTCCATGAGACTCTTGGTTCCAATTCAAGACTGAAAGGAGACAAGAAGGCAGAGGTGCAGCCGTGGCCCAAGTAGCGGAGCGCCACCCTTGAGGGAAAAAGCTCAAGGACAGAGTCCAGGCCGGGGCTCCAGCCCCAGGACCCGCACACCAACACAAGGCCTTTCCCGTGTGCATGTGTCTGTATCCCAGTCCCCTGCCCGGGACTCCCATTTCCCAGACACAACTGGGGATCGCGTCTCCCTCTTTCAGGGGTCGCCTGGCCGGGGAGACCAGAAGAGCGGAGCGGGCCGGCATCCTAATGAGGCCCCGCCGGAGGCTCTGTCTTACTGTAGCAACAGCAAAGACACCGGCGCAGGGTACAAGGACAGACTGGCCAGCTGGTTTGGGGGGGTCACCGTGGTTTTATCAAGTCTCCTCAGATCTGCGCCTCTCCGGCTGGCCCGGTACCAGATGAGGACGCGGACCCGGTGGCCCCCTTCCCCAAGTTGTTGGTGGTGGGCAGCCAGGGTCCTCAGGAACAACCCGAGACCCCACCACGAGTGTCTGGAGGGGCTACCCACGGGGGGGGGCGGTTTGGCAGCTGGACCCGAGGCTGACCCCCAAGGAGAATAAATAAATAAATACCGGGGGCCGTGCCGGCCCGCCCAGAGCCCCTGGCCCAGCCTGTCTCTTACCCCCTCTCCCCCATGGGGGGTCCATCAAGGTGAACCCCGATTTCACGTCCCCCTAGGAGCGGAGGCCAGTGGGAGGTCAGAGGCCGCCCCTGCCTGCAGGTGCAGACATCGGGACCCAGAAAGTCTCCATAGTTTCAGGGTGGCCGGGGGACGGGAGGGTCAGAGCCCAGCCCGCTGGCAGGGGGGGGGGGAGGGACACCGGGTCCCACCTCCTCTCCCCCTCCGCTGACCCGAGGTTCCTTGCGAGGGAGCCCCACGGATCCCGGGGCGCCCGGTTCTCCTCCCGCTCCGATCTGGCCGGCCACCTGTGCGGAGGACGAGAGCCCCGAGTCCCGCCCGGGGTGCCTGTCCGGCTGGCCATCTGTCTGTCTGTCTGGCCATCTGTCTGTCCGGCTGGTGGCGCGCGGCTCCTGCGAGGCCCCGCGCAGTCAGAGGCGGAAGGGGTAGCGGCGGAGGTACTCGGTCACGCGGCGGGGCAGCGGCAGGCCGTCCACGTCGCTCACCAGGCGGTGGATGAGCAGGCGGCACAGGTGCTGCAGGCTGCGGGCGCCGGCCCCGCGCACAAAGGGCCGTGCCAGTCGGAGGTGCACCGCGCCACCAGGTGGGGCTGGCTCCCCGGGCGCCACCGCTGCCACCGCCTCTCGTTTGGGCGCTGGTGAGGCCGGAGTGGGTGCAGCAGGGGCCGGGGCGTCAGCCGCACAGGAGGCCACGTAGTGCTGCACCAGGCTGACCACGTCCGGGAAGGCCAGCAGGCGGGGCCGGGACGGACAGCTGGAGTCCAGGCGGAAGCTCGAGTCGGCATATTCGATGCGCACATTGGTGGGGCCACGGGCGGTCTGGACGGACAGCGTCAACAGGTAGCCTGGGTGGGCGCTGTCGCGCACCAGGAACGTCCCTTCCGGCATCTGCTGCAGGTGCTGCCGGGCCTCGCCGGCGGTGATGGGACCCCAGTACCAGCCTGGAGGAGCGCAAGAGCAGGGCGGGGAGGGGAGTGGTTACCATGGATGCTGGTGGAGGGCACTGGCCGGGGCCCCTTCTCTGAACTTCCTGGGAGAGGACCCCACCCCGTCTCTCCCATCAGACTTGGGGGTGGGGGGGCCCAGGTCGGGCACAGGTGGCTCAGGTCTGCCGTCCCTGCTCCTCAAGAGGCTGAGATCTGAGGGGTGTGGTCGGAAGCCAACCTGGCCAGGGAAGTCTGGAGATTAACTAGCAAAAAGCCAAAAGTGGACCTGTGGCTCTGAGGAAGAAATAAAACATCCACCACTACAAAACTCAACCGAGTCAGGGATAGTACCTACATCCGAGTTCAAGATCAGCACACACACGCGCACGCACACACACACACACACACACACACATACACACACACACAACACACACAACACACACACCAAGCAATGGGCCGGGCGCCAATGGGCTACTCAGGAGGCTGAGAGCTGACGATCACAGTTCAAAGCCAGCCCGGGCAAGAAAGTCCGCGAGACTCTGATCTCCAATAAACCACCAGAAAACCATAATTTGTGCTGTGGCTCAAGCTGAAGAGCGCAGGGGCAGCGCCTAAGCCCAGAGTTCAAGCCCATGACCGACAAAGAAAAAAAAAAAAAAAGCAACGAAAGGATTAAGCTTCCACCAGGCACCGGTGGCTCACGCCTGTCTCAGGAGGCTGAGCTCTGAGGAACCTGGTTCAAAGTCAGTTGGGACAGGTGTGAGACTCTAATCTCCAATGAACTACCAGAAAACCAAAAGTGGAGCTGAGGTTCGGAATAGCAGAGCTCCAGCCTTGAGTGAAAGAGCTCAGGGATGGTGCCCGGGCCCCGAGTTCAAGCCCTACCACCGACCCCACCAAAAAACAATCACCAAGCTTCCCTCATCAGACTTTCTGGGACAGGGCACTCACCAGATTCCCGGAGGTAAGAGAAGGTTTTGGCTATGCACAGCAGATCCTCTTCGGGATCCAGCACCTTTGGTTCACTCTCCGGCCGTACGGGGGTCTCCTCTGCCACCTCCTCCGGGAGGGCCCCTGCCGGCAGGGGCTGCATGGCCGGATCGGGCAGTTCTAGGGACTGGGCCCAGGGGGGCCGCCGCCCAATCCGCTCCGCAGCCAGTAAAGGACAAGATCTAGAAGAGGGAAGGTGGGCAGTGAGCAGACATCTCCTGCTTGCCTTATTCCCAGAGCCGACCCCCTCGATCGCTTTTCCTGGTGTAGTTTTTTCCCCCCTCAGAGCTGGGATTAGAGGTGGAAGCCAGGGTATCTACGACACCCCACTCCACTCCACTCCCATAGACCTTCTCCAGAAAGACAATTTTCCCACCAGGCTCAGTGGTCACGCCCGCCTTCTCCACTGTTCAGGAGATGGTGGTAGGAAGATCAAAGATCGAGGTTTAGGCCAAGGCCGGGAATGTGGCTCAGTGCTAGAGCACTCATCCGGCATGCACGAAGCCCTGGGTTCGATCCCTCAGTACCACATAAACGGAAAAAGCTGGCAGTGGCACTGTGGCACCAGAGGTAGAGCGCCAGCCTCGAGCAAAAGCAGCTCAGGGTCAGCGCCCAGGCCCCGAGGTCAAGCCCCAAGCAAAACCTCAGACCCTAGCTGAGAAATAACTGAAGGAAAAAAAAGTCTGGAGGCGTGGCTCACACAGTAGAGAGGTCACCCAGCAAGCTCAAGGCCTGGTGTCCAACTCCACAATCACCGAACTAATAAGTACACAAAAATAAATTTAAAGATCCTTTTCCGCTCGGTTGCCTTCATTAAATACTAATTTGTCTACTTGGTAGACACCCCTAAACACAGGCCAATCCCTGCAAGCAATTGCGTCACGGCTACAAGGATCCCAGGCATCAGCGCCAAGTGGTCTGACGTCTGTGCCCTCTGGGCCGAGGCAGGCTGATTAAATGGTGCCCATCCTGCTCCATACCTACACCATATGCTCACGCCCGTCATCCTAACTAGTATCAGGAGGCTGAGGTCCGAGGATCGCGGTTCAAGGCCAGCCTGGGCAGGAACTTCCATGAGACTCATCTCCAATGAACCAGAAATAGCACTGTGGCGCTTACCTTGAGCTGAAGAGCTGAAGGACATCGCCCAGGCCCAGAGTTCAAGCCCCAAGATCGTGTGTGTGTGTGTGTGTGTGTGTGTGTCTGTGTGTGTGTGTGTGTGCGCGCGCGCTCCTATCAAAGGGCAAGATAATCCACACCCAGTCCAGATTTCCCACCCCACATCAAGCCAACATGCCAGGCTGTATGATCTTGTTTACAACTTCCTCCTCTTGGGCCCCCATTGCCTACCCCCACCATCACACACAGAGTGAAGGGCCCACAGAGGGTTTGGCTGGGATGAGGGGAACTAAGCTGGCCAAAATCTGAGCAGTTAACTTCCTCTTAGAGGAAGCCCAACTAGCTTGTGGGTCCTCAAGCTTCTTGCCTGGGAGGAAGAGGGTACTGATCTCTTGTTCACAAAATACGTTCCAGGTTCGATTTGGGGGTCTAGTCCCCCGGTGGGGCCTCAGGATGCTAAGTTATTGAAACCTCGGGCGCTGCCCACGTCGGTGGGGAAAGGCAGTACTTGAGAGCCATTCCATTCATGAGGTCAAATAACTCAGGGTCGGTCTGTTCTGGAGCAGTCTGCCAGGCCAGAGGAAGAAATGACAAGTCGAACACAATGGCCAGGTATCACCGTGAGGTGATAAAAGGCGGGCAGAGAAGCCAGATTGGAGATATGGCTTATGTTCAGGTCCCCACCCATCACTACTTTGAGAGAGAGAAAAAAAGAGCCACAAAAAGACTCCTAGCTCACCAAGTACTTTTCCACACCTACCCTGGCTGCCCCAGGGAGCTCTGGAATCTCACACGGGGAGCTCAAGAATCTCCAGATGATCGTTCTGCTAGGCCACACCGATTGATGCCAAACACCTTTAGGGAGTCACCCCCCCACGTAGGACTTCTCTGCACAGCTCCCACGTGTGGGCCGATGTGGGTGTGGGCTAGCTGGATTGATCTCCACGGGCTGAGCGACTGTGTATCCCAGCACGCCTTTGTCATCCCATGGGGGCAGAGACTGGCATATTCTGGGTCCCCACGTGTGCCAGGCCACTGAGTCCCGCCCGGGACACGTGCCATCAGAGTCCATGCAGCCTGAGAGCAAGGGTGTGGGACCTCTCCACAAAGCTATCATCAGGAATCACCAGCCTCTACTCTTGGAGAGCACTAACTATTCTGTGGCTATGTGTGGGGATGTGGAGACCTTGCTGGGGGAGGAGGGTATGGCTAGTCACAGGATGGACAGATACGGTCATCCCAGGTTTGAAAAGACAACTAGGAAATCTGTTGTGATGGTTTGGGGAAAGGGGTAAGGAGGAAAGAGTGAGAGAAGGGGTGAAATTGGCTGGCATCCCTAGTATACGTGTGTGGAGATTCATAGCGAGCGCCTTCCTGTAGAACTATGTATGCTGATTTAAAAAAATATCTTTAGCTGCGCACCAGTGGCTCATACATTGAATCCGAGCTACTGGACTCGGCAGGCTGAGATCTGATGATCACGGTTCAAAGCCAGCCTGGGCAGGACAGTTTGTGAGACTCTAATCTCCAATGAACTCCCCCCAAATCTGGAAGGGGACTGTTTGTTACCTCAGGTTTTAGAGCATCAGCCTCAAGCAGGGAAAACTAAGGGACGGGCACTGTATACACACAATCTTAGAGACAATCAGGGAGAAGTGTTCTGGGCAACTCCACATCCTTTTCCCCTGAGTAAGGACAGTTCAGGAATCATCAGCACAAGGAGTGCTTGGGTCTGGCCTTACCTTCCGCTCTCCCTCAGTTGGCCCCATGCCCCGGCCAGTTCTGATAACAGCTGCCATGGGGCCGCCTGGCTCTCCTTGGGCTTAGAATACCCATCTACACCCCTCTCTTTATAGACTTTTCCGAGCTCCTAGCCCATGGGTGGAAAGCCTTGGTGTTTGAATGAAGGGAAAACTAAAGTGTGGGATAAGAAAGTGTGCTAGAACCTCAGCTGGGACCAAGACTTTGTCTGAACACCACCCCACTCTTACCACGGTCTCCCCCGCCACCCCCATTCCATGCTTTTGGGAAACTTGGAGAAAGGAGGCGGGAGTCAAGGTCGTGAATCACACTGGGGACCTCAGCATCTGAGAGAATCTCACTGGGTTGAAGTGAGGGCAATGCTTAGGGGGTGCTGCTCCAAGAACTGTTGACTATTGGGTGCCAGCCAGCCTCGGGGAAAGAGTCAATGATTTCGAGCTGGCTTTCTGAAGGAGAGTCTGGAACAGAGGACTGGACTCGTGGAAGGATGGGGAGGGGGAGGGGAGGG
The DNA here is from genome assembly GCF_019054845.1 of Dipodomys spectabilis. Classification (NCBI taxonomy): domain Eukaryota; kingdom Metazoa; phylum Chordata; class Mammalia; order Rodentia; family Heteromyidae; genus Dipodomys; species Dipodomys spectabilis. Next base: position 3,021,308 of record NW_024871037.1, read on the forward strand.
GACAAGGGGCTGTCCCAAGGTTACTTAGGCTAGAGTGTCCCCCCCCCAACTCTTGCCGGTGAACCCCAGCTCTGATCTGCTCTAGGAGTGGGAGGCCGGGTGGAGAGGGAGCCCACCTTGTGTTCCTGTTACCTGCCAGCCCTCAGTTTCCCTAGCCATAGTATGTTAGAGGAGAGAGGGGTGGAGGCTCTGTGTGTGTGTGTGTGTGTGTGTATGTGTGTGTGATCACAGCCCCCCCCCCCCCAGAGCCCTAGGATCTTCGGCACTCGGTGAACTGCAGCCGATCTCCCAAACCTGGCAACTTCGCACGAGGCCGGTGTTGTTTTGGGTTTTGTCTGGGGAGGGGGAGGGGAAGGGGGAGGTTTTACTCCCCAGATCGAAAGCCGGGATAAGGGGGGGGCACTTACCCCTGGACGCAAAGGACCATGTCCCGACCAGCAGCAGCTCCGAAGTCTGGGCTGGGCTGAACTGGGGCCGAAAGGAGGCCAAGGGGGCGCTCGGGGGGGCGCGAGCCGGTCGGGGTGGCGGGGCAGCCCGGGCAAGGAGAACCGGCCTGAGGCGCGGCGCGGCCTGAGAGGAGCCCGGGCGGGAGGGCGGCGCGAGGTGGCGGGGCGCTCGGGCGGCAAGATCGGGACTGAGGTGGGGCGCGGCGCGGCCTGAGAGGGCCCGGGGTGGCGGCGGGGCGGCCCGGGGCGGCGGGAGGGCGGGGCCGGCCGCCTCCTAATCTCTTCGTCCGCGGTGTCCCAGCCTTTCCCGGAAGCGGCGTCTTCCTGGAACCGAGCGAGGAGGGGAGGGTGGGGGTTTACGCACTCGGCCCAGAAAAGTGGGGAAGGGGGGGGGGGGGAAGAGCGGGAGCAGGGGGTGGGGCGGACGTTGGACCCAAGCCGGGGGCGCCGCCGAACGCGCGCCCTGAAATGAAAACACCTCGGACGGAGTTCCAAGAACTTTCCAGGAAAAGTGGGCGGGGCTGCGCCGAGCGACCAATAGCGACGCTGGAGGGAGGTGGAGCCCACGAGGTCAAGCGAGCCAATGGCCGCGCGCGCGCGCGTGGACTGACGTACTTCGCCTCCCCCGCCAGCCCCGCCCACTCCCGGAGGGGCGGGTCCTAAAAAGGACCCAGGTGGGAAGAACCGAGTTGGGGCAAGTCAGAGGCTGCCTGCCCGCCCCGGCTCTCCGGGCGGCCTGATCGCGGGCAGCTTCCCTTCCTGGGCATTCTGCTGGGTGAGAAGTAGGGGGTGAGAGGAGGAAAGGGGGATGTGGCTGGGATTATCTCACTGCCCAACGAGTGTCAGCGCGGAGGCGGGCGGCGGGGCGGCTCCTCCAAGGCGATCTGGCTTGGGTGCCGGCGGTCCCAGCCTTGGATCTGGGACTTCTGTGTGGATGGGGTCGGCGGGAGGTGGCGTGTGGTGGGGAGGCCGAGGAGGGGGAGACGCTGAATGCAGAGGGAGGGCCCATCCCCGGAAATGAGCGAGTCTATAGAGCCAAAAGGATCCAAGCGAGAACCGCCTTCCTCCCCCTCCTCCCTTTCCTTCCTCCTCCTCCTCCTCACCTTCCTCCCCCTCCTCCCCTCCCTCCTCCCCCTCTTCCTCACCTTCCTCCCCCTCCTCCCTTTCCTCCTCCCTTCCTCCTCCTTCTTTTGTAGGTCGTGGGACTTGAACTCTGGGCCTGGGCCCTGTCCCTCAGCTCTTCAGCTCAAGGCCACTGCGCCCCTTCTGTTTTTTTTTCTGAGTGGTTTATTGGAGATCAGAGAGTCTGTCACAGACTTTTCCTTGCCCCCGGGCTGGCTTTGACCCTAGGATCCTCAGATCTCAGCCTTCTGACAAGCTTGAGCCACCGGCGCCAGGCTAAGAACATTATTCTTTGAGAAGAGGTGGGCGAGGAGACACACCAAGCCTTTACATTCGGTGTCTGCCCCCCTTCCACCAGTGATTTGACTTAGGCAGGGATAAGTCATCCCTCCACCCCCCAGGTTGCCCGCACTTTGATTTCGTGACTCCCCCAAAATGATGGATCCCGAGTTCCAAACGATGGGAGAGACTTTTCAGGGGTGGGGTGATAAAAGTGTGTGTGTGTGTGTGTGTGTGTGTGTATACAGTATTTGCTACATGTGTGTGTCCCTTCCTTCCCTTTCTTCCCTCCTTCCTCCCTTCCTTCCTTCTCTCCCTCCCTCTTTCCTTCCCTCCCTCCTTCCCTCTTTTTCTCTCTTTCCTTCCTTTCTTTCTTTCTCTCTTTCATACTGGGAATTGAACCGAGGATGTTGCACTTGCTAGGCAAACACTTTGCCACTGAGCTACATCCCAGCCCAATATTTACTACATTCAATCCTCAACAACTTCAGCAGACAAGAGAATAGATCTGCGAGGGCCCGGTGGCTCACACCTGTAACCCTAGCTACTCAGGAGTCTGAGATATGAGCATCATCATGGTCCAAAGGCAGCTGGGACACAAAAGTCCATGAGACTCTTTATCTCCAATGAACTAGCAAAAAGTCAGAAGTGGAGGTGTAGCTCAAGTGGTAGAGCATCAGCCATGAATGAAAACGCTGAGGAAGAATGCCCAGTCTCTGAGTTCAAGACCCACTACTGGCACAAAGAAGGAGGAGGAAGAAGAGGAATTAACTTGGTCGGAAATGGAAGAGCCAGAGTTTGATCCTAACCCTGAATTAAAGTCCACATTCCTACCCTAACCCAGTCTACCTTTTTCTTTTTCTTTTTTTGTCGGTTGTGGGGCTTGGACTCTGGGCTTGGGCGCTATCCCTGTGCTCTTCAGCTCAAGGCGAGTGCTCTACCACTTGAGCCACAGCGCCACTTCCGGTTTTCTAGTGGTTAATTGGAGATAAGAGTCTCATGGACTTTTCTGCCTAGGCTGGCTTTGAACCGAGATCCTCAGATCTGAGCCTCCTGAGTAGCTAGGATTATAGGCTTGTGCCCCCAGCACCCGACTTCTTCTTCTTCTTTTTTTTTTGGCGGGGGGGTCCGGTCTGGGGCCTGAATTCTGGGCCTGGGCGCTGTCCCTCAGCTTTTCAGCTCAAGGCTAGCACTCTACCACTTGAGCCACAGCGCCACTTTCGGCTTTCTTTTTGCTTATGTGGTGCTGAGGAATCGAACCCAGGGTCTCCTGCATGCAAGGCAAGCGCTCTACCACTGAGCCACCTTCCCAGCCCTAAGTAGACCTTTTCTAACACACTAGTCTTACCAGGGAGTATCTTGAAGGACTATAAGACCATGAGAGCCAAGGACTCTACCACTGGGCCACCTTCCCATCCCCAATTTTGAGGATGTTTATGGCATCAAATCCCAAGATCTCTAGCCGGGCACTGGTGGCTCATACCTGTCATCCTAGCTACTCAGGTGGCTGAGATCTGAGGATCGCAGTTCAAAGCCAGCCCAGGCTTATCTCCAATAAACCACCAGAAAACCAGAAGTGGTGCTGTGGCTCAAGTGGTAGAGCGCTAGCCTTGAGCTGAAGAGCTGAGGGACAGCGCCCAGGCCCAGAGTTCAAGCCCCACAACCGACATTAAAAAAGCATTCCCTACAGGTTCAGTCCCAACCAATCAACCATCTTTTATGAGTGTGATAGTTCTGTGCTTCTCACTTGCATGCTGCAAACAGGGTGTGCTCCAGTTTCACGTGCTTCAGGCCCTGTGGGTCGCTAGGGCCCAGTCTCCTCTCCTGCCATGTCTACTCCATCTACTGCATTCATACTGCCACCCAGTGGTATTCCTCCTCATTACCTCACTAGCCCCAAACCATAAGTTGTCCCTTGTAGATGTCCTCCTCTGAACCCTGTGATTCCAGGTGCTTTGGGATTTCTCCTGCCATTCCCCACTAAGAAAAACCACAAGAATGTGCATGAGAGCCAGAACTGGGGGCTCAGATCTATCATCCTAGCTATTCAGGAGGCTGAGATCTGAGGATCATGGTTTGAAGTTAGCCCAGGCAGGGCTGGGATGGTGGCTCAGTGCCAGAGCGCTTGCCTTGCATGCCTGAGACCCTGGGTTCGATTCCTCAGCACCACATAAGCAAAAAGAAAGCCGAAAGTGGCGCTGTGGCTCAAGTGGCAGAGCGCTAGCCTTGAGCTGAAGAGCTGAGGGACAGTGCCCAGGCCAGAGTTCAGGCCGCACGACCAGACCCCCCCCCAAAAAAAAAAAGTTAGCCCAGGCAGATAAATCTGTGAGACTTTTTTTTTTTTTTTTTGGTTTGGCCTAAGGCTTGAAATCAGGGCCTGGGTGCTATCCCTGAGCTTTTTTGCTCAACTAGTGCTCTACCACTTTGAGGCCCAGATCTACTTCCAGTTTGGGGGTGGTTAATTGGAGATAAGAGACTCAGGCTTTTTGAAGTGTGATCCTCAGATCTCAGTCTCCTGAGTAGCTAGGATTATAGCTATGAGCTACCATTGCCAGACTCCATGAGACTCATCTCCAGGACTGGGAGGTTGGCTCAGTGGTAGAGTGCTTGCCTTGCATGCATGAGGCCCTGGGTTCGATTCCTCAGCACCACATAAGCAGAAAAAGCCGGAAGTGGCGCTGTGGCTCAAGTGGTAGAGTGCTAACAGTGAGAAAAAGAATCTCAGGGACAGTGCTCAACCCCAAATACAAGCCCAGGACTCTCTGACCCCCCCCCTTTACACACACACACACACACACACACACACACACACACACTAATACGCATCACAGCCTTCCTCAATATCTAGTTGATTTGGGTATCTGGTTGATTTGGGTATCTGGTTGATTTGGGTATCTGGTTGATTTGGGTCTCTCTCTTGGACAACATGAGATACAGATGCTGCCATCCCCCACCCCCAACTCAGACTCTTGATCCTTTGGTCACAATAAGCTATTTCAAAGGTGTAACTCTCTGTATCTATGGACACGCGACTATTGGGATGTGTGGCAGAGTTTGCTACCAAGAAACCACCCCACCCAGGCTCACAGCTCATGCTATATACTAGGATTACAGGCATGAACCACACAGCTGGTTATATACATGGATTTTTGGTTACTGGAGATGGAAAGTTGCTAACTGTTAGTCCTGGGTTGCCTCAAAGTGAGACTCTCAATCTTTACCTTCCAAGTAGCTGTGATGGTGTGAATCCCTCACTCCCAGCTAACTAGTTCCGTCTTTAAGAAAGAAAGAAAGAAGACAACTGGCCGGCACTGGTAGCTCACACTTGTAATCCTAGCTACTCCGAAGGCTGAGAGCTCTGAGGATCATGATTTAAAGCCAGTCCCTGAGACTCTGATGTCCAATAAACCACACGAAAACCAGAAGTGGCGCTGCAGCTCAAATGTAGAGTGCTTGCCTTGAGCTGAAGAACTGAGGGACAGCTCTCAGGCCCAGAGTTCAAGCCCCACAACCAAGAAAGAAAGAAAGAAAGAAAGAAAGAAAGAAAGGAAGGAAGGAAGGAAGGAAGGAAGGAAGGAAGGAGAGAGAAAGAAAAGACAACTGGGAAAAATTGGGAGAAGGGGTGACTTTGTCTAAAAAGAAGTGTACTCTTTACCTAATTTATGTAACTGTAACCCCTTTGTACATCACCTTTATAATAACAAAAAAAAATTTTTTTTGGGTCCAGTTGTGGGGCCTGAACTCTGGGCCTGGGCGCTGTCCCTCAGCTCTTCAGCTCAAGGCTAGCGCTTTACCGCTTGAGCCACAGCACCACTTCCGGCTTTTTTCTTTTTGTTTATATGGTGCTGAGGAATCGAACCCAGGGCCTCAGGCATGCAAGGCAAATGCTCTACCACTGAGCCACCTTCCCAGCCCCAATAACAAAAAATTTTAAAGAATGGGGCCGGGATAGTGGCTCAGTGGTAGAGTGCTTGCCTCGCGTGCATGAGGCCCTGGGTTCGATTCCTCAGCACCACATCAGCAGAAAAAGCCAGAAGTGGCGCTGTGGCTCAAGTGATAGAGCGCTCGCCTTGAGGTGAAGAGCTGAGGGACAGCACCCAGGCCCAGAGTTCAAGCCCCATCACTGACAAAAAAAAAAAAAAACAATATAAAAAATGTACCAGGCTCCGTCCAGTTGTTGCCAGAGGCCAGCTTCTTTCCCAGTTTCCATCCAAACTCTGAGATCTTGGATCTGATTCTCAGGTGAGACTAAGTGACATTGATCCTGGGTTCAGCTGGGTGTAAATGTTGTGCATATACCTGTATGTGTTACATGTAGGTCTTTCCATGCAAATGCATGCCCAGGTATGTCTGTATGAGTGTGTGTGTGTGTGTGTGCATGAGTGTGTGTTCGTGTAGATACATGTGGGATGATAGGAAGGAACACAAGAGGAACCCCTCTCCCAGCTGGGCTGTGAGGTTGTGGAATGGAATAGGGGCTCTATCCTGCTAGTTGATGACTTTAAGCACGTTGCTTAGCCTCTCTGAGCCTGGGTATGTCAGAAGTAAGCCTTCTGTCTCTTGGTCTTGGTGATGTCATGGGTACCCCAGTCTGGGCTGTGTGTGGAAGTGTTGGGTATGGTCAGCTGAAGCTTTTGTCTGGAGAACTTTGCACCACTGAATGTAACTAGCTTAAAGGTTGTCTGAAAGAAACAAAGATTTCCCCAAATCCCTCTCAACATCCACATACAAGGGGTACCCACCAATAATTGTAGCATCTTTTTACTACTTGCAGAGGTAGTCTGTCAAGTTGCAGTCAGGAGGGCACCAATTTCCTGTCCTCCAAAAAAGACTGGACCTGCAGCCCCAGGTATCCAGGTGGGGACTGAGGCTTCAGGTTGTAGAGAAAGCCTAAACTAAGTAAATATGGCTTAAAAGAGAGCCTTTGGGTGTGACTATAAACTTGAAGTGCCTGTAGTTCCCGGGCATTGCCTGTAGATGGCAGAAGAGCCCTACATAGAACTGCCACAAGTTTCTTTGTTTTGTTTTGGTTGGTCTTGGGGCTTGGACTCTGGGCCAGAGCACTGTCCCTGAACTCTTTTGCTTTACCACTTTGAGCCACAGCACCACTTCCAATAAATTGGAGATGAGAGTTTCAGGGGCTTTCCTGCCTGGGCTGACTTTTGAACCGAGATCCCTCTTGAGTTAGGTAGGATTACAGGTGTATGATACCATTGACTAGATCACTCTTTTATCTCAAAAGAGAGAGCCACTCACTGGCTTGGGTCCCTCTGCTTTTGGGTAGGAGATGAAGATATGCTGGGAGTAGCACATTCTTGCTGGAGTAGTCAGTCATAGTCACATTTGCCATGGCTTTTCACAAACTTCCTCTCTGATTACCTCAGTGTCTTCTGTAAAGTGGTGGACGGTTGGGAAAACTGTCTCAAATATGTGTAAGGTAGCTGGGCACCGGTGGCTCATGCTGGTAATCTGAGTTACTCAGGAGGCTGAGATCTGAGGATCATGGTTCAAAGCCAGCCCAGGTAAGGAAAGTCGTGAGATTCTCATGTCCAATTAACCACCAGAAAATGGGAAGTGGTGCTGTGGCTCAAGTGGTAGAGCCCTTGCCTTGAGTTGAAGAGCTCAGGGACAGTGCCTAAGAGCAGAGTTCAAGTCCCACAATTGAAATATATTAGGCTAAGATGGGATTGGAATGAAGTAAACATTAAACATGAGAACTACCAAACTATTAGAGAAAATGGCACTGGATCAGGGGAAGCAGATAATATATTGTGATTATGTTTTTAAAGAGAGATCCCACTGTATGGAGGTTGTCCTGGAATTTGCTATCCACCTGACTCAACAGTCCTGGGATTTCAGACTTGTACCACCACAACCGTTGGAGACTTTAAAAAACACAATAGGAGTCTGGTGCCTGTGGCTCATGCCTGTCATTCTAGCTACTCTGGAGACTGAGATCTGAGGATCATGGTTAGAAGCCAGCCCTGGCAGGAAAGTCCATACAATTCTTTTTGGTTGCTGTTGTTCTTATTTTCCATATGATTATTTCCAGTGAAACTCCAAAAAGCCAGACTTGGAGCGTTGGTAGCGCAGTAGTCTTGAGGAAAAAAAAAATAAAAGCCCAAGGATAGCATCCAGGCCCTGAATTCAATCAAGCCCCAGGACTAGCACAACACAACCAACAACACACACAACATCAAAAGCCCAAACCATAGGAGAAAAATTGTCTGTTATGACCAAGGAGGGGGAAAAAAATAAAAAAATCAAGATTTCTGACTTAGGAACACTGTATACCAAAGGGAAGGGAAGACGCATGCAGAATGTTGACACTAGTAAGGCTCAAATGAAGCAACACCGCTATATGCCACTTCCTTTTGTACACTTGCACAATTTAAGGACTGAGTTATTTTTGGGGTGGGGTGGGGTGGTTGGTTATCCACCACCAGGGAAGTCCTAAGTTTACCAACCCGTACTAGAGGTCTGTCTGACAGCAGGCAGAGACGACACTTACTACTTAAGGGTTCAACGAGCTGTCTTAGGTCCAGGGTCCGGGGTAAGATTCCCGGTGAGGGAGGAAGGGTCCTGGGCTGGCTCTACCCAAGGCGCCAGGAAGGTTCCCGCCCCCTTTTACGAGAAGCCACGCCCTCGGACAAACCACGCCCCCTCCGCTTTGCCTCCTAGCGCGGGGGCGGGGCATGAGTCCGGCTCGCGTCTTCAGTGGCTCGGGCCTGGGCCGGGCCTGGCCCTTGAAGGTCTGCCGGTGCGGGCGGGGCGGGGCGGGGAGGAGGAGGTGTGGGAGTCACGTGGGCCGCGGGGCGGGCGCGACTCCGGGGCCGGGTGCGCCCCCTCGGCTGCCGGCGCCGGCGCTCGGACGCGACCCCCCCCCAACCCCAGTCATTCCCGCCAGGTGCGCTCCCGTCAGGTAACGCGCGGCGGGCCTCAGCCCGCGCTCGGGATCGGGGGGTGCGTGTGTGTGTGTGTGGGGGGGGGGGGACCGGGTCCCCTGCTCCTGGTTGCTCGCGACACGTGTCCGGGGTGGGACCCCCACCCCACTCCTCCCGAGGTCGGGGGGGGCGGGGTATGTGGGGAAACTCTTGAGTGAGAAGTTCTCGTTCTTTGCTCTCCCCCCCACCCCGACTCTCCCCGCTCCCCCCCCCTTACCCCCCCCCCTTACCCCCCCTCCCTCCCCAGCAGGTTCCCCCGGACGTGCCAGGCTCCAAGGTGGGGGGGCGGCCCCCCCACTTCGAGCGCCCGGCCTAAGGGGTGGGGTGGGGGCCATGGATGGTGAGGCCGAGCCGGAGCAGGGGACCCCAGCACCCCCACCGCCGGCTGCCCACGGGGGACCCGCCTCCGGCCACGCTCCGACCCTCGGAGGGCGGCGAGAACCCAAGAAGTACGCGGTGACCGACGACTACCAGTTGTCCAAGCAGGTGCTGGGCCTGGGTGTGAACGGCAAAGTGCTGGAATGTTTCCACCGGCTCACTGGGCAGAAGTGTGCCCTCAAGGTTAGTGACCCCCCCCTCTCCCCGCAGCCCCACACCCCTCTTTCTCTCTTGAGGCCTGGGGTGACCTGGCAGGGTCACCAGCGTCCAGGGCCCCTGCTCAAGTTTCTATACTCAGCATCTTGTCTCATCGACCTCCTCCTACTCCCCTGGAAGGTCACACTCACGATCTTCCCTGCTTTTTTACACGTGGGGAAACTGAGGCTTAGCCTCACCTCAGCTACCTGGGTCCCAGGATCAGAATGGGGCGAGCTCGTGTACCCGGAAGGAGGGAGGGTGTGACTGCATGTTCTTGGTTCTGGCTGGGCCTGTAGGGGTTCACACAGCTTGGCTGCCTCCCATAAGAAGCTCCTGTCTTTGAGAGGGATCTGAACTTCTTTCTGCCAGAGACTGAGCACCCCCCCCCCCACATATCCCAAAGCTTTAGTTGGGGGGTCACTGGCTCACTAAATCTAGATTGGGTGTCTTGGAGTGGCTGATTTTAAGGCTTAAAGTTCTGGTTTGGGACACACCCCATACCCAGAATCCTTTGAATGTGTAGTCACCGGGAACTTGATTTCATTTTTAGCTCCTGCTAGTGATACCTGCATGGGTGTAGGTTGTTAGTACAATAGGTCTTCCTGTTTTACAAGTTGTGATTGTGGGCCTGAGAGCGGAGTCCCAAAGATGTGTCTTAAATCTCTTCCCCGAGTTTGCCAGCTCTGGGACCTTGAACAATACCTTGGACTCCTTCCTTTCTTCTTTCTTTCTTTCTTTCTTTCTTTCTTTCTTTCTTTCTTTCTTTCTTTCTTTCTTTCTTTCTTTCTTTCTTTCTTTCTTTCTTTCTCCTCCTCCTCCTCCTCCTTCTTATTTTGTTTTGTTTTTGCCAGTCCTGGGGCTTCTAAATTCAGGGCTTGGGCACTGTCCTTGAGCTTCTTTTGCCCAAGGCTAGCACTCTACCACTTGAACCACAGCTCCACTTCCAGGTTTTTGGTTTTTTTTTTTGTCGGCCGTGGGGCTTGAACTCTGGGCCTGGGGACTGTCCCTCAGCTCTTCAGCTCAAGGCGAGTGCTCTACCACTTGAGCTACAGCACCACTTCCCGTTTTCTGGTGGTTTATTGGAGATAAGAGTCTCACAATCTCAGCTGGGCGCTGGTGGCTCACGCCTGTAATCCTAGCTACTCAGGAGGCTGAGATCTGAGGATCCAGGTTCAGAGCCAGCCCGGGCAGGAAAGACCGTGAGACTCCTATCTCCAATAAACCACCAGAAAACCGGAAGTGGCACTGTAGCTCAAGTGGTAGAGCGCTCACCTTGAGCTGAAGAGCTGAGGGGCAGCGCCCAGGCCCAGAGTTCAAGCCCCACGACCAACACGACCAACAACAACAACAAAAAAAGAGTCTCACAGTCTCTCCTGCCCGGGCTGGCTTTGAACCTCGATCCTCAGATCTCAGCCTCCTGAGTAGCTAGGATTACAGGCGTGAGCCACCAGCGCTCGGCTCACTTCCAGGTTTTTCTGTGGATGTAGTACTGAAGAATCAAATCCAGGGCTGCATGCATGGGAGGCAAGCACTCTACCACTAAGCCACCTTCCCAAGCCCATATCTTGAACTCTTGAAACAAAGTTCTTACTTTTGTTCAGAGAGAAAGAACAAGGGTTGATGTGAACTTCAAATGAGACAAAGCTATGGGGTTGGGGTAGTTGTGAAGAAATCTATGGGACTTAATTAGGCCACAGGACCTACACGTTTCTGAATAAGGACAGATGTGAGTGAACAGGCACTAGCTCAGCCTAGGTAAAGGTCACAGGCGCTGGGCCTTTCTGCCTCCCCCACGCCATACCTCAGATTACCAGGCTGGCCTGTCTTTATGGCCTGCACCTTTTCAGACTATCTCTACTCCTTTTCTCTATGCCCATCCTCTGGCCCTCTTGCCCAGGATGGGAGATAGTGCTTAGCAGGAAGCCTGGAATTCATGAAACACATAAAACAGGAAGAATGTGGTCACTGTCTTTCTAGTTATTGCTACTCAGTGTTGGTCTAAAGGAGCTAGGCCTCTTCCCCTTCCCCTCAGCCCCTAACCACCTGCCTGCTCCATCTTGGCTTTGCCCACAGCAAAGTGTCTTTGACCAGGTCCTTTTACTGCCTTTGCAATCCTTCTGCTCTTCTAGCGATCCTAAGCACTCGTTACTGTCCTGTTAGAAGGACCTGAAGTGCTGGCCATCTCCAGGGAACACATAACGGGGGCATGCTGTCCTCCCGCTCCTGGTAACCTCTTGCATGTGCCTCTTTTCCAGGCCTCTTGGTTAATTGGCACCTTTTAGTTTCCTTTACTTCTATCTAGCCAAAGCCTGCAGATTTATCACCTATCTTGACCAGCACTTGAAAACTTAGTGGAACCTAGGATGAGTGGTCAAAAGTCACATGGTTTGATAGGGAGAGAGATGTTGTAGTAGGGGGGAGGGAGGGGGGGAGGGAGATGGGGGAGGGAGGTCATCATTTCTTTCCTTCCTGACTTTTTTTTTTGTCTTCTCCACTTGTAATTATTGGCCTGCTGGAAGATAGAAGTGACTATGGTACTTAGTGCCTTGAAATAAAAGTAGTAGAAGGTTCTGAAGAACCTCTATTAAGGCAGAACTATATATATACGGGAGGAAAGTGAGTCTTCTTCCTGTCCTTGCTTCTGGATTGGAAGGAGTAGGACGTTTGTCCCTCTGGTTACCACTGCCTGTTGGAAGCCCTGGTACCTCTTCTACTTCTCAGCATCAGGTCCTAGTGATGTAGGCCTTTTTTTTTGGGGGGGGGGCCAGTTATGGAACTTGAACTCAGAGCCTGAGCATTGTACCTGAGCTTCTTTGGCTCACAAAGAAGCCACAGCACCACTTCCTGCAAAAATAAATAACAGGTTTACAGGTTAACACTCTTACCACTTGAGCCACAGCACCACTTCCAGCTTTTTCTGTGTATGTAGTACTGAGGAATCGAACCTAGGGCTTCATGCATGGTAGACGAGCACTCTACCACTAAGCCACCTTCCCAGCCCCGTAACTTAGGACTTCTTATCAATGCTAGGGCTATCTTACCAAGGACAGTTTCCTTCCCCATGGTAACATATAGCTAAGGTGTGCCAGGCTACTTTGCATACTGTCTGTAGGATTAAAATAACTTGCAGAACCACAATGTCAAAGACAGTACAGTTTCCCTGACAGGTGGGAAATGAAGCCCTGGAGATCAGATCTCACCTGAGACCACACAGAGCTGTGGAGCGCACGCACACTTTGAACCTCTAAATGTGGCATTCAAGGCTAGTGCGCTCCAGTCTGGCCCTCTTGCTTTTCCTTCCCCTAGGTGAAGTCTCTTCCATCCCCTATACTGGAGAATCCGGTCCCATCTGTCAAGATTCCTTGCCAGCTTTTCCCAGGAATCTTTCCAGAGTCTAGAATCTGTGCCACTGGAGGCAATAGAATCTTCTTTGACCCCTATAGCTGTAATACTCATTTTTGACTCAAAGCTCCCTTATAGCTGTAGCACCTGGGATTATACCTGACTTAGCATTGGGATTACAACTAGTGGCTCATAAATGCTTATTAAAAAATAACCTGACTAAGCCAGGCACCAGTGGCTCACGCCTGTAATCCTGGCTACTCAGGAGGCTGACATCGGAGGATCATAGTTTGAAGCCAGCCTTGGCAGGAAAGTCCATAAGACTCATCTCCTATAAGCTACAATAACAACAACAACAAAAAAGCCAGAAGTAGAGCTGTGACTTAAGTGGTAGAGCACTAGCCTTGAGCACAAAAGCTTAAAGACAGCACCCAGGTCCTAAGTTCAAGCCCCAGGACTGGCACCAAAGTATAAAATTAAATTTCATTCTTTTTTTTGGTCAGTCGTGGAGCTTGAATTCTGGGCCTGGGAGCTGTCCCTTAGCTCTTCAACTCAAGGTGAGTGCTCTACTGCTTGAGTCAGTGCTACTTCCAGTTTTCTAGTGGTTTATTGTAGATAAGAGTCTCCTGCCTAGGCTGGCTTTGAACCGTGATCCTCAGATCTCAGCCTGTGGAGTAGCTAGGATTACAGGTGTGAGCCACTGGCGCCCGGCTATAAAATTAAATTAAAAAAAACAACAACACAGACTTGGCCCTTTGGAAAGAAAGAGGGAGAGAAAGAGAGAGAGAGATTCCTGCTTGGTGATGTACCAGAATCACAATCCACCTACTTTAGGCTTTCTGTCATTATTGAGATCACAGTTGTTTATTTACACACCACTTTACCCAGCTAATGGCTGAGAAAGGTTCTCTTCTACTTCTCTTTCCAAGTAGCTAGCATCACAGATGTAAGCCAGTGGTACCAGACCAGGAATAGTATTTTTTTTTTTCCTAGTTTCTCCAAGATATGTCATAGAGAAATAAGTCCCTGTCCTAAGGTTGGGACTTTGCTAAGGAATCCACCAGCTTTGCTGACGCAGTGTCTCCCCCCCCCCCCCCCCCCCCTTGCCAGAGTCCATGGGGAAAGATATAAGGAGAAAGGACATTCTCTGCCTTGAGGTCAGCAGCTGGGCCACACCTTAGTTAAGGATCTCTTCCTACCCAGAGTGCCAGGAGAAAGGCAGAAAGGGAATCCATGTAGAGAGCCAGACACCGTGGACTCTGGATGCCCCACCCTCCATTGCACTCTGGGCGAGGCCGGCCTGTTGGGGCCTGGTGTGACTGAGCTGGATTTGAGGCCTAGGTGCGGTTGCCCAACCCCCCCACCCCCCCATGGTCTCCAGACCGGTCAGATCAGCCTCTGTAGTAGAGCCACTTGGTACTAAGTCAACAAGTCAGGAGCTTGTGGAAGCACTGGTATGCCTGGAAATGAAATAATGTCACTTCTCCTGAGCTTCTCCCAGACTTGAAGGAAAGATCTGAGAGCTTTGAGCCGCTACCATGAATGGCGAGGAGTAAGCACTTTGCCTAATGAGTTTTCATGAGAGCATAAAACATCTTACGAAGAGTGAAAGTAGAATATAGGAACTCGATTGTTCTAAGATTCTGTTTTTTGTTTTGTTTTGGTTCTGGTTTTTCTTTTTGGCAGCATTGGGGGTTGAATCTAGGACACAGTGCTTACTAGGCAGGGACTCTTCCACGTGTGCCAGTCCTCCAGCTTTTGCTCTGTGGCTGATGATCTTCCCCCTGAGCCATGCCCCCAAGGAGGATTTAGTCCTCTTTTTTTTGATCAATCATGGAGCTTGAACTCAGGACATAGGCACTGTCTCTTCACTTTTCCACTCAAGGCTGACAGCGTCACTGCTAGCTTTTTTTTATTGGTTAATTGGACATAAAGAGTCTCACAGACCTTTCTGCCTAGTCTGGTTTTGAACCACAGCCCTCAGATCTCAGCTTCCTCAGTAGCTAAGATTATAGGTGTGAGCCACCAGCACCTGGCTTAGAATTTTTTTTGGGGGGTGGTGGTGGTGGTGGTCATGGAGCTTGAACTCTGGGCCTGGGCACTGTCCCTCAGCTCTTCAGGTCAAAGATAGTGCTCTAGCATTTGAGCCAACGCACCACTTCTGGTTTTCTGGTGGTTCATTGGAGATAAGTATCTCATTCCTGCCCAGGCTGGCTTTAAACTGGGATCCTCAGATCTCCGCCTTCTGAGTAGCTAGGATTACTGGCCTGAGCCACCGGTGCCCAGCATAGAGTAGGTAGGATTACAGGTGTGAGCCACCAGCACCTGGTTTAGGATTAGGTCTTGGTAGCAGTTATCCACCCTGTATTTATGCCAACAGACACTCTTGGAGGTTGGAGGCTATTCTTTGAGTACTCTAGATGCATTTTTGGATGGTACATTACTGTTGTCATAAGAACTTACATGGGTTCCCTCTATACCTAAGAGAGCCAGCCCTTTATGGAACAGAGGGACAACATGGAGGGAGCTGCAGTTCCTGGGGTCCCCCTCCCCCAACGCTTTTGTTCCTTTGGAACTAAGTGGATTAAGACTTGTGTGATTGTGATAGAAATCCTGCTGTGTGGGAACCTCAGAAGCTTTGCCTCAAGGAAACCATGAACTGCCAGAGGCCTTTTGAGCTCTACATCAACAGACATGTTGAGAATATTGATTTGATTGATTTTATTTTTTTTCTCGGTGGTGGGTCTTGAACTCTGGCCCAAGGCGCTGTCCCTCAGTTCTTTAGCTCAAGGCGAGTGCTCTACCACTTGAGCCACAGCGCCACTTCCAGTTTTCTGGTGGTTCATGGGAGATCAGAATCTCATGGACTTTCCTGCCCGGGCTGGCTTTGAACAACGATCCTCAAATCTCAGCCTCCTGAGTAGCTAGGGTGATTTTATTTATCTTTTAATGTGGGTTGATATTACAGTTGCCTTTGTTTTTCTTTGTCCTTGCTTTCTGTATGTACATGGCACTGTCTTTCTGTCTGTTTCTGTCTGTCTCTCTCGTTTCTCCTTCCCTGCCTGTTTCTCCTGCGGTGGCTCAGTCTCTGCTTTCTCAGGACTCAGCACAGCCTGCCTGTCTCAAGTGTTTCAGGCTGGGCTGGATGGGTTCCTTGCAACCCATCGCCAGAGGACAGGGCAAGGACGGGGAAGGGCTGAGGGATTCCTTCCGGTCAGCCTGCAACTCCTTACCCTGCCTAGGGGAGGAAGGGGTGGGACAGGAACCACAAAAAGAAACTCTGCTATGCCCATGCCATTCCCTGGGCTCCCTTCTGCTGTCAGCCTGAACCAGGTGCGGGCAGCCTTGGCAGTCAAGAGAGTGGAGTCACAGACACTTGGGCTTGGGTTGTAACCCGAGGTGTCCCCTGTGGAGTGTGAGAAAGTAACTTTAGCTGCCATCTCTGCTGTCAGGTCTCCTTTTATGGCTCAAAAGGCTGGGGCTATTACTTGGGACAACAGTGTATGATTAGATATATTATGACCCCTAAGGCTCCCTGGCCACAATTGGGAAAGGAAGTGCCTGGATTGTGACCTAATCCAGAGCATCAGAGCCCACAGAGGAGGTAGGAGGAATAGGACTCAAGATGTGTTCTTCCACGGGCTTGGAGTGTGGCTTAGTAGTAGAGTTCTTGCCTAGCATGCATGAAGAAGCCCTGAGTTCGATTCCTCAGTACCACACACATAGAAAGAGCAGGAAGTGGCACTTTGGCTCAAGTGGTAGAGTGCTAGCCTTGAGCTAAAGAACCTCAGGGAAAGGGTCTAGGCCCTGAGTTCAAACCTCAGGACTGGTCAAAAAAAAAAAAAGTGTTCTTCCAGCTATGAGCCAGTGGCTCATGCTTATAATCCTAGCTACTTAGGAGTCTGAGGTTGGGTGATCACAGTTCGAAGTCAACCCGGGCAGGGAAATCTCCCACTACCTACCAAAAACGCTGGAAGTAGATCAAGTGGTAAAATGTTAGCCTTGAGCAAAAAAAAACCTCAGAGAATTGCCTAGGCCCTGAGTTCAAACCCCAGGACACACACACACACACAGATATATGCTTCCATTTTCCACAGGGTAGACTGGAGTGTGAGCATCCCCTTCACTTTCTGGGATGAGCCCCAAGACTCTAGATGACCTCCAATACCCTTACCCAGTCAATCAAGATCAGGATATAAATGGCCTAGGCCAGCCAGGCGCAGGTGGCTCAAGCCTGTCATCCTAGCTACTCAGGAGGCTGAGATCTGAGGATCATAGTTCAAAGCCAGCCCGGGCAGGAAAGTCCATGAGACTCTTATCTCCGATAAACCACCAGAAAAACCGAGGTGGTGCAGTGGCTCAAGTGGTAGAATGCTAGCCTTGAGCTGAAGAGCTGAGGGACAGTACCCAGGCCCAGAGTTCAAGCCCCATGAGCAACAACAACAACAAAAAATGGCTCAGTCCTTGACTTGCTGCATCTATTGTCTTGTTCCTAAGAGCTTAGCATCTACAGAAGATCCAGGACTTGTTTCATAAATGCTCCCCTGACACAGACAACTCCCTTCTTAGGACCTAGCAGGTGCTCTGGGGGACTAAATGCAAACAGCGGGATCTAAGAATGAGTTTTCACTTCTCGCGAGAGATGCAGACAACAAGGTTCAGAAAGGCCCAGTAACTTACCCAGGGTCGAATAGTGGAGATGTGTCCAGGCCGGGGTGGGACCCAGGCCTGGCTGGCAGCCAATCTTGGCCCTCAGCCATCCATCCCTCTATTTTGCAAGCTCAGCTTGGACTAGGAATCACTGTCTACCCTTTTGTAAAAATGAAGGGGTGGGTTGGGGTGCTCTGCTTGGCAAGGGCTCCCTTCTGCTTTGAACACACTTTTGTGTGACCGTAAGACGTATCATGGAAGCAGGTGAGGAGTCAGGGATCCCTTGTTTGCTTCTAGGGGCTGTTCTCAAGGTGTGGAGACTGGCCAGAACCCCCTCCCCCAATGACTCTCCTTGGCCACCCAGTGAGGGGTGTTGCCAGGGAAACAGTCAGCCGAGGTGACAGATGACCGCGTTTGTGGTTAGCTAGGGATAGAAACTCTGGGGCTATGACTCAGATTTGAGGACCCATATCTCTCTCTCTTACCCCCCCCCCCTCTTTCTCCACAGCCTAGTAAAATGCTTGAGTCAGAGAGCATCCTTGCTCTCTGGAACACAAAAATGAGTCACCACAGCCCATTCCCTTGACACACAAATTCCTCAGTGCTACCAGGCACCGGGTCCACAGCAGGCAACATCTCCTCGCTTCTCTTCCTCGTGGCTGTGGCTCTATAGCACAATACTCAGAGAAAAGGAAATTCCTCTAGAAGCTGGCTGAGTGTTGGGGCCTTGGGAACCGTCTGGTTGGATAAGAATAGAGGGAGAGCTGGATGCTGGTGGCTCATGCCTGTAATCCTGGCTACTCAGGAGGCAGAGATTTAAGGATCACAGTTCAAAGCCAGCCTGGGCAGGAAAGTCTGTGAGACTCTTATCTCCATTTCACTGCCAGAAAACTGGAAGTGGTGCTGTGGCTCAAGTGGTAGAATGCTCACCTTAAGCTGAAGAGCTCAGGGAGAGCGCCCAGGCCCAGAGTTCAAGCCTCATGACTGACATAAAAAGAAAAGAAAATAGAGAGAGAGCCAGGCACTGGTGGTTCACACCTGTAATTCCTGAGATTTGAGGGTTGCAGTTCAAAGCCAGCTGAGTATCTCCAATGAACCACCAGAAAACCGGAAGAGGTGTTGTAGCCTTGATCTGAAAAGCTGAGGGACAGGGCCCAGGCCCAGAGTTCAAGCCCGATGGCCAACAACAACAACAACAAAGAATAGCGGGAGAAAGGAGCCAGAGAGCTTCCAGCTGGGAAGCTGGAAGCCTGGATGTGTCTCTGGTGCTGCTAGGGGAGGAACGCTGGCTGCTGGTGCTGGCCCTGGCCTGTGTGTGGAGCTGCAGGGACACGGATGAAACAGAGGGAAAGGGAAGACATACACAGAGCTGATACAGGCTTAAAGAATGGCAGGACGAGCCAGGCATCCGTGGCTAGTGCCTGTAATCCTACTCACTTTGGAGGCTGAGATCTGAGGATCTCAATTCAAAGCCAGCCCAGGCAGGAAAGTCCAATTAATTACAAATAAACACAGAGTGGAGCTGTAGCACAAGTAGTAGAGCACTAGCTTTGAGCAAAAAAGCTTAGGGACAGGGCTCAGACCCTGAGTTCAAGCCCTGGCACCCTAGGACCTACACACACACACACACACACACACACACACACACACACACACACACACACACACCCTAGCACCCTAGGATCTACACACACACACACACACACACGCCCTAGCACCCTAGGATCCACACACACACACACACACGCCCTAGCACCCTAGGATCTACACACACACACACACACACACACACACACACGCCCTAGCATCCTAGGACCTACACACACATACACATACACAAGGCTGACTGAGGCTAGCAGCCTACCATTTAAGGCACCACACCACTTCCATCTTTTTCTGCTTATATGGTACTGAGGAATGGAACCCAGGGCTTCATGTTGGCCAGGCAAGCACTCTACCACTGAGCCACATTCCCAGCCCCAACTACAGTCTGATTTAGATCCAGCTGGGATCACTGACCTCTTGCCCGGGCTGGCTTTGAACCATGAACCTCAGATCGCAGCCTCTTGGGTAGCTTGATAACAGGTGTGAGCCACTAGCACCTGGCTTTTTTTTTTTTTTTTTTGGGTCGGTCGTGGGGCTTGAACTCTGGGCCTGGGCGCTGTCCCTCAGCTCTTCAGCTCAAGGCAAGTGCTCTACCACTTGAGCCACAGTGCCACTTCCGGTTTTCTGGTGGTTCATTGGAGATAAGAGTCTCACAGAGTTTCTTTCTGGGGCTGGCTTTGAACCGTGATCCTTCGATCTCAGCCTCCTGAGTAGCTAGGGTTACAGGCATGAGCTACAGCGCCTGGCTTTGTTTTTTTTTTTTTGTCGGTCGTGGGGCTTGAACTCTAGGCCTGGGCGCTGTCCTTCAGCTCTTCAGCTCAAGGCAAGCGCTCTACCACTTGAGCTACAGCGCCACTTCCGGTTTTCTGGTGGTTTATTGGAGATAAGAGTCTCACAGTCTCTCTTGCCCGGGCTGGCTTTGAACCGCGATCCTCAGATCTCAGCCTCCTGAGTAGCTAGGATTACAGGCGTGAGCCACCAGCGCCCGGCTCTGGCTTTGTTTTTTAAAAAATAAAGACAATAGAAAAATTATGACAAGCTAACTATGACAGGAAGAAAGCACATGGCATAGGGGGAAGAGGGTGGTTTGGTCTGTCTCCACCATCTTGAGCTATCTCTCATTGCTTTCTTGGTCACGGGCCTTGGGTTAAACAGTAGATCTCCTGTGTGTTTCCCTGGAGGCCAAAGACGTGTACCACTCCGTCCTCATTTCCTCATCCTCTCATCCTTTCTGCCTCCTCATTCTTCAGAAGCTCCATTTCACTCGATAGGAAGGTTTTGGGTTATTGGCTTCTCCTTGGGCCCTTCCGTGTTGTGTTCTCCAAGCTGATATTGGGACTTGTGTCCCTCTGTCCCTCGCAGGGGTGGAGGTGAAGCAGCTACGTGCAACCGTCTCCATTCTCTGGAAGCCAGTAAAAGATCTGGGTTTGAGTCCTGACTTGATACATTGCCGGTCAATTCGGGGCGAGTCAGTTCCCCTCAGAGTAAATGTCCCCATGGGGAGAAGGACCAATCTCGAGATTGGGGGTTCTATATGAGATACCCAGGACAGGTATTAGCTGGGCACTGAAGCGGGGTAGCTGCTATGGTGGGGGTTCCAACACTGATCAACCACCAACACTGATCAACCAGGGGCCTGGTGTTTGGGGAGCCAACCTGTGTGGAACTCGGCATCGGGAAGGAGAGGCGACTAGACTGGGTGAGATGGAGCAGGCTGTGGTCAGAACCTGACGGAGCCTGGCCCAACATGACATGAGGCCGACTAGTCCTCGGCCGCACAATCAGTTCAATCAGCTCCCGTAATGAGCCACAGAAGCTGGGGAAATGAAGCATGTGAGAGAATCATGCACACATTCAAGGCTCTCATCTGAGACAGTGGCTAGGAAGTTTGATTCAACACGACTGCCCGCTCACCAGGGAACGCCACACTCTTGGGGGGGGCCTACGTCCATGCTGAACCTAGCACGCGTGAAGCCCCAGGTTCGATTCCCCAGTACCACATACACAGAAAAAAACCCGAAGTGGTGCTGTGGCTCAAGTGTAAGAGAGCTAGCCATGGGCAAAAGAAGCTCAGGGATAAATGCCCGGGCCCTGAGTTCAAGCCCCAGGACTGGCAAAAGAAAAAGAGAACAAAATCTGTGTATCTGTTTTCCTCCTTTGCCAAGGCTTCCAGGAAGCTCAGAATTAAAATTTGTCTTTTTGAAGCTGGATCTAGTGGCTCACTCTTGTAGTTCCAATACTTGGGAGGCCGAGGCAGGAGGATTGACAGTTTGAGACTAGGCCTGGGTCTACATCGTGAAACCCTGTCTTGAAAAAAAAAAAAAAAAGTCTTCGTTTTTAGTTATGCACTTCAGTTGGTTTCTGGTAGTTTTACCTTTGCACTCTAAAGAGACTCAAAATGCTTTGGTTTGGTTTGGTTTCTTTCCTGTATGGGAATTACAAAAGGCCTGAGATCCTGGGCCCAGTAAGCAAGGCATGTGGACATAATGGGATATGGGGTCAGAGAGAGGAGCTGGAAAGGCCGGCTCTGGGACCAGAGTCCTTCGGGTCATGAGTCGGCAAGCCAGCTAGAGCTTTATCTTCTTAATTCATTTGTCTCACCGATGGTAGAGATTACACGTCAGCTCTCTTCCTCTGGCTAGACTGTATGTTCTGGCCACAGACACAGAGCAGACAGGCTGGGGTGGCAGGTAGACTGGCCTGGGGCGTAGGGGTTGGAGTTTTGGCTGTAGGGGTGGCGGATGAAGCTGCTTGTCCAGGCTGGCAGTCTCTACGCCTCCTCTGATTGAGAAATGGGAGACGCCATGTACACTTCTGCTTGAGGAGGGTCCTGCCCAAGCGTGAGCTAATGGGGTACAAGCTTGTACGGCTGGGTATGTGGACTTGGGTAGGTGATCTTTCCTGAGCTGATGAGGCTGGAGAAGAACAGCAGAATGCTGCTGGGTATTGGTGGCTCATACTAGCTACTCAGGAGGCTGAGATCTGAGGATCACAGTTCAAAGTCAGCCTGGGCAGGAAACTCCATAAGCCTCTTATCTCCAGTAAACCACTCAGAAAACTGGAAGTGGTGCTGTGGCTCAAGTGGTAGAGTGCTTGCCTTGATCTAAAGAGCTGAGGGATAGTGCCCCGGCCTAGATGCTGTCCCTGAGCTTTTGTTCTCAAGGCTAGCACTCTACCACTTGAACCACAGCTCCATTTCTGGCTTTTTAGTGGTTCATTGTAGATGAGACTTTGATGAGAGTTTCCTGCCTAGGCTGACTTCGAACCACAATCTTCAGATCTCACCCTTCTGAATAGCTAGGATGGTAGGTGTAAGCCACCAGCACCTGGCCTGCCGGTCTTCCTTCTTTCTTTCTTTCTTTCTTTTTTTTTTTTTTGTCGGTCGTGGGGCTTGAACTCTGGGCCTGGGCGTTGTCCCTCAGCTCTTCAACTGAAGGCGAGCGCTCTACCACTTGAGCTACAGCGCCACTTCTTTCTTTCTTTCTTTCTTTCTTTTCTTTCTCTCTTTCTCTGTCAGTTGTGGGGCTTGAACTCTGGGCTTGGGCGCTGTCCCTGTGCTCTTCAGCTCAAGGCGAGCGCTCTACCGCTTGAGCCACAGTGCCACTTCCGGTTTTCTAGTGGTTAATTGGAGATAAGAGTCTTATGGACTTTCCTGCCTGGTCTGGCTTTGAACTGGGATCCTCAGATCTCAGCCTCCTGAATAGCTAGGATTACAGGTGTGAGCCACCAGTGCCCGGCT
This sequence comes from Dipodomys spectabilis, assembly GCF_019054845.1. Classification (NCBI taxonomy): domain Eukaryota; kingdom Metazoa; phylum Chordata; class Mammalia; order Rodentia; family Heteromyidae; genus Dipodomys; species Dipodomys spectabilis. Next base: position 3,044,011 of record NW_024871037.1, read on the forward strand.
CTGCCAGTCTTTCTTGAGCGTCTCCACATGGCCAGCTGTCTGCTGGAAGAGCGCCCTGGAACATGGTTCAGCAGTAGAGTGCTCACCTAGCACGTGTGAAGCCCTGGGTTTGATCCCTCAGTATCGCATACACAGAAAAAGCCGAAGTGGTGCTTTGTCTCAAGTTGTAGAGTGCTAGTTTTGAGCAAAAGAAGTTCAGGGACAGTGCCCAGGTCCTGAGTTCAAGGGTCCCCCTCCACCCCCGAAAAAAAATAATTTGGAAGAATAAATGGATAGATGGATAAATCCTATTCTCTGGGAGTTTAAAGTCCACATCACAGAGCCCAGAGACGTGTGACCAAAGCTACCCTCTACCCCACCAGTACTTTCTACCCACCATGCACTGCACCTCTATGCATGAATATATTATACACACCCCTGTGCTCACACATGCGCGCACACACACACACACACTCACTCACTCACTCACACCCAATCTCCTATATATTTATGTCTATTCACACTTTTTTTTTTTCTTGCCAGTCCTGGGGCTTGCACTCAGGGGCCTAGGCACTGTCCCTGAGCTTCTTTTACTCAAGGCTAACACTCTATTACTTGTGCCACAGCACCACTTCTGGCCTTTTCTGTTTGCGTGGTACTGAGGAATCGAACCTGGGGCATGAATTTGTGCAAGTTAGGCAAGCACTCTACCTCTAAGCCACATTCCCAGCCCTATACATTGGCGCAAAAACGAGTTTCACAAGTCTTGCATGAGCTCTGGGGCTACTCCCACCTCCTTTTCTTCCTCAGGGAGGGGTTATCTAGAGTCTCTCTGTAAAGTCCAGTTCTCCTTCTCCTAGACTCCCCACACAGCAGTGGGGGACCTGCCAGGCGATGACTTCATCCTCCTGGGCCTCTGTTTCCTCGATCTGCAAATTGGGGCTGACAGTCCCCACCCTGCTCACCTCACAGGGTGGCACCGAACATTCCCACGAGATAAAACGACCACAGGGTGTTTTGTAAACCGCAGGTCATTTTCCAAATAGGTAAATGCTGCCGGTCGTTATTCCCCGATCTAGATCTGAAGAATTCAATCCACTATCACTCAGGTCTTTCCTTGGGTGGGAAGGGACTGAGGGGTGCCCACCCCTGCCCCCCACCTCCATTCCACTTGGTGAGGCCAGAGGGGTACAAGCAGGTGTCTGTGTGGGTCTTGGGCCCCACCGCTCTCCACTCGAGCTGGAGTTCACTGGTAAGGTGACTAGAAGTCTTCAACGTCTGGCTGCCAACTCTGGGGGGCAGATGAGAGAATTTGGCAGAGGGTGAAGGGAGGAGGGAAGGTAGAAACCACAGGCAGACAGACAGACAGGCAGACAGACACACACACACACACACACACACACACACACACACACACACACACACACACACACACACACACACACACACACGTCCTTGTTCAAGGTCCATGTCGCCTCAGATCCAAAGCTCCATGAGCTCCAGTGGGGTTCGTACGTCATGTTTCTATCCCATAGCATCTTTCCTCAGGAGAATGCCAGACTTCTGCCTCAGTCTCTGTGTGTGTATCTGGAGACCTTTCGGGTTTCTCTCTAGGGGTACGGTTATGGATGTGGGAGACAGGTACTTTGCAGGGAGCCTCTTAACCCCAGACCTCTTTTGTCGCCTTTCTTCCCACCATCTACCATGAGCCCCGAAGCTTCTTCTCCCTGGAGAAACAGAAGCCCAGAGAGAATAGGAGTAGAGCCTGGCTCTCCCACCACATGAGAACTTAACACCCCCCCACCCCCGTTCCCCCCGACACACACACAGAAGAGCACAGGGATGGGGTCATGCATCTGTGTGAATGAGACCAATGGACCCTGGGGTGTGAGGTTGCTGGGGTGTCGTGTTTCCATGTGTGACATCTTCTGGATTTGATCTTTTTTTTTTTTTTGGTCGGTTGTGGGACCTGAATTCTGGGCCTGGGCGCTGTCCCTCAGCTCTTCAGATCAAAGCTTGTGCTCTACCCCTTGAGCCACAGTGCCACTTCTGGCTTTTTCTGCTTCTGTGGTGCTGAGGAATCAAACCCAAGGCCTCATGCATGCAAGGCAAACACTGTACCACTAAGCCACCTTCCCAGCTCCTGGATTAATCTTAATTGGGGGAGTTTTTCCGTCTACAATATAGACATGTTCATGCGATCTACAAATATGAGGAGTCAGTGCTGGGGTCAGAACCCGTACCCCAGGACTTGAACCCAGATGACCGGACAGAATGGCGACTGACTGGGTCCACAGTTTCGTAAGGAGATGGCAGAATGTTGGCTTGGGGGAGAAGCCATGCAAATAGGGACTGATTAATTTCCCCACCGCCCCCCTCTTGGTGCCTCAGTTTCTCCTCTAAAAACAGTAATGAAAAGTCTCCTAATATTCATAACATACTCTGAAATAGAGCCTGGCACATCAAAAATGCAATATGTGTGTGTGTGTGTTTAAAGAGTTATCAAGGGAACAAACTAATTGTAGGTTGTGAGCAAGTGCTGCATGGGAGGTAAGAAAAGGGTAACAACATGGGAGCTTTCCATGGAGCTGGTCATGGTTCTCATCTTTATGGGGGTGTGGGTCCCCCACAGAGTTTGCAACCATCAAAGCTCATTGAACTGGACCCGTGAGGCCTGGGCATTTTCCTAGATGTAAATTATACTTCAATTTATACAAATAGAGAGAAAACAAACAAAGCATAGGGGGAGAGTAAGGGAAACTCAGTGTCCTTTTTAGTGGTCCAGGAGGGCTTCTGAGTGGAGGTGATGTTCACAGAGGTTTCCTGAAGAAGAAGGTGGCTCTAGCTATAGAAGACGAAGGTATGGGCTGGGAAGGTGGCTCAGTGGTAGACTGCTTGCCTTGCATGCATGAGGCCCTGGGTTTGATTCCTCAGCATCACATAAGTAGAAAACAAAAAAGCTGTAAGTGGCTCTGTGGCTCAAGTGGTAGAGCGCTAGCCTTAAGCTGAAGAGTTGAGGGACAATGACCAGGGGCAGAATTCAGGCCCCCCAACCAACCAAAAAAAAAAGAGAGAGGAAGGAGCCGGGCACCAGTCGCTCCCTGTCATCCTTGCTGCTCAGGAGGCTGAGATCTGAGGATCATGGTTTGAAGCCAGTACGGGTGGGAAAGTCCTCTCCAATGAACCGCTCAAAAACTGGAAGAGGCACTGTGGCTCAAAGTGGTAGAACACTAGCCTTGAGCAAAAAGAGCTCAGGGACAGCACCTGGCCCTGAGTTCAAGTCTCATGACTGCCAAAACAACAAAAACCCCAGGCTGTCACCCCAGTGAAAACTGCCAGAATTCATATGGCAGTGCCCTGCAGGCAGAGGCTGGGAGACTCAAGGGGGCGCCTATTTGGGAAGAGTGAGTATATCCTTCTGGCTAGAACAGATGGTGTTTGGGGCCAGGGGTAGCAGAACACAGGGGAGGTGGAAAAGGCAAGCCTGGACGCTGAGATGGAAGTGATGTTTATCTGGAGGATATGCATCTACAGGCTGGGAAGGGTCAGAGAGGACAGCCAGGCTTAACACCCCTGGATAAGAATTACACCTGTCATCAAGAACTCTAACAACAACAGATGCTGGAGGGGATGTGGACAGAAAGGAACCTTACTTCATTGTTGGTGGGAATGTAAACTTGTTCAACCACTTTGGAAAGCAGTATGGAGGTTCCTCAAAAGACTTCACATAGAACTCCCCTATGACCCAGCAATCCCACTTTTGGGCATTTACCCTAATGTTTACAAAAAAGACCACACTAAAGCTACCAGCACAACTATGTTTATTGCAGCCTTATTTACCATAGCTAAGATATGGAACCAACCCAGATGCCCCTCAATAGATGAATGGATCAAGAAAATGTGGTATATATACACAATGGAATTCTATGCCTCCATCAGAAAGAATGACATTGCCCCATTTGTTAGGAAATGGAAAGGCTTGGAAAAAATTATATTAAGTGAAGTAAGCCAGGCCCAAAGAAACATAGGTCCCATGGTTTCCCTTATCTGCAATATCTAGTATAGGTATGAGTCAAGCGGAAAAAGTCAGAGAATGTGATGTTAGGAAAACGAACCCTCAAATATGTATTTTAATGTTTTTGTTTCTTTCATGCAGTGTTTCTAACGCATTTATAAGATTATTTCTTGGTTGCTTTGTATGTCCCTCCCCCACAGTGTAACCCCCGCTTTCACTATATTTGATGTCAGTATAACATGTGGAGGAGATGGGGACAAACAAGTCGTTTAAGGATTCAGGTGGACCTGTTGCAACAATGAGAAGTACAAAATGTCATGTCAAAACCAGCTTTACAATGTCGGAGGTGGGGGAGGGGGGAGGCTGGGAAGGGAGGTGAAGGGTAAACAAAGGAGGAGGCTGCAATGCTTGGTAAGAAATGTATGCATTATCCTGACCATGTAATTGTAACCCCTCTGTACAGTATGTTCTCAAATAAAATAAAATAAAATTAAAAAAAAAAAAAAAAGAATTACACCTGTCACCCTAGCTACTTAAGAGGCTGAGATCTGAGGATTGAGGTCAAAGCTAGCCCAGACAGGAAAGCCCATGAGACCTTTTTTGTTTTTTAGTCGTGGGGCTTGAACTCTGGGCCTGGGCGCTATCCCTGAGCTCTTCAGCTCAAAGCTAGCGCTCTACCACTTAAGCCACTGTGCCACTTCCTGTTTTCTGGTGGTTCATTGGAGATAAGGCTGGCTTTGAACTGCCATCTCAGCCTCCTGAGTAGCTAGGATGACAGGCATGAGCCACTGGCACCAGGCAAAGGACTCTTTTTGTTTTTTGGTCAGTGGTGGGGCTTGAACTCTGGACCTGAGCGCTGCCTTCAGCTCTTCAGCTCAAGGCTAGCATTCTACCACTTGAGCCTCAGTACCACTTCCAGCTTTTTCTGCTTATGTGGTACTGAGGAATCGAACCGTTGCATGCACTCTACCACTGAGCCATCTTCCCAGCCCCAAAAGATTCATTTTTTAAGAATGCTTTTTTTTTTAATATTTTGGTAGTGAGTTTTCCTCCTGCACCCACTGGTGGGAATTTGGAATCTTAATTAGCTTTACTCCTGCAGGATCGTAGCCTTGTCTTCTTCCCCAATGCGGTTGGATGCTAGATAGCTTTGTGGATGTAGGCCTCACCCCTTCCTTGGGCTCCATCCACCTCCTGGGCTATGGACAGATTTACATCTCTGCATCCCTTTCCCCCAGCCTTCCTCCAGTACCTCTCCTTTCACATAGGGGAGCTGGGTGGGGAGGGGGAGCACAGGGGTCCCTGTGGACCTAGCATCTACCAGGTACTATCTGCACACACAGTCCCTATCCTGGCTTAGGAAGTGGGGCCGCTAGGTCTCTCTCTTTTCTTCTCTCTTTCTACGCTTTGTGATGATCCTAGGGCTTGAACTCAGGGCCTAGGTGCTGTCCCTGAGCTTTTTTTTTTTTTTGCTCAAGGATAGCATTTAATCATTCAATCCACAGCTCCACTTATGGCTTTTTGGTGGTTCATTGCAGATAAGTCTCACTGACTTCCCTGTCCATGCTGGCTTCAAACTGCAGTCCTCAGATCTCAGCCTCCTGAGTAGCTAGGATGACAGGCGTGGGCCACCAGGGCCAGGCTTGTAAAATGATTTTTAAAAGAAGAGCCATGCGGTGCTGGCAAATCACGGGTCTCTGTGACTCTGCCCTTGTCTGCCAAGCAAGGACAGGGAGGCTGTGAGGCTGACCCTCTCCGTGCCCACCGCCTACAGCTCCTGTATGACAGCCCCAAGGCCCGGCAGGAGGTGGAGCACCACTGGCAGGCCTCAGGCGGGCCCCACGTCGTGCGCATCCTGGACGTGTACGAGAACATGCATCGGGGCAGACGCTGTCTCCTCATCGTCATGGAATGGTATGCAGCACGCCCCACTGCCTCGTGGGGCCCCCCACCATGGGTGTTCCCTCCCCACCCCAGTCCCCCCAACATTCTCCCAGGGCTTACCCTCTTCTTGGCATAGTGGCCATCATGGCCCCTGAAGGGCGGTTGGATGGGTGGTCATGGGTCCCGTTCGTGGGGCTGGGCTGCCAAGGGGGCTTTGTGAAAGGCACCACGGCTCTCCTGCGGTCTCCTGCATGGGATCTCCACTCCAAGAGAAGGTCGCCTAGCCCCATCTGTGTACGGACATGGAGCTGGTGGGGGGGTGGGGGAAGCGGGGACACATGCAGACATGCAGTCCCTTTGGCTGTCTCCTTCTGGTGGGGTCTGTGCACCTGTGGTCCCACCAATGATCGTATTTGATGGGGTCTGGAGCTCTGGGCGTCTGCTACTTGTCCTATGACCTCGGCCTACCTCAGACCCTGGGCGTCCCCTTTGAAGTCTCCCATCTGCCTTTGAAGTCCCTCCTCCCTCCAGAGGTTCACCAGCTCTTCAGAGGTAGAATTCTAGATCCTTAGCTTTATCACCCACTAGCCATAGAAATGGGCTTCTTGCTAACTTTTCTGGATCTCTGCAACTCTTCTGTCAAACATGGGGGTTGACCTTCACGCAGCACTCATGCCAAGCTTGATTCCATTCAGAGTGTGCCAGGGGCATCTTATATTCGATTTGCATGACTCTGGTGAGATCGGTGCTGTTCTTTTTTTTTTTTTTGTCGGTCGTGGGGGCTTGAACTCTGGGCCTGGGCGCTGTCCCTCAGCTCTTCAGCTCAAGGCGAGCGCTCTACCACTTGAGCTACAGCGCCACTTCCGGTTTTCTGGTGTTTTATTGGAGATAGGAGTCTCACGGTCTCTCCTGCCCGGGCTGGCTTTGAACCGGGATCCTCAGATCTCAGCCTCCTGAGTAGCTAGGATTACAGGCGTGAGCCACCAGCGCCCGGCTCGGTGCTGTTCTTTTATAACAAGGATGGCTGGGCGCCTGGGGTTCACACCTGTCATCCCAGCTGCTCAGGAGACTGAGATCTGAGGATCGTGGTTTGAGGCCAACTCACTCGGGAAAGTCCATGAGACTCATCTCTGATGAACCACTTGAAAATGGGAAGTGAAGCTATGGTTCAAAGTGATAGAGCACTAGCCTTGAGCAAAAAAAAAAAACTCAGGGACAGTGCGCAGGCCCTGAGTTCAAGCCCCAGTTCAAACAAAAACATAGCTGAGACACAGAGAGGCAAAGGGTGTGTCTCAGGATCACACAGTGGCATATCTAAAAGGTAAAGCCCAGTGCACAGCACACAGTAGACACTCCTGACACTGGGTTGTGAAGATGATGAATGACGATCTCCTTTTGCATCTGGAGAAACTGAGGCTCGGGTGGGTATAGGACTGCTCGAGGAGTCACGATCCGATAGGACAAGCACTTCTGAGAACCATTTCTCTGGAGTTCTGACAGATCCACCCACCCAACTCAACACCACAGGCCACAGCTGACAGCGGCTGCTCAACACCAGGGGAAGAGCGTGAGCCTCCAGTCCGGGACAGGAAAAGGGGAGACGATTGATTCACCCTCTCTTCCCTTTTCACTTACTGTCACCTTCTCTTGCAGCATGGAAGGCGGGGAGCTGTTCAGCAGGATTCAGGAGCGAGGAGACCAGGCTTTCACCGAGAGAGGTATATGATGCACAGGGAGCTGGACCGTGGGGCCGTCTATGCCGTGGGATGAGGACTTGCTCCTCTCCTGAGCCTGTCTTTCCATCAGAATAAGAGGGGACAGGTGGCTCACTCCTGTCGTTCTAGCTACTCAGGAGACTGAGATCCAAGGCTCAAGGTTCAGAGCCAGCCTGCACAAGAAAAGTCAGTGAGACACTTATCTCTGGAAGTGCAGTTGTGGGCCCAAGTGGTAAAGTACTAGTCTTTGCTTTGTTTTTGTTTTTTTTGGTCGGTCATGGGGCTTGAACTCTGGGCCTGGGTGCTGTCCCTCAGCTCGTCAGCTCAAGGCTAGCACTCTACCACTTAAGCCACTTCTGGCTTTTTTTCTGCTTATGTGGTGCTGAGGAATTGAACCCAGGGACTCATGCATGCAATACAAGCACTCTACCACCGAGCCACCTTCCCAGCCCCTAAAACACTATTGTTGAACAATAAAACGAAGGAACAATGCCCAGGCTCTGAGTTCAAACCCTAGTATCGGCACACATCTACACACATACATCAAAACCAAAAAAGAATGAGAGGGTGGGGCATTTTGTCCCCTATGTCCATGACATCTGGTTGGAAATGGACTTTCTAGTTCTGGCATGGAGGAATTGGAGCCTCTGGGTGCTGACCCACAGGGGAGTTGGAAAGAAGCTGTCTAGGCATGAGAAAAGAAGTTCAGATGTGTTGGAAGCATCCCTAGGGGGGAAAAATGGAACCCGGCACTAGTGGCTCACGCCTGTAATCCTAGCTACTCAGGAGGCTGAGATCTGAGGATCAAGGTTCAAATCCAGCCCTTGAGACTCTTTTGTTGTTTTGTTTTATTTTTTATTTTTTTCCAGCTGTGGGGCTTGAACTCTGGGCCTGGGCGCTGTCCCTCAGCAATTTAGCTCAAGGTGAGCGTTCTACCATTTGAGCCACAGCGCCACTTCCGGTTTTCTGGTGGTTCATTGGAGATAAGAGTCTTAAAGACACTGGTGGCTCATGCCTATTATCCTAGCTACTCAGGAGGCTGAGATCTGAGGATTGCGGTTCAATGCCAGCCCGGGGAAGGAAAGTCCATGAGACTCTTATGAATCACCAGAAAACCAGAAGTGGTGCTGTGGCTCCAGTGGTAGAGAACTTGCTTTGTGCTGAAGAGCTGAGAGACAGCGCCCAGGCCCAGAGTTCAAGTCCCACAACTGACCAAAAAAAAGGGGGGGGTATTTAGGATAGGGGGCCACGGGCCACAGGACTACCATGATCATCTCCTGCTGGCCTGCCAGATCCTATCCAGAGGCAGTGATATGTGGGTGGGGGATGTCCCAAGTCATCAGACCTTTGGTATTTGTGACGTGTGCTCCACCTCCTGTCTACAGAGGCCGCAGAGATAATGCGGGATATCGGCACCGCCATCCAGTTTCTACACAGCCAGAATATCGCTCACCGAGATGTCAAGGTGAGTCACTGGGACCCGATCTAGGGGACAGAGACAGGTCTGTCCTACAGCCCTCGTTAGCTCCTGGTCCCCACTGGATGGAGGCCAAGCTCCTCAGTCAGCTTCAGCTTCTCAACCAGACCGCTCTCTCTCGGCCCTTCCTCCGGTGGTTGGGCATGCTGATTCTGGTCTCATCAGATGATCTTGTTTCCCTCGAACGCCGTGTCATCCCAATAGAATAACCAAGCATCGACCCTAGCTACTCGTGCTGATAGACACCTCATTTAATCCCACCAGCCCTATGAGAGTTGATGGCCCCCGTTTTACAGCCGAGCAAATGGAGACGTTAAGTGGCTCACCTGCGTCTGCCTCTGCCGCATGGAGACTCATCGGATTTGCCCACGTGCTCCGAGTCAGAGCCGAAATCCTTGTTATAATTTGGCTCTGGCTTTTCTCTCCCTCTCTCTCCCTCTCTTCCTCTCCCTCTCTCCCTCTCTCCCCTCCCTCTATCCCTCTTTATCTTTCCCTCTCTTCCTCTCCCCCTCCCTCTCTTTCTCTCTCCCTCTCTCCTCTCCCTCTCCCCCTTTTCTCTCCCTCTCCCTCTCTCCCCCTCTCTCCCTCTGTCCGTCCCTCTGTCCCTCTCTTTCCCTTTCCCCCCCTCCCTCTCTCTTCCTTTCTCTCCCTCTCTCTTCCCCTCTCCCTCTCCCCCTCTCTCTCTTTCTCTCTCCTGCTCTCTCTCTCTCTCTCTGTCCCTCCCTCTGTCTCTCCCTCTCTCTCTCCCCCTCCCTCCCTCCCCCCTCTCTCTTTTCCTAAGGGGAGCAATGCCTTCTGCAGACCAGATGCCTCTGTGTTCTCTGAAACTGCTTCCCTGTGTTTATCTCAATCCAAGGTCGGATTGTCTCAAAGAGAACTGGAAAAAATAGCTCCTACTGGCACCGCAGGCAAACTCTGTCCAATACTCTGCCCTTCTTCCTCAGCCGTGCTTGGGGAAATGCCTTCTGCTACTTGACACAGGCCTAGGTCCTACACAGTCATGAGAAACCACCTTCCTCCACACGGCTCTCCCTGCCACCCCACCTGCCCGGTCTGTCAGTGCTTTGTACCGGGGAAGGATGGCTGGCCTCTATGCAGTTCTTGAGGTCTGAGCTCTGGGGGGTGGGGGGAGGGTGATCACAGGTGGACCTGGCCCCAGCAGGTTTCCTTCTGGGCCGGTGAGAGCAGGGAGAGGGGGTGGCAGGGGCAGTCGGTCTTATACCCTCATCCAGGTTGATTGACAGCGACCTCGACAACTCAGGATCAACAGGATCAAAAAGATTCCCACCCCTGGGCTTTCTATGAATGTGAAGTGACCATTCACAGCCTTGGCTGAGAGCCTGCCTCATTTTCCCCTGTGAATGAAAGCATCCCCTCCCCATCATCCTTGGCTTCTCTCTATCTGGTCCATGTTCTAGATCACTAGGGCTCAGGGTTGTCTCGGAGCTGGATTGAGCTGACATGCACCAGGACAGAGGGGAGGACTCTTATCCCCGATCTCCTCCGGTAGCTAACTCCACACCCGTGCTTTTTCTCCCCTGGCTCAGCCCGAAAACCTGCTGTACACATCCAAGGAGAAAAACGCCGTGCTGAAGCTCACTGACTTCGGCTTTGCAAAGGAGACCACTCAAAACGCCCTTCAGACGCCTTGCTATACTCCCTATTACGTGGGTGAGTTTTCGGGGTATGGTACACAGACCGCTGTGGGGGTGCAGGGGTGCCAGCTGGCAGACCGTGGAAAGCACAGAGTTAAAGCCCGGAGAGGAAGGGAGGGGTGTAATCACTGCGTGGAGGCGGGTGTTATGGGTGGGGTGGAGTGGCGGGGGGGGCCGGAGGCTGCAAAAATATTCTCCCCAACTTCAGCTTCTGCTTTTGAAAATAGATCCAGGAAAATTCCGGCTGTGGCCTGTGAGTGAAAATGACATCACGGCAGCTCTAAATATATACCTGATGAAAGGCTGCCGTCGGCTCGGAATGGAGCCCGACGGTGGTTGTCTTTATCTGTTTTTTTATTTTTTTTTCTCTCCCTGGGATTCAGATCCAGAAAGCGGGCAGGCCTTTTCCTCGACATGAAAAGGACATGCGGGGTCCCAGTCACCTGCCTCGGGGTGGGGGGTGGGGATCTCTGGGTGGACACGTCCACGTGGCTCCCGGGTCAGGAAAGCCCCCCCCCCCCAATCATATCCCTGTCCTGCATCAGAGAGTGGATCAGCAATGGACTCTTTCACAAGGGCAGGCCCGGGGCGAGGTAGGGAGGGTGGGGACGGACAGGACGTCCCCACAGAGAGCCAAAATGGATCCTTGCTCACGAGGACACGCAGTCCACAGTATTTTGACTTAAGAGAGCTTCTGTCCTGCTGACCTCATTGCATAGATGCAAAGACAGAGGCCTGCGGGCGGTAGCTAAGCTGACCATGGAGTGTAGAGTACACACACACACACACACACACACACACACACACACACACACACACGCATGCATGCACGCACGCACGCACGCACGCATGGCGGTAGCTAAGCTGACCATGGAGTGTGGAGTCCACACACACACACACATACACACACACACACACACACGTGCACACACACAGTTTCTCCTTACCTGTGACCTAAGCTGCATGTTGAGCTTAGGGAAAAGGGACACCAGGCAGCTAGTTGGCTGAAGCTTTTTTTGGGGGGGGAAGGGGGACAGGAACTCACCCAACCCTAGAGACTGGCCATTTCCCCTCCCCACCAAGTTGAGACTGTTAGGAGGGCCTAAAAAGGAGCCACAGGGCTGTCTGAAAGCAGTTTATTCCCTCCCCGCCCCTCCCCAGCCCTCCGAGCTGTCTCTCCTCTTGGAGTTTCACACACATACTGCCTTCCCAGAAGGTGCCAGACACCAGTCTACTCTGCCCTCGCTCCCAGACTGCTCCTCGCCTTGCCCGGGCTTTCAGGCTTTCTGCCTGGGTTCCCTAGAAGCTCGGAGTTCAGAACCCGTCCCTGTCCTCTGTCCTGACAGCTCCTGAAGTCTTGGGTCCAGAGAAGTACGACAAGTCGTGTGACATGTGGTCTCTGGGTGTCATCATGTACATCCTGTAAGTACCATGGCTGCCTTTGGCTTGGACCTCTTGGCCCAATCCTACCATCTGCTTATTTTTTTTCTCAGTCATGGGGCTTGAACTCAGGGCCTGGGGACGCTGTCCCAGAACTCTTTCATTCAAGGCTAGATCTACCACTTTGAGCCATGGCACCATTTTCTGGCCGGTTCATTGGAGATGAGTTCTTATAGGGTCTGGGAAGGTGACTCAGAGGTAGAGTGCTTGCCTTGCATGCATAAGGCCCTGGGTTTGATTCCTCAGCACCACATAAGCAGAAAAAGCCAGAAGTGGTGCTGTGGCTCAAGTGGTAGAGTGCTAGTCTTGAGCTGAAGAGCTGAGGGACAGCGCCCAGACCCCATGACCGACCAAAAAAAAAAAAGTTCTCATAGACTTTCCCTCCTGGAACTTCGATCCTCAGATCTCAGCCTCCTGAGTAGGTAGGATCACAGGCTTCCCATTGTATACTTTTAGTTCCATTTCTGCTTCTTGCCTCTGTGTCCTCAGTGAGGGGCTTTGTGTGTGTATCACCCTCTCTGGTCACAGGGCCACCATCCCTTTAGGTTACTGGAGGGTCCTCTCATGCTAAGGGCAGACAAGATACCCAGGAGGCCAGAGAGCTGGGGTTATGGCTACAGTACCTGCCTGCCTATCTCCTTGGCTTAAGGTAGAGAAGGGGTCTGCCCCAGCACGGACCCCAACCCTTGTGCCAAAATGACTCCCTCCTTCCTCCCCTAGTTTGTGTGGCTTCCCACCCTTCTACTCCAACACGGGTCAGGCCATCTCTCCAGGGATGAAGAGGAGAATCCGCCTGGGCCAGTATGGCTTCCCCAATCCTGAGTGGTCAGACGTATCAGAAGATGGTGAGTCAACCTTTCTACCTGGTCCCCCGGGCTGTTATTTATTTATGTATGTATTGCCAGTTCTGGGGCTTGAACTTAGGGCCTGAGCACTGTCCCTGAGCTTCTTTTGCTCAAGACTAGTACTCTACCACTTGAGCCACAGTGCTACTTCTGGCTTTTTCTGTGTATGTGGGTACTGAGGATTCCAACCCAGGGCTTTATGCATGAGAGGCAAACACCCTACTGCTAAGCTACATTCCTAGCCTGTTTTGTTTTGTGTTGTTGTTGGCTGTGAGGCTTGAACTCTGGGCCTGGGCGCTGCCCCTCAGCTCTTCAGCTCAAGGTGAGCACTCTACCACTTGAGTTACTACTGACTTTTTCTGCTTATGTGGTGCTGAGGAATTGAACCCAGAGCCTCATGCATGCGAGGCAAGCACTCTACCACTGAGCCACCTTCCCAGCCCTAATTTTTTTCTTAATTCCTCATTGATGTTTGTTTCCCTCTTCTGGAGATGGCAGGCGATTCTATCTTATGTGTTAGCTCACAAATCCTGAACACTTAGTACCTTTGAACAAGAAAACTGTTGTGTCAGCTCATGGAATAGCAATGTGGGAGTATCTGTAGCCTAGCCTCATGGAGCTTGCCGTATGTGGGGAGAAGAGGGGGATCGCGACCTCACCGCCTCCCTCTTCCCTGGTCTCCTCTAGCCAAACAACTGATCCGCCTGCTGTTGAAGACGGACCCTACAGAGAGGCTGACCATTGCACAATTCATGAACCACCCTTGGATCAACGTAAGTACCTTTTCTCTGATGGCAGGTGAGTGTAATTCTGGAGTAGAGATGCCAGGCAGGAGGGGAGCGGCTGTGGAGGGCTGAGTGCTGGGCTGGAATGGGCTCTTGCATGGCAATGTATGGTAGCACCCCCTTTTTTTTTTGTTGGTCATGGGGCTTGAACACTAGGCTTGGGTGCTGTCCCTCAGCTCGTCAGTTAAGGCTAATGCTCAACTACTTGAACCACAGTGCCACTTCTGGTTTTCTTGTGGTTTATTGGAGATAAGAGTCTCCACAGACTTTCCTGCCCAGGCTGGCTTTGAACCTTGATCCTCACATCTCAGCCTCCTGAGTAACTAGGATTACAGGCATGAGCCACTGGTACCCAGCTTATGAGATTCTTATCTCTGACAAACAACCAGAAAACCTGAAGTGGTGCTATGTCTCAAGTGGTAGGGTGCTCGCCTTGAGCTGAAGAGCTGAGGGACAGCGCCTAGGCACTGAGTTCAAGCCCCACCACTGACAAAAAAAAAAAAAATGACTGGGAAAATAGGGGAAGGGGAGAAAAGGATAAGTAGAGAAAAGGATAAGCCACTACTGTTCCACATGTCCCCAGGAGCTAACTCAGGGGCTTGGCTTTCCTTCTAGCAATCCACAGTGGTACCTCAGACCCCGCTCCACACTGCCCGAGTACTACAAGAAGACAAAGACCATTGGGATGAAGTGAAGGTAAGTCGACCCTACCTCCATCTTCCTGCAGCTTCCGGGATTCTAGGTGTATCATTGACTCCCTCATTGGTCCAACTGAGGCACTCTGAGCATTGGGCTCTGCTCCCCAATTCTATGTGGTGCTCTTGGCTCACTCAATATAGAAGGGACTTTGGGATGGGAAACCAGTATAAAGGTTTTGGGCTCAAGTATTGACCATCTCAGAGAACTCATCTGATTTGCTTTTAGTTTTTTGACAGGTCCCAAGCCTTGAATTCAGGGCCGGGGCACTGTCCCTAAGCTTTTTTGTTCACAGCTAGAGCTTTACCACTTGAGCCATAGCTCCACTTCCAGCTTTCTGGTGGTTGGTTGAAGATAAGGGTCTCATGGACTTTCCTGCTGAGGCTGGCTTTGAAAACCTTGATCTTCAGATCTCAGCCTCCTGAGTAGCTAGGATTACAGGCATGAACCACTGGCACCCAGTTTCACTAGTTTTTGGGGATTTTTTAGAGTGCTAGAGATGATCTATCCCAGGGTCTTGTAAATTCTAGGGAAGCACTCTACCACCTAACTCCAACTCCAGCTTTAATCTCTCTTATGACCAATAGCCTTTAGGAGAATGACAGCCTTGCTTTAGGCTCAGTAAAGATCAAGTTTGACTCTATGGGACATCAGCTCAAAGCCTATATCCAGTCTATAGGCCCCAATCTCCTAGGTTCCCAATGAGATGGCATTTTCTACAGACTTTGTAGTTAGGCAAGTGACATCGGTTCATTTCTCTGTCCCACTCAGGCTTTCTGAGGTCCCAGGCAGTCACTACTTTCCTGTGCCCTAGAACATAAGCTCAGAATCCACCATAAACAACTACCAAGGGCTAGGCACCGGTGACTCACACCTGTCATCCTGGCCACATGGGAGGCTGAGAGCTGAGGATCAGGGTTGCAGGCTAGCCTGGGCAGAAAAGCCCTTGAGACTCTTACCTCCAGTTAACCATCCAAAAGCCAGAAGTGGAGCTGTGGCTCGAGCCATAGAGCGCTAGCCCTCAGCTCTTTCAGTACTCCCAGGACCCAAGTTCGAGCTCCAGGACTTACAAATGCACACAGGGAAACAAACAAACAAAATGTAGCAAGGATCATGTGACACAAAGTAAATGCAGTGACGGCACAGTCTGTTAAAGACTGACATGATCAAGCCGGGTACTGGTGGCTCACACCTATCATCCTAGCTACTCAGGAGGCTGAGATCTGAGAATTATGGTTCAAAGCCAGCCCAGGCAGGAAAGTCCGTGAGACTCATCTCCAATTAACCACTAGAAAACTGGAAGTGGTGCTGTGGCTCAAGTGGTAGAGTGCTTGCCTTGAGCTGAAGAGCTGAGGGACAGCGCCCAGGCCCAGAGTTTAAGCTCTAGGACCAACCAAAAAAAAAAGGAAAAAAAGACTGACATGATCAAAGGGGCTGTGCGCATGGGCAGAAAGGCGATGGCTTCTAGAAGTCAGTATGAGCCTGACCTCTCTACCTCCCTGTGCTGTGTGTCCTCAGGAGGAAATGACCAGTGCTTTAGCCACCATGCGGGTAGACTACGACCAGGTGAAGATCAAAGACCTGAAGACTTCCAACAATCGGCTCCTCAACAAGCGGAGAAAAAAGCAGGCGGGCAGTTCCTCGGCTTCCCAGGGCTGCAACAACCAGTAGCATCCCAAGCCATGTTTCAGCCTGGTAACAGACCATTTGTTGAGGCTCTCTGGCTGGGGCAGGCCAAGGGTCATTCTTTTATCAAATGGATTTTTTTTAAATTATTTTAATTTGTCACTTGGAACTTGAGGATGAAGACTGTTTTGACCTAAAAACCTCTTTCAGAGTCCCAGGCCTCAGGCCAGGGGAAGCGGCTGACTCAGTTAAAGCACCTTTGGCCAAGCCCTGATCCTGCCCCAGCGCATCTTCTGGAGCCTTGGCCACCGGGGCCTCTCCTCTATGGAGACCTCCTCCCCTGGTGTGGGCAGACAGGCTCAGCATCCAGAAAGGCATCCGGCCATTGGTTGTCATGGTGACTGAGGATGGCGTGGCTGTTTGTAAATGCCCAGTGAGCAAAGGAGGGGATGGGGGAGGAGGGAAGGAGCGGCCACTGAGGGCGCACTCCCCGCTTCTTGAGCCTCCATGAGGTCACAGGGTCCAGCCCTGTCCAGCCTGAGCGGTTCAGCCTCAGGCCAAATGATACTCGGTACTCTCTCCCCTAAAGAGTCCTAACCATCCTTTTACCGTCCCATACCCAAAGGGTAGCTCTTGCATCTTAGCTGAAGGTAGAGGGTATTTTTTTTTAACCATTTTCTACTTTGGAAAAATGTCACTGTGACACACACACACACACACACACACACACACACACACACACACACACACACACACACACACACACACACACACACACACACACACACACACACACACACACACACACACACACACACTTCACGTGCTCACCAGATCTCAGGCAGGAAAGCCCCTGTCTATGGAGATAGCAAGGGCTGTATTATGGTGTCCTTTTGTGAGAGGGCATGATTGTCTCCTTGTTTTTTTTTTTTTTTTGGTCAGTCTTGGGGCTTGAACTCTGGGCCTGGGCGCTGTCCCTCAGCTCTTCAGCTCAAGGCCAGCGCTCTACCACTTGAGCCACAGTACCACTTCCACTTCTGGTTTTCTGATGGTTTAGTGGAAATATGAGTCTCACAGACTTTCCTGCCCAAGCTGGCTTTGAACCTCCATCCTCAGATCTCAGCCTCCTGAGTAGCTAGGATTATAGGCGTGAGCCACCATACCTGGCTTGGCTCTTCCTTAACAAGGGCTTTTCTTTATAGGCCAGGTCAGATCTGTGGTGGCAGAGGCCAGCAGAGCTGATGCTTAGAAGGTCTGGCCCTGGCTTCAGCCTGAGTTGAGGCAGGGAGGGGCCTTCCTGGCCCATCCAGGCCTCCCCAGTCCCAATCAGCACAGCCTCAGGGTGCTGAGTGTTTGATATGAGGCCTGTCAAGTGCCTGACACCCAGCCTAGTTCCCAGTTCTTGGCCTCTCTCTCTTACTCTGGCTGGGAAACTCTGACCATGTCGACAAGGACAATGCTGCTGGGTTTTATAGACAGTTATTAATAAACACATTTTTGACATTTCCTCCCTCCCATTCCCAGGCTTCTCTTTGTCTTGGGGTGGGGGGGGGACGACAAAGGGGCAGCCACTTATCCCCACTAGCGATTTCTCCCTGATTACAGAGGGTGCCTCTGACCTGGTAAACAATTCCAGGGCTGCTGTGGCCTTATTCAGTGGCGACAGGTCAGAGGGGCTGAGGGACCGCAGGGCAGCCACATGCCCCCCCCAGCTCCGCACTGCCCCCTGCATGCCGTGCATGTGTATGACACCCACCCCGGGGCTGGCTCTGCGTGCGCCCAGCGTCTGCCCACGGTGGCCGCCCCCAGCTGCGTGCCAGCCCGCTGAAGGGCGGGCAGAGTGCCTGCTGCAGCACCGAGCTATTTTCAGAAGCTGCCAGATTTCATTTGGCAGCAAGAAAAAAAAATTCAGGAGGGGAGGGAGGGAGGGAGGGAGGGAAGGGGGCCAGGGATGCTGGAAGACTTGTCTTTTCACTACTCCTATAAGATCACCCTCACCCCCTTGGGATCCCTTGCCAGTGGCCTCATGGGGACCCTCACTCTGGCTTTTCTCCCCCCCCCCACCTTCCTGCCCTTAATTTCGATCTCCAAACCTTCCCCCCCACACCATTTCCAAGAGCTCATCTGGCAGCTCACAGGCAACTTTCCTCCTCCGCCCCTCTTCCTTCAGGGCATGGGGGGGAGGGTGCAGAGATGGTAGAAGGTAGGGGATTTGCAAGCTGGCCCCATTCTGCTGCTCTTAATCCCTGTAACCTTGGGCTGCTTTCTCAGCCTCCCCAATCTTGGTTTCCTCAGCTGTGTACTGGGTATGAGAATGGGCACCTATAGTGGCATCATCTTAAGAGATTTGAGCAGATGACATGTGAGAAGTGGTTAGTGAGGTGTGGGGTAAATAGCTCCCTTTACACTCCAGTGTCTTTGTGTGTGTGTGTCTGTGTGTGTGTGTGTATGTATGTGTGCACGCACGTGTGGCCCTAGATGCTGTCCCTGAGCTTTTGTGCTCAAGCACTCTATGGGGCCACAGCTCCATTTCCAGGTTTTTTTTGGTGGTTAATTAGAGATAAGAACCACAGGGACTTTCTTGTCCAGGCCAGCTTCAACCCTGGATCCCCAGATCTCAGCCTCCCAAGTGGCTGGGATTACAGGCACAAGCCACCAGTGCCAGCTAAACTCCACTATCCTTATGGCTGGGGGGAAAACAGTGGAATCCCCAATTTACCTCTGGAACTTTCCATCTGGAAAAATTCAGGTCTTCTGTACCCATGGGGCTTCACTCTCTCAAGGACTTGTTTTTTCCAAGACAGCAATGTATGGGCCTTTGTTTGTTTGTTTGTTTGTCGGTCGTGGGGCTTGAACTCTGGGCCTGGGCGCTGTCCCTCAGCTCTTCAGCTCAAGGTGAGCGCTCTACCACTAGAGCCACAGCGCCACTTCTGGCTTTTTCTGCTTATGTGGTGCTGAGAATCGAACCCAGGGCCTCATGCATGCAAAGCAAGCTCTCTACCACGGAGCCACCTTCCTAGCCTCTCATCTGCACTTTTCACCAGGACGGCTTTAGGCTTCCGCCACATCCCTCTCCTCCACAGGTGAGATCAGAGCTTCAGACTGGGTGCTGGCAGCTCATGCTCCATCATCCTAGCTACTCCAGAGGGTGAGATCTCGAAGATCACATAGTACAGAGGGAATCCACTCGACTCCATCTCTAACGTAGTCAGCAAACCACATGACTTGAGGGTGGGGATGGGAAGAATCTGGCTCAGTACCAAGTCTAGCCCAGGTCCTAGATAGAATTATTAGGCCACAACCAGAAGGTTGGGTGCCTACCTAAGGGAAGCTCCTAGCTGGGCCTCTGAACAACTCTCTCAGCAATGGGAGAAAATCCTAGACAATGAAATGGTATCAGGAAAGCTAAGAAGCCAGGTAGGGGCTGGAAAGGTGGCTCAGTGATAGAATGATTGCCTTGCATGCATGAGGCCCTGGGTTCAATTCCTCAGCACCACAGAAGCAGAAAAAGCCAGAAGTGGCGCTGTGGCCCAAGTGGTAGAGTGCTAGCCTTGAGCTGAAGAGCTGAGGGACAGCGCCCAGGCCCAGAGTTCAGACCCTATAACCAACCAAAAAAAAAAAGCCAGGTGGCCACGTGTTTCCATCAGCTAATCCAGATGTTCAGGCCCTTACTTACATGGGCTCTGTCCTACTTTCCTTGAGAGCTTTCAATAGAGAGTTCAACAGAGGGTATGAACATGATAGGTGTATGTCTTTATGTCTGTGGGTGTGTGTATGTGTCTGTGTGTGTGTGAGGGGCTGGGGGAGGGAGGGAGAGAGAGCGAGGGCAGCCTCAGAACCTGAGTCTGGCCGGCTTCCAGCAGTCGGGCTCATTGCTATTCTATCCCAGCCCCTCTCCACCCTCTCTCTCTACTGCAGCATCGGAATTGAGCCTCAAAATGCATCCTGCTGCAGCCTCTGCATGGGGTCTCCGTGTTTTAGACCTGTTTGAAACTCTCTCCCTAGCAGGCAAGTCTGGGAGAAGGGGAGAAGGAGAGTAGATCCCATGCATCCAGACCTGGTTACCTTAGGCTGAGCTCTACTGCCTTGGGTGGGTCCAGATGCCCTTCAACCCCGCAGCCTAAATGTCTTCTGCTATACTGAGAAAGCTTGCCTGTTTACCACTTGGAAAGCAAAAGTCAGTGTGTGGGAAGTCCAAATCCTCACCACCTCCAGCCCCCTGTGTATGGGGAGGGATGGTGATCATTTAGAACTAGAAGACCTGAACTTTGGTTTATCACAACCTTGGTCAAGAGAGCTCTGATAGCCGGGCGCTGGTGGCTCACGCCTGTAATCCTAGCTACTCAGGAGGCTGAGATCTGAGGATCGCGGTTCAAAGCCAGCCCGGGCAGGAGAGACCGTGAGACTCCTATCTCCAATAAACCACCAGAAAACCGGAAGTGGCGCTGTAGCTCAAGTGGTAGAGCGCTGGCCTTGAGCTGAAGAGCTGAGGGACAGCGCCCAGGCCCAGAGTTCAAGCCCCACGACCACAAAAAAAAAAAAAAAAGAGAGCTCTGATATATGTTTGTGTGTGTGTGTATGTGTGTGTGTTTGGTAGGTCGTGGGGCTTGAACTCTGGGCCTGGGCGCTGTCCCTCAGCTCTTCAGCTCAAGGCAAGTGCTCTACCCTTGAGCCACAACGCCACTTCTGGTTTTCTGGTGGTTCATTGGAGATAAAAGTCTCACAGACATTCCTGCTGGGGCTCCCTTTGAACCGTGATCCTCAGATCTCAGCCTTCTGAGTAGCTAGGCTGACAGGCATGTGCCACCAGCGCCTGGCTCTGATGATTTTTTTTTTTTTTAAATTCAGTTGTTTACTTGACATTTTTTTATTTTATTTATTTATTTTTTGGGTGGGGTCATGGACCTGAACTCTGAGCCTGGGCACTGTCCTTCAGCTCTTCAGCTCAAGGCTAGTGCTCTACCATTTGAGCCACAGCGCCACTTCTGGCTTTTTTTTTTTTTTTTTCTGCTTATGTGGTGCTGAGGAATCGAACCCAGGGCCTCATGCATGCAAGGCAAGTGCTTTACCACTGAGCCACCTTCCCAGCTCCATGATTTTTTTTTTTTAAACAGTGCTAGAGGTTAAACCCAGGGCCTGACACATGCTAGGCAAATGTTCTACCAGTCAAGCCATACCTTCAGTCTTTTTGTTGTTGTTCATATTTTGTTTTGTTGAGATAGAGTGTAATGTTTCCTAGTTTGACCTCACACTGCTGATTCTTCTACCTCTGCCTCCTGAGTATCTGGGATCATAGGCATGCACTGCCAGGCTCGGCTTAACTAAGACTCATTTTTGAGGTTTCCATCTGTCAAGTAAGATCAATAGGACCAGGTTATTCCAGCACCCTTGTTGCTATCAGGTGATGGACTGTAATGAATGCTTTGTATTCTGTAGATCAGGTACTTTTTGTGTGTTTGTGTGGCTGGTGACTCAAGGGAATA
This sequence comes from Dipodomys spectabilis, assembly GCF_019054845.1. NCBI lineage: Eukaryota > Metazoa > Chordata > Mammalia > Rodentia > Heteromyidae > Dipodomys > Dipodomys spectabilis. The sequence goes on from NW_024871037.1 coordinate 3,065,611, forward strand.
TTTCCTGGGACTCAAGAGTAGTTAATAAGGGCTGGGAACGTGGCTTGGTGGTAGAGTGCTCGCCTAGCATGAATGAAGCCCTGGGTTCGAGTCCCTCGGTATCACATACACAGAAAAGAATGGGAAGTGGTGCTGTGGCTCAAGTGGTCGAGCGCTAGCCTGGAGTAGAAGAGCCCAGGGATGGTGCCCAGACCCTGAGTTCAAGCCCCTGACCAACCAAAAGAAAACAAAACAGAGTGGTCAGTAGGCAGGGAGACAGGTTAATCGGGGTGTGGGGCCACCTGCTGGTCACCAGGGTTAGCATTCCATGGACACCTACTGTGGGTCAGAACTGAACTGTGGGGTGAGGGGGAGAGACCACCTCAAGATCACACACAGGGGCTAGGAAGTTGGCTCAGTGGTAAAGCGCTTGCCTTGCATACATGAGGCCCTGGGTTCAGTTCCTCAGCACCACATAAGCAAAAGAAGCCAGAAGTGGCGCTGTGGCTCAAGTGGTAGGGCACTTGTCCCTCAGCTGAAGAGCTGAGGGACAGCGCCCAGGCCCAGAGTTCAGGCCCCATGACCAGCAAAAAGAAAAAGAAAAAAGTGATCATGCACAGCTACTATTTACAGATTGCCTCTCTCAGACAAGGAAACCAAGTCCCCATCTGTAAGTCATTACCCTGTGTGCTCTAGGAGGCCAGAAGGAAATTCTACCATCAGTTGGGGCTGATTGTAAAAGCTTTCCCAGAGGTGATGATCACAGGAACTCCAAGAGCAAGCCAGGTCTGGATAGATAAGATTTAGGGAGAGGGCGGGGCGGCTGGCTGGTGCTAAGGCATTCTTTTCTTGGCAGTGGTTGTGCTGAGACCAGGGCTTGAACCCCGGGCCTTGTGTTCTTACATACCTTTCCCCTTGTCCACTCAAAGTTAGCGCTCTACCACTTGAGTCATTCATTCCTCTACGTCTGGCCTTTTTTTTACTGGTAAATGGGAGATAACAGCCTCGCAGGCTTTTCTGCCCAGGCTGGCTTTGAACCATGATCCTCAGATCTCAGCCTCCTGAATAGCCAGGATGACAACGTATGATTCTTCTCCTGTGTGAAACACAGAATAAGTCTGCCAAGCAACCAAGAGGCAGCTACAACCGGAGGCCTCATTCCCCATCCATCTCTCCCCAGGAAATAGAGCACCGTGCTCAGGGTGACAAAGTAATTGCCTAGAGGCAGCCAACTCCTCTTAGAGCCCCAAGATATGTGTGGCATATGCCCTGCGCCCAGCCTCACCCTCACCCTCTTGTTATATGTCTCTTCTGGAGATCCACCTACCTTTGGTGTCAGTTTGCCAAACAACCTCATCTAACTCCTCTTGCTGCTATGACATTTCCAGATCTCTCCAGAGCTGGCTATCAGAGGATGGAGCTGGATTTGGTGGGTTGTTTTGTTTTGTTTTGTTGTTTTTGTTTTTTGATTCCAGAGTCTCCATCATTTGGTGGAAGAATTCTAATCTCCTTCCCCACCCCACCCCCTGACTCCACTTCAACGGAGCTATTTTACATATTGGAATTTTTCCTGAGATTGAACTTAAACTAGAATGTATGTGCTTTAAAAAGTGTACGGATCACCAACATAGACGTTAGCAAAGATATATCTCAAATTGGGTATGAGGCAGGTGTTAGGATTCCCCTCCCCCCAGGATTATATCTGAGAAACCAAGGTGCAGCCGGGCGCTGGTGGCTCACACCTGTCATCCTAGCTACTTAAGAGGCTGAGCTCTGAAGATCACAGTTCAAGGCCAGCCCAGGCAGCAAAATCCATGAGACTTTTATCTCTAATAAACCACCAGAAAACCAGAAGTGGCGCTCTGGCTCAAGTGGTAGAGTGCTAGCCTTGAGCTGAAGAGCTCAGGTCAAGGCCCAGGCCCAGAGTTCAAACCCCACAACAGACAAAAAAAAAAAGCAAGCAAGCAAGCAAGAAAGATAGGAAGAAAGGAAGGAAGGAAGGAAGAAGGAAACAAGAAATGGCCGAAAGGAACAGCAAGTGTGGAAGTCCCTTAGCTCAAAACATCTTTGAGTATCGTGGGAGCAAGATCTGCACCCAGAGTGCTTGCGGGTCTCTACCAGCCTCTCAGAAAAGCAATGAATGTATTGGCAGCCTACTGCGATCCCAGCAAACTGACCTCTTCAGCAATGCCTTTCTCTAGGCTCAGCCTGACCACCAGGACAGAATCTGGTCCAGGCCTCAGGATCACCTGGCCAGATGTGAATCGGCCTCACCTGGCCTTTAACTCTACAAAGGGACCATCTGCTCCTCAAAGGCTTTAATATCTTAGGGTTGGCCATACATGGAGCCCAGGAAACTACACAGGGAGCTCGTCCGGGCTGTTAACATGTGACCGATGACCTCCGTCTGTTTCCACAGTTAGACCCAATGAGATGTCCTTCCCTGGAGACAGATTCTATAACCATAGGGTATGCCCTCTGGGCTAGAGAATTCCTCTCAGTGACTAAAATCCATGGAGAAGTTTGGGGGAGCAGGGATCCTCAGCAGTACTCATGCACAGTCATCTGGGCAGCAAGAGCCTGTGGATCATCGGGGATCTGGGGTCTGGGCTGGAGCACTGAGAAGGGATGGAGGAGGTGGATCCCAAGGCCTTCCTCCCTAGACAGCCGCAGCCCCGCTCTCACCCTTCAGCCAGAGATGCGACCACTCCCCCCACCTGCTGTTCTGCACATGCCCAGGTGTCACCCCAGAATCAGGGTCCTGGGAGGAAAGGGGGGGGGCTTTCCTCCACCTAAGGACTGAAAGATAGTTTGGAAGAAAGACATGTAATACGTAGGGAAGGCATGAGCAGAGAGGGCCCAGCCCAGCTGTGGAAAGAAAGCTGAGGAAGAAGGCAGGCACTCTCTCGAGGGTTAACTGTCTGGCCTAGAATGGAAAGCTAAACCATATATGTGCAAGATGGAGTATGGACATGGCTCCGGAAGTGGCAGGAAGTCATCAGAGACCCGTGCCCTGAAATGAAGTGGTGAATTGAGTGATTTGGGGAGACATCAACTGGAGGATGGAACTCACCAAAATTATCTTTCCTGGCCTCAGGTGTCCTCCAGAAGTGACTAGAATGGCATTTGGGACAGCCCAGGATAAATTGCATGTGAGTCACCTCTAGCCCCTGGCTTAAGGGCTGACCTGAGGTTAGAGTCTTCCTAGACCAACCCTCGTGGGGCTTGAACCCTCGTCTAGACCAACCCTCGTCTGGGTGCTGTACCTCAGCTCTTCAGCTCAAGGCCACCGCTCTACCACTTGAACCACAGTGCCACTTCCGGTTTTCTGGTGGTTCACTGGAGATGAGAGTCTCAGGGTTCTCCTGCTTGGGCTGGCTTTGAACCATGATCCTCCAATCTCAGCCTCCTGAGTAGCTAGGATGACAGGTGTGAGCCACCAGTGCCCAGCTATCCTGAAACATTCTTTTTTTCTTTTTTCTTTTGGTCAGGTGTGGGGCTTGAACTCTGAGCCTAGGCGTTGTCCCTGAGCTCTTCAACTCAAGGTGAGTGCTCTACCACTTGAGCCACAGTGCCACTTCTGGCTTTTTCTGTTTACTTGGTACTGAAGAATCAAACCCAGGGCCTCATGTATGCGAGGCAAGCACTCTACCACTGAGCCACCTTACTAACCCCATGAAACATTCTTAAACTAGTGGTTGGTGGGTTTTTAGGGCAGCTGAGCTAGGGTCAAGCTGCCAGCCCTGTGGCTGCTCCCATGGGAAACCTCCCATCAAGTAGGATAGAGGAAAATCCACACGATCGATAGATGGATGCTAACATGTTCAGCTCAGACCACCTGGGCAGTGATCTTAAGGGGTTGCCTTCTGTACCCATTTCATACCTCACCCCCCTTGATGAACCAGGTCTGCTTAGGAATCTCAATCCCTGCTGTTCCCTATCTTTTAGGAACCTTCCTGGGGCCTCTACTTTGGCAAGGTGCCCACATTGACTATAGGCTTTCCATGTGATGCTGTTTCTGTGTGAGTGGACTTGGGGACCTTGGGCCTGGGTGCCATCTGAGGTGGTAGTCTCTTTCTGGCTGTCAGTTGCCATATTAAACTCTGTCCATTGTTGCAGATGGCCTTGGGGGGCTGGCACGGTGGCTCCCAATTTAGCTTTTCGATTCAATCCTCCTGCTTTTGCAGGATGGAGCACACAGACAGACAAGAGGTTGGAAGGGCTCTGCCCACCATTGTGTTCATAGCTCCCTTTGGGCTTATGCTAGATTGATTCTCCTATGATCCATCATCCAAGCATAGAGGATTAAATATTTTAGTCTAGACAGAGGCTTTTTTTTTTTTGTCAGTCATGGGGCTTGAACTCTGGGCCTGGGCGCTATCCCTGAGTTCTTCAGCTCAAGGCAAGCGCTCTACCACTTGAGCCACAGCACCACTTCCAGTTTTCTGAGTGGTTTATTGGAGATAAGAGTCTCATGGCCTTTCCTGCCTGGGCTGGCTTTGAACCCCAATCCTCAGATCTCAGCCTCCTGAGTAGCTAGGATGACAGGTGTGAGCCAACGGTGCCTGGCCGGACAGAGGAATTCATGGACAGAGAGGGTTAATAAATTCCACTGCTGCACTCAACTACCGCCTTCCAGAGGATTCTGAGCCCTCCACCCAATGATGCCTGGATCCCAGAGCCGTGGGTGCGCGCGCACACATTTGCACCGGGTAGAGTCAGAAAAAGATCTCTCTAAAAATAACCACCGAGGAATATTTAATTTGATAGCAAGACTGTGACTAATCCATGAAACAGAGAGTCTGTGCGACAAGACACAGTACAATAATGGGGAGAGATTCGTGTTTGACCTTTAAGCGAGTGCAAAATGACACAGATCTGTGCTCCTGCGCGCTGAGGGCCCGAAGGCTCTAGTGAGAGAAACTACGAACTGGGGAGTCAAGGGTCCTGGAGGAGAATCGATGGAACATAGAGTTCCTTAGAGTGTCATGTTTTGGAAATAGCACGGAAATCCATACCTTTCGGTGTTAAATGGAGAGGAGAGGCTGTCACTGAGCTTAGTGCTGGCTGATGAGAGAGCGATGTGGCCAGCTCAACTCTCTCTGTCCAGCTCAGAGGAGACACAGGCCCACGAGGATGGGGAAACCCGACATTTGGGTGAAGGGAAGAGCAAGGTTCCAACGTTTCATGAACATGTATCTTGTGCCAGGTTTTGTGTTGAAACTTTCGCAGGTTTTTTCTTTCTTTCTTTTCTTTTCTCACAAGCAATCTTGGATGTGGAAGCTACGATGGTTTGTACCACAGAGAGGCAGAGACTGGGTTGACAGATATCACGCGATTTACCTGGTGTCATCCAAGGGTCTAGAGTTGGATGTGAGCCCAGTTCTGATTCTAGAACCCTTAAGTTCTATTTCCCATTGCTATGGCACTTGAGATTTTAAAAAGCCCAATGTGGGGGGCTGGGAAGGTGGCTCAGTGGTAGAGCGCTTGCCTCGCATGCATGAGGCCCTGGGTTTGATTTCCTCAGCACCCCATAAGCAGAAAAAGCTGGAAGTGGTGCTGTGGCTCAAGTGGTAGAGCGCTCGCCTTGAGCTGAAGAGCTCAGGGACAGCGCCCAGGCCCAGAGTTCAGGCCCCATGACTGACAAAAATAAATAAATAAGTAAATAAAAGTAAAAAGCCCAGTGCTGGCAGTGGGTTGGAGTGGCAGTCTGGGGTGGGGGTTTAGGATGGGAGGCTGAGTATACAGGTATGGTTTTAGCAAGGGGCCAGCGGGTGATAATGAAAAATTCCCATAAAATTTGCCAAGGCTCCTGACACGGGCAGATTTCTAGATCAGAATTACTTCTCTAATTGTTTCATAATTCATGACTGCACATAATAGATTCTGATCCGTCACCCTCTGCGCTAATTGGAGAATGATTTTTCTTTTTTTTTTTTGTCGGTCGTGGGGCTTGAACTCTGGGCCTGGGCGCTGTCCCTCAGCTCTTCAGCTCAAGGCGAGCGCTCTACCACTTGAGCTACAGCGCCACTTCCGGTTTTCTGGTGGTTTATTGGAGATAGGAGTCTCACGGTCTCTCCTGCCCGGGCTGGCTTTGAACCGCGATCCTCAGATCTCAGCCTCCTGAGTAGCTAGGATTACAGGCGTGAGCCACCAGCGCCCGGCTGGAGAATGATTTTTCATTTCTTAGACTCATTCTTTCTCAGTGGTGACAGGGTGAATACCGTTTTTGCTGCTCTCTGGGTCAGGACCTGTGTGTTCTAAAGTGTGCTCTTGGGAGAGAGGTTTACTTTATTTCATTTTTCCCTTTCACACTCGCAACTAAACGTTTGTCGAGGAAGAGGTCCTAGATCAGATTCAGGGTGATCAGATTCATCACGTGTGAGATTGTTATAGTTGATCAGCAAGAGTTGAAAATACAGCTAAGGGAGTAAGACCCAGAACCCTTTCCCAGATCCTGGAGCATGGGACTGTGCAGAGAGCTGAGTTTCTCTTCCCTCTCTGAATCAGGGAGATAAGGACTGGAGCCTGGGCACTAGTGTGCCATCTTTTCTCTTTGTGCCAGTCTTGGGGCTTGAACTCAGGGCTCAGGCACTGTCATGGGCTGTTTTGCTTAAGGCTAGTGTTCTATCACTTGAGCCACGGTCCATTTCCAGCTTTTTGGTGGTGAATTGGAGACAAGACCTTCATGGACTTTCCCACCCATGCTGGCTTTGAACTTGAAAATAAAGGAAAGAGCCAGGTTCTGGTGGCTCATGCCTGTCATCCTAGCTACTCAGGAGGCTGAGATTTGAGGATCGCAGTTCAAAGCTAGCCCAGGCAGGAACGTCTGTGAGACTCTTATTTCCAAATAAACCACCAGAAAGCCAGAAATGGTACTGTGGCTCAAGTGGTAGATAGCTAGACTTGAGCTAAAGAGCTGAGAGACAGCACCCAGGCCCAGAGTTCAAGCCCCAAGACCAACAAAAATAATTTTTTTTAAAGGTAAGATTGGCTCAGTAAGGAGAGAGATGTAGTTAGCGGTGATCCTGGATGCTTTATCACAGTCTTTGTTGGTCACTCAGAGAATTGAGAGATATTCACTGGTATCTCAGCAACCAAGATGACAGAAGAACCTTTTCTAGGCTCTTAAGGAGGTCCCTGAAGGACAGGGTCTCAGAGCCTGATCTTACTCAAGTCTCTTCTCTCTGCTTCTTAGGGCCTGCCGGCAATGATTAGTCCTTGGGGTCATGTGATCTGCCTAGGCTACAAGATGGCCCTGTCTCCCATTCTAGAAGTACCTCTCCCCATTCTCCATCTGACTCGCTCACTCCTATACCATATCCTGATCAGAATGGCCTTCCCTCCCCTCCTCCTCTTCCTCTTCCCCTTCCTCCTCCTCCTCCTCCTCTTCTTCTTCTGCCAGTCCTGGGGCTTGAACTCAAGGCCTGGGCACTGGCCCTGAGCCTCTCTGTCTCCAAGGCTAGCACTTTACCACTTGAGCCACAGCGCCACTTCCAGCTTTTTCTGTGTATGTGGTACTGAGGAATTGAACCCAGGGTTTCATGTATGCAAGGCAAGCACTCTACCACTAAAGCCACATTCCCACATTTCCATTTCTCAGAAACATAAAACTCCTTCTACTAGACCTGCCTCCTCAAATGACATTTCCTTGGTCTAGAATGTTTTATCTTCCTCTTCTCTTTCTTTCTTTCTTTCTTTCTCTCTTCCTTCCTTCCTTCCTTCGTTTCTTTCTTTCTTTCTTTCCTTTTTTTTTTCTTTGGTTGGTTGTGGAGCTTGAACTCTGGGCCTGGGCACTGTCCCTGAGCTCTTCAGCTCAAGGCGAGCACTCTATCATTTGAGCCACAGTACCATTTCCAGTTTTCTGGTGATTGACTGGAGATAGGAGTCTCAAGGACTTTCCTTCCCAGGCTGGCTTTGAACTGTGATCCTCAAATCTCAGCCTCCTGGGTAGCTAGGATGACAGGAGTGAGTGGCACTTTTTGTGCCAGTACTTGGGCTTGAACTCAGGGCCTGGATACTATCCATTAGCTTTTCCTCTCTAGGCTAATGCTTTACCATTTGAAGCTCAGTTCCACTCTCTGGCTTTTTGGTAGTTCATCGGAGATAAGAGTCTCACAGACTTTCCCGCCTAGTTGGCTTCAAACCATGATCCTCAGATCTCAGCCTCCTAAGTAGCTAGAATTACAGGCATGAGCCACAGGTGCCTGCCAACAACAATAATAATGATGATGATAAGATTGTCCTCTTAGTGAAGAGGCTGATTTGTCTGCATGATCAGGTTCCACTTTAAGTGTCATTTCCTCCAGGAAGTCTTCTCTGACTTGCAAACTAGGTCAAAAGCCTCCAGGCTGACCCTCCCTTTGTATAGTGTTCTTGTGTCTCTAATTAGTTTCATTTGTAGAATAATTAGTTCAGTTTCTCTTCCCCATAAAGAGTTGGTAAACTCTACGATGGAAAAGACCATGAACATCTATTCTGAACATGTTCTGTAATAAGTACTCAATATATTTTTGGTGGAAAAAAGGATGGAAAGTTCTCCTACTTAAAGATGAAAACTATAAAGAACTGGAAAACAAAACACAACAAAACTTTCCACTTCCTTCCAAGCCCTAGTCCCACACCAATTCAGTCTCAGGGTAGGTGGTGCTGTACCAAATAAGCTTTGCTTTGCACTTAACTCCAATGAATCGGTGAAGGCATTGCAATTGGTTGCTTTTTATGGGTAGAGAAATTAGCTCTGTCCTGATTTGCAATATCTATGCTATTTTGGGGTTGTTTTTCTCTTTTGAGCCTATTTGTATTAGAGCAATAATTTCACCATTTGGCTACGTAGAGACTCGATTAATATTACAAATAGGGTCCCATAAAATTTACTTCTTGACATTAGAACGTTTTGTTGCTAATTACTCTCCAAGGTTTTTAATTTCAATCCCTCCCTGGTTACTTAGTGCTGAAATTCAAGGGCACAGTTATATCCCCCAAAGGGAAAGGAGAACTAAGTAATGCCAAGCTTTTATTACTTACTCTTCCTTTCTCTCTCTCTCTTTTAAATTCTATCTTCTCCTTTTTTTAACCTGGCCAGAAAACAATAAGCAGATGAAAACTTTATTGAAACAAGCATATAGATGTCTAAGGATATAAAGCCCTCAATTCAAATACTATTTACTAAATACCTTCAAGGTGTTCCATCTTGTGTGGCAGGCATTGAGTATTAAAAAAACAAAACAAAACAAAAAAAAACTGGGTGTCAGTAGCTCATGCCCATCATCCTAGCTACTCAGGAGGCTGAGATCTGAGATTCTTGGTTCAAAGCCAGCCTGGGCAGGAAAGTCTGTAAGACTCTTATCTCCAATAAACCACTCAGAAAACCGCAGTGGTGCTGTGTTCAATTGGTAGAGCGCTCACCTTGAGCTGAAGAGCAGAGGGATAAAACCCAGGCCCAGAGTGCAAGTCCTAAGCCCAAACCAAAAAAAGAAAAAAAAGTACTAAGGACTCTCAGATAGATCTGGGGAGATCCTTCTCATCTCATTGTATGTGGGGTTGATAGCTCTAGCTCATCCAGAAGTATCAAGTTGGTCTCCAGGATTGAAACTAGAGAACTTTGGTCATTTCTCTTTTGAAGATATTGGCTAACCGCATGAAATCTGCATTTTAATAATATTTTGAATGGGTTGATTAAATAGGAACAGATGGTTAAAGTTTGCCATTTTAGGGAAAAAATAATGAAATATCACATTGCTTAATCTGTCTCTCTCTCTCTCATGCTCTTCCCCATCCCTTCCCCACCGCATAGATGCTCAAATGCAATGACACTGAAAGCCAACTACTAATAATATTAGTCATTTCAGGTCTCTTCACCTAAGAGAACCCTAAGTTTGTCAGCCACCTCTGTATGTCTGGGTTAGTCTCTATTCCAATGTGGCCTTCTTACAAGGTGTTGGTTGGGATGAAGTGAGGGAATTTAAAAAGTAGATGGGTGCTGGGTGCTGGTGGCTCACACCTGTCATCCTAGCTACTCAGGAGGCTGAGATCTGAGGAACACGGTTCAAAGCCAGCCCAGGCAGAAAAGTGCGTGAGACTCTTATCTCCAGTAAACTACTCAGAAAACCGAAAGTGGCACTGTGGCTCATGTGGTGGAGTGCTAGCCTTGAACTGCAGAAATGAGGGACAGCACCCAGGCCCAGAATTTAAGTTCAATGACTGACCAAAAAAAAAGTAGATGGGGAAATGAGGCTAATTGGGGCATTTCCCTGCCATGAAAAAATGGTAGTTTGTGCAAGTGCTAAACAGATACCATCCACTCCTTGGTATTCTGTGCTATCTAGCTGCCCCTAGGCAGCTTTGGTTACTGGCATTTCTAGCACAAGAGAAGGCAGAAAATGTGTGTGAGTGTGTGTGTGTGTGTGTGTGTGTGTGTGTGTGCGTGTGCGCGTGCACGCCAATACAGGGGTTTGTACTCAGGATCTGAGCACTGTCCCTTAGTTTTTATGTTTACATGGCACTCTACCACTTGAGTCACACCTCCACTTCTGGCTTTTTTGGCGATTCATTGGAAATAAGGATTTCATGGACTTTACTTCCTCTGGCTAGCTTTTAACCATGATTCTCAGATCTCTGCCTTCTAAGTATCTAGAATCACTGGGTCGAGACACCAGCATTCAGTGGAGGCAGAGTATTAAGTGCTATGGGTACCTTTACTTGTATCCATCTCTCTATCAAAGGCCTTTCTGTGAAGTTTTCTTTCATTGTTGTTTCTTTTTTTTTTTGAGGGGGGGGTGGTCATAGGGCTTGAACTCTGGGCCTGGGCGCTGTCCCTCAGCTCTTCAGCTCAAGGTGAGCGCTCTACCATTGGATTGATCGCTAGGACAGGGAAGCAAGTGCCATTTCGGTGTTGCTGCCCAGAAACTCTTTGGAGAATGAGCATTGCTTGCTACTCACCCACTGCCAATTCACTACCAACTTCAGTAGCGAGAGTCTCCAGAATGCTCCGTGGATAAACATCATCTCTGTGGCCACACATTGTTTTATGAGCTGAGTCATCAGCCCGGCTGGCTCCTTCAACGCTGCCATCTGATCCTCCAGGCTTCAGAAAACAAGAAGAGATGAAGAGGAAGGGAAACTCCTCAAGTTTTTGGGTGTTTTTGGTTTTGGTTTTTTTTTTTGGTAGTCCTGGGGCTTGAACTCTGGGTCTGGGTACTATCCCTCAGCTCTTCAGCTCAAGGCGAGTGCTCTACCGCTTGAGCCACAGCATCACTTCCAGTTTTCTAGTGGTTTATTGGAGATCAGAGTCTCACAGACTTTCCTGCCTGGGCTGGCTTTGAACCGCGATCCTCAGATCTCAGCCTCCTGAGTGGTTAGGACTACAGGTGTGAGCCCTCGATGCTCAACTGTCTGTATTTCTTTCTTTCCCTTTTTTTTTTGGTGGGGGGGGAGTTTGGTCGTGGGGCTTGAACTCTAGGCCTGGGTGCTGTCCCTCAGCTCTTCAGCTCAAGGCTAGCGCTCTACCACTTGAGCCACAGTGCCACTTCTGGCCTTTTCTGTTTATGTGGTGCTGAGGAATTGAACCCAGGGCCTCATGCCTGAGAGGCAAGCACTCTACCTCTGAGCCACTGTCCCAGCCCCTCTCTGTATTTCTTATACATTATTTACAAAACCTGTTTGATTCTCTGCTACTTTTAGTAGCCACTCCTCTGAAAGAATTTCTATAGGAAATACTGGATATCTTCATCACTTCTCAAGTTGCAATTTATCATACATGGTAATGCAGTCTACTAAAAAGTAACAGTGATGTGACAATTTTAAACTGTCTGTTGTCTTCTTTGTTTCTTTTTTTTTTTTTGTCAGTCTTGGGGCTTGAACTCTGGGCCTGAGCGCTGTCCCTCCGCTCAAGGCAAGTGCTCTACCAGTTGAGCCACATCACTGCTTCCTGTTTTCTAGTAGTTTATTGGAGATAAGAATCTCACAGACTTTCCTGCTGTAGCTGGCTTTGAACTGCAATACTCAGATTTTTGAGCCACAATCCTCAGATCTCAGCCTCCTAAGTAGCTAGAATTACAGGCGTGAGCCACCAGTGCCTGGCCTTTTTTGTTTCTTAAATAAATTGCTCCACATGTTTATCTTTTATACAGCTACTCAATAAGATGTCTCAATGAATTTTCGTGTGTGTGTGTTGGTACTGAGGCTTGAACCCAAAGCCTGGGTTTATTGCTCAAGACTGGCACTCTACCATCTGAGCCATAGTTCTACTTCTGGCTTTTTGGTGGTTAATTGGAGAGAAGAGTCTCACAGACATGACCCTCAGCTTTCTCAGTAGCTGTAAGCTACCAGCACCTGACTTCAATACAATTTTAATTAAAACCAATGTATTCATATCAAGGAACTTTATTCTAATTAATGAAGTCTCTGAACTTGGAGATTTGTGAGCTGCTGTGCTAAATACCCCAGTTTTGCATTCTAGCCTATTTGATGATGGTTCCAGTAAACAGATAAGTGGATCATTCACCAGGGTATATGTTAAATTCGTGTCAAATATCAGGTATTTTGTGTGTGTGTGTGTTTGTGTGTGTCACAGGGCTTGAACCTGGGGCTGGGTGCCATCCTGGAGCTCTTTTGCTCCAGGCTTTGAGTCATGGGATGCCACTTCCAGTCTTCTGGTGGTTTATTGAAGATAAGAGTCTCACAGACTTTCCTGTCCCGACTGGCTCTGAACCTGGATCCTCAGATCTCAGCCTCCTGTGTAGCTAGGATTATAGGTGTGAGCCACCAGCTCCCAGCTTAAATGGCAGGTTTTTTTTTTTTTTTTTTGGGTCCGGTCGTGGGGCCTGAACTCTGGTCCTGGGCGCTGTCCCTCAGCTCTTCAGCTCAAGGCTAGCGCTCTACCACTTGAGCCACAGCACACTTCCGGCTTTTTTCTTTCTGCTTATGTGGTGCTGAGGAATTGAACCCAGGGCCTCAGGCATGCAAGGCAAGCGCTCTACCACTGAGCCACCTTCCCAGCCCAAATGGCAGGTATTTTATTAGTCTCTGTGTGGAGTAAAACAAAATGATCTTGCTACTGAAGAAGGAAATAAACAACTGTTTGTATATAAGGCAGACACACACACTTGATCTCCCAGAGGCAGGTAGAAGGAGTAAGGGCTAACCAGGAAAAGCCTTGATGGGAGAGAAAAATCCCCTCTAACTAAGGTTAGCTAGGGTGAGTGGCTCCAAAAAAAACAGTTGGGATGATGAGGATGATCTGTCAATTTCAAGGGAGGAGAGGATGCAGGCTGAGAGACATCGTTTACCAAGAGTCCTGAGAGCCAGGGAATAGATAGATGCTCATGTCTGGAGTTGAGAAGACCCTGGAGAATTCTGGGAGAGCAGTTTTTTTTTTTTTGTAGGTGACAAGCTCAGAAATGAATTGCACTGACATCAAAAAGACCCAGAGAGGATACAATTTTCCTTTGAAGTCAGATGCAGAGAAGAGGAAAAAGGAAAGAATTGACAAGGCCGCTAATAAGGTTGGTGTTCCTGGACAAGAGACTCCGTTGAGCGGGATAGGTCAGGGCAACCATCTTGCAGTGGCTTCTTGGATATCCCAAGAAGGATCAGGGTCATGACAAGCACATGAAGAAAAGTGGGTGATCAGGTCACTTGAAGGGGTAGGTGAGGTTGGCAGAGATGGAGGAAGAGCGTTGGAAAGGTTGACATCGATCAAGATACTTGTTACTCACAGACTGGCATGTTGAATTGAAATCCCTTTGTATAACTACTTAAAGAAGCCGGGGGGCTGGGAAGGTGGCTCAGTGATAGAGTGCTTGCCTTGCATGCCTGAGACCCTGGGTTCGATTCCTCAGCACCACATAAGCAAAAAGAAAAAAGCCAGAAGTGGCGCTGTGGCTCAAGTGGTAGAGCACTAGCCTTGAGCTGAAGAGCTGAGGGACAGCGCCCAGGCCCAGAGTTCAGGCCCCATGACCGGACCCAAAAAAAAAAAAAAAAAAGATAAAGAAGCCGGGTGCTGGTGGCTCACACCTGTCATCCTAGCTACTCAGGAGGCTGAGATCTGAGGATTGTGGTTCAAAGCAAACCTGGGCAGGAAAAGTCTGGTGAGACTCTTATCTTCAATAAACCACCAGAACTGGAAGTGGCACTGTGGCTCAAGTGGCAGAACGCTTACCTTGAGCTGAAGAGCTGAGGGATAGTACCCAGGCCCAGAGTTCAAGCCCTATGGCCAACAAAAAAAAGAAAAAAGAAAAAAAAAGAAGACAGCAGGACAGGTCTTGCCCAAGGCCAGTGTGCTATCTTATGTCCTTCTACTTCACTTTAACAACTAAATGGAGTACAGACAGCAAGAGTCTGAGAGGCTAGGATGTATGCACTGCCCTTGTTTCTCACCTGGTGCCCTTTTCCTTTCATTGGCTGGATTAAAGACCACCTCACCCCAGAGTATGTGGTCATCCATTGGACTTCCTCTGTCTGGGAAGCTGTTGCCGAAGATGGGTTCAAACTGGACGTGAAAGTAAACTTTGGGAAATGTGGCCCTTAGGCTCTATGATGGTCTTCATGTATATCAGATGTGGGTATGGAATGAGAGGATGAAGGAAGAGCTTTATGATCTTTCAAAAGATCTATGGTGTTTGTCTCCCTGGCTGGTCAGAACTCCCTGCAGAGATCTTCATCCTATGAGGTACTCCACTGCCATGATGGCCAGGGGTCTATCTTCCTGGAACAATTACCTCTGTAAATAAGAACGTCTCTTATTCTATTCTCAACTCCTTTAACCACCCACCCTCCCCAGACAACTGTATCTGCCTATCCAGAAACAATCATTCACAGGACAGATATATTCTCCGCAGGAGTGGGGAAGAGGAGTCTATAGGGCAGGAGGTGGTGGTCATCATTTAGGTGAGCAGTCAGGCATGGGAGGGGTCACCAACCACAAAGAACACCTTGAAAGAGTAATTAAGATCTGAGGGGCTGGGAGGGTGGCTTAGTGATGGAGTGCTCACCTAGCATGCATAGAAGCCCTGGGTTTGATTTCTCAGTGTGCTGTGGCTCAAATGCTAGAGTGATATCCTTGAGCAGAAGCAGCTCAGGGATAGTACCTGGGTCCTGAATTCAAGCCCCAGGATGATCTGAGGAGTATCAAGAAACCATTTGTGAGTCAGACTGGGTGTTTCTATGTAGCCTAGGCTGGCCTTGAACTCACAGCTAAGATTGATATGTGTGTGTGTCCCTAACAAGATACGCTAGTACTCATCCTGGTTCAACAGTCACACACCAGATGCTGGGGTGGATGCTGAGAAGTCCAGAAAGATCGCTTTAGTCTGAAGCTTGCCTACAAGCTCATAAGCTGACAGTCCTACAGGGAAATAAAGCACAAATGAACAAAGTGGGAATCCTAAGCAAAAGAGGGAAGGATTCCGTATGCTGACAGTGGGATTAGGGCAGATGTCTTGAAGGTGAGGTGCTGAGCTGGGCTTTGATGAACGGGGGGGTGGGGGTGGGAATGGGTGCCCCAAAATGAGAGCGAGGGATGACATCTGGGGTTGGTAACAGAGAGAGAGGGATCTGTCTGGGGACACCATGGGGGTCCTGATGTAGGCAAGAAGGAGGCTGGCAGTTCCTGGGCTTAGCCAAGGGGGTGTTCACCGGAGCCAATTCATTCTTAGAGCAGAGAGGAAGGACGTGGGTTTTGGGGGGGACAGGATCAGCACTTAGGGTGACTGGGAGGCGGAGGCCTGGGAGCAGGAGAGGCTGCACCCCGTAGGGAAACTCTAGTCTCTAGAGTCCCATCATCGTGGAAAGCGCGGCTGGAACAGCAGGTGCGCGGGGGTCTGCGCAGGTGGTCAGGTCAGCAGGACAAGGCCCCGGGTGTGTGTGTGTGTGTGCAAGGAGTCGGGGGACTCCACTTAATTCCCTCCAGATCACCACGCCCTGGCGGCTCCAAGGGTGCGTGTGCGTGGTGTGTGTTTGCACAGGGGTGCGTGTGCACGTGTGTGCATGCTTCCTTTCAGAGGATGCGGCTGTGACGCGGGTGACACCGGGTCGGGTGTATAAACGGCGTCCCCCCCTCCTCAACCCCCTGCATCCCCGCCACCGCCCTCCTCTTCCGGATCTCCCGCCTCTGAGGCCCTGGAGGCGGACAGAGAGGTGCAGGGTCCTGGGTTGGGGGGCGGGAGGGAGGCGGTGGCGGGGACGACCCCTGTCTCGCCTTGAGCCCGCGGTTCTCCGTCCGGTCCTTCTCAGCCTCCGGGGCAGTCAGTCTCGTCGTCTGCCGCAGGTTTCCCTCCGCCGGGGGCGCGCGCACACGGGCGCGGGGCTGCGGCGCGCGGGCTCGCGAGCCCGGGCCAAGCGAGCTCCCAGCTCTTCTTCCCTCCATTCCTCCTGATTCCCCTCTGCCGCCGCGCGCGCGCGCGCGCGCGCCGGAGAACCGCGCATGCGCGGGCGTCCCGCGAGCCCGGGCCTGGCGAGCTCCGCGCTCCTCCCCCGCCCCCCTCCCCACGCCGCCGCCGCGCGCGCTGGAGAGCCGCGCATGCGCGGGCGTCCCGCGAGCCCGCTGAGGCGAGCCGAGGCGCGGCGGCGGCGGCGGCGGCGGCGGCGGCGCGGGGAAACCCCCGCAAGGAACGCAGCGGCCAGAGACAAGTGGCGAACCATCGTGCAACGTCGCCAAGGGGGGAAAAATAAAAAAAAAAAAAAAAAAAAGGATTCCGACGACAAGCACAGAAACCCCCGAAGGTCGCCGGCGTCCTCTCCGGAGAGAGCCGTGCGGGGCGCGGACGCGGCCGTGGCGTCCCGGGCGGCCTGCGGGGGATGCGCCGCCCGCGGCCCCGCGCCGCCTGACCGGCCTCGCCGCGCCTCGCGGGCCGCCGCCGCCGCCGCCGGGCCCGCGGCCGGCTCCGCCGCGCTGTCTCCCGGCCTCCGCGCCCGCGGGGCCGCGCCCGGCCCGGCCATGTGGACCCGCACCGAGGAGGAGAAGTACGGCGTAGGTCGGTGCGGGGCCTGGTCGGGGCTCGGGGTGGGCGGGGGCGCCCTCGGGGTGTGTGTGTGTGTGTGTGTGCTCCATGGAGGCTCCGCCTCGTTCGGGGCTGCTGCGGTGGTGTCTCCGGTCTCCTGCCCGCAGGCGGAGCGCGGGGCGGGTGCGGGGCGGCGGGGCGCGGGCGGGTGGGCGGCGGGTCCCTCGGGGCTGGGCAGGCGGTAGGGGGCGCTGGTGGCCGCGGCCTCGGCAGGTGCGGGGCCCCGCGGGCGCGGGAGAAGGGAGAAGATGGGGGGGGGGGGAAAGAAGGGTAAGGTTCCCCCCCCCCCCCCATCTCCCTGGTAGTTGCTGGAGAGATTTTTCTGGTGCGGGTGGTGATGCGTTGCTGGGGAAGGGGGGGCGGGGGAGGGGGAGAGACAGTTGATCCAAAAAAATAAATAACTATATATATAGCGAAACCTTGAGCATTTGCAATTTCTAGCATCGATTAGATTAAAGAAAAGGAAAAAAAAAAAAAGAGAAGTTCCTGCATCTGAGTTGATGGAGCTCCCGAGGTTAAGCTGTTTGATCTGTCTCCCGGAATCTTACCAGAAAAACAACCACCACCACCAACCCAAACACCCAAAACCAAACCGTTGACATCATTTCTTTTTTTTTTTTTTTACCCCACCATCCCCCCCCTCCCCCCAGTTCAAAATTTTTGCAGACATCGGGGCGCAGATGGTTGGATCCGTTTTGATTTTTGTTTCACCTTCCGTATTTGAAACACACCTTAGGATGGGAAGCATTGCTGCACGGGGTTGTCAGGGCTTGGAGTGTCTGGTAGACGTGGTTGTGTTTTTGTTTTGTTTTCAAGAAACAGAAACAAAACAACCTTGT
The DNA here is from genome assembly GCF_019054845.1 of Dipodomys spectabilis. Lineage (NCBI taxonomy): Eukaryota > Metazoa > Chordata > Mammalia > Rodentia > Heteromyidae > Dipodomys > Dipodomys spectabilis. The sequence goes on from NW_024871037.1 coordinate 3,083,429, forward strand.
TTTCGTGTGAGAGCCTTATCCCTCTTGGAATCTTCTCTTGGGGGTGAATGGAAACTCCAGAAGCTAGATCATTCTTTTAATCCTGTTTTTCTCTAAATTTAAAGGGAGTGTTTTACCATATTAGTATTTCGTGGCAATTACATGATAGATTTTTGGCTCGACTGCGTTATTGATAATTACCTATCATCATGTTCAATTAAGAAACATTTAAAATGTTGAGTCTATAGGTTTTCTCTTTTTCCTTTCCAAGCTTGTAATGGAAAATTTTAGGTAGAGAATCTGTCTAAACATAGATTTTGTTGCCATTTTTGCTACAGTTGAGTCAAGATTTAGTTCACAGTTCATTATGATAGAACTTTTTTTTTTTTTTACTGCAGTGTTAACAATTGTTTTGGAAGTTATGCAGATTATTGGGTAAAATTGAATTTATTGAAATTCAAGGACATGCAGAGAGGTCTTCTATGCTAGGAGAAAAACCTTGTTTTGCAAGGTACCTTTTTGAAATTAAAATTAGCCACACTGAGATGGCAAGTGAAAAATGAAGAGTCTTAAGAGTCTCTGAAAAGGAGTTTGGAAATGATGTCAACAGCTCAGATTCACCTCTAGGGACATTATTATCCTCCCCCTCTTTTTTTTTTTTTTTTTAAAGAGCATTCCTTGAATACCAAATTAATAATATCAAATGATTAGTCCATGGGTTATGTTCTCCATGACTTGCTGTCAGAACTGCTGAACTAGAATTACAAGTGATGGATGGGAAAGTGGTCAGCTGTCCAGTGGTGTACCTAATTCACTTCTTTCCTTGAGGCTGGGGAGCAACTCCTGTAGGTAGTGATTAGAGTTCAGAGGGATGGCTTCTCTTTACAGGTGCTGTGGGCAAATTACTTAGCATCGTTTTCTTAATGTGTAAATTGGGGATGATGCTTTCCTATCTTGCACAGTTGTAAAAATCAAGGGAGAGCACAGCAAGTACTTCATAAATGTGAATTTCTTCTTTCCCTCACAGTACTGAGAGTATTAAGAACAAACTAGGTGTGTTAATTCTGAGATGGAGGTGATGTGAGGCAATAGATGTAGGTATACGTGAGTCCCAAAGCACTAGGATTTGGTGTGTGATTCATTAGGGCTGGATGGAAGTATTCCTAGGGCTGTGTGCTTAGCTTCAGAACAATTTCCTGTTGGAGGGGCACAGGATAGGACTTAGATAAAGCTTGTTAAGCGAGTCAGTTATTCTGAATTCTGAGAGTTACTCTTTTTTTTTTTTTTTTTTTTAAAGAATTTATTGTTAGTATAGAGGTGATGTATAGAGGGGTTACATTTGCATGTGTCGGGTAATGAGTACATTTCCTTTCATACTGTCTCATCTGTTCCCTCATTGATAATTACTCTTACTGCAGTTGTGTGTTTTTCTGTTAAGGCAATTCACAGCTGTCATTGACTGTTCCTTCCTCAGTTATAGTTTAAAAGTTTTTGTGTAAATTGTTTGAATCTCAGGACACATATTTTTCTTTTTCTTTTTTTTTCCCCCCATAGGCAATTGAGCACTATTGCCGTAGGCTTTTTCATAAAATTCAGATCAATCTATAAAGTTGCTTCTAGATTGTACTTAGATTGAGAAAAAAAAAAATCAGTTAAGAATGGTAGGTATTTAGTTGTTTAATTGCTGTGAGGGCTAGCTTGAAAATTTAACTGTTATCATCGTTCCTGTGAGAAAATGTTTTGAGATCAGTTTTGATTTTTATGACTAATTTGGAGCACAGATTTTTTTTTGTGTGTGTGTGAAGCTTTTTTTTTTTTTTAATTAGCATATATTAGTCGTACAAGGGGTGGAACACACATTTCTTTTTGAGCTTGCTAACCTGAAATTCCACGGGGGGGGGGGGGGGGGGGGGGGGGGGGGGGCGGGGGAGGGGGGGAGGGGAGATTAGGTGCATACTTTCCAGCAATTTGAAGAAATGTGCGGAGGACCTTCTTTTTGTTCTGATGTTGGTAAGGGAAGGAGTCCCTGTTGTAGCATTGCAAGGCGTTTCCACTGAAGCTATTTCACTGTACTTGGTTTTTGACGTGATAATATCTTGCTGTCTTTTATTTTATTTTTTTGGTTTGAGTTCAGGACTTGAACTCCCTGATACTTGTTTTTGCTCATTGTCTGGCACTCTACCACTTGAACCATGCCTCCAGGCTGTACTTTTGTCGGTTGTGGGGCTTGAACTCTGGGCTTGGGTGTGTTGTCTCTGAGCTCTTTTTGCTCAAGGCTAGAGCTCTACTACTTTGAGCCACAGTGCCACTCCCTGTTTTTGAGTGTTTCATTGGAGATAAGAGCCTCACAGGGAATTTTCTGCCTGGGCTGACTTCAAACCTTGATTCTCAGATCTCAGCTTTCTCAAAATCATTTGGTTTATTCATTTTAGGTGATACTGAGCTTCCCTCCCTTTCATTGTAATATTCTGTAAAATTGACTTTAGGAGGTAGGGAGAGCCATTGAATTTTTTTTTTTTTTCCCTGAGGATCAGTGATGGGCTAATATGTTGGAGTCCCTCACTTCTGTTACCTTCTATAGAGCCCTAATGTTATATTTGTATTCTACAGATGAAAAAAATGGACCTCAGAGGTTGCTAGTTCTTTCTTGTCATTTAAGAATTGTCTATTCCTCTTAATGTTTTCTCTTGGCAGTGGGCTATGTTTTGTGTTACACTGTACTGTTCTCTTTCTGTGAGGAGCAGTAGTTGACTGAGCCCATTAGTCCAGGTTTTTGCTCTTCATGCCTCTTTCTCTGTTAAACAATTTCTACTTCGCATTCTGTTGCCATGATTGCTTGGAAAGTTCTGCATCCTATTTTTTTTTTAACCTTTCCAAGAAGCTTCCTGCTCTGATGAGAAAAATAGTTATTTTTATGAAACTCCTGTTTTCCTTTACACTGATTGTTCCAAAACTACCTTAGAAACTGAAAACCAAAACAATAACTCTTAACATCAATAGCAGTAACTAGCCACAACAAATACAAAACCATTAAATTCCTAGAATAGATAAGCAGCAAAAATTTGTGTGTATATGCTTTACTTTGACTTCTTCAATGTGGAAACTGCTTCAGAAAACCCATCTTGATTTTTCCACTGCTGCCATGATGCAGATATTTTAATGCTTCAGTACAGTTATTATTATTCATCATTAAGGTTTGCTCTCAGAGCCTTGTACCTGTTATGCAAGCACTGTACTACACCCCCAACCTTTATTGTTTCAGTTAGTTTTCAGATTGTTTTTTTTTTTTTTTTTTTTTTGGGGTCCGGTCGTGGGGCCTGAACTCTGGGCCTGGGCGCTGTCCCTCAGCTTTTCAGCTCAAGACTAGCGCTCTACCACTTGAGCCACAGCACCACTACTAGCTTTTTTCTTTTTGCTTATGTGGTGCTGAGGAATCGAACCCAGGGTCTCAGGCATGCAAAGCAAGCACTCTACCACTGAGCCACCTTCCCAGCCCCCAGATTGGGTTTTGCTTGAAGCCTATTTTAGACTGAAGTCCTCCTTCATATGCCTCCCTTATCTCTGGGACCATAGCACATAACCACCATGCCCAGTTTGTTTGTTGAGATTGGGTCTTGCATACTTTTTGCCCAGGCTGATCTTGAGCTTTGATCCTCTCAATTTCCACCTCCCAATTTACTGGGATTACAGGCATGAACCACTATGCTCCTCCAGTTTCTCTTCCTCTTTTTCTTCTTTTTGCTGGTACTAGAGTTTGAACTCAGGACCTTGTGTTCCCACTCAGCTTGCTTGCTCATGGCTGATGTTTTGCTTCTTCCAGCCTGGCCTGACTCCTTTGCTGATCTAACTGGAGATAGAGTACCCAGTTTTTTCTCAGGCTTGCTTTGAACCTTTACCCTACTCCTGAGTAGCTAGAATTATGAACCACTTTGTGTGTGTGTGTGTGTGTGTGTGTGGGGTGTGTGTGTGTGTGTGTGTGTGTGTGTGTGTGTGTGGTCAGTTATGGGGCTTAAACTCAAGGCCTGCGTGCTGTCCCTGTGTGTTTTTGCTAAGGCTAGTGCTGTACTACTTTGAGCCACAGCACCACTTCTGGTTTTCTGGTGGTTTGTTGGAGATCAGAGTCTCATGAACTTTCCTGCCCAGGCAGACTTTGAACTGTGATCTTCAGATCTCAGCCTCCTGAGTAGGTAGGATGACAGGCGTGAACCACCAGCACCAGTTACCGCTATTTCTCCATATATATATATATATATATATATATATATATATATTTTTTTTTTTTTTTTTTTGTCGTGGGGCTTGAACTCTGGGCTTGGGTGCTGTCTCTGTGCTCTTCAGCTCAAGGTGAGCGCTCTACTACTATTTCTTAAAATTCTTATTTTTATTGTTCCTTTTCTTTTCTCAAATTAGTAGACCAGGAAAAATTTTCCTGTTTTCTCTTCAGAATACCTTACATTTTAGTTTTATGTTATATTTATTTTTTCCAATTTAAATAGTAAGATATAGTTTATTTCTTTACTTCCACTCATTTTCCTTTTGTTTGGTTTTCCTCTGACAGTGTATAAACATAAAAAAAAAATAAAGCCTAAGTCTTGTAAAAATCTTGCAATGTTGAAGAGTCTAAAGGTGAGGAAAAGATAGATTCATAGAACCAGATCTGAAAGAACTAGTGTTCAAAAATTTGAATAAATCCTTTGTAAACACACTATAACTCACTGTTAGAGGGTGAGCAATTCTCTTTGAGGTAAAGACATTCACTTGTGGTTGAGAAGAGATGATAGGCCCAGGACTTTATTTTGTTCTAAAAACCAAGAATGTACTAGATCTTTTATGATCGTGGGTCTCGTGTTTATAGGGATTGAGCATATTCAGAATTCTACTTGAACATTACACCAGAAGTAGAGGGAATGATCTAAGGTACTAACCTAGTAAGTGCCTAGTTGAAACTTGAATCCAGGGAATAATGATTCTAAGACATAGATTTTTTATTTACTTATTTATTTATTGTCAGTCGTGGGGCTTGAACTCTGGGCCTGGGTGCTGTCCCTCAGCTCTTCAGCTCAAGGCTAGCACTCTACCACTTGAGCCACAGCTCCACTTCTGGCTTTTTCTGCTTATGTGGTGCTGAGGAATCGAACCCAGGGGCTTCATGCATGCAAGGCAAGCATTTTACCACTGAGCCATCTTCCCAAGACATAGTTTGTTATATGATGCTATGTTGCCTCTAAATGGTATTTGTCAGTATTGTATGTCTGGCTTGAAAGTTGATGCCTACTATCTAGGTTTTTGGTTTAAACCAGATAGACATATTTAAGGAATTTTATTTCCATATTGGACATTTACTAAGATGGCTGGATATTTCTCCTTCTAAATGTTATGATTTACATGGGTAATGAGTATAGATGGGCTGGGAAGGTGGCTCAGTGGTAGAGCGCTTGCCTTGCATGCATGAGACCCTGGGTTTGATTCCTCAGCACCACATAAGCAAAAAGAAAAAAGCCGGAAGTGGCACTGTGGCTCTATTGGTAGAACGCTAGCCCTGAGCTGAAGAGCTGAGGGGCAATGCCCAGGCCCAGAGTTCAGGTTCCACGACCAGACCCAAAAAAAAAAGAAAAGAAAAGTAATTGTCAACACTCCCCCTCCCGCAGATGTGGTCTGTATATGTTACTCAGGCTGGTCTTGAACTCAGGCTGGTCTTGAACTCAGGCTGGGCTCAAGCAATAATCCCATCCTAGCCTCTTGAGTACCTGGGAATACAAGTATATGTCAGCTACCATGTCTAGTTTCACATGTTAATTGAAAATTTAACTGGTAGCAATATTCATGGGCCTGGCAAGGTTGGCACAATCCTGTAATGGCAGTTGTATGGGAAATGTAGGTAGCAGGAGGATCATGGTCTGAGGATGGCTAGGGCAAAAACCATGAGATCCTATCTGGAAAAACTCATTCTAAAAGGCCTGAGGGGGCTGGGAAGATAGCTCAGTGGTAGAGAGCATTTGCCTAGCCAAGTATAAAGACCTGAGTTCAAATCCCAGTACTGCCAAAAAAAGACAAAACAACACAGCAAGTCTTCATTATTCATGAGTTTATTACATGTATTTTTGACTAAGTGAAATCACACAATTAAAAAAAAAGCAAATTTCAAAGGTGAAAATTTCAGAATCTCATGCATACATTTCCCAGAGCAGTTGATAAGGCGGAGTTCTCAGTCAGTTCCATTTGTTATTGGTCTTTAAATCATTATGTGATCTGTCTAGTGTTTTTCCTGCCCTTAATTTTTAAAAGTATGCCTCCTCCAAAGCAGGTTAAATGTGAATGTGTTTAATTTAATAATAAAGTGAAAAAAATGTAGGTTTATTGCAAGGCATCTGGCTTGTCTTTAGCAGAATTTGGATAGCATTATGGGAAAAATGAATTAAGTACTTGAGCTATATGTGTCCTTAGTATTTGCTGCCCTCCCTCCTTCCTCCTTCCCTCCCTCCCTCCCTCTCTCCCTCCCTTCCATCCCTCCTCCCTCCCTCCCTCCCTCCCTTCCTTCCTTCCTACCTTCCTTCCTTCCCCTGTCAGGGCCTTGGTGCTATCCCTGAGCTTTCCTTTGCAGTTTTGTAGTCTCTTTGGAACCACGTATTTGTGAACCATATACTTGGACTTTAGGTTGAGCGATCACTTTGCCTTTCAGTGTAAGAATATGTTTTAGAGTCATTACAACAAGTTATAAACGTTGTACCATTTCCTTTTGAGCTTTTTAGACACATTCAAAAGGGTATGGTCTGATGCATGGTGGTTTGAAAAGGATGGTCATTGAAACTGAAAGTACCTTTATATTCCTAACCTTTTGTTACCTTGGTGCCAAATTTAATTTTTACAGTGCTGGTGATCAAACCTTAAGTGTGCTAGACCATCACTTTATCACATCCCAGCCCTGAATTTTAATTTCTCATAGTTTGCATTTTGAATCTTTCTATTGAATTTTTGTGTCTTAATACTTGATTATAAGAATGATCAGAAATTATTCCCCATATATGAGCACCAGTGAGTATGTTGTTTTAGGGTTTAATTTCCAAATTATGCTTTTTTTTATGAATAAACATGTTTATGATTATGATTATGCTCTCAAGTCTCTTACATACCCCCTCTTGACAACTTTTGTATGTAGAAGTAAAATTTTGTAAACATTTTGCATATACAGGAGGATCTGGAAGCTTTTTTAATTTTTAAAATTCATAAAATGCATCACCATATTATTTTACCTGTGGCCCCAATACTTGCATTTGGTTTGTTAATGTCACACATTAGGACACTTTGGTAAAAATAATGACTATGTTGGGAAATGTCATTCAGAAGCTTCCTGCTTTTCTGTTTATCTACAGTGGGATAAATTCTCAACCTCTTGATTCCATCTGTGTCTCTCTTTCCCTTCAAAAACAATCAGGAGTTCTCACTGATGAGTGAGAACCAACACTGAAAGAAAAATTAAAGCCTGATAAGCACAGAAGTTTAAAGATTTAGTTGTATACTTCCAACAGATGTGAATTTGACCTTTTCCCATATATATATCTAGGCATAGTAACTCTCACTACTTTTTGAAGTAGCCCACTGGCTTGTTAGATAAATGAATTAGAACATTATTTTTATTAGTGAATACAATTAATGTCTTCTTGTACATTGTTATAAATTAATTATGTTCTTTGTTTACATATAAATAGCTTGGATCATAGCCCTTTTCTAATTTATGAAATTTCAGCGTTCTAAGGGCTCTTAGAGATAATGTGGTTTAATACTCCAGAGTTATGACTAGTTGGACTAGCTAGCTTTCATTAAGTCTTTACTCTGTGTCTAGCTTTAGTGTTATGATTCAAATTTGAGTTTTCAGCCTCATCTGCTGACTTCCTATTTTTGAGCAGTTGGTTGTATGAGATGGCTTTTGGCAAGTTGTCCTTCAGGAGTGTGAATGTTAGCCTACAAGCCTCCTCCCTGTTGGCTTAACATGCTCTTTCCCTAGGCAATACTAGGCCCATGCATTAAAGGCAGCAAATGATCAGCTCCTTCCCCCTTTCCCTGAGAGAGCACCCCATTGGGATGGCTATGACCATATAAGGCAATGGGATCCCCCAAATCCCGGAGGTTATAACAGGTCACCTGAGCTGATAGCCTGCACTTCTGACTTCCTCTCACCTTGTGAGAAGGGGTCTTGCAGGTCCCCTTTCTGCCAATAAACCTTTCCTTTGCTCTTCCTACCTGGATGTTTGAGTGGTTTTCTGGCTGAGTCTAATTTACTCTTAACAGTGAGAATGCTTGTTTTCTGTATTTTTGTCAGCATTGGACATTACATATTTCCTCCACAAATTTGCATATTCAAGAATTGCATGGAAGCGGCACTGTGGCTCAAGTGGTAGAGTACTCACCTTGAGCTGAAGAACTCAGGGACAGTGCCCAGGCCGATAGTTCAAGCCCCATGACCGACCACTGAGAAAAATACATCCTGAAGCATTACAAAAGAAAAGGGGCTCAATTGATTCCACATCTTCTGCCTCAGTCATTTTTCTGAACTTTCTTATGTGTTGGCATTACTAATATAAATAAGTGATCTGATGTTAATACAGTGATACTTATTTTTTCCTCACTGAAGTCCATAGGGAAATAATTCTTTCTTTCTTTTTTTTTCCTGTTGTTCGTGGGGCCTGAACTCTGGGCCTGGGCTCTGTCCCTCAGCTCTTCAGCTCAAGGCTAGTGCTCTACCATTTGAGCCACACCACCACTTCCGACTTTTTCTGCTTATATGGTGCTGAGGAATCAAACACAGGGCCTCAAGCATAGGGAAATAATTTTTTTTTTTTGGTCAGTCGTGAACCTTGAACTCTGGGCCTGAGTGCTGTCCCTGCTCTACCACCTGAGCTATCGCGCCACTTCCGGTTTTCTGGTGGTTTATTGGAAATAAGAGTTTCATGGACTTTCCTGCCTGGGCTGGCTTTGAACCACGATCCTCAGATCTCCACGATCCTCAGATCTCAGCCTCCTGAATAGCTGGGATTACAGGCATGAGCCACCGGCGCCCGGCTCCAATAGGGAAATAATTCTAATTAGTAATTCCCTTGTTTTCTCATCTGGCTGTGATGCTCCTAGGGAATTGTGGGTGTGGGGGGCAGATATGTAGGACTCTGACTCACTACCACTGACTTGAAGTGGTAGTTTTGTTTTTCTATGTACATTTCTTTTTCTCTGTAACTACTTGGAATATCATCCTTTTCCAATTTATCAGCCACCCATTGCTGTGTGCTTTTTTTCTCTAGCCTATATTTTCAAGTTAGACCTGAATTGAACTTGGTCAATTACTTAACTGAGTAATCAAATGGAAAACTAAAGTGGCTCTTTTCCCTTCCGTTTGTATTTTTCCCCTTTCCTTTCTTCCCACTTCTCTCCCTCTTTATGTTTTCTTTCAATTCATTTCCTTTGTAATAGACTTAATAGTGATACTTTTACTCATGGTCAAGGTGGGACCCTATAGACCATGCCTATCTTTACCCTGTAGAAGTGCCAGATAAAAATTTGGTGTGTGCACCAAGGCAGTTGTCCTTCTTTTTAAATTTTTTAAATTTTTATTAGTTTATTATTATAGAGGTGATGCAGTTATAGAGGGATTACAACTACATGAGTCAATCAGTTGCCCTTCCTGAGTTGAGTACATGTAGGTGTGACAGCTGGAAGGGCTTATAACTTTCTGTTATAAGGAAAGTCAAAGGAGGAGAGGTTTTGTTTTGCTTTTTGGTATATGAATGGGAAAAGGCATGTAGGGTTTCTCGGAGCATTATTAAATGGGTGGGTTAATTAGCTGGGTGTCTGTAGGTGGCACTAGTGGCTCATGCCTGTCATCCTAGCTACTCAGGAGGCTGAGATCTTAGGATCATGGTTCAATGCCAGCCCTGATAGGAAAGTCCATGAGACTCTTTTTTTTTTTTTTTTTTGGTCGGTCGTGGGGCTTGAACTCTGGGCCTGGGCGCTGTCCCTCAGCTCTTCAGCTCAAGGCGAGCGCTCTACCACTTGAACTACAGCACTACTTCCGGTTTTCTGGTGGTTTATTGGAGATCGGAGTCTCACAGTCTTTCCTGCCCGAGCTGGCTTTGAACCGTGATCCTCAGATCAGCCTCCTGAGTAGCTAGGATTACAGGCATGAGCCACCAGCGCCCAGCGTTCCATGAGACTCTTATCTCCAATGAACCACCAGAAAACCAGAAGTGGTACTGTGGCTCATGTGGTAGAGTGCTCACCTTGAGCTGAAGAGCTGAGGGACAGCATCCAGGCCCAGAATTCAGGACCCATGATTGACAAGAAAATAAAACAACAATAAAAACAAATGGAAGGAACCTTTTTTTTTTTTTTTTTTTTAAGGCCAGTACTGGGTTTGAACTCAAGACATCAAATGTATTAGGCAGGCATTCTCAGAAGAAACTTTTGGAAAAGAAGAAAGTTCAATATTTAAACAAATTGAAATAGTAGGTGTTGTATATGATGGTAGGTAATTATATCATAGTTGTCCCACAAAACACTCATTTACTTATTTATTATTTTTCTAGTAACAACCCTGAAAACCTCCTGCTGTGGTCTTTTGAATACTAGAACTATAGGTGTGCACCTGGCAACAGTCATTTTTGTTTATTTGTTTTTCAGAAACTCAGTTGGGTATTGATAGCTCGTGTCTGTATTCCTAGATATTCAGGAAGCCGAAATCTGAGGATCATGGTTCAAAGCCAACATGGGCAGAAAAGTCTCTGAAACTTATTTCCAATTAACCACCAAAAAGCTGGAAATGGACCTATGGCTTAAGTGGTAGAGTGCTGCCATTGAACAAAAAAAGCTAAGGGACCTTGTGCAGACCTTGAGTACAAACCCCAGGACCTGCATAAAACAGCAGCAAGAGAAGAACAGAGACCGTATCACATTTCTGTATTTATATAGAGTAGTGATTTGTTTTAATTGGTTACTTTACACCTTACTCTTTCTTATTTAATTTTTTAATACAATTCATCCCATTCTGGGAATTGAACCCAGTACCTCTTGCTTGCTAGTGAAGTGCTCTACCCCTTAGCTATAACTTTAGTTATATTTTTTGGTTTTGTGTGGTTGTGTGTATCTATATATAGATACAGATATAGATATATTTCCACATATATATATATATATAGAGAGAGAGAGTGCATGCGTGTGCATTTGTAGTTTGTGCATTTTATGTGCTTAGTTCAGTGATGTCAAGTGAATTCAAAATGTTTATAACTGTTACTTTTATTTCTAGAATTTTCATCCTAGTGGTGAATAGGGAGCATTGCACTTTACTCATTAAACAATAACTGCCCATTTCTCCTTTCCTCTCTCTCTCTCTAGCCCCTAGTAATTGCATGCTATTCTATTTTGAAATTTTTTTTTGGTCAGTCATGAGGCTTGAACTCTGGGCTTGGGCGCTGTCCCTCAGCTCTTCAGCTCGAAATGAGCGCTCTACCACTTGAGCCACAGCGCCACTTCCGGTTTTCTCGTAGTTTATTGGAGATAGGAGTCTCACGGTCTTTCCTGTCTGGGCTGGCTTTGAACCGCCATCCTCAGATGTCAGCTTCCTGAGTAGCTAGGATTACAGGCGTGAGCTACCAGCGCCCTGCCTCTACTTTGAATTTGATTTTTCTATATACTTCACATAAGCAGATTCAAAGTTTGTCCTTTTTCGAGTAGTTATTTCATTTAACATGAGATTTTTCAAGTTTCATCTACATGTAGTAGAATATCAGAATTTCATTCCTTTTGTGATTAAATAATAATCTGTTGTATGTGTATAAGTAATATTAATTTATCCATTCATCTGTGATGCACACTTGGGTTGTTTCCATCTTTGAGCCACTGTGAATAAAGCTGCCGTGATCATTGGTATGCACAGGTGAATTCCAATTTTCACTTCCCTTGGGAATATACTTAGGATCAGAGTTACTGAAGTCGTATGGTAATTCCATGTTTAACTTTTTTTTTTCATTTTATTTTATTTTATTTTTTGTGTGAACATACTGTACAGAGGGGTTACAATTACACGGGTAGGATAATGCTTACATTTCTTATCAAGCATTGCAGCCTCCTCCTTTGTTTACCCTTCACATCCCTTCCCAGCCTCCCCCCCTACCCCCCATGTTTAACTTTTTGAAAAAATCTTCTGTTTTCCATGACAGATGCATCATTTTACTTTTCCATCAGCTGTATATGAGAGTTCCCTTTCTCTCTCTCTCTCTCTCTGTTTTTGGCTGGTCCTAGGCTCTGTCCCTGAGCCTTTCTGTGCTCAAGGCTAATGCTCTATCACATGAACCACAGCACTACTTCCGGCATTTTCTGTTTATGTGGTACGAAGGAATTGAACCCAGGGCTTCATGCATGTTTGGCAGGCACTCTACCACTGAGCCCCATTCCCAGCCCCCCTTTTTCTCTTTATCCTAATCTATGCTTAATTTCTTCTACTATTTTGCTAACAAGTATTTTAGTGTGAAATCATCATTATTGTCATTATAATTTTGAGTTTTATTTCACTAATTAGTGATATAGATAATATTTTATATGCTTATTTGCCAGTAGTATATTTGTTCTTTTTTTCTTTTCTTTTTCTTTCTTTTGGCCAGTCCTGAGGCTTGAACTCAGGGCCTGGGCACTGTCCCTGAGCTTCTTTTCTTCTTTTGTTCAAGGCTAGTCTTTACCGCTTGAGCCACAGCTCCACTTCTGGCTTTTTCTTTTCTTTTTTTTTTTTTGGGGTCCGGTCGTGGGGCCTGAACTCTGGGCCTGGGTGCTGTCCCTCAGCTCTTCAGCTCAAGGCTAGCACTCTACCTCTTGAGCCACAGCACCACTTCCGGCTTTTTTCTTATGTGGTGCTGAGGAATTGAACCCAGGGCCTCGAGCATGCAAGGCAAGTGCTCTACCACTGAGCCACCTTCCCAGCCCCTTCTGGCTTTTTCTTATTTTTTTATTTTTTATCAGTCGTGGGGCTTGAACTCTGGGCCTGGGCGCTGTCCCTCAGCTCTTCAGCTCAAGGCGAGCGCTCTACCACTTGAGCTACAGCGCCACTTCCTGTTTTCTGGTGGTTTATTGGAGATAGGAGTCTCACGGTTTCTCCTGCCCGGGCTGGCTTTGAACCGAGATCCTCAGATCTCAGCCTCCTGAGTAGCTAGGATTACAGGCGTGAGCCACCAGCGCCCTGCACTTCTGGCTTTTTCTGTTTGTGTGATATCCTAGGCAAGCATTTTTCTACTAAGCCACATTCCCAGCCTGCTCTTTTTTTCTTTAAATTTTGTTTTGATGTCAGTGCTTGAACTTATGGTGTGTTGTCACTTAGCTTTTTCATTTCAGGTTGGTTCTCTACCACTTGAGGTATGCTTCACTTTAGTGTATCTTACTTGGGCAAATGTTTGTTCATATCCTTAGCCCATTTTTCAATTTCTTCATTTTTTTGTTGATTTATAGGAGTACTTAATCTTTCCTGGATATTAATCTCCTATCAGGTAATTTAAATTTTTTTCCAGGGCTGGGAAGGTGGCTCAGTGGTAAAGTGCTTGCCTTGCATCCTTGAGCCTCTGGGTTCGATTCCTCAGCACCCATAAGCAAAAAAAAACAAAAGCCGGAAGTGGCGCTGTGGCTCAAGTGGTAGAGCGCTAGCCTTGAGCCGAAGAGCTGAGGGACAGCACCCGGGCTCAGAGTTCAGGCCCCCACGACCAGACCCAAATAAAATAAAATAAAAAAAACTTTTTTCCAGTCCATTGGTTATCTTTTTAGTTTCTTGGAAGAGTCTAGATGTGTAATAATTATATGTTTCGATGACGTCCAATCTTCTGTTTTTTCTTTTGTTGTCTACTTGCCATGTCATGGTCTTGAAGTTTCACGGGCTTTCTTTGGCTGGCTTTGAACTGTGAGGCTCAGATCTCAACCTTCTGGTTTAGTGTTAGAGTGCTTGCCTAGCATGCATAAAGCCCTGGGTTTAATTCTTCAGCACCACATAAACAGAAAAAGCCAGAAGTGGTGTTGTGACTCAAGTGGTCGAGTGCTATCCTTGAACAAAAAGAAGCTCAGGGACAGTGTCCAGGCCCTGAGTTCAAGCCCCAGAATTTGCAAAACAAACAAAAAAGTATTTTTTGCTTTCGTATGTATTTTATGATTGATTTTCTATTTTTGTGAAAAATGACATTGAAATTTTTATAAGGATTGCATTAACTCTAGCTTGCGTTCAGTAGTATTGCCATGTTTTTCATTATGAATTCTGGGAAGTTCATGCCTGTAGTCCCAGCTACCAGGGAGGCAGCCAGAGATCAGGAGGATTGCAGTTTGAGCCCAACCTGGACAAAAAGTTAGTTGAGGCCTCATCTCAAACTATAAGTTGAACATGATGATGTATGCTATTGTCCCAGTTATGAGGAAGGCATAGTCAGCAAGATCCTGGTCTGAGGAAAACACAAGACCTTGTCTTAAAAATAACTAAAACAAGGGCTAGTGCCCAGGCCCAGAGTTCATGCCCCACAACTGATGAAAAACAAAACAAAACAAAAGAAAACAAAAAAAACAAAAACAATCATTGCTAGGAAATGTGTCTCAGTTGATAGAACATTTGCCTAGTAAGTCTGAGGCCCTGAGGTTACATTCCAGTTCCATTAAAACAAAAGAACACCAAACTGCTTTCACTTTACACCATATGTTTTTTGTGTACTGAATTTTGTTTTAAGAGTTTGTGAAGAATGTGTACTTGCTTTTTGGATGGTTTGTGTATGTATGCTCAGTCACTTTGGTCTATAGTATTGTTATTGTCCAATGTTTCTCTCTTGATTTTCTGTCAGGATGGAATATCCATTATTGGTAATGGTGCATTGAGGTCCTGTACTGTTATTGTATTACCATGTTTCTTCCTTTAGATCATTGATATTTTCCCTAAGTATCAAGATGCTTTGATGTTGGATACAAGCATTTGCTATGTTACAATCTTGATGAATTCACCCCTTTTTCAGTATGTATTTTTGTCTTCTGTGAGTTTTGACTAAAGTCTGTTTTGTCTGATGTAAATTTAACTATCCCTGCTCTCTTTCCATTTCCATTTCAACGGAATAGCTTTACCCATCTGTTCACTATGTTCATATACCAAGTTACATGTATCTTTCAAATCTAAACTGAGTCTCTCCTAGGCAGCATGTAGTTGGCCTTTGACTCTTTTTTTTTTTTGTGTATTTAATGCAGTTTTTTTTCCCTATGTTGATATTTATTCAAAACATCTTTTTTTTTTTTTTTTGACAGTCATGGAACTTGAACTCTGGGCCTGGGCGCTGTCTCTCAGCTCTTCAGCTCAAGGCTAGTGCTCTACCACTTGAGCCATAGTGCCACTCTGGCTTTTTATGTTTACGTGGTGCTGAGGAATCGAACCCAGGGCCTCATGCATGCAAGGCAAGCACTCTACCACTGAGCCACCTTCCCAACCCTATTCAAAACATCTTATAGCTGAATGTCAGTGGCTTATGCTTATAATTTTTGCGATTTAAGAGATGAAAATCTGAGGATTGTGGTTCAAAGCCAGGCAGGGCAGGAAATCCAGTTAAGTACCAGAAAGCCAGAAGTGGAGCTGTGGTTCAAGTGGGTAGCGTGATAGCCTTGAGCAGAAAAAGCTAAGGGACAGCACCCAGACCCTGAGTTCAACTCCCAGGACTGGCACAAAAACAAAACAAAAAAACCCACAAACAAGAATAAAACAACCAAAACCAGACTAGCTAATCTGGTGACTGTTTCATGTTGATCATTTCACTTCCTTCCTCTGTAAGAAAGGTTTCTCTTTTGCTGCATGCATTTGGAAGATAAATGATGTTAGTGATGTGCAGCTATTCTTCCTATACTCTTCAGTTTGTCTTGTCATATTCTGCATTGCATTTAGGTACTATAATTTCTTGTCTGGATATTCTTTAGCTCATGTAAAGATACTTTTGTGTTCAGAATAGTTGTTCAACTAGGTTTTTTTTTTTTTTTTTTTTCCAGTCGGTTGTGGGGCTTGAACTCTGGGCCTGGGCGCTGTCCTTGAGCTCTTCAGCTCAAGGCCAGTGCTCTACCACTTTGAGCCACAGTGCACTTCTGGTTTTGGGGAGGTTTATTGGAGATAAGAGTCTCATGGGCTTTCCTGCCCAGGCTGGCTTTGAACTACGATCCTTACAGCTCAGACTACTGAGTAGCTAGGATTACAGGCATGAGCCATGGGGCGCCCAGCTTTGACTTGATGGTTTTGACGAGGTGAACCCTGGAAACTCCTGTGCCACATCTTTCTGACATACTCCTCCTAACTGTAGTTTTGTTTAGATGCTTTTTGGAATTTAAGTTTGTAAACTTCATAGCCCAGCTATATGTTGGAGCAGGAGTATGGTTATAATATTCTCAACCTAACAAATCTATTAATTCATTATGAATTTCCATCATGAATTCTGGAAGACTTCTTTCTAATGTTAGTAGATTGTAAGATCTGAAGAGGTTTTCTCTATAAAGGACTTTGAAGCCCTGGTTTTTTGAATGTTTTACCCAGGAATTTAATACCTGACTTTTAGTCTTTTTTAGATTGATGTTTGGTTTTCATGGCCTTGAAGAACTTACCTACATGTTTCTTACAAATGGTCTCAGTGTTCATCAAATTCTGAGGCAAGTTTCTGTGCCAGAAGTATGAGGTTAGGTTATTAAGGGAAAAAGGCAAGTGATTTAGAGGCTTTATGCATTTTCCTTCACAAGTAAAGATTAAATTTCCATTTTGGCATCTCGCATTTTGAATGTTGATTTTTTTTTTATAGTCAGTTACAGTAAGGGACTTTTTAAATCACAATAGAAAATTACAGTTGTTTTTTCTGCTTTAAATAAAATATCACTTTATTTTTATTACTTGTTTTCAGCTTATCTGTTGTGCCTCATGAGCCCGGATTGTATTACTTCTTCAGGTTTATGATTTAACATCCATAATCTTAAACTGTCAAATTTCAGATCTCAGTGTATGATTGCTACTGTTTCTGGGTCATAGATTTTGCCTTTTTTTTTTTTTTTGGTTGGTCGTGGGGCTTGAACTCTGGGCCTGGGCGCTGTCCCTCAGCTCTTCAGCTTAAGGCTAGCACTGTACCACGTGAGCCACAGCACTACTTCTGGTTTTCTGAGTGGTTTATTGGAGATAAGAGCCCCATGGACTTTCTTGCCTGGTCTGGCTTTGAACCGTGATCCTTAGATCTCAGCCTCCTGAGTAGCTAGGATTACAGGCGTGAGCCACCAGCACCCAGCTGGTTTTTGCATTTCTAAGCAGAAAGAATTCTCTGTAATTATGTTACTGCATGATGATAATTTTCTAGCTAAGTAAACATCAGGTTAATACTGTGTGCCATGATTTGTACCAACCTTTTGAGTTGACTTTTTGCACTTGAATTTTTTGAGGGTTTTGTTTACATTTTAGCATAATTGCTTTTTTTTTTGGTTCTTAATCTAAACATTTCCTCTAAATTACATCTCACATTTTTTTCATCTTCTTGTATTAATGTCCTGTTTGTGTTTTATGGGAAACAGCATAACTATTCTTTATGCTGCATAGATATTCACCCCAGAATTGCACTGAATTACTATATTTGAGTGAATAGTGCGTCAGTAAACATGGGTGTGCATTGTATCTCTGTTATGTACTGACTTTACTGACTTGGATTCCTCCAGGAATAAACTCATTAATCATGGCATAATTATGGTAGTTCTATTTTCAGTTCTCTGAGGAACTTCTGTATTTATTTACATAGTGTAATGAATTTACAATCTGACAATGTAAAATTTCCCTTTCCTTTAGATCCACACCAACACTTTTTTTTCTTGATAGCCTTTTTTTTTTCTTTCTTTCTTTTTCTTTTTGGTTGGTTATGGAGCTTGAACTTGGGGCCTTGGGTGCTGTCCCTCAGCTCTTCAGCTCAATGCAAGCTCTCTACCACTTGGGCCACAATGCCACTTCCCATTTTCTGAGTGGTTTATGGGAGATAAGAGTTTCCCGGACTTTCCTCCCCATGCTGGCTTTGAACTGTGATCCTCAGATCTCAGCCTCCTGAGTAGCTAGGATGACAGGCGTGAGCCACCAGCACCCGGCTTTTTTTTTTTATTTTTTTATTGTCAGTCTTGGGGCTTGAACTCTGCGTCTGGTCACTGTCCCTCAGGTCTTCAGTTTAAGGCTTGAGCCACAGAGCCACTTCTGTTTTTTTCTGTTTATGTGGTGCTGAGGAATGGAACCCAGGGCCTCATGCAAGCTAGGCAAGCCACTCTACCACTGACCTACCTTCCCAGCCCTGATAGCCATTGTTAAGATGAACTTAAGATGCAATCTTAGTGTAGTTCAGATTTATATTTCCTTGATTAAGGATGTCAAACATTTTCCCTTGAACCACATCTGTAGCATCCTATGTATGAATGCCTCCATGGCTGAACAGGAGGGAACACTTCCTTACATGTCTATGAGAAAAGTGCCCCCTGGATGAATTCTCTTCTCAAAATATTTATACAGCCATTCATTTCATTTTGTCACACATGGGGCTTGGACTCTGGGCCTGGGTGATATCCCTGAACTCTTCAGCTCACAGCAAGTGCTCTACCACTTGAGCCACAGCACCACTTCTGGCTTTCTGGTATTTAATTGGAGATGAGTCTCATGGACTTTTCCTGCCCGGGCTGGCTGAACTGTGATCCTCAGATCTCAGCCTCCTGAGTCGCTAGGATTACAGGAGTGAGCCACTGCTGCCCAGTTTCATTCATTACAAATTAACTATTTTGTAAGCCTTTTTGGGATAGTTTTTCACTACTGTGAATCAGCCAAGGTTGATTTTCAACTTGCTGTGTAGCTCAGTCCTATAGTCCTCATAGAAATTGATGAAACAATGCACATTATACTTATGAAACAATACAAAATACTTTTACAAACGTAAAAGACAGAACTAGTGGAAGTAAAAAAGAAAAGGAAAAGAGAATAAAGGAAGATTAAAAACATAAGAGAAAATTAGAAAGAAGAGGCCAGTCTTTTGCAAGATAAAATCTAATTAGAGGGAAAAGTAGGGCATGGCAGCACATACCTATGATCTTAGTACTTGGGAGAAGGAGGTCAGAGGATTGTGAGGTCACGGACCGCTTGAGCTATTTGAGTAAGTTCCAGGTGGGGCCTGAGACACATAGACCCTATCACACACAAAAAAGGGGGTTGCGAGGAATGAGAAAAAAATTAATGTATCTTTTTTTTTTTTGGTCCAGTCATGGGGCCTGAACTCTGGGCCTGGGCGCTGTCCCTCAGCTCTTCAGCTCAAGACTAGCGCTCTACCACTTGAGCCACAATGCCACTTCCGGCTTTTTCCTTTTTGTTTATGTGGTGCTGAGGAATCAAACCCAGGGCCTCATGCATGCAAGGCAAGCGCTCTACCACTGAGCCACCTTCCCAGCCCCATTAATGTATCTTTAAGTATAGAAAAGTAAGAGAAATGAAAAAGAGAGTAGATAAAAAGCTGGTTAAAAATTCCTCCTTGCCTGCTAACTCAGATCGGATAATGTTACATTAGAGTCCACCTGTTCTCATTTGTGCAGCTGGTGTAGTCTGTTTCGAATGTCTCTTGTGAAAGTCTAGGAGTCAAAACTGGTTAGGGCCATATACAGTTTTCCCCTTCTGTCTCTTATTGGGTCCGTTAAGGGAATGGTGGTCAAGTTCTTGTTTTCTTAAGGAAGGCTTTTGGATGTATACTTGGAGGTGAGGTGAATGACTATTCTGCCATTCTGGGCTCTTCTTGCCTGTCTAATTTGGGTGGTGTTTAGACTGAACTGGGCGGGTGTTTACTGTCTCCTGAAGCTCTTGGTCTGTTTGGCCAGCTGTGCAGTGAAAATATGGAGCACAGCGATTCCTTTTTTTTCTGATGGTGTTTCGGGGGTGTGTGGGAAGCACTGTTTGGACATAATTTTGAGCAGGATGAGTCTAGACTGAACATATCTTTGAAAAGCTCAGAGGGTGGGGGGCTTTTCAAACATTGAGTTCTGTAGTGGGAGAAGATGCTACGAGAACCATGTAATCTGTGTCACTTGGCACAGTCACATAGGGCTATTTCTTGATGTTATATTGGTTTCCTATTTACAGAGAGCCGGACCACCCACCACTACACTTTGTAGTCTATTTCTATCATAGTGTGTGCTCTTTAGAGCCCACATATCTTGGTGAGTTTGTTTCAGATCCCCCCTTCAGCCAAGTAGTCCTCTCTTACCTAGTCAACTCATCATAATTTCTATAGGGACACTGAATTCAATGCCTTCTGGTTTTTAGAGAGGTTTATTCCTTAATAGGATTCCTCTGGAGAAGGATATAGTCTTCTGAGCAGTGCACTGGATTTTTATTCTAATTATTTTAAAACTTAATTTTATTGTTATCATCATGGTGTTACACAGAGGGGTTACAATCCCATAAGTCAGGTAATGGGTATAGCTCTTGGACAAATCTCTAGTGTTAGCTTGTGCAGATGAGTCACTGTCAGACCAAATCCCTAAACAACCTAAAATGGTTAAGAACCATCATGGTAGGAGTGCTGGTCAACTGCCAGTATAGGGGGGTGGATTGTGCTCTTGGCATACCAAAAAGTGCATAAGATATATCTTTAAGTTCCTTGGCCCCAACAGGGGAAGCTCATACTGAAGTTACCAAATGCTTTACATTTTTCTTTGTTTTGTCCTCCGAATTCTCCATGTGATTTAGGCTTGTAGTCACTTCTGAATTAATTACCAGACTTCTCCCTTTCTCTTCATTGGATATGGGTTCTTCTTTAAGGGTTGGCCATTTTTATTATTTATTTATTTATTTGTTTTTTGTTGGTCGTGTGGCTTGAACTCTGGGTCTGGGCTCTGTCCTTCAGCTCTTCAGCTCAAGGCTAGCACTCCACTTGAGCCAGGGCATCACTTCTGACTTTTTTTGTTTGTGGTACTTGCAAGGCAAGCACTCTACCACTGAGCCACCTTCCCAGCCCCTTTTGTTTGATTTTGATAGTACATTTTTTTTTTCTTTTGTGCTGGTACTGGGACCTGAACTCAGGGCCTAGGCACTGTGGGTGAACTTTTTTGCTCAAGACTGGCACTCTACCACTTGAATGGTTAATAGAGATAAGAATCCCAGGGACAAGCCAGGCGCTGGTGGCTCACGCCTGTAATCCTAGCTACTCAGGAGGCTGAGATCTGAGGATCGCGGTTCAAAGCCAGCCCGGGCAGGAAAGACCGTGAGACTCCTATCTCCAATAAACCGCCAGAAAACCGGAAGTGGCGCTGTAGCTCAAGTGGTAGAGCGTTCGCCCTGAGCTGAAGAGCTGAGGGACAGCGCCCAGGCCCAGAGTTCAAGCCCCACGACTGACAAAAAAAAAAAAGAATCCCAGGGACTATCTTGCCCAGGCTTTGAACTTCCATCCTAATTTCTCAGGCTTCTGAGTAGCTAGGTGTCTAGATGTGAGCCACTGCCACCCAGCTTGGTACTAGGGTTTGAATTCAAGGCCTTAGGATTGCCACAGAGATATTCTACCATTTGAGCCACACCTCCAGCTCTTTTTTGTCTTAGTTATTTTTTCAGACTATGATCTTCTATGGCCTCTTGTGTAGTTGGGATCTAGCATGCTTCACTACACCTGTTAACTGAAATAGGGTCTCAATAATTTTTTGACTGAGTGAGCCTTGAACCAATCTCTGTCTCCCAAGTAGCAAAGATTATAGGCATGAACCACTAGGCCCCGATGGGTTTGACTTTTTCATTTTCAAATTTTAGCAAAGGCTAAGGTATTAGATCTTCATTGCTGTGACAAATGCCTGAGAGAAACAATTTAAAAGGATAAAGGATCTATTTTAGCTCACAGTTTCAGAAATTTTAGTCAAGGTCAGCTGGGTCTATTCTTTTGGGCTTGAGGTGAGGCAGAATGTTATGGCAGTAGAAGCATGTGGCAGAGGACATTGCTTTATACTATGACTGCCAGGAAGTAGAAAGTGAGATTGAGAAGAAGGGCCATAGAACAAGACACATTCTTTTTTTTTTTTTTTTTTTTTTGTTGTTGTTGGTCGTGGGGCCTGAACTCTGGGCTTGGGCACTGTCCCTCAGCTCTTCAGCTTAAGGCTAGCACTCTACCACTTGAGCCACAGGACCACTTCCAGCTTTTTCTGCTTATGTGGTGCTGCTGGATCGAACCCAGAGCCTCAAGCATGAGGCAAGCACTCTACTACTGAGCCACCTTCCCAGCCCCGACACAGTCTTAAAAAAGGAATATCCACCCAAGAGACGTATTTTCTTCAACCAGGCCTCACTTCCTAATATTTCTATCACCTTCCAAAATTACAAATCCATCAGTGGATTAATTTATTGATGAAGTCAGAACCTTGAAGAGCCAGACACTTTCCAAAAAGAGGCAGTCACTTTTCCAAACCCTTGATACATGAGCCTTTTGGGGTGTGGAATGCTTTATATCTAAAAAGCAACTCTCTAGTCCATCCTTTGAGCTCCTCACTCAAATATCTGATTTTGAATGTCTATTTATAGTAGGTAAAAACGCTCCCATTCTAATATATTTATTTATTTATTTTTTGGTCCGGTCGTGGGGCCTGAACGCTATCCCTCAGCTCTTCAGCTCAAGGCTAGCATTCTACCACTGAGCCACAGCGCCACTTCCAGCTTTTTTCTTTTTGCTTATGTGGTGCTGAGGAATCGAACCCAGGGCCTCAGGCATGTAAGGCAAACGCTCTACCACTGAGCCACCTTCCCAGCCCTCTAATATTTTTAAAGAAATGGATGCATACTTGCCCAAAGAGGACACAGTGAACATAGGTCCTATTGAAAGGCATGAAATGTCTGTTTACAGAAATGTTTTCATACATATACATAATGCACACACTACTCAAGAATATTAATTTTGCCATAATGAGCTTCATTGTCCTGTATATACCTTTTAAAATACATTGAAAGAGGCTGATATATTACAAAGGAGGGATTGATGTAAGGAGATACTGGGTGCTGGTGACTCATGCCTGTATTCCTAGCTGCTCTAGAGGCTGAGATCTGAGGATTTGGGTTCCAAGTCAGTCCGGGAAGAAATATTCATGAGACTTTTATCCTCAATTAACTGCTAAAAAGCTGGAAGTAGAGGTGCGGTTTAAGTGGTAGAGCTTCAGCCTTGAGTGTAAAATACAGCTAAGAGAAAGAGCCCTGGTGCCCTGAGTTCAAGTCCTGGTACCACCGCCAAAAAGTAAAAATAAAAAATATGTATATTGAAAATTTAGTGTTTAATTAATTGACTCTGAGCCTGAATATTTAAAAATGCTAATTGTATATTTATCCTTACTTTTCTAGTGATATGCAGTTTTCGAGGATCTGTCCCTCAAGGATTGGTTTTAGAAATAGGAGAAACAGTCCAGATTCTTGAAAAATGTGAAGGTAAGTATGGATCTACTCAACATATAATTAGTGATCAATTCTGAAAGTATATATGTTCATTTGTTCTCATAGCTTATCAGTAATCATTTTTTTTTTGGGGGGGGGTCCGGTTGTGGGGCCTGAACTCGGCCTGGCCGCTGTCCCTCAGCTCTTGAGCTCAAGGCTAGCGCTCTACCACTTGAGCCACAGCGCCACTTCTGGCTTTTTTCTTTTTGCTTATGTGGTGCTGGGGAATCGAACCCAGGGCCTCAGGCATGCAAGGCAAGTGCTCTACCACTGAGCCACCTTCCCAGCCCCTTATCAGTAATCATTTTGAAGCCATATATAATTACATTATTAAATTCTGTTATAAATCCTTCCTGATTATGTTGAGCATTGAAGATATGAGGTGTTTTTGGTTGTTTTAGAACATGAATTTTACATATTATTGTCAAATGATTGTTTTTTATTCCCTACAAATAGATAATGTACCCATGCTTTTTCATTTTTGTTTTTCTGTCAGATTGGCTAGATACCTGTAGCTATAATTTTAAGGCCAAAATTATGTTCCAGTGATGTTTGGCTTGACTATTATCCTTTTCTGCCACATAGGTGAACAATTTTACTCTTAACATTTAGGCATTCTTGAAATATATGTTCTTCAAAATTATGTAGCAAGATTTATGGGAAAATAAAGTTAGAAATTACATGGAATCAGAGCCTTCAAAGAATTGATACTATGGGAGATACATTTAGCAGTCCAGTGTAGCAGTTTGGCATAAATAGATACCACCTGATATTATGTAATGGAGAGAAACTGTTGTGATGTGGGTGTGGAGACAGAGTTCTAATACATTTGGAGTACTATTAAGATACTGTGGCAGAAAGTATGTGATTCATGACACCATGATCCAAGATATTTGTGAGTACATTTTTCTGGAAAGGGTTCTCTGATACAGTGCCTTTTCTGAAAACAGTAGTATAAATCAATATTCCTTCATGATAAAAACACTTATCAAAACAAGAATTGGACCTGACTCCAGGAATTGAAACCTCCTTGTACAACTACTTAATTAAAAATAAGGAAAAGAAGGCAATTTTCTATCTCTTTTTTTGTTGTTGTTGTTGGCTTGAACTCTGAGGGTGTGTGTGTGTGTGTCTGTCTGTCTTGAACTCTGAGGGTGTGTGTGTGTGTGTGTGTGTGTTTGTGTGTGTTTGGTTGTGGGGCTTGAACTTGGCCTAGGCGCTGTCCTTGAGCTTTTTTGCTCAAGGCTAGTGCTCGACCATTTTGAGCCACAGCTCTGTTTCTGATTTTCTGGTGGTTAATTGGAGATAAAGAGTGTCATGAACTTTCTTACCTGGGTTAGCTTTCAAACCTCAATCCTCAGATCTCATCTTCCTTATTAGCTAGGATTACAGTTATAAGCCACCAGAGCCCAGCTCAACCCTTCTTAATACATTCTCTTGCTCTTCTTTTTATTTGATGATTCATTCTCTTTCTTTCTCTCTCTTCTCTCTCTCCTGTCTCTCCTGTCTCTCCTATCTCTCTCCTGTCTCTCCTGTTTCTCTCCTGTCTCCTCTCTCTCTCTGTCTCTCTCTCTGTCTCTCTCTCATTGGTCATGGGGCTTGAACTCAGGGCCTGGGCACTGTCCCTGAAGCTCTTTTGCTCAAGGCTAGTGCTGTAACACTTTGAGCCACAGAGTCACTTCTAGTTTTCTGGTGGTTAATTGGAGATAAGAGTCTCATGGACTTTTAAAACTGCAATCCTTAGATCTCACCCTCTAGAGTAGTAGCTAGGATTATAGGTGTGAGGCACCAATGCCCAGCCTTTAATGATTCTTTACATTAAATTTTTTTGTTGTTGTTTGAATGGTTGATATAGTTTTTGTCTCTTGATTGTACTGCATTTGATTTTTTTTTTTTGTCGGTCGTGGGGCTTGAACTCTGGGCCTGGGCGCTTGTCCCTCAGTCTGGGAAAAAAGTTAATGAAACCACTATCTCAACCAATAAAAGGCTAGATCTGGGGATGTAGTAGGAAGCATAAATAGGTGAATAGTGATCTAACTTGGCCTGGACAAAATGGAAGACCCTATTCAAAAGATAAGAAAAGCAAAAAAGGCTATGGGTGTGAGTCAAGTGGTGAAGTGCCTGTCTAGCAAGTTCAAGGTCCTGAGTTCAACCCCAGTACTGCCAAAAAAAAGGAAAGAAAAATCAGTATCTTGAACTACATGAGTCAGGTAATGACTGCATTTCTTTTCATACGGTATCTTCTGTTCCCTCACTCTCTCCCAGTCCCTCCCTCCCATCTCCACCCATGAGTTATATAGTTGGCTTTCATCAGTGTCCAGTGAACCCCACTACTGCACTTTCTCACCCTTTTCCCTTGGGTTCTGTGTCCTCCCATAGATATTCATGTGAACAGACACACCGTACATAGGTTAAGAATACAGAATCATCTGAAAAAGAAAGAACAAATTAAGAAAAAAGTCCTTTGCTTCCATATCTTTGGAATTCATTTCAGCATGTATATTATTTTATATACATACAAAGAGGCATTTCAGTATTACACCTTTGTGATTCTCTCCTAAAGCTATCTTCTTTTGGTCTCACTGTGTATGAGTATCTAGCATCCTGTATAATTGTCATATCCCTGTGTGTTTTAGATCTAACTTCCACATATCAGGGAGACCATGCGCTGTTTGACTCACTGAGCTTGGCTTACCTCCCTTATCACGATTTGTTTTAGTTCCATCTATTTTCCTGCAAATGACATTGTTTTATTCTTTCTATTGGCTGTGTAAAATTCCATTGGGAATAGGTACCACGTTTCTTGGATCCACTCATCTATTGTAGGGCATCTGGGTTGTTTCCATATTTTGGCTATTGTGAATAGTGCAATGAACATGGATGTTCAGGTGTCCTTATTAGATCCTGGTTCATGACGTTCAGGGTAGATGCCCAGAAGTGGTATGGCTGGGTCATAGGTAAGGTCTATGTTTTAGTTTTTTGAAGATCCTCCAGACTGCTTTCCAGAGTGGTTGTACTAGTTATATTCCCACCAACACCGCAGTAAGGTTCCTTTTCCCCCACATCCCCACCAGCATTTGTTGTGGTTTGAGTTCACAATGTTGGCCAATCTTATTGGGGTGAGTGGAATCTTAAGGTTGTTTTGATTTGCATTTCTTTTGTGTCTAGGGATGATGAACATTTCTTCATGTATTTCTTTGCTATTCTTCCTTCATCTGCGATATCTCTCCTTAGCTCCCTTGCCCGTTTAGTGATTGGTTTATTAGGTTTGAGAGGGGTTAGATTCTTGAGTTCCAGTATATATTGGATATTAGGCTTTTGTCTGATATATTGCTGGTAAAGATCTTTTCCCAGTTGGTTGTCTGTCTTTCTAGTTTAGTAACTATGTCCTTGGCTGTGCAGAAATTTTTTATTTTAAGTAGTTCCACTTGTGTGTGTAATCTCCCTCCTATCTATTGTACCCTAGAACTTTATTCACGTAGTTCCTGCCTATGACTGTAAGTCTAATGCTTCTACTCACTCTTGCTGTAGTTTCGGAGTTTTGGGTTGGACATTGAGGTCTTTGGTCCAACTTTAACTGATATTAGTGCATAGTGACAAGCAGGAATCTACTTTTAGTTTTCTGCATATGGCTGTCCAGTGTTCCCAACACCAATTGTTGAAGAGGCTATTTTTTCCCCCACTGTATATATTTGGCTCCCTTATCAAATATCAGATAGCTGTAAGTATATGGCTTTATTTCTGGGTCTTCTAATCTATTCCATGATCTTTCTATATAGTTTTGTGCCAATAACAAGCTATTTTTGTTAATATGGCTCTGTAGTACAGTTTGAGGTCTGGTATTGTGATGCATTGCTTTTTTTCTTTTTGCCTAGAATTGCTTTGACTATTCTAGGTCTTTTGTTGTTCGATATGAATTTTTGGATTGTTTTCTCTCTCTCTCTCTTTTGCCAGTCCTGGCTTGAACTCAGGGCCTGGGCACTGTTCCTGAGCTTCTTTTGCTCAAGGCTAGGACTCTACCATTTGAGCCACAGTTCTGCATCTGGCTTTTTCTGTTTGTGTGGTACTGAGGAATCAAACCTAGGGGGACGGGGGCAGGGGGGAGGGGTAGGGAGGGGCTCATGTATGTTAGGCAAGCACTCTACCACTAAGCCACATTCCCAGCCCCGGATTGTTTTCTCTATCTCAGTAAAAACGTCATTGGGATTTTGATAGGGATTACATTGAATTTGTATGTCATATTTGGAGTATGGCGATTTTCACAATATTGATTCTACCTATCCATGAAAAGGAAAGTTTTTTCATTTTCTGGTGTCCTTTATGATTCCTTTCCCCTTTCCTGTTTCCCCTTTCCCCTTTCCTTTCCTTTCCTTTCCTTTTTCTGGTCTGGTCATGGGGCCTGAACTATGGACCTGAGTGCTGTCCCTCAGTTCTTCAGCTCAAGGCTAGCATTCTATCACTTGAGCCACAGCGCCACTTCCTGTTTTTTTTTGCTTATGTGGTGCTGAGGAATCGAACCCAAGGCCTCATGCATGCAAGGCAAGCGCTCTACCACTGAGCCACCTTCCCAGCCTTTCTTTGATTTATTTCTTCAGATTTTTATAGTTTTTGCTATAAAGATCTTTTACATCTTTGGTTATGTTAATTCCTAGTTTTTTTTTTTTTGAGGGTATTGCAAATGGAGTTGTTATCCTATTTCCTTTCTACTTGTACATTGTTGACATGCAGAAAGGCTCCTGATTTTTGTGGGTTAATTTTATATCCTACTACTTTGCCAAAGTGGTTGATCAGTTCTAGGAGCTTGGAGATAGAGTTTTTTTGGTCCTTCAGGTATAAGATCATGTCATTTGCAAATAGAGATAGTTTGATTTCTTTCCCTATGTGAATCCCTTTTATGTTCTTTTCTTGCCTTATTGCTCTGGCTAGAAATTCCAGAACTATATTGAAGGGGAGTGGAGAGAATGGACATCGTTACATTGTTTCCGATTTTAGAAGGATAGTTTCCCCATTCAGTATAATGTTGGCTGTTGGTCTGTCATATATAGCCTTTTTTTTTTTTTGGGTCAGTCGTGGGGGCTTGAACTCTGGGCCTGGGCACTGTCCCTCAGGCTCTTCAGCTAAAAGCTAGCACTCTACCACTTGAGCCACAATGCCACTTCCAGTTTTCTGAGTAGTTTATTGGAGGTCAGAGTCTTAGGGACTTTCCTGCCCGGGCTGGCTTTGAACTGGGATCCTCAGATCTCAGCCTCCTGAGTAGCTAGAATTACATATGTAAGCCACTGGGTGCCCAGCAGCCTTTGTTGTTTTATATTCCTTCTATTCCTAGCTTCTCCAAAATTTTTTATTTTATTTTATTTTATTTTATTTTGTCGGTCCTGGGTGCTGAACTCTGGGCTAGGGCGCTGTCCCTCAGCTCTTCAGCTCAAGACTAGCGCTCTGCCACTTGAGCCACAGTGCCACTTCAGGCTTTTTTCTGCTTATGTGGTGCTGAGGATTGAACCCAGGGCCTCATGCATGCAAGGCAAGTACTCTACCACTGAGCCAACTTGCCAGCTCCTCCAAAGCTTTTAACATGAATATATATTGTATTTTGCAGAAGGCTTTTTTCTATATCTGTTGGGATGATCATTGGTTTTTATCTTTGGTTCTGTTTATGTGGTGAATTACATTTATTAATTTGAGTATGTTAAACCAGCCATGCATTTGTGGGATGAAGCCTTACTTAGTCATAATGCATGATTTGTTTGATTTGTCTCTGGATTCTGTTGGCTAGTACTTTTTTTTTTTTTTGTGGTCATGGGGCTTGAACTCTGGGCCTGGGCACTGTCTCTTAGCTCTTCAGCTCAAGGCTAGTGCTCTACCACTTGAGCTACAGTGCCACTTCCAGTTTTCTGGTGATTTATTGGAGATAAGAGTCTCACCTACTTTCCTGCCTGGGCTGGCTTTGAACCACAATCCTCAGATCTCAGCCTCCTGAATAGCTAGGATGACAGGCATGAGCCACCAGCACTCGGCTGGCTAGTATTTTTATTTATTTATTTATGTATGTATTTATTTATTTATTTATGTATTTATATATTTACTTATTTTGGTCTGTCACGGGGCCTGAACTCTGTGCCTGGGCGCTGTCCCTCAGATCTTCAGCTCAAGGCTAGCGTTCTGCCACTTGAGCCACAGAGCCACTTCTGGCTTTTTCTACTTAAGTGGTGCTGAGGAATCAAACCCACGACCTCTTGCATGCAAACCAAGCACTCTATCACTCAGCCACTTTCCCAGCCCCTAGCTAGTATTTTTTATTTGAAGAGCTTTACATCTGTTTTCAGATGTCTGTAGTTCTCTCTCTAGCTCTTTTTTTTGGTTGGATCTTTATCTTGATTCCAAACTCATTATTCCCTCTGTTTCTATTTCATGGATAAGCTTGAGGAGTATTGGTGTTAGTTCATCTTTAAATGTCTTAATAGAATTCAGCAGTGAATCCATCCGGGCCTGGGCTTTTCCTTATGGGAAGACTTCTGATTATTTCCTCAATCTCATCGTGTGTTATTGGCCCGTTAAACTAGTTAAAAGTGAGTATCTTGTGGGGAACTTTAAGCCTTTAAATACAAAGTAATGATACAAAGATGGAAATAGTAACTACCCTAGGATTTTATATATATGTACACACACACACACACACACACACTCTATATGTGTGTGTATATATATACATACATAAACTTTATATACATATACATATATTTCTTATATGTATATCCATTCATCCATATATAAACACAGACACATTTATGCATACATCAAATCACATGGTATTTCATACATTTGTACAATTTTTTATTAAAATAAATTAAAAAGTGAGATGTTGATAACACACTGATTGCTAGTGGCTGTGGGAGAATAGATGTAATATTTAGAGAGCAGCCACCCTCTGAGGTAGATGACTCTGGAAAGGCCGTTAAGTTGCAGTAGCAAACAGTACCATACCAAAAATAAAAAAAAAAACCAAAACAGTAACAACCACAAAAAAATTTGGGAAGCAGAACAGAAGGAGAAAAAAGTCTATTCCAGCGGGCAGAGTGCCCACTTTGGTTGGTATGTAAAGCTGTAGGGGACAGGGTCCAAGGTGAAAGAAAGAGCAAGAGAACATACATTGTGGCCAGAATTAAAATAACCCAGATATTTGGAGAGCAGCATGGAGAAAGGGGTAGGGAAAGGGAGAGAGACAGAGCCCCTGATCTTGAGAGTCCCTGTGAGTTGCCTCAGTAAGTGGGCTAGGCAGAAACCTGTGACACAGGGAGGTGGCAAGAATGAAAGAAAGAACGACAAACTCACAATGAACCCCTGATTTCAGGCCAGAGGCTTGAAGTCTACATAGCATATAGGCATGGGGGAAGTTCTCTCTTCTTGGCATTTGGTTGTGGCACAGTACAGGTAGGTCTTTTAGAAAGGATCCTCTCTGAATCTGTGGTTTTAGGAATCTAGAGCAAAGGCCAGGCACTTAATCCACTGTTGGTCTAGTTGCAGGGAATTTGAGTCAGAACCATGGAGAGCTCCTCACATAGCAAACTGGCCAAAGTCCCACAGGACTGGAGTAAAAAAAGCCTCTTCCCTTTCATCTTTGCTAGCCATCAAGCTAGCTACCAGAGCTCCAGGGATGAGGAAGGATCAAGGACACTTTATTATGGGAAGAGGTTGTTTTGAAAAGTTGGAGACCTGGAGGACAGAGCACATGGGGCAGAATTTGCCACCATGGAGTTAGTCACTTTGTATTAGGCTTTCCTGCCCCACAGAC
Source organism: Dipodomys spectabilis (assembly GCF_019054845.1). Classification (NCBI taxonomy): domain Eukaryota; kingdom Metazoa; phylum Chordata; class Mammalia; order Rodentia; family Heteromyidae; genus Dipodomys; species Dipodomys spectabilis. The sequence continues at coordinate 3,114,655 of NW_024871037.1, forward strand.
AGACATTTGAAGGTACCAAACACCTGCCAGTAGAAGGCTTACAGTTTGTCCCAACCAGCCCCGAGAAACAGGATAGCCATGTGTATTCTTTCAGGTTCAGCCTATAAACCATGCCCTTTTATTGCAAAGTAAATATTAGGAAGGAGAACAGGAAAAGCCATCTTGAGAGGAAACCTGTTTCTTCAGGCTGAACTGAACTACTGTTCTCTGGGTGGTACACATCTGAAGTGGTTGGAGGAAGAAAGCTAATTGATATTGATCAAGATTTTGCACTGCTGGTAATGCTAGTTGATGTCCTTAAATGACTGGAAAGATGTCTTCTCTCTCTTTTATTAATAAGAGACTCATTTTTTATTTTTTCTATGATTTTCTTCCTTATTTGCTTCTGTACTAAGACCTGTTATCATATACCAATCTGATTTAAATACATTCTAGTGATGGAATTTGCTGTAATAGTGACTAGCAGACTAGCCCTGGAAAAGAATCATCATCATCATCATCATCATCATCTTAGAGAGCTATGCCTAGGAATCACTTTGCGAAAGAACCTGTTTCTTCAGACTGAGATACTCTGGGGACCTGAAAACAGGAACAATTATAGCTCAAGGAGCCTGGAAACACCTTGACACAGTGTCTGGGTAAAAAATGGTCATGAGAGCTGGTTGTAGTTGAAGGTACAAAAAAGCGTAAACAGACCAATAATAAGACTGGAAACAGTTAAAAAAAAAGTCTCTCAGCAAAGAATATGCAGATTTACTGTTGAATTCTACCAGACCTATAAAGAAGAACTTAGATCAATGATCCTGAAAATATTCTGGAAAATAGAAAGAAAGGAAACGTTTTCAAACTCATTCCAGTAATTCAGTATTGCCCCAAAACTTGCTGAGGACATAACAGGATATAAATGGAAAAAAAAAACAAACCCACCTCAATAAAACAGTTGTTAGTCAGATTCAGAAACACCTTGAAAATACCATATAGCATAATCAAATTGGTTTGCTTTTAGAATCATGAACAAGAATCAAAAATTGTCTTCATAGATGTAGAAAAAAGCCTTACACAAAATATATTTTATTAAAAAAACAACAACACTGAAACTGGGTTCCAGTGGCTCACACCTGTAATCCTAGCTACGTATGAAGCTGAAATCTGAGAATCACGGTTCAAAGCCAGCCTATGCAGGAAACTCTGTGAGACTCTGATCTCCAATAAACCACTAGAAGTGGTGCTGTGGCTCAAGTGGTAGAGTGCTTACCTTGAGCTGATGAGCACAGGGAAAGTGCCCAGGCCCAGAGTACAAGCCCCACTACTGACAAAAAACAAAAAACACTGAACTTGTGGGTTTTTTTTACATTTATTATTATTATTTTCTTTAAGTAGTACAAAGAGGTTCCCATTCTACAAAACAGTATGAGTACAAGGTATCTGACAATATTGTCATCTATCGCTCCTAACCCATTGTACCTGTGTTTTAAAACATGGGTTAGAGTATGCTAAGCCTTAAAATGGCCTGTCACTAAAGAAAGCTACCAATAATGATTGTAATGAGTAAGTTTTTTTTTTTTTTTTTTTTGGCGGTTGTGGGGCTTGAACTCTGGGCCTGGGCGCTTGTCCCTCAGCTCTTCAGCTCAAGGCAAGTGCTCTACCACTTGAGCTACAGCACCACTTCCGGTTTTCTGGTGGTTTATTGGAGATAGGAGTCTCACGGTCTCTCCTGCCCGGGCTGGCTTTGAACCGCGGTCCTCAGATCTCAGCCTCCGGAGTAGCTAGGATTACAGGCGTGAGCTACCGGCGCCCGGCTGTAATGAGTAAGTTTTTGAGAATTTAGTCTTCCACTAATTCAAGAAGATAGAAATTAAAACATTAATTACGTTTCTATAGTGCATAAGCTTTTGGATTAAAAACCAGGGGAGAAACCACCCCACATAATTGGGTTTTTGCCCTGAGAGCACATACATTCTTTCTAACAGCAAGGGAAAACTCTAAAACACAAGTACCTGCACTGTTTTCATGTCATATACATTACCTAAACTAATTACAGTTTTGGAGGTTGGCAGATCCAAGATCAGATCTCTAGCATCTGTTGTCTCATGAGAGTTTTGTTAACTACTTCCCAAGGACTACACTAATTAATATTATTAATTTGGGGATTAAGTTTCATCAGGAATTTAGAAGCAGACAAATGGAAGCCATAGTAATAATCACTTTCCCCATTTCAATTCAGAGGATTGTATTTTTCCATTAGTCAAGTAACTGCTTCTAGATAGAAATTTACAAAATGCTAAAATATTCTGCAGATTTTCTTTTATTCAACTGGACATGCCCCTACGAGGATGAAATGATGAGGATCCAACACTAACACAGGTTCAGTCATGACCCTGAATTGTGTGGATCATCTTCCAAACAATTGATTCTACTATGGAGCTTTCAAGAAATAAACTTTTCTTTATGTTAAATGTTGATAATTTTGAGTTGTTGCTTGTAACTGCTAACATTAATTACTTAATAGGTAATATTTAGCTTTTAGTTTTGGTTGTATTTAATTTTTAGAAGGGGGGGGTCCTGCGTTACATATTTTTAGTTGTTTTCTTGAATGTTTTTCTCTCCCAAAAATATCTTGGAGGGGAAGTAATTTTCTGGTTTTACAACATATATCTTTTGTGCTATTTGCTCGATAACTACTTCCTATTTGAATTACAATAGGTCTTCTGTTCCCCAAATATCCTTCTGATAAGAAGAGTTAGAACCTAACCCCCAAAACTAATTCTTTAAGTTATAATCATATGGTTACAATTTGGATTTAAAAAATCTGTAATACTTCCCTAAACTGTTAACTTTATAACTACCAGAAAAATTTCATTTGTAAAATAAATTCCTACTTTTACTTCTGTGTGTATAGCTTCCTTTTAACCCTTAATGATATATTATATTCTAAGAGTAGTGGTAGTATCATACTTGCTCTTCAGAAAAAAAGGTAAGAGCATAAAAAGAAAACTCAAAAGCAAACAGAAGTTCAAGTGATTTGACTATTGAGCTCTTCATATGGAAAAGTAATTATAAAACAGTGAAAATCAAAACAAACAACCTGCAGGAGTTCTAAGCCTCATCGTCTTAATTTCCAATTTGCCCTTAATTTCCCATGAGAATATAGTAACTCCTGAAAAGCTGAATTTGAATCTTTTTTTTTTTTTTTTGCTGGTCTTGGGGCTTGAACCACTGTCCCTGAGCTTCTTTCACTCAAGGCTAGCACTCTACCTACCACTTGAGCCACAGCGCCACTTCTGGCTTTTTCTGTTTCTGTGGTACTGAGGAATTGAACCCAGGACTTCATGCATGTTAGGCAAGTACTCTGCCACTAAGCCACATTCCCAGCCGCTTGAATCTTTTTAATGCACACATGTGTTTATAAGTACTATGGATTTGAAAATGTAATTGGCAGTCTAATTCTAATTATCCAAGGTACAAGACAGTTAAACCTTTCAGAGGTAATCTCATCTGCCTTGCATAGCAGCAAATCAGTCACCAAACACTTGAGCTAAAAGTTACAAACATGGCTATAATATAAAATAATGACTAGCATAGACACATATACAGAACAGAGAAGTGTGCTGACTCAGGGAAAGGCATGAGAAGAATAAAATATATTCCCATAGGTCACTTAGAAGTTTTCTAAGCAGAAAGAAAAGAGTATCTGTCTAGGTCTAAGGTATAAAAGAAAATAATTGCCTCTCATGCTTATAATTCTTGTTATTCAGGAGGCTGAGATTGGAGGATCATAGTTCAGTCAGACAATTCATCAGACTCTTACCTCCAATTAACCAACAAGTTAGAACTGGAGTGCAGCTTCTGTGTAGAGTACAAGCCATTAAAAAAAAAAAGCTCTGAAGAAAGTAGGAATAGAAGGATCATATCCGAACACAAGGTGTAATTCAAGGTGTAATTCTAGCTACTCAGGAGACTGAAATCGAAGGAGCAAGATTTGAGGCCCACGTGGACAGAAATCTACAATTAACCAGCAAAAAGCCAGATGTGGAGGTGTGGCTCAAGTGGTAAAATGCTGGCCTTGAGAGAAAAAGCCAAGAAGAGAGCAAGAGGATTTGATGAGTTCAAGTCCCAGTACTGGCATACACACCAAAAAAAAAAAAAAAAAATTACAAAATAAAATTGAGGAAGTTTCCTGGAAAACAATAGAAACAAACTTGTAGAACCCATTTTCAAATAGGGTCACACATTTATGCCAGTACCAGCCTTGACTGTGGAAGCCAGCCTCTTGTTTATGCTTTCCTTGTAGCTGAATGACAGACATGTGTCACCACCTCCAGCTTTAAAAGTTGTGAACTTTTTGCTTGGCCTGGCCTTGAAACCATGCTCCTCTTGATCTTTGCCTCTAGAATAGTAGGTGAGCCACTGCATCTGACTAGTAGTATTTCTTACTGTGCAGATTTGCTGTTTATTCTTTCAGCTTGGACTTCTCATTTTTGAAGGCTATTTTCCTTTAGGCAGGACTTTCTAGGTTGATAGAAAATTTCTTAGCATTTAATTAATTTATTTTTTTGTTGGTTGTGGGGCCTGAACTCTGGGCCTGGGTGCTGTCCCTCAGCTCTTCAGCTCAAGGCTAACACTACCTCTTGGGCCACAGCGCCACTTCCGGCTTTTTCTGCTTTATGTGATGCTGAGGAATCAAACCTAGAGCCTCATGCATGCAAGGCAAGCACTTTACCACTGGGCTACCTTCTCAGCCCCTTTCTTAGCCTTTTTATAATTTGTTATAATTATTATTTGACTACTGTATTTCTGATGAAAAGTCATCAGAGGGTGCTGTTGTTTTCTTCTGAAGGTAAAGTGGTTCTACTCAGCTCTCCAGCCTTGCAGCTGGTGCTTTCTGCTGGGTTTCTTGGAGCTCTTTCTTGTATACCAGTTTACAGATGTGGTAGTTTCAGGACTGGAGGGTCATATGCAAAATTTTTGATTTGCTATAATTCACTTCTTTAGGGATTTTTCCTTGAAGTCTATTACTTAGATAGCCCTCAATGTCAACCTTTTTAGTTTTACTGATACATCCTTTTTTCTTGCTCGTTGTTGCAATGAAATTTGGAGGTCTGTATTTTTTCAAGTTAATGAGAAAGACATTTTGAAAGGTTTTCAGTTTTGTTTTTGACTCTCATTCACAATTGGTTACTTAATTTGTCTTTAATGTGTTGTCATGCAAGTCTGTTCTTCATAAAATGCTTTTTCAATAAAACTTTTAAGTCATAGGGCGCAAGGGAAATTGTGCTCTGTCTTTTCTACCTTTTTCGTTGTGTTTGCCTACTACCTGTCTACTGTCTGTGCTGCTGTTAGATGAGGTTGAGGGTCAATAAGCCTGTATTTGTTTTCATTTTGAGAATAAGAAACACATATTATACCATGAAATAAAAATCTTGAAACTTCTTGTCAAAGGGCACTTTTTGTTGACCTGCATTTGGTACTTTTGATCTTGAATGCTTTGCATCTGGAATCTTTGTAAAGGGTTACTGATTGTTGATTGTTGTGTGGCCTGGTGTACACAGAGACTTCATTCTTTGGGTTAATACTGCTTACATTGTTCTTTAGTCTTTGTTAGTACAATTGCAGTGGTACTTTGAGCCAGTACAGTTTCATTTGCATTGGTTCATAATCTAAAGGATGATGCATATTTACTAACGTGATAGTCAGCAGTGATTGAAATTTCAGTTTTGATAGCGTCTAGCACAGACTGTGGTGGAAGGGTAGGTCATTACCTTTAACATTTTTGTGTTTTTGAGGACCGAACCTGGACTTCAAGCATGTGAGGCAGTCTCAAGTTCTCCATCACTTGAGCCATGCCCTCACCCTGGTTTTTTGTTTTTTAAGTATTATGAACATTGTCAGCACTGTCTTTAAACTCTTGATCCTCTGGGCTGTGCCTTCCAAGTAGCTGGATTACAGGCATGTACCTTGGCACTCAGCTAGGTCATTATCATTTTATTTACATATTAAAATATTCATCCCTTTTACGTTATTTAATTTTTTATAAGTTTACACTCGTGACTCAACATTTTTCTAAACTTTTTTTGTAATTTGTGTTTCACTTGCTTGTATAACTTAAGATTAAAAGAGAAAAAATACTTTTTTATTTCTTATTAATTTCAAGTGATTTTTCATTTATATCTAAAATGTGCTTAGCATGACCAATCACAGAAGATGTGATTCAGAATTAAGTTAACAAAGATAAACCCAGTTTTTCTCCTCCATTTCATTCATACAGGAACTAATACTTAGCATTGGTGATGGTAAACACACATGTGTTTCTTTTCCACTTCTATCTTTTCCACTTCTATTATTTATCTAAGTCTATCAGTGTCTTCTTTTTGTACGTTAATTACCATTAAGAGGTTTAACATTTTTCTATTTTTTCTATGAATATATGATCAATCCCTTCTTATATGATTATTTTTATTATTATTATTTTTGTCAGTTGTGGGGCTTGAACTCTGGGCCTGGGCGCTGGCCCTCAGCTCTTCAGCTCAGGGCAAATGCTCTATCACTTACGCCACAGCTCTGCTTCCCGTTTTCTGTTAGTTCATTGGAGATAAGAGACTCACAGACTTTACTGCTGAGCTTGCTTTGAACCATGATCTTAAGATCTCAGCCTCCTGAGTAGCTAGGATTACTGGCATGAGCCAACGGTGCTTGGCATGGTTATTTTTTAATTTAAGGAATTTCCATATTTTTATTTCTTTTGTGTGAATATTGCCAAGTAGAATATACTTTAAACAGTTCTTACATTCTAAAATCCCTAATATAAAATATAAATTAACATTATATCTAAGAATGTTTCATTTGTTACCTTAATTTTTAATCACATTTAGTTACAAATATTGTGTATTTAGAGTGCAAATATTTAATTTCTTAATGTGGACTTGTGAGATGTACATTATTGAATTTTTTGTCTTTACTGTGTAATGCACAGTTTATTTTAGGGAGTTTATCATTTTTAGTAAATGTAATAAATAATGTTTACATTCAAATACATGTCTCATTTTATCATTCCCAAGTGAAGGAGCATTAGTTGATTTCATCTCAGAGATACAAGGTTTTACCAAGTGCAGATCAATAAAATAATTCAATACATCAACAGATTGAAAGATAAAAGTGTAGTTGTCTCAACAGAGGCCAAAAGAGTATTGATAAAATTCAATATTCCTTCATGATAAAGGCTGTGGCTCTGAATATATTCTATTAGAGTGATGATACCTCATTGTAATAAAATAAAGGCTCTGTATGCCAAACTCATAGCCAACATTATGTAGAATAGGGTAAAGCTGAAATCATTTTCTCTAAGATTGGCAACAAAGAGTTGTTCACCCTCATTGGTCTTACTCAGATTGGTATTGGAAATGTTAGCCAGAGATATTAGGCAAATAAGAAGGGATGAATCAAAGCATTCTGGCTTACAAATGACATTGTTCTATATTGCAAGATTCTAAAGATTCCACCTAAGGACAATATATATCTGATTTTTAAAATTCAGTCAACTATCAGGATACTAAATGAACTGTTCCTTTTTGAACAGTTGGCCTAATAAGGCCACAGTTTGTATGTTAAGGAAAGTTTTGGATATGTGCGCGTGCGCGTGTGTGTGTGTGTGTGTGTATTTAATACTTCTATTAAGCTGAGTACTGGTGGCTAATGCCTGTAATCCTAGCTGCTCAAGATGCTGAGATCTGGAGTATAGCAGTTCAAGGATGGGCAGAAGTCTGTGAATTAACCAGCAAAGTCTCCAATTAACCAGCAAAATGATGGACTGGATACATGGCTCAAGTAATAGAGCAGTAGCTGTGAGCAAAAAAGCTGAGTAAAAGTACAAGGTCCTGAGTACAAGCCCTGGTGTTGCCACACAAAAAAAGTACTATTTTTGCTGAGCACTGGTGTCTCATGCCTGCCTGTCATCCTAGCTATGCAGGAGGCTGAGATCTAGGATTGTGGTTCAAAGCCAGCCTGGGCCGGAAAAGTCCATGAGACTCTTATCTCCTATAAACCACCAGAAAACTGGAAATGGCACTGTGGCTCAAGTGGTAGAGTGCTTGCCTTGAGCTGAAGAGCTGAGGAATAGCACCCAGGCCCAGAGTCAAGTCCCAGGACCAACAAAAAACAAAACAAACTATTTTCATTTGTAGAAAACAACAACAATATGATTTTAATACCCTTTATATGCTTTGTTTTAGGTTGGTACAGAGGAGTTTCAACAAAAAAGCCAAATGTAAAGGTAAGGAAAAGGTTATCTTGACATTTTTTAAAATGTAGGTAGGACCTGTCCAGTTTGTTTACAGAAGCTATTACTGGCCCATATTTTAATATTTTGTATTACTATAGTATTTGTCTTCAAAACTGTAAGGGAGGGAGTGGGGAAAGGAAGGGATAGTGGGAGAAAAACCAAAGGAGTGGGTACCAGTGTTCAACAAGAAATGTACTCATTACCTTACTTATGTAATTGTAACCCCTCTGTATAGCAACTTTACAATAAAATTAAAAAAATGTATCAGACTCTTCTCTGTTTCATAATCATTTTTCTGTAAGGACAATTGGAAATGTACATTTTCTGAAAGCACAAAATTTGTCTTGCAGTAGCTTATTTAGGCAAAAAAAAACTTATTGTTGGGCTGGAAAGGTGGCTCAGTGGTAGAGCGCTTGCCTTGCATGCCTGAGGCCCTGAGTTCGATTCCTCAGCACCACATAAGCAAAAAGAAAAAAGCCGGAAGTGGCGCTGTGGCTCAAGTGGTAGAGTGCTAGCCTTGAGCTGAAGAGCTGAGGGACAGTGCCCAGGCCCAGAGTTCAGGCCCCACGACCGGACCCAAAAAAAAACAAAAACAAAAACCTTATTGTTACTATAAAGGTGATATACAGAGGGATAACAGTTTTATATGTCAGGTTATAAGTACGTTTCTTTTGGAATTTCTTTCTAATATTTTATAGAAAGTAATTTGATTCAGAGGCTGAATTCTGTGGAATTAAATGAATAGCTAATTTATTTCTAAAATACAAAAATGGAAAAAAATCTAATGTTCACTTGAATATTTCTTTGTTGGTTTTTTTTCTCTATGTGCTGACACTGGGGCTTCATCTCTTGCTTAGCTTTTTCACTAAAGGCTGGTGCTCTACCATCTGAGTCACGCCTCTACTTCCGGCTTTTTACTAATTAGCTGGAGATAATAATCTCTTGGATTTGTTTGCCTGATCTGGCATTAAACATGATCCTCAGATCTCAGCTTCATGAGTGGCTAGGATTATAAACATGTGCCATCAGTATATGGCTCTGTTGATTTTAATATTTTTAAAAAAATTATTGTTATTATAGCGATAATACACGGGGTTATATTTACATGCATCAAGTAATAAGTACATTTCCTTTCATACAGTTTCATCTGTTCCCTCATTCTTTACCATTCCCTCCCTCCCATCTCTACCCATGAGTTGCATAGTTCACTTTCATCAATGTTCATTGCACTCTACTACTGTACCTTTTCATCCTTTTTCCTCAAGTTCTGTGCCCTCCTCTGACCCTCCCACAGATATGCATGTGAATACACCATATGTAGGTTAAGAATACAGAATCATCTGAAAAAGAAAAAGAGAAAGTAAGAAAAAAGTCCCTTGTTTCCATATCTTTGGAATTCATTTCAGTATGTATATTATTTTATATATATATATATGAAAAGGTGTTTGGGTGTTACACCTTTGTGATTCTCTCCTAAAACTATCTTCTTTTGGTTTCTTTTGGTGTGTGAGTATCTACAATCCAATATAATTTGTGATATCCCAGTGTGTTTTACATCTTCCACATATCAGGGAGAACATGTACAGTTTGAGTCTCTGAGCTTGGCTTACCTCCCTTACCATGATTTGTTCTAGTTCCATCCATTTTCCTGCAAATGACATTGTTTTAATCTTTCTAATGCTGTGTATTCCATTGTATATAGGTACCACGTTTCTTGGATCCACTCATCTATTGTAGGGTATCTGGATGATTTCCATATTTTGGCTGTTGTTAATAGTATGACAGAGAAAATGGATGTGCAGGTGTTCTTATGGTATCCTGGGTCATGATGTTCAGGGTAGATGCCTAGAAGTGGTATGGCTGGGTTGTAGGTAAAGTCTATGTTTAGTTTTTTGAAGAATCTCCAGACTACTTTCCAGAGTGGTTGTACTAGTTTACATTCCCACCAACAGCACAGTAGGGTTCCTTTTCCCGCACATTCCCACCAGGATTTGTTGTTTGAGTTCACAGGTTGGCCAGTCTTACAGGGGTGAGGTGGAATCTTAAGGTTGTTTTGATTTGCACTTCTTTTATGGCTAGGGATGATGAGCATTTCTTCATGTATTTCTTTGCTGTTCTTCCCTCTTCTGAGATAATCTCTCCTTAGCTCCCTTGCCCATTTAGTAATGGGTGTATTAAGTTTGAGAAGGGTTAGTTTCTTGAGCTCCTTATATATATTGGATATTAGGCCTTTGTCTGATATATTGCTGGTAAAGATCTTTTCATAGTGGGTTGCCTATCTTTCTAGTTTAGTAACTATGTCTTTGGCTGTGCAGAAACTTTTTATTTTAATTTAGTTCCATTTGTCCAATCTCCCTCCTATCTGTTGTGCCCCTAGGACTCTATTCAGGAAGTTCCTGCCTATAACTGTAAGTTCTGTTTCTCCTCTCCTTTGCAGTAGTTTCAGAGTTTTGGGTCTCACATTGAGGTCTTTGATCCACTTTGAATTGATACTAGTGCATGATGAGAAGCAGGGATCCACTTTTAGTTTTCTGCATTTAGCTACCCTGTTTCCCAACACCAATTGTTGAAGAGGCTGTTTTCCCTACTGTATGTATTTGGCTCCTTTGTCAAATATCAGATGCTTTGAGTATGTGGTTTTATTTCTGGGTCTTCTAACCTGTTCCATTGGTCTTTGGGTCTAATCTGTGCCAGTACCAAGCTGTTTTTGTTATTACGACTGTGTAGTAGAGTTTGAAATCTGGTATTGTGATACTGCTCTCATTGCTTCCCCTCCCCCCCCCCCCCCCCCCCCCCCAGAATTGCTTTAGCCAATAGGTCTTTCGTTGTTCATATCAATTTGTGGATCGCATTCTCTGTATCAGTAAAAAATGATGTTGGGATTTTGATGGGAATTGCATTGAATTTGTTTATAATTTTTGGAAGTATGGCCATTTTCACAATATTAATTCTACCTATTCATGAACATGGAAGGTCTTTCCATATCTTGGTATCTTCTTTGATTTCTAGTTCTTTTTTTTTTGTCAGTCATGGGGCTTGAATTCAGGACCTGGGTACTATCTCTCTGATTTCTTTCTTCAGATTTTTATAGTTTTGCTATAAAATCTTTTTCATCTTTGGTTAAGTTAATTCCTAGGTATTTTTTTGAGGCTATTGCAAATGGGGTTGTTTTCCTGTTTCCCTTTCCTCTTGTACATTGTTGGCATACAGAAAGGCTACTGATTTTTGTGGGTTAACTTTGTATCCTGCTACTTTGCCAAAGAGGTTGATCAGCTTTAGGAGTTTGGGGTTGGAGTTTTTTTGGTCCTTTAGGTATAAGATCATGTCAGCTGCAAATAGGAATACTTTAATTTCTCCTTTCTCTCTCCTTTTATGTTATTCTCTTATGTTATTGCTTTGGCTAGGACTTCCAGAACTAAATTGAAGAGGAGTGAATTGAGTGGACATCCTTGCCTTGTTCCTGATTTTAGGAGAAATGGTTTTAGTTTTTCCCTATTCAGTATAAGTTAGCTGTGGCGTCTGTCACATACAGCCTTTGTTATTTTAAGAAATATTCCTTCTATTCCCAGCCTTTCCCAAAGCTTTGAACATGAATGGATATTGTATTTTGCTGAAGGCTGTTTCTACATCTGTTGAGATGATCGTGTGGTTCTTGTCCTTGTCTCTGTTGATTTGGTGAATTACATTTATTGATTTGCGTATGTTACACCAGACTTGTATCTGGGGAATGAAGCCTACTTGGTCATAATGCATGATTTATTTGATTTGTCTCTTTATTCTGTTCGCTGGTATTTTATTGAAGAGCTTTGCATCTGTGTTCATCAGAGAAATTAGTCTGTAGTTCTGTTAGGACCTGCGAGTGAGAAAATCCACAGAGGTATGGTTAAGGGGGACAAAGGAGTTTTATTAGTTGGTCTGCAACTACCCTATCTTAGGTTACCTCAGAACTAGGAGCAGCTGCAACCTCCAAGGGGGTGAGTTTTTTTCCTTTTTGCTTTCCCTCCTTCCTCCTTCCCACAAATCTTGCCTCTCCATAGGCCTCTCTGCAAGCCTCTGTGCTCTCTGTAGGCCTCTCTGCTCACTGAGGGTCTTTCCATGGCCCTATCTGCTCTTTGCAAGCCTCTCGGCTTTCCACAGGCCTCTATGCTGGCCTCTTGGCTCTCTGAAGGCCTCTGGGCTCACTGTTCTCTGCAGGCTTCTTGGCTCTCCATAGGCCTCTCCACCCTTCACAGGCCTCTCTGCTCTACACAGGTCTTTGGCCTCAGTGCAGACCTTGGCTCTGCACAGGCCTTTCCACAGACCTCTCGGTTCTGTGCAGGCCCCTCTGCCAGCCTGGGCCACCTTGGGCCTCTCTGTCAGCCCATGCTCTTCTCAAGCCTGAAGAGAGCCCAGTCACTGCTCTGCTCCAGGAGTTGCATCTCTTGCAGACTCTTGCAGTGTGTCTCCTCCTCTCTCCCTGGAACATCCAGCCTGTGTATATTGGTGCCCCGTCCCCCAGTGGCCCCACCTGCGTGGTGGTGATGGCAGCATGGGAAAGGAAGTCCTGCCCTTCTGCTTCTCACATTCCCCACTGTTTTTTGTTTTTGTTTTTTTGATCCATTGTAGGGCCTGAACTCTGGTCCTGGGTGCTGTACCTGAGCTCTTCAGCTCAAGGCTAGAACTCCACTGCTTGAGCCACAGCACCACTTCCAGCTTTTCTGCTTATGTGGTGCTGAGGAATGGAACCCAGGGCCTCATGCATGCAAGGCAGGCATTCTACCACTGAGCCACCTTCTCAGCCCCTCCCAACTGGTTTTTATGTCCAATCAACTCATTGATTTTTTTAGGGCCAAATCCTAAACACCCCTCCCCCCCAGGGGAGGAGGGAAGTCCAGCAGATAAAATAGACCATCTTTGAACTTTTTCCATACAGAATCTCCAGGTTAGAAGAGATGGGCTGGATCTGGGCTGGGATGTGGTATTGTTTCCCAGGAGTTTCAATGGAGTGTCACACCTCCTGCATAGACTGCACACCTTTCTACATAGGCTGGCTAAGGATATTTTACATAGGGTTGGTGGGCTGAGGCCCCATTGGTTTTCAAGACAGTTTTAGGCAGAGGCCCAGGGCAATTTACCAGGGTGACAAATAACCGGATATAGACAGACACAGAAGGTTTAAGCCTGTAACCATTTTTGTAAGTGTAGCCTCCATACTTGCACACTTTTTTTTTTTTGGTCCGGTTATGGGGCCTGAACTCTGGGCCTGGGCGCTATCCCTCAGCTCTTCAGCTCAAGGCTAGTGCTCTACCACTTGAGCCACAGCGCCACTTCCAGCTTTTTTTTTCTTTTTGCTTATGTGGTGCTGAGGAATCGAACCCGGGGCCTCATGATGCAAGGCAAGCACTCTACCACTGAGCCACTTTCCCAGCCCCACTTGCACACTTCTTACCACAGTTTTCCATGCCTCTTCCATTTTATCCTGCCCTCATTTTTCAAAAAATGACTGTGGTCCCTTGGTCTTAAAGGGGATTTATGGGCAAAGATCATCCATCTTCTGTAGCTTCTTCAAGCTGACTCAGGGGTGCTGACCCTACTTAGCCAGGAACCTATAACCTTAGACTATTTTACCAAGGGGTTGTCAGGATTAGATGACCTTAAAAACAATGTTGCTCCAAACTGAAAATTATATACAACATTTAACAACTTCACAGACTTTTGACTACTTCCAGTTGGAGGAAGGCTGGGTTTGGGTCTGTCCTGTTCTGTAAGTCCAAATGTATTTGTTCAGTATATTGGTGCACAGATATTGACCACTGTAGGTTTTTCATGGATCATTCCCTTTATTACTATGTGAGATGGTTCTCTTGGAGACAACAAATGGATGAATCTTGATATTTGATCCCATCTGTTGTTCTTTTTATTTTGATTGGGGAATTGAGTCTATTAATGTTTAGAGTTATTATAGAGAGAAGTGTCATGTTACCTGTTATTTTCTTGATTTCCTATATTTTGCTTCTTACTCTTTTTTTTTTCTTTTTTCTTTTTTGTTGGTCGTGGGGTTTGAACTCTGGGTTTGGGCACTGTCTCTGAGCTCTTCAGCACTCTACCACTTGAGCCACAGCACCACTCCTGGTTTTCTGGTGGTTTATTGGAGAGTAGAGTCTCATGGACTTTCCTGTGCGGGCTGGCTTTGAACCACGATCCTCAGATCTCAGCTTCCTGAGTAGCTAGGATTACGGGCTTGAGCCACCAGCGCCCGGTTTGTGTTTTGCTTCTTTCTTCTTGGTCTCCTAGTGATTTTTGTTTAATGTGTTTCCTTGATTTTGATTATTTTTTTCAGATTTTATACTTTCCTTTAGTATTGTTTATAATACTGGTTTTAATATTCATGATTTCCTTTTTTGTTTGTCTGGTTTTAGTTTTAGAAGATTTTAGTTTTGTCATCAAATGTAAATGATTGCTTTGCTGTGTATACCAGTTTGTGTTGGCAGTTGTTGATCTTCAGGGCTTGGATTATACCATTCTAGGCTCTCCTTGCAATGAGAGTTTGTGTGGAGAGATTGCAGTGATTCTAATTTTCTTTCCATTGTAATATAGCTCCTTCTTTGGTTTTTCAGCATTTGAAATCAGTTCCTTGCTTTTCAAATTTAATGTTTGTACTATGATGTCTAGAAGTGTTTCTTCTTGGATCCTGTCTACGGGGGGTTCTTGTATGCTTCTGTCAGGTGGGTGATTTTTTTTTTCTAGTAAGATTGAGGAAGTTCTTTGTTATTATTTTACTGAATAGAGTTTCGATGCCTTTAGTATTGAATTCTTCTCCCTCATTAATCCCAATTATGGGTAAATTAGATCTCTTGGCTGAATCTGCCAATTCTTGTCTTTCTCTTTGATAGGTTCTGAGTGTTTTTTCCACCCCTTTGACCTTTTGTTCTACTTCCTGTTTTACTCTTGACTCCTGATATTCTGGTTTTCTGTTTTACTTACTCTGCTAGGCATTCCATTGTGGTTTGCAATGTAGAAATTGAACCTTTTATGCTTCCGAGATCAGTTTTCATAGTGTTAATTTTTTCTTTTAATGGGATGGATATGTTTCTGTTTTTATCTCCATATCAGTTTTGGGAGTCCTGGATCTTCTTTGTACTCTTGAAATTGTACTCTTGCATCTCCCTTTTTATTTCATTGTCCAATTCTGTCATCATATGTTTAATCGTTCTTTTGTCCTCCATCTCTTCTTCACTTTCACTGAGGCCCTTCCCTGAATTTTTTGTTGGCTTTTGGATTTGGTTTATTGTCTTGATTGTTCATGAATCTTGTAATCTTTCATTGTGATTTACTCATTTGGGTTCAAGGATTGTCAGGGACCTAGCCCAGCGTGGCTGTTGGCGCCCAATATGTGGTGGCCCGCATTTTGCCTGGGCTAGTTCACCTAGTGTGAACTAGACTTTACTTGGCCCCTGGGCCAGCAAGCACTTGTGTGCATCCCCATGTATCAAGCACTTGTGCTTGCATACTTGCCCCTGGGCTAGCTTAGCCTCAGGCCAGTGAGCTCTCTGCAGTTGGAGGGTGCTTGGTCCTGTCTGTTGTGGGGACTGGGAAGGCTAGATTTAGGCCTTTGGGATGTGTGCGAGCCTCAGAGGTGTGGGCCCCCATGGGCATGTGGGAGTTTGTCTGTGCTTGGGCCCCTAGTTGGTCACCTTGCAGGTGACCAGCACTTGGCCTTCAGCTTGGACACATGCATGGCTTGGCCCCGAGCCAGGGAACTCTCTGCTGGCAGCTAGGTCTGGTCTGTGGTGGTGGCTGGGAAGGTTAGATTAAAGCCTCTGAGATGGGTGTGAGGCTTTGGAAGGGGCAGGTTCTCATGGGTACATGGGAGTTTGTGCTGTTTCAGGTTTCCCTGCCAGTATCCAGGACAGTGGAGGACACAGTCCTGGTCTAGTGTCCACCTAGAATGAGTCCTGGTGGTGTCTCCCTGGTGGGGTGTGGGGGAGTTAGGAAGGGCTCTGGTTTCTATGTCCTCTTAAAATGTGGTGCCCCTTGAATGGGAGGGAGGGGTTTAGGCCAAGGCCTGTGTGTCACCAGCATTGGTCTTGCCTGTGGTGGTGGTGGGGTCATTGGGAGGGTACTCACTGATCCTTGTGTTGATTGTGGGCTGACCTGTGTGCTGTGGAAGTTCTCTGGGTCTGGATGTCTCCGTCTCATGTTGCTGGTCTCTGGTGCTCTTTGTGTTGGCCAGGTCCCTGTGCTGTGGAAGTTTCTGTGTCTGGATGTGTCTGGGTGCTGTAGTCTCACTGGTCAGGCCCTGGAGTCCTGGGCAGCCACATAGCTGTGCTGTCAGTGTGGGATGGGGGTTGGGGGACGGCTCTTCACAGTTTTTGGTCCTTCTGTGTACAAGTTATTAGTTTTTTCCCCCTATCCTGTCATTCTCTATTTGTTCATATATTTGTTGTTGTCGATTTCTTGGGGGAGAAGTGTGTGTTAAGGTCCTAAATTTGTTTGATTAGAGAGAGGTAAGGTGATTCCCTATTGCTTCACTGCTATCCTCTTCTGTTGATCTTAATATTCTTAATTTTTTATTGATACTATAAAGGTGATGTTCAGAGCGGTTACAGTTATATAAGTCAGGTAAAAATTACCATTCTTTTTGGACAATGTCATCACTTCCTTTGCTTTCTCCCAGTTTTCCCCGCCTGTCCTCATTCTGAATACTCTTTTTTTTTGTTTGTTTTTTTTTTTGGTCCAGTCGTGGGGCCTGAACTCTGGGCCTGGGCGCTGTCTCTCAGCTCTTCAGCTCAAGGCTAGCGCTCTACCTCTTGAGCCACAGTGCCACTTCCGGCTTTTTCCTTTTTGCTTATGTGGTGCTGAGGAATCGAACCCAGGGCCTCAGGCATGCAAGGCAAGCGCTCTACCACTGAGCCACCTTCCCAGCCCCTGAATACTCTTTTTTAAAAATATAGACAAGCTGGGCGTCTGTGACTCATGTCCATAATCCTAGCTACTCAGGAGGCTGAGACCTGAGGATCATGTTTGAAGCCAGTGGGGACAGGAAAGTCTGTAGGACTCTTATCTCCAACTAACCACCAGAAAACTCCAAGTGGAGCTGTGGTTCAAGTAGTAGGATGCTATCCTTGAGCACAAAAGCTCGGGGACAGCATCAAGGCTCAGAGTGTAAGCCCCAGGATTGAGGAAAAAAGATTTTGAACAAGATGACTAGTGTAGAACACTAACTTTATGTACTAGGTTTTAGTCTGCTGTAACTGACCTAATTTATTCAAATAAAATCTATTTTAATTAGCAGTTACAATAGTTAGAACTACATTCCTCTCCAGTAATACATTTGTAAAACATTATTTTTGCTTACTTGATCAAATAATTAATATTGTCCAATTTTCATGTAAGTTTCTTTAGCTTAATATTTGATGTATATTATGTTTTTTCTTAAATGGGAACATAAAAAATTTCACATTATTTTCCTTAAAATTGTTTAAACTATCAGTTTTGAAGCATTCATTTTATTAACTTTTTTTTTTTTTTTGGGTTGGTCATGGGGCTTAAACTCTGGGCCTGGATGCTGGCCCTCAGCTCTTCAGCTCAAGGCTAGCGCTCTACCACCTGAACCGCAGCACCACTTCTGGTTTTCTGGTGGTTAATTGGAGTTGAGTCTCATGGACTTTTCCTGTGCGGTCTGGCTTTGAACCATGATCTTCAGATTTCAGCCTCTTGAGTAGCTAGGATTACAGGTGTGAGCTACCAGCGCCCGGCCATTTTATTAGTTTTTAAAGTAATAATTATTACCTTAAGGAAATAATGTCTTCACATGTTTAATTAAAAATTTTAATAGACATGCTTTTTTGTTCTTGACATGATTGACATTTTGAATGTGACAGTTTTTTGGTAATAGGAACAGTTAGCATCATATAGGATCTCTACTGGTAACTTTCTCTTTTTTTGGGGGGGGTGGTCTGGTTGTGGGGCCTGAACTCTGGGCCTGGGCACTGTCTCTCAGCTCTTCAGCTCAAGGCTAGTGCTCTACCACTTGAGCCACAGCGCCACTTGCGGCTTTTTTCTTTTTTGCTTATTGTGGTGCTGAGGAATCGAACCCAGGCCTCATGCATGCAAGGCAAGCGCTCTACCACTGAGCCACCTTCCCAGCCCTCTACTGGTTCCTTGTTTCAAAGAACAAGGAACTCTGGATATTGCCAAGTATGTTATGGGGACAAAACTGCCCCTAGCTGAAAACTTTTGCCCACAGATGATTATTTTCCTTTTATTTTCTAATTTTGAAACACTTCAGGTATTGCTTTCCTCTCAAGATGCTTTTATGGGAATCACTATTCTCATTGCATTTTATTTTTAAAATCTTTATTAAATTTCTAGAAAGTTAGAACTTGAATAAATTAATGTCTTATAAATGAGTGGAAAGCTGTATTTTGTGATATTACATCCTATTTATCTTAGCAATATTTGTGATCTGTGCTACCTCTCAACATTGCTCCCAGTACTTGTATTTGAGTATCCGTATGAGACTGTGCACGATAATTACCTTTAAATTTTTGAACACAATTTTTAAAATTTCATGTTACTAAATAACAAAGTACCTCCAAAGATAATGGATTAAACTAACAAATCACGGCATAGCATTCATACGAATGAAGGATTTGTTTGCACCACAGGCTGCCTACTGACTAGCCACCAGCAGAAATACTCCCCTGCCTACTGAGTAGGCCAATATTCTCCTGGTGGCATGGATACAAATGGCTGAAAGGTCCTACAGAGTTTCCTGAGGCCTGATTTATCTAAGAATACTGAGGCTAGTCCAGGATATCTGGTATGGTTATAACTGAAGCATATCTTCATCTGTGGTATAGTTGTCCTCTGTATCTCCTGGAAAGTCCTCCGAGTGATTGTAAAGCATCCAGAAGAGCTGAATTACCCTGAGAGCTATTCAGCTAGTTGTCTATAAAGGACCTGCTTGTCTGACAATTCCTTGCTAAGGCTGTCAGACATAAGGGAAGGAAGGAACTGTCAACTAGTCTGTCATATCTACTGTGGTTTCATTGATCTTTTCTTATCTATGAGATGTTTGTCACAATTTACCTTTTCTAACTGGAAATCTTTTCTCTTTTACAGGGGATATTTCCTGCAAATTATATTCACTTGAAAAAGGCTATTGTCAGTAATAGGGGGTAAGTAATTGTCCTTACTAAATTTATTTATAATTATTATAGGTTGCAGAAGAATTCTATTTGTGTCTTTTTGGTTCATGGTATGAAGCATATTATTGACAAGTTTTTATATAGAAAATATGTATTCCTTATTTATAATCTTGAGGATATAAATAAAAAATACAGTATCTGGTGAAATAACTCTTAGTTGTGAATTTTATTAAAAAGATATATATATATATATATATATATATATAGTATGCTAAAATAGATATATGTGTACCATTTTGGGAGTAATTGATAGATTAGCAGCTTAGCAATTATTTTGTAATGTTTCTATATATCAAAGTGAAGGAAACTTAAGATCTTTTATTTGCAAGCAGAAATTGACCGATTTAGAAAAAAAAATTATATAAGTCTGAGCATTGAATACAAAGCCTTGTGCATGCTAGACAAGCACTCTACTAATTAGTTATGTCCAAGTTAATTTTTTGTTTTTTGTTTTTTTGGTTTGGTCATGGGGCTTGAACTCTGGGACTGGGCACTGTCCCTCAACTCTTCAGCTCAAGGCGAGTGCTCTACTACTTGAGTCATAGCACTACTTCCAGTGTTCTAGTGGTTTATTGAAGATAAGAGTCTCATGGACTTTCCTGCCTGGCCTGGCTTTGAACCTTGATCCTCATATCTCAGCCTCCTGATTAGCTAGGATTATAGACATGAACCACCTGCACCAGTCCATTTTGTGTTTTTGGTTTCTTTTTTTTTGGGGGGGGGGGGGGTCTGGTTGTGGGGCCTGAATTCTGGGCCTGGGCGCTGTCCCTCAGCTCTTCAACTCAAGGCTAGCCCTCTACCACTTGAGCCACAGCACCACTTCCGGCTTTTGTTTTTCCTGCTTATGTGGTGCTGAGGAATGGAACCCAGGGCCTCAAGCATGCAAGGCAAGCGCTTTACCACTGAGCCACCTTCCCAGCCCCCATTTTGTGTTTTTGATACCACAATTTATTTCTTTCTTATTATATGTCTATTAACAAATTATTTTAACTACCGTTATTTTCAATATTTTTAATTTTATTTTTTTGTTGGTCGTGGGGCTTGAATTCTGGGCCTGGGTACTGTCCCTCAACTGTTGAGCTCAAGGTGAGTGCTCTCCCACTTGAGCCCCAGTGCCACTTTCGGTTTTCTGGTGGTTCATGGGAGATCAGAGTCTCACAGATGTTCCTGCCTGGGCTGGCTGTGATCCTAAGATCTCAGTCTCCTGAGTAGCTTGGATTACAGGCATGAGCCACCAGCACCCTGCTATTTTCAATATTTTTATCTTTTAATTTTTTATATCAGCAGTATGATTTTTACACTATCATTATAGTGTTGTAGATTTTTCTGAATTAGTACATTGTAAGTTGGAACATTAATTTTTATATTTTCACATCTTTTTTGTTGCCAATTAGCATTCTTTCAGTTTGACTTAAAGTGTTTTCTTTTTGCAGGACAGATTTACTAGGAATGAAGTTGCTTAGTTTTTGTTTGTCTGAGAATGTCATTATTTTATACTTTCATGTTAATATTTAGTGTCCTTATGTCTTTAGCTTTAAGAATTTCCTATGAGGGGGAGTGTAGTTGTGGAGATGGGAGGGAAAGGATGTAGGGGAAAAACAAAGGAGGAGGCAACAATGCTTGATAAGAAATGTACTCATTACCTTGCTCATGTGATTGTAACCCTCTGTACAGTATTTTCACAATAAAAAACTTATTTAAAAAAAAAGAATTTCCTGTAGCATGTTTTGCCATGCAGAACTTTTGGTTTTCTGAGAAAGTCTTTATCTCTCTTTCTTTTGTGAAGGACAGCTTTGTGCTGTAACATTTCCTTACTTTAAAATTTCAATTAAACACACTGAAAAGTGAAACAGACAGTATTGTGGAGTTTTACCAAAGATAATGTGGCTATTTGTGTGGCTCTGGTTCTAGGCAATATGAAACTGTGGTTCCACTTGAAGATTCTATTGTGACTGAGGTTACAGCAACTTTACAAGAATGGGCCAGTCTGTGGAAACAATTATATGTGGTAAGTAATTGATTATAGCTTAATTGACCACTAAAGTTAAGTTGTACCAAATTAAGAAAATTATCCTGTTTTGTAGTTGGAAATTTATGAGTATTTTTAGTTTTCCAAATGCATGTGCTTAGTATTAGCTGAAATGTAGTAGACTGAATTCTACAGTACTACAAAGGAGCAAAAGAAAAGAATGAGTAATACTTGCATTTTCATCTCAAGGGTATCATGCTGCACAGAAATTCAATTTCATAGAGCTGTATATACTATGACTTTGTTTATATAACATTCTCAGATGACAAAATTACAGCGATGGGATAGGTCTGTGTTTACCTCACACATTATACTTTTTGCTCAGGATTGCTTTCCAATCAGATCTTTGATGCTACCATATTAATTTTAGTACTTTTCTATCAGAATCGTACTAACAAAACATTGGCATAAAAGCAGACATATAGATCAACAAAAGAGAAGATCCAGATAGCTATAGAAGATCATACAGCTACAGTCATCTACTAATTTTTGGTAGTATTGGGGTTTTTAACTCAGCACCTTGCACTTGCTAAGCAGGTACTCTACCCTTAAGCTTTGCCCTCCTCACCCTTTTTGCTTTAATTATTTTCCAGGTAGGACTGTATACTTTTTTGCCCAAGCCAGCCTGGACTGCAGTCTTCCTACTTACGCTTCCTATGTTGCTAGAATTACAGTCATGTTCTACTACATCCAGCTTATTGATTGTCTCAAGGTTTTCCCAGTCTTTAGCCAAACTGCTTTGAATTGTGATCCTTCTGATTGACACTTTTCCAAGTAGCTAGGATTGTAGACATTAGCCACAGTGCCTGGCTAGCATTTGAGTTTTGACAAAGGCACCAAAAAATATATATTGGAGACAAGACAGACTCTTCAACTAGTAGTACTGGGAAAAATAGATGTCCATGTATAGAAGACTGAATCTATACTGAATGGGGAAAAGCTGAAAAATGTTTCCTCTAAGAATGTTATATCCAGGTGCTGGGAAGGTGGCTCAGTGGTAGAGCGCTTGCCTTGCATGCATGAGGCCCTGGGTTCGATTCCTCAGCACCACATAAGCAAAAGGAAAAAAGCCGGAAGTGGCCCTGTGGCTCAAGTGGTAGAGTGCTAGCCTTGAGCTGAAGAGCTGAGGGACAGCGCCTAGGCCCAGAGTTCAGGCCCCACGACCGGACCCTCCCCCCCCCCCCAAAAAAAAAAAAAGAATGTTATATCCAGGTGCCGTTGGCTCATGCTTGTCATCCTAGCTACTCAGGAGGCTAAGATCTGAGGATCATGGTTATTATAAGACAGCTCAGGCAGGAAAGTCACTAAGACTCTTATCTCCAATTAAGCACCAAAAAAAGCAGGAAGTGAAGTCAGCCTGGGCAGAAAAATCCACAGGAAACTCTTAACTCCAGTTAACCACTCAAAAACCAGAAGTGGACCTGTGGCTCAAAGTGGTAGTGCGCTAGCTCTTGGGCCAAAGAGCTCAAGGACAGTGCCCAGGCCCTGAGTTCAAGCCCCATGATCAACCAAAAGAAAAATAATATAATAATATTCTTGTATTATTCACTATATTAGTGAAAGAGCCACAAGAAAAGAGATACAAATGAAAGGCATTCAAATAGAAAAGGGAAGAGACAAATTATTCTTTATTACAGAAGATATAATTTTTTTTTTTTTGTTTTGTTTTTGGTCTGGAAGTGGGGCCTGAACTCTGGGCCTGGGTGCTGTCCCTCAGCTCTTCAGCTCAAGGCTAGCGCTTTACCACTTGAGCCATAGCACCACTTCCGGCTTTTTTATTTTCTGCTTATGTGGTGCTGAGGAATTGAACCCAGGGCCTCATGCATGCAAGGCAAGCATTCTACCACTGAGCCACCTTCCCAGCCCAGAAGATACAATTTTGTATTTAGGTAAAGCTAGAGATTCCATCAAAGATTATTAGAAGTGATACATGAATAACTGTGCAGGATTCAAAATCAACATAAAAATCAGTAGCATTTTTTACCCTAATGAGTTTGTTAAAATAGAAACAATTGAAGTAATACCATTCACAATAGCTATGGAATAACAACAAAAACAAGAAAACACCTAGGGACAGTTTTATTCAAGAAAAGACCTCCATAGTAAAAATTTTGAATCACTGAAGAGAGAAATAGAAGGCACAGCAAACAGGAAACACTTCTTGGGTTAGAAAAATTAAAAGTTAAAATTTTCTTATTTCCCAATGATATTGACAGATACAGTGTGATCTACATCAGAAACCGAATTGCATTCTTCATAGAATTAGGATAAAACTTTCCTTAAACCCAGTGAATGTAAAAGGACGCCAAAAAGCCAAAGTAATCAGCTGGGCAGCAGTCATTCACAACTGTAATCTTAGCTACTCAGGAGGCTGAGATCTGAGGATGGCAGTTCAAAGCCAGCCTGCACAGGAAAGTCCATGAGACTCTTATCTCCAATAAATCACCAGAAAACTGGAAGTGGTGCGGTGGCTCAAGTGGTAGAGTGTGCCAGCCTTGAGTTGAAGAGCTGAGGGAAGCTCAGTGCCCAGTGCCAGCTGAAGTGCCCAGGCCCAGAGTTCAAGCCCCACAACCAGGAAAAAAAAAAAGCCAAAGTAATCTTTCTTGAGTAGAAAGGACAAAACTAGAGGCATCATACCTTATTTCAAGATATATTGTTGAGACAGCATAATAGTGGCATAAAAACATACATAGAACACTGAGTTACAATAAGGATCCTACAACTAAACCCATGTACGTCCAACCACGTACGTCTATCTTAACAAAAATGCTGAAAGCACAGCCACTTTAATAAACGGTGCTAGAAAAGCAGGATATGCCAGAAGATTGAAACTTGAACCTTTCACCCTATGAATGGGTTGTATAATATGTGTGTATACATACTCTCACAAAAATGTAACAGTGAGATAAGATATAGTGCTTATTCACAAGTAATACCACTTTTTGCTTTTCACCAAAACTGAGATTTACACTTAGCCTCAATATCTCTCAGTGACTAATGGAATATTTTTTTTTTTTAACAGTTCATTCAATTCTAGCCTACAAGGGTTTGATACCACTTCTAGGCAGCTCTGGCTAAGATTTGGCCTTCTGATACACTTTGCTAAAACCCAAGACTTGTCAGGTTCCCATGGGCAAGTGTAAGCACTGCCAAATCATTATCTTTTTACTTCAGTGTACAACTTAGTTTTTAGTTTACTAACCTATCCTCTCAATCATATGTTTTGCTTTTAGTTTTTTTGTGAAATGTATCTTTCTCCACATATTGTACATAATAGGTAGCTCATGTGGTTGATTCTCAACATCCACATACACTTGTAGTATGCTTGGATTTAAAAATAAATAAACACTTCTGGCTATTGGAAGCTCTTGTTTCTTTTTGAGACAAGGGTCTTTTCCTTTTTTTTTTTTTTTGGTGCTGGTCCTGGGGCTTGAATTCAAGACTTGGGCTCTGTGCCTGAGCTTTTGTGCTCAAGGCTAGTGCTCCAACACTTGAGCCACAGCTCCACTTCCGGGTTTTTTTTCTTTTGTGGTTAGTTGGAGCTGAGAGACTCAAGGACCTTCCCAATTAGGCTGACTTCCAAACCGTGATCATCATATCTTAGTGGTGCCAGCTCCGTTCCCTTTTATTAATGAAAATGGCTTACTATAAACTCAAGACCTTTTATACATTTGTAGCCATTTGGTATTCTCAGCCTCTTGAAGTAGGCACTGGGATCCTTGCTTAGTATTAGGAATTGTACTGTTAGGTCATCTTAATAACACACTACCAACAATGTTCTTTCTTCTACTATGAACTATCTTTTAGCGTTAACAGTTGATGGATGAACAATCTGGATTATTTTTGTCTGAAACATTGTTTCAAACCATCCCCAGAGTCACTAGTTTTACATTGATTAATCCTCTTTGTATCTCCATATTTGGCTTCGTGGAGGTGACAAACATCTTTTATCCTTGTACTATCTAAAGTCTTTGTGGCCCATATCATGACTTTTTTGAAGCTGTGTAGATGTATTATTAGTATAAAAATAATATGAGCCAGGCACTGGTGGCTTACATCTACTTAGGAGACTGATATCTGAGGATCATGGTTCGAAGCCAGCTTGGGCAGGAAAGCCCATGGAACTCTTTTATTTTTTTTGGGTCCGGTTGTGGGGCTTGAACTCTGGGCCTGGGCACTGTCCCTCAGCTCTTCGGCTCAAGGCTAGTGCTCTACCACTTGAGCCACAGCGCCACTTCCGGCTTTTTTCTTTTTGCTTATGTGGTGCTGAGGAATCGAACCCAGGGCCTCATGCTTGCAAGGCAAGCGCTCTACCACGAGCCACATTCCCAGCCCCACCCATGGAACTCTTATCTCCAATTAACTACCAAAAAGCCAGAAGTAAAGCTATGGCTTAATTTGTAGAACACTAGCCTTGAGGAAGCACAGCTCAGGGACCCAGCACCCTGACCCTGATTTCAAGCCCTAGCATGGGCATGAGCATATACGCACGCACATGCGTGTGCGCGCGCGCACACACACACACACACACATACGCACACAGTATTCAGTTGTTAGTCCTCACTATGTACATCAATACAACAGGAGTCTATAGATAAATGCTTGCGCCTAGCTTGCACTTAGAACATTGTCTTCATTAATGATGAGATTACTTAGATTGTTTTGGATTATTTGTTACTTTGCTAATAGTCATTGAGAATTTTAGCTAGAGCTTTTAGATTTGTTAGGCT
Organism: Dipodomys spectabilis; assembly: GCF_019054845.1. Classification (NCBI taxonomy): domain Eukaryota; kingdom Metazoa; phylum Chordata; class Mammalia; order Rodentia; family Heteromyidae; genus Dipodomys; species Dipodomys spectabilis. Next base: position 3,140,881 of record NW_024871037.1, read on the forward strand.
ACTTTAAGACAGTCTTGGGAAAGAATATTTGATGCAAAATAGGAAATGAAGTAATACTAAAATAACACTAGAAAATTGATGCCTGAGACCGCACTACTCTCATGGTTCCATACAACAGAGTAGATTTTGTTTCACCTGCCATTGGATATCATTATAATCCAAGGCTGTTTTATCACAACGTTCCTTTACAACATTCTGCAAAAAATGAAGTTTTGTCAGATAAATGGCATTCTCTTGAGTAAATATTGTTTGGGTTGAGTTGTTAGTCTTCTTTTAAGCACAGTTTCACCGGAAGCATATTTAATATTTTAGGCATCAGGTGATAGATTGATAGGAAGAGCTTGTGTTCTTTCATACATAGTCCTAGTGGAGTTGCATATCTTCTCATATTTGTATGCAGAAAATAGGAAGAGCAAATTGTACCCTGTGGTATTCTTCCACTAGATCTTAGCACAGCTCTGAGCCTTGCTTTCTAAGTCTGAATTATGATAAAAGCATATTAAAAAAGGTCAAAATATAAGACTTTCCTAATTTCTAGGAAATGTTTTAACAACATGCGGATAGAAATTGTTTTCTAAAGCTGTATATTAAAAACATGCAAGGGCTGGGAGGGTGGCTCAGTGATAGAGTGCTTGCCTTGCATGCATGAGGCCCTGGGTTCGATTCCTCAGCACCACATAAGCAAAAAGAAAAAAGCTGGAAGTGGCGCTGTGGCTCAAGTGGTAGAGCACTAGCCTTGAGCTGAAGAGCTGAGGGACAGCGCCCAGGCCCAGAGTTCAGGCCCCACGACCGGACCAAAAAAACCACAAAAAACAAAAAAAACATGCAAGAATATAGCAGTATTTAGAGATGGTTAAAAGGGTATACATCTTTCGGTTTCGTCACCAAGAGACTAAGAAACTATATTATCTTTGTTCTCAGAAAAGAGTAGTTCCAAGAAAGCAGATGTCTGCTTCTCTTAAAATTCTATGAAGTGCCCAATTTTTACAAATTTGTTTTTAGAAACTACATATGTTTTCGTTCTTGATAAGTCCATACTTACTAATTATTCTACATGAAAAAATTAAATAGTGCTTTTCAAGTTCTAATTTCTACCCAGGTGAATCAGCCTCACTGGCTTTCATGTCAGGTCATTCTCAGCAGACACTGTTACCATTTTAGATAGATAAAGTCACTGGGAGGAGTGGAAGTACTTGAACTTCAAAATTTACAACTGGGCTTGAATTTCACATGCCTAAATTTATATCTTTGTGGCTTCATACAAAATAGTTAAACACTTTTTTCTAGTTTTCTCAACTGTAAAATTGAAACAAGAGCCAGAATATTGGGTTATTAGGAAGATAACCACAAACAAAAAATAGTACCTAGAGCTCTTTTTAGATTATCTGTCATGTAAAGGTACTAAAGGTTAATTAAAATTAAATGATATTCTTAAGATGTGTCAGATGCTTATGTGACAGTTTTCTCGGTAGATATTACAGTTCTTAAAGCTGTTCTCGGACTTCCTAATCCTTAGCTGAAATTCTTAGTTTTGTCAAGTTGATGTATTGTCCTTGAAAATTGATTCTTTTCTTGACCAATCTTAAGAAAAACAATCATTTGAAATAAAGCAGAATCAATTTATAGGATAAAAAAAGACTACTTTTAAAAGACTGAGTTTACAAGTTCAGTATTTTTTAATTTAGAAATTGGCATTTGATTTCCAGGAAAATAAATGTTTGATGGATGTAGCAAAGTTGCAACCACATCACAGGTGGAGAAAATAAAGTATCAATATGACTCATGCCTGATTTCTAAGAGAGTTGGAGGAAACTATTATGAATGGTTCCATTACCACTGTAAATACCCAGTTATGAAGCCATATACACTATGATATTGGGCTGACAAATGAGAGCTCCTTTCATAGAAGCAGAAAGTAATCATTTCTAGAATGATTAGAAACTTCCACTTGAACGAATTAAAAATCTTGGCAAATTCAGAATATAAAATTCATGTGGATGATTCTCAACCTAAGAATTTATTTCCTAAACATAGTAAATATCAATGTAAACCTATAGACATAAATGTACACACATAGTTAGGTTCTTCTTAAAACATTTTTGGAGGAATAAAAGAGATTATTGTGTTAAAGTTAATTTGACCATTATTTTATTTGTTACTGCTCAGCTTAAATTTCATCCTACATTAAGTTTTACAGAGTAAGCAAAAACAAAGGTTGCATTTGGAATTTGGGACAATAAATTTGTAAATGCATAGTTCATTCCTTTGATGACTTATACTTAATTTCTGTCTGAATTCTACACACATTTGAATGTCCATGCTAAAGTGAAACTACATAGCTACTTAGTCTTTTTATTATTGTTGTTCTTAAATATTTGTACAATGGAGTTACAGTTATATAAGTCAGGTTATGAGTACAGTGTTCCTTGGTCAATGTAACCCCTTCCTTAATTCTTACCCATTCTACTTAATCTTTTTTAACTGAAATTTTTTGTGGTGTTTTATATATATATATATATATACACACACACACATATGCATATGTAATTATAAAACATAAAAAATTACCATTTTAACCATTTTAAATGTGCACTTTTTGTGCAGTTTACATTACCATCCATCTCCAAAGTTTCTCTCACATTATCAAACTGAAACTCATACACATTAAACATTACTCACGGAAAACATCATTTTACTCCTTTTTATGAATTTAACTTAGCATCTCATAGGAGTAGAACATGCAATCCTTTTGTGACTGGCTTATCCCACTTAGGATTAATGTGGAAGGCGTAAGTAGAATGATTGAAGACTTGAAGCAAAATGGAGATCTTATCCTGAAGATAACTAAATCAAAAAAGGGATAAAGATGTGGCTTACCCGGTAGAGTGCTGCCTAGCAGGTACCAGGCCCTGAGTTCAAATCCCAGTACCTCCAAAAACAGCCACAAAATAACAGACAAAAAGAAAAGTTTGCCACATAATTTGAAAGCAAATAGCTAGTGTTTAAATATAGAAATAGAAACTTTTGGTCAACAAAGAGAAAAACATTTGTGGCTAAATATTGCTATTCAATTGACATTATTGATATTAACATTAAAGATAACTTAAAAAGAAAAACAAAACCCTACAGTTAAGCCAGGTGCTCATGGCTCAGACCTGAATCCTAGCTACTCAGGAGACTGAGATGTAAGGACTGAGGTTCAACACCAGATTGGCAGGAAAATCCTTGAGACTCTTATCTCCAATTAATTCCCCAAAAAAGCCAGAAGTGGCCCTGTCACTAACCTTGAGGAAAAAAACCCACCACCACCACCACCACCATCAATGCTCAAGAACAGTGCCCAGGCCCTGAGTCCAAGCCCCAGGATTGGCACCAAAAACAACAACAACAAAAAATCCCTGACAGTGAATGTTTAGGTTTTAGTTATGATTACTCTCTTAGTTTCCACAGTCTAGAATTACATAGTTGGTGACCTAAATGTTGAATGTTCTTAGGCCTGCCTTATTCTGATAATTATTCTAGTAATGTAAACAATCAAAATCACACACTGAGAAACTTTTCTGCTGGTATTGTTACCATTAAACACAAACTGCCAGCTCCTGTTTTTTGTATTCTCATTCTGTAATTTACATAGCAATACATTATTAAATTAAAAACAAACATTTCAGGGAGGGATTCTTTTTAGACAGATAGTATTTGTTTACTAAATCTGTAATACTCAGGTAAATATTTTAAGAAATGCTTACCCTATTGAATACTAGCCAAAATACAGACACCTTCTGGTATGTTGGCAGATTGTTTGTATTATTCTTTAACAAGTGTTAGAATAATCCTATCTCTTTATTTGTTCATTGACTTCACTTGTTTGTTTAGGATGGGTTTTTAAATTGTTAACATTACCCAATGCTAAAATTTGCCACCTTTCATTTCCCATTTTATTTACATATTTGAAGGCCTTTTGCAATTTAATGTTTTTGATTTTTGTTGGCCTCCTAGTTAGTTTTTTTCCAAAAACTCCTTTTTTCATTCCTACCTTGTTGGTAATATTTTTTTTTCTTTTGGTGCTAGTCTTGGGGCTTGACACTGTCCCTGAGCTTCTCTTGCTCAAGACTAGCACTCTACCACATGAGCCACAGTGCCAGTTTTTTACTTTTTCTGTGTATGTGGTACCGAGGAATGGAACCCAGGGCTTCATGCATGCTAGGCAAGCATCTACCACTAAACCACATTCCTAGCCCGTAATGATTTTTTTTTTTTTTTACTTTTTCACCTTCTCTGTATCCCCTGAAATTCATCCCCTCTGATAGGATTTAATTTGTTTCTTATACCAAACTGTTAATTTCACAATTCTTTGTTATTGCTCTGTCCATAAGTCACCTTTGACTTGTTTTCTTCTGGAACAATAACTTTACGTGTGTGTGTGTGTGTGTGTGTGTGTGTGTGTGTGTGTGTGTGTGTGTGTGTGTGTGTGTGTGTGTGTACAATAACTTTGTGTGTGTGTGTATGTGTGTGTCTTTTGCTAGTCCTGGGGATTCAACTTAGGGCCTAGGCTCTGTTCCTGAGCCTCTTTGTACTCAAGGTTAGCGCTCTACCACTTGAGTCACAGCGTCACTTCCAGCTTTTTCTGTTTATGGGTACTGAAGACTCAAACCCAGGGCTTCATGTATGCTAGGCAAGCACTCTATCACTAAACCACATTTTCAATCCCACCTTCTATTTTTTTTTTAACATCATTTTTGTTCACTCGGTCTGTGGTTTCACAAAAACGATGCTTCCCAAATATAAGCCATATCACTTGACTTAAAGCAGCATGCTCCTATTTCTAATGCTTATTTTCCTGTTAGTCCTATCTGCCAGAAGTAGTTTAGTTGACTCAACTAGCTTCTGTGCTCTCATGCAGGTTCTTTTAAGAATTGATGACAATAATACTGCAGATATAATTCTTGAATAATTGTTACTTGGGATATACTTGTAGAAGGGCATGTCATTAGTGGTAAACAGGCCTGAGTAGAGCATATATCAAGTTTGTATTCTCATCAGAGTAAAATGATAAATCACTCACTCATTTAACAAATATTGAGTGCTTTCAATGTTTATTCAGTATATTACAGCATGCCCCACATTGTTTCTGGGGATATAGCAGTAAATAAAGGTAAAAATCTTGTGCTCTTGGAATTGACTTTCTAATGCATGAAAACTGATAATGCATTTAATATATTTTGACATGTATAATGCTTCATATTTATGGCTAACATCCAACATTGGGAAGCTTGTGTGTATATGTGTGTGTTGGTGGTCCCTGGAGCTTGAACTCAGGACCTGATATTGTCTCTGAGCTTTTGTGCTCAAGTCTGGTGCTCTACTACTTGACTCATAGCTCCACATCTGGCTTTTCTTGCTGGGTAATTGGAGATAAGAGTCTCATGGGCTTTTCTGCTCGATCTTTCTTCAAACTGTGGTCCTTAGATCTCAACCTCCTTAGTAGCTAGGATTACAGATGTGAAACTTATCCAGGCCTGGTGGGAAGCTTCATCTTAAAAGCAGTTTTATAATTGGCATACAAAATTTCATCCATTCAAGTATAAAATTAAATCACTTTGTAAACTTACATTCTAGTGCCAATACAATTATGAACTTATTTTTCCATTTGTATATCCTCTTTGCTGAAGTATTTGTTCAAATTGTTTGTCTATTTGGTAAAACTTTGTTTATTGAGATTTGAGAATTCTTTCTATATTTTCTGTGGTTTTAAAGAAAAACTAACTTTAAAAAATTCAAAGTAGCCCATTCTTTAAAAGTAAAAATCAGTTCATCAATAATATAGAAAATTTCTTCATATAAAGTTATTTTTAAGACAGATAAGCCTAAGCCATATTATTTAAGGAATACATACATAATAAAATATAAGGAGAGACTAGTAGGGTATGACTGAAGTATTATTCGTTTGACAGGTTTGCTTACGGTAAGAAATAAGAACAGAGAACAAAGATGTAGTGTCCTAATAAGGTTCTTGGCATTGTTCTGAAGCATATCTAGAAGAATAGGTAATGATTAGAACCAAGTCCAGAGCAGAGTATCTGCTGGAGGGAGGGCAGTGAAAGAGGTATGGTAATAGCCACAGTCACGATCCTTACCAGATAAAGTTAACTAGTATAATAGCCCTAGATTCATTCTCATCATCCCCCTACGTACTCTCATTTTCTTTCCTCTTGATATCCTTCCTTCTTTCCCTTCCTCCCTCCAGCTAATAGGGTATATTGTCTGTACCTAAAAGAAATGTGAAACACCAGAGCAAGAATCAGTAGTAGAAAGGCAGGAAACATTCTCATAATTTTTGATAGTGATAAACCTGAGGTGCGCTTGGAAAGTGCAGGGGGTGCATTGTTTGCACTTTTACTTAAAAATTCCCCAGCTTTCTCCCCAGTAGGTGAACAGAGAACTAAAGTAAACTAAACCAGAAGTAGGATTTAATAAGAAACTCCTGGTGCCCTTGGAATCATGGCCCTATGTGAAAGGACTGCTCCTGCTGTGTTTCCAGACAACCTGCACATAATGTGTACTTTCTGTCTGCCTTCTTTCCTTTGCTGCAGCAGGATGACTCACATCCTAAAGGAGCTTGGTTGGCAGGGTAGCTGCTATCATTGCTGCCCTGTACGTATTGTCACCAGTGTGTGAAAGCGATCAATGGACAGATGCTATGCTGTAGTCAAGAGAAAAAGCTTTCTCCAGGGCTGCCTTCTACTGTGGAATGTTTCATTTCCCATCTGCTCTGAAAATGAGACATATAAATGATCTGGCTTTTGTGTTGATGCTGACAGGGGATCGTTACACTAAAGCAGGGTTTACTAGTCTCATTTATTAATATTTAAATTAGTAAGCATCAGTGAAGGCTGGATTCAGATTCTTCTTACCTTTGTGATTCATAACAATCCCATTTGCGGTGGGGAGTGAAGAAAAGCCTTTTATAGTAGTGATCATTGAAATTCAACTTTTTTTTTTTTTTTTTGCCAGTCCTGGGGTTTGAACTCAGGACCTGGGCACTGTCCCTGTCCCTGAGCTTCTTTTGCTCAAGGCTAGCACTCTGTCACTTGAGCCACAGTGCCACTTCCGGCTATTTCTGTTTACGCGGTACTGAGAAATTGAACCCAGGACTTCATGCATGCTAGGCAGGCACTCTACCACCAAGCCGCATTCCCTGTCCTTGTTTTTATTTTTATTTTTTGCCAGTACTGGGGCTTGAACTCAAGGCCTAGACATTGTCCTTGAGCTTCTTTTGCTCAAAGCTAGCACTCTACCACTTAAGCCACAGTGCCACTTCTGGCTTTTTTCTGTGTATGTGGTACTGAGGAATCGAATCCAGTGCTTCATGCTTGCTAGGCAACACTAAGCCACATTCCCAGCCTGTTTTTAATTTTTAAAAGTATCCTTTAAGTAGTTGGACAGAGGTTTCAATCAACATACCAGTTTATGAGTACAGTACATCTTGATCAATGTCACCCATTCCAGTGTTCTCCCCTAAACATATTTTGAAATTAAATAGGCTACTGGACATTTAATGAAAAATATCAGGTTCAATCCCCCTATTGCCTGTTCCTAGTCCACACTTATTTTTATAGCTCTTTTAGCTGGTTCGTTCTTTCTCCTTCCTTCTTTCCTTCCTCCCTCCCTCCCTCCCTCCCTCCCTCCCTCCCTCCCTTCCTTCCTTCCTTCCTTGTCCTGGGGCCTGAACTCAGGGCCTGGGCACTGTCCCTGACCTCTTCAGCTCAAGGCTAGCTCTCTACCACTTTAGCCAGTGCCACTTCCGACTTTTTCTGCTTATGTGGTGCTGAGGAATCAAACCCAGGGCCTCGTGCATTCAAGGCAAGCACTCTACCACTGAGCCACCTTCCCAGCCCTTAAGCTAGTTCTTTAATATTTAATATTCCTAAATGATATTCTCTTAATAGATATTTTTTCTAGTTCTGGCCACATTTAATTATCTTTCTGTCTTTGAAGACAAGCATTAAACTCTGAATGTTCATGCCCTAAAATATATATTCTTCTCCTCCATCCATACTTGTATCAGCATTTTAAAAATGCATGCCTGTATAACTATTCTCACATGTACTTGCTTGCATTTCCTTTCATGTATAAGTTTTCTCATAATGAGTATTCCTCTTTTTCAATTTACCTTGTTTTCCTTGCTCTCTATGTCCCAACGCTGTGGCAAAAATAAAGTCCTTTCAATATGTTCAAACATTCTAAAGTATTTTATCGGGTTAATTTTTTTCTAGTTATACCTGTATGGAGCTCTACCACCTCCTTTGTTAATATGCCAGAGAATGATTTAAAAATTTTTTTTTTTATTTTGGTCAGTCATGGGGCTTGAACCCTGGGCTGGGCACTGTTCCTCAGTTTTTCAGCTCAAGGCAAGTGCTCTACCACTTGAACCGCAATACCACTTCCAGTTTTCTGTTGGTTTATTGGAGATAAGAGTCTACAGACATTCCTGCCCGGGCTGGCTTTGAACCATGAGCCTCAGATCTCAGCTTTCTGAATAGCTAAGATTACCGGCGTGAGCCACTGGCACCTGGCTCTTTTTTGCTTCTCTCATAGGTCCCTTCCTCTCTTGGTTGGATCATTATTACCTTAATTTTGATTTATTTCCTTATTCTTTCTCTGTTCCTTCCTGCAGACAATATGTGATAGAAAATATTGCTAAGTATTTTGCATATTTTTAATGTATTTAGTTTACTTTTACCTTTGATTGGTAGTTTGACTGGACATAAAATTATTTGTTATAAGCAAGATACAGACTTTGGCCAAGTATGTTGATATACTCAAGAGGCTGGAGCAAAAGGATTGAGGGTTTGAGTCCAGGTCTGGGCTCAAATACAGTAGCAATACAATGCAATAGCAAATTCTAGGCCAACCTGATACTGCCACAAATTAACCATCCAACTCACCCACCCACCCATACCAGAATTGCTTCATAATTTTCCAGCTTCTGATGTTAAGATATTTCTGGCATGTCAATAGAATGTCATTCTGTTGTAAATCATATATAACTCATTTTCCATGAAAAATTTTAGGATCACCTCTTTGTCATCAGTGTTCTAAATTTTTGCAAAGATGTGCGTTAACTGTTTTTTTTTTTTTTTTTTTTTCCTCATTGGCTAGCACTTTCAATCAGGACCAGTGAACAGAGTGCCTATTTGTGGCTTCAACATGTTGTTTGGGTTTTTGACAGTATGCTTGTTGGTTCTAAGAGAGAACCTCCATTTCTTCGTGTATTTCAAGAGGCACCAAACAGAAATAGCCTGACTAGTTAAGGGCTAAGAACTGACCTAGTTCAATGATGTCACATTCTTTTGGTTTTGGTTTTGGTTTTGATTGGTGGTGGGGCTTGAACTCTGGGCCTGGGTGTTGTCCCTGCGCTCCTCAGCTCAAGGCGAGTGCTCTACCACTTGAGCCACACCACCACTTCTAGTTTTCTAGTGGTTTATTGGAGATAAGAGTCTCATGGATTTTCCTGCCCGGGCTGGCTTTGAACTGTGATCCTCAGATCTCAGCTTCCTGAGTTGCTAGGATAACAGGCATGAGCCACCGGTGCCCAGCTGATGTCACATTCTTTTGATCAGAATCATCTCAAGGTTTGTACAGATTGAAGTACATGGATAAATCAACTGTATTCCATGCTAAAGGACTGTCAATGTCATACTATTGGCAAAGAGTACTAGGAGCTGTTGTAGTCATCTTTGAAAAATAGAATTTGAATTTGTGAGTTTCTAATTTTAAAAATGATTATAAGCTGGGTGCAGGTAGTTGACACCTATAATCCTAGCTACTTAGAGTGAAACTTGAAGATAATAGTTTGAGGCCAGCCCAGACAAGTCTGAGAGACTCTTATATGTGGTGCTTTAGTATCAGTACACTTGGCTATCAGTATACTTAGATAGAAAAAGCCAACAACCTTTTTTTATAATTAGTGTTCACAAATCTCAAAGCTACCCAGCAATTAAACTACCTTTCCCCTGTCAATTTAACTTACTGTTATCAGAGGGGGGAAACCATATTACATCTTTTCCTCAATTCTCAAACCTCAGAACACCCTTTCCCACTCCATTCACTTGATGATGTTGATCTTGTTTTTTATTCTCTGAGAATGAAGCAGAGGAAAAAATTTAGTCCTTTCATCAAATCTTAGAACTCTGTGCCACTGCTCACATTCTATGACTTTCCCGTCCTGTGATAGTACAGTATCCATGAGTTCAAGCAACTTAAATAATCTAGAGATTTATAAAGTATATAGGAGGATATAGGTAGGTTATATGCAAATGTGATGCCTTTTTATATAAATTGTAGCACATGCTAGAGTTTTGATATCTGTGAGGATGCTGGAGCAAGTCCTGTTCAAATAAGAAAAGAACAATTGTATCTCTAAGCCAAACCCTCTCCTTTTGTCCTAGGAGCTATCTCCTCCTTTCTACTGAAGAATTTAACCCTCGGATCATCAATTTTTCTCTCTTACTTGGTCATTTACTTCATCAGACAAATAAATAGTCTGAATTTAGCTTCATTAAAAAAGAATCCTCCCTTAAACACACAACCCCATTTTACTACCCCCTTCTCAGCTTCCAGTTAACAGCTAATTCTTAAGAGTTATATGGGATCTTCTTTGTCTACTTCCTTCTCTCACATTCTCTCTCGAACTCCAACTATTTTATCAAAAGTATTTTTGTAGAGTCATTGATGGCTGTTACGATACCAACTTTCCTGGGCAGTTATCATTCTCTATTTAACCTGCATTTGACAAAATCCTTCTTAAATTCTAATTTTCATTTGGCTTTCAGGACATATTTCCCTACTACTTTTCTTCTTACCTCACTGCTTACTCTTTCTTAGTTTCCTCTACTTAGATACTCCTTACTTTCCTGACCTCTAAGTGTTGGAACCTAAGTCAGACTTACCACATTCAAAGTTGAACCTATTTTTCCTTTTTCAGACATGTTTCCCAGGCCATAAAAATGATCCTTGAATCCATTCCTAATCTGCATCTAATCTGTCAGTAGATTCTGGTACCTCTATGTACAGAAACTCTGAGCCCCTAAACTGAACATGGTGGTGTACACCTGTCATCCAAGCATTCAGGAGACTGAGTGAGGAAGATTGCAAGTTTGAGGGTAGCCCTTAGTTACATGAGAACCCATCCTGCTTAGAAAAAAACAACCCTCTATTACCACCATCATTAGATCATTTTAGTAACTACTACATACGAGTTTTACTTATCCTGTAGTGCATATTTATCTGTCTTCAAAAATAATCATTGGTTGGTTATTGACCAAGATTTTTCCAAGAATTTTAATTATACAAAATTATACTTCTAACAGAAACAAAATCCTAGATATTCAAAAGTCAAGATTTTGCTTATGAGCAAATAGACTTTGGTTTAGCAATCTCTTCTGAAGCATCTGCTCTCAGGGCACTTAGATTTTTACTTGTAAGGTAATAACCACTATAATGTCTGTAATTATGTTCAGTATGATGTTTCTACTTAAGTCTCGTAAAGGTGATACTTTTTATTAAACTGAGAAGACTAGAAATCTCTGGCTCTAGGGACACAGACTGTTTAGAAAGGCTAATTAAAAAGCTAGAATGAGGCCTAGAAACCAAGAAATTAGTCTTACTCCAGAGACTGGCTTTATTTTGAAACCTCAGTACTTCAAAATAGGGCAGATGATTCTCCCTCCCCCTCTTTCAACTTGGTTGCCGGGTGGTTGAAGTCTTTGCTCTTGAGTGCATTGTAGCTTCTGCTAGAGAAAACACTTTTGTCTCCTGTGTAAGTTATCATTCTGATTAAGCTTAGTAACTTTGATTTACTGTGAAATGAGAGGCAGCGATCATACTTTTGCATGATGCAGATCCATTCTGTTAATTTGTTAGATGTCATGATATACAAATTTTAGATAGTAGGAACTGAAGAGTTTTAAGACTTTCTGTGGCTAAAGATGTTATAGATGTATTCTTGTGCTTAATTTTCCATAGACTAAGATTTTTAACTTAGCTCCTCTTTACATTGCCTTTATGGTTCAGGAAATGAACACTTTTCATAGTTTAACTATTTTTCTTTCTCTTTTCATTCTCTTTCCATATCCCTTATTATATTTCACTCAACAACAAAAATGCCCTTTCAGAAACACAAAGTAGATCTTTTCTACAAGCTACGTCATGTGATGAATGAACTTATTGACCTTCGAAGGCAGCTACTGTCTGGTCATTTGACTCAGGATCAGGTGCGGGAGGTTAAACGGCACATCACGGTGCGCCTGGACTGGGGTAATGAGTAAGTATAAATATTACTTGGGCATCTCTCAGTTTTACTTATGATAATGCAGTCCTCAGGGAATTTAAACTTGATCACTGCTTTGCTTTAATGATTAATAGGTAATGGTAGATTCTCCACTAAGGGTTTTATTTTTTTAGTTTGCTCTAGGTATAGAGGTTGGTTCTAGTTAGCAAAGGACATTCCTGTTTCTAGTCATAAACTATCTCAACTTGTTTTCACTTCTAGAAAAAAGAATTAATGAATTGGGGCTGGGTGCTACAATCCTAGCTATTCAGGACACTGAGATCCTAAGGACTGAGATTCAAAGCCAATTGGAGCAGAAAACTTTTTACTAAACTCTAGCTCCAATTAACCAGCAAAAAAGCTGGATGGGAGGCATGGCTTCAGTGGTAACATACCAGCTTTGAGCAGAAAAAGCCAAGGTGCAAACCCAGTACAAGGCTCTGGGCATAGAGGAAATGACCTATCCCCAGAGAGTAGAAATTTGTAAAGAACTTTAAAAAATTAAACAGAATCCTCAAATATCCACAAAGAGAATCAATCTAGAACGGTCCACTTTGAGAATAAGATTCTAAGATAAAGAAAGAATATGACTTCCAAAATGAAGCATTCAGAATAAGAAGATAAATTTTATGTAATCAGATGCAAATAAAACAAAAACATGAGAAATAATTGAGCAAATGTAACATAAAGGTTGACAAAGCAAGATTCTGCATCAAATATTGTAACTTCCATTATAAAGAACAAAGTCAATAAAGAGAAAAAAAAAATCTCACCCCCCCTACCCCTCTTCCCATCCTGAGGCTTGAAGTTGGCCTGAGCTGCTCTGTCCCTGTGCTGCTTTTGCTCAAAGCGAGCGCTCTTTAGCCACAGTGCTATCTCTGGCTTTTCCTGAATAGTTTATTGGAGATAAGAGTATTCATGGACTTCCCCACCCAGGAACTGCAATCCTCAGATCTAAGCCTCCTGAGTAACTAGAATTAGAGGCATGAGCCACTAGTCCCTGGCTAAAGAGAAAATTTTGTAAAAATAAGGAGAATTTCCCAGAACCAGAAAATATAGGAGCAAAAGAGCCCAGCATACATTTACTTTAATGAATGGAGGAAGAAACAAAACCAAAACTTCCACAAAGAGGCACATTAACATATTCTGGGGATGAATCTTTAAGGATGGCTCCTTTCTATTTTTTTTTTTTTTTTTGGGTCCGGTTGTGGGGCCTGAACTCTGGGCCTGGGCGCTGTCCTTCAGCTCTAGGCTAGCGCTCTACCACTTGAGCCACAGCGCCACTTCCGGCTTTTTTCTTTTTGCTTATGTGGTGCTGAGGAATTGAACCCAGGGCCTCATGCATGCAAGGCAAGTGCTTTACCACTGAGCCAACTTCCCAACCCGCTCCTTTCTATTTTTATAGGGACTTGAGGTTCTCTTGAAAAGTGGAAGACTGTTTCAGGAAAAAGGAAAGAAACATGGGCTATTACAAGTCTGAATGGATCTGGTCCATAGTCATTAGTAGAAATCAGAAAAAAATGCAACCCTAAATTTTTAATTTGTAAACTTTTTGACTAAAAGCTTCTAATCCTTGCTATTTTTGTTTAATTATATCCTTTCTTGATTCTGAACAGATTTGCTTGGTATAGGCTACAGCGTACTTGTATACTAATGAGTTTGAGTAGTAAAAATTACTACTGATTCTGCTTTCTTCTTAGCCCCAAACACTACTGTGTTATAGCAAAAGGCTGAATATTTCCCCACTTATGAGTGACTTATCACCATTGAGTTATTCCAATAATTCAAGAATAAATATTTATTAGAGCCTACAACATGTACTGGGATCATTCTAGGCTTAGAAAAATAGCTGTGAGGGGCACTCGCCTTGAGCTGAAAAGCTGAGGAACAGCACCCAGGCCCAGAGTTCAGGCCCCACGACCAACCAAAAAAATAAATAAGTGGGAAACTCCAAACCCCAGTACTGCAAAAAAAAAAGAGAAGAAAAAAAAAGTTGTGACTAAGGATTGATTCAAAATTCTTTCTGATGAAGCCCTCTAAGGTTTTGAATCTCTATATGAAATTCTTTAAATTTTTTGCTTCATTATAATGGTCTAATTTTATTCTATTTTCTATGTTTTTCTCATGGGCTTCATCATCTGAATCACAGGTATAGTGATCACAGAAAATAGTTTTAATTTAGTTAATGACAAAATAACTAACCTGTTAATTAAATATATTCACATAGTGGCTACCAAGGAAAGGTATTGTGCTAAGTCCTAGGTATAGAGATCATAGACAAGAAAAAGAAGAGGGGGAAAGGAAAAGAGAGGGAAAGAGGGAAGGAAAGTGGGAAGGAAGAAAAGGAGAGAGAGAGATTTGACAGCAAAATTTTAAGGATTTTGACCAAGGACTGGTGAGTACAATATCAGATAGTGAGAGAACTCTGATAAATAACTGGAAATTGATACAAATTTCAAATATCATGAAAGGGAAAATGCTGAGCCATAAACCTTTCTGCCACTACCTATAAAGTTACATGGAGAAAACTTGTTGGGAAAGACTTCCTGCAGATTACAAACTAAACTTGGATTGCTTAGTTTCAACAACAATTACCTTAATGAGAGACATAATTGAAAAGAAAGTGGTAACATGGATGAGTTGTTATAAATGAAAATCCGAGAAAGGAAGAAGGAAAGGAAGGAGAAAAATTATAGAGGGGGGAGTAAGGGAAAGGAAAGACAAAATGCAAGGCATGGTGGTTCATAACTACACCATCAGCAGTTCCAAGCCTGAAGCAGGAAGCATTATCACTTTGAGGCAAGCCTGGACCACACAGTGAATTCAAACTTGAAGCTATATTTTAGCTAATGATATAACACATAATAGTAGTGATTGTAATAGCAGCAGCAGTCACACAGTACTGAGTGCTTTACATGGATTAATGCTGAGAATAGCATTACAGTAGATCTGACAGTGAGACTTGGTGGAAGAGGCAGCAAAGCAATCTGACATCAGGGCCATGCTCCTGATGACTCTTCTGCATTACCTTCCTTTATTGTGACAAAAGGGAAGAGACCACGTTGACCATTCCCTGCATGTACCAGTCTCTGTTCTTCAAGTTACCCATGGGGAAAAAATAGACAGAGCCACTTTTCCAGGGTGAAATTTGTAGTGAATATTACATTGCTTTTTTCTGTGTACTCTCTCTCTCTCTGCCTCCTCCCAATAAGGATAGTCACCAGTTTAACTTTTACCATTCTTCATTAAAAATAGTCTGATTGAAGATAGTACATGTAATTTAGTTTTAGTTTTTGCCATATCATCCATTATCATTTCTGATTTCCAAAGATAATGAAAGGTACTGTGTTCAAGCTACTTACCTGAACAAGGAAAGTGCTCTATTAACAGGAGATAAATCATGATGAATAAGAGCATGTGCTTGACTTAAAAGCAGTATATTCCCAGTATCCAACACTATTGGTTTGGTACATTATAAGACCTCAGAGACTATTTGTGGGATGTGTGGATGGGCAGTTGACTGGACAAGCAAGTTAAGGGTGTCACAATGCTAAGGTGAGAGTTTGCATAGATTCCAGACAGGCCCATCATCATGTGTCTTAACAGCATATACACTCACTTCTAGCCCTACCAACTAGATGCCATGTGAAGCTTTCTCCAGTTGTTGTATCTAAAATGGCTCTTTTGATTGTATTATATATTCAATCCCCTTTTGTGTATGGGTCCTAATAATAAGGTTATTCTATATTTGTAAGTTCTGTGCCTGTGGTTTCTGCATGTAGGGATTCAACCAATTATGGATGTAAAGCGTCTTTTTTAAGTTGCCACTGTTTTTTTCCCCCCCTAGACCATGTAGTATTACATCTGTTTACATAGCATTTACATTGTATTAGGTATTACAAATAATATACAGATGGTGAAAAGAACAAAGATTATGTAGATTATATACAAATACAATGCAATTTCATGTAAGGGACTTGAGCTTCCTTGGATTGAAAGTGAGTGTGAGTGTGAGTGTGTGTGTGTGTGAGTTAGATCCTAGTTGTCAGGGGACAACTATACATTTTTGGACCTCTAATGAAGAAAGAATATGTATGAAATACTGTCTTATTTCCCGTCTCCCCTTACTCCTCTCCTTTCTTTTTTCATGGACTCACTGTCTAGCCCAGGCTAGCCTTGCATTTGCTATGTAGTTCAACTTGGACTCAAATTCATAATCCTTTTGCAAGTGTTGGGATTATAGGCGTGTACCTTCACACTCAGTTTCTTTGTTCTTGTTTTTGAAAACTTAAAATGATAATGATATACAAGAGGTTCAGAATATATTTTAAAAGGCTAAATTTATGATTATATTTTCTAATACAAAAATGAATACTTTATATTTCTGCTGTTTTCTATATGCAGGTGATATATTTTAAATATTTGAGACTATACCTGCAAAAATTTTAGCTTTTTAATGTAAATTGTTTTTTTGTTTTTTTTTTTTGGTCGGTTGTGGGGCTTGGACTCTGGGCCTGGGCGCTGTCCCTCAGCTCTTCAGCTCAAGGCGAGCGCTCTACCACTTGAGTTACAGCGCCACTTCCGGTTTTCTGGTGGTTTATTGGAGATAGGAGTCTCACAGGGTCTCTCCTGCCCGGGCTGGCTTTGAACCGCGATCCTCAGATCTCAGCCTCCTGAGTAGCTAGGATTACAGGCATGAGCCACCAGCTCCCGGCTTGTAAATTGTTTTTTTATGAGGGATAAAATGATGTGCTGTAGCTTTCTTTTGTTGTCCATGGACACTACTGCAGTGGCATGTCTGTGTTAGAAGCCAGAGGTTGGAATTGTTTGAGAGAAATTAAATGACTAATAAAAGGTAATGGAATTGAGTCTCTCGTATAAGAAGGCAGAATACCAGTAGAAACAAAATCTCTCATATATTGAAATATGTTCACTTCAGTTGTCAGATTCACTGGGATAGTATTATCATTAAACCAGAAACTGAAAAAGCTAAGGCTAATATATACCACTGATCTCAGATCATGAACTTAAAAAAAAAATCATTTAGTGCAAAAATGTTTTTATCTTTAAAAACTCAAGTTTTTTAAAAAGGATAATGCAAATTATAGATATGATAGAGGTTTGTAATCCTTTCACAAGGATAATGTGTTACCTTTTAATAGAAAAATGTGTTTAATCTCTAAATAGAAAAATGTGTTTTTTCTTTTTTCTTGCATGCTTAAAAAATACACACATAGTTTTAAATTCTTAATTATCATTTTAGTGTAGGCTAATATATTTTACCTCTTCTTCATATACGTACATAGATTTTTCTATTTTTTTCCATCTTGTTACAATATGTTTAACCTCAGATATTTTCCTGTAAACAGTTTGTAAATTACAAGTAAAATAAGTCTGTAATTTGGATGTACATCTGACTTAATTTTAAACAAATGGGAATTTTATGTACAGTCTACAGTGTTATTTTTTCTAATATGTTATAAAACTACCTTATAATTTAGTTGCAAGAAAAAATATTTTCCTTCTAAAGTTCCATATAATACTTTTGCCAGACACAATAATTTATTTATTAAAAAAAAATTTTTTTTTTGGGTCCGGTCGTGGGGCCTGAACTCTGGGCCTGGGCGCTGTCCCTCAGCTCTTCAGCTCAAGGCGAGCGCTCTACCACTTGAGCCACAGCGCCACTTCTGGCTTTTTTCTTTTTGCTTATGTGGTGCTGAGGAATCGAACTCAGGGCCTCATGCATGCAAGGCAAGCGCTCTACCACTGAGCCACCTTCCCAGCCCCAGACACAATAATTTATAACCCTTGTTTTGGAGTTAAGTATCTGATATAGATCTTCTCAGATAAAAATTGAGAAATGAACACACACATCTAGTACCATATTTCGGTTTTACATGTCTATAATCCTGTAGCTCCACTGAGCTCCAGGTTTAAGTTATTATCTTAAAGTGTGAACTTTCATTGAATTAAATTATGTATAGTGTTGTTGTTGTTGTTGTTTTGTTGGTCGTAGGACCTGAACTCTGGACCTGGGTGCTGTCCCTCAGCTCTTCAGCTCAAGGCTGGTGCTCTACCACTTGAGCCATAGCACAACTTCCAGCTTTTTTTACTTATGTGGTGCTGAGGAATCGAACTCAGGTCCTCATGCATACAAGGCAAACATTCTACCACTTATGTATAGTTTTTAAACTCAAAAGTTGTGGCTATGTATAGAGTTATTTTCACTGCTTAATACTACCAGCCAGTCAACCACTAATTACCAGTACATTTTTCTTCCTGTTCACAATTATGCTAGAGCTTCTAAATACTATTATATTTAAGTAATGATATTCTTTGATTAAAGTTCTAATCTAGCCAGGAGCCAGTAGTTCACACCTATAATCCTAGCTACTCAGGAGGCTGAGATCTGAGGATCAAAGTTCAGAGCCAGCCCAGCTTTCAGAGCCAGGAAAATCCTTGAGACTCTTATCTCCAATAAACCACCAGAAAACTGGAATGGCACTATGGCTCAAGTGGTACAGTGCTTACCTTGAGCAGAAGAGCTGAGGGACAGTGCCCAGGTCCAGAGTTCAAGCCTCATGACGGACCAAAAAAAAAAAAAAAAGTTCTAATGTTCCTTAAGGTATTAGTGCTAACATCTGTTTAGCCCTTTACCAATATCAGTACTAATTAACTTGAAAATAAAGCAACCAAAGTAGACACCTCTTCAGGTTTAGCAGCTTTAAGGAGGTGATTTTTACTTTTGTCTTTGAATTGAGACCTGAGTAATTTTTTATCCTAATACAAAAGTGTACTTACTTTTTTAATTGAACTTTGGATATACTAATAGACTAGGGAGAAATAGAAAAATAAGCATGGCTTATTAATGATCTGAAGAAATCCATCCTTAATGAAATCAAATACTATGTTATACATACAACATTAAATGAAACCCTTTTGTTACTGATAACTGGAATTATGTTAACCTTTAAATTTAGCCTCATTTATCCAAATTGAATCTAGCTACATTTAACAATTAGATATTGTTGAATAGAAGCATATCCCTACAGGGGCAGCGTCTGAACCTCTCTGTTCTCATTATTATTACAGGTACAGGTTCCTAGGCACAAAAAGAGAGAAGTCAGTAATCTGAGGACATACATGCTGATTGTAGTCTTTCTCTTTACTAGACATTTAGGCCTGGACCTGGTGCCCCGGAAGGACTTTGAAGTAGTAGATTCCGACCAGATTAGTGTCTCCGACCTCTATAAGATGGTAAGAAATCAAACATGGAGTAGCTTATTCCTGTATACCTCATCTTTTTTCCTTGATAATATTATAGCTTATAATTCTCTGATTATGTTTTAGAAATGGTATTTTTGAAGTGGATCCTTGGCCTCTGTCTCAGTAGACGCTTCCTTATTCTGTTGGTGTATTTCTCTACTGTATTTTCTTATATATGTGCCATTACTGGGCTTGAATTCAGTGCCCTTGGCTTGGCTTTTGCATTCACAGCTGACCCTCCACCAGTTGAGCCATGTCTCAGTCCATAGAACACTATACTGTCTAGGGGATAGTATACTATATACCATATATACTGTCTGGGGGACAGATCTCTGTTTACTCTGCTGGTTTTCCTTCAGCCTACAATATACTAACATTTGCCTACACTTTCCACACACCTGTTAAGAAGCTGCAAAGAGCCAATTGTTAATGTAGTCATTGAACCTGGAAATAATGTACCAAACTTTCTAAAGGCATGCCGTTTTTACAAGACATCCTCTGTAGGATGCTCAAAAGGGGTCTATATACACAATTGTAAGAAAGCTCTCAAGAGTGACTTGGAAACAAAGAAAAGCAGCAGAGTACTCCTAACATTAAGAACAGTAAAAAACATTGTAGATGAAAAAGCTTTTAAGCATCTGATATTAGAGGTCTATTGGTTATTATAAAAATCTGTTGGGTTGATTGATGACCAAGATTACATTTTACAGGCTAGTTAAAAGGTAAACAAAAGAAATGTAAAACATTTTAAAGTAGAACAAATAGAGTGTAGAATACTATAGAGAGAGTTAAGCTTAGACTAAGGGACTAGATATACTTCACTTTGGAGAAGCGTATATTCAGTGAATGTATACTGAATTGAAAGTTTTAGAATGTCTTTAAGCAAATTGTGATGCAACATGCTTCTAATCCCTGTACTCAGGAAGCTGAGGAAGGATGATTGTAGTTCAAGGCCAGCCTGAACCACATAGTGAGACCTTGTTTTAAGACAAAAATACATCTTTCAAAAAATGGAATACTTTTAGATACCATACAGGATACCAAGGATGCTGCCTGGTTGAGGACCTAAGGAAATTTTCCTAAGTAATATACAAATATTGTCTGTTTCAGTATATTTCCTTGTTTATATTTACTGATGTGCACAGCATTTGCTTTATACATGATCTATGAAGTTTTAGAGGTGTGAGGTACAGAGATTAAAGATGAACAACACTTAACCTCTCCCTCAAATATCTAACCATCTAGAATGTTGGTTTCTAACCCTTCCTGAGTCATAGATGGTCATTTGAAAGTTCCTCCCATATGCAAGTATGGATAGCATACAAAGTTTTTACAATCAGTTTTAGAGAAATTATAGTATTCCTAATGCTTTGTTTCTGTTCATGGACCCCATGTTAGAAACTCTGCTCTATGGACTAGAGGCATGGCTCTGCTGGTAGAGGGTCAGCTGTGAGTGCAAAAGCCAAGCCAAGGGCACTGAGTGCAAGCCCAGTAATGACACATGTACAAAAAACACAGTTTTTAAAACCAATTTTATATATAAACTTTTCTTTTGTGTATATACATTATATTCAATAATTTGCCTAGCTGTTGGGGACTTTATATTTAATATGTCTTATAGGTACCTACAGTTCCATGAATGAACACTCAATTATTGTTAGTGATACACATATAATAATATTGCTAATAATAAACATAAGTATTAATACTAAATATAGCTAGGACATTTCAGTTAGTATTTTTCATTTTATTTAGGGTTAAATGTTATGTGAATTTGGAAATGAAACCATCTCACTGTAGCAGTCATTCTTTTCACCCAGGTGATGTGAAGCAGTTCACCAAATAAGTTGATCCACTCCTCTAGCATCCAAAAGGAAGCAGGGTTGAAATGCTGACTGTTGAGTTCGCCAGCACTAGGCACTAAATATATGTGAACTCAGTCTTCTTGGCCAGGATTTACTTCTAAATGGGAATGAATTTTCTATAACTAATTATGAAGAAAGATACCAATTGTGGTATCTATACTAGTTATATAGAATACATAGAATAACTATCACTTTATAATAGATGAAGTTGAATTAGGCACAGCATTTTATCTCTGCTTTAAAGGTGAAAAATACACAGCTGGTAAATGTGAGTCAGAATTCAAAACCAGGTAAGTCTCTAATCAGGTTCCTAGCTATTGTAGCAAACTGATTCCCATTATTGGCTTGAATTCACAATGACCTGGAGAAGACAAAACAGGCACTTACCTCAGTTTTACAATTGAGGAAGAGATCTCTTGGCCAGGATAAATCACTTGATTAAAGTCTCATAGCCTATGAGTGACATAGCTGGAATTGGAATCTGCTTCGTCTAAATTTAGTCATCAGCAAAGAAATATCATGGTGAAATATTTGAGAGAGAGAGAGAGCGCGCGCCTTTTCTTTAAGGGCTCTATGTAGAAAACTTGAAGAGGCTGTATATGACAGCTCAGAAAATAGTACAGTGCGTGAAGACATTGCCAAATCAATAGTGCAGGAGCAGATATTCACCTGTGACTTGGCTAATATCTAGAAATAGAGAGGCAAGAGTTTGAATTCAAACTTCACCACCTTCTTACTATGTGACCTTCAACAGATCACTCTTTTACTCTCAGCTTTAGTTGTCTCCATCAAGTATGAATAAAATTTTCTAACAAAATTATCCGAATTAAATGAGCTTCTGAATACTAAAGCCATAGTAGGCTACCTAGCATGAAGGTTTTTTTTTTTTTTTTTAAATAAACATTAGTTTTCTTCCCAGTGGAGTGAGTCTTTTCTTTTTTTTTCTTTTCATAGCATTTGTCTAGCCGGCAAAGTGTACAACAAAGCACATCCCAGGTAAGCAGCTGACCCAGGCCTCCCAATATTTTCCCTTAATACTTTCTTCTAAGAGATCATAACAAATTAAAGTACCAAGAAACAATACATACCACTGACTTCTTGACTGTGTGTTGCCTTTCTTCTATGGAGCTTTAACTTCCAAGGAGTTTTTTTGACAGTTTCCATTCCTCTGTGCAAATTTTCTTAAACACGGTTAAAAGGAAATTGATAGACTAAAATGAATCTACTTGGGAAAAAAAAATTAAAATGTTAAGAATGGCAATAACCTCCTAACAGTATAAACCAAGTGTGTCACAGTCACAACAACATCTCGAAGAAATGGCTTTGAGCCAGGCATGGTGACCCATGCATATAAGCCAAGCTGCTTGAGTGGTAGAAATTGGGAGGATTAGAGTTTGAGACCAGCCTGGGCAATAAGTTAGTAATTCAGCCAGTAGGCTGGGCATCAGTGACACATACCTATTGTCCCAGCTATGCAAGGATAAATAAGGGAGGAATAAATAAGAGCATTGTAGTTCAGGCTAGCCTGGGCAATAACATGAGACCCTATTTTTTAAGTAACTAAAGCAAAAAGTGCTGGAGGCTTGTCCAAAGTGGCAGAATATTTGCTTAGAAAGTGCAAGACCCTAAGTTCAGACATCAGTATTGCTTTTAAAAAAGAAAAGGACTGATAGTTGATCCCTGGAGAATTTAGATTTGTGACCTGGTGGAGAGTTTTTTTTTGTCAGTCCTGTGGCTTGAACTCAGGGCCTGGGCACTGTCCCTGAGCTTATTTTTTGCTTAAGACTAGCACTTTACCACTTGAACCACAGTGTCACTTCCAACTTTTTCTGTTTATGTGGTACTAAGGAATCGAACCCAGGGCTTCATGCATGCAAGGCAAGCACTCTACCACTGAGCCACCTTCCCATCTCCCCTGGAAGAGATTTTTGTTCACTTGTAAGTTGAAATTTCAGTTCCCAAATTACCCTTACTTACTGTATTGTCTCCTCACAGTTGCTTGCTTGCCTATTTCACTTTAGGTCTATTGACATAACATCCCTCACTGGCACAGAAAACTGGCAGATTGAATACATCAGTCTTTCTTAAATAATTTCCTTCAATTGTATATGACACTTAGTAACTTAGTTTTTTAATAGAATGCATCACTGTTTTTTCTTACCTTCTTAGGTAGATACAATGCGCCCACGCCATGGTGAAACCTGTCGGATGCCAGTGCCACACCACTTCTTCCTCAGCCTGAAGAGTTTCACCTATAATACCATTGGGGAAGATACTGATGTCTTCTTTTCTCTATACGACATGAGAGAAGGCAAGCAGATCAGGTAAGAGTCAGTAGTAAGTTTCAGTGAGAATGAGTCTGTATATTAGAATGGCAACTCTGACTTTCAGAGAAGATGGATGCACAGACCAAGAAACTAACTCTGTCTTATTAGCTGTTGAGTTTGGTCTCAGTTCCTAGTGCATCCAAAGTCATCTAAACCATCCTGTGTTGTGTTAGCTTTCCATCTCTGTGGTAGAATACCTGATATAAACAGCTTACAAAGAAGACAACTTATTTTGACTCATGCTTTCATTCCATGGTCAGTGTGTCCATTGTTTTATGACCTGTGGCACAAGATAGAACATCATGACATGGAGAATGTGATGGGGCAAAGCCACTCACCACCTGGTAGCCAGGAAGCAGAGAGAGACAGACAAGGGCCTAGGATCCCAGTATTCCCTTCAATAGTATGACCCAGGAACCTACTTCCTCCAACTAGACCTCATTTCCCAAAGGTGCTGAAACTCCATATCCAAATTATAGTATATACATACATATATACCCCCCCTTTAAAAGTATTTGCCTATTTTTACATAGAAGTTTAAAATTGTGTCTCAGGGAGAGAAAAAAATAGCTTTTGTTTAGAGTCAGAGAAAATGCCGAAGAGAAACAGAGAAAAACAAAGTTATCAGAGACACCTGGGCCCAGAATGCAGAAAACCTTGGGCCTTGACTAGCTGTATGTGAGTGAGAGAGCCCAGAGAGAAAAGGGCTATTAGTTTCCTGTCTGAGGACAGCCCCAGCTTTCAATGCTATTCCATCCCTGTGATGAGGAGAGAATCTTCTTGGCAGAAGAGAAGGAAGATAACATACTTTTGTCATTCCTTTTTACCATCAAGGAATGAATAGTATATACTTGTAATTCTAGTTGCACAGGTGGACAAAGGAAGGACAATCATGATCTGAGGCTGGGCCTAGGTAAAACCAGAAGATCCTATCTGAAAAATTACAAGAGAGGGCTTGGTTCAAGTTAATACTGTGCCTGCCTGGCAAGTACAAAGCCCTGAGTTGAGTACCAAAGAAGGGAAGGAGGATGGGCCCCATAGAGTTAGAGAAAATATTTGTAAATTGTGTGTGTGTATACATACATACATACATACATATAATAGGGTTCTAGTATTCATATTACTTGTAAAGAATTCTTACTACTCAATAAGACAAAAATGGAGAAAGAAACTGGGCATAATGGTTCAAACTTATAAATCCTAGTAACTTGGGAGGCAGAGATCTAGACATTTCAGTTCAGGGCCAGCCTGGGCATAAGAGTTCTGGATTCCTTTGCAACCAATGGCTGGACATGGTGATACTATGCCTGGTATCCCAGCTAATGGAGAAACACAGTGGAATGTGCCTGTTATCTCCAGTGATGCAGAAAGTCCAACTAGGAAGATCACAGCCTAGATCAGTCCAGCATAAAGCAAAACTGTACCTCAAAAATAACCAAGACAAAGAGAGATTGGAGATCTCTTGATGTAGTAGAAGCACGTGCAAGGCCCTGAGTTCAATCCCAAGTACTACACATAAAAAAGGGCAAAAATCTGAATAGACATTTTTCTAATGAAATATACAAATGGAAATCAAGCACATGGTATAGCCATTAAGGAAAACAGTATATCAGTGTCTCAAAAAATTGAAAGTAGAATATGCTTCAGCCATTCTATTTCTGAGTATAAAATACACAAGAACTGATACAAAGATCTTAGAGAGTATTGTACACTCATTTTCATAGCAGCATTATTCATAGTAGCCCAAAAGAATAGAAGCAACCAAGGATCAATCAGCAAGTGAATGGATAAACGTAGTATGGTGTATATATATACATAATGGAGTATTGTTTAACCTTGAACAAAGAAGGAAATTCTGACACATGTTAAACATCCATGAATTTTTTTTTTTGGGTCCGGTCGTGGGGCCTGAACTCTGGGCCTGGGCGCTGTCCCTCAGCTCTTCAGCTCAAGGCTAGCGCTCTACCACTTGAGCCACAGCGCCACTTCCGGCTTTTTTTTTCTTTTTGCTTATGTGGTGCTGAGGAATCGAACCCAGGGCCTCAGGCATGCAAGGCAAGCGCTCTACCACTGAGCCACCTTCCCAGCCCAACATCGATGAATTTTGAGGCCATGAATGAAGTAAGCTGGTCACAAAAGAACAACTGCTATATAATTTTTCTTTTTTTTTTTTTGGGTCCGGTCGTGGGGCCTGAACTCTGGGCCTGGGCACTGTCCCTCAGCTTTTCAGCTCAAGGCTAGCGCTCTACCACTTGAGCCACAGCGCCACTTCCGGCTTTTTTCTTTTTTCTTATGTGGTGCTGAGGAATCGAACCCAGGGCCTCAAGCATGCAAGGCAAGCGCTCTACCACTGAGCCACCTTCCCAGCCCTATAATTTTTCTTATAGAGATGTATTTAGTCATCAGATCTGTAGACACAGAAAGTAGAATGGTAGTTGCAGAGTTGCAAGCAGGTAAGGAGAGAGAGAAATGGGAAGTTGCTTAATGGGCACAGGGTTTTATTTCTCTTAACATGAAAAGAAATCTGGAGATGAATTAATAACTGTGAATGTATCTGATAGTACTGAACTATATGCTTCAGAATAATTAGGTAGGAAATTTTATATGGTCTGTGTTTTACCATAATTTCTTTTAAAGGAAGGTGAAATGAAGATTTTATCAGTTAGAACAGGTGGAACAGGGATAAATGAGGGTGATTAAAGTAGGCACCAGTGGCTCCTTCCTGTAATCCTAACTACTCAGGAGACCAAAATCTGAAGATTTCAGTTCAAAGCTGGCCCAGGCAAGAGAGTCCATTATACTCGTTATCTCTGTTAACCATTAGAAAGCCAAAAGTGGAGCTATGACTCAAGTAGAACATTAGCTTTGAGGGAAAAATGTAAGGAAGCGCACCCAGGACCTGAGTTCAAGCGTTAGTACCAGCACAGAGACATGGAGACAGAGAGAGACAGAGAATAATCCAAGTACATTGTATATATGTATAAAAATGTCATGCACCCTATTATTTTTTAATATTTATGTATGCTAATAAAAAGTTTTAAAGATGTTTCTGAGTTAAGCAAAGACTGAAAAGTTAAATACTAGTAGACCTTCTTTATAAGAAACACTAAAGGAAGTCCTATTAAAGTCCTCCTTTAGTAGGAGCACAGAAACTAAAAAGAAATCAGATATTAACTTGAATTTATATCCTTGAAAAGAAAGAATAGGATGTCATGCAGAGGACTTTTTAGAGAATAACAAGGGCTCTTTAAATGAAAACACTATGGGTAAAATGAAAATCTCAGTTGAAAGGTTAATGAAGTACAACAGAGAGTACAGAGGAAACAATAAAAATGGAAATAAGTAATTAGAGTAAAGTCCAGGAAATCCAGGCTTTTTAAATAGGAGTCTAGAGTAGGAAACAAAGCAAATAAGGGAAATTCTCAGTGAAGTAATTAGGGAAACTTTGTTTAGATTTTTAAAACAAATTTCCAATTCAGAAGTACCATTTAGTATGCAGACAGTGGATAAAATACATTTACAACAAGATACAAAGCATATTATTTTAAATCACTAGTGCCAAATACCTTAAAGGCTTCAAAATGAAAACAAAAATGAAAAAAAAAAGTTCATACCAAAGATCAAGAATAAAAAGCCTAGCTGGGTGTTTGTGGCTCACACTTATAATCCTAGCTGCTCTGGAGACTGAGATCTGAGGATTATGGTTCAAAGCCAGGCTGGGCAGGAAAGTGGCTCAGTGGTAGAGTGCTTGCCTTGCATGCGTGAGATCCTGAGTTCAATTCCTCAGGACCACATAAACAAAAAAGGCTGGAAGTGGCACTGTGACTCAAGTGGTAGAGTGCTAGCCTTGAGCCTAAGAGCTCAGGGACGGCACCCAGGCCCAGAGTTCAAGCCCTATAACCAGCACCCCCCCAAAAAAAAATCCTGAGGGAATTCCTCCTCCCTCCCACTCACTCCCCACCCTCAGTTTAAAGTTCTTTACTGGCATCATTTACGGAGGAAGGTAAAGGTATTTCCAAATGTACAAGGTTTTTTTTTTTCCCCCTTCTGATTCCTGATTTTATTGTTCAATTTCTTTTTTTCCATTTAAGGTGCTGGGAAGCCTGGCCTCCTAGGGCCAGAGTTAGTTGGAGCTGGTTATCCTAGGAAGGGCCTAGGTTAGTGGTCTAAGATGGGGTTAGCATGACGTTCCACTCTGTTCAGTTGTTTGATTGGGTTTGTGGGTTCCATTTGGTCCAGTGTGGTCCTGTCCAGTCTATCAATCATAGGTCAAGAAGTTAAAGTAGTATACCTCACAAAGTCTGAGCTGTGGTAGGAAGGGGATAAGGTAGGAACAGTAGACTGGGGAAATGGGCCATAGCCAGTTCCCTAGTTCATTCTTTACTAATATTCCTCAGTGGTGGCATTCTCTGCAGTCCTAGACATCCTTCTTTTTCTTTTAAAACTATTTCTCAAGCGCTGTTTTTTAAGGAGCTGCTTCAATATGTGATCTACCAAATAAAGGGAATAAGTAAAGGAATAGACTAACTTAGGATCTAAGGAAAAAGGGTATATAACACAGAAGAAAGAAAAGGAGTATCTCAGATGTTGATAACAAGAAATATCAAGATGTCTGCTTAGTAGCAGATCACCTCGTTAGTATTTGAACAGGTCAAAAAGGCTCTAGGAGAAATTTTTTCCTTTTAGAAAAATTTACTTTGTTGTTAGTATAAAAGTGATACACAGTGGGGCTACAGTCATGTAAGTCAGGTAATGAGTGTACATTTCTTTTGGGACAATGTCACCCCTTCCCTTACGCTCTCCCACTTTTTCCTTCTGTCCCCACCCACAAGTTGTATAGTTCATTTAGAGTCTAGTTTGTAGCACTGCTGCATTTGTTCACCCTTTGTTAGGAGAGATTTCCTTTAAAAGATGAAAGCAAAGGGCTGAAGATGCAGCTCAGGGGTAGAGCATGTAGTGCTAAGTACTGGGGGAAAAAGATGAACCTAGAAATAATACCTGGCTTATTGGATATGTTGAAAGGAAGAGGAATTCACATGACTAAAGGAATGTGGGAGTTGAATTAGTGAAGAGTACCTTTCTAGACAAATGATTTTCCCAGTAGTCTTTATTATTAGTAGTCTTAATTATCAGTAGTAGTCTTTATTAGTAGTCTTAATTCATGCTTCTGTAATAGAATGGGGCCCAGAGGTGGAGCTCAAGTGGTAAAGTGCTTGCCTAGAATGCACAGAGCCCAAAATCCAGTTCTCACTACCTGAGTCCTGCCGCTGATTCTTTAGCTTTAGCTGTTTTTTTTTTGAGATTGGAAACAGCATTTTCCCAGGTTGATCTCTGACCAATCTTCCTTTCTTAGTCTCCCAAGTAGCTAGGACTTGCACCCCAGTGCTCAACTTGTTCTGTGCAATAATGCCTTTTTTGCTTAGACTGGTCTCCACCTCCAGTCTTTTTCTCAGCCTTCTAAGTAGCTAGTATTTACAGGTGTAAGCTACTACTCCCAGTCCTGGCCACTATATTTTTTGTTGTATAAATTTCCTTATTCACAAAAGTGTCATTGTTTAACTTACTGTCTGTATACCATTGGGAGGCAGTGTTAATATTCCTGGATCTCTCACTGGACTTCTGCAAATTTTGCAATCTTCTAAAACCTCAGGATGTCAAGTGTTTTATTTAATCACTCACCTGACTTTGCGTACACAATGCTTGCCTTCAGAAACTTTCCTCTTTTGATGATAGTATGGATGTATAAACACCTCACTAGCCACTTTTGTATGGATGCTGTGCAAAGCAAGCTGCAAAGTCCTTATATTCTCTTCCTGGAATTTACTCAGCATTCAAAATACCCTTGTGTAGAGTAAACTTTTTCTTGAAAATCAGCTGCTTCTATAATTGAAATAGAGGACTCTGCTTGATAGTTAAGCATTCTACCTAAATGAGATAATTTGACTCAGAAGATCTCAGGAGCCCCTGGGGAGAAATTTTCATTTAAAATGATCAGTGAGTACTCTGTTTATTAAAGTTAACAGTTTTGTTTCCCTCTGCGAATGAGGTCATATCTTGTAATGCAACTAGAGCTTACCTGCAGGAACGCAGGCTGTGAATTATAGACCTGCAGTAAGTATTGTTATAGTCGGACCTGTTTTAGCTTGGCCTGAGACGTAGGCTATTGCTGACTACTCCACATCCCCACAAGGATTTCCTATAAGTCCCAGCAGAGATAGAGATAAACTAGTACCCTGAAGACTGTCACCATCACTTTTGTTTTTTGGTTGGTCATGGGGCTTGGATGCTGTCCCTCAGCTCTTCAGCTCAAGGCGAGCACTCTACCACTTGAGCCACAGCGCCACTTCCGGTTTTCTAGTGGTTTGTTGGAGATAAGAGTCTGATGGACTTTCTCTGCCTGGGCTGGCTTTGAACCGTGATCCTCAGATCTCAGCCTCCTGAGTAGCTAGGATTACAGGCGTGAGCCACCAGCGCCCGGCATCACCACCACTTTTTTTCTCTGCCCTGCTCTCTCTGGTCTGACATTGTCAATATGTGCACCTTTCCTAAAAATTACAAAGGTATAGAGAAACCAATGGTTCTCTCTTTCCTTCCCTTTCTCCCTCTATCTTCTTCCTTCCCCACACACAGGCACACCATAAACTAGAGCTCTGTGCCTTCTCAATGAGGAATAGTGAAGAAATAGGTATTTATATGAACAACAAATAGATGTTTATATGAAATTATTTGTAATCCCATCATTTTGATAAGTTTAATTTCTAATATAACTCAAAACAAAAGTTTAGAGAGAA
Organism: Dipodomys spectabilis; assembly: GCF_019054845.1. Classification (NCBI taxonomy): domain Eukaryota; kingdom Metazoa; phylum Chordata; class Mammalia; order Rodentia; family Heteromyidae; genus Dipodomys; species Dipodomys spectabilis. The sequence goes on from NW_024871037.1 coordinate 3,171,458, forward strand.
TGAATGCAAATTAGGGTTTAAAGCTAATGTATCTCAAACCAGTGGCCATGCCATCCGAACATGCTTCTGCTTATATATCCAGGTGGATCAACTCTTACTCAAAGGCACTAAAATGAAAGTCTTCCATGCTAGCAGAGAAAGCAGTCAAATATATACATATTTATACCTACTTAATATAGTAACTAAATAAATTCTACAGCATATTTGAAAAGATAAGTATTTTAGAATAGCAAAGCAAAATATAAGAGAGATTTTTACCATCTTAATCAGAGTAGGTCTTACTAAGAAGGAGAACATACACACAATGGATTGTCTTTCAGAACTCTTTCTCTCACCCTTTCATCCTTTGATTTCAACTCAAGATGAGATCTCTTGGTACTTAAAATATGATTTGTGAAAGCTGAAATGTTACACAATGTGAGTTAAGTTATTATACTAGACTAAAATAGACTTTCAACAGTAACTCTGTAGTTGAAAAAATGACTGAAAAATCTGGCTGGATTCATATATCTATCTATCTATCTATATATATGTATATATAATTTTTTTGTGTTGAGTCACAGGGCTTGAACTTGGCCTGGGTGTTGCCCTTAAGCTATTTTGTTCAAGGCTGTTGCTCTACCACTTGAGCTACAGCCACCTCCAGCTTTTTCTGAATAGTTGATTGGAGATTAGATTCTCTAGACTTTCCTGCCCAGGCTGGCTTTGAACTGTGATCCTCAGGTCTTAGCCTCCTGAGTAGCTAAGATTACAGGCATGAGCCACTGGTACATAAATGGATTCATATTAATTTGTGTTCATATTCTATACTTTTCTCATTTGTACCCTTGCCTAAAACCAGTGATAGTCACTTCTTCCCTTATTCCTAATGTCCATTTGGCAAAACCTCAAAGTTACAACTAATACCTGTTCCATAGTAGTGAATGAAGAGAAGTACCAGGAGATCATGAAAAATTCAGATTAAAAGTTTGTGAATTTTTATTTTCAAAAAGATTTTGTTAGGCTGGGAAGGTGGCTCAGTGGTAGAGTGCTTGCCTTGCATTCATGAGGCCTTGAGTTTGATTCCTCAGCACCACATACTGTGGCTTAACTGGTAGAGCGTTAGCCTTGAGCTGAAGAGCTGAGGGACAGTACCCAGGCCCAGGGTTCAGGCCCCACGACCGACCAAAAAAAAAAAAAAAAAAAAGATTTTGTTAGCTAGGCACCGGTGGCTCACGCCTGTAATCCTAGCTACTCAGAAGGCTGAGATCTGAGGATCTGTTCAAAGCCAGCCCAGAAAGGAAAGTCCGAGAAAATCAGAAGTAGCACAGTAGCTCAAGTGGTAGAACACTCACCTGGAGCTGAAGAATTGAGGGACAGAGCCCAGGCCCAGAGTTCAAGCCTCATGACGGACCAAAAAAAAAACCAAGACTTTGTTTTAAAGTCTATTTTGAGCTGGGTGCCAGTGGCTCATGCCTGTAATCCTAGCTATCAGGAGGCTGAGATCTGAGGATCACGGTTCAAAGCCAGCCCAGGCAGGAAAGTCCATGAAGCACTTATCTCCATTAAACCACCAGAAAACTGGAAGTGGGGCTGTGGCTCAGTTGATAAAGCACTTGCCTTGAGCTGAAGAGCTGAGGGACAGCACCCAGGCCCAGAGTTCAAGCCCCACGACCAACAAAAAGAAAAAAAAAATAAAGCCTATTTTGCTAGGAGAGTAGTATAGCCTTGAGACCTCTTGCCTGTTGTCAGAGCACCAACTGGCAAATTGTCACAAGAGAAATGCTAAGTAGTTGATGTCCATCTCTGGGGAAGACCAAATGGGAAGCAAAAAATTAAATTGAAAGAGTTGGAGGAATTCCTCTGATTTTATTTGAGAAAATGGCTTTTATTAGCAAGACACTGTTACAAAAGACTGTCCTTGAGGATAAAGACTTTGCTTCTTCCAGTTCATGGCAGACACCAAACATGCTCAGAGGGTACATGAATCACCCTCATGAAGTGTGTCAAAATGTAGTACAATGCAGGGATTATAATGCTCATAAAAACAAGTGATCTTAAAATTAGGCTTGTCACAAATGCAAATTATGGAATTAAGTTTTAAAAAGTCTTCGTTCACTGGATGTCCGTAGTTCATCATTATAAAGACAACTAAACGTTGTATACTTACAGCTTATTAAAGAGGAATGTCTGATCTTTTCTATAGAGAAAGATGATTGACAAACAGTTTGTTAGACACAGTTTTTTACTCAAATGACTTAAGAGAAAGAATGGATTGTGGCTCTTTGATCAGGGTTTTTTCTGCATCTGCCCTTTTTAGTTTGAACATACAGTTCCCTTACACTTCTCTTTCCTGCATTTCAGTGAGCGGTTTCTGGTGAGACTGAACAAGAATGGTGGGCCACGGAACCCAGAGAAGATAGAACGAATGTGTGCCCTTTTTACAGTATGTGCAAATTCTCTTTCCCTTTTATGTTATTGACTGTAACCAGGGACTTGCTGTGTGGATATTGTTACCCAGGCAATGAGTATTCTTATTTTCCAAACATTGATGCGAATGGGACTTGATTTATGTTCTGTCAGGTTTTAGTGAAATATTTATAGAGAACTTAAATTAGCTATGATTTTTAGCTGGGTTTTTGTTAAAGAAATGTGATCAAATGACTTTTACTAAAATAGATTTTTTTATCAACTATTTTACAGAAGGCCTCCGATGTATATAACTGCTCTTAAAGGCATTCACCCCAATCTGCAGCTTAGTCTGTAAGTTCATATGAAGAAAGACTAAATAGTCTTCTTCCAAATACAAGAGGGTCTTTTTCTGCTCTGATCTACACTTCAGTTTTTTTCTGAATAGCCATACAATTGTCTGTGGTCTCTGTAATCATGAAGCTATCAACTCAGAGCAGGCTTGGTAGTCTGCTTATTGAAAAAACTAAACCTTACAGTACCACACTGCTTTTGTATTGCATACTCCAGATAAATTCAGCCTTATTAACTTTCTCACCCAACCAAAGTACTTAATTTTTAACTACATGGATTAGTATATTTCCTAAAGCAGGAAACAAAACTTTAGAATTAGGAACCATTTTAAAATTTTTATTGTTATTATAAAGATGATGTACAGAGGGGTTATAGTTACATAAGTCAGGTAAAGAGTATGTTTCTTTTTGGACAGTGTCACCCCTTTATAAGCCATTTTTGACTGTTGTGGATTCTTTTATCTCTTTCATTGATAAGAGATACATTGAATATCATTGGTCAGATGTGGCTAACCAGATCCTATTTCAATATAAAAACAAAACTAACAGGAATCATACTGGGCTTAGGAATGCGTGATAGTGTCACATTATCACTGATCCATCTGGGGATCCTGATATGTGACTTTCTTTGAAAGCTAAAAATGGATTTGTTTACTTAATTCACAACTGCATTTTTCAAAATGTTAATGTACTATCAGAAACCATGTTTACAAGTATAATTTTCACTGAGAATATTCCAGATATACAGAAAGATTTATAAATCTGGATGAGCCGAATATTTTGTTCTACTTTGAACTCAGCATGCAAGGCTTAGGAGATAATTCAAGGGGAGAAAAGAATAAGAAAAGCAGACCCATGAGGAACAACAGAAGATGGTAAAGGGAGTTACAATGGTTTAGTTTGGGAGGATCAGTGATCTCTCTTCTCTTCCATAGAAAAAGAGCAAAGGAAAAAAATCTAGACTATAGTTAATGGGATTTAGGTCAAACTACTGGTTGAGAGCTCTGGATTGACAGTGCCTGACCACTGAGGTCTCTGAGACCTTTCTGAAACAGAACTAGGAGATGAGACTAATGAGAATGTCTGAGTAACCTTAGAATTTTTTTTTTAAGATCCTGATTCCCTACTATTATCTAGTAAAAGAGCAAGAATAATTGTTTATGCCTTGTTTGGATTTGTGGGGATGGAATTTATTTGTGTGTATGTGTGTGTGTTCCTTGAATTCTTAAATATGGTGAGTTTAGTCCTTGACTCTTGAAAAACCAATTTAATTATGATGATATTTGAATGTAATTACAGTGAATCAAAATTTTCACTTCACATTTTAATTATCTATATGGGCCCAGGAGCCAAAGCTGTTACTTCAATTTTAAAAACCAAAGATGCACATAACATTTAGGATGTGCTCCTATTCTGCCACAATAGAAAGACACAAAGGTGCTTAATATATCCCTTTGTAGTACAGCCCTGATTTTTTTCTTTAAGTCTGAAACAGGGCTGGGCATGGTGATGAATGTCCTATAATCCCAATCACATAGGAGGCAGACACAGGAAGACTGATGTTCACAGCCTACCTGGGCAAAAGTTAACAAGACCCTATCTCAAAATCATGCTGGACATACTGGTTTATTACTGAAAGCCCAACTAGGATGGAAGCAGTGGTAGGAAGTTTATTTTCTAAAACTGGCCCTGTGCATAAAAAAGACCCTATCTGAAAAATAAACTAAAGCCAAAAGGGTTGGCGGTTCTTACCTAGTGGGGACAAAGCGCTGAGTTCAGGCTCCACTATATACGTACATACATACATACATATTTGGTACACCAGTATACTGATATATATGTGTGTGTGTGTATGTATGTATGTATGTATGTATGCATTTGGTCGGTTGTGGAGCTTGAATTCTGGGCCTGGGCGCTGTCCCTCAGCTCTTCAGTTCAAGGTAAGTGTTCTACCACTTGAGCCACAGTGCCACTTCCGGTTTTCTGGGATTATAGGTGTGAGCCACCGGCGTCTGGCCCAAAAATATTTTAAAAGTTAAAAATTTGAGTCACTAATGAGCTTTTGATATTTTATAATTTTCTGCACTTAACATTGATTCTTTTTGTTAAAAAATGTTTTTGCATGATGGTAGAATAAGTTAATGGATTAATGAGGAAGTTTTTGTAGATACTTGATTTATTAGGTGGTGTAAATTAGGACTGAGAAATACTGCCAATAAATATACTTTTAGGGGCTGGGAAGGTGGCTCAGTGGTAGAGCGCTTGCCTTGCATGCATGAGGCCCTGGGTTCGATTCCTCAGCACCACATAAGCAAAAAGAAAAAAGCTGGAAGTGGTGCTGTGGCTCAAGTGGTAGAGCTCTAGCCTTGAGCTGAAGAGCTGAGGGACAGCGCCCAGGCCCAGAGTTCAGGCCCCATGACTGGACCCCCCCCCCAAAAAAAATATATATGCATACACACACTTCTATCTGGGCATGTAGGCAGAAAAGCCTCTGAGACTCCATTTCCAGTTAACCTGAAAAATACTGGACTGGTGATGTGAGAGGTAGAGCACCAGCCATGAGCAAGCAAGCTGAGCAAGTGTGAGAAGCCTTGACTACCCACACCCATACACAAAATAAAAAATTAAAAGAAGTGTTGGAGAGTTAGTGGAGTATAATAACTCCCTAGCAAGCTTGGGAGCCTGAGTTCAAATGCCAATATCAACCCCCCCCCCCACACGCACACACGTGTGCACACGCACGCACACACACACACACACTCACACTCTAGACTCATGTCATAAATCTTGGGAGCTTGAGTTCAAATGCCAGTATCGCAACACACACTCACGCGCGCACACACACACACACACACACACTCTAGACTCACATCATAAATCTTGGGAGCCTGAGTTCAAATGCCAGTATCACAACACACACGCACGCACACACACACTCAAACACTCTAGACTCATGTCATAAATCTTAGAAACATTAAGTTGTTGTATATTGCAGTCTCTATTCTCCTACATACAAATATACTAAAAGGAAACTACTTTGAGACTCATAAAGAAATTTTGTGTTCTATATATTCCTTGCCTGAATTTACTTTTTTTTTTTCTTATTTTAGGATCTGAGCAGCAAAGATATGAAGAGAGACTTATATATTGTTGCCCATGTGATCCGAATAGGTACTGTTCATCTAATCTATTCACCTGTTTAAGACTAGCCCAACTTTTTTTTTTTTTTTTTGCCAGTCCTGGGGCTTGAACTCAGGGCATAGGCACTATCCCTGAGCTTCTTTGGCTCAAGGCTAGCACTCTAACCCTTGAGCCACAGTGCCACTTTTGGCTTTTTCTGTGTATGTGGTACTGAGGAATCGAACCCAGGGCTTCATTCATGTGAGGCAAGCACTCTACCACTAAGCCACCCTCTCAGCCACTAGCCCAACTTTTTGGGATAAGTATGTCCTAAGTGTGAGTTTTGTTTTTCCCCCCAGCTCTTTTAAGACTCAAATTTAGAATCCAGCTCTTTCTTTTTTTACACTCCCTTAAGGTCATCTGCTGCAATAGTTGGGTTTGATATAAAGGAATGAATTTTTCTCACTTTTATTTTAAATTTTTTTACTTCTTTAAGTCACATTGCATTCCCCCTCAGAGATCTTACAGAAAGTTGCCAGATTGCTGATATAACAGATGGCAATGCCCCTTGCTGTAGTTTGTGTCCAAAATTATGTATCTATGCCATTTTCCACAAAATCGGAGCTATTGTCATCACTCTAGAAAATAGGTAGCATCTCATTTCTACACAAATGGAAATGGAAGAAATAACTTTTATCATTTATTATTGGCTAGTTCATCCTTATTTCAAATTTCACATAGAACTTTTGGGTATATGACTAACCACATTTTCCTTTATAGTTTGTACCTGTTGTGTACATTTTATCCCTTGCTAACAATAAAAAAGCTATTTTGTTGTAACTGAGAAAGCATTTATTAAGGTTCTAACATTTGCAAGACCTCTTGCAACTGTTGGCATGACCGTGGTAAATGAGAAAAGTAAGCAAACATCCACTTCTCAGTGTACCCTCGCTCCCACAGTGGTTCTGGAGCATCTTTGGCAGTAGATTTTGGTTGGAGGAAACATGCAGCATTCTCCTTATCTTTGTATAGTTTATACCTGGAAACTTATGCTGAACCTAATGTTAATATGCCTGTCAGGTTTAAATCTGTTAATGGTTTTTCTAAGAAATTTAGAAAGCCACTCTTTTTTTCTCATTTGGCCAATAAATGGACTAATCATGTTGAATTAGAGATAGGTAGTAAGACTGAATGTGGTATAGGAGAAGAGGCTTGGCTAGAGGCCTGTTTGATATATCATTGGATGACTCCCTTTAGCTCTACACTTCCAACTTGAAGGATCTCTTAGGTACCTGCCACTCTGGCATCTTTGCATGACAGACAGGAGATACTGGAAAGGAGTATGGAGTTCTCTACCTGCTGACTAATGTGTTCTGTTTTGCTCAAGGCCGGATGCTCCTGAATGACTCCAAGAAGGGCCCTGCTCACCTGCACTACAGGCGACCATATGGCTGTGCAGTGCTTAGCATCTTGGATGTCCTACAATCACTCACAGAATTAAAGGAAGAAAAGGATTTTGTTCTCAAGGTTTACACGTGAGTAATGAGCATCAGTAATCTTAATGATTTGAAACATAAGGCATTCCAGCACTACCCTGACAGTAGTAGTTCTGAAGTCTCATGATTACTGGGTTACCAAGATGTAGAATAGTTTTTTGAAAATGTATAAAATTTGATCTAAGGTTTGGGGTGGGGCTCAGGCATCTTTATTTTTAATAAGCTTCGCAGATGATTCTGAAACATCTGAGTTTAGAACCTTCTCTACTAAAGTGAACGTCTAATAATATGTATTTCCCTTTTTCTCCAAAATACTCATTTCTTCTCCAAAATGAGCCAACCTTATTGTACACTTTTCCGAAAAGCTAAAAATACAGTTTCTTACATGTCTTGGATATACCTAATACCCAATAGCTATTATAACTGATTTAGCTAATAATGTAGATTGCTTCAAAAAATGTCTAGTAATAATGTTTTCCTGTCTCTGAAGAAAACCAATTTTTCTGAGAAGACAAGATCATCTAAATCTTTATTTCTGTTATTACAGATCCCTAAGTCATATTCAACAGGCATGCCTTTTTTTTTTTTTTTTTGGCCAGTCCTGGGGCTTGAACTCTGGGTCTGAGCTTCTTTTTACTCAAGGCTAGTACTCTATCATTTGAGCCACAGTGCTGTTTCTGGCTTTTTTCTGTGTATGTGGTAATGAGGACTCAAACCCAGGGCTTCATGCATGCAAGGCAAGCATTCTACCACTGAGCCACATTCCCAGCCAGACATGACATTTTTAGTGTTACTTAGTCAAGAAGCAATCCTATCTTGTCATGACTCTTGTTAAGCAATAGAAAAACATAACTAAGAAAGGAAACAAAGAATTTGGTCATATAGTCTGTCTTGGTTTATAGACATTCAGAAGCAAATAGCAAAATTAAAATGATCAGTGGTGAGGTAGGTATCCCTTCCTTCCTTCCTTCCTTCCTTCCTTCCTTCCTTCCTTCCTTCCTTCCTTCCTTCCTTCCTTCCTTCCTTCCTTCCTTCCTTCCTTCCTTCCTTCCTTCCTTCCTTTCCCTTTCCCTTTTTCCCTTTCCCTTTCCCTTTCCCTTTCCCTTTCCCTCCTTCCCTTTTTCCTTTTCGTTGATTGTAAGGCTTGAACTCTGGACCTGTGCACTGTCCCTGCGTTCTTCAGCTCAAAGCAAGTGCGCTACCGCTTGAGCCACAGCACCACTTTAGGTTTTCTGGTGGTTTATTGGAGATAAGAGTCTCACAGACTTTCCTGCCCAGGCTGACTTTGAACTGTGATCCTCAGATCTCAACCTCTTGAGTAGCTAGGATTATAGACGTTAACCAACATTACTCAGCCCAATAAAATTTTTTACAAATTAAGTTAAATACTTTTTTTTTTTTAAGTTAAATACTTTTAATTACTATATTAATATATCTTCACCATATTGTATGGATATTTTTCTGCATTGTTACTCTATCCATTTTTCTCAGACATGAACTTAACTTACAATTGTATTTTGGGGTTTTTACAATCAGTCATATTTGATTAATTTCTAATAAAAGCCCAAGTATTTTCATTACATGATTTTCATTAAGCTCTCTTCTGTTAAGAGTTGTATATTTTATGGGAGGAAGATCTTCCTTTAAAGCAGTAACTAAAGTAGTAACTTGCAAAGAAAAATTTGGCAAGTTTTTCTTCAGGGCCTCATTTGCAGATTTTTCTCTATATACTGAGTTTCTTTTTTGATAGGTGGTAGAATCTTTTTTTTTTTTTTTTTTTTGTCGGTTGTGGGGCCTGAATACTGGGCCTGGGTGCTGTCCCTCAGCTCTTCAGCGCTTTACCACTTGAGCCACAGTGCCAGTTCCAACTTTTTCTACTTACGTAGTGCTGAGGAATTGAACCCAGGGCCTCGTGCACACAAGTCAAGCACTTTACCACTGAGCCACCTTCCCAGCCCATAGAATCTGTTTTTTCAAATGTTTTTCTCCCTTTGAAAAGGACCAAATAGAAATCCAAAATCATCTTTATTCTCATCTCACTCCATTGTATCCTTTTCAAGAGACTTAGGGCAATGCTCTTGACTTTCGTCACTTTGCATGTATCAACCACCTTACTTCAGTACAAATTATCATTGCAGATTAGGGACATGCACGGCATCCCTTCTAAAATCAGGCTGTCAGGCTTAATTTGCCTAATTGCCTCTAAAACAACAGCTTTCTGTACTAGTGTGCCACTTTGCAAGAAGTGGGATTCATGTATGGTATTTTCTTAGCTCCTTCCTACAGGTTTGGCAATTCTAAAAAGCCAAAGATATGTTTGTAGGAAAGATAGCTTTTGATTTTTTTCTTTTGAAAGACTAATAGAGTTAAAAACATAGGACAATTTTTCTACTTAAAATTTTAACAGACTTTCAAACAGATGTCCAAATACATAAAGCCCTGATTTTGACACCAGCACCACAAAAAAGAGAGAAAGTAATAGAAAAGCAACTGATAAAATGGGCTGTCATATATGAAAATAGTACTTCAACTATGTTGAACAGATTCTGCATTCAGCCTAAGAAAGCTAAGGCAGGAGGATCTTGAGTTCCAACTGCTCTGATGCTTCTGAATACTTAGTTTTAAAACTAAAACCCTGTGTCTCTCTTGTACTCCCTAAGTAAATCCCTGGGCAAATAGTGATTGAAATGCTACTTCACTGCCTATGCTTTTATTTCCTCCGTGGGGAAAGTGGGCTCCCCACAGAAGTACACAGATCTCATTTAAATCCCTCATGCATCTTAGGATTAATGACAAACTAACAACATCAGTAATCATACTGTACATGTTAATTTGATTGGGGATAACATAACCATGTTTCATTATAATCATGACTCATTTGATTATTTAATAAATGTTCACATAGTTTTTCCTGCAAAATATACAAGTGATTGGATAAAATATGCTGATGAAGCCACATCTACCTAATTTCAGAGTATTTGAGTAGCTTATCTTTAAACTTGTTCATCAGATCCTCCTACTCACACTTAACAAAGAAAATAGCAGTACCTTCTTTCTATACAATCATTCCTCATTCAACTGGCCTCTGATCTTTGAGTCATGGAAATCATAAATATCTCCAGACATGACAGATGTCTGGGCACGATCTCCCCAGTGAAGAACCACCTCTATCAGTATGTTCAAATGGAAGGGCTTGAACTCAGGGCCTGAGCACTGTCTCTGAGCTTCTTTTTGCTCAAGGCTAGCACTCTACTTGAGCCACAGCGCCACTTCTGGCTTTTTCTGTTTATGTGGTAATGAGGAATCACACTCAGGGCTTTGTGCATGCTAGGCAAGCACACTACCACCACTAAGCCACTTTGCCAGTAGGAAGTTTTTGGGGTTTTTTTTTTTTTGGGTCCGGTAGTGGGCCTGAACTTGGGTGCTGTCCTTCAGTTCTTCAGCTAAAGGCTAGCTCTATCACCTGAGCCATAGCGCCACTTCTGGCTTTTTTCTTTTTGCTTATGTGGTGCTGAGGAATCGAACCCAGGGCCTCAGGCATGCAAGGCAAGCGCTCTACCACTGAGCCACCTTCCCAGCCCCACAGGTCTTGATTTCTAATATCATTCTGTAATAAAAGGAACCAGGACTCCAATCTAGAACTGGAACCAGTAGTGTATATGTGTGTATGCATATATCTACATATATATGTACATTTATATTTAAAATATGTACATACATATGTAAAGGGTATATGCCAAAGAAATGAGGAACAAATTGAATATGCTCCCAGTGGCTAGAGTTATAACCATTTGATTGGATAACAGTAGTGCTAGATGATATATGCTGTAACTTTTTTTTTTTTTTTTTTGGGGTCTGGTCGTGGGGCCTGAACTCTGGGCCTGGGCGCTGTCCCTCAACTCTTCAGCTCAAGGCTAGTGCTCTACCACTTGAGCCACAGCGCCACTTCCGGCTTTTTTCTTTTTGCTTATGTGGTGCTGAGGAGTCGAACCCAGGGCCTCATGCATGCAAGGCAAGTGCTCTACCACTGAGCCACCTTCCCAGCCCCATGCTGTAACTCTTATATTGATACTTCCTCCTGGGAATGGTCATGCTGACTAAACAGTTAAAATATGCTTTTCTTTGCTCATGTGTCCTGTTTTCTATAGTTGGAATGGATCCATGTCTCTTTGAGTGTCAAATGGAATTGTGGGTGTCAAATGGAATTTTCAAAAGATTACCTTATTCATGTTCTCAGTGTTGCATCAAAATGCCTGCATCAAAATAAAGAATTTCTAGGCACTTTTAAGCTTTGCTCCAGTTGGCTAACTGGTTACACTATGATTCCCCTTTATAGAACAGAGTAAGATACTGAAACATCAGGACACAAACTTGAATTGTAGTGTTTTTTTTGTAGTCAATGTCATGGCAGTTTCTAAACAGTAGTACTTGTTGAGAGAAATGATAATTTTTTAATTAGGAATTTCCTCTAGGTAGGTGTGTGTGTGTGTGTGTTTGTGTGTGTGTGTGTGTGTGTGTGTGTGTGTGTGTGTACATGGCTAGCAAAGAACTTGTCACTTCAACAGTGCTACTTCAGTGAGGTGGGTATTTTGCCACTTAAAAATATGTGCCAGGCACTAGTGACTCATACCTGTAATCCTAGCTACTCAGAATGCTGAGAGATCTGAGGATTGCTGTTTGAAGTCATCCTGGGCAGAAAATTCCCTGTGAGACTCTCATCTGCAATTAACCACTCAAAAACCAGAAGTGATACTACGGCTCAAGTGGTAGAGCATTAGTCTTTAGCACAAAGAGGCTCAGGGGCAGTGCTTAGGCTCTGAGTTCAAGTCCCACAACTGATCAAAAAAAAAAAAGTGTAGCTGAAAATATAGCTTGGTGGTAAAGCATGTGTTAAGCATGCACAAGGTCCAAGGTTTAATCCTTAGCACTACCAAAACGATCAAATGTATATGTATATTGTATGTGTATATATGTATATATTGGTGACAATCATTTTGTTTCTAGCTCACATATTATCTATATTTGTGTACATGTAGCATTTATCTGTTCCATATATGTATGAATAGTATATATATATATATATATATATATATATTTATAGAGATTTTAGAATATCTACACTTTCCCCAAATGTGAATCTTCTACATAAAAAAAGAGCCTGTCTGATTTAGCAAAACATATATTCATTTGTTTAGGAAAGTAATTATCATTTTCCTTCCATATTTTTTGTTACCCATAAAGACATCAGACCAGATATATTTAGGGAGCCATAAAGCCTGTCCTTCTGTTGTAGTTGCAACAATGAGAGTGAGTGGGCCCAAATCCACGAGAACATCATCCGAAAGTCCAGTGCCAAGTACTCTGCCCCCAGCGCCAGCCATGGTAATGTATTTCTTAAGCTAGATTTCATTTTGCATTTGTATTTGTTGATCACATAACACCTCAGTTGGTTGGTTACTGTTGACTGGCTACTGTATATAAAGCTTAATTTCCTGCATATATCTATTCTCTTCCTAGGAGCATTCTTTCTCCCAAGTATCTGGGACTACAGACATGAATACCACTCCTAGATATTTTCCAATCATGAACAGTTAATTATGGTGGTGGTTCTGTTTCAGAAGTCATAGTGCTTTCCTTCTAGTCAAGTTGTCAATTCCTTTTATAGAAATTTGAGGTCTTTCCTGACCCAAATACATTTTTTAATTCTTTTTATGAATAGATTCCATAACTTTTTTTTTTTAAGTATTGGTCCTGAGGCTTGAACTTAGAGCCTGGGCACTGCCCTTGAGCTTCTTTTGCACAAGAATAGTATTCTATTACTTGAGCCACAGCTTTACTTCAGGCTTTTTTGTAGTTTAATGAAGAGTCTCACAGACTTTCCTACTTGGGCTGGCTTTGAACTGTGATCCTTAGATCTCAGCCTCCTGAGTAGCTAGGATTACAGGCATGGCCTGTACCCAGCTGGTATTCTGTGACTTTTATGATAGATTTTATAACTTTAGTTCCAGTTTAAGTCCATAGTGAGCAAGTGTTTAGGGTTTGTCACAATGTGTTTTTTCAAACAAAAATCACACACCCAGACAAAACTAAAAATGCAAAAGACAAGTATTAATATAAATTATCTTTCTATTCTGGTTCAGCATTCATATCATCACAAGAACCTTATATTACAGCCAGTCAATGATTAGTTTGCTATTATGAGTCATTCTGGAACTAGAATACAAAATACTTATTTCAAAGCAGCTTTTCTTATTTCCTCTTTAAATCTGTTTAAATAATTTCTGTTTAAATCTGTGTCACTCTACACATTTGATATATTTTCTAAGTTAAACATTGTTTGATTACTTTAGAAACACCATTTGAAAGGCTAAGCATTTTTATTTATCCTTACAAATAGTGCTCTAATATACATAGAACCATGTTTGTCTTGATTTTTTTACAACATTTCATAACCACTTTGATATAACTTTTTTTTAAACTTTCATAGACCTTGTTGGGTATTAAAAATGAACCTTAAATAACAATACAAAGCCACTGACAGACATGGCAGCACTTACTGATGAGAGCTTTTATTTCTGTATCAGTGCCAATTATGCATGATTTGTACTTTACAATCAATTTTGTTACTGTCAGACAGTAATTTGGGACACCTTGACCCAGGTTCTTATTGGTCACACTTGTTTCTAGTCTGTAGATTTTTTTTTTCTGAGTTTCTGAATGTACAAATTTAGATAGTCTAACCCTCTTATTCAGTGTTTTCTAGGGGCAAGAGAGGCCCTGGTGCTAGCGAACAGAGAGGAAGGCAAACCTATTTCTTAAGATACCATTCTGTGGGATATTGAAATCCCTTACTTAAATTCCTTCTTCAAAATAACTTTTTTTTTTTTGGGTCCGGTCATGGGGCCTGAACTCTGGGCCTGGGCGCTGTCCCTCAGCTCTTCAGCTCAAGGCTAGCGCTCTACCACTTGAGCCACAGCGCCACTTCCGGCTTTTTTTTTCTTTTTGCTTATGTGGTGCTGAGGAATCGAACCCAGGGCCTCAGGCATGCAAGGCAAGCGCTCTACCACTGAGCCATCTTCCCAGCCCTCTTCAAAATAACTTATACTTTGAGCATCAAAAATTTTCTTGGGTTGGGTGTTGGTGGCTTACTCCTGTAATCCTAGCTACTCAGCAGTTTGAGATCTGAGGATCACCACTGAAAGCCAGCCCAGGCAGGAAAGGCCACAAAACTCTTATCTCCTATAAACCACTCAGAAAACTGGAAGTGGAGTTGTGGCTCAAGTGGTAGCGTACTAGTCTTGAGCTGAAGAGCTCAGGGACATTGCCCAGGCCCAGAGTTCAAGCCCCATGACCAACAACAACAACAAAGTTTTCGTTTTCTACCAGAAAACCCAAAGTGGCACTGTGGCTCAAGTGGTAGAGTGCTAGCCTTGAGCAAAAGAGGCTCAGGGACAGTGCCCAGACCCTGAGTTCAAGCCATAGGACTGGCAACAAACAAACAAAAAAAACTTCCTGTATGTTGGTGGCTCTTGCCTGTTATCCTAACTACATAAGAGACTGAACCCAGGAAGATGACAGTTTGAGGCCAGCAAGAACATACACATGAAATCCCTTCTTAATAGCTGTGCACAGTGGCATGTATCTGTGTCATTCAGCTGTATGAGAAGTTGAATTCAAGAGGATCATAGTTGCAGGCCAACTTAGGCGAAAAAGTTAACAAAATTCTATCTCAGTAGAAGAAAGCTGGTTTTGGTTATATATCTCAGCTTTGATGAGAAACTTATAATAGGCTGATTGTGGTCCAGGCACAGACCTGGACAAAAAGTGAGAATAACTAAAGGACTGGAAAGGTGTCTCAGTGGTAAATTGCTTGCCTAGGAAATCCAGGGCGTTCAAACCTCAGTATCACCAAAAGTTCCCTGCCCCCCCTCAGGAAAAATAGTGGCAAAGAAGAAAGAAAGAAGGGGCGAATGCAGTCATAATACTCAATGCATATTCTGTTAAGCTAGGAAAATTGAGGGGAAGGGTTGGGTTAGGAGGGAAGGGGGAGAACAGTGAAAAGAGGTGCATTGTACTTATAAACTGATTTGTTGAATGGTAATTCCTTTGTACAACTATTCAAAATTAATAAGAGTATAATTTAAAAGAAAGGAAAAGAATAAGAGTGGGCTATAGATCAATGGCAGAGCACTTCTCTAGCATGTTTATGGCACTGAAAAAAGAAAAAAAATACAAAACTTTTCTATCTTTTCTAGTTTTATATAACAATGATTCTGAATAGGAAATATTTTTTTTTGTAGGTCTTATTATTTCTTTGCAACTTCTTCGCGGAGACATGGAACAGATTCGGAGAGAAAATCCCATGATATTTAATAGGGGATTGGCCTTTACAAGAAAATTGGGATTTCCTGATGTCATCATGCCAGGTATGCAGAACTTCTTGGGGATAGGAAGGAGATGGGCTAGAGTCCATTGCTCCACTCCTGAGCAGGTGGTAAGTTATGGTATAGAAGAGTCTGCAGCCATTGAATATGCCTCCACATCTGTGCATCCAATGTCTGTTTACTCTCTTGTAAGCCTCTTTCCAGAAGCCCCACATCATGCTGTCAATGCAACCTGATACTCCAGTAGATTGGCTTTGTAAAAGCTATATTTTAGGAACCCAAACACAATTCTTCACAGAGCTGCCTTTTGTGCCCTTTTTTCCTGTCAAATTCCTTAGAAAAGGATTGCCTCACAAGAACTTCCTGCTTACTAGAAAGAATGTTACCAAAAAAAGTGCTGCAATTTCAGTGAGTCCTATTTGTATATAAATCATCTATCTATTTTAATGTATCAGAAAAATGACTTAGGCAAATGGTAAATAGGCACTGTAAATAATAATACCTGACCAGTTTGTCTGTCATTGTCTCACCCTGCTACCTTATACCTAATCAAGATCAGGGATAAAAGTAGGAATGCACTGATTTTCTGTCATGGTTCCAGTGGGCCAGTGCCACACTTATATTTCCTAGGCAGGTAGACAGAGATAGTTCTAGAGAAGTGGATAAAAATGGGCCATCAGAGCCAGTAGGGCTGTTGGAAGTAAAGGAGAAATAGAGGCATGGTTCAGGTGGATGGCTGGGGATCTGATAACCAAAAAGATGAGAACACAGAAAGGGAGATCAGACTCGAAAAATACCTGGTTGTCTAGATAGATTTCCAGAAGTCAACTTACTATTTCATTGGAGGTTTCTTACTCTGTTAAAAAAGTTTATTTGCTACCCAAGTGACTCATGCCTCTAATCCTAGCTAAGTCAGGAGGCTGAAATCTGAAGATCAAGGTTCAAAGCCAGCCAGGCAGTAAAGTCTTGTGACTCTTAGCTCCAGTTAACCAGCAAAATGCTGAGAATGGAAGGAAGTGTGGCTCAAACTGGTAGAGTGTTATCCTTGAGCAAAATACCTCAGGGACAGCGCCCATTCCCTGAATTTAAGCCTCAGGACTGGCACATACACAAAAGGAAGCTTATTTGCCAAGGTAGACTTAGTGATTATGATGATTTTAGGTATCACTTATTAAGTAGTACTTCACTAAATTCTCTTGTTGGAAACATTTCCAGTACATCCCCCGAAGAGGAACATGGCTTGAGTATAGAGAGCCCCATGCCGTGTGTTCCAGATGCCTTCCAGCTACTCTGAATGTGTCCAGATTTATTTCCATCACTCTCATTTTCTCTCCATGGACACTGAATGCAGAGCAAGCTGCTGCACACTGCTTTCATTTCCTACTCATAAACACAGGAGAGTCTTTTAAGTGGGAAATTTAGGCCACTAGATCAATTATGTTTATTTCTAAATGCCAAGAAGACTTCATGCTTATGAAAGAGCCCATCTGGCTGTTGTAGAGGTGATTGCTCCATTTCTTTCATGCTTCAGTTCTCTTTGGACCTGGTAATCAAAGAGAAGAGCCAAAGCAGTCCCTGCCTTCTTGTCAATATTGCTTTGATAAAAAGAATAGTTAACAAAATTGATGTAGTTACTTTTTCTGACTTAGATATACACACTGACAGAGTAAAGTGATATATTCTAAGACACAGCCAGGCACCAGTGGCTCATGAGTATAATCCTCAGTACTCAGGAGTGTAAGACCTGGAGGATTGCAGTTTGAAACTAGCTGGGGAAGAAAAGTCTACAATATTCTATCTCCAGTTAACCAGCAAAATTCTGGACTAGAGACATGGCTCACATGGTAGAGTACCAGCCATAAGCTAGAAAAGCTGAGAGAGAGCACAAGTACTCTGCTACACCAAATATAAATATATATGTATATATAGGGGCAACATACGTGTGTATGCGCGCACGTGTGCGTGCGCGCACACACACTCACTCTCACTCTTAGACATACTTTAAGTCCCTCTCTCCTTTTTTTTTTTTTTGGTTGGTCTTGTGACTTGAACTCTGGGCCTGGGCTCTGTCCCTCAGCTCTTCAGCTCAAGGTGAGTGCTCTACCATTGAACCACAGTGCCACTTTTGGTTTTCTGAGTGGTTTATTGGAGATAAGAGTCTCACAGACTTTCCTGCCAGGGCTGGCTTTTAACCATCATCCTCAGATCTCAACCTTCTGAATAGCTAGGATTACAGGTGTGAGCCAGCTGCGCCTGGCCCTTCTCTCTTTTTGAGAATTTCTAAGCTGGGTGCCGGTGGCTCACGCCTGTAATCCTACCTACTCAGGAGGCTGAGATCTGAGGATTGCAGTTCAAAGCCAGCATGGGCAGGAAAGTCCGTGAGACTCTTATTTCCAATAAACCACTAGAAAACCAGAAGTGGCGCTGTGGCTCAAGCAGTAGAGTGCTCGCCTTGAGCTGAAGAGCTGAGGGAAAGTGCCCAAGCCCAGAGCTCAAGCCCCACAACCGACCAAAAAAAAAAAAAAAAAAAGAATTTCTAGCTCACCAGGTTAAAACCAATTAAAAATGAAAAACATTTTGTTCAAAAATGTATTCAGGGGCTGGGATGGTGGCTCAGTGGTAGAGTGCTTGCCTTGCATGCATAAGGCCCTGAGTTCAAATCCTCAGCACCACATAAGCAAAAGAAGCCGGAAGTGGCATTGTGGCTCAAGTGGTAGAGTGCAAGCCTTGAGCTGAAGAGCTGAGGGACAGCACCCAGGCCCAGAGTTCAGGCCCCATGACCGACCAAAAAAAAAAAAGTATTCAGTCTAATAGCCAATGTATAAGCTAAAAAATTAATAAATAATCCCTGATTTTAAAAATTAGTTAACAATATATGTAAATATATTTGATTCTAAGTTTCATAGAAAAAGATTTATGGAAAGAGATCTTTCATGGAATATTCTATATCTTTTTGTATCTTTGGCATCAGACTTACAAAAATTTCTGTCTATGCTGAATATAACTGTAAATACAAATACCAAGCACTGGTGAGCCAAGCTATAGGTAAAGGAATTTCTCCTCTTGTGGGTAGCTAAAAGACCATATGGCCAGGCACTGATTGCTCATACCTGAAATCCTAGGTACTTAGAATGCTGAGATCTGAGGATCATGTTTGAAGCCAACCTGGGCAAGAAAGTCCATGAGACTCTTATCTCCAGATAACCACCAGAAAACCAGAAGCAGAGTTGAGGCTCAAAGTGGTAGAGCAGAAAAGCTCAGGGACAGTGCCCAGGCCCAGAGTTCAAGCCCATGACTGACAAAAAAAAAAAATCACTATATCACTATGTGCTTTATCCTACAAGTAAGATGAGAGCACTTCTGGGAAGTCTCAAACAGGGCATTAAATGGGCTACTTTCTGCATTTGCCTTTTAATTACTTAGTATTTACTGTAGCTGAAAGTTAGCAGTCATTTTTACATACTTTGTTTCCTTCTCTAACCTTTTTCCCTCCTTAGGGAAGAGCTTTTTGCACAGATGGCCACTCTTGTGCCTATGGGCTGTTAACAACTGCTAACTCTCATGATGTGGCCCAATATGCTGTTAGAACTGGTTTGTCATCTTTGGGCAAGGTGATGGGGCTTCACTTGCTGGTCCTGTTAGAGCAACAGGAATATGTATTTTTCATTGTGATAACCTTAATTTAGGAAGCAATGACCATAGCAAGTGAATTCCAAACTCTGGTCACCACCTGCTCCTGCAGAAGATTGTAGCTAGGCTGTGACAGTCCCTCAGCTTCACAGTACTGGTTTGGCCACGTTACAAAAACATACAACTTCATCTTCTTGATACACGGACACATGGAGAACAAGAAAAGAAATCATGTCAGTAACTGTGAGCACTTCAGCACTTAAATCTAAGAAATTATAGTAAATGAAAAATTAGAATTACTTATAAACTGTGATCTTTATTCCAAAACTACCCGGCATTTGGCAGAAGTTCCCAAAAACTCATATGGAGAGGTCTTTTTTTGTCAGACTGGCCCAGATCTGTCCTTATCAAAATATATTGAACTATATAGCCACACTTGTATCTAGCACAGCAATTTTACAAAGATCTTTCTGGCATTCTGTTGCTTTCCATTGGAATGTATATACATACCAGGTAGATGGTGTGAGGAGATGGTATTTTCCCCTACCCCATAACTGAATTCTTGACAGTAGAGCCATCCAACTCTGCTTATGGCTCATAAGGGAAGAGGCATCACATGATTCTGGGAGCCATCACCTTCATCAAAGAAAGGCATGCTAACCCAGAAAATTACCATCTTACATTATAAAAGAAAAAAAGAAATAGTGAAATTTAACCTTTTGTTGGTTGATCACTGTATTTTCTGGGTACTTCCTTTTTCCATCCAGACTCATTTTAGTCCAGTACAAGGTTAGTAACTTTATAGAACACTTTCAGTTCCTTCCTAGATTTTTTTAAAAAGATGATGATTGGAGAAACGAGAATAGTAACATTGTTGCCTGTGACTCACCTGTCAGAGTTAGCCATAATAATATTTTAAAGATGGTCCTGGCCATCTCCAACTTCTGCAGCTGAGTCACCCTTCATGTTTGAAAATATTGTACCTGGACTGCAGTATAGCCAAAAGACTTATAAATAACCTAAAAAGAATGATCTGAAACCTCTTGTTCAAGAAGGAACTGTACTGTTTTCTAGACCATGTCTTAAGTCAGCAGAGATGTGCCTATAGTATCGGTATCTTTCTGTTATTTCTTATCTTGGAAATTCTGTGCCATGGCAGTGGAATTTCAGAGCTTTATTATGGCTCTTGGGAAATAAACATTTAACCTGTTTTCTAAGTCTTAAATTTCTAAGGTTGTTATTGACTGTTATGATTTGGTCAAGTTTCTTTTTTTTTTTTTGGTCGGTCGTGGGGCTTGAACTCTGGGCCTGGGCGCTGTCCCTCAGCTCTTCAGCTCAAGGCGAGCGCTCTACCACTTGAGCTACAGCGCCACTTCCGGTTTTCTGGTGGTTTATTGGAGATAGGAGTCTCACGGTCTCTCCTGCCCCGGCTGGCTTTGAACCGCGATCCTCAGATCTCAGCCTCCTGAGTAGCTAGGATTACAGGCATGAGCCACCAGCGCCCGGCTTTGGTCAAGTTTCATGTAAAAGAATCTTCTGTCTTGTCATAAGCAGTCCACCTTTATTAGTATGTTTGCCCCTAACTTTAGTGTACATTGAGATCACCTACAAGGCTTGGGAAACCCTATATTTCTGAGATCATCTCAAGACTTTCTGAGTCAGTAGCATTGAGTGGGCCCAACACAAGTTCTCAAGTAATGTTAATACTGCTGATCTGGGAATCCATTTGAGAGCCATGTCCTAGAAAGTATTCTACTTTTGGGATGTTTTACACTTCCTGAGCCAGATCTGAGGCAAACACTGCTCCTTTCCAGGTTGCCCTAGACTTGCCCATTAGAAAACAGCTATGCATATATGCGTCCCTCAAGAAGGCCCTTTGATTTAGTCCTTGTGCTCAGAAATACACTTTTTCTTTGATACCTGTTTTAAAAAGTGCATGCTTCATCACTGACCTGCAAGTGATGTTTCTTTCTTTTCCTGTTTGTCTTAAATTGTTCTTGTTTCTTTCTGTGCTGTCCGCTTATTCTCGCCCCTTTATTTCTGATGCAGAGATGAAGATAGTTGGGTGTAAGTTCCTGGTTTTTTGTGTCTTGTCTGCTCATGGCCTGCTTTGTTCCCATCTTCATTTGTTTCATGGAATGTTACAATACTGGGAATGGATCATGTGCATTATTAATCCTTCATCAGCCTCACCTTCCTGTGTAACTGACAAGACCTTAAAAAAAAGCCACCAGCCCACCTTCAATTACTGCGTATATTGGAATATTTAGTAAGGCATAACACTCTAAGGTATGTAGATACAGGAAAGAATTTTTATGAGATAGATAAGTTACCCTACAAGAAAATGAGTAGTGTTTGTCCCAAGCTATGGAGTATCATAAAGGTGCAGAAAGTTTTATTTTTTCAGCTCTGCTAGGACATGTTTGATAAGAAGGACAGACACAGACATGTCCTTTGGAAGATAGCTCTTCTTAAGAAGAATAATGAAATTATTTACTACTACTTGGTGGATAGTACTATGGTCAGTCTGAAACTTTGGCTGCTTGAGACTTGGGACTGCTTGACCTGATGGCATTTTTTTCTTCTTCTTCTTTTTTTTTTTTTTTTTTGTGTGTGTGTGGGGCTTGAACTCGGTGTGGGCCCTGTCCCTCAGTTCCTCAGCTCTTCAGCTCAAGGCTAGTGTTTTACCACTAGAGCCACAATGCCACTTCCAATTTTCTGAGTGGTTTATTGGAGGTAAGAGTTTCACAGAGTTTCCTGCCTGGGCTGGCTTTGAACCGAGATCCTCAGATTTCAGCCTCCTGAGTAGACACCAGTGTGAGCCACCGGCGCCCGGCTGGCTTTTTTTTTTGTCGGTCATAGGACTTGAACTTTGGGCCTGAGCGCTGTCCCTCAGCTCTTCAGCTCAAGGCGAGCACTCTATCACTTGAGCTACGGCGCCACTTCTGGTTTTCTGGTGTTTATCTGAGATAAGAGTTTCACAGACTTGCCTGCCCAGCCTGGCTTTGAAGTGTGATCCTCAGATCTGAGCCTCCTAAGTAGCTAGGATTACAGGCGTGAGCCACCAGTGCCCAGCATAGCATTTTTATTTTTAATGAGGCTTTGGCATTATCTCTGAGCAACAGTTTGGCAGTGATCACTACTGGTCTCACAAGAAGTTGGAATGTCATCACATTCCTGACCCCCCTCAAAAGATTAACTATATACAGTGATGTCACCCTTTGCCCCTCTTGTCATCCTGTTAGAGCCGAGGGTATCACTAGTTTTGCAGTGGTATAGTCCAGGAACTAGAGACATTGTGAGGAAAATAGAGCCCATCTTTTCTGAGTAATTTAATGTTCTTCCAAGAAGTCTTCTACCCTCCAAAATAAGAACTGCAAAGCAGTTCCTCAATAAAGCAATATCTACTACAAAATAAAATATATCTGAAATTCCTCATATGGTGGCAGCTATCTCCATATCTTGATGATTGCTGATACTAGCCTTCTTCCTTTTTTGACAAGAGATAGGATTGGTGTAATCCCAATTGTCTGTGTCTTCTGAAAGGGAGTTAGTTCTTGTTTTCTAGGAGAAAGAAATCACATCTGAAGTGCCCTGACAATCATATCTATAAAAAAGTATAAATCATATAGTATTAAGCACTATTTTCACTTGAATGCAGAACTTCCTAATTTTTGGTAGGAATAATTTATACAGGAGAGCTAAATATAATAATACAAACCAGAGTGAGTGCCCACCCTTGTGTGGGACTTATAGATCATTTCTACTGAGATGGAATTTCACATAGGCTGGAACCTTTTTTTTTCCCTGGTCATGGGCCTTGAACTGTGGGCTTGGGCTCAGTCCCTGAGCTCTTCAGCTCAAGACGAGTGCTCTACCACTTGAGCCACAGCGCCACTTCCAGTTTTCTGGTAGTTAATTGGAGATAAGAGTCTCACTGATTTTCCTGCCCTGGCTGGCTTTGAACTATGATCTCAGATCTCAGCCTCCTGAGTAGCTAGGATTATAGGCATGAGTCACTAGCGCCTGGCTAGGCTGGAATGTTGTAAAACATAAGGCCTTAAATTCCCAGACAGGCTGGATTTTCTATCAAGAGATTGCTTTACTAAAAGAAAATGTTTTGTTGCTTGAGCTACACCTCAAGGTTCTGAGACCTCTAAATAGACTGCTCTCAGAATAAACCTACAAGATATGTCATGAGCTCTGATTCTCTAGAATCATACTAGTATAGGATGCATGTCTTTGGAAGGTCAAACCTATTTACTGGATCCTTGGCATATAACCTCACTGTCAACAGTGCTCCAGTACCTAAGATTTCTTCTTAGACCTTTTTTTCCATAAGGACCTCAAGAGTATTTCAGGCCAATCACGATGTGATGAGGTGGCTTCAGCCTCATTTTTTTGGTCTCCAGCAGCTACTGGTGTAGGATCACAAAAATAGGATTTTTTAATGTATAGTTGAAATGTAGTGTAGCTATTTTTATATACAAATATTTCAAGCAAGGAATTGGCAAATGATATCTAGTCAACAATCTGCTTTTGTACTGATTCCCAGCTGACAGAGAGGGGGGAGAAGAGAGAGAGACAGAGAGAGAGAGAGACAGAGAGAGAAACAGAGAGAGAGAGAGAGCGCGCACAAGAGTGTGTGCATGTTGTTATCCCTTCCACCTATGATTATCCCATTATGATTATCCCATTAAAGTTCCAAAACATTTTATTTAAGGGCATATTTATGTAGCATGGTCAGTCTTCATTGAGAGACATAGAAATAAATAGTGCTTATAGAAGAATAGTGATAATAGCTAACAGATAACTCCTTTTAAAAGCCACAAGGGCCAGGCACTGGTGGCTCACACCTGTAATCCTAGCTACTTAGCAGGCTGAGATGTGAGGATCATGGTGCAAAGGCAGCCTGTGCAGGAAGGTCCTTGAGACTCATCTCCAATTAACCACTGAAAAAAATCCAGAAATGGAACTGTGGCTCAAGTGGTAGTGTCTTGAGCAAGAAAGCTCAAAGACTGTACTGAGGCCCTGAGTTCAAGCCCCAGGACTCACAGAAAGCCACACCTATTAATCTTTAGAATAAAGGTTCTCCAAGAAGTGATAACAGCAGTAATATTTAAACCAAGCATCTAGCCTCTAGACATTAAAATCTCTAGATTATTTCCTGTTAAGTAAATTTTTCTAGAAACTGAATAGTTACTTAATTTCCGTAGGGAAGCTAATGCGCAACTAGTAAATTTTTGTTTTCCCAGAGGATGGCTCTGTTACAGTTTAAGAATTCAGGTGTATAGCTTGGAGGCATGGCTCAAATAAATGGTAAAGCACCTGCCTAGCAAGTGGGAGGCCCTGAGTTCAAACTCCAGTACCATCTGAAACAAAAAACCAGATGTAACCAATTCTATTCCAATGTATTCTAACTAGTGTAATTCCATTATAGTAGCAAGAGCCCATGAGGTTGCTAATTAGGTTTGAATTTTGAACTTTGAGGATTTTCAGTACTTTTAGAACTCTTTTTATGCAGCCTGTATTCTCACAGTAGCAAACATGAATTTTGTGTTTTTCTCCTCTTTCGTCCTGCTTTTCCACCCCTTCTACACACCTGAGCATTGTTAATGGTACACTAGGAGGAGCCCAAGAAAGATGTCCAAAGAAAGTGGATAAATGTTTCAAATTCATCAACATTCCAAATAGAGGATCTACCCAACCTAGGAGGAAACTCGAAACAGATTGTAAGGATGGACAACCTCAGTGCTGCCCCACATATACATAACAGCTGAATTTTCAGAATTCATTTCCCTCTTCCCTTCATGGTAGCTCTGGGAGTGTTTGTTTGGAAAGCAGGATGCTATTCACAGATTACAGAAGTTTCCCAGGGCTCTCACAGAAAGAGTAATTAATTGTCTTGGACTACTCTTCTTCACTTGAGCCCAAGTATTTTGAAAAACTTGATTATGCGTCTAAATAACTGTGATAAGGTTGCCCTCCAAGACAAGAGAGGTGATCTGTAGAAGGAAAGGACTAATCATGAAGACTCTAGAAGAAAGCTGATTTTTTGTCAGTCTTGTTTATTCTTGTTTCATGCATGAGAGACATTCAGATGCTTCCACAATTAGACATTGGTACAGAAAAAGGCATTATCATACTCCTCTGAACAAACCCAAAAACTCACTTACCAACCAAAACCAAATCTTGTTTCTGTCATTGTGATTCTAGATAGTGAATGTATTTCAGTGTGCCAGTTTTTCTAAGAACTGAAGTAGAAAGAATATCTGGCTTCTGAATTGGCTTGCTTTGTAAGTGAATTATGTGGTCACTTTTCAGTTGGTTGCTGTAGGCTGCTAATACATATTCTCTTTGGTTTTACATGTTTTTCTTAGCCATTTTCTGCCTTTGCATATCCCCCCACTCCCCTGCTTCAACTATGTTTTTGAAAGTCAAAAACATCCATTGTAAAAGCATCCATCGTTGAGGGGCTTAGTTTACAATCATTGTTCTAGAGAAGAAAGAGACTGAGAAGTCTGAATAAACTACAGTATAAGAGACGACTACCCTCAATAAACAGTGGTGAACTTTAGCCCTTAGACACGTGACTAACCTTCCCAGTACTGCTGCACTGAGATTGATAGAATGTTCATCGTTATTAACCAAGCTTGGAATGATCACCTACCTGAGCCCCTGAAGATCCAAATGCCAACGGGGCAGTGTGAATTCTGTGATTATGAGAACATGGCATCTCTTTTCTCACAGGTGATATCCGCAATGACCTGTACCTAACCCTGGAGAAGGGGGATTTTGAGAGAGGAGGAAAGAGTGTACAAAAGAATATTGAAGTGACCATGTATGTGCTTTATGCAGATGGAGAGATCTTGAAGGTAAGGCTTACTCGTCAGTCATTTGTAATGGAAGCTAATGTAGTAGTTCTAATATTTTGGTGGACATTGTCCAGAGACTCAGTCCCTTCAATCAGGACTGAATCCATCCTGCATGTATTTTTTCTTTTCGTCTCTTCAAGGAAACCTTACAGTGTGTTTCAATAAAGACTTCCAATATCAGATAATCTTTGCAGAAGTTCTTACTAATGTCTGCACTGAATGCCTTCTGCTCCAGTTTAGACCTATTCCCTCTAGTTCTGTCCTACATGTTACCTCTTCTGCCATTCTGCCTAAGCATAGAGCTGCCTACTTTTGGTAATGGATATGAGATCTCACTTCATCTTTTTTTTTTTTTTTTTTTTTGGGGGGGGGGGTCCAGTTGTGGGGCCTGAACTCTGGGCCTGGGCGCTGTCCCTCAGCTCTTCAGCTCAAGACAAGTGCTCTACCACTTGAGCCACAGCACCACTTC
The DNA here is from genome assembly GCF_019054845.1 of Dipodomys spectabilis. Taxonomy (NCBI): domain Eukaryota; kingdom Metazoa; phylum Chordata; class Mammalia; order Rodentia; family Heteromyidae; genus Dipodomys; species Dipodomys spectabilis. The sequence continues at coordinate 3,198,173 of NW_024871037.1, forward strand.
CGGCTTTTTTCTTTTTTGCTTATGTGGTGCTGAGGAATTGAACCCAGGGCCTCAGGCATGCAAGGCAAGTGCTCTACCACTGAGCCATCTTCCCAGCCCTCACTTCATCTTTTATTCCTTAAGCTGACACAGAAAATTATACTTATATTTTGATCAAGGTGGGACTTTGATGTTTACTTTTTTTTTTTTTTTGGGTCCAGTCGTGGGGCCTGAACTCTGGGCCTGGGTGCTGTCCCTCAGCTCTTCAGCTCAAGGCTAGCACTCTACCCCTTGAGCCACAACGCCACTTCTGGCTTTTTTCTTTTTTGCTTATGTGGTGCTAAGGAATCGAACCCAGGGCCTCTGGCATGCAAGGCAAGCGTTCTACCACTGAGCCACCTTCCCAGCCCTGATGTTTACTTGATGGTAGCAAGTTATGGGAGAAAGAATATCACCCTCAGCTCTGGGTTCAAGTCATTTTAACACAATGATCCTCTGCCACTCTTCACTGAGAATGGAGACCTGGAAGTGTTGTTTTTCTGTTGTCACTGTGTTTGTTTTTTCCTCTAGCATGTCATGGTAGTGAACATGAGAATAATAAGTCACTACTTGCAGAAAGCAAACCTCACCTCTTTGTATTGGCAGCAGCCAATTATCCCCCAAAGCAAGACAGAAATGTTGAAATAGCTTGAACTCTGGGTATGGGTACTGTCCCTCAGCTCTTCAGCTCAAGGCGAGTGCTCTACCGCTTGAGCCACAGTGCCACTTCGGGTTTTCTGGTAGTTTATTAGAGATGAGAGTCTCACAGACTTTCTGGCCCGGGTTGGCTTTGAACCGTGATCCTCAGATCTCAGCCTCCTGAGTAGCCAGGGTAACAGGCCTGAGCCACCAGCGCTCGGCCGATTGATTGATTGATTGATATTAAAAGCCCAACTCAAAGTCATAGACTTCCCCAGCATTTGGATGAAGAGTGCTAAGATTAGCAGCACTGTCAACCATTTATGTCACCCATGTGTGGACATCAGATGCTCCTGATTGTCCAGAGCTTCCTATCCTCCAAGGAAGGATCATTCCTCCAAGACTGCATCTTTGTGGCAACATTCAGGAACTGGGTTAAATCTGTCCTATTTTGTTTATCTCCAATGAAAATTAGTAAAGAGTGACCTACAATGCTAGTCCAGCATTGCACTGAGGAAAATTAGAAAACAAGGTCTCTTCTTTTTAAAATTTAGTACTTCTTGATCTAGTGAAATAGTACCAGAGTTTTAGTATTTCTTCCTGATCTAGTGAAATGTTATGCCTATTTGACTCTGTCATGAACCTCATTATTTCATTTTTCAATGTTGATGAAGAGTGTGCCTTAGTAATAAGGACTAAGGGCAGAAGTAACTGCAAAATCCTTATACCATCCATACAACTGTTTTCAAAAGTATCAGCTTTAAGTCAAATGCATTCTCATCTTAGATTTGGCCTGGTGCAAAATAAAATATTTACATTTGGAGAAAGGGAAGTGTTGGCAACACAGAGAAATTGAGATGTTCCTTTTATGAAGATAACATGATATTTTGCTTCTTTCTTCCAGGATTGCATCAGCTTGGGTTCAGGAGAGCCCAATAGGAGTTCCTATCACTCTTTTGTCCTCTACCACAGCAATAGTCCTCGTTGGGGAGAAATTATCAAATTGCCTATCCCCATTGACAGATTCCGGGGCTCCCACCTACGTTTTGAGTTCAGACATTGTTCCAGTGAGTGAAACTTCCCTTCACATTCCCTTGAGTACATGAATATAGTACTCCTCTCTGGAATGAAGTTAAAAGGATTCTTATAAAAGAAAAAAAATGAGGAGTTGAGAAATGGAAAAAAGACCTTAGAAATCAGATGCCATCAGAGGCTGTACTGTGGACTGTAAAAGCAATGGTTCAAAGCTGTAAGATCTAGTATTGACCCTTCTTACTGTCTGGAATAGCCATCATCATTCTCCTTTGGGTGTTACCCTTAAACCTATTAAACTGCTTCTTAAAAGAACCCTTCTTAAAGGCCAGTTTTGTTTGGATTCTGGGTAGTCTGCATATATCAGAGTATAAATAGCAACTCATTCCAGCATACTTATCATTCCTGCAGTTAGTTTGTTTTATCTAGTTAATGAAAGAAAAGAGGGACAAAAGAATGTGACAAGGGGCAGGGGAATTTCTAAGAAGAAGAGTGGAGAGCAAAAGCAAATAACACTTTTCTCTGATTGTAGCAAAGGACAAAGGGGAAAAGAAACTCTTTGGCTTTGCATTCTCACCCTTGATGCGTGATGATGGCACCACCCTCTCTGATGATATTCACGAGCTTTATGTGTACAAGGTATGGGATTTGGCTGTCTTCATCCCCATCTTTTCCCTGTGGCCACTCTTGTACGTGGTTCTCAGGTGGTTTTCATTGGATTGAGTTCTAGGCTGTGTGCTGGTGGTGGCAACAGGACAGCTAACAACTGGCTTTTGTTTTCTAAGTATACTGAACTTCCTCCCATAACTAACACTGACAAACCCTTTGTGTTCCACCTCCCACTTAGCAGGGTGGAAATCCATTCCTAACTCCTCTATTCTATTGTGGTCTTAGCTAGTACCTTATGAGACATATTATTTGTAATTATGGCACTGTCAGCTGTCAACATGTTCTATTTAAAAGGTACACTGATTGTTCTGGAAAGTTTCTAAACAGAAAGCACTCTTCCGAGAGGACTTGAGGCCCAAGGTCCAGCAAGTAGTAACTTATATATTCTTTGGAATGTAGTTTTTGCGCTTTGTCAATTGTCTACTTTTTATTCCCTACAGTGTGATGAGAATAGCACATTTAACAACCATGCTCTGTACCTGGGCCTGCCCTGCTGCAAAGAAGATTACAATGGCTGCCCTAATATCCCCTCTAGCCTCATCTTCCAGCGCAGCACAAAAGAATCTTTCTTCATTTCTACACAACTCTCTTCTACCAAACTCACCCAGAATGGTAGGTAATGATGCCTGAAGGGTAATGTCCTCCATTGACTACTGTCATTGGTTCCCTGTTGCTAGTGCATGTTAAGGGAAACAGATCAATACTTCAGGACACAGTAAGGGTCTTTTTTCCATTTCAAGTTGAAGGAATGCTCAATAATAGCAACCTACAAGCTTTCCCATGGTTTTAGTAGCTCCACAGTTTAAGGTAAACAAATATGTCTTTGACCTTGATCTCAGCACTGAAGAGTATATTGTGATGCTCACAGCTAGTTCTCTTCATTTAGATCCCTCGTGTCCTTTTTGTAAGAGCCTGGCCTTGCTTAATCATAGAAGACTAAGGGTTCACCATCTTTTGGACTTGCTTTCTAGTGGACCTCCTTGCTCTATTGAAATGGAAGGCCTTTCCAGATCGGATCATGGACATCCTAGGGCGGCTGCGGCATGTCAGTGGGGAAGAAATTGTTAAGGTATGTCTTCCATAATTTCAAACACATTTCCTAAGAGAGAATCTTGGCAGAAGACTTTTTGCTTCTTCATTATTTTTCCCAGTAAGTGCCTTAAGACCATTTCTCCAGATACATAACAGTAAATAGGAATATTTTTGGAAGTTTTTCTTGATAGTTGTTTTGTTGTTAGCTGCCTTATTTAAAGTTACACACATACACATACACATATGTATATAAACATACACATATGTGTACATATATACATATACATATATATATATACACACTCTATCAGGCTTATTATTTTGTAAAAACTATATTTAAATCTATATTTAAGGTGATGGTTTGTAGCTGTAATAACAGCTCTTGGGATGCAGAGACAGGCGGATCACAAATTCAAGGTTGGGATATTTAGTGAAACCCTATATCAGAACAACCAAACAACAACAAAAACCATTTTAAAGTTATAAATCCAACTTTATTTCCAGTAGGCAAAATGGGTAGTAGGAAAAGTATTTTCAAAGCCGGGCGCTGGTGGCTCACGCCTGTAATCCTAGCTACTCAGGAGGCTGAGATCTGAGGATCGAGGTTCAAAGCCAGCCCGGGCAGGAAAGTCCATGAGACTCCTATCTCCAATAAACCACCAGAAAACCAGAAGTGGCGCTGTAGCTCAAGTGGTAGAGCGCTCGGCTTGAGCTGAAGAGCTGAGGGACAGCGCCCAGGCCCAGAGTTCAAGCCCCACGACCGACAAAAAAAAAAAAGAAAAGTATTTTCAAGAACTAATCCCAGTGTTTTGGGCTGTATGCATTTGTTCCTTTGATTCTCTTTTCTTTTGGTCTCTTCCTTATTTCCCTTATTTTGTAACTATTTTGCCACAAACTTAGACTAATGTCTTTCTGGCAGCTCTGTTCTCCTAATTATAATAACTCTGAGTGCTGTACACTAACGAATCTGTTAATTTTGCTCCATCTCTCACTTTTAATACATGCCAAGGTAGCTTCTTTACCTCAACTGCTTTCTATAGATACCTATGTGATATTTTCCATCTATTACCCATAAGTGGGCTGCCAGAAACACTTTCAGTCCTCACTTGCCTGCATAGGGATTTTCTGGGCAGATTGCTTGCCTACCTGTTTTTAGCTGAAGAGTACCCCAAGTACTTCTTAGTGGTGAAAGGCCATCAGAAAAATCCTACATGATGATCTGAACTCTGCTGAAAAAAGTGGAGGAGCCTTCACTCATCAGGAAGAAAAAATAGAATATAAGTACAGATTAAATCTCAAGAAATCATCCTGTCCGTAATGAGTATTTTTAGCTCTGCATCACAAGTACAGATAATTTAGTATGGCTGCTTTCATTTTGTTACTCCATTGACTTGGTAATATACAATAAAGAACCTTCAAATAAGCAATAGTTTTAAAGTATGTGTGCCCTTATTAAGTTACTGTATTAATTTTGTTTTAATCAAATTATGATTTTTAATAATCATAGACAAGGCAATACTAGTTTTGAAGCTTAAGATAAAAATCATTTGTTTTTTTTTGTTTGTTTGTTTTTTGTTTTTTTTGGGTCCGGTCGTGGGGTCTGAACTCTGGGCTTGGGCGCTGTCCCTCAGCTCTTCAGCTCAAGGCTAGCGCTCTACCACTTGAGCCACAGAATCTCTTCCGGCTTTTTTCTTTTTGCTTATGTGGTGCTGAGGAATCGAACCCAGGGTCTCAGGCGTGCAAGGCAAGTGCTCTACCACTGAGCCACCTTCCCAGCCCCCATAAAAATCATTTGCATTTTTAGCATATTTAAAATAATAATCACTACATAGACAGGAGTCTGTAGGTTTGTTTTCAATGGTAAGTTGTCATTTTCCTGACAGGAAAACATCTGCCAAAGTATCTAGTTTAGCATCTGTGTCAGTTTAGCCAGAAGAGAATATACTGGCATTTTGTTATTGTTATTATTTTACTTTTTCTTGGAAAAATTTTAAGTATACCTATAGTAGCAGTAAGAAAAAGTCTATATGTATCCCTCACCTGGTTTCAACAACCTTTAAACTAATCTTGATCCATCAATACCCTAATCTATACTTTTACCTCATGTTGTTTTGAAGTGAATTGTAAATGTTGTCATTAAATGGGATTTGACTAGCAAGATGTTAGATTTGAATTTTCCAGACTCAAAATATTCATTAGTACTTATTTACTCCTTTTATTTTTGCAATGCACATGCTCCAAAACAGCAAAAAACTCTGCCAGATTTCTTACCCATGTTCACAGCTCTCTTTGGTTGTATTCTCCCTTGCCCTGCAATACTAATTCCCAAGCCAAAAAAAAAAGTTTCTCTAGGTAAATCTTAGCTTTCCATATAATTAATAAAGAGAAAAAGACTACTAGTAGAACACTTTGAGTTCCCAATAAAGAGAATTCTTTTTCTCAAAATGAACTTGGCATCAGAATAACTGGTTCTTTTATGTCAAAATTAATATTCTACCGTAGTACCCTACTTTTTTAAGGTAATTGCTCTTTACTTAGAAGTTCAACACCTCGGGCTGGGTAGAGTGCTTGCCTTGCATGCATGAGGCCCTGGGTTCAATTCCTCAGCACCACATAAGCATAAAAAGCCGGAAGTGGTGCCGTGGCTTAAGTGGCAGAGGGCTAGCCTTGAGCTGAAGGGCTGAGGGACCGTGCCCAGGCCCAGCGTTCAGGCCCCATGACCGACCAAAAAAAAAAAATAAGTTCAGCACCTCTTCCAAAAGGAAGAGCCTTTCTGTGTCTCTCTCATAATCCTTTGATCATAAGAAAACACCCCAAGTCTCTGTAGTTATCCCTTAGCTTGGTGGAAACAGCATATTAGATTATTATTTTTTTTTTTTTGGCGGTTGTGGGGCCTGAACTCTGGGCCTGGGCACTGTCCCTCAGCTCTTCAGCTCAAAGCTAGTGCTCTACCACTTGAGCCACTGCCACTTCCGACATTTTCTGCTTATGTGGTGCTGAGGAATTGAACCTAGGACCTCGTGCATGCAAGGCAAGTACTCTACCACTGAGCCACCTTCCCAGCCCGATTTTGTTATTTTTTAAGGTTCTATGAGGTCTTTCACTTCATTTACTGGGAGCTAAATTTATTGGTGTGTAAAGTTTGATCATGCATTCAAGGCCTGAGACCTGAATCCTTTTCTTCTTATATTGTTTCAGTTTCTGCAGGATATTTTAGACACACTCTTTGTGATTTTGGATGATAATACAGAGAAATATGGCCTGTTGGTTTTCCAGTCTCTGGTAAGTCACTTCCTGACAATTAATTTTTTACTAATTATTCCTGTCACATGCTTCAATAGAGTTTAAGGGAAGCAGTTCATTAGAGTGAATCAGGAGAAGGTGCAGAAAAGAGAATGAAGAATGTCACCCAAGGAAGACTGCAAATTAACCTCTGCCAGGCAGGTCTCTCTAAGATGTTATGTTGAATTCAGCTTGGTGACATTGAGACCTAGGCTTTATAGTTCTGGATTATCAGTCTCATTGCTATTTACAAGATTGCTTGGACCCTGAAATAGTGACTTACACTAGCAATCAGTTCAGAGACTAATAGAGGAAACCAGATGGCCCATTCCTCTTATCCGATAAAGTAGAATAGAGCTACTGGGAAAAGAAGAAACTCAGGCTAGTCTTTAGAGATCTGTACAGTTCCGGAAGTCTCTAACGACTCTCTCCCTCTATGCATTTGTTTCAGAGCCAGAGTTTCAGATTATCTTAGTGAGACTGAACATTGAATAAATGTTTAGTACATTTTGCTTTATATCCAGTCTCACAAGAGGGCTTTATATTGAAGAAGAATCAGGTAGTCCAGTTTACCTGATAGAGAACTGAGGCCAGCGTGGAAAATAGGCACTTATCCTTCTGGCATTTCTTCTTTGTTTCCTTGACTACCAGCCCTGTTCATAAAGTGCACGGTCTTTCATAGCCTGATTTATCTCAAAGAACAGTCTTTTCCCCTCATTTTTCTAAGTTTTTGAAAACACTTGGGTGTTTATGCACCTGTGCATTTATCTTTTGCCTATCCCTGGTCCATATTATACCTCTCAGCATTACTGTGAACTAAGAGGTTCAGATTAACATACATATGAACCATGGGGTTTCAGATTTTGATCAAGAGGCTGAGGGGTGTGAGAAAGAGAAGAAGCAAACAACAATGCAGACATAACAGAAGTCATGTTTACTACCCATGAAGAACATTTAGAGAAAACACAGTTATTCTTCCTAGAAGATATAAGAATCTCTTTTCTGCTAGGGACAGGTCTGAGGCCTCCTGTGAATCCCAGGTGGCTTACTTTCCATTTCTCCCAGGTTTTTATCATCAACCTGCTCCGAGACATCAAATATTTCCATTTCCGACCTGTGATGGACACATATATCCAGAAGCACTTTGCTGGAGCCCTGGCATACAAGTAAGTTGCATTTGTGGTCATTATTAGCAAAAAGATAATTTTAAAAAGTTAAGCTGCAACCCCCCCACACCCCCTGCCAATTGTGGCAAAATGCCTGCAACATAAACTTTACTCTCTGAACCATTTTCTAAGCTTATAGTTCAATGAAATTAAATTCACTCACTCATATTGTGAATATATTGTGCAGCTATGACCAGAACTAGAAATATTTTCATCTTATAAAGCTGAAATCTATAGCAATTAATTTCTTTCAGTACATTGTAGTTTCCAAATAGTGTACAAGTCTTATTCCAAAGAATTTTATTATTTTATTTATATTTTGGTGCTGGTCCTGGGGTTTGAACTCAGGGCCTGAGCTCTGTCTCTGAGCTTCTTTTTGCTTTGGACTAGTACTCTACCACTTCTGGCGCTTTGTGAGTAGTTTAATGGAGATAAGAGTCTCATGGACCTTCTTGCCTTGGCTGGCTTCAAACCACAATTCTCAAATCTCAGCCTCTTAAGGAGCTAGGATTACAGATGTGATCCATCAGCATCTGGCAAAAGTACTTTGTTTTTCTTTCTTTTTTTTTGTTGGTCGTGGGGCCTGAACTCTTGGCCCGGGCACTGTCCCTCAGCTCTTCAGCGTAAGGCTAGTGCTCTACCACTTGAGCCATAGTGCCACTTCTGGCTTTTTCTGCTTATGTGGTGCTAAGGAGTTGAACCCAGGGCCTCATGCATGCAAGGCAAGCACTATACTCTGCCACTGATCCACCTTCCCAGACCAGTGTTTTGTTTTGACACTATTTATTTATTTATTTATTTTTGCCAGTCGTGGGGCCTGAACTCTGGGCCTGGGTGCTGTCCCTCAGCTCTTCAGCTCATTTGAGCCACGGTGCCACTTCCAGCTTTTTTTTTTCTGCTTATGTGGTGCTGAGGAATAGAACACAGGGCCTCATGCATGCAAGGCAAGCTCTCTTCCACTGAGCCACCGTCCCAGCCCTTTTGACACTGTTTAAATGGAAGTTTTCTTCCTAATTTTCTTTTAGATTGTTCATTGTTAGGGTATATAAATATGATTGATTTTTGTGTTGATTTTATATCCTACAACTGTTAGTGTTTTGTGTGTGTCTGTGTGTGTAAAAACACACATACACATACACAATCATGTCACTTGAAAACAGAGGTAACTTTGCTTTTTCCCTTTCTAGATTGGATGCTTTTTTATTTCCTTTTCCTTCCTACTTGCTCTGGGTAGAACTTCTAAGATGTTTTGGGAAAACAGTGGCGGAAATGAGTATTCTCTTCTTATTCCTAATCTTAGAAGAAAAGCTTTCAGTCTTTTGCTATTGAATATGATATTATCTATGGGCTTTCAGCTGAAATTTGAAACTACAGTTTATTACATAATTGCCATACTTTCCTTTCTGAGAAATGATGATGGCCAAGCATAGTAGCCTACTCAGGAGCTGGAGATGGGGAGGATTGTGATCTGAGGAAAGTCTAGGCAACAAATTCTCCAGACTTCATCTCAGTCAGTAAAATCCAGATGTGATGGTTCCCACCTGTCATCTCAATTATTCAGTAGGACAATGCAGTCTAGGTTGGCAGGGCATAAAAAACACAAGACCTGTTTGGAAAAATAAAAAGTGCTGAGGGTATGGCTCAAACAGTAGTACATCACTTGTCTATCAAGTATAAGGCCTTGCTCAGATGTCAAGACTATAAACAAAGGAGGGAAAGGAAAGGGATGGGGGAGAAGAAGGAAAGGAGGGTAGGTGAGAGAAAGGAGAGAAACAGAAAAAAAGAATGGTAAACCTACTAAAAATAAGTCTTGTTTCTTATGAAACATGAATAGGAAAAATACCACTCAAATTTCAGAGAAAAATGATTTTATAACTAGTAAACGAGAGAATACATGGTATCTAACACTGTTAAAAATGTTAAACACTTAAAAAATGTTCTTTCATGAAGTGAGCACAGTTTTTTTTTTTTAAAACAAAACCTAACAGCAACAAAATACTGACATTAGAACTCTGATACTTATAGGTCACTTTAGAGGTCATACACTATTCTATGTGCTTTGCATGTCATCCTATTAATATTCTCCATAACTTTGAGATGTACTATTTCCTCCATATCTTAAATAAAAAGAATGAGGCACAGTGGGATTAAATAACTTAGCTAAGGATACAGAGATAGATACTACAGGCCCCAGATCTGAACACAGCCTTTACTTTGATTTCTGTGATCTCTTGCCATGTAACTTTATAAACCTTCTGAGCCATTAATCCCATTCCTCTCAGATGACTTGATCCCCAGAAGACAAGGTTAGGAATGATGACACATGGAAATAAACACTTATTGAGAATTTTCTTTTCACAAGTGAGGGTTGTATGTTCTGGACATAGCAATTTAAGACAAAACAAAACACATATCCAATCTAGGTTTCTGGGAAAAGAACTATGGGAAAGAGAAATTGTACTTGCTGATCAAAATAGGGCAACTCCATTTGAACAAGGAAGTCTATGTCTGTCTCAGATGGTATGAAAATTCCACAGTTCTAATGGATTTATTACTCCATTCTAGCTCATCAGCAGAATATTATTTGACTAATTGTTTCTGAGTTTCTTACTTGACTAAACATTTTGCACTGAATGCCTTTTTAAAGGAGCTTTAAATATGGGCTTTCTTTAACTGTTCTCTTTCCCAGGGAGCTCATCCGCTGTTTGAAGTGGTATATGGACTGCTCAGCAGAACTGATTCGGCAAGATCACATTCAGGAAGCCATGCGGGTAATGTCCTAAGCTCACTGTACATATGGGGGGAGGGGTCACTCTTTAATGTTCCGTTCACCTCTTCTCATAACAACCTGTGACTCTTTAATTCAGAAAACAGTTGTAAAATTATTTTTATTAGTATCAGTAAAGACAGTGGTTTCTTAGTTGGAGTTTTGAGAAAAAGGTTTTCAAAAAAATAAAATAAACCTATCCAAGTTGGAATTGCCTGTCACCTGATTTTCATTCCTAGACTGTATTACTTTCCTTTCACATTTCTAGGCCTTGGAGTACCTTTTCAAGTTCATTGTACAGTCTCGAATCTTGTACTCTCGAGCTACATGTGGGATGGAAGAGGAGCAATTTCGGTCCAGCATTCAAGAACTTTTCCAGTCTATCCGGTTTGTGCTCAGTCTGGACAGCAGAAACTCAGAAACACTCCTTTTCACTCAGGTCTGTGAGCTGCAGAGTTTGGCTACTAAATTCCTTGCCTGTCTTAGCAAATGGTTTCTTTGTCCTCTGACTTGCAGAAGCCCTACTAGAATCTTATATGTTGGATAAAAGGTAATTTACAAGGAAACATTTGATAGAACAAAATGCCACTTTTATTTTGAAGTTAACTTTACCTCATTTACCAGGTATGAAACAGTTTAGTGACTTAATGTTGGAGAAATAACACAAATTTGCTGTTGGGAACCCTCTTTTCATACAAATCAGCAACCATTCTCTAGGTTTTTAAAAAAATGAATACCTTATAGAGGATATTCAGGATTCCCTATTTATGGGAATTTCATTTCCTAGTTAGCCAGTGTTAATTTTTTTGTTTTTGTTTTTGTTTTGTTGGTCATGGGCTTTGAACATAGGGCCTGGGCACTATCCCTGAGCTTTTTTTTAACTAAAGGCTAGTCCTCTACCACTTGTAGCCACAGTGCCACTTTTTTATAGTACTTTTCCATTCTTAGTTAAGAGTGAAATAATGGAAAACTAATAGGAATAACTGGAAAACACTGGCTAAAAAAGTAGGATTAGAATCTGTTAGAAATATCAGTGTTGCATGGGCCAGGCAATTGGAAGGTAGAGATCAGGAGAAAAAGTAAGGGGACTGGGAAATTGGCTCAGTGGTAGAGTGCTTGCCTTGCATGCATAAGGCCCTGAGTTTGATTCCTCAGCACCCCATAAGTAGAAAAGGCTGGAAGTGGCGCTGTGGCTCAAGAGGTAGAGCACTAGCCCTGAGCTGAAGAGCTGAGGGACAGAGCCTATGCCCACAGTTCAGGCCCCACGACTGACAAAAGAAAAAAAGTTAGTAAGGCTGGTGCCAGTTATTCACCCTATACTCTTAGCTACTCAGGAAGCTGAAATCTAAGAATATTGGTTCGAAGACAGCCAGGGAAGACAAAACCAAGAAACTCTTATCCCTAGTTAACCATAAAAAAATGCACTTACTTTTTTTCTTTATACCAATTAAAAGATGAGTAATAGCATAATTTGAATTCCTTCCTTCTCTTGCCAGCAAATGGCTTGGCAAATTATAAAAACTTCAAGTAACCTGAGCCTCCAGTGAATTCTGTTGTTTTGGTTTCCTTTTTAGTTCTCCTTACTTCACGCCCATGTTGAGTCAAGGACTTGGGAAGAGTCTGCTCAAGGGAAAGATACTGCAATGCCTTTTGAGCCTCTCTCTTCACTCGTACCATTGAGCATGCAAGACAGATGCAGACTTAACTCTGAGCTAACCACAGCTTCACTTGCTTCTGCAGGCTGCACTCCTCAATTCTTTCCCAACTATCTTTGATGAGCTGTTGCAAATGTTCACTGTGCAAGAGGTGGCAGAGTTTGTGAGAGGGACTCTGGGGAGCATGCCCAGCACTGTGCACATTGGGCAGTCAATGGATGTGGTGAAGCTGCAGTCTATTGCCAGGACAGTGGACAGTCGCCTGTTTTCTTTTTCAGGTAAATCAAGTTGGGGTAAGAGTCAGGCTCTTGTTTCTCCCCTTCCAAGATAATAGTCAGGTGGTTCTCAAAGGATTGGTTATTATCAACCATCAACCAATGACCCCTCTTCTTAAACTGTTAGGAAAAGCAGCTAAGACCCAGGTCTACTGCTTCCCTCACAATTTGTTCAGAGAGATCTATTTCCCAGGGCATGCCTACGGGTATTATCTTAGTCTTGTTTTGCTTGTATTGTAGAATATTATAAACTAGGTTACTTAAGGCAGTTACTTTTCACAGTTCTAGCATCTGAAAAGTTCAACATCAAAGTGCCAGTATAGTTGGTATCTAGTGAGGACCCCTTCCTGTTTCATAGATAAGCTATCTTCTCTCTGTGCTGAAAGGAACAAGGGTGTTTTCTGGGGTCTCTTTTTAAAGGACACTCCCATTCATAAAGTTCCTGCCCTCATGACCTAATCACTAGCAAGGGACTCCTTTCCAAATGCTGTCTCACAGGGTTAGGTTTCATTGTATGAATTTGGAGGGGACACAACATTCAATGTATAGCAGGTGGGGCTCTTGTCCTCAGGTTGGCCACAAGTCTAGCCAGTTGCTAGTAATGGAGTCTGCCTTCCACACTTCTAGAAGAATAAGAAGACAAAGGGGGAGGAGAGAGAGCAAAAGGAAAGGGTCCAGCCAAGCACTGGTGCCTTACCCGTAACCCTAGCTACTCACGAGGCTGAGATCTGAGGATTGTAGTTTGAAGCCAACCCTGGCTGGAAAGTCCCTGTGACTTTTATCTCTAATTAAACACCAAAAAGCCAGATGTGGAGCTGTGTGGCTCTTATGGTAGAGCACTAACCTTGAGCAAAAAGCTCAGGGACAGAAGCCAGGCCCTGAGTTCAAGCCCCAGGACCAGCACTAAACAAAACAAAACAGAAACAGCAGGGGGGTGGGTCTAGTCCAAGAAGATGAGCATAAACCAAAGAAATAAAAGAGGCCTCCAAAGGAGGCCCTGAAAACTCTATGCTTGCTTATTTTCTTGTGTCTCCAGTCAGATTCCTTTTTCTTTCTTTGGAAGAACCACAAGGATTAGAGAAAGAAATAGACAAGGATCCCTTTGTTCTCTCTAAGTGGTCACAACAGCCTATAGATCAGCAACCCAGGCTGCCTCTCAGAATGAATATTTGGACTAATTTCTGAAACATAATGCTTGTGATCAAAGTTCAGCCTTGCAGGGCCATCAAATACTCAATGTTTAAATTTAGTTAAGATCAATAGGAGAATAGTACGTTAAGTAGAATGTTACTATTATAGAATAATCTGGGGCACAGGAATAAATTTGGAGCATTAGCAAATCAATGACTATTCGAATTTTATAATCAGAATTTTGTGCTTAATTTTTAAAATCTGACTTTAAGACATAAGAACAATTTCTCATTTCAATGCTACACATATTTGCAATACTAAATAGATGTTCCCTTTGACTTAGCTCTGCCAGGGTAGAGTATTGCTGATGGTAAAGCTGTCACCAAGAAATTCAGCCCTTCTCCACCAGTAAGTGTTTGTGGTAAACACTTTTCTCTGTTCCACCTCTTGGAATGAAAATTTTATCAGTGATATAAACACTGTCACTAAATCCACTCCAGTTTTGTGCACTGCCTCAAGAAGATTCTTTCAGAATGTATAGGAAACCCTCACTGAGATACTTTATTTCTAGTATTCTTGCATGTGCTCAACAGTTGTATACAATGGCTTAAGAATTTTTTTTTCTTAAAATTGATGTGGCATTGGACCATGGAATTGGATTTTATGGCAAATCACCAACTTTTCATTTGCATTCCACTCTCACTGAATGTCCACATCATGGTATCTTTCTCAAAGCAAGAGATTCCATACTAGTGATATCATTTAACCAAACTGGTATCTTCTCCAGCAGGTTCTGTTAACACACTATCACTTTGTCTAGAAGCAGCTGTTAGTTGTTACAAATCCTACTCTGTATTTTGATCTGGTACAAAATACAGTAGCAACTTTTTCTTTACCTAAGCAACCTTTTAAACAGAATGTCTGTTACTCTGTTCTGTTTGAACATTTTTTTTTTTTTTTTTTTTGGTCATAGGGCTTGAACTCTGGGCCTGGGTGCTGTCCCTCAGCTCTTCAGCTCAAGGCAAGCGCTCTACCACTTGAGCCATAGCACTACTTCTGGTTTTCTGGTGGTTTATTGGAGATAAGAGTCTCATGGGGACTTTCTTGCCTGGGCTGGCTTTGAACTGTGATCCTCAGATCTCAGCCTCCTGAGTAGCTAGGATTACAGGCATGAGCCACTGGTGCCTGGTTGTTTGGACATATTTTTTAGTGTTGACAGTACAGTGTCAAAATCTCTCATATTTCATGTAATTTATGTTTGGCTTAAAAAATTTTTTCCTTTCTGGGCGCTGGTGACTCATGCTTGTAATCCTAGCTATTCAGGAGGCTGAGATCTGAAGATCATGGTTTGAAGCCAGCCCTGGCAGAAAAGTCCATGAGGCACTGATCTCCAATAAACTACTCAGAAAAAGCTGGAAGAGGAGCTGTGGATCAAGTAGTAGAGCACTACCCTTGAGCACAAAGAGGCTTAGGAATAGCACTGAGACGCTGAGTTCAGGCCCCAGGACCAGAAAAAGAAACTCTTCCTTGAATGCATACAAAACACTTAACCTATGATCAGATATAAATAATAAATTCAAATGCCATAGTTTATGTTATTGATAAGCTCACTGAAGCTTGCTGGCCAGGTATGATGGGATCTGCAGGATCACATAATACAGTGTGCCAGAAACATATTCACACTTGCATTTCATTTTGTCTTCTAACCCACCTCTGTGAAGTAAACATAGAAGCAGCCATAACACCCATCTTACAGATAAGGAAAAACAAGCCAGTGGGAGAAGGAGTTAACTGCCTAAATGTTCCAAATGATTTAGTAACGGTATTTAAAATGTAGAGCTTAGACTTCCTCAATTCAGAGTTCTAAAATGTTATTCTGGTAACATTAGGCAGAAAAGAGAAAAATACATTCAAGTATGCAGTAGGATTGGCAATAAGCATTGTCTAGTTATCAAAGGCTATGATAATGCAAAGGTTATACTTCTGTTGTACCCAATGCCGTGTATATACCTAACAGCAGCCTAACCAGCCTATGGAGAAAGGACAGAGCTCTGTTGGTTTGCCAACATAAATGATTCCCAGAATGCCAGATTACTAAGCCAGATTGTGAATAGAGGTACAGTTAGTAATACAAATCAAGCCTTCAAATCTAGTCATTGTAGTTGATGCTAGATGTGACATTTACTTTACATTTTCAATGTAAACTGTACTTTTAATTTGGAGTTTAGTCATTAAAGAGATTTCATTTGGAAGCAGACTCTAGTCATTCAACCTGCATAAAATGCCATGAATACAGGGACTCTAATTGAGAAGGAAGGAAAAGACGAAAGAGCAATTTATAATTTCCAGACATGAAGCTTCTAGACTCTTTTAAGGGGGAGTGACCTCCACCTTTGCTCCAGTTTCCACCCCACCTTCTTTGAAACCAGTTAAGTCTCACAATACCACCACTATCTTCTGGTAGTAACTAGTTCTCCTCTAAACGGCTTCCTCATCTTTGTGTTTTCTCTGCCAGAATCCCGCCGCATCCTGCTTCCTGTGGTTCTCCATCACATTCACCTTCACCTGAGGCAACAGAAAGAGCTGCTAATCTGTTCAGGGATTCTCGGCAGCATCTTCTCCATCATCAAGACCAGCTCTCTGGTAGTGGCCCAACACCCACTCCACCCTGCAGTTCTACCATAGTCTTGTATTAACTGTAACCAGAAACAGACCAACAAGTGTGCTTTTGTATACTTCTCAGTCAGACCTGCTGATAGTGACAGGAGGTGCCTGAGTAAATAGAAGTTTGTATGGGCTCAGCAGATTTCAGCCTTACTATTTTAAAAATGTTTCACTATCATAAAAACCTAGAAATACGGTTACCTCTAGAACTAAAAGCCCAGTCTTGTGCCACCCATAGTTTCTGTCAAAAGCTAGTCTGGATTTCTAGAAGTTTTCTTAGAATACTAGGTATTTTAAGAGCATAGACTAAAGGATAGCTTTCTCATCATACTTTTGTTTGAACTTTCCAACAGCTTGATTTCACCCATAAGGTATTTCTACCCCATGCCAGATGAGATTAGATATATAAAAAGTAATGTTGCCCACAAAAGCTCTGAGCCCTATTAAATGAAAGAAATCAGGTTTCAATCAACAAAATTGTTGCCTTTTTTTTTTTTCCTTTTAAAAGAAATATGTGGTAGAAGGGGAGGGATTAAAGTAGGGAACAAAGAAAAAAAAAGACACAGATGAGTAGAAACTTATTTTGTATTCTCTATTTCATATAATTTTGATAATAAAAAAATACACTTACAAGCCGGGCGCTGGTGGCTCACGCCTGTAATCCTAGCTACTCAGGAGGCTGAGATCTGAGGATCGCAGTTCAAAGCCAGCCTGGGCAGGAGAGACCGTGAGACTCCTATCTCCAATAAACCACCAGAAAACCGGAAGTGGCGCTGTAGCTCAAGTGGTAGAGCGCTTACCTTGAGCTGAAGAGCTGAGGGACAGCGCCCAGGCCCAGAGTTCAAGCCCCATGACCGACCCAAAAAAAAAAATACACTTACAGAAGATTCAGAGCACATAAAAAGAATGAAGAACAGGATGGGATTTATTATACTATTTTAAAAATTAAGATTCCAAGAGAATAAATTTTAGTGCATTTAAAATGAAGGCCAAGGATCAAGCATATTAAGCTAGGTTATTCCGGTGGAGCAAGAGAGGCACTTAAAAAAAAAAGAATCCAGGGGCTCGGAAGGTGGCTCAGTGGTAGAGCGCTTGCCTTGCATGCATGAGGCCCTGGGTTCGATTCCTTAGCACCACATAAGCAAAAAGAAAAAAGCCGGAAGTGGCACTGTGGCTCAAGTGGTAGAGCGCTAGCCTTGAGCTGAAGAGCTGAAGGACAGCGCCCAGGCCCAGAATTCAGACCCCATGACCGGACCAAAAAAAAAAAAAAAAAAGAATCCAGCTAGGCGCTGGTGGCTCACACCTTTAATCCTAGCTACTCAGGAGGCTGAGATCTGAGGATCAAGGTTCAAAGCCAGCCTGGGCAGGAAAGTCCTTGAGACTCCTTTCTCCAATTATCAGAAAACCAGAAGTGGCGCTGTAGCTCAAGTGGTAGAGCACTCACCTTGAGCTTAAAAGCTCAGGGATAGTCCCCAGGCCCAGAGTTCAAGCCCCACAATGGACAAAAAAAAGAAGAAGAAGAAGGAATCCAGAGCTGGGAATGTGGCTTAGTGATAGAGTGCTTGCCTAGGACACATGAAGCCCTGGGTTTGATTTCCCAGTACCACATAAACAGAAAAAGCTGGAAGTGGCACAAGTGGTAGAGCACTAGCCTTGAGCAAAAGAAGCTCAGGGACAGTGTCCAAGCCCTGAGTTCAAGCCCCAGGACTGGCAAACAAAACAAAACAAAGCAAAAAAAAGAATCCAGTATGGATTTCTGAGGTTTAAAGTTAAAGTACCATCTGGCCACAAGTACCTAACTTCTTGATGGTTGAAGTAACCCCATTGTTTGCTCTTGGTTACAGACAAGACTTGGCAGCCCTCCTCACCAATCTTCAGAGAAGTCAGACAAGAGATAAGGTTTACTAGTAACCCAAGGTTGTCTCTCAGGGAAGCTTATTGCTAAAAGAGGGGCATAAATTGAAGCAAAGAGAGAGAGAGAGCAAGAGAAAGAAAAACATGGAACCGATGAAAACTTGAAGGACATGGTATTTTTAGTTGTATTTTAAGAGGACAGAGAGTTGAGTATAATTGCCTACAACTGCTTAAAGATTGGTCACAGGAAAGAGTATTACATTGACTTTGATGGACAGGAAAAATTATTTAAGCCCCAAAAGAGTCATTCAGATTTCTCATGTGGAATGGGGAAAAGTATACTTACACTGGATGGATGGATGGATAAAAGATGAAATTTAAGTTACATGTTCAGTTTTCTGTATTCAGGTTCTCAGTGACTGGCCCAAGGTAAAAGTTTAGTAACTGATAGGTGGATGAACATTAGGACCAGTAGTAGTATAAAGATCTTGGAGAAAAAGCAATGGGAAACTCTTTGGGAGATATTTTAGATCAAGACTAGAGTCTGAAATGAATGTGAGAAGTCTATAAAAGGGAAACAGATTCTTCCAAAAGTTTGATGGCCAGGAGACAGATTGTAGTGAGAAGACATGTTCTGTTATTTCTGTGAGGCTGCCAAGGAATGATAGATTGAGACTAGAGTCCTTCAGATGGACCAGGAGCAAGACCAAGAGAGCTGAAGAGGTAGAAATGGCACCTAAGTATAATTAGACAGCAGTCAGGGCTTGCAAGATTGAGAGCAGCCAAAGAGGAAACCTCGGGATGAAATGTGCACTGCTATGTGCATTACTAGCAAAAGAGCTGCTGCCACACTCTAGGATGTCACTTTACCATTTGTCAAACTGTCTGTTCTTGAAGTGTTAGTCAGCAGGGTTATGCTTTCTCTTGACTATACTGGGGAAGTCGGAGAAAATCTTTTAACTCAGGACATTCACTTATGTCTTATATGTTAAAATTAACTTGTCTGTCTAAGATTAAGAATTTTGGCTAGTGTGGTAAGGGCGAACCCCACCACCAGGCCAGGGCAACAATGGCAGATGTATTTTGCCTCCTCACAGCCCTTATTCTGAGTTCCTTTCATGCACATTGGTGAGGCTGAAAGCTCAGTATTGAAAGTCCAGCCAGAAAACTGTTCCTGACATGGCTGACTTAGTACTGCAGGCAAAAGCATCCATTTGGCCTGGTGCTTTAACAGTATACTCTCTCACTGCTCACTCCAGGAAGCAGATGTCATAGAAGAGGTAGAGATGATGGTGGAGAGCCTCCTGGACGTGCTCTTGCAGACTCTACTCACCATCATGAGTAAATCGCACGCTCAGGAGGCGGTAAGAGGGCAGCGGTGCCCGCAGTGCACAGCCGAGATCACTGTTAGTAACTAACATTCAGGTTTTCTTCTTTTTTTCTCTAACCTGGGGCTCCTCCATATTACTCACCTCTCACCATCCCACCACCTTTATCTCAGCCTGCCTCCTGCATGGTAGTCAGCATGCTACCCTCTTCCTGAATCTGACTTCCCACTTTACTCTGAAAGCTCTCATTTCATGCTTCAAAAATACTTCTAGGAGTCTACTGTAGGGCAGATTCAGAGAATTCTTTTTAATCTTGTTTTTCTTCTCAGTTTGTTGGTTTTTTTTTGGCTGTTAAGCCAAGTCACTTTCTATGAATTGTAATGAAGCAAGGAAATAGATGTAGTAAGAGGTTGAAGGTGGCAAGTAGATATTCCTTCTAGGAATCCCCTTATACAGATTCTCCTAAATGATTTGAAGGAGAGAATAATTTTCTCAGAATTTTCTTGTACCTACAAACTAGTTGTTTTTATCCATAGTGTTTGTATCTAAATTTATAGTACCAGGAAAAATGTAATGAGATAGAATTACTTAGGCATTGCAGTTGAAGCAATGATGACTGTATAAATGATGATTCTGTATGATCTAATCAGGAAAGAGATAACCTGAAAAGGCCTCTCTCAGAAGGGATAGAGATAACGCCATGGATCCCTGCCTTCACCATACCTAGAGGAGATTTCTCAACCCTGATATGGTAACATGATAAACAATTTGTGTGAAATCTTTCCGTTGGCAGATGAGATATTACAGAGCTCTCTTTGAAGAAAACCCTCTATGGGAGCGAGCCAAGCTCCAGTCATAATAGGGAGAACAAATAGAGTGCCTGGATCAGGCATGTGTTGTGGAGCATTGGGCTTGGAAAGAGTGCTCTTTTAATCCCTGTTGGAAGCACTCTTGCTGTAGGTAAAAACATGTACCCTACATGTCCTGGTAACCCACCTATCTAACCAGCACTTAATGCAGTGCTTACTGAATACCTGGTTTAAGTATTTGAACAATTACTAATGACGTGATTCACTTTTAAGTTATAACGAAGATAATAATAATTATAATTTATTGGGTTAACCCAATCTGTTCCTCACAAATGAGTTATGGCTTCTTATGCCCAATTATCAGATATAACTGAAGTTCATATACATGTACATAATCTGCATACATATATGCGTAGAGATTTTAGGGTTTTAAAAAGGTTTGAGAGACTAAAAAAAATTGTCTGATTCTCATGAATTTGGGAGGATTTAAAAATCCTCCAAGTGAAGTACTTTTTTCTCCTTTCCTCCTGAGAAGGCAGCCTGCTAGGAGGAAGCCACACTTGGCTGACCATTTAAAAATTGCTGTAAGATCATCTTTGGAGTCCTTAAAGCAAGGTTTGTTCCATGTACCCCAAATTAGCAACTTGGAGAAATTTAAGAGACACAAATATCCTTAAAGACCCTATTTGCCTTAAAGATCATAGCTTGTCCCCGCTGAATAGTCAATTTGGAACCTTTGCTTTTCAACTGTGGTGATCTGCTCTGTTCCATTTGTCAACTGCAGTTTCCCATGTGCAAACTCCAGGAGGCAACCTAGGGGGTCCCTGCAGAAGGTCTAAAACTGCTTTGTTGTAAGTGAAGGCTTTTCAGTAGCCCCAGGGTGCAGAAGACCTTACTAAACCTCTGAAATTCTCCAGAAAAGAAAGTTCATTTTCAGAGCCAGAGTTGTCACCTTTCTTCCATGATCATTGGGGGCCATTTCAAACCCTCCCTTCTCTCCTTGCCCTCTGTGTACTGTGGCAATGGAACCTTGATGATTAGCTACACTGTCTTTTTTTGGGTTGTTCCCCAGGGTGAATATGTATCCTGCCTACTCTCATTGCTTCGTCAGATGTGTGATACTCATTACCAACACCTTCTGGACAACTTCCAGAGCAAAGATGAACTCAAGGTAGGAACAAAGCATTAGCTTTTCTCCCAGGAAAAGAAGTGTACAGCCAAGACTGCCACAGGCTCTTTCTTCCCTATCAGGGAAATGCGTTCATGTGACCTTCAACTGCCAAGAATGTAGGATTCGCCAGCTCCAGTTTATAGCTGAATGAGTATGTGGCCTCCAGAAGCTAAAAGCCAGCCATTTCCCTACACAAGCAGATCCCAGAAAATTGGCACATTTTCTCTGACAGCTAGCAGCCCTGCAATTATATGCCTGTATTTGGGACTACTCTGGGACATATTGGTTTGATTAGTCAGTATTCCTTCCTTGCTTGGGACTTTGGCAAACCAGGGTTTGGTTATTTAAATAACAATAGTAAAGTGGCGTTGTAGCTCAAGTGGTAGAGTGCTCCCCTTGAGCTGAAGAGCTGAGGGACAGCGCCCAGGCCCAGAGTTCAAGCCCCACGACTGACCAAAAAAAAAAAACCAATAGTAATAATTCTGACAACTTGTCTTGATTTAAATATATTTCTGAGGCTGGGCACTGGTGGCTCACACCTATAATCCTAGCTACTCACGAGGCTGAGATTTGAGGATGATAGTTCAGTGCCAGCCTAGGCAGGAAAGTCTATGAGACTCTTGTCTCCCAATTAACCACCAGAAAACCAGAAGTAGGGCTGTAGCCCAAAGTGGTAGAGTACTAGCCTTGAGCACAGGCCCTGAATTCAAGCCCTAGGTCTGGCACCAAAAACAACAACAACAATAACAACAACAAACCCCCCCCCCCCCCCCAAACTAACAAAAACCATGCCTTTAATCTTAAAACTATGGGCTGGGAAGGTGGCTCAGTGGTAAAGCGCTTGCCTTGCAAGCATGAGGTCCTGGGTTTGATTCCTCAGCACTACATAAGCAAAAAGAAAAATGCTGGAAGTGGTGCTGTGGCTCAAGTGGTAGAGCTGAAGAGCTGAGGGACAGTGCCTAGGCCCAGAGTTCAGGCCCTACAACCGGACCAAAAACAAAAACAAAAAAACTATCTGGTTTGAATTAATTGAAGTTCAAATGGAATAATTTATATAAACTTTGCTCAAGTATAATTCTCTAGTATTTCCCTTTGTGTTATGATTGTCATACAAATTACAGTTTCTCAAAACACTTTCATGTGCATTCTTATTTCTTATTCAAGTTATTGTTCTTTTATTATAATTTAAGGAACTCCTTGGAGTCTTTTTTACAGGGTTTTGTTTATCTGGGAAGGTGTTAATTTCTTCTTCTTCTTTTTTTTTTTTTTTTGGAATAACAGTTTTAATAGATACAGCATTCTTGATTGACAGTCTTCTTTTAGCACTCTGATTATATCTGCCTTCTGGCCACCATTATGTCTGCTGATAATGAGACAAGATAGCTAGGGCAAGATGATAAAGAAGTTAGAAAATACATAAAAAAATTAAACTAGGTTCAGGAGCTGAGACAGAAGCAGGAAATAAGGCTGAAAAATCACTAGAACCACAGTATATTGAATCAACTATTCAAGAATGTACAGACATGTGCATTCTTTTCATTATCCTCCCTTCTCTTTTAGGTGTCAAATGAGAAACACCACCCCAGAGGGGTAATTAGGTCTGGGAATAGAAAATTCCTGTTTTTTTGTAAGTCTGTTACCTAGGAAGAATGCCTTTAAAAAGGGGCCATGAAGAACAGAATTTCTTTTAATTATAAGGCCAAGCCAGGCCCTGTGTTTCTGAGCTTGAGTGATAATGTTAAAACAAGATAATTGGGCAGTTGCTAGGTAACCATACATCAAGATAGCCAGTTTTGAACTAGAACTCCTGCCCAATTTGGATCTAAATATCCTGGATGAATACCTCCCATTGCACCTTATGCTCTTACCTTTAACATCCCAGCCAGCTAATTTGCCCTCCTTCCTTGAATCCTGCCTTGTCTTCTACATTAAATAAATCTTCATATGGCCTGCTACTTGTATACCTCTTTCATAGATTACTTAAAAATTAATTTCATCCTATTCAGAGTTTCTGGGAAGTCAGTGGGCTTGGAAAATTCCCCTCTTCTATTAAAGAAATCTCTTTTCCAAATATCCTTTCAGTGGCAGTACCACTGAACAGGCAGTACCTGTTAATCTTGCTGAAAACATCTATACATGAGGTATTTGGTTGTTTTGGTTTGGTTTGGTTTGTTGTCCTGTTTTGTTTTGGTGGGATTTGGGTTTGGGGTTTTTGGTTTTTGGTTTTGATAGTATGGGAGATTGAACCCAAAGGCCTCATACATACTAGGCATGCTGTCTACCATGATGAAGTTTATCATGTTGATTTCAAGATTCTCTTTCCCTTGTGGTCAGGAATTCTTGCTGAAGATTTTCTGTGTATTCCGAAACCTGATGAAGATGAGTGTCTTCCCTCGGGACTGGATGGTAATGCGGCTGCTTACTAGCAAGTGAGTAAAGAAGGTCCCTATAATGGCAGATTAAGAAGATTATATATGAGAAAAACCAAGAAAAGGATAAAGGCAAAGACCAGAAAGAAAGAGGATTTGGCAAAAGGAAAAAAGATATTTAGAGGTATATTCAGTAAGACTTGACCATTGGCCATTGACTCTAAAGATAAGAAAAGGATAAAGTTTTTTGTTGTTTTACAAATGGAGCCGAAATGCCTGGTAGATATTTTGTATAGTGAAAATAGAAAAAAATCAAATGTAAAGGGTATAAAATACACCCAAGAAAGGGTTCTTGCTAGAAGAAGGCTTCTACAGGAACTAGTGACCTTTATTCTTCTATAACTTTGGACAGTTTCCTAAGCTCTCAATTTGAGTTGTTTGCCAGACAGTGCTTGTTTCCAATGACTAATGCTAATACTCACCTGAGAGCTGACTGCAAAGACCTGGACACTATCCTTAATGTATCTATGCCCATTCATATTCCTAGCCTGTGCTTCCTCTTGACAAACCAGATGAGTGATGTATGTGGTAAGGAGCTGGCTTATTTTATTTCTCACCTCAAAGCTACTTGGCTTCCACTCTTTAGACTACTACTGCCTGCTCCCACTGACCCTTATTTTATGTTGGCATTACACAGAATGTAGTAAAATTACTTACATTAGATATATTAGCAAACCAGCATGATATTTCCACTTGGTACCTTTTGTAGAGCACTTTCCCCTCAAAAAACTACAACAAGTGTTTTGTCTAGAACATAACAAAAGAATGCCTACTTAGGGCTGGGAAGGTGGCTCAGTGGTAGAGCGCTTGCCTTGCATGCCTGAGGCCCTGGGTTCGATTCCTCAGCACCACATAAGCAAAAAGAAAAAAGCTGGAAGTGGCACTGTGGCTCAAGTGGTAGAGCGCTGGCCTTGAGCTGAAGAGCTAAGGGACAGTGACCAGGCCCAGAGTTCAGGCCCCACGACCAGACCCCCTCCCCCCCCCAAAAAAAAAGAGTGTCTACATAGTTGTACGGATACTTGCTCAAATACTAGATTTTTTCCTTCTGAATTCTTTATCTCTGTTTCTACTTCCACTCATAGCACTTTAGGCTTCCACTCATAGTCCTTTAGGAAAAGCCTCTTTCAAAGCTTTTACCTTTAAATTTTGTCACCCCTCTGCTAGTGGTCTAGTCTCTCTAATGCACTGTCTTTACTTTGTCCCTTTTCTGCACTAAAGCTCAGGTAGCCCTTTTTCAGACTGTTTAGCCAAGGCCCTTTGCAATCAAACCCTCAATGTGCATACCACTTTCTTTTCTACTCCAACCAATGATCTCAATTACATCAGAGTAGTCCTCCATTGCCTTTTATATATGTCAGGGGTAAGATTAGGAGGAATAATCTAGACCAAAGCCTAAAGTCAAATGACTTATAGATAAAAATGCTAGTTATATGGCAAAGGAAGTTAAGATCCTGTTATCAAGTAAAATAATAAAATTTTGTATGCCCCAAATCCTACAATCTGTATTGATTATCCACAGGTCCCAAAATATTAGAAATTAATCTTTGAGGTAGAAGAAATAATAATGAATTTAATAGTCCAAGGAGAAGTAGTATAAAAGACACACTGAAATCCTATGCTATTTTACTATGGAGCATTTCTCCAAGACTGGTTTTCTGTGGAATGTATACTATCTTCTCTGTCCTTTATAGTCACGTCTCACATAGGAGCAAGTTGTCTTGGTATTTTGCTGACAATCCATAGATGCTAAGCAATCAGATGCCATTATTTAGTCTTTTAATTTTGCCAATGCTTTGTTGACTTGTTTCAGTATTATAGTCACTACTGTCCAGTACCTGTCTTCTGCACTACACAAGAATTTCACAGAGACAGATTTTGACTTCAAGGTAGGAGCTCACAAAATCCATCAATACTATGATACCCCTTAGCAAGTTAAAAAATGCTCATTGCTTTTTGCTTCACTAATATATTCTTAGTATCAAATAGCTTCTGCACTGATAGTAATTAGAATATGACCTAGGAGCCTCCCTTGTTGAAGTGTTGAGAGCTAGACATTTATGAGTATGCTTTCTAGTTCAGATCCAACACTCTTGGCTTCTGAAGGAGTCAAGAAAGAAAAAAAGATCAAAGCCCTGTTTGCAAAGATACTTAAAAGGGAAAGCAAATTAGGATCTTAAGGTTATAAAACAGAATCTGTGCTACATGGATGTATTTAATAACTCTCCTCACAAGGTTAAAGACTTAGGCTGTCACATGATTATTCTTTCTTTTGTCTCTCTAGGTGTGGAATTCTTACTTTAGCCTGGCAGTTCTGTTCATAAATCAGCCAAGCCTTCAGCTAGAAATCATCACCCCAGCCAAGAGGAAGAAGATTCTAGATAAGTAAGTCAGACGTCTCCTGTTCATCTTCCTGTCACTTGGCCATATGGGACTACTTTTCCATGACAAGATCCTTCAGAAGTTTACAAGGTTCTCATGGGTGTTAGTTTTCCAATGTGAGAAATTCATTCGATAGCCAAATAGTTTAATATTTTGAGATGCATTAGAAACAACTAGTGCTCAAGTATTGGCCCTATTGGCCTGTCTTTCTGAACTTTCTTCCACTAACAATTGACTCCTGTGTCACTATTCCTAGGTATGGGGACATGCGTGTGATGATGGCTTATGAACTGTTCAGCATGTGGCAGAATTTGGGTACGTCTTTTCTCCCTATTGCTCTCTCCCACATACTGCAGAGTTAAAAAAAAAAAAAGACTAATAACTTCCACTTAAGTTAATTCAGTCTTCAAAATCCTTATATAACTTTTAACATAACACCTCAGATGGATGATGTAGCACATGTGCATAAAGCTCTTGGCAGAGAGTGTTTGGCTGAGAGATAATACCCCAGTACTACATATGTACAGTCTCTGTTTGGAGAACTAAAATCAAAGGAAAAAAAAGAAGGATCCAGTACATTTTTTCCAGTTTGAGAATCCAGGCTTACAAGATACTCTGTTTTTCATGTCCAAGTCTAGATGCTACAGGCTTAAAAGTGTATTGTGACGATACCTAACACATGAACAATGACTGCTATGAACTTTAGTAGAGGTTGAAATACTTCTTGGATCTCTGGTATTCATATATCCACATCATCTACTCGACACTAATTGCATGAAGGAACATGTAAGAAGGGGGTTACAACCTAAGGATAAGATTGATTTTGATTTTCCCCCTTTCCACATCTTCTAAAATAGCCACCACTTTGGATCTAAAGTTGCCAGATTAAAGTTGTCAGGCACTTGTGGCTCATGCCTATAATACTAGTTACTCAAGAGGCTGAGATCTGAAGTTCAGAGTTTGAAGCTAGCCCAGGCAGGAAAGTCCATGAGGCTCTTGTCTCCAATTAGCTATCAAAAGGCCAGAAGTAGAGTTGTGACTCAAGTAGAAGAGCACTAGCCTTCAGCACAAAAACTCAGGGACAGCACCAGGCTCAGAGTTGAAGCCCCAGGACAGGCACAAAAGAAAAACTTGTCAGATCAGTGCGTCCAGTAGAATCCTTAAGTTGCCTTAATGGCTAACATACTTATGTCAAACTGATAGCCCGCTGTGGTGGCTCACACAGGTAGTCTGAGCTACTCAGGAGGCTGAGATCTGAGGATCGCGGTTCCAAGCCAGCCTGGGCAGGAAAGTCCGTGAGACTCTTTATCTCCAATAAACCACTGGAAAACTGGAAGTGGCACTGTGGCTCAAGTGGTAGAGTGCTCGCCTTGAGCTGAAGAGCACAGGGACAGCGCCCAAGCCCAGAGTTCAATCCCCACGACTGACCAAAAAAAAAAACTGATATGGGCCAGCCCATGATACTATAGGTATCTGAACACTCTGTCAAGAAGCAAGAGAAGATGTTACTGTTTCATGTGAAATATGCTATTTCTATCTGAAATGGGTTTTCAAAAGGGATGAAATAAAAACACTAGATTTGCCTCTATGAAGTCATTATTGACTTAACTGCTTTCAATGGAACTATCTAATTCCTAAGAATTGATTTTATTTGGCTGTAGCAATTACTGCACTGGTCCACAGTTTATCTTTTTTTTTTTTTTGAGTCTGCTGCCCGGGCTGGCTTTGAACTGTGATCCTCAGATCTCAGCCTCCTGAGTAGCTAGGATGACAGGCGTGAGACACCAGTGCCCAGCCACAGTTTATCTTCTCCTTAGTCTCTCTCTCTCTTTTTTTTTTTTTTTTTTTGTCTGTCGTGGGGCCTGAACTGTGGGCCTGGGTGCTGTCCATCAGCTCTTCAGCTCAAGGCTAGCACTCTACCGTTTGAGCCACAGCACCACTTCCAGCTTTTCCTGCTTATGTGGTGCTGAGGAATCAAACCCAGGACCTTATGCATGCAACATAAGCACTCTACCACTGAGCCACCTTCCCAGCCCCTTCCTTAGTCTCTAAAGTGACTAAAGCAGAGCTCTAATGCTGGTTCTCTCTGCCTCATGATTGCAATAAGAAATATTGTCCCATGGTTCTTGAGGGCTGTCGTACTCTAGCCAGATGATAGGCCAATTAGAGTAGAACCCACATCACTCACTTTCCATGGGAAAGCCTTATAAAAGAAGTTGGAGGATTAACTGATGCAATCTTAATATATGTAGTGTCACTATCAGAAATATAATATGAAGACAGGCAG
Source organism: Dipodomys spectabilis (assembly GCF_019054845.1). NCBI lineage: Eukaryota > Metazoa > Chordata > Mammalia > Rodentia > Heteromyidae > Dipodomys > Dipodomys spectabilis. Next base: position 3,226,760 of record NW_024871037.1, read on the forward strand.
AGTTAGGGGTAGACAGAGATACTCCAAGCTAGCCAGTCTGGGTAAGACTGTGCCATAGGTTCTTGGCACATCAGAAAGAAAGATTTTTTTTGATACACATGAGCACAGGCATTGAAGAGGCCCACATACTTCAGATGTTATACCTGAATGTATATGTGTATATACATACTTAAGATGTATATCAGATGTACCTGGTAGACTGAACCAGGGTCTAGATAGTCTTATCAATTAAATTTCTCAAAGCTAGACGTAGAATCTCTAGAGAAAATAATACTGTATTTAAGCAGAAATATATGGATTTTCCTTGCTCAATAAATGCTGTAAATAAATAGACCATCTGAAACTTAGTGCATGTTCCTCAGAAATCTTATTCTGTATAGAATAGCAAACAGTGTTTCTTGAATTTAGAGATTTTTAGGTGGTTTATGGAATTTTCCAGATTATTTGGAAAAACAATTTCATAAACGTTGAACATCTGCTTTAACTTGGCCAGACTAGTTTTACCCATGAATTCTAAAAAGCTGAGGAGTACCTCAGAAAACAGCAGAAGAGAGCTGACTTTACTCTTAGAAGTTTCACGAATAAGCTAGCAATGTTGAGGGTGCAGGGATTTTGTTCAGTGCTGAAACTCAGAGATAATGATCAAACCCACAGCTGTGGTAGGCAAACACTATACCACTAAGCTATATTTCCAGCTCCGGAATAAATCATACCATGTGCTGTGGCCCACCTGGAAATCTTCCATGGAAGATTAGTGCAGACATGCACTGATACCTGTTTGATTTTTTGGTACAGGTGAACATAAGATCCACTTTATTCCCGGAATGATTGGTCCTTTCTTGGGGGTAACTCTGGTCCCTCAGCCAGAAGTGCGGAATATTATGATCCCCATCTTTCATGACATGATGGACTGGGAGCAGAGGAAAAATGGCAACTTCAAACAGGTAAAAGGACACCTGGCTGTGTTCAGGATGTTATTCAGGATGTTATGGACCCATTCTTCTCAGGCAGGTGGCCCAAATGGTTAGGTGTGGTTCCAGTGATGATGGGCTGTACTGTGGTCATTGAACTTTGTTCAAGGGTTTTCTCTTACTTGCTGGCCATAATTGATTTGTTGATTTATCTTCATGAAGTTAGAAGCAAGAAAAAAATTAGAGAAAATCCAGGATGCTGGATCACACTTGTAATCCTAGTTACTGGGGAAGCTAAGATTGGGAGGATCACTATTTGAGACCAGCCTAGGCAAAAAGTAAGACCACTGTCTTAACCAATAAAAGCTGGGCATGGTGGTGCATGGGTGTCATTCCAGCTAAATGGGATGTGTATATTGGAGGATTGAGGTCCATACCAGCTTGAACATAAATGTGAAAATTATACAAAAATGTCTGGGGCATGGCTCAAAGTGTTAGAGCACTTCCCTAGCAAGCACAAGATTCTGAGTTCACACCCCAGAACTACCTCAAACACACACACACATACAGAGAGAGAGAGACAGAGAGAGACAGAATCAGAGGAAAGGGACTAACATCACATGAAAGGAACTTTTGGTGAAGTAAAGAATAACAAAGCCTGGTTTCACTCAGGAGATGGCCCTGGGAGCATGTTACCTTCCTCCACTGTATGGTCCTGACTTTTTTTTTTTTAAGAAAAGTAAGTTGGCAATTTATTTTTTTTTCTTTTTTCCTCTTTTTTATTAGTGTATATTAATTGTACAAAGGAGTATCATTGTGGTATTTCCACCCATGCATACAATGTACTTTGATCAAATTTGCCCCTATTACTCTTTTTCATGTCCCCTCTCACCTAGTGCAGGCATTTCTAAGGCTGGAGCCAGACCAGGTAAAGTAGTCCAAGATTTCCCAGTCTGTGGATCTAGGAGACAGTTCTGACTGAGCGCTTTATGCTTTCCCCTTGTGCAATTCTTCTGCCACCACTGAAGTGGTAGAGATGATTCCTGCCTTTATGTCTGTAGCTCCAGGGAATAGTACTAGGATCAATACAGACCATTGTTAGGGAGGTTAGTCTTAGCTTAGAAAAGAAATAATTTGGTAGCAGCATGAAGTGTCCACTTTGATTTGTTCTGCTTTGAGATGAGAATTTGTCTTTGCTGGTCTGAGCAGCTACAGCTATCTGATTCTTGAAAATGAAAACAAAAACATGCATATAAGAAGGAAAACTGGATATCCTGTGTATGATCCTACTCTGTATAAAAATTAACTGTGAATGGATCAGAGACCTAACATGTAAGACCTGAAACTTGAAAAGTATTGAGGAAAACATAGGAGAAATACTTCAAGATGAAGGCATCCAAAATAAGACTCTAGTAACCTAGGAAAGAAGAACAATAATTGAAAGATTCTATCAAATTGAGAGGCTTTTGTAAGCCAGGTACAGTGGTTCAAGCCTGCAATCCTAGTTGCTTGGGTAGAACATGAAAGGATCAAAGTTTGAGACCAACCCAGGCAAAAAGTTTGTGAGACTTCATCTCAACCAGTGGCTGGGCATGTTGGCACATGCCTGTTATGCCATCTACAGGAAGCACAATATCTGAACACAGTGGCATGTTCCTGGCATACACAGTGATGTGGGGAAGCATAAACAGGAGAATTGAAAGCCCAGGCTGGCTTGGGCATAAAGTGAGTCCCTACCTTGGAGGAAAAAAAGAAATGGAAAAAGAGCCTGGAGGCATTCCTCAAATGATAGAAGCATCGGCACTTAGTACCTTAAAGAGTACCTTAAAATTTTAAGTCCTGTGTCCTATTTAAACCATTAGGGTGGGAGGCCTTGCTAATTAGAGACAGGTGGTGGTTTCTTGGTGCTGCAAAGATCTTAGAATTTTTTTTAGAATTAATTTTTTTCCTTAGAATTAATTTGGAGCAAGAATAAAATGTAAAAAAGTTTCCCATGATCTTTACCCAGCAAAGACACTAGAGATTTCTCATTCTTTTTCTGAGTTCAGTTTGTGTTTATGAAGTCTGTTTTCTTCTAGGTGGAGGCGGAGCTGATTGACAAGCTGGACAGCATGGTTTCAGAAGGGAAAGGTGATGAGAGCTACAGGGAGCTCTTCGGCCTGCTGTAAGCTGCCCCAGTCCCAGGAATCCCAAATCTGGGGAGTAGGCAAAATGGGCCAATGAAGGTTCAAAGCCTGTCTGTGCTAGGCAGGTGTCAGAGGTTGGGTATGAGAAGAGACCTAGCACTTGGTAGTAGCAGTGTTGCTGCTTTCTATCAAGAAAGCAGGCTCTTTCAGGGTATGGCCATAGTTGCCTAAGAAGAGAAAATATCTCAGCTAGTTGACAGGAAGAGGCTCATTGTTTATCTTTACCACAGGCAATGCATCCACTTAGGCCAATCACTCATGGAGACTTAGGTTACTGCTCCATACTGACATTTAAAGGATTGGAATTCTCCTCTAAAAGAGGGGCTCCTGTTTGTCCTGCTTTGCAAGACATTGTAATCAGCTTAGAAAATACTACAGTGGGCTTTTCAATTATTTACACTGTCTCGACAAGCCATTTTCTATTCTGTGAAATGAAATAGTATTAGATGATGTCAGGGTTCCCCTCGGACCACCGTTTTGTGGTTTCCTTCTTGAGTTGATGGAAGGTAACAGCCTTGAGGCAGGTCTTGTAAGGCTTGAGTCCAAAAGAGGGCCTTAGAGAAACTGTGGCCTCCCATGTTGCTCTTTTATCTTTCTAAAAATGCAAGCTCAAGCTCTAAAAATGAAATCTCAAGTTCCAGAGTATCCTTATTTCCAGCATTGATGTTGTTTTCTGTTTGAATTCCATTCTGAAGACAAATCTCTATTTTTTCAGTACAAATACTGAGTGTTAGCTTAGAACATACCTGTAAGGGGAGCAGAGTAAAGATATCATCCTTCCCACTTTAGCCGGGGCTCAAGGAAGTGCTTGCAAGCCATCAGTTACCTGGCCAATAAAAGGTAACTCCTCTGAAAGGATGGCCCAGATCGTCTAGTTTCAAGAGGAAAATTATTAATTTATCTTACTTTTAAATATTTACTTAATGAATTTTTGACATTTAAAATAATTATAATTTATGAAAATGAGTCCATCCTTTAGTGTTTCTTTTCACTGAAGATGATTCTAATTATAGAAATAAGGAATAAGTAAATAACTTCATTACAAAGGAAAACTTATTTTTAAAAAAAAGAACCCATGCTGGGTGTGGTGGCTCACGCCTGTAATCCTAGCTATTCCCCGGAGGCTAAGATCTGAGGATCACAGGTCAAAGCCAGCCGGGCAAGAAAATCCGTGAAACTCTTATCTACAATGAACCACTCAGAAAACCAGAAGTGGTGCCTTGAGCTGAAGAGCTGAGGGACAGCACCCAGGCCCAGAGTTCAAGCCCTGCGACCAACCAAAAAAACAAACAAGAAAAAGAACCCACAATTACTAATTATATGAACAAATACTATTTGCAACACCTTTTGTGTATGTGGTGCTGGAGCTTGAACTCAGGGCTTCCCATTTGCTAGGCAGGTACTCCACCACTTGAACCATGCCTCTAGCCCTATAAACCCTTTTAAAGTCATCCTGAGAATTGAAGACCACTGACATTTTCCAATTTATATCTTCAGAAGACATTTATAGAAACACTGAAAAAGAATCCTGGGCTAATTAAATTAGATTAGAAAAGACTGAGTTAAACAAAATTGAACAAGCAGAAGTGGCACTGTAGCTCAAGTGGTAGAGCACTAGCCTTGAGCTGAAGAGCTGAGGGACAGCGCTCAGGCCCAGAGTTCAAGGCCCATGACCGACAAAAAAAAAAACAAAAAAACACAAAATTGAACAAGCTGCTGTATTAAAGGACTTCTCATAGCCCTTAACATGCAAAACGGTATAAAAACACTGCAAAACAAGAGAGTGACCAGCATTTCCCATGCTCACTGTCATCCAGGACCAAAGAACTCTATAGATCAGCTTAAGACATGCTAGTACAAGCGGGGCGCTGGTGGCTCACGCCTGTAGTCCTAGCTACTCAGGAGGCTGAGATCTGAGGATCACGGTTCAAAGCCAGCCTGGGCAGGAAAGACCGTGAGACTCCTATCTCCAATAAACCACCAGAAAACCGGAAGTGGCGCTGTAGCTCAAGTGGTAGAGCGCTTGCCTTGAGCTGAAGAGCTGAGGGACAGCGTCCAGGCCCAGAGTTCAAGCCCCACGATCGACCAAAAAAAAAAGACATGCTAGTACAATGGCCTCTTCTGTGCAGGTTAGAGACCGGAGTTGATGGTCATTCCTTCTCTCCCCAGCAAACTAGATCCCATGGGAAAACCTCATTTCCCCTGAAACTTTGACCGTAGTGTATGGTCTGCAAGGAAATGAATGTCACAGAAAAAGTATTAGTATCAGCCTTATGTTTGACTCCTCAGTGATTGCCTCCAGTTGGGCCAGTCACTCTAGGCCACTCTCAACTTTAGAGAGCAAGAAGCAGTGTGGAATGGAATTAGGGAGTAGTTTGTGGAGTGAGACCTGGACCTGAGCTCATTATCAGAGCAAGCAGAAATAGGTCATCATCCCCTTGAAGAGACCAAAAGACCTCAAAAGCCAGGTTTTATGATGAAGCCAGAGACTTGCTCCAAGGTGACAGGAGCATGTGACTGGCACATTAAAATAAAAAAAAAAATGGCATTGTGCTGGTTTGTTTGGCACTATCCCTTGAGAGTGTGTTTGGCTGAGTGTAGCTCCTCGACTTGCTCTCTGTCCCTCATGCTATGCAACAGAGGCTGGTGACAACCTTCCCTTGATTTACATGAAGAGCTTGGTTTGACTGTTCGCTGAAGCTGCCTCTGGGCCATAGAGGCAGTTAGGCAATTGGCAAAGCCAGACATGTTCTTCTGTAGCCCCTGTCCCTTATCTTACTCCATTGTTCCTTGAAAACAGACTTCCAGGTGTATGTCTGAAGAGGTTGGGGCTTTGAATCACACACGGCTCCACCTCAGAGGTATCCCTAGGGACCTGTATAGAGAAACAGGAGATGTATTTGTTACTTCCAGTCCAATAACCTCCTTGTCTTTGCTTTCTGCTTCATGGAGTAGAACCCAGCTGTTTGGGCCATACCCCAGGTAAGAATGCAGTGTGGCAAATCTGTCTCCAGATTGATCACAGTCCCCACGGGCTTTTACATCTTACTCTTGTGCCCAGAAATAGCTTATGAATTGTATTTGCTTCATCTTTTTCAATAGCCTGCTGGAGAAGGTTGAACAGGAAACATGGCGTGAGACGGGTATTTCCTTTGTTACCTCAGTCACCCGCCTCATGGAACGCCTTCTTGACTACAGGTAATTTTTTTCAGGAACCTAACCACTCTCTTCACTAGGATGATAACCTCTCCTGCAAAGGTATTCCATTGACCTTGAAACAAGGCACATGGCCGGGCACTGGTGGCTCATGCCTGTAATCCTAGCTACTTAGAGGCTGAGATCTGAGAATCGCAGTTCAAAGCCAGCTTGAGCAGGAAAGTCCGTGAGACTCTTATATCCAACGAACCACCAGAAAACCGGAAGTAGTACTGTGGCTCAAGTGGTAGAGCGTTAGCCATGAGCTGAAGAGTTGAGGGACAGTACACAGGCCTACAGTTCAAGCCCTACGATTGACAAAAACAAACAAACAAAAAAACAGGCCACATGAGATATGCCTCTAATCCCAGCATAGGGAAGGCTGAAGCAGGAGAATCTTGAGTTCAAGGCTAGCATGGACTGCCTAGAAAGATCATGTCCTTCATACAGAGAGAACTGTTCTGTTCTAGATATTATTACCAGTCATTAGAAGTCAGCCAATGATCAGGGACAAAGTGCCTTTCCTCAAGGGCAGACCAAGGCTTCCAGGATCTGCCCAAGACGTGGACACATGCACTCAGGAGGCCTCCCAGGGACATATAATCATCAGATCTTCTACCTGTAATAGCTAAGGCTCAGAGGAATGGGCAAGAGAGTAGAGAAAGCTATCTCTAGAACAAGACAGGAAGCACCTGTCATACTTCAGTGCAGACCTTTGTCAGAGCCATGTGGCAGATAGGTAGGGTCAGCTATACAAAAATATGACCAGGGAGGACCTTTTGGTCACCCATTTTTCATGACTTATTCTTTGCTTAAATTCTATTTCTGTCCCCCGAAATGAGCAGATTAGATGAAACAGTCCATTAGTGGGAAGTCTTTCCAGTTTGAGACCTCATGTGGAATTAGAAAATTTTTCATGAATACTTGTCATTCCAGTCATGGCTTTTGAAGTTGTCCAAAAGTTTAACAATGAATTAACCACAGAAGCTCTAATTATTCTCAGCAGCATTCAGGTGGTGGCTAAGGGTGCCTTTTAGGAGCCAAGAAAAAGGTGAAAAAGAGCAAATAGGAAGGACAGACTTGAAACCTACCTCCAAGCAATAATGCTTTATCATATACAAATGCCAAAGGGTTTTAAGAAATACTAATTATTTGGTCAGCCCATCAACTGTGCCATGGTCGCTATGGCTACAGGATTCTGAAGCTAGGGCCTTTGAGTAGAGGGTCTTAGCTACTACTCGATGGTTTCCCATGAAATGCCCTTTAGCTGGGCTCCAGTGGCTCATGCCTATAATCCTAGCTACTCAGGAGGCTGAGATCTGAGGATCACAGTTCAAAGCGAGCCTGGGCAGGAAAATCCTTGAAACTCTTATCTCCAATAACCACCAGAAAACTGGAAGTGGCACTGTGGCTCAAGTGGTAGAGCACTTGCCTTGAGCTCAAGACCTGAGGGACAGTGCCCAGGCCCAGAGTTCAAGCCTCACAACCAACAAAAAAAAAGAAAAAAGCCCTTTAAAAAGAACTTTGTGCCTTCATTTTTTATTTTTATTTTTTGCCTTATACTTTAGTGACACATTCTCCTGTGCTAAGGATGTTGTTAGATACAACTTAATGCCCTGATTTATCAGCTGGGCTTTGCACTCTGCCACCAGAACAAGTAAATTAAATTAAACATGAAAATGGAGACCCTTGAGCCCCAGGAATGAATAGGTACAAAGTTCCCAAAGCACTCATAATATGATCCTCATCTATAGAGGTACTTTCTGTTAGAGAGCATCTTATCTAAAATTTGATCAGTACTGTTCTTTGTATTGCTCCAGGAGTACCACTTCATATCACAAGCACTAATCTGTGTTTTCTCTCCTAGGGACTGCATGAAAGGAGAGGAAACAGAGAACAAGAAGATTGGCTGTACTGTTAACCTAATGGTGAGAGGATATGGCCTCTCTCTTCTGTCTGCCCAAGAGAATAGTTTCACCCTGCATGGATTGGCTTGGCCTTTCTACATATAGGTTACATGGTTTAAAATTTTGAGTCAGGATATCAACTCGGTTACTGGTATCTTGGAGAATTGAGCCTTATCAGAAACATTCCCACCTGAGACAAGAATAAAGGAGCTTTTCTTTGTAGCAGTGTTTTAGCCTCGCCTCTTGGAAAGGTACCACTGATCCCGACATACCCTGATTTATAGTCTTCCTTGATCCCCAATCTCTGATGCACTTCCTCTTTAATATCACTTAGGACTCCCACAGACTGACCCGTGGCTCAACCCCAGCAAGTGTCCTATCTGACTGGTCCATTTTCTGATGCCTCCAGGACCTCCCCTTCTCTTCCTGCTTAGCACATCCAGAGCTTTGGCAGGCTCAAAGTAGGCTCAAATGTGGCCTCCAAAGGTGGCAGACTTTCTCATCTTATGTGTATATTTTCTCTCACACAGAACTTTTACAAATCTGAAATTAATAAAGAAGAAATGTATATTCGATACATCCATAAGCTTTGTGACATGCATTTACAGGCTGAAAACTATACAGGTAAGTGTTCTTGAAGATAGAATGATCAATATATACAGCTGGCAGAGAAAGGCTCCAAACTGGTGCTTGCCAAATCTCAACAGTGTTGGACCCATCTTATCCCTTTACCTTGCTCCTTCTCCTCAGCTTCTTTGTGGTAAATGGAGAAAGAGCAGGCAAAACTCCACCTTCTGCTGTGTCCTCCACTCTCTTAGGCTGTTTCACTCTCCTTCCATCCTACCCACCCCTCTGAGGACTCAAAGATGACCTACATTCTGGTGCACCAGGTTCAGAGCATCCTCAATTCGGTGTCACTCCTCATGGGCAGTTTTTCGTAAATCTCCCAAAGCCTGGCCGATGCATATCTTGCCCTGGTATTCTGCTTAGATCAGGCTATTCCTGGGCCCCTGAAAAGAAGCCCTAGGCCTCCATGCTATCTATCCTCACAGAGGCTGCATTCACCCTGCTCCTTTATTGTGAGCTGCTTCAGTGGGAGGATCGGCCACTGCGGGAGTTCCTGCATTACCCATCCCAGACCGAGTGGCAGCGGAAAGAGGGGCTATGCCGGAAGATCATCCACTACTTCAACAAGGGCAAGGTAGGTGTCATGGGCAGCCCTCAGCTGCTGCTGTAGTGCATGACATCTTGACATTGTACAGTTGGCAGCAGCTGTAGAGGGTGGTGTGTGGGGAGGCAAGTAGGTGGGTGCCCATATGTATGTATCAGATTTAGAGGCAGCGTAATTTTCTCCCAGTGTTTTTAAAAAAAAAAAAAGAGAAAGAAAGCTTAATTCTATGGCTTGAAAGCTGATTCCAGATTGGAAGAGCCTCAAATGCCAGCTTTGTGCATCTAAAAATGATAACTGCTAAAGCTCCTATAACGGGCTTCTGGGACCCTGTCTGTATTAGATATACTTAAAGAATCTTTTCTGGGTGACATTGCTCAAGATGCCTTATACTTACAAACTGATTTGTTGAATGGTAACTCCTTGAACTACTTGAAGACAATAAAAATATAATTTAAAGGTTGGGAAGGTGGCTCAATGGTAGAGCGCTTGCCTTGCATGCATGAAGCCCTGGGTTTGATTCCTCAGCACCACATAAGCAGAAAAAAATGCCGGAAGTGGCACTCTGGCTCAAGTGGTGGTAGAGTGTAGGCTTGAGCTAAAGAGCTGAGGGACAGTGCCCAAGCCCAGAGTTCAGACCCCATGACCGACAAAAAATAAATAAATAGATAATTAGATAGATAGATAAATAAAAATATAAAAAATGCTTTCTGTAGAAAAAATAATTGGTAAGATCAAATGGATTGTAATCATAGCCAAAGCAGGTCTACACTGCCTATTATTAACATAGGTAGACATATAAAGTGATTAGAGATGAGATTCTTCATTGTCTTCATTCTTATTTTGTATTTCTTTTACAGAGTAGTCTCAGCTTCTCTATCAGTGTGGTTATTCTAAGACAGATTTGCTTCTGTGGGATTGTCAGTGCTGGTTCAGGAGGTTTCCTGGGGGTTTCTCAGCCATCTTGTTCCCATCTCTGGAGAGCTCCTCCTAGATCCTCTGGAACTTACCCATAGCATGTGTCCTATGCACTAGAAAGATTAGAGATATATAACCTTTTTAAACTGTTCTCTCAGCCAGATGCTGGTGGCTCACACCTGTAATCCTAGATGGCTGAGATCTGAAGATCGTGTTTCAAAGCCAGTCTGGGCAGGAAAGTCCATGAGACTCTTATCTCCATTAAACCACCAGAAAACTGAAAATGGAGTTGTGGCTCAAAGTGATAGAGTACTAGCCTTGAACAATGAGCTCAGGGACAGTGGCTAAACTAGATACTCCGTTAGTTTCAGCTTAGCTTAGCAATGTGACATCCTGAGTTTAAACCGCAGTATTGCCAGGAAAAACAACAACAACCAAAAACTATTCACTTAGAAAAGAAAACATTCACCTATGCAGAGGATATACTAGAGAGGCACAAAAGCCTTTCTAAAACTGCAAAAGCTTTCCTATAGCCTAGTTTACAAGAGAGGTTCTTGTTCTTCTCTCATCCAGCCCAACTAACAGATCCACAGTGCTGTCTCAGAGCCTCTACCCCTTCTGGTCCAGAGCCTGAGTTAGGGCCTCTCACTAGTCTGGTTTTAGGCCTGTCTTCCTGGCTTTAGTTGACCTGGAGCTGCTGCTATCCACAGGCCCAGCAAGCTTGCCCATAACAAAGAGATGTAAGCATACTGTCCATCTGTATGAGTAGTTTTGTACATTAATTTCTTTCCACAGATGCATAGGGCAGAGTTAAAGAGAAATCCTGATCTGACTGCTGGTAGAACATAGGATAATAATGACCACACTATAGTAATGCATCCCACACTATAGTAATGCATAGAAAATCAGGATTAAACCTTAATATGGACTAGGGAGTAATGCGCAAAGCATGATAGAAAATTATAGTTCAGAAAGGAGAGAGAGACCAGTAGGCTTCATAAGTCAGCTTCTTGTATATCTTTTCACTTCTTCCAGAAACTCTACCTTGATTTTACAAATTGCTTGGTAAACCCCTTCATGAGGGACATTTCAAGTCTCAACTCCCAGTCTGCCACACCCTGTCCCTGAAGTTTTCCTCTCTTGTCTAGTGTGTGAGAGCTGGCCCTCTGTGGAAAGCTAAGGCAGCGTCTTGGGTTACGATGCATTAAAAAAAATCTATCTCTCTTTCACACACACACACACACAATCTTCCAGAGTTGGTAGAAGTGAATGGATTTTATAGTTAGCTTGTTTCCTGCCAAAAGGAGAGAAGCAAAAAAGAAGTAGCAAAGGATGTATTATACCTGCAGAACATTCGTTACCTGTGCCCAGAGACAGCTCTTAAAGCCCTTACACACCCTAAAGACTAGCAGAATGTCTTTAAACTCTTGGTTTTGCTGTGCTCTAAAGATATGGTAGGGGAAGGGGATACCTTGGATCACCAAAGTCACAAATTAGAACTGAGGTACCAAGAAGATAGAGGAACATTTATCCAAATTGGAACCATTGTCAGCAAGCTGACATGGAGCCCTCATCACCTAAGTAAGCTCATGGGCAGCTCCTGACAGACTGGCCAGAAAGAAGTAGCTAAGCTACCCCGTAGAACTACCTTTCAGGCATGCTGTTAGAGGTCCTGGGCTGTAGCCTGCTCAAGTAGCACCTGGAGCTGGAAAGAGGACTGATGCAATGCGATGGTGCAAGGGGTTTTCTTAGCTTCCTGAGGCAGAGGCAATGTATTGGGCAGAGAGCCAGGCTCTATTTAAAATCCTGCATGTCTTATTTGTCTTTTTAATTGGACCAGCAGTTTTAGTCCATCTGGTATTGATTTCTTCAAAGAATAAAAATAATATGCTCTTTTAGAAAAATACAATCTCAAAGGAGATTGGTTTCCTTCTCCTTGATGCTGTTTCAGATAGTATTATTAAAAATACAGTCTTGGCTGGTATTTATTGGTAGAATTATATGATACCTAAGAGTTGCTTGGGAAACTATGGGGAGGAGCAAGTAGATAAGAGTATACATGATGTTTGATTGGTCTTGAGTTGGTCTTTTTTTTTTTTGGTCCGGTCGTGGGGCCTGAACTCTGGGCCTGGGCGCTACCCCTCAGCTCTTCAGCTCAAGGCTAGCACTCTACCACCTGAGCCACAGCGCCACTTCCGGCTTTTTTCTTTTTGCTTATGTGGTGCTGAGGAATTGAACCCAGGGCCTCATTCATGCAAGGCAAGTGCTCTACAAGAGCCACCTTCCCAGCCCCGAGTTGGTCATTATTGAAGCTAGATGCCAGGTACCCTCTACTTTACATGAAAGTTGTAAATAGATTTAAGTATGTATTTAGAAATTAGGACAAGAGTCTGGGTAAAATCAAGTAAACTGATGATTCCAAGTCTAACCAAGAGAAAGAAAACTCTGTATTAAGAATGGGGAAGAGGGTCTGGGAAGGTAGCTCAGTGGTAGAGCGCTTGCCTTGCATGCATGAGGCCCTGGGTTCGATTCCTCAGCACCACATAAGCAGAAAAAGCCGGAAGTGGCGCTATGGCTCAAGTGGTAGAGCGCTATCCTTGAGCTGAAGAGCTGAGGGACAGTGCCTAGGCCCAGAGTTCAGGCCCCAGGACCAGACTCGAAAAAAAAAAAAAAAGAATAGGAAGATAGAACTATAACTCAGCGGTGCTTGAGTGCTGGGCTAGCAGGTTATAGCCCTGAATTTAATCCTTAGTAACACACACACACACACACACACACACACACACACATGCACGCACACACACGCATACACAGGTACACACACGTGCTAATGGACAATATTGCATCTTAATGAACTCCACTGAAGCCTTCCTCAGGCATTTTTTGATGGGGCTATTGCTGTAACAGGAGCCACTCACAGAAACAGCCTGAAATCTGGCAGGGTCAAATATCATTTACATCTTAATTTAAACTTCAAGTCTTTCCATAAAGGAAGTTGTCAGGCCTACTACCAAGTTTTTGTTAGCTTCTTTCCTTTCAATTTCCTTACTTGTTTCTAAACTTAAATGATACTAATGTTATCAGTGATCCCTTTAACTCATTAAATAAATATTGTGTGTGTGGCATCATTCTAGAGTCTGAAGCTAGGCTGGGGAGTTGGCTTAGTGATAGAGTGCTTGCCTTTCACGCATGAGACCCTGAGTTCAATTCCTCAGCACCACATAAGCAGAAAAAAGCCGGAAGTGGCACTGTGACTCAAGTGGTAGGGCACTAGCCTTGAGCTGAAGAACTGAGGGACAGCGCCCAGGCCCAGAGTTCAGTCCCCACGACTGACATAAATAAATAAATAAATAAAATTTTAAAAAACTAAAAAAAATACAGTCTGAAGCTAAAGTAAATAGTTTCTGCTCCCATGCAGTTTATCATCTAATAGAGACTAATACAAGAACAAAGTTTTTAAGTAAATACAACTAACAGAAAACAGGTACAGAAAAGTACCCATTCATGATAGGATAGTCCGGGAAAGCCTGGAAGCACCCAACAACATCTAAGTAGAGACCAGAAAACTGTGCTTTATCTAGAAAGCCACAGTGCTGTGTGTCATGCTCCATAAGTTGTTTTTGAAGCCTATATTCCTTTGTATGAGTTGGAGCTAGCAGGAGGCCTTTTGTTGTGTTGCCTGGTATGTTTGATATGGGCTTAGGCCATTCTGAGGATGCCTAACATGCTGATTCACTGTTTCTATTTCTGATGCAGAGCTGGGAGTTTGGGATCCCACTATGCAGAGAGCTGGCATGTCAGTATGAGAGTCTCTACGATTATCAGAGCCTCAGCTGGATTCGGGTGAGCTTTATCCCATCTTCCATCCCAAGATGTGTCCAAAGGTGCCTGGACTCTCATGGCATGAGTTTGAGCGAGCATTCTGAGTGAAATGGGCCCCTGATTTAGTGCCTTGGACAGTACAGGAGAAGCAGAAGCCAAGATCCTGCCCTCAAGGTATTTTCAGTCTGACAAGGGAACCAAAACACACCTGGTAAATGATTTTTTTTTTTATGGTCTTGATTCTAAGGGTTACTCTGAGAAGAGCAGCATAGGCAAAATAAGCTAAGAGGTTTCAAGATGGCTGCTCACTTTCCTGAAGAAGCTTTTCTTGAAATAATTTGCGCAAGAATGCTTTATCTAAAAGCTGTGTTACTAGATCTTTCCCCATGACTTGTAACTTTTTTTTTTTTTGCCAGGGGTGGGGGGGTGTTCTGGTCGTGGGGCCTGAACCCTGGGCCTGGGCGCTGTCCCTCAGCTCTTCAGCTCAAGGCTAGCGCTCTACCGCTTGAGCCACAGTGCCACTTTCCGGCTTTTTTCTTTTTGCTTGTGGTGCTGAGGAATCGGCTTCAGGCATGCAAGGCAAGCGCTCTACCACTGAGCCACCTTCCCAGCCCATGACTTGTAACTTTTAAGCACTTTGTCCTTCTTCTTTTGTTTTGAAGCAAAATAGTCAAAAATTAAGTCCAATGCCCATGATTGTTGTAGGTCTGCACACATTTTTCCTGATTGCTTATACTAGTTTTTGAATCATAACAGTGGTTGATTTCTTCAGCAAAAAGAAAGTAGCATTCTCAGTTTATATTCCCTTCACCCTCATCCCGGGGCTAACTCTGCTCAGTTCCCTGATCCAAATTGGGATTTGGAAATGGTTCCTTACAAGTAATTTCTTCACTGATTGTTGAAGGCCATTGTTCTCCAGTAGGCTGAATTCATTAGTGCTATTCTCCCCAGTTTCAGTTACTTTTACCTTAATGTGAAGCCAGGTCAGCCAGACTTAAATATTTACCATGAATCAATCAGTCGATTGACTGATTGAAGTTTAAAATCTCCTAAATTGGAACCAGTATCGGTGATGCTCACAAATGAGCCTTTTTTTTAAACCATGGTTATTAGTACTGTTAGTTAAGTGATAGATGAATGAGAAGATGCAGTTGTACTGACAAGAAATGATAGTAGTTATAAGCAACCCTAGTTCGGGATCAAAACTAATACAATGAATATCAGTCAAAAATGTAAATCACAGGATGGAAATACGGCCTAAGTGGTAAAGCATCAGCCAAACAAGCAACGCTGAGTAAGGGTGAGAGGCCTTACATTGTTAAAAACAAAACAAAACAAAAAATCCCCACAAAGTCAGAAGTCTCTGGACAGAAAGAATCCATATTAAATACATTCCCCTGCCCTACCTATCAGGTGGTGATGAAGGAGGATTTCCTCTTTCATAATGCAGTTCCCTGAAGGAAGACTGGTCATACCTAGGCACTTATTTTCTTACCTAGAGTTGCCTTAATCCCTTTCCAGAAGACAGTCTCAGATGGGTCTAGGAGAAGTTTCTTTGGATACCAACAACAGTCAGACAACCTGAAGGCAATCACCTTTCTTGTTCACAGAAAATGGAAGCCAGCTACTATGATAACATTATAGAGCAGCAGCGCCTGGAGCCTGAGTTCTTTCGGGTTGGCTTCTATGGCAGGAAGTTTCCGTTCTTCCTTCGGGTGAGTCCAGTCAGGTGGTCACAAGAACTCTTACTCATAATTCACTTATAACTTACACTCTTCCTTTTAGCCTAGTCTACTGAATACATCTTTTCAAAGGATTGGCCCATATAGCTTGATCATGAAAGATGCCAACAGAGAGACCACTCCTGGGATAGGACAATAGTATTGGCTTGTGAGAGCCCAAACAGTTTTAGACTGAATGAGATTATAATCAGCTCTTCTCAAGAAGGACCTAAGTTTGGGAATCAGAACAAGCTAGATAATGTTGTTTATCATGGGCAGGGCTATTTTTCCTTAGAAAATAAGTTTCTTGGCAGCGTCAGTAGCTTGAAACTGGCTTTCCAAATTGTTCCTATTTATGCCTTTCACAATGCCATCATCAGACCAATTCACTGTGCCCTGACTATGGAAGTTTTCCTACAGTGAAAAATGGCCTGCATTATCAGGAAGGAAACTTGTGTTTCCTCTTCAGTACCTGGACATCCTTAGCATTCCTCATCCCCACATTAATTTCTGTTCAGTGCCACTCCATTCTCTATTCTTTTCCCTTGTTTTTGAATCTGCGACAAGCTGCTGGTGAAAACAATGTCAGTTGGTGCTTGCAGGTATTAGAAAAAGAGAGAACGCTACACATAGGGATCATGGTTTCATAGGAAATGGTGCAGAACACAGGCCGTAGATCGGCCGCCCTCAGAATGTCCATCATGGCTCAATCCAGAGGCAGCATGTGATTTTATTTATTTAGCACAACCCAGAAGCTCAAACAGTAGTTATCTTGAGCCCATAAGCTATATACCATAAAAATTTAGCTGTCCTTAGGAATGAGCCATAGATCTGCAGCTTTGACCTAGATTGGAGCTAGAGGTATGGCTCAGTGGCAAAAATGCCTGCCTGGCAAACTTGAGACCCTGAGTTCAAACTCTAGCACTACTTAAAAAAAAAAATGCTGAGTGCCTGTGGCTCAGACTCCTAATCCTAGCTTTGCAGGAGGCTGAGATCTGGGGATTGTGGTTCAAAGCCAGCTTGGGCAGGAAAGTCTGTGAGACTCTTACCGCCAGTCAACCACCAGAAAACTGGAAGTGGTGCTGTGGCTCAAGTTGTAGAGCACTCACCTTGAGCTGAAGAAATGAGGGACAGCGCCCAAGCCCAGAGTTCAAGCCCCACCACCGACAAAAAACAAAAAACCCTAAGACTAGTTCTGATTGTCTGATTGTTCCAATTCAAGTGTCTTCTTAAAGTTCAGTGTCTGCAAATCTCAGCAAACAACTTGGAAAGTTCACAGAAGCCACAGAAGTCCAAGATAACCAATTTCAGTTAGCCTATGTTTTTCCCAGAAGCAATTATTCTAGGCTAAAAGGAAGAATAACCCATGTGAGAATGTAAATACAACAGGGACAACATGCCAGGAAGAGCTGCCAGTGTCTCTGACTGCTTGTTGAAATAGGTCTAGTAAGGCAGCTGGGTAGGCAGTCTCAGCAGTGGCCTCAGTGGGACCTCTTCCTCTATCATGCATGACCAGCTGTGAGGCAGGCAAAGTAGCAGGGCTTTGAGTATCTTGTCCACAAGAAGACTTTGCCACAAAAAGCAAACTAACCCAAACCCAATATGACATAGCAAAAAGTTTTAAGAAATGTATAGGTAGAATGACAGTGATTCATTCCACTCACTTACTTGCAAAGGAATTTGTTACCAATGGAGTTTATCAATGCAATAACCAATGACTGAATATTATCTGGGAACTAGTAAGTGTTTAGGTTTCTTTTCCTAGCTGACAAAGTGTCATTGAAAAGCATACAATGAGCCGGGCGCTGGTGGCTCACGCCTGTAATCCTGGCTACTCAGGAGGCTGAGATCTGAGGATCGCGGTTCAAAGCCAGCCCGGGCAGGAGAGACCCTGAGACTCCTATCTCCCATAAACCACCAGAAAACTGGAAGTGGTTCTGTGGCTCAAGTGGTAGAGCGCTCGCCTTGAGCTGAAGAGCTGAGGGACAGCGCCCAGGCCCAGAGTTCAAGCCCCACGACTGACAAAAAAAAAAAAAGAAAAGCATACAATGATCTTCCCCAATTTATTTGGCATTACCCATAGCAGTCATTCCTTGGCACATAGTTGGCTCTGGCTGTTACCACAAATTGCTTTCCCTACTCCTCTCTAGCAGGCTACTGTAGGAGGGCCTTCTAGGACTTTAAAAACAAAGAAAAAAAAACTTTGGTTTTGCATTTGATTTTGTTTTCTAAAATCCCAGGCTCTACTTTGCTCCCTTGCCCAAGTAAGGTATTCCTCTTTCCTCCAAGCTCCTACTGCTTGTGCCTCATCCCCAGAGCTGCCACACCACAGTGCAATTCTCCTTTCATCTTCCCTCTTCAACTGTTATTTTTCTTAAGACAGGGACTGAGTGTTGTGCCCTGTACCTGTCTCCAGCCTGGTACAGAGGAGGCTCCTAGGACATGATTGTGAGATGAATAACTCCTAACTCCCATGTACAGACAAGGCATAGAGTATGCTATTTTGGCAGAACAAAGAATATGTGTGCCGGGGCCATGACTACGAGAGGCTTGAGGCCTTCCAGCAAAGGATGCTCAGCGAGTTTCCACAGGCTGTCGCCATGCAGCACCCCAACCATCCGGACGATACCATCCTACAGTGTGATGCCCAGTGTATCTTTTGACACTTGGTGGAGGGGGGATTGCTGGGATCTTGGGTGGTGAGTCTAACCAAGGCTCCTCAACCCCACAGTTGGCATTCAACCTACCCACATGGCCCAAGTCCTCAATCTGAGGTATGTCCTCCACATAGAGGCCTCAGAACAGGCAGTGAAGTGGTACACCTTTAGCCACAGGTGGCCATATAGTGGTCATCAGCAAGAAAAGAGATAGCTTCTCAAGCTAGCTCCTATCAGCAGTTTAGTCTTCACCCTGCCCTATGAGGAGCCTGCCAAGATGGTTAGGGGCGATTATTATACAGTGTAACTGGGATCCTGTTAGGGCTTTTGTTATGGGCCAGCCCAAACCCTTGCAACATTCTCCGAGCATTCTTCTGATCTCTTTCCCCTATTTTTTAAAGAGGAAGCAGATAATACGTAGCTCTTACCATCTCATGTTGGCTGAGTGCTGCTAAGACTACTTGCTGATCAGGGAAAAGAAGATAATTTGTCTGACTCTGATTAGGCCTCATCTGTTCCAAATATGTTAACTGCTTCCAACACTGCTGCCAGTAGAGAACAGGGGCTATAGTGCATCTTCTTTCAGGTACTAACAGGGGTCAGTTACTCAGGTCTTTCTCTTTGATAAGTGTGGATTTCCCTTCACTCCATACCACGCCCAGACTTGCAGATCTATGCAGTGACACCCATTCCAGATTATGTGGATGTTCTGCAGATGGATAGAGTACCAGATCGTGTCAAGAGCTTCTATCGAGTCAACAATGTGAGGAAGTTCCGCTATGACAGGCCTTTTCACAAAGGCCCCAAGGACAAGGAGAATGAGTTCAAGGTGAACAAATAAAGGAAAGTAGGGGCTGTGCTCACAAGTGCAAGCGCTAGCCTGATTTTGTTGGGAAATCAGCACTATTGCATCTCTTGGGTCAGGCAGGTGGTGCAAAACTTGCCTAACTGCATGCTATTTGACTGTGCCCTCCCTGCAGAGCCTGTGGATTGAGCGTACCACACTGACTCTGACCCACAGCTTGCCTGGCATCTCTCGGTGGTTTGAAGTGGAGAGGAGGGAACTGGTGAGTTACGCTTTACAGCCACTCCCTCATGACTCTGGGGAGCTTTCTCTCTAAGGACTGAAGGAAGAAAGAATTTGGGCCATCTGCCTAGCCTCAGCTTCCCATGTCAATCCTATGATGGAAGCTTTGGGTGCCTTCTCTCATCTAAACCACACAGCACACCTTAGCACACCTTAACCTCCCTGTTTACAAATAAGAAAACAGTCTCTCAATGAAACCAGAGCTCTCTGGTTTCTGTGAGCTTAGTGCTCTTACTGCTTGCTGAATTTCCAAGTACCTATAAGGACCTTTCAGAAGAAAAAAGTAGAAAGGGCACAGGAAGTCCTGAGGCCATGGGACAAAGGAAATCAGCGTTACAGGGGTAGAATGCTGCTCTCAGAAATGTAATGTGGGACTATCATAGTTCCTAGGAGGACTCTGTGCTCTTGTGTCCCCAGGTGGAGGTGAGCCCTCTGGAGAATGCCATCCAGGTTGTTGAGAATAAGAACCAGGAGCTTCGAGCCCTGATTAGCCAGTACCAACACAAGCAGGTGCATGGCAATATCAACCTGCTCAGCATGTGCCTGAATGGTGTCATTGATGCAGCTGTCAATGGAGGCATTGCACGCTACCAGGAGGTAAGCTGGGACCCTAGATCAGACCCACGTAGGCAACATGGCTAAGAAGACCATTCAGAAGCTCCTTTTCTCAAAATTGCAGCCATCCTGGGAAGCTTTCCCAGCTAACCATCTTCTGATTAAGCTAGCATGAGATAGTTCTAAGGTGAAGCTATAAGCTCTTGACGTGACACAGCTTTCTAATGGGGCCTGTTCTTCATTTCTATTCCCTGAGCTCTGTCATGTGGTTAATCCATCTGATTATGGGAGAAAGTTAAGTGGCCTCCCAGGGCCATCTCTTTATGAAAAAATGAGTTGTAGGCTGGCTAAGATGCTAGTCCCCAAACCCAGGCCATCATTCCTGCCTGCCCGATTCAGATCATGCAGGCTCTGTGAGACACTGAGGCCAGCATCCCAGTTAAGGTGACTTGGTCACCGCCAATCCTGCTCAGGAATGAAAATAATAATAATAATAAATCCCAATTACCAGAGCTTCAAGTTACTAGTGAGGAGGCAGCCTAGCTGCCTTTTAGGGTCACCTTTGAACTCATGTCTCTGGGGCCCCATCTTAGGTAGGAAAATAATTTCTTATCTGGCCTTTCTCTTCACAGGCCTTCTTTGATAAAGATTACATCACCAAACACCCAGGAGACGCAGAGAAGATTGCCCAACTCAAAGAGCTAATGCAGGAGCAGGTATAGCTTGCAGGATTTTGAGGCCTGCCACCAGTGGGAAAGGCCAAATATTTCAGGATGACTGTAGTTCTTAAGTCTGTTTCCCTGCTTAACACAGAGGCCTTGTTTGGCACCCTGTATAGGTCCATGTCCTTGGAATTGGGCTAGCAGTCCATGAAAAGTTTGTACACCCAGAAATGAGGCCTTTGCATAAGAAGTTGATCGATCAGTTCCAAATGATGCGGGCCAGTCTGTACCATGTAAGTTGATCCCTGACCTGCCCCTGCGGTACTGCCTCCAGACCCATGCCATAAGCTAAAGAAAACTAGGAGGGAGGGTGGGAGTGAGAAGCTGTCCCAGCCACAGTGATGCAGGAGTCAGGTGTGGGTGCTCTATTCAGGGCAAAGGTGATCAGGATCCTCTCATTCCCAAATGAGGAGTCAGAGTCAAGGACAAACAGCAACAACAAAACAAAAACTTCTTTTAGGATGCCAGGCTAGTGAATAGAGATTTGCTCATGTAGATGAAGTGTTATTAAAGTATGTGGCCTCCACAAAGGGGTCTATTTGGAGATTATTTTCTTTGCAAGAGCCTAAAAGATTTAAAATATGACCTAAGGCAGCTCTCTTTCTCCTCTCTCTCCCTCTCCCACTCTTCCTTTCTTTTCTTCTCCTCTGACTCCCTTCTCTCCTTCCCTCTCCCCTCCATCTCAACTTCTATGATGTCTAGTGACCCAGGCTCATATCTCAGAAAGTCTTAGCACCCAGTACTTTCCTCTTGGCTGCTTTTAGAACTATCAGGCAGATTCTGTGGCTAGACCTGGCCCTAGAGGCCTCCCAAACTCTGGCCTTTGCCCTTTGGCCTGATGGACACAGGTAGGACCTATATTCCAAGATCAGTTTTCCTTGGCAGGGTCTTTACAGGAAATTCTACTTGGCTAAGGATAGGGCTCAGATAGTCCTGAGCCTCCTATTCACATATTTTTACCCAATTTTTTAACCATGGGGCTGTTTCTATATGTATCCTAGAGAAGCCTTCCTTTGTAGGAAGTTTAAGGCTGGCTCCCAAACCTCAAAGGTTATGATCCCAAACCACCTGCTATACTATCCCATTCTCAGTCAAGCTCTTCTTTTGCCACCTGTTAATATTATCTATTACTAGGCAGAAGTAGAACTATTAGATGCTGAGCCAGGCTGTCATGGACAAGAAGTTACTCTTTAGGAATGACCCCTAGCCACAGAGGCTATAGATGGACCACTCAGATTCAGTGGGCCTGCTCCTTGTGGACCTACTTTGTTCTTGGATGCTATAAGTCATCTTAGTCCCGCCAGTCTCCAGTGCAAGTCTTAGCCTGTTTCTGTACAAATAAGCACAGAATGAAAAGTAAAAGTGGAAAAGAATAATGTCATATTTTAAATGAAGACCATATTTTTCAGAGGAAAGCCTCTAGAGCCTAAAATTTCTCCTTCCTATCAGGATTCTCCCATGGTGTTTCAAGGTGAAATGTGAAGAAAATTAATACCCTCCCCTTAAAACTATAAACTGACTACTTAAAAAAGAACTTGAGTAGTATCACTCCATGATAGATATTCTATTACCTGTAACTGTGTCTCCTGTTAGCTTGGCTTGTCTCTACTGTATGCAGACTTCCTCATCACAGCAGGTGGACCAGGCAACCTAGAGCCTAGCCACAGGAGTTGTGCTCTGTCACCTGGGCAGCCCAGTTACTGTGTCAGAAAGCACAAAATGCTTGTGCATACACAGCAAGTGCAGCCATGTGCACACATGGAAGTGTCCTCTTAGACTGCATAAGTATATTTCATCCTTAGGCACAACACTTTGGAAGTGAGGACAACCTGCTGCTTCTTCAGACCAAGCTCAGAAACATCTGTAGACTTAGAACCCTGTCGACTATAGATTGTGAAGGACTTGAGGAAGTCATGCTTTGTTTGAGTCACAAACAGAGACAGACTAATATGCCTTTACCCAGGAGGGTTTAAGATTAGAAGTTGCTGCCACGAAGTCTACATACTTAGTAAGAATTTAATTATGCCAAAATTGAACTGTGCTGTTTTTCAATTACATCAGGACTTTGTTTCCTGTTTCCCCATAGACCATGTCACAGGCAACTTAACTCAGCTCACTAAGAACTGGTCCATTTAGCAATCCAATAAAACACAGCCCCAATCCTTATGTAAGATCTTCTCACTAACAACTTATAATAAGTTCTTCCTCTTCTCTAACCTCCTCTCCAGCCCTGTTGCACTTTATTTTATATTAAGAGAAAGTCATTAACACAGTCCTTTATGCGCAAACCAACCTCAGCTTATTTCTAGGTATGCTTTCTATTAGCAGAGTCCACCCAGGGTTTCATGGCTTCTGGTATAGCCTCTAGTATAGTTAGGGGAGTGTTTAATCATCACCTAAAAGAAATCAGCAGTTCAGATGATGGTTCTTTTTTTACATTTTTAACCACCAGCCAGCACATCCCTCTTACCTTTTGCCGATCGATTCTTTGCTCTCTGTGAACACACATGCGTTTCTCAACAGGAGTTTCCAGGTTTGGATAAACTAAGTCCTGCATGTTCAGGCTCCAGCACTCCCCGGGGAAATGTTTTGGCATCACATGGTCCAATGAGCCCTGAAAACATCAAGATGACCCACCGGCACAGGTACGGCCTTAGGACTGGGGAGGGCTCCTTCCAGACAGGTAAGTCTGGAGGATAAGCATCAGAGAAAAAGAGTTCTAGAGAGTGCGTGTGTATTCTTGAATTCCCTGTTACCTCCCCCCTCTACTCCCTCACAGCCCTGCCACGCAGCTCTTGTCACAGGACCCAGGCTCTGCATCCAGTCAGTCACTGTCCTGGGTATACACATGCTATTGTGGGAATACAGAGGAAGTAGCATCAGGTTAAATCCTGAAGGACAGTTAGAAACTTGCTATGCAGAAAAAAGGTTAGGAAAACAATGTGATGAGATATAGGCAAAGTAATGGACACATGCAGAACCCTTAAGGTGTGAACAAGCCACTTTGATCAGTACTTCATAAAGCCAAGTGGCTGTAGTAAAGGACTCTAGGGCATGGAAGCCAGGGCAGAGTCAGCTCTGCATGGGCCTCTTCATGTGGATCTTTGGGCTTAACCCCAAGGCAAATGAGGATTAGCAGTTGGTTTTATGGAAGAGAATGAGGTAAAGATGTGGACATTCAAAGTGTGACTGCTTGAAAATCAAGAGTTCTGGCCTGGCTGAGCTCAGCGAAGGATATTCAGTCTGTAGGATAGGAGGACAAGGTTTGGGGAGAGAACAATGAGAGATCTATTGCTTAGATTTGTTTTCTACCATGAGCGGCAGCCCAAAACAAGAGTGGCTACTCAGTGAATGAGTAAGAACAAATCAATGAAGGGCTTCCTGGTATTGATAGAGCAAAACTGTTGACATGCCTATGGAGTCTGGTGTGGAAGGAAACCCACAGATAGTTCGTTGCCAATTATTTTGATAGGGTCTCAATACCAGGAAGACATCTCTGACAGGAGAAGATCTCATCATGGTTGTGGATAGGGATAGGCAACTGCTCAGACTAGCAAACCCATAGCAAGAGGGAGGTGAAATCCTTGACCTGAGTATCATTCCTCTCGATAAACTGTGAATGCCACCAGACTGAGTGGCCATAATCCATTGAGCTCTATGTAGAGCTGTGCCAGTCCATTATAGTCCTTCCCAGGTCAGGGGCTCCTGAGCAGCAGAGTGAAGCCCAGGACTGCTCCAAGCTCAGATGGATGTCAACCTTGGCTACAGCACACTCCCAATCAATGATGGCCAAGGCCTGGGATGACCATATGCACATCCCTCCGCTGTCCCTACTACCCAGCATGCTTTCTCAGCCATGGCCTGATTCCTCCCTATTTCCCCACTCTTGCTCACAGCCCCATGAACTTGATGGGCACAGGCCGCCATTCATCATCCTCTCTCTCCTCACATGCGTCTAGTGAAGCGGGAAACATGGTGATGATGGGCGACAGCTCCATGGGCGAGGCT
This sequence comes from Dipodomys spectabilis, assembly GCF_019054845.1. Classification (NCBI taxonomy): domain Eukaryota; kingdom Metazoa; phylum Chordata; class Mammalia; order Rodentia; family Heteromyidae; genus Dipodomys; species Dipodomys spectabilis. The sequence goes on from NW_024871037.1 coordinate 3,251,617, forward strand.
CCTGAGGACCTGTACCACCACATGCAGGTACCAGAGCTGTCCAAGGAGAATGGGCAGGGTACCATGCCTAGAGGACTCACTTTTCTGTGGAGGATCTGGTCTGAGGGCTGGCAACGCTGCCTAGTTCTCTAGTTTCTGACTTTGTAAACCCCCTCACCAGAACTAGCAAAGCTGCCTTCTTTCTACATACCATTCCCAAGTCTCAGTCCTCGAGCCTTATTTTCCAAGAAGGAATTCCAGTCAGTCCTGGCTGTTCTCACTGATGAGAAAGATCCTCTGCCAGCTTACTTTCTAGCTTGATGTTCCTGATGGCTAGGTTCTGCATCCTCTATGGGTACCTAGTAGAACCAACCCAACAGTTTTCCTCCATGTGGGTGGTTTGGGTAATTCTTAGTTCTAGCCATCAGCCTGGCCTCCCTCAGGGTCCAGGATACCACATCAGGCACTGGGTCTAGATACTTCAGGGCATGAAGAAGCCAACTCTGGGCCAGTCCCTCAGTCCTGGACATTCAGAACTCTGTCCTGCTGATTTCTCTCCCTTTGCAGCTCACGTATCACAACCCCAGGTACCAGGGCTCAGTCACCAACGTCTCTGTTCTGTCCTCGTCCCAGGCAAGCCCTTCTTCCTCCAGCCTGAGTTCCACTCACTCAGCACCATCCCAGATGATTACCTCTGCTCCTTCCAGTGCCCGAGGTAAGATGGTAGGGAACTGCTTTGAAGAGAGGGCTTCATGATCTCTACTCATCCTCTGTCTTCTGTGAGTGCTCTGTGTCTTGGAGAATGTTTGTTTGCACTTTTAGCATCAAGGATTCAAGGATTCCTGCCTCCAGACCCTTGTCTCTAGTTGGCTCGCCAACTAGAGACATTGCTGTGGCAGTGTCTACTGCTATGGCTACTGTGCTGCCCTGGCTAGCCAGCACTGCTGCCTTTCTACCTCAGTAATGACGTGGCCCAGAAGAAAGCTCAGTTCTTTCCCACTGAAATGTTTGCAAGAATTAGCATCCAGTCAAGGCAAAAAGTAAGTCTTTTGCTAGGTATAATCCTAGCTACAATCCTTGATCTGAGGATCAAGGTTCAAAGCCAGCCTGGGAAGGAACGTCCATGAGACTCTTATTTCCAATTAACCACCTGAAAGCCAGAAGTGGCGCTGTGGCTCAAGTGGTAGAGCTCTTGCCTTGAGCTGAAGAGCTCAGGGATAAGCGCCCAGGCCCAGAGTTCAAGACCCATGACTGACCAAAAAAAAAAAGGAACGAAAAATGGTATAAATTTACATTTTGGAAGATTACTAAAGAAAGATTCTCTTCAAAGTACACAAACCTTGAAGAGATTTGAAGATTGGAAATGGTATGACACAGTGGAATGTCAGTGACCAACTGTGAAAAGCTGTGACAATGTGGAGGAAGGAAATGTGAGTTACAACAGCGCAGTCACCTGCTTCCACCTTTATCTAGCTGCACATTTCCATAGGGGAACAGGTCCAGTGAAGGCAGAAGCTGAATGTGAACTACAGGTCTTTATACACACCAGCCCTCAGTCTGATGGCATTCTATCATTCATGCTGCCTTCCTCGTAGGAACTATGGGATCCATATGAGGGGAGCCAACATTTGGGAGCAGTCCTCTCAAGTGTTAAACCAATGAACCAACAAATTGGTACATTTGTTAGTCTGTTAAGACTGCAAAAATAAAGAAGAGACAGAACACTGAAGGATGGCTTTGGGAAGGAAACCTTGGAAGTAGATGTGAACATTTACTAGGAGGTCAGCATTTAGTGTCTTGCAGAAAACACTCCTGATTAAAGCTGTAGAAACAAACTTAGTTACCACCCCCTCCTCCCAGTTGAGTTTTGTTGTTGTTTTCCTTAACCTGAAATTTTTAAGATAGTCTTAGTTAGATCTTCAATTTTATCTGGCTATTCTTAAGAAAGATCTCTGAGTCATGATTGTTGTTAAAGATTGTATTACTTTGGCATTGCTTAGATATTCTTCTGAGATACGGTTGCCATCAGGGAAGTTATATGCTGGCTCTTACTACCTTTATCCTTCTAGCTTACTAGTTACTGGTCTCTTCATAATACCAAGCTCTTACCAAGTGCTTACTGGGGAATTTGCATCGATCTTGCCTTAAGTAAAGCACTACATCAGACTAGAAGAGGAATTATTTTCTCCTCCTTTGGAAATAACTTTTAATTTCAAATGGCTTAGTTATTTGTTGTGCACAGTAGGCCAAACTCAAAATACAAGGGTCTTAAAATAATTCATTACCATCTCTCACCAGGCTATGCCTTAACAGGGCTCACTGAATCAGATGTCACCTAGGGCTCATTTGAGTTTGATGTCCAAGAGGGCTTACTTATATCACTTTCCGTTAGTGATGGCTGTCAACAGGGAGCTGAGCTGGGACTGTCAACTTGAGCTCCTACATATGACTTTCCAAGTGACCCTAGGCTTCTCTCAGCATGGCTACTGATTTTCCCCAGAGCAAGCAAGCATTCCAAGAAACCCAGGCAGAAGCTGCCTGGCCATATTTCTACTGACCAGTCAAATCACTAAGGTCCCCTCCCCTCAGGAAAGTGAATAGGGTCTACCTCATTTTGCTTATCCCCATGTTGTGAGAAGTGGCATGGGTGTTTTGGGAAGAAAAGCATTAATGGACATTTTTTAGAGACACTCAGGGAAGGTTGAGAAGAGTTTTCTCCCTTTCTGGGTAGATATTATGTGCAAATGTAAACAAAACAACTACACAGAACTGGGCCCAACTGGCAAAAGTAAACAAAATGACTAAATCGAACAAAGAAGGATGGCAAGGGTAGATGCAACCAGAATGAGAGGAAGACAGCTGAGTATGGAGCCATACCAACTATTCACTGAAGAGACAGAAGGATCTTGAGTTTGAGGCCAGCCTGAACAAAGTTAGCAAAACTCCCAACAAGAGAAAAATGAAAGCTGTGCCCTGGTGGCTCATGCCTGCAATCCTAGCTACTCAGGAGGCTAAGATCTGAGGATTGAGGTTCAAAGCCAGCCCAGGCAGGAAAGCCCGTGCAACTCTTACCTCCACTGAATCACCAGAAAGCTGGAAGTGGCGCTGTGGCTCAAGTGGTAGAGCACTTGCCTTGAGCTGAAGAGCTGAGGGACAGTGCCCAGGCCCACAGTTCAAGCCCCATGACCAACAGAAAGAAAAAAAAGAGAGAGAGCTGGAAATGTGGCTTAGTGGTAGAGAGCTTTGCCTAGCATGCATGAAACTCTGGATTTGATTCCTCAGTACCACATACATACACAGCTGGAAGTAGTTCTATGTGGCTCAAGTGGTAGTGTGCTAGCCTTGAGCAGAGAGGTTCTGGGACAGTTCCAGGCCCTGAGTTCAAGCCCCAGGATTGGCCAAAAAAAAAAAAAAGCTGGACCCAGGTGGCTCACTCCAGTAATCCTAGCTACTCAGGAGGCTGAGATCTGAGGATCAGAGTTTGAAACCAGCCTGTGCTGAAACGTCCTCATGAAACCCATCTCCAACTAACCACTCAAAAACCAGAAGTGGTGCTGTGGATCAAGTGGTGGAGCACTAGCCTTGAGCACAAGGAGACTCAGAGACAGCACCCAGGCCCTGAGTTCAAGCCCCATAACCGACAAAAAAGAAAAAAGATTTCTGAGATATAGTTCAAGCAAGTGCTTACTAGATAGACCCCAGGGTAGGAGGGAGCTGAGGACTGTAGTGACCTCTATACCACAGTATTAATCTAACCCGTATTGCATGCAGGTCCGAAATCTGTCAGGCACAGTGTTAATAAGCCCTATGAGAAGTTGGGTGCTGGTAGCTCACGCCTGTCATCCTTGCTACTCAGGAGGCTGAGATCTGAGGATCACGGTTCAAAGCCAGCCTGGGCAGGAAAGTCCATGAGACTTACCTCCAATGAACCACCAGAAAACTGGAAGTGGCGCTGTGGCTTAAGTGGTAGCGCGCTAGCCTTGAGCAAAAGAGCTCAGGGACAGTGCCCAGGCCCAGAGTTCAAGCCCCACAATCCATATGAGAGAAAAACAAGCTATATGACATCATAGGATAAGACATGTTTTCCAATGAAGGTTGCAGAGCAGAAGTAAATGCAGATGCAGTCTGGGTAAAGAAGGAAGGGAACTGTCTCGTCTACTCTGAGGTTAACGTCCCTTGTTACTGATGAGGGGATGGCTTTCATGGAGGCGGTCTGAAGCAAAGTCTTCATTGGATTTACTTCTTCACTATCAGGAGTGGTCATGAGACCAACGTCCTTCAGTGCCATACCCATCCACCCTGTCTACCCAGTTGCTTTGGAACCCTCTGAGATGAATAGCTTACAAGACAGTCTGAACTACTGTAAGTCAGCAGCTCCCTCTGGTGGTTAAGGGCTGCTTAGAGGCAGAGAACCGATTTTTGAACCCAATCTAAGTAGGGTGTAGCCTCCATTATCAGAGTACAACTGAAATTGTTCAAAAGCCAGAAGCCCTCATCACATTTTAATGTCTTCATGGGAAGTTATCATCACTCCTCTCCTACCATAGAATTAGCTGTGTAGGATAGAGGGCAGTGGAATGGAATTGAGCCAATAGAATTGGACAAGAAGCACAGCACCAAGCTGGGCGCTGGTGGCTCACTTCTGTAAGCCTAGCTACTCAGGAGGCTGAGATCTGAGGATCACGGCTTAAAGCCAGCCTGGGCAGGAAAGACCATGAGACTTATCTCCAACAAACCATCAGAAAACTGGGAGTGGCGCTGTGGCTCAAGTTGGTAGAGTGCTTGCCTTGAGCTGAAGAGCTCAGGGACAGTGCCCAGGCCCACAGTTCAAGCCCTATGACTGACCAAAAACAAACAAAAAAACAAGTACAGTACCCCTTTACTAAGCACCAGAAAAGCCACTGTAACATGAATCCAAATCCTCAGCAAAGCACCTGAGCCCTGCCTGGACCTGCACACTGATGTCCCTCCACCTTCACTTGAATCAGGAATAGTGAGTACACAGATGTGGGGCTGGCTTCCTGAGCCAAACTGAGCGCATGAGCTGCAGTAACACGGACAGCCTGAGAGAGGAAGTTTCAACACATGCCTGGTGTGGGATGGGTATGAGGTAGTAGTTTGATGTGACTGAGTTGATGTAAAGGTGCTGTGAGGAGGTTGGGGGTTTGTTGTGCGTTGTTTCATGCTTGCTAAATGGAAAGGAAGCAAGCCCTGTCCAAGGTGTTCTGAATTTCTCACTGAGAAGCCCCTAGACAGATCAACAGGACACGGAGCTTTTTTCCCTTTTTCTTTACATAGCCATCTTCTTGTGGTTGCCTAAAAGCACTTGGTTAAAAAAAAAACAAACCTGCAAGTCAGTAAAATTCAAGCCAAGTTTTCCAGTTATACTTTAATAATTCCTTTATCAAATGAAGGTTATTTTCAAAGACTTAAGTCTTCAAGCCAGTCCTGAGGTTCTGCAGATTCTACAGCTCGACAATGGAAGAAGTTGTGGGGAAAGTTACATTACTGATACTATTGACTTCTTGGACTAGAATAGAGAGACTTCTCAAGGAAACCCAAGGCAAGCTGGCTGCAGAACCTTTTTTTTTTTGGGTCCGGTCGTGGGGCCTGAACTCTGGGCCTGGGCGCTGTCCCTCAGCTCTTCAGCTTAAGGCAAGTGCTCTACCACTTGAGCCACAGCGCCACTTCTGGCTTTTTTCTTTTTGCTTATGTGGTGCTGAGGAATTGAACCCAGGGCCTCATGCATGCAAGGCAAGCGCTCTACCACTGAGCCACCTTCCCAGCCCATGCAGAACTTTTTTTAGCTGTGTTCTGACATGTTGGCACTGCCCGCCCCAGGAAGACCCCAGAGACCCCAGAGACTCCAGGCATAGCCTGTAGGAGCTGGTGAGCTATGCCCAAGGGCTGGTCCCAACTGTCTAGGTTCTAAGAGCATATTACAGAGGGGGTTTCACCACCTGAGCCAGCCGAGGCACCAGCATTCTCCACAAATGGACTGGTGCACTCTTGGCTTCTTATTAGATGTGCTGGTATCTAGCAGTGAACATTTGGATAACTATCCAAATTACCCACACCCCAAGAAATCCACCAAGTCATTCTTACTGCTTCTATGCAAGTTCTCTACCTAGTCCTATAATCTGAATCTGATGACAGTCGCCTCACAACAGGTATAGTGAGTGTGGCCTTCAGAGGATAAAACACGAAGTAACTTACCTCTGGAGCCTGGGTTAAAGCAGGGTTCCATTCTTCTGAGCTCTCTGAAGGGAATATCAGAGCCACTCTACACAGGGCCACAGGTTCCCAGACAGCCTCGTTCTAGGGCTGCAGTAGGATTAGCAGCAGAAAGGCAGAGGCCAGGTGCTGGAGATCTCTGGCAGATGGTCCAGGGAGCTATGTGTCACTGGTTTTGGGAGAAGGTAAGTATGTAGAGACCCAGTGTGTGATGTCAAAACGATGTGGCTGTTCCTTAAGTGTCTGTCTCTGTGTGATGATTCCATCACAAACCGGCCCACACCTGTGCCTGGGATTCCTAGCAGAGCCAAGCATCCAGGCCACACCCTGAGCTGAAAGCACTCGCTGCAGAGACCTTAACTTTCTCTGCTCCAGTTGTCAACTGTCCTGACCTTCTGCCTCTGAACACAGTGTATGGCCGGGGGAGGGGGCTTCCCAGCAGGAATGCCTTGGCTGGGTGACAGGTGCAGTCCCCACAACCACCTAACTTCCAGATTTGCTTCACTCCTCTCGATCTGCTGAGCTCACCCCAACTGTACGGGGACGTTTGACCACTGAGTCCTCCATCTGTGCTTTGTCATCTGTGCGTGATTGTTCTCACTTGGTTACAGGCTCTCCCTCTCTGCCAGATAAGTACCGCCATGCTCGGGAAATGATGTTGCTGCTGCCTACACACCGGGACCGCCCAAGCAGTGCCATGTATCCAGCAGCCATCCTGGAGAACGGACAGGTAGCAGCCCCTGCCTGCTGACTGCCCTCTGCTATCATTGTGTTGGCCTGAGTTCCCCTCTTTGCATTTGATGGACCTTCTGTGTTGTCTTGTATGCCTCCTGTGTTGTGACATAAGAAAGCTGCTGAGATCCTGAATGGAGACAAGGGCCCCCCCACCCCCCAGGGCATGCAGTGTACCTGAAACACACACACACACACACACAAGAAAGCTGCTGAGCTCCTGAATGGAGGCAAGGTCCCCCCCCCCCCCCCACACACACACACACAGGGCATGCAGTGTACCTGAAACACACACACATAAGAAAGCTGCTGAGCTCCTGAATGGAGACAAGGGCCCCCCCCCCCCCACACACACACACAGGGCATGCAGTGTACCTGAAACACACACACATAAGAAAGCTGCTGAGCTCCTGAATGGAGACAAGGGCCCCCCCCCCCACACACACACACAGGGCATGCAGTGTACCTGAAACACACACACACACACACATAAGAAAGCTGCTGAGCTCCTGAATGGAGGCAAGGCCCCCCCCCCCCAACACACACAGGGCATGCAGTGTACCTGACAAACACACACACATAAGAAAGCTGCTGAGCTCCTGAATGGAGGCAAGGCCCCCCCCCCCCCCCACACACACACACAGGGCATGCAGTGTACCTGAAACACACACACACAGAGTACGGGTGTAGGTAGGATGGCAGTAAGGTTGGACCCAGTACTGCTTGAATCTGTTCCTCTGGCTAGCTTCCTGGACTACTCATTGCATCTGGCAGTTGAAATCAGTTCTTTGCAACCCATCCCGAAGTGGCTGTGAAGAAGGTAGGTCAGGAGGATGTCCTTGCTGTGTGTAGGGCATCCTCACTGGACAGGTCTGTCTCTTTTAACTGTCCAGCCTCACTGTTTTTACAACAGTTCCCCAAACACCCTGCCTAGAGGCCTGAACCAGGTGGGGCTTGAACTCAGCTCTTCAGCTCAAGGCTAGCGTTCTACCATTTGAGCCACTGAGCCACTTCTGGTTTTCTGAGTGGTTTATTGGAGGTTTATTGGACTTTCCTTCCCGGGCTGGCTTTGAACCTCGATCCTCAGATCTCAGCCTCCTGAGTAGCTAGGATGACAGGCGTAAGCCACTAGCACCCGGCTGCACCTGCCCTTCTGAGTACATAAAACTCACCTTCAAATAAGCACCGCCAAGTGCCAGGATTTTCTCAGTGGCACCTCTCTGTTCCCGATCAGCCCTCCCAGGGAGATTTGCCAAGCTCCCACTAGAACAGCATGTGATTCCAGGCTTAGTGGCTGCCTTCCCCTCCCCTTGGTGCTGACATGGAGTTCACAAAGCCTCTCTAGGAGGTGACATCTATCAGTGCTCATTGGGAAAAATGGATCTTCCAGTCCTTTCTATAAGGAGATCTCCCTGGTAGACAGGTGGATGTATGCACAGGTAGAAGGCCCAAGGTGCCTGAGTCCTACACAAGACAGCTTGGGATGGTGCCTCAAATGTCCTGCAAGTCTTCCCCAGGGCTGGCATCAGCTTCTCAGTGCATCTCAAGCATGAGCCCCCCACTGCTTTGGGCTCATCTGTTCTTAGAAGATCCTGACTCCTGCAATCCACCCTACTACTTCCCAAGATGTAGCTGGTTATTTTCACACAATGATGGGTGTTTTTTTTTTCCCTCTCTCTCTCAGCCACCAAACTTCCAGCGGGCCCTGTTCCAGCAAGTAGTTGGAGCCTGCAAACCCTGCAGTGACCCCAATCTGTCCATGGCTGAGAAAGGTATTGTTCCCCTTCTCCAGGACTGCCTACATGCTGATCACCACACTGAAAGTCCGTCTTGTCCCTCCAGCTGACAAGGGATGAACCATACCCCAACGAGACTATTCATTAATGCTAACCAATTCCTAAGCTCACCCTTTTACCCACATCTGGTTTGGATCTTGTTTTGTCTGTATCCCTTTCGCCCAGTCCCTTCCTCTGAGAAGCCTCAGCTACCCTTAACCCAACTTCATGCAAACTCGGGCTGCGGTGGTAACCTCCCCCTAGGCTCTTCTTAACCAGCCCCCAGAATTTAACAAGCCCTTTGATCCCTTTGGTCTCTCGGAAACCTCTCCTAGGAGTTCAGAACAAGCCCATAAAAGCCCTAACAGGAATGAAAAGGACACACCCAAAATGAATTTCCCAAAGCTCAGGTTCTCCATAAGCGGTCAGTGCTCCAGAAGAGTCCAGTTGCTCTATAGCCACTCTGGAGAACAGCTGCCATGAGTATACTAAATTACAAGGCCTTCACTCGCCCATTCCACAAGACTGAGGAGTCCTCAGAACTGGAGCTCTTTAGAGCACATGGCATTTTACCCCATGCTCTGCTCCTGTGTGCCTGTATGACCCTTATAACTGGCCTAAAGCAAGCCCTAGACGCTTGAGATGGAATTTAACACAGAACAGTACCGAAATGGGAACAGTGGTGAGCTTTCTGCCACCCAGAAACTTTGTCCCCTGGATTCTTTTCCACCTGTTGGAGTTTATAGCATACTCCAGGGGGCTGTCCCCTGTCCTGTCAGAACTTGTCCCTCCAGGTTTCCATCCTGACGTCATACCTGCTGACCTCACTGTTCCTGGTCCTCACTTGATGATCCTGGAGGACAAGGACCTCTGTGTCTTACTTAAGGAGACGAAACACTTGGTTTCACACCCTCAGTGCCTGGTGGGCATATTGATGCCAGACGATGAGCCAAAAGGGGTTGCTGAAGATGCCTTCCCAGACTCAAGGCTCCGCATTATGAAAACAAGCCACTCCTTGGGCTCCTGCACCTATGAGCCAAAACAGTACATTTTTTGGCTTTGAGGACCAGAATTCACAGTGGGTTTTCTTCAGTCTGAAGTACAGAGCAGTTAAGAACTAGCCAAGAGCTCACATAGTCTCAGATCTCAAATGAGTGTTAGTGGCCAGACCAGGATGCTATGCCAACTGGACAGAGAAAAGCCTCAGCCTCAGGCACACTGTAGCAAGAAGCTAGATAAGCCTACCCTGGGTATTGGAGGAAAGGCAGAGTGTCCCAGAACCCAGGATACACCAAGAGCAACCATGTCCACAACACAACAAATTAGGTATTTGCCTGGTAGCAACACATCTGCCCTAGATTCCTAACTGAAAATTCCAGAAACTGTACCTTCTTGTGCATATGGTGGCTATTCTCTTGTAAGTTAACATCGTGGGTTCCATAAGGACCCTACCTCTCACTTGCATAGACCTTTTGGTTAATGTCTTTTCCACCAGGAAATCCTGTCTCTGCTTGTTGTGCACTGGGGGCCTTAGGCCAGTGCTGGCCAGATAATGCTAGAGGATACAGGGGAATCGCTATTCAACTAGGATAAGTCATCCTGTCTTAGCCCTTGTACATGGTAACGGTCCACAGGCCTCACTGCTCGCAAACAGCAGGCTAAGGCCCCACTTGATGGCTTCTGGTTCACATGGAGCAGCCCAGGTGGACACCCTTTTGTACACCATTACAGCCTTGCCAGCGTCCTTCCTCCACATTCTTCCTTGTGATTACATTCCATGGGGCTTTTTGTGGATCAACTTTTGCAGCCCTACAGTTCTTCCAGGGGCTGTAATACATTAGAGATCCTGATCCATCAGATCCCTCAGATCCATGACTTTTTTTTTTTTTTCCTAATGGGTATGATGCAGTTCTTTTGGAGGAAAGATTGCCTCACTACTTAAGAACATGTAGCTCCTGCCATGTCTTGGAAGGAGCATGAGCAGGAATAGTTCTGCTCTTGGGGTGGCTCAAGCCAGTGATGCCATGTGCAGAAACTTGCTTGATGCTCATCAGACTTGGGATTCTTTCCTCCCTGCGTGAGAAACAGCTGGGCTGCCACAGCTCTCCTTCCTCATGTTAGACAGCACCTGGCTGAACCAGCCTTGGAACTCAGGCTGTTTGGATAGTAACATTCTCTCTTACACTGCTGTCCCTGAGAAAGAAGGAAAAGGACCTATCAGCTCCTTATTCCTGGATCACTATGGGCCCATCCCCTTTAGCCATTCTCCTCAAAGTCCAGACTCTTATCTCCAGCAGGCCTTGGAATCCCCAACTTAGTGACTGATCCAGGAAAACCTAAGCCTCTGGTGCCTCTAGTTTCCCTTTAGCTCCTGCTGCCCTCCCCTGCTGCTCATAGCCCATAAGGCTCCAGAGAAAGGGCATGTTTCTTCTTGCTGACGTTAGTTCTCCAGGAGGAATTAACCTTTCCTATACCTGCAGAGTGGATCCCCTAAGTTCTAACCATTGTTCTTCTCCCTCTGTCCCCTACATCTGTTGCTGAGGGTGGCACTGGGCTTCTTCCTTCATCTGGAGCCCACTCTATTTTGTATCTGTGGCCAGTGGGAACCTCTCTAGATGTCCCAAAGCATCCACAAAGCTCCACAGCCTCTCTTACCTCTCAGGAAGCAATGGATCCAACAGGCTGGGTTCGCTACTTTTCTGAAACAGTTGCATCGCATACCTCTCCTTGCCTAGACAAACTGTGTCATCCCCAAACCCAACCAGTGGGCATAAGAGCAACAGGGATAGGTCAATTTCAGTGTCACCACAGGTCCCCTGTGGGGCCAGTTTAAGAGACAAGTCATGTGTATTCCCTGGCTGTGCTCTGGAAGCCCTGGAAGGATAGTCTTATCACCTGGCTTGCTCCCTGCTTTCCCCCTGGGGCCTGGGTAGAAGAGCCCTGACCTTTGATTGGTAAGGAGCTGTGACCTGCCTTATGTATTCTCAGTCTCTTCAGCCTCTTCTGTGGTCTTCTGTCCTCTGCCTTCTCTTCTCCTGCCAGATCTGAGACTGCAGATGTTCGCTTCTTGCATTTACTGTCAGCTTGCCACATCCTGAGCACTCTTCAGACATCATCTTACTCTGTTGCCATCCTCTGGGCCAGCTTCCATTCCTTGCCCCATTCCTGTGGGCTGTTGTGCCTTGTTTGGCCAGCCTTTAGTTCCCAGAGCTGGCACGCCACTCCCATGTGTACTGGACATACAGTGCACACTTGGAGAAGCCACAGATCATAGGACAGGCTTCTCTTGGAGAGTGGCTCAAGAAGTAACCTCCATTCATGCCATCTCTTTCCGCCCTTCAGCGGTGCCAGCAGCCCCCAGCAGCTGGAGTCTGGATAGCGGAGCCCACGAGGCCCAGCCCTTCCTGTCTGCCCACATGGGGCACATCCTGGCTCCCCCAGTGCCTCCCCGAAGCCTGCTGCATGGTAAGGAGACCTCCAGTGGGTCCCTAAAATAGTCCTTGGTCTCAGACACTGCTCAAGAGCCAGATCAACGGCCACGTAAGATGAGAAGATAAGGCAGTCTCTGGGCCAGCACAGGCAAGGAGAACACATCAGGAAAGATCTTGCAAGGCTTTGGGGTCAGTAAGTTTCTGAGTCCAGCAGGTTAGCTCAGTAAGGTCGCACCAGCCAGGGAGGCTGAAGACTGCAGAATTCAACTCTGTCAAGTACGCCACTCATCAGCTGTCATCGACCAGCCAATTAGGCTGCTGCTACATGCAATCCATTGTCCCATAGGTTTGAAGCACTTATTTTTCATGGCCTCCTGTGTGCAGTGAAAGCTCTTTGCACCAGCAGCCTGTGTTTTCAAGAACATCAATGTGAAAAGTTCTTTTTCAACGCAGAGAGATCCACAAGGGACTCCTCCCACACCTGCCCAGTTGGCTCAGCAAAATGGTGCTGGTGTACAGCTTAGCAGGGTTCCCAGCTGAAACTCTGGTTCTGTTCCCTTTGCAGGTCATTATTCCCTACACTTTGATGCCTTCCACCATCCTCTGGGTGATAACCCCCCAGCCCTCCCTGCCAGAACCCTGCGCAAGGTAACGTACTGAAGAGCCCTTCCATGGCTTTATCTGCTGTACAGTCACCCTGGGGTCAACAAGAGGAACCTGAGCCCTTCCCTGCTCACTTGTCCCTCAGAATCCAGCTGGCAGAAGCTGGTGGTGCTAGAGCCACACTTGAGCCTCAGGTAACCGATAAACTTTGCAACAAAACTGATGAGGACAGGGAGATCAGAGGAGCTTGGAAACAAAAGACAGTACCAAGAGTACGTGGACACAGAGCTCTAAGGAACTTGGGAGCTGAATACCACAGGCTCTCGAAAGTAGCTAGGTAAACATCCCACGGTTGCTCATACAGCCTTTTAAACTAGCATGCGGTGAAAGTGAGAAGCACCAGGCACCAAAGCTTTATGGAGCTAATAAGCTTCATAAAGTCAAACTTCTAAGTTTAAGTTAAGCCTTGGTGTTAAATCTTTCTGCAGGGGCTGGGAAGGTGGCTCAGTGATAGAGCGCTTGCCTTGCATGCATGAGGCCCTGGGTTCGATTCTTCAGCACCACATAAGCAAAAAGAAAAAAGCCGGAAGTGACGCTGTGGCTCAAGTGGTAGAGCACTAGCCTTGAGCTGAAGAGCTGAGGGACAGCGCCCAGGCCCAGAGTTCAGGCCCCACGACTGGAACCCCCCCCCCCAAAAAAAAAATCTTTCTGCAAATGAGAAGACTGGGTCAAAGAATTTAGTAACAGGGCTGGAAATGTGGCTCAGTAGTAGAGTGCTTGCCTAGCATGCACAAAGCCCTGGATTGTATTACTAAATACCACATACACAGAAAAAGCCAGAAGTGGCTCAAGAGTGCTAGCTTTGAGCAAAAGAAGCTCAGGGACAGTGCCCAGACCCTGAGTTCAAGCCCCAGGACTGGGGGGCCGGGGGGGGGGGGGAGACACTATTTAGTAACAGAACCATGACTCCAGGGTCTTCTCTGCCCTCCCCAACTAGCCTGATAACTCAGCCTTCTGTCAATAACTCAAACCACAGACAGCCTAGAACTTGGCCCCAGGGTGCACCCAGCCAGGGCAAAGGAGTACAAGGATTCTGGGGCTTCTTGGCTTGCTTGGGTGGGACAAGGGTTGCTGCAGAAATGTGAAAGTTTACATTGTAAACACTGTAACGTAGACTCTTACCTCCACGTGGCTGGCCAGTCAGCCTGTCTAGAGAGGGATTCTAACGTGCCCACCCTTTCCTTCCCAGTCACCTCTCCATCCCATCCCAGCCTCCCCCACAAGCCCTCAATCAGGCCTGGATGGCAGCAACTCTACACTGTCTGGCAGTGCCAGCAGTGGTGTGTCATCCTTGAGTGAGAGTAACTTTGGGCACTCCTCCGAGGCCCCACCTCGAACCGACACCATGGACTCCATGCCAAGCCAGGCCTGGAATGGCGATGAAGACCTTGAGCCACCCTACCTCCCTGTCCACTACAGCCTCTCCGAGTCGGCTGTCCTGGACTCCATCAAGGTCCAACCATGCAGAAGCCACTCAGCCCCGGGGTGCGTCATCCCTCAGGACCCCATGGACCCGCCTGCGCTGCCACCCAAGCCCTATCACCCCCGCTTGCCAGCCCTGGAGCATGACGAAGGCATGCTGCTGCGCGAAGAGACCGAGAGGCCGCGAGGCCTGCATCGCAAGGCCTCACTGCCTCCTGGGAGCACCAAGGAGGAGCAGGCCCGCATGGCCTGGGAGCACGGCCGAGGGGAGCAGTGAAGGGCTAGGAGGCAGCTGCCACCTTCTGTGAGCAGCTGACCCAGCACTCCAGGTCCGAAAAGCAAATCCCTCCCAGGGAGCTGGAGAGGCTTGGCACTCAGGAGAGAACCGCCTCGAGTCTGTTCTACTGCCGTGAACTCACGTGCTGCCATGTTCAGAGGCCACAGCAGCATGAAGGGTTGTGGTATCTTTTTCTTTCTTTTTTTTTTTTTCCCCCGCTTTCCATTTCTATGAATTTTCCTTTCTTTTCCTTTATGCAGTAGATGCTTTCTTCCTCCTGCAGTTCCAGACTCCGTGGAGCTAAACAGAGATATTGCACAGATGAATTGCTTTACAGCATTGCAGGGCCCGGGAGCAGGAGCACAGGTTCTCCCTCCAGGGCTGAGATGCACAGAAGAATGGAAATTGCACTAGGGACCTCTTCCTTTGCTGTGTGGACAGGAAAGTTCATGGTTGCATTCAGGGATTGCAAGGACCACATGGGCTACAGGTCACAGGTGGACACAAAGAGGCCACAAGCTGTTTTTGCACAAATGCTTGTCCGCCTGCCCACTCTTCCATCCAGGAGTGTGCAACTGAGGGGCTGGTCAGGCCAACCCAACTCAGGCACGTGACTAGCCTAACTGCATGCCCAGGGCACACTGCCAGGCTTCCATGGGCCAGCCTTGTCTCCTGGTCCACCTTGGACTTGTCTCATCATTTGTATTTGACTGGTTGTTCCCTTCCAATCAGAACACCTCCAGAAGCCTCCCCGGTGAATGGATCTGCAGGGTCGTCTCCCACCCGCCGAGGCTTGGATCTCTGGAGGAGCAGAGCCAGAAGGGCTCTCGCTCCTAGAGGCTAGGCCCCTTCTCATGTGCTAGAGAGAGATGGTGTAAGAGTGAGGCTTGTGTGTGGCAGGGGCCAGAAAGCTACTAAGTTTTCCCAGGTGGCTAGAATGCCTGCCATGAGCTCCTGAATCAGGGATTTTCAGCACTACCTCTGAGCCATGGGGTTGGCTGCCCAGCCAGGCTTCCAGGCCCTGAGGACGTGTGTGGGTCACATGCAGTAAACTCTTGGGTAAAAGGGGTGGGAGGAAACTTCTCCCTTTGGAAGTAGCCAAACAGAATTGTCATCTTCCAAGTAGCCAAGTAACAGCACCCCGCACTAGGCCCATGGGGACCACCACTCAGGGTTCGTTTGGGGCGGGCAGGACGATAGTTTCTCCGGCCTCTCCAGTCTGTTGGGCAGGGTGCAGTGTTGTCTTTATAGGAAACTCTTTCAGGTCAGGGCACTGATTTTTCCTCTTGGTGTATTATTTGTGGGGGAACAGGGTGGGGTGGGTATAGTACTATTTTACCAGGGTGCTTCTAAGTTACTTTAAAAAAAAAAAAAGCTGTCTTTAAGACAAATTTCTTCTTTCATTTGCTTGAGTTCACATTACTACTGACGGTCATGATTGCCTTCTTATTGCACAGGTGTGTTGCTGCCAGTTCCTTTGGCCTCTATGGCTGGGCCCTGGACCTTCATCCCTTCCCCACAACCCCTTTCCAAACAGAAAAGGCCATCGATCAAGGTGTTTTGCTCTTGTAAGCAAATGCCGACTTCTTTTACAGCAATGCCAGCAAGTAACCTATGGGGAAGGACGGAGGTGTCTGTCTGGGGGTTATGACCAGCGAGGGGCTTTTCTCATCCAATCAGGATTACTCCATGCTGCGTGGGACAGGGGCTACTCAGGAGTGGACAGTCAAGGCAGCTCCAAGCTCGAAGGGCAGACCTGTTCCTGAGCCTAGAGTCACTTGCAGTCTTGTGTCTAGGGACCATCTGGGGTTCACATAGGTCAGAGGGTCAGGGGTTAGCTTTGCATTTGATTCTTAGATAGGACATCTTTAGATTTTTTTTCAGGCACTTCTGACTCTCACGTCCCCAGATCAGGCAGTTACATGGAAGACACCTACCTTGCTCTGCGTTGGTGGCCCAAGAGTAAGAGAGGAGTGTAGATTCCTTGGCCTTGTTTTTCCAAGGTGAAACAAACTTGTGTTTTTTCCTCCCCATTTTCCCTAACTGGATGAAATGGACACATTCTGATACCCTTTTGTTGAAGAATCAGCCAGTTGGAGGGGAAATAGGAGGCCGGAGATAAGAATCCTTTGAAAAGATTGTGAAATACTGATTTTCATTCTTTCAAGCTTATTTGTAAATACCTATTTGAATGCTGTGTATTTGTACAGGAATTTGAGCAAAAAATGTATAGAGTGTGATGTCCAATTGGTAATCAGCCCTATAAATGTGTTTTTAACCTCTGGCATTCTGTGCTTATTTAAAACAAGAAGACTAACCACTTCCTTTGTGTATTCATGTCTGAAGAAAAAGTGGTTTAATTTACCTGTGCCAGAAAAGTTAAACAAAAACCCTTTGTACCAATGTCCCGAGAGATTCTCTGCTGTATATATTGTGGTAGCATGTTCGAAATCCAGCCAGTGATGTGACTTTCAGATGTAAATATGCCCCCGGACTCTGCTCCCCGCTCCCTGGACTGCTGTGATGTGAATTAAAGATACATACCTGATACCCGAACACTGATTCGTGAGTGGGGCGGCGCAGTGCCTTTCCCTCTCCGGCTCCGGCCCGGGGACGGGACCCGCTCCGCTCGGGGGGCGGGGGGGGGGGGGGGCGGAGGGCGGGCGCCGGGGACGGCCGGGGGCGGGCGCCGGGGACGGCCGGGGACGGCCGGGGAGGCGGGGACGGCCGGGGGCGCCGGGGACGGCCGGGGGCGGGCGCCGGGGACGGCCGGGGGCGCCGGGGACGGCCGGGGGCTCGACGCCCTTCCCGAGCTGGCGGGCGCGCATGCGCGGGGGGTTCCGCCGGCCCACAGCCCCGCGCTCGACCCCTGACCACGTGACTGCTGGCGGCCAGGGATTGGCCCCCTCGCCACGTGGCTTTTCAAAACAAGGAGGCAAAAGAATCCCCACGAGCTCTGCCGACCAGCCGCTACTCCCCGTGCCCGGCGACTGCGCCGGAAGCCGGGGGTCACGGTGGAGAGGTCCTTAATACCTCACGGGAGGGTGTCCGGGCCCCAGGCTGGGGAGGGGACGGGACGCTGGACGACTCGGCACGTGCCGGAAGGACGGCCACCACCTGAGCCCGAGCAGCCGACACCTGCCCCTATCCAAGATGGCGGTTCCGCCGCTTCCGGCCTGCCGGCCCGGTTCAATCAGCGGCCGACAACTGTCGAGGGCCGACACGCCGCCAGCCAATGGGGAAGGGCAGCGTGGAGCGGTAGGTCTGCACTCCGGGGCATATAGACCAATGAGGCGGCGGCATGTGGGAGGGCTCAGAGGCCCTCCACCAATGGGGAGCCCTGGCGTGCAGCCTGGGTCCCGGACGCGGCGCGGCGCGGCGCGGCGGGTGCGGTTCAGTCGGTGTTTGGCGGCGGCGGCGGCGGAGGAGGAGGATGTGGGCTACGCGCGGGCTGGCGGTAGCGCTGGCTCTGAGCGTGCTGCCGGGCGGCCGGTCGCTGAGGCCCGGCGACTGCGAAGGTGCGGGAGGGTGGGGGCGCGGGCGCGGGCGCGGGTCCGCTCCCGGAGGCCGGCCCGACGGCGGCCTTCACCCCACGAAACCAGCCTCGGGCCCGGCCCAGACCGGGCGGGGCGGCTGGGGCCGGGCCCGAGGGGGCCCAGGGGGCCGCCGGCGGAAGGGCCTAGAATAACATTGCTTCGACGGCGGGGGGCGGGGGGGGGGGTCGTGCTGAGAGGCAGCTTGGCCTGACACGCACCTCATCCCGGGTCCCCGGGTCCCCCCGGGCCCAGACGGCCTTGGAGGCGGGGCGGGGGGGGGGGCGTCGCAGTTTGTAAGCGCAGGTGAGCAGCATTGTGAGCGTTCTCAGACTCGGGTCCGTTGGCGAGGTCACTGTGAGTCCCTGGCTCAAGGACACGGTCTCGTTTGGGCTTTTTAAGCCCAAGTGGAACAGGATGTTGGGGGTGGCTCATGGGGTGATTTCCCCCCCTCCTTCCCCCCCCCCTCCCCCCCATACACAGACACATACATCCCCTGATGAGGGATCCCGGAGCCGAATTTGGACATCCGTGGGCACCTGTGGTGATTGGAAAAGCCACTAATTCTGTAGCCCAAGTGGCTACGGCTCTAAGGGTCGAGAGTCCCTATCTGGTTACTGCTGAGCTTCTCCAATTCCTTTTCTCTCTTTGTTTTTCCAGTCTGTATTTCATATCTGGGAAGATTTTACCAGGACCTCAAAGACAGAGATGTCACATTCTCACCAGCTACTATTGAAAAAGAACTTACAAAGTTTTGCCGGGAAGCAAGAGGCAAAGAGAATCGGTTGGTGAGTAGCTACTGACCCCAGCTGACCCCTGGCACCTGTCTGCTGATGGGGCCGTAGGTCTGGTTCTGAGGCCGTGCATCAGGTACTCTGCATGGTGATGGTTCTGTTTGGTAGTTATTACACGCCTATTGTGAGTTGAGTGCTCGGAAGATCAGAGGAGAAAAATGACAGGCAGACAGACATCTAGCCCTGGGAAGAAGAGAGCCCTAGATCGGTCAGTGGGTAGACCATGGTCAGAAAGGGTCAGTTAAAGAAAGGTCATTGAAGTGGGAGTAAGGGAATCCTCACATAACCACCTGGGCAGAAGAGACAAGGGAGCGTGACTGCCCGGTACCAGAGAGCTTGATGTGTGAGGACCTCAGATTTACACTGACTGGATCTGACTGCCAGTCTGTGCCAAGGCTCAAAAAGAGAGAGATAAATGTTTTGATTTTTTGCAGGGGAGGGAAGGAGGCTTAAACTCTGAGCCTCTAGCTCAGCCTTTTTTTTTTCTGTGTGAACTCTGGGCCTGGGCGCTGTCCCTCAACTCTTCAGCTCAAGGCTAGTGCTGTACCACTTAAGCCACTGCACCACTAAATGGTTTTCTGAGTGGCTTATTGGAGATAAGAGTCTCTCAGACTTTTCCTTCCCCGGGCTGGCTTTGAACTGAGATCTTCAGATCTCAGCCTCCTGAGTAGCTAGGATGACAGGCGTGAGCCACCAGTGCCGGGCTAGCTCAGCTTTTTCACTGGTAGGCACTCTATACCATTTGAGACATGCCTCTACTTCCAGCTTTGTGCTGGTTGATTTGTCTTGAATTTTTTCTGCCCCAACTGACTTCAGTCGTTAGATCTCAGCATTGTTAGTAATTCGGATTACAGGTGAGCTGCAGGCACCTGTCTGAGATGCCTTGCATGCATGTGCCAGTCCTGGAGTTTGAACTCAGGGTCTGGGCACTGTCCCTGAGCTTATTTTTTTGTCAGTTGTGGGGCTTGAACTCTGGGCTTGGGTGCTCGCTGTCCCTGCGCTCTACTGCTTGAGCCACAGCACCACCTCCGGTTTTCTAGCGGTTTATTGGAGATAAGAGTCTCAAGGAGTTTCCTGCCCTGGCTGGCTTTGAACCGTGATCCTCAGATCTCAGCCTCCTGGGGTAGCTAGGATTACCGACGTGAGCCACCGGCACCTGGCTGTCCCTGAGCTTTTTTGCTCAAAACTAGCACTCTGCCACTTAGGCCACAGCTCCAATTCTGATTTATTTATTTATTTACTTATTTATTGGTGGCTAATTGGAGATGAGAGCCTGGTCAGACCAGCACTGAACCATGATCCTCAGTTCTCAGCCTCCTGAGTAACGAGGATTATAAGCACGAGTCACTGGTGCCCAGCTAAGATGACTTAGAAAAAGCTATTGTCCGTTCTTGCTGCAGTGCTACTACATTGGGGCCACAGATGATGCAGCCACCAAGATCATCAACGAGGTGTCAAAGCCCCTGGCCGCCCACATCCCTGTGGAGAAGATCTGTGAGAAGCTGAAGAAGAAGGACAGCCAGATCTGCGAGCTGAAGTATGGTGAGTCTGAGGTCAACAAACATGTCTGGTCGGAGCTTGCTCTCTAGGTGGAAGAAGGTGGTAATGGCCATTGTGAGTGTGTTGTGGGGTGCGATAGGTGGTACTCAGAGTGAGGGGATGCCAGGGAACTTGGTGTTGCAGCGCCACTGGGAAGGTATGTGCCAGCGCACTGCAGGCGGCTGGGAAGCACCTGCAGCTGACAGGAATGTGGTCAGGCCACAGAGGTCCTTATAAGTTGATGAGAACTTTAGATTTGATCTGAATGAAGCTGAGGAGCTTTTGAAGTTTTGTTTTTTGTTTTTGTCTGTCATGAGGCTTGAACTCTGGGCCTGGGCGCTGTCCCTCAGCTCTTCCGCTCAAGGAGAGCCCTCTACCACTTGAGCCACAGCGCCACTTCCGGTTTCCAGTGGTTTATTAGAGATAAGAGTCTCATGGCCTTTCCTGCCAGGGCTGGCTTTGAACCACGATCCTCAGATCTCAACCTCTTGAGTAACTAGGATGACAAGCGTGAGCCATCGGCGCCAGGCTGCATTAAAAGTTTTTGAGCAGTATAAAAGTTTTGAGAGAAGCAGTATAATCAGACTTGAGTTTTTCAAGCTTGTCAGTGCTGTACCTCCAAAGACCCAAACATGTTTAGCCCAAGAGGGACCAGGCTACCACAGCTGGGTGACTGAGCCCATCTCTGGCTGAACAAACATAGGCACAGTCTAAGGTCATTGTTTTTGTGGTGACTGAAATGTCCAGGGCCCTGTGTTTTCCCACTTGTGTCAAGGATTCTTGGTATTCTTCTAAGAGTGTTCCTGGCACAGGTTAACTGACTCCACGTTACTCTGTGAAGAATGGCGGGGGGCGGGGGCGCCACGGGGTGGCTCTGTACTGCACGCCCTGCGGTGGGCACTGTCAGTAAAGGGCAGTGACCCCAACAGCCAGTAGAGTTGGTGATTTTAAGGAAGGGTTTGGCCCTTAGGAGTGACATCTTAGCTCTACGGGAAGCTGCCACCACTCTTCATTTCCCACTCTCCCTGCAGACAAGCAGATTGACCTGAGCACCGTGGACCTGAAGAAACTCCGGGTGAAAGAGCTGAAGAAGATTCTGGATGACTGGGGGGAGATGTGCAAAGGCTGTGCGGAAAAGTCTGACTACATCCGGAAGATAAACGAACTGATGCCTAAATATGCCCCCAAGGCAGCCAGCGCTCGGACTGATTTGTAGTCTACCCAATCTCTGCACCTGAGGGGGAAAACAGCTGGCTCCCCCCGCTCCCCCCCCCCCAAAAAAAAAGCCTTTTTGTAATTTATTTTTTAAGTGGGCTCCTGACAATACAGATGTGAAGCCTAGAGTGTTCCTGTCACCTTGAGGTTCACTTCCTCTGTTGCTGGTTGCTCTAGGACTTCAAAACGTGTGTGGGATTTTTTTTTATTAAAGGGGGAAAAAAAAATTCTAGCTGTCCTTGGAGAGTTAACCGTGAGTGCTCACACAGCTCCTGCCAGCTGAGGAGGCTTTACAGCAAGAGTTTGGGGAAATACTCATTTGCCCATCAGCCCAGCAGTGCTAATGCCAGGGCCAGGACACAGGCCAAGGCCTGACATCTCAGCCTGGGGAGGGGTTGGGCTTGACACCAGGATGAGGGGCCTGGAAGTTGCCAGTTCTGGTACAGGCTGTCTGGAGCATATGGAGAGCCCATCCGGGGCTGAGTGCACCCAGACAGAAGGCAGCTGGAGTGTGCTCAGTGTTAATATTGCTATAGATGCCTGGACCTACCTGCTCATCGGCGTTTGCCTGGGTCTGGGGCTCCTATCAAGCCTCGGGAACCTACTTGGATTTTTTTTTGGGGGGGGGGGAGGGGGGGTGTCCGGTCGTGGGGGCCTGAACGCTGTCGCTCTTCAGCTCAAGGCTAGTGCTCTACCACTGAGCCACAGCGCCACTTCCGGCTTTTTTCCTTTTGCGGTGCTGAGGAATCGAACCCAGGCCTCAGGCATAGCAAGGCAAGCCCTCTACCACTGAGCCACCTTCCCAGCCCAGGGTTTATTAGGTTTATTAGCTACTCTACTTGGTGGTCAGCGTGGGCTGCAGCTCAGTGGAGGCACCTGCCCACAGACTAAGAGGAGGGATTTTTTCTTTTTGCTTATGTGGGGCCTCAGGCATAGCAAGGCAAGCGCTCTACCACTGAGCCAACTTCCCAGCCCATGGTTTTTAGCTACTCTACTTGGTGGTAAGTGTGGCCTGCAGCTCAGTGGAGGCACCTGCCCACAGACTAAGAGGGATTAAGAGTTAATCTTGCTTTCTAAAGAGCTGGCCTCCCCTCCGATCGCTTCAGTTGTGTAGTTCCCTAAGTTCGCTTTGTAATGGCCATTAGGACCTGCCATGGAGCTCGGCTATCTTCCTCCAAGACCATTTCCGCCTCTACAGAACTGCTTATGTGTGGGAAGAGGAAAAAGTTGGGTGCACTCCCCATCCTACGAGTTCTCTGAAGTTGGGCCGGGTACATCTTGTCTGATTGAAAAACACCCAATAGGCTTCACCTGGCCTCTGGAGGTGGACAGGCCAGCGAGCAGTCAGTGTGGCAAGAAATGGTACCTTGGCCATGGGCCCTGCTTTGTGCCTGCTCTGGCTGGACACCAACGAGTCCATCTCTCATAAGCTACAGGTGTGCGGTCTGTATTTGCTGCGGCTGGATCCGACCAGGTGTGTGGCCCTTCTGGGACGGGAACTGGTGACCCTGGATGCAAAGGGCCTGCAGGAAGCGGCGGGGCCGCAGTGCTCGGACGCCGCTCGGTGGCGGGTGTGGGAGGTCGAGTCGGAACCGCTGCACTTACTGGCAGAGCCCGCTCCTCGCCGCCAGCGCCCGCGGCTGCGCGCAGTGCCGCACGCTGACCGCGCGGCGGCGCCAGAGTCCGCGGCCCGGCGCGCGCCGCCGCGGGGGTCACGTGACGCAGGGCCGCGCAGCCGGATGAGGTGTCCTGGAGGCGACTGCTGCCCCGCCCCGCCGCGGTCACGTGACACACGCCCCGGCGCAGCCAAACCACGCAACCGTCGCGCCCCTCGGCGCCGCCCCCGCCCCGCCCCGCCGCCGCCGCCGCGCCGAGCCCTTTTGTCCAAGATGGCGGCGCCGGGGGCGCTGCCTCCTGGGCCGTCAGCGCCGCCGCGGTGAGGGGCCCGCGGGCCGCCCGCCCGCCCGCCTCGCCGGCGCCATGAAGCGGCAGAGCGAACGCGAGTCGAGCCCGGGCGGGCGCAGCTCGTCATCGTCCGCAAAGCGGCCGCGGGAGCGCGAGCGGGAGGCGGAGGCGGGCGGGCGGCGGGCGGCGCACAAGGCCTCCGGCGGCGGCGGCGGCAAGCACCCGGCGGCGGCCCGGGTCCGTGACAAGCCCCGCGGCAGCGGCGGCGGCGGCGGCGGCGGCGGCCACCGGGACGGCCGCGGCGCCGGGGACGCGAACCACCGCGCGGGCGGCGGGCGCTCGTCGGGCTCGGGCGGCGGCGGCGGCGGGGGCCGGGCCGGCAAGGCCTCGGGGGACCCGGGCGCGTCGCCCCGCGCGTCGCCGCTGCCGCCGCCGCCGCCGCCGCCGCCGCCGCCGCCGGGCGCCGAGCCCGCGGGCCCCGGCTCGGCCAGCGCGCCCGAGTACAAGACGCTGCTCATCAGCAGCCTGAGCCCCGCGCTGCCCGCCGAGCACCTGGAGGACCGGCTCTTCCACCAGTTCAAGCGCTTCGGCGAGATCAGCCTGCGCCTGTCGCACACGCCCGAGCTGGGCCGCGTGGCCTACGTGAACTTCCGGCACCCGCAGGACGCGCGCGAGGCGCGGCAGCACGCGCTGGCCCGCCAGCTGCTGCTCTACGACCGGCCGCTCAAGGTGGAGCCGGTGTACCTGCGCGGCGGCGGCGGGGGCGGCGGCGGCGGCGGGGGCCGGCGGAGCAGCAGCAGCAGCAGCGCCGCCGCCGCCGCCTCCACGCCGCCCCCCGGGCCGCCCGCGCCCGCCGACCCGCTGGGCTACCTGCCGCTGCACGGCGGCGGCGGCGGCGGCGGCTACGCCTACAAGCAGCGCTCGCTGTCGCCCGTGGCCGCGCCGCCCCTGCGCGAGCCCCGCGCGCGCCACGCCGCCGCCGCCGCCGCCGCCGCCGCCGCCTTCGCCCTGGACGCCGCGGCCGCCGCCGCCGCCGCCGGCCTGTCCCGCGAGCGCGCCCTCGACTACTACGGGCTCTACGACGAGCGCGGCCGCCCCTACGGCTACCCGGCCGTGTGCGAGGAGGACCTGATGCCCGAGGACGACCAGCGCGCCACGCGCAACCTCTTCATCGGGAACCTGGACCACAGCGTGTCGGAGGTGGAGCTGCGGCGCGCCTTCGAGAAGTACGGCATCATCGAGGAGGTGGTGATCAAGAGGCCGGCGCGCGGCCAGGGCGGCGCCTACGCCTTCCTCAAGTTCCAGAACCTGGACATGGCGCACCGGGCCAAGGTGGCCATGTCCGGCCGGGTGATCGGCAGGAACCCCATCAAGATCGGCTACGGCAAGGCCAACCCCACCACCCGCCTCTGGGTGGGCGGCCTGGGGCCCAACACCTCCCTGGCCGCGCTGGCCCGCGAGTTCGACCGCTTCGGCAGCATCCGCACCATCGACCACGTCAAGGGCGACAGCTTCGCCTACATCCAGTACGAGAGCCTGGACGCGGCCCAGGCGGCCTGCGCCAAGATGCGGGGCTTCCCGCTCGGCGGGCCCGACCGCCGGCTGCGCGTGGACTTCGCCAAGGCGGAGGAGACGCGCTACCCGCCGCAGTACGCGCCCGCGCCGCTGCCCGTGCACTACGAGCTGCTGGCCGACGGCTACGCGCGCCACCGCGGCCTCGACGCCGACCTGCGCGTGCGCGACCGCACCCCGCCGCACCTCCTCTACTCGGACCGGGACCGGACCTTCCTGGAGGGCGACTGGCCGGGCCTGGGCAAGGGCTCGGACCGCAGGACCAGCCTGGAGGGCTACGGGCGCTCGGCGCGCAGCCGCAGCGGGGAGCGCTGGGGCGCCGACGGGGAGCGCGCGCCGCCCAAGCCCTGGGAGGAGCGGCGCAAGCGCCGCAGCCTGTCGGGCGAGCGCGCGCGGGCCGCCCACTCCCCCTACGAGGAGCGCGGCAGGACCAAGGGCGGGGGCCCGCCCGAGCGCGCCGAGCGCACGCCCGAGCGCGGCGGCCGCAAGGAGAACCACGCGGGCGACGCCGCCAAGGACGGCGCGGGCGGCGGCGCCGCGCTGAGCAACAGCCGGCACGCGGCCGAGGAGCGCGGCGGCCACCACCACCACCACCACCACCACCACGGCGACGCGGGCGCGGGCGCCGCCGCGGACGGCAAGAAGGCGCGCGAGGCCGAGCGCAACCACCGGACCGCGGAGGCCGCCGAGGCGCGCGCGGCCGAGGAGCCGCGGCGCGAGGCGCGGAGGCCCGCCACGCTGGGCGAGTTCGCGCAGACGCTGCCGCTGGGCTGGCGCGGGCTGCTGGTGCTCAAGAACAGCTGCTTCCCCACCTGCATGCACGTGCTGGAGGGCGACCCCGCCGTGCTGGGCGCGCTGCTCCGCGACCACGCGTCCGGCGGCAAGCTCACGCAGCTCAAGATCGCGCAGCGCCTGCGGCTGGACCAGCCCAAGCTGGACGAGGTGACGCGCCGCATCCGGCAGGGCAGCCCGCACGGCTACGCGGTGCTGCTGGCCACGCAGGCGCAGGCGCAGGCGCAGGCGGCCGGCGCGGGGCCCGGCGCCGAGCCCGGCGCGCCCGCCGTGGAGCCCGGCCTGCAGCGCCGCCTGCTGCGCAACCTCGTCTCCTACTTGAAGCAGAAGCAGGCGGCCGGCGTCATCAGCCTGCCGGTGGGCGGCTCCAAGGGCCGCGACAGCACGGGCATGCTCTACGCCTTCCCGCCCTGCGACTTCTCGCAGCAGTACCTGCAGGCCGCCCTGCGGACGCTGGGCAAGCTGGAGGAGGAGCACATGGTGATCGTGATCGTGCGGGACGCGGCCTAGCCCGGCTGCCCCGCGCCCCGGCCCCGGACACTTCCCGAGCAGACCCTGGGGGCGCGGGATGGGCGCGCAGGGGCTTTGTTTGGTTTTTTACAACGGGGAGGAGGAAGGGACCCTGGTCCGGCGGCCGCTGGCGCGCGAGCTGCTGTCTGCTGTAGTGACCGTGGGAGCTGTCAGCCAAGCCTGGTCGGAGGACGCGATTGCGAGCTGCTCCGGGTCCTGGCGTCTGCGGGCAGAGGGGCGGGAAGGCGGCCTGGGCGGTGATCGGGGAGCAGGCGGGAAAGCCACAGCTGTGACCACAAACGCAGCCGCGCGTCCTTCTCCACAGCGGAAGGCCAACACGCACGCACCACCACGTCCATGCGGTTCTTCAAGGCGGCAATGGAGGCAGTGCTTGTTGGAGCCAGGGCAGAGCCGTCTTCCGGGCCTGGGAAAGTGAAGCTTGCTCTGGGAGTGGGGGCGGCGCCTCGCGCGTGTGCAGGCCGGCCCCTGGCTGGGCCTCACAGGGACAGCCCGCGGGTAGCAGGCGCCGGGGCCAAGTGTTAGCGCAGGTGGGGGCTCGGCTCCTCCAGCAGCGGGCGCGAGTCTCGTGTGTGGTCGGTGCAGTCGTTTTCCCTGCAGATCTGCACACCAGAGCCACGGGGGCCCGTGTGGACGACCTGTGTTCTTTCAGAGTGAGGTTGCTGCGCCTCAGCAAACACCTCGCCCTTTGCCCGGCAGAACCAAGAAAAGGAGGTGCCTCGCCAGTCAGTGCCTACTCACATACATCTCAAAGAAGGGGGCCCTCAGGCCCCGGCTGTCGCAGCCAGGTTTGGGTAAGGAGGCCCCCCCATGGCGTGGCTCCTTCCTGCCTTCCCAGCCCCTTCAGCCAGGGCAGCGACAGGGGGCAGAGGCTGGCCGCGGCCCGGGGCTCCAGGGGGAAGCCGGGCCCACGCGCGCCGCCTGAGCTGGTGAAGGGTGCGCCCCTCCTCCCCAGTGGCTCAGGTCTGAGCGCAGGGAGAGTGAGGCCAGCCGGCAGGTGCTGCTCGTCTCCCAGGGCTCTTTCCTGAGAGAAGTGTTGTCATGTCAACCAGAAGCGCGTCTGCGACCTGCGGGTGCTCCCTGGGGCCCCTGGGCTCAGCTGCCCGTCGCGGAGCTCGGTGCTCCCGCTGCTCTTGGCCCGTGGCTGCTCTCCTCTGCTGTGCCCGCTGGCGTCCGTGGCCCTGGCACGGCGCAGCGCCCCTTCCCCGCCCCGCGCGTATGATGAAGTGTGCGTCCTTTGGGGCCCAACGGACTTTACCTGCCCCCGGAGAGTTTTAGGCGTCCTGTGTTGCTTGTTTACGTCATAAGCAATGTGTCCCTTCTTCTCTCAGTAAAGGGAGAAAAGCCTCTTTAGCTGTGTAATACCTATACAACAGAAACCAAGAAGCTGTCATTTGGACAAAAAAAAAAAAGAGCGAGAGCGAGAGAGACTAGCATCTTCTATTTATTGTGGGAAGGAAAGGAGGTAGGGTGAGTGGAAAGGTAGAGACTCCAACCACCAGGACTGGAAAAGAGCTCCTGTCCCCCGTCCTGCGCCCCCAGCTGGTCAGCAGCTTCCCTGCTCCGGAATGATCTGGGCTCTGGCAGCATCACAGATCCATCAGATCTGTGCTGGGGGGGGGGGGGGGGGGGATTGGGGGGTTGACATGTGTCCACAGGGGCGCTGCCTGGAAGGCTCCTCCCCCCCCTCAAGCACCATAGACTATTCTGTTTCTTCTTCCAGCGGGCCTTTTCCCCCGGAACTGCAGGCCAGGCTCAGGAGGACTGAGCCAATGTCCTTCCTCCCTGGGGTCGGGGTCGGGGTGGGGGGATGGGAATGCTTCTAAACCAGGCGTCCACCACTACCTTGCTCTGCTTCCTTTGGAAGTGTCTTCTGTGTGAATGGCTAGGGCTGCAAGGAAAGGGACACCTCACTCTGAAGAAAGAGAACAGGGAAAGGCCATAAACAAAGACAGACTTGTTGTTTATTTTGTATTTTTTTAAATAAATACACTTTACATGAAAGAAAAAAGGCCTTTGATTTGTAATTTCCACATTGGGGAGAAAGGGAGGTGGGGGGAAAGATGTTGGAAAACTGAGTCACAAAGGAAAGTAAGAGGGAGGGAACTTGCATCCTAAGTTCGCTCGACCCCACGAAACCAAGAGCCACAGTGACCAACGCTGCCCAAGCCACGGCGGGAATGAGATTAGGCATTTACTCGGCAAACAAGCGGCACCTTTCCCTCCGCTTCTGGCACAGAGGTAAATGAACCTGGCAGCGCATGAGGCAACAAAATAGGTTTAAAAAAAATCATATATTATATTTATAATAAAATATTCTTAATCCTCATCAATTTATGAAACCACGATTTTCCTTTTCATTTAAATACGTATGTAAAAATGCCTCTAGATTGTTCTTTAGACTTCATTTTCTAGAAGTGTAGGGACAGGAGACTGTGGATATAAGTTCATACCCTCGGTTATAAATGCCTGGGGGTTTGTTTGGGTTTTTTGTGGGGTTTTGTTTTTTTTTTGTTTTTTTTTTTTAAGTTTTATAAAAAACTATTTGTTCTTTTAAGTAAAGAACATTATACAAAGAAAATATATTGTGAAATAACCCCAGAGACATGTTTGCTTGGTTTTTGTTTGTTTTTTTTTTTTTCCCTTAAGGGAAGGTATGTCCATCCCAGGAAAAGGGGGCGGGGTAGAATAGGGCCTAATCCCTGTTGTCTTTTGTGGTTGTTATTTTTAGAAGGACCTCAGACTCCGGTGAGACTAAACCGTAGTCCTCTGAATGCCGGACGTGCGGTTCCTTAACGGCCCTGGGACAGAGGGAAGGGAAGGTGTTCGGAATTCATCTGCCTCCATTCTCGCCTGCCAAGAATCGCTTCCAAGTGGGGACAGCACCTCACTCATTCAGAGATAAGATGATGTCATCTTCCAAATCAGAGTTATCTGAGCTGTCAGCTGCAAGGTAAGAGAAGAGAGAACGATTTACACACTAGAGCGACAGGGAAGCTCTGCTTTCACACATACCCACGCCTCAGCACGGTTAATTACCAGTTTCCAGAAAAAGAAAGACACACACACAACACCAATTAACTCCTTGGAGCTGGCTCTGGAGAAAAGCACCTGTTGCTGACAACTGTCACCCTGGGACCTGTTGCTCGCTTACCTTTCACAGCACCCGGACATCTCAGAAGCTCTGCTTCCTATCTGGGAGGCCTCGAAGGGATCGGGCGAGCACCCTCTGGAGCCTCTACCTGAGTCACTCGGGCTGCGGTGGGGCTGAGCTGAAGCCCCCCAGTCCCAGGCCTCTAGCAGCATCCATGCCTGTCCCCCAAAGCCCCTGAAAGAGGCAGGCTGAATCTAAGCCACGCATTTCACCTTAGCCACTCCCTTCCCCAGTCCTCAGAAGACAACACCATGGCAAGAAACATGATGCTCGTATCAATTCTGTCATTTCTGAATCAGACTCTGAGGAGAGCAAATTCCCAGAGAAGAACAGAGCTTGCCGCGCTACCAGAGAAGGAACAATGAGTGGATCTACAAATAAGGCGGGGCGGCCGCAGCAGGGAGCGAGGGTGGCGTCAGCGCTCAAGCTGGCTCCGGGTTCTGGGCCTGCACACCCACACTCCCCACCTGCTAGGCGGCCATGGGACTCCTTTCTCCACTTTCCTTCGCGTTTTTTTCCCTCATTGAGGTCACTGAAATGACCCAATCCCAGACACCGTTTGGGACCTCCCGTTCTGGAAGGATGGAGAAGCAAAAGCAGATGAACGATAAAGCACCCCCCATAGCAGGGCACCCGGTGGCTCACGCCTGCCATCCTAGCTACTCAGGAGGCCGAGATCTGAGGATCTCGATTCAAAAGCCAGCCCAGGCAGGAAAATCCCTGAGACGCTTATCTCCAATTAACTGCCAGAAAACCGCAAGTGGCACTATGGCTCAAGTGGTAGAGTGCTCGCTATGAGTTGAAGAGCACAGGGACAGCGCCCAGGACCAGAGTTCAAGCCCATGACTAACAAAAACAAAAACACCCCTGCAGTGTTAAATTTGCTACGTTTGTTGTCAGGGGTGTGTGTGTGGGGGGGGGGGGATGTGTGTGTGTGGAAGGGGTTAGGAACACAAGATAGGAGGCAAGGAATGCAAGCAGAGACAACCAAAGACCCCAGAATCAGGGTGTTTCTCCCTCTTCCTTTGCACCCCTGTATCTGGGATCCTTGCAGGAGAGTGCCAGTGGTTTGTGCCTATAATCCTAGCTACTCAAAGAGGTTGAGATTTGGGGGATTGTGGTTCAAGGTCAGCCTGGCAGGAAAATCCCTGAGACTTAAACTCCAATTAACCAACAGAAGCCCAGAAGAAGCTGGGCGCTGGTAGCTCACACCTGTTATCCTAGCTACTCAGGAGGTTGAGATCTGAGGATTGAAACCAGCCCAGGCAGGAAAGCCCATGAGACTCTTATCTCCATTAAACTACCAGAAAACCGGAAGTGGCGCTGTGGCTCAAGTGGTAGAGCGCTTGCCTTGAGCTGAGGAGCTGAGGGACAGCGCCCAGGCCCAGAGTTCAAGCTCCATGGCCAAGAAAAAAGAAAAAAAAAGCCCAGAGGTGGAGGTGTGGGTCAAATGGTAGAGGTAAAAACAAACAACAACAACAAAAACAGGACAATACCCAGGCCCCAAGAGGTCAAGTCCCAGTCAGTAAGAACACCAACCTTCCCCTCCCCCAAACAAAAAAGGCAAGATGGAGACCCACTGGTGACATTTCCTATTATTCTCTCTATGGCTTCTGTCATACCTTCAAAGAACTCCAGAACATCAAAAAAGCTAAGAGCTGCTGCTCCTGCTGTGGTCTGGCTGCCCCGCTGAAAGCTGCTGGGGCGGGGCAGTGTCTCCCAGAGCCCCAGGCAAATGCCACCTCCACAGCTGCACCTCCACTCTAGAGTCCCGGCTGAAATGTCCGCTATTAAATCATAGTCACACCCCAGCCAGCGGCAGACACAAGTTTCTCAGATTATCTTTGCTTTGAGAGAAGGAATTTTCCAAACAGCAAAAGGAGGGGGCCATCTTGCTAACTACAACTGGAGAGGCTCAAGAATCAGATGAAGAGTGGAAAGCCTGGAGCGGGGCCTGGCGGCACACGTCTGTGACATCGGCACTAGAGCGCGGGGGTGAGAGGCCAGCTGGGAGCAGAGGGCTCCCCCCACCCCGCAGGAGCTGATCCACAAGCCGAAGGCAAGACATGCCAACGCCATGTGCTCGCTGCTAGCTCCACAACTCCCCCTTTCAGAGAGGGACTTTTTAAAACCTGAACTATTCCTTCCAGAAGAATATCTGATGGCAGCACCGAAAGTATGTCTCATGATCAAAACTTAATTCTACCGTACACAAGTTAGGAACCATGTGTTCCGATATTTGGAAGAATAAGTGGTCCCAGCACTGCACATCTACACAGAACTGCTATAGACCCAGCTGGGGTAAGCGCTCCCGACCCCAGACCACCCATTAGCAGGCGATGGAGTGGGAGACAGAACGGATGGAACACAGGACACAATCTTAAGAAACATTACACAATAAAAGAGCTGGGTGCCAGCGGTTCACACCTGTCATCCTAGCTACTCAGGAGGCTGAGAACTGAGGACTGCGTTTCAAAGCCAGCCCAGGCAGGAAAGTCCATGAGACTCTTATCTCCAATGAACCCACAAAAAGCTAGCAGTGGAGTTATGGCTCAAGTGGTAAAGGGCTAACCTTCAGTGAAGACCCTAAAGGTCAGCACCTAGGCCCTGAGTTCAAGCCCTAGTACTGGCACAAAAATAAATAAATAGGTAGATGGATAGATGGATGGAGCAGCACGCTAGGACGTGCTGCTCCTGACAAACCCACAGAGGAGGGCTATGCTGCGGGGCCTCTCACTCAGTCTAAGGAAAGGGTTGACAAACTCCAAGCCTACCACTTGGTTTTGTAAATAAGTTTTATTAGAACACAGCCATAAGCATTCATTTACGTGTTTGTCTATGACTGCTTGCGCATTAAAGCAGCAGAGCTCTGGTGTGGGTACACAGGCTGGTGAGAGAGAACAAGGGACCAGTGACGTCATTAGTTTTTTTCTGAGGAAACCCCAGTGGTGGTGGATCAGCAGAGCCCGGAACCCAGGGACAGCGGCCCCCTGGGCCGGGTGCGCCCCCGAGAGAGGGCTTTGCCCTGGGTACCAAGGCTCGGCCCCAAGTGGGCCCTATACTCACTGTCGCCCAGGATGAGCTCCACCTCCTCATCGGCATCGGAGTCCTCGTCCTCCCCGTCCTCGCCCTCCTCCAGCAGGTTGGCCAGCTCCTCGTCCGAGGGGGAGAAGTCGTTGTCCCCGTCCTCCCCGGGGTTCTCATTGTTGTCGTCCTCCTCCAGCTCTGCCTCCAGCAGCTGGTCGGTGTCGAGTTCATCTAGGTCATCAGTGTCATCATCATCTTCATCATCGTCCTCTTCCTCCTGCTCCTCCTCTTCCTGAGAAGAAAGCACGGGAGCCATTAGGACGGACAGAGACCTAACCGAGGGAGCTACGTGGACTCCTGCCAACACTGCGCCCGGGAGAGCCCACACTGCAGCCGGCCAGACCTGTCAGTGGGGGCTCTGGCAGGCGCCTCCACCACCCCGCGGCCCTCGAAGCACTTCTCAAACGAGGGGGGCGGCTCACCCCACAAAGGCATTCTGGTTGTGGACACTGACATCAGCAAGCAGACAGACAACCTGTTTCACGGAATTCTCAGCCATCACTATTCCGGGAGCCCAAGGGACCCTTTCTTTCTCTCCTAATCAACCAAAGCAAATGCACTGAGTTAAGATTCACAGCGCTAACATAAAAGGACGCGTTCTCTCTCCACACGCCACCAACTAACGCAGGCTCACATGACAGACCCACCTTTCCTGTGACCAACCAAAGAGCACACTCCGGAAACCATCCATCCTTCCCTCCATCCTTAAGACAACTTCCCAAAGTCAAGAAAACCACCAGAAATCATGGAACTGCTTTCCTCTAGGCACTGGAGTTAAGTGGGTTGGTTAAACTGTTCTCGATGCTTTTGTTTCTTAAGAACATCGAGCTTGGCTGAGCCAGAAGAACTGAGAAACAGTTTCCACATCAAAAGCGATGCGGGGCGGTCGGGCAGGCAGGGGCTACGCTTTAACATCACAAATACCAGTCGCCATGGCTTGCTGGCCAGCCACAGACCACATCGCCTCTTAAAGCTCGTAGAAGGCTTATTTATTCTTCCTGGAAGGCTGTGCGGACATCACGTGTGATGAGGGACAGGAAGGGCATGGGAAGGGAAGGGACGCCACTGCCCTGGTCTCTGCTTCGTGTTTAATGATCAGAGCTACTTCAGCACACCCTTTGTCACATAGGGCTACGGCCACAAACGCTAAAGCTTAAATGGCCACTTTCTACATCTTAAAATCTGAAGGCTAGCTCATGAAGCAAAGGCTCAGCAGACCCACCCAAAATGGAACCTGGGGTGGAACCGGGTGGTGCCGGGAAGCAGCTTTAGGCACGTGCTCTGCTCGCCAAGTACCTGGTCCTCTAAACGGTGCTTCAAATGGAGCTAGAAATCCTGTCTTTTGGTTGGGTTTGGTTTTGGCTCATCTAATTGGGCCAGAGTGCTTTTAGAGCTTAGAAGCAGAACTTCCACAGGGAGTGGCTGCGCTCTGGTGCTGGCCTGTGGTGTTGGGCTGCCGTCCCTCTTCCTCTCACGCAGGGCCACAGTGCGGCTGTGCCCGCACCAATCCACACGGGGCTGGTTAATGGTGTCTGTCCTGGAGCCAGGCTGCCTCCACCAAACCCCAAGT
Organism: Dipodomys spectabilis; assembly: GCF_019054845.1. NCBI lineage: Eukaryota > Metazoa > Chordata > Mammalia > Rodentia > Heteromyidae > Dipodomys > Dipodomys spectabilis. The sequence continues at coordinate 3,285,819 of NW_024871037.1, forward strand.
CCATCAGCGTGATTATCAACTTCAGGCAAATCACTTACCTTCATAGAGCTGTTAGAATTTAAGCTTTTGTTTTTGTTTTGAGTGTATGGGTATATAAGCTCTCTTGGGAAAGTGCCTGACATAAACAAAATAACTCCATTGAAAGTTTGGTTGCTTTGGTTTGGTTGCTTGGTTGTTACACAGACACCAACCACGGAGCTCTCCTCTACAGGGAATGACCGATGACCAGTCCCGGTCTCCAACCTGGGCTGCCTGCCTGAAAACTTCGCCGGTCTCCACCAGAGCTCCCTTCCCCAGGCACAAGGATTCCTCCAACTTGTAGTATTTCTACATTCCTATAATCTATCATTTATAAACCTGAAACACTCATTCTCTATCAGTACCACTTAAACTTTAAAAATCCTAGAATTCTACAACTCCACTCCAACCACCACGGGGGCTTAGCAGCTTCTCTACTCCTCTCTCTGTTACCAGCGTCCAAAATCTCAAACACATCTCTTCCTCCTTGTCCAGTCCTCTGGTTTTGGTTCCAGTTCATTTCTGCTTCTCAGAATCTGGAGTGTGCAGCATTCGCGTTCAGTTACTGTGCCCTCTCCCCCAGCCTCTCCATCTCCCTAAATCCTTCCATGACCCAAAGGCGTAGGATACATCCCCATACAGAATGGCAACAGAAACAATGACCATTTACTGAACATCTATTAAATGGCAAGGTCTCTGAACTGCAGTTTCTGCTTACGTGACCTGGTTTGATTCCATCACAGGCTTATTCAGGTGTGACCATCACAATCACCGGAGAACTTTTTCCAAACGGACACTGCCTAACCCCGCAACAACGGTGCAGGACCAGAGTCGGTCTTGCTAAATCAAGCTTGTGCAAGTGGATTGTGGAGAGGCTGTCGGGGAATTTGAAGTGTACCCCTAATTAAGAACCAGTACCAGGCTGACAGCTGGAGTGCCCTTTCTTAGATAAACCCAGGCGGAGTCCAGGTGTTCCCCTGCTAGTCTGCTACATCTTTAAGACTTCAACAGCATTTGATATAATTTGTTAGCTGTTTAGTGCAGCGTTTGTCTTTGGGTCATTCAAAACTCTTCTTGAATGCCCATTTTTCAAAGGGGAATCAATCTGCATTTCCTGCCAAGCTGTAACCAAGTCTATTAGAAACCAAACTTCTCGCCACACTTGAACAACGAATCTAAAAACTAGGATATCTGCCAGGCAAGAGTGGCTCACACCTGTCATCCTAGCTACTCAGGAGGCTGAGATCTGAGGATCATAGTTCGAAGCCACTCCGAGCAAGAAAGTCCCTGAAACTCTTATCTCCAATGAACTACCAGAAAACCAGAAGTAGCGCTGTGGCTCAAGTGGCAGAGCACTTGCCTTGAGCTGATGAGCATAAGAATAGCACCCAGGACTGGAGTCAAGCCCCACAACTGACCAAAAAACAAAACAAAACAAACACCTAGATTATCTTTTAAAAATGTAATTCAAACCGAATCCTACCATCTTGATCCTTCCCTCTGTTCTATTTTGAAGAATTTACACTCCTACTTCTTTTAACACTTGCTCCTGATATTAACTATCCTTAAAAGCTACAAAGCTACATATTTGTTTCAAGGTCACCAAGAGTTTGTTTTTCTTTCCTCGCTGGAAGGATCTAACTCAAGAACATTTTAGTTTTTGTTAGTAAATGGAACAAAGACCCTCTCAGGAGTCAGGATATTCAGCAATGGCTTGGGCAGCGTAGGGTGTGGGGTCAGTAAAGACTCTTACCATCCGCTTCTAGGCAGTGAAAAACATACAGCAAGCACAGCACACAGTGAGTCCCAGATCCCAAAAGGAGTGGAAAAAAGACAGCATTATTCCCTTGTTCTTGCTTTATAGATTTAATGTTAACTACAATTAACTGAAGGGTATATACTGTTCAAAATCTACAAACAGCGATCAATTGCAAATATGTGACTTTATAATCTGCCTCAAAACCAACAACACAGTTGACTGAAGTGGGTTTTACTTATTTATTTTTCGGTTGGTCTGAGCTCTGGGCCTGGGCGCTGCCCCTCAGCTCTTCAGCTCAAGACTAGTGCTCTACCACTTGAGCCACAGCACCACTTCTGGCTTTTTTTTTTTTTTGCTTATGTGGTTGCTGAGGAATCAAACCCAGAGCCTCTTGCATGCAAGGTAAGGACTCTACCACTAAGCCACCTTCCCAGCCCCTGAAGTGATTTTTTTTAAAACAGACAGCAAGCCAGGCACTGGTGGCTCATGCCTATAATCCTAGCTACTTAGGAGACTGAGATCTGAGGCTGGGAGGCTGGGCAGGAAAGGCTGTGAGACTCTCCTATCTCCAACAACCTACTCAGAAAAAGCTGGAAGTGGCGCTGTGGCTCGAGAGGTGGAGCACTAAAAGAAGCTCAGGTAAAGGGGGAAAAAAAGAAGCAGCTACAGTTTACAGACAACAAGCACCCAAACCCTGAGTTCAAGCCCTGGGGCCAGCATGCGTGTACACACTGGCATGTGCACACATACATACACACACCACACACACACACACACACACACAAACCACACAAAGACCACACACCAAGCCTTCCATGACTGACATGAGCTCTAATGGGCAAGTGGTTCAACTGTGCCAGCCTTAGAACCAAGTGTGTACAGCTAGCGTGGCTTCTTCTGTACCTGCTCATTCAACACAGAGTATAGCTCATCCCCTCCTGTTAAAACTCCAAACTTCATGAGTCCCAACACCTGAACTATTTCTTTTTCTTTTTCTTTTTTTTTTTTTGGTTGGTTGTGGGGCTTGAACTCTGGGCGCTGTCCCTCAAGCTCTTCAGCTCAAGGTGAGCGCTCTACCAGTTGAGCCACAGCACCACTTCCAGTTTTCTGGTGGTTTGTTGGAGATAAGAGTCTTAAGGGCTTTCCTACCCTGGCTGGCTTTGAACCGAGATCCTCAGATCTCGGCCTCCTGAGTAGCTAGGATGACAGGCGTGAGCCGCCAGCACCTGGCTTGAACTATTTCTGTGGGATGTAAATTCTGTCTTTACAAAGCTCTTTAATAGTTGTTTTATATAGGCACTTTATGCCGTACCATTTTAGCACAAGGGAGCTTGGCACACATACTTGTGAGTTTGTTTCATTAAGGAGAAAAGGCAAATTCAAAGGTGTCGGTCACAGGTATTTGCATCCCTAAGCCATGAATGTCATACCCGGAACATCTGCCAAGACTAGAGACGCATGACTCTCATCTAGGACACACTTTGAATAGCAAATGGCTCATATGAAAACCAAAAGTCTCTAGTTTTAAAATCAGGTGAGGCATATAAAGGAAAATAACTGAAAAAAAAAAATAATAAACTGGCAAACAAAGAGGCAGTGAGGAGAAATGCAATGAGGAAGTAAATGTGGCCAAACATCACTACAGAATTCTACATAGCCAGGCGATGGTGGCTCACGCCTGTCATCCCAGCTACTCAGGAGGCTGAGATCTGAGGATCAAGGTTCAAACCAGCCTGGGCAGGAAAGACCATGAGACTCTTATCTCCAATAAACCACCAGAAAACTGGACGTGGCACTGTGGCTCAAGTGGTAGAGTGCTCGCCTTGAGCTGAAGAGTGCAGGGACAGCGCCCAGGCCCAGAGTTCAAGCCTCATTACCGACAAAAAAAAACAACTCTACACAGTAAACAGGCCAATACATGTAAGCGTAGAAAGAACTTAAGCATGTTATCCCATCCAAGACATGTGACCTGAGTCTCCTTTGACGGGAAATACATCACATGACCAATAAAGACCACTAGAGCCTGAGAAATCCTGAAGCAATGCTAACTACCCACGTCACACGGCTATGCCCAGCCTTGCTCCCCTCAGTGCTCCGGACCTCTCTAACTTTCCTACAAACTGGGTCCCTGTGGAGGCCATATGTCTAGACCTTGCCGGCCTGTGCTGAGACACAAGTCTCTGCCTGCAGGGCCAGAAGGTCCGAAGTCCCTGCCGTGGATCTCTTCCCTTTCTAGGGGGAGGATGGAGGTTTCTCCCTGTCCCACACAACCTGAAGGGAGCAGTGAGGAACAGGAATGCTCAGGCTGGTCCTTCAGGGTGTTCATGCTTCACAGTCAGCCATCTCTCTCTAGAGCCTCACTACTCCATGCATGCAAAATGAAGCCGACACAGAACATCCACATCCCCCCACCCCCACCCCGCAGTTCCCAGAGTGCCTTGGGAAATCGTAGCTTCCCTCTGAACTTGACCTTCCCCTCAAAGATACACTAGACCTCCCAGGAACCCGGGGATGATCCCCAGAAGAGAACGCAGTCCACCCACTGCCTTCCATGGCAGGGATGTGGGAGGGCAGGGATGGAGATGAATGAACCACTTGGGGAAGCAGCCTGAGGACAGAGCTGACAGCCAGTGGCTGAAGGAGCCCGTGGGAGCAGGAGGGCCGGGGCTGCCCCAGCCCCTGCAGCGCCCCAGCAACCCCCTTGTCTGCAGACTCACCACACACGGTTCTGGCCAAGGAATTTCAACAGCAAAATTTGTCAGAAATGTTGCATTCCTGTGCACACACCATGCGGCTCAGCAGATGCAGAGATGCTCCAGTCTAGCATTACCGTGGGCTGTGTTTAAATCATTGTGTAAATTTGCAGAGAATTTCCTGCCCTTAATTCTGAGAAAGCCAGTCTCCAGAAAGCAAAAATGGTGTCCCAAAAGCAAGGCAAACTTACGGTAGCTGGGAGCCAGTGGCTCACACCTGTCATTCTAGCTTCTCAAAAAGCTGAGAGCTGAGGATCCTGGTTCAAAGCCAGCCTGGGCAGGAAAGCCCATGAGACTCTTATCTCCAAAAAACCACCAGAAAGCCGGAAGTGGTGCTGTGGCTCACCTTGAGTGAAGAGCTCAGGGACAGCGCTCAGGCCCAGAGTTCAAGCCCCATGACCAACAACCACAACAACAAAAACAAAAAACAAAACAAAACAAAAACCTCAACCAAGGCATCAAAACAAAGGTAATCCCATGAAGTTTAGAGAATCTTTTTTCGGGGTTGGGGTTAGACAGGATCTTGAAGGATCTATTATCACTTATAATCTCTGTTACCAAGAAAGACTAGCTACCTGTGTAAGTTCAATAGTACAGCACTCAAGAAAACGTAAAAATCTATGTCACTAATGAATTAGAAATCTCACATAACCACAGCTCAATAACTCACTTACACTTTAAACACTGGTGATTCCCGCCACGCATGAAACCAAGACCCTTATGGACAATGCAGCTGCAAAGCATTAAAGAAAATCCTTTCTATACTGGGAAACTCCTGGCAGCATTTGGAGCCTTATTATCCTTCATAATATGGTATTTGAAAAAACGATGGCTCAACAAAGCTGTCTGGCCCAAAGGAGTAAGGAATGTCCCCTATCAGATCTGTGTGTGGTTATCTATAAAACACAATGAGGATGAAGGCTCGCCAAACAGGCTCTATACTCCAGTAACCTATGTTCCTGTGACCATGTTCAAAAATCTACAGACAAGCCAGGTGCCGGTGGCTCACGCCTGTAATCCTAGCTACTCAGGAGGCTGAGATCTGAGGATCACCATTCAAAGCCAGTCCAGGCAGGAAAGTCTGTGAGACTCTTATCTCCAATAAACCACTAGAAAGCCAGAAGTACTGCGACAGAGCATTTGCCTAGAGCTGAAGAGCGCAGGGACAGTGCCCAGGCCCAGAGTTCAAGCCCCATGACTGACAAAAAAAAAAAAAATCTACCGACAGTCAATGTGGATGAGAACTAGTGAGTGTCAAATAATGCTATAAGATTGCAACAAAAAAAAAAAAGGAAAGAAAAGAAAAAGCTATGGTACTGGCTAGGCACAGTAGCTCATGTATGAAATCCCATCTGCTCAGGAGGTAGAAAACAAGAGAATCACTGAGGCAAGCCAGGATAGAAAGTAAGTGTGACCTCAGTGTAAGCTCAGTGTGGAGACGTGCCCTTGTACTGCGAGCTATGTGGAAGGCCTAACAAGGAGGATCACAGTCCAAGTCTGGCCCTAGGCAAAAACAAGATCCTATCTCACAAATAACTAAAGCCAGAAGGGTTGGGGGAATGCCTCAAGTGGTAGAGCACCAGCATAACAAGCACTAGGCTACAATTCAAACTTATTTTTTGTTTTACGTCAGTCAGGGGGCTTGAACTCAAAGCCTGGGTGCTGTCCCTGAACTGTTTTTGCTCAAGACCATCGCTCTAGGTTTTCTCGTGGTTAACTGGAGATAAAGAGTCTCACAGACTTTCTTGCCTAGACTGGCTTTGAACCACAATCTTCAGATCTCAGCCTCCTGAGTAACTAGGATTACAGGTGTGACCCACCAGCGCCTTGCTGGGTCAAACTTGGTTTACTTTTTTTTTAAGATAAGGTCTTCTGTAACTTTGACTTTGTCCAGATTAGTCTCTCAGAATTTTCCTATATTGATGGGAGTGGCCAAGATTACTGACATATGATGTCACACCCTGCTAGGTAATTTATCTTTACTATAAAGGTGACATACAAAGCACTGAAGTTATAGATTTTTTTTTTTTGGCCAGAAATATCAAGATTTTTTTTGTGGGGGGGGGGGGGGTCCAGTTGTGGGGCCTGAACTCTGGGCCTGGGCGCTGTCCCTCAGCTCTTCAGCTCAAGGCTAGTGCTCTACCACGTGAGCCACAGCGCCACTTCCAGCACTGAAGTTACATAAGTCAGGTAATGAGTACATTTCGCTCCTTCCCTCGCTGTCTCCCAGTTTTTCCCTCCCATTCTTACCCATGAGTTGTACAGTTTGTTTTCCACATGTCTACTGAGTGTCATGGCTGCATTTGTTCACCCTTTGTCCCTCCATTTCTGTGCCCCTCTTTTCCCCTCCCAGACAGATAAATAAACAAGCAAGACAAAAAGAAAAAATAAAACAAAAACAACAAAGAAAAACCCTCGTTTCCATTTCCTGGAGTTCCTTTCAAAAAATATTATTTTATATCATCAGAGGCACATAAGCATTGTAGCTCTGTGTTCCTCTCCTAAGAACATCCTCCGTGGGCCTCACTGTGTGCAAATGCCTGTGGCCCTGTGTAATTTGTCATGATCCAGTGTAAGTCAGATCTACCTTCCCCATATGAGAGAGAGCACACACTGCTGGTCTTTCTGGGCTTGGCTTCCTCACTTAACATACTTTGTTCTAGGTGGGGAGATATATTTTAAAGCCAGAAAAGGGCACTGAAGGCAAGGATGGAACAAGGGAATTGCTAACATAAAAACCAAGAGATTACTAGGCTGTAAATTACACATGGAATTCAGGATCATCAAATACTGATGAATTATTTTTCTTTTTTGTTTGTTTGTTTGTGTCTGTCCTGGGGCTTGAACTCAGGGCCTGCACCCTGTCCTTGAGCTTCTTTTGCTCAAGGCAACAACTCCACCACTTGAGCCACAGCACCACTTCTGTTTTTTTCTGTTTATGTGGTACTGAGGCAGTGAACCCAGAGCTTCATGCAAACTAGGCAAGCACTCTACCGCTAAGCCACATTCCCAGTCATTTGTGTGTTTATTTATGAGTCAGTTCTCACACTATATGGTCCAGGATGGCCTCACACCTGTGATCCTTCTGACTCTACCTCCTGAATGCTAAGCTTATAGGTACATACAACCACCTTGGCTAAATGACAGTCTTATAAGCAAAACTCTGCTCTCTTCTAAGCATCAAACACCCAATAAGCCTTCCAAGTATGACAGTAGAGCACCATATTTGGAGTGAATGGTTAAGAGTATCTATATTTAGAGTGAATTTTGGAAGCTCAGCCTTTGCTAGCAAAAAGCAAAAGAACATAATCACTAGGAAGCTGTGTTTAGTAGAAAGAACGCTGAGATCACTGACCTGGTCCTCTTCTTCGTCCTCATCCTCGGCCAGCCGCTGTCTGCCTACTTCATAAAGTCTGCATACCGTGTCCATGTTTAGAGCATCCATGCTGCCTTGATTCTGGAAGGAAACGCACAGCCCTTGAGAAGCAGTGATACACCTCAGTTCTTACGCGGGCCCAGGAACCTGACCCTACCCTGTCAAAGCCACTGATAGCTGAAATTCTTAGCTACCTAGGACACACTAGGAGATGGGAAGACAGGATTTGAAGGCTTAAGACAGCAGAGGCCACTATCCTTGGAACAAGCCCCCCCCCCCCCCCGCCCCCCCACTCCGCCCCATGACTCCTCTGAAGAGGAATGACTATGTGACTCTGGTACACAGAACTGTGTGCTATCTTATGTTGAAACCACCTTATGATTTCTCTAGTACTGACTATGCCCCAAACCTTATTAATTGAGGCGGTTATCAATGGTCTACCATCAGGAACACCACTGTCTATGACACACCTGATACAAAAAGTATGCAACGTAACTTGAAAATGACCCTGAGCATCAGAACAAAAGTGCAGGGCCTCCCCCAAAGGAGGCCTCTCACCTCGATGACGGCTAGATAGCAGTCTTTGGTGTCTGTGCACAGGTCAAAGATGTTCCGCTTCACATCAATGGTTGCTGAAAAACACAAGGTGACAAGATTCAGGATTGTGCTATTACCCTTTTTTAACCTGTTTTTCTTCCAAAGGAAATCAAAATGATTGATCTGCAAGTACTTCCAGAACTCCTCTGCTGATCAAAAAAAAAAAGTGACGGACCTATTGGAATGTAGCTCTTCAAAAAGGAACAAACATGAAAAGAAGAAAAAAAAAAGTCCACGCCTGCCCCTTGGTGCTTACCTATAGGCTTGTAATCAGTTGCGTTAAACGTGCGGAAGGATGACCCAAAAGGGCTTTTCATCCTCTCTTCCATTAAGTCATCTTCATCATCTGCCTGCAACATAGCTAGTGGGGGTGAAACACTTATTTAAAATCAGAAACATCTGGTATGTACTAGCGCAAGAAACTTTAACGGCCAATCAAGATTCAGTGAGTTTCCTTGTAAACAAACTGTCTCCTGGCTATTCCCCTTCGTCCCCCAGCTCAGTCTCCCTGCATCTCACCTCCTATGGCAATAACATCCACGACCTTGCATCTGCCGCCCAACATGTGCTTACACAGTGGACGGCTGGGAACAGCCCAAGACGACAAATGTACAGGTTCTTAAGTGCGTGATTACTACCTAGTACTTCTTTCTATACAAAATTTGTCATCTGCAAAATTTTTGCCTTCCCTTTGGTCTCCATTTGTACTATTATTATGTTCTTTCGGGTTACATCTTCCAAATGTCCCCACAAGTGAGAGCTTGTTTCCCCCCATAAATACCCAGGTGTACCGGGGGCAGGATAAAGGGAGAAGAACCAGGAACATGGCTTAGTACCTCCATACATCACTGTTCCCGTGTGGTTGAACACCACGCGACACTGATCCAGAGCAGGAACCGTGTGTAACAGGTGGAAAGTTCGAAGGTCCCACTGGGAGAGGAGTTAAGAAAAACAATTTCACAAGCCAGGTGCCTGGGCTCATACCTACATAGTCCTATCTCTTTGGGAGGTTGAGATTGAGAGGACAGAGGCCAAGCTGTTGTGTCTTGTGCACAAGACTAATGGCTGGGCACCTTCCCAGCCCCTGAAATAGCACTTTTTAAACTCCTACTAGATATTTGTATTTTAAAAGTCAACTGATGGGGCTGGGAAGGTGGCTCGGTGGTAGAGTGCTTGCCTTGCATGCATGAGGTCCTGGTTCGATTCCTCAGCACCACATAAGCAGAAAAAGCCCGAAGTGGTGCTGTGGCTCAAGTGGTAGAGCACTCGCCTTGAGCTGAAGAACTCAGGGACAGCACCTAGGCCCAGAATTCAGGTCCCATAACCGACAAAAAAAAGTTAACTGATGTCTCTAAAAATAATGTATGGGACAGGCACTGGTGGCTCACGCCCGTAATCCTAGCTTCTCAGGAGGCTGAGATGTGAGGATCAAGGTTTGAAACCAGGGCTGGGAAGGTGGCTCAGTGGTAGAGCGCTTGCCTTGCATGCATGAGGCCCTGGGTTCGATTCCTCAGCACCACATAAGCAAAAAGAAAAAAAGCCAGAAGTGGCGCTGTGGCTCAAGTGGTAGAGCGCTAGCCTTGAGCTGAAGAGCTGAGGGACAGCGCCCAGGCCCAGAGGTCAGGCCCCACAACCGGACCCAAAAAAAAAAAAAAAAAAAAGATTTGAAACCAGCCAGGGCAGGAAAGGCAATGAGACTCTTATCTCCAATTAACCATGAAGAAAACCAGAAGTGGTGCTATGGCTCAAAACACTAGCCTTCAGCAAAAACAGCTCAAGGACAGCACCCAGGCCCTGAGTTCAGGCCTCACGACTGACAAAAATAAAAATAAATATAAATGTTATACAGTATCGCAGTACATATAAAAGCTACGTGAAACAACAACAAAAAAAGACCTGAAAAGCTACATAAGTTCATTCCCCACAAAACACGTATTCCATCTTCCTCTTCTATGACAGCAACCAGTTTCCATAGAGCAAAAATAAAAGTGCTTCCAAAAGCCTTTAAGTCAGTTCAAAGCTGGGCAGAGACTCATGCCTAGCATGCCTAGCATGAGTCAGAGACTCATCCCAGCTACCCAAGAGCTGGAAATCAGGAGGATTACAGTTCCAGGTTGGCCCAGGGAAAGAGTTCACATGACTCTACCTCGACCAATAAAAAAGCTGGATATGGTAGCAAATGCCCATCATCCCAGCTACACAGAAAATGTAAATAGGAGAATCATCATCCAGACCATCCTACGCATACATATCCCCAAAGTAACGAAAGCAAAAAGGGCTGTAAACATGGCTCAAGTGGTAGAACAGATGCCTACCAAACACAAGGCCCTCTCTTTCCCAGCTCTTTCTCTTTCCCAGCTCTCTCCTTTTCCTAGCTCTTTCCCAGCTTTTTCCCAGGTCTTTCTCAGGCCTTTCCCTGTCTTTCCCCGTGGAGGGCCAACATGGCCTGGTGGCAGCCAGAACGATGGATAAACCTACCCCTACATAAAACACTTTATAATATTATCTAATAAAAACAAAAACAAATAAGATAAACACAAGGCCCTGAGTTCTAACCCCAATGGTGCCAATTAAAAAGAAAGAAAGAAAGAGAGAAAGAAAGAAAGAAAAATAGGGACTGGGAAGGTGGCTCAGTGGTAGAACGCTTGCCTTGCATGCCTGAGGCCCTGGGTTCGATTCCTCAGCACCACATAAGCAAAAAGAAAAAAGCCGGAAGTGGCGCTGTGGCTCAAGTGGTAGAGCGCTAGCCTTGAGCTGAAGAGGTGAGGGACAGCGCCCAGGCCCAGAGTTCAGGTCCCACAACCGGACCCTCCTCCCCCCCCAAAAAAAAAGAAAGAAAAACAGAAAGACAACTCAATACTTAAAATACTTTTTGCATAGCACACCAGATGACAAATGGCAAGTAGGATGTGTAAAGGATACAATCTCAGTATTGATGATGACCTCCAGCCCATTCGGATGGAAAACACCGCTGATGTTCATGTTGAACTTGTCAAACTTGTGGATGGCCTGTGCAGAGCGGACATCCCAGAGGACGCCATCATTTAACACAAGATCATCTGTAGGGTTAAAGGTGGCACAGTTCCTCTTGTAGTTGTTGGCAAGATCTGGGTTAAACAGAGTCAACAGCTTGTTGCCAGTCTGAATATCATAAATCTTTAGAGAAGAAGGGGCGGGAAAAGAAAATCAGACCAAGCCATTCATTGACAAATGTAAAGAAAATCTGTGTGTAAAAATACGTCTCCCAAACTTTCCCTGGATTATGAAAGCCCTGACATTATAAAGTAATAATGGAATGTAATTTAAAGTAATGGAAAGCTAGGTTTAAGTGCTTTCCAGTTTCCCATTCAACGTTTCAAAAATCCCTCTTCTTTAAGAAACAAATGAAATTATATTAGGAATCTCAATAAAACAATTCCTAATAATTCCCCCTTTAAGAAACAAAAAAGAAGGGCTTGGAGGCACGGCTCAAGTAGTAGAGCAACAGCCAATGAGCAAAAGCAAGCCTCAGATACTGAGTTCAAGTCCTGGTCTCCAACAAAAAAAAGAAACAAAGTTTATAACATTAAAACTGAGAAATTCTTCACATGGATCAATCAATGATGATCCATAGAATACTCATTAAAGTTTACTGTTTGGAGAGAACCATCAAGGCCATAAAACTTTACTCCTTAAAAATCTCCCCATTAGGACTGGGAAGGTGGCTCAGTGGTAGAGCACTTGCCTTGCATGCATGAGGCCCTGGGTTCGATTCCTCAGCACCACATAAGCAAAAAGAAAAAAGCCAGAAGTGGCGATGTGGCTCAAGCGGTAGAGTGCTTGCCTTGAGCTGAAGAGCTGAGGGACAGTGCCCAGGCCCAGAGTTCAGGCCCCACGACCGACCAAAAAAAAAACAAACAAAAAAACTCCCCATGGAAACATACTCTAGCCCTACTCATACTAGAAGTTTTTAAAGTCTACAGTGTGTAATCCATGCAGAGACCAGATCTTTCAGCTTACAAACATGTTGTCAAAGGGCCAAGCTTTAGTTTAAAAAATAAAATAAAATTTTAATCCTTTGATCTAGAAACAACTGAGACATCACAAGGAAACAAACACATTCAGGTCATGGGACACACTAGCCTGGTCTCTTCAAGAATCAATGTCATGAAACCTGGAGAATTGGTTCTTGGCTTTAAAACACTAATAAGACATACAATCAAATGCAATGTGAGTCTTTGGCTGGACGCTGGTTCAAAACAATGACAACAATAACAGCAATTGAAACAAGTTACATCAAGATGGAACAGTTAAGAAAACTGAGTGTAGAATGGCAATTAGATGAGATTACTATAATACTTTAAAATTTGGCAAGAGTGATTATGTAATAAAACGTACTGTTAGGAGATGCTTTAAGACTTAGAAAGCCATGATGTCTGCAATTTACTTTAAGTGACTCACTAAAACATACACATTTATGCAGAAAATATGCAAAATATTAAATTGACAAATCTAGTGTGTGTGTGCATATATATATACATATATATGTATATATATACTATTCTTTCAGGTTTTCTGTTTTAACATTTACAAGGGAAAAACTGAGGGGAAAGTTCTAATTTTATCATCCCATATCCTCCCCCAAAATGCTATACTATTTCTCTACTTAGGTTTTTCAGCAAAAACCCTTCAAAAGAATTGTTTAGGGGGGCAGGGGGAGGATGGGAAGGGATGGGAAGGGGAAACAAAGGAGGAGGCAACAATGCTTGATGAGAAACGTACTCATTATCTTGCCCATGTAATTGTAACCCCTCTGTAGTATTTTCACAATTAAAAAAAAAAAAAAAAAGAATTGTCTAAACTGAGTGCTGGTAGCTCATGCCTGTCATCCTAGATACTCAGGAGGCTGAGATCTGAGGATCACCATTCAAAGCCAGCCTGGGTAGGAAATGTCTATGAACTCTTATCTCCAATTAACCATCAGAAAACCGGAAGTAGCGCTGTAGCTCAAGTGGTAGAGCATTCACCTTGAGCTGAAGAGGTCAGGGACAGTGCCCAGGCCCAGAATTCAAGACCCACAACCAACAACAACAAAAAAAAATTGTCTAGAGGGAGGGGGTAACACTGCTTGAAATGAAATGCACTCATTACCTTACTTTTGTAACTGTAACCCCTGTACATTACCTTTATAATAAAACTTTAAACAGCCTCAAAACTACTTCAATTAAAAGGGCTGGGAAGGTGGCTCAGTAGTAGAGCGCTTGCCTTGCATGCATGAGGCCCTGGGTTCGATTCCTCAGCACCACATAAGCAAAAAAGAAAAAAGCTGGAAGTGGCGCTGTGGCTCAAGTGGTAGAGCGCTAGCCTTGAGCTGAAGAGCTGAGGGATAGCGCCCAGGCCCAGAATTCAGACACCACGACTGGATCAAAAAAAAAAAAAAGGCAAGTAACCAGGTGCCAACGGCTCACGCCTATAATCTTAGCTACTCAAGAGGTTGAGATCTGAGGATTGCAGTTTGAAGCCAGCCCAGGCAGGAAAATCTGTGGGATTTTTATCTCCAATTAACCACCAGAAAACCAGAAGTGGCACTGTGACTCAAAGTGGTAGAGTACTAGCCTTGAGTGAAAAAGCTCTGGGACAGCGCCCGGGCCCTAAGTTTAATTAAAAATTAAAAATTTTTAAAAAGAGACCAGTGAGTACAAAGTCCCAAGTTCAAACCCTTTTACAGACATGAAAATTGAAGAGTTCAAGGCCAGCCTGGGCTATACAGTGAGACCCTGTCCCAAAATACAAAAGATCTACTGTGCTAGTATCTTTCTCAAATTGTCAGATTAAGCTCATGTTCAGCTCGTTCACATTTCTCCCGTATAGCTTAGAACTACTTAATTATACTTCTAGATCCTAATAGGAAGGAATATCTTCTGGTGGTTTTGTTACTTTTGAGGTGTTGGGGATAGTAGCCAGTGTGCTAGGCAAATTCTCTATAAATGAGCTATCGTATCAATAGCCCTAGCCACACTCCTTTTTAAAATTTATATTGGAGTAGAATCTAAGTTGCTAAAACTTACCTCAAACTTGCCATTTTCCTGCCTTAATCTCCCAAATAGCTAGGATATAGGCATGAGCCACCACATTCAGCTCATTTGAATTTTTTCTCACTTACCACTCCCCCTCCAAGACAGGGTTTCAATATTATAGCCCAGGCTGGTCTCAAATGCAAGATCTCCCTGCCTCAGCCTCTAAGTGCTGGTTAAAGATATAAATCACCATGCCCAGCTCCCTGGGACATACTCACTCTGTGTGTGTGTGCACGCGCATGCGTGTGTGTTTATTTTTAAGAGGGAATCCTGTGCATGCTACACAGGCGCTCTACTTCTGAGGCATAACAAGGTAGCCCCAGTCTTCAGTAAATAGTTTCTAGCTGCTAACCGAACCTATGCACACAGTCCCCACATTCCATCTGTAAGATTTCAATGAACACATGGGAAAATCACCTGGAAGCCAATGGATGCTTAAGTACTTACATGGGCAATGTCTCCTTTTGTGCCTATAACCCGATCCTGAGAGTGCTTACTGAACTCAACATAGTGATCTTCCGTGAAGGAATGCCTATGGAAAACAACACAAGTACTTAAATGACAGATCTTCAGGAAATATCCTTTCAACCAATTAAAGAGTTATTTCCATCTTAATGTAAAACTATCCACATGAGTCCATCCAAAAAGACCACAAATAATTAACAAAATCTCCTGGTTAGAGAAATGGCTAATATTGCACAGATGCCTTTGAAAATGTACCAGCAAGTGTGTCATATATAAATAAAAGAAAGTATGTACACAGGTTTTTTTGGAGGGTTGTGAAAGGTCTGTTGAATAATGGAAATGTAGAAACTTTATATGAGAACTGGAATTGAGAAAGATAAAAACCTAACCAGAGCTGGGCACTGGTAGCTCACACCTATAATCCTAGCTACTCAGAAGGCTGAGATCTGAAAATAGCAGTTCAAAGCCATCTTGGCCAAGAAAGTCTACGAAACTGTCATCTCCACTTTATCTACCAGTAAGCCAGAAGTAGAACTGTGGCTCAAGTGGAAGAGCACCAGCCTTGAGCAAAAAAAAAAATTATCAGGGACAGTACCCAAACCCTGAGTTCAAGCCCAGGACTGAAACAACAACAACAAAAAAAAACCTAGCCAGGTAGAAAGCAACCCGTGATTCATACCTGTAATCCTAGCTACTTGGAGGCTGAAAATAGTAGCATCACCATTTGTCAGCCCAGGCAAAAAGTCTGCAAGAATCCTTCTCACCCCATAGCTAGGTATAGTGGTGTGTACCAAGCTATGTGGGAGGCTGAGACTAGGAGGATCATAGAAACCACACCCATGAACACATCAAGCAACAGGAAGTAGACTGCAGCTCACACACATGCATGCCTGGATAGAAAGCCAGGTCCTATCCTAAAAACACAGTTGTTTTGAAAACAGCTCAACTACACAGTGGCAAGCGGTCTCTGAGTTCAAACCCCAATATTACCAAAAACAGATATAAAAATCTTAATTCAGGGCTGGGAATGTGGCTAAGTGGCAGAGTACTTGCCTAGCATGCATGAAGCCCTAGGTTTGATTCCTCAGTACCACATACACAGAAAAAAACGGAAGTGGCGCTGTGGCTCAAGTGGTAGAGTGCTAGCCTTGAGCCAAAGAAGCTCAGGGGCAGAGCCCAGGCCCTGAGTTCAAGCTTCAGGACTGGCAAAGAAAAACATTCTAATTCAACATGATTTGAATGAGGAAGAAAGTTGGCGACAGCTCACACATCATTTCTCTTTTCCTAAAAGGCTTGTAGCTTAAAATCAGTTGAACAGGGATAAAAATTAAGTAAACATAGAGAAACTGGGCTGCAAAAACAAATACATACTTCATATCAAATACAGATTTCATTCCCCAAAGTGCGGACAACGGCTGGCTCCATGTGGCAGACGTCAGCAGCAAGGACCCATCCTAAAAGGAGGAGACTAAAGTGACTAAGTGTGTGTGTGTATACATAAACGCAGGTATTAGCGTCTGTCACTAGCATCTGAAAATAGATGAATACAATCAATCATGACAGGCACACCTGTAATACCAGCAATTGGAAGCTATAGGAGGAAGAACATGAATTAAAGGCCGCCTGGGCTATATAGCAAGACTATCTCACAAAACTGCCAAAGAATTACTCAGTGGTAAATCACTAGGTAAGTACACACAAGGCCTGGGTCCAATCCCTGGCACTCAAAGAAAAAAAATTAAAATACACTGTAGCTTAACTGTAAAGCACTTGCCTAGCAAGCCAAAGCCCCAAGTTCATACCCCAGTACCACCAAATTAATTTTTAAAAATATGTATCAGGCCAGGCACCAGTGGCTCATGCCTGTAATCCTAGCTACACAGGAGGCTGAGATCTGAAGATGGAGGTTTAAGCCATCCCAGGTAGGAAAGTCTATGAGACTCATCTCCAGTTAACCACCAGAAAACTGGAAGTGGTGCTGTGCCTCAAGCGGTAGAATGCTAGCTGTGAACTGAAGAGCTGAGGGACAGCACCCAGGCCCAGAGTTCAAGCCCCACAACAGACAGAAAAAAAAAAGTATCAGACTAGGCACTGGTGGCTCACACCTATATTAATCCTAGACTTGTATCTCTTAACCAATAGAGAAGTAATTCACACAGTTGAGCACCAGCCATGAGTAAAAAAGTTGAGCAAGAGGTCCTAAGTTCAAGCACCAGTACTGGGGTAAAAAAAGAAAAGGAAAAAAACTCTGTATAAGCCAGGCAGTGGTAGCTCATGCCTATAATCCTAGCTATACATAAGGCAGAGATCTGAGGATCACGGTTCAAAGCTAGCCTAGGTAGGTAGGAAAGTCCATGAGATTCTTATCTCCAATTAACCACCAGAAAACTGGAACTAGAGTGCTAATTTTGTGTGCCTTGCTCACAAAAGTTCAGGGATACACCCAGACCCTGAGTTCAAGCCTCAGGAGCAGCATACACATGCATGCACACACACATGCAAGCACACACCCACACTCACATGCACCACTGTTATTTTGAAAAAAAAAGTACAAACACTCCTGGAACAATATTGAGAAAGGACTAGGATTTAAATATATAGACCTATAGTGTCGTAGCGAACAATTAAATTTGTAGCCAGGTGCTGGTGGCTCACACCTGTAATCCTAGCTACTCAGGATGCTGAGATCTGAGGATCACGGTTCAAAGCCAGCCCAGGCATAAAAGTCCCTGAGACTCTTATCTACAATTAACCACCAGAAAACCAAAAATGGTGCTGTGTCTCAAGTGGTAGAGTGCTCACCTTGAGCTACAGAGCTCAGGGACAGTACGCAGGTCTAGAGTTCAAGCCCCCACAAAAAAAAAAAAAAAAAAAAAAAAAAAAAAACCAGAGAGAAAAATTAAATTTGAGAGAACACTGGGTCTTCCTAAACTGGTTAAAAAAAAAAAAGAAAAGAAAAACATACAGGAACAGTTTGAAAGGGGAGGAAAAAACTTGGGAAGACATCAAAGATGGTTTCTCTTAAAACTTGGCAATATTCTTCAGTTTCCCTCTGAAATATGAGTCAACTAGACTCTGAGAACTTCTCCTCAAATAGAAAGTCCCATAAAGGAGCATTAACCCCAACGTACCAGTCCATGTGAGGATGACTTAGAATGTCTAGGAAAGGAACCCTTACCCTGGAAGGCTCAAGGTGTGTGATGGCCGAATTGTGGCAGTTGTAGCTGGCTTCCTCCTGTCCGCTGAACACATTGTAGAGCTTCAGCTGCCCTGTGCAGGTCCCCAGCATCAGGAACCGCTCCCGTGCTGAGAACGCGCAGCACGTGAAACCACTCTCATCTTCATTAGCTTCCCGGAATACTGAAATGGGACGAAACCTAAGCAGAAACACAAAGAGGTGACAATCAAACACAGGATGTGTAGGATCGTTGAAAAAGCAATTTTACTAGAAGGAATAAAAGAACATAACCATTACATTTCAAAAAGTGACTTGTTGGGGCTGGGAAGGTGGCTCAGCGGTAGAGTGCTTGCCTTGGAAACATGAGGCCCTGGGTTCGATTCCTCAGCAACCACATAAGCAGAAAAAGCCAGAAGTGGCACTGTGACTCAAGTGGTAGAGAGCTAGCCTTGAGCTGAAGAGCTGAGGGACAGGCCCAGAGTTCAGGCCCCATGACCACCACTAATACCAACAACAACATTCTTAACAACTTGTTAAGAAAAAAAGTGTTTTGAAACATTACGGTGACCTCCAGTGGTTCCTTTTAAATGAGATAACTTACAAATCGAAACAACAAAAATGTCTGTGATCCCACGACCTACATCTGAGACTTGCGAAGGATCAGAATGGAAGGTAACCTGAACTAGCAGAGCCAACATACTGGAGGCATCAGCACATCGGTATACTGCTGTCACACAATGAACCCAGGGTGGGTAAAAGGTGGCACATTTACATTTCCCATGTATCACATGAGGTAACAGTTGTATTTCAAGCCAACAAATGGCCTTCTTATCATGCTCCCAACGGTTTTAAGTAGAAGAAGCATTCCAGTTTCCAGGGGATGTGGGGCGCCTTCCTTACCTGCTGAAGATCAGATGCCTATCAAAGCAGCCACCATCCACCCCTCCGTATTTTGGAAATGATGCCCTGCGGTTTAGCCTCGAGGTAAAGTTTATTGGCGCTTGCCGCCTCTGTTTTGGCTCGGGACATTGGTGAGGAGTAAAAAGAGAGAAAGGTGGGCAGGTGGCAACTGGGTTCTTGCAGCGAGCATGTTGCTCTCTAAGATATTCTGTGATGATACTGTCCAGCGTAGGTGGGGAAGGAAGGTGTCTATCCAACTGCTTTTTGATGGCTGGGCTTTGGCTGTAGGCACCATGGTCCGACTTCTGCCGCAGCACACGGATTTTCCTCCCATTGCAAGGTGACGGTCTCTCTCTGATAAAACTGATCCTACCAATCAAAGGGGAGTTGCCTGCATAAGACGGGCCAGGCAGAGCGAGTGAACCCTGGGGGGGCCGTGGCTGAGGGTGGGCAATGGGGGCGGAAGGGGCAGTGGCGCCCACGGCGGCATGACTACCCAGTCGAGTTGCAATGCCATTAGCAATGCGAGGGGTTCGGGGAAGAGAGACAGGAGAAGCAGTAGCAGTTACTGGGGTGAAGGCAGAAGAATGGGAGGCCGCGGTCATGGGCAGGTCAGCCTCTTTCGTCAGCACAGTTGCTGTCTCTCCAAGCCCTTTAGAAATAAGATGGTTTCTTATCAACAGAAGCAGCTCTTTCTCGGGGAAGGAGATCCGTGACTGGGCAACAACATCTGCTTTCTGTAGCCGTGCCAGTGACACATCCGTGCCAATGAGAAGAGGCTTTCCTGACACCCGCTCTATGAGTTCAGCAGCATACTTGCAGAATTTGACATGGTCACTGCGTTTGTCCTGCAGCACGGGCTCCTTCATCAACTGCTGGATCTGGCAGCTGCTGAAAAGGGGCAGTTTGCTGATGATCTGCCGTACCGTGCTACTGCGAGACAGGCCCACCAGGGCCTTGCAGGCCAGAGCCCTGATCTGGTCTGCATCTGTGATGGGCATCTTGATGGACAGTAAGGACAGAAGCACCTTGATGCCGTTGTTGGACTGGACCACATTCCACATCTTGGCCAGGGTATGCTCACTGCTCTTGGGGGTCTGAGGCAGCTTTCTCCGAGGCGTTCCGGAGATAAACTTGCCAATACTGGATATTCGGTTATCCGGGCCACACACACAATTGATGATAATTTGAAGTGCTGACTTCTGAATTTCAGCATCATGGATAAAGAACTCACCCTCAGCCACTCCCAATATAATGCTGATACCTATGAAGGGGGAAAAAAATTATAGTATTCCTCATAAAACTAATGGCGAACTTCAGTGGCGGTGACAGTTTCAAATTTTGGAGTTTTATCATTTGGTTTTTTTTTTTAATTACTGCCCCCCTCTTTTTTTTTTAAAGTGCAAAGAATAAATGCAAGCAGTTCTCCTACAATGTATCTTTACAATGCAATACCTCATGTATAATAATCAGAATGGAGACTGTATTATGGGGCAGTCACCAAGACTCATGTGCAATGTTTCCTAGGTAAATAGAGCATAACTAGCGAGAATGAATGAAAAACTTCTGTGGGAAAGCAAAAAGCCCTCAGCTAAGCTGTCACCATGGCGGTGGGGACTTTGTTCGCACCCCATATTAAGGAAATTAAAAACAAGTGCCTGAACCTTGGACTTATACCTCAGTGTGGCACAGCCAAAGACTCACAGATAGTCACACAGCTACAGACTCACCTAAGCACCAACCTCCTGAGCCTACTTGGAATAAGGGAGATTTTCAAAAGGTGCTATTTACTTGAGTCGTGGAGCTAACTACCCACTACTAATTCTTTCCAGTGTTACAAGTTACAAATCTCCTTAAGTTTCTTAGTGTTCGCCTCAACCTGCTAGTCCCATAAACTTTTACTACAAGATTCTACAGTACAACGTTTTCACAAGTACTATTATACCAAAAATACTTCAACTGTTCACAAACTTTGAGTTTATTGGCATGATTCCCACCTAGGAAACTGTATGGTCTTCTTACAGGGCACAGACACAGAATCTTCCTCTAATATCCCCAAATTCTAAGGCAAGTAACGAGCACAACAAAGGAAAACAAATCCACATCCAACAACAATGGTGAGCTGCAACTTACCTACAGTGGAGATGGTAGAGCCAGCCTCATCCAACACATCCACTGACTCTGCCAACTGGAGTTGGATTTTTGGCACCACAGTGAGAATAGCCAAGACATCCAAAGCAAAGCGCACGGTGTCATTCCTGGACAGGAAGAAAAATTAGTCAACAGGAAATTATAATACAAAACATTAATTGCTTAAAAAGAAAGAGATACAACAGATTGGATCATCTGTGTGACTCTTCAATCTTTACCTGTGGAGAAGATACTAGACAGTCTATCTAGAAGATAATCTGGAATATGAAACCTGATTCTTAAAACATTCAGAACCTGGAGCTGGGAAGGTAGCTTGGTGGTAAAATGCTTGCCTAACATGCATGAAGCCCTCAGTACCACATACACAGATAAAGAGGAAGTGGCGCTGAGGCTCATGTGGTAGAGGGCTAGCCTTGAGCACAGAGAGGCTCAGGGACAGTGCCCAGGCCCTGAAGTCAAGCCCAGGACTGGCAAAAAAAAAAAAATCATAACCTTTGGCTCAGGAACTTCACCTACACCAATTTGTCTTAAGAAAATCATCAGATGTGCAGACAAGAATATCTGATAAGTATACCTTATCAATACTTGGGACCATACATACTTCAGAATTCAGTGGGAGCTTTTTGGATTTTGAAATAACATGCATAGATTTTATCTGCTGCCTAATATCAAAATCCAGACTCCAAAATGCTCCAAATTCTTATTTCCAATTAGCCAGCAAAAAAACTGAAACTGGAGGTATGGTTCAAGAGGTACAGCTCCAGCTGTGAGAAAAAAAAGTGACAGCTTCAGGCCCTGAATTCAAGCCCCAATACTAGCACACATACATATGTGTACACACGTACACACACACACACACACACACACACACACACACACACACACACACACACACGCACACCGATGAAGGAAGAAAATGGCTTCCATACTGTTAGAAATATTCCAGAGTTAACAGTCTAAAAGTAATGTTTTTAAAAATCCAAACTTAGTACCAATAGTACAAAAGCTGCCTTTTCTACACATTATTCATTGTTTCCCCAGAAAATTATTTTAAGAGTTTAAAAAAGCAGGCTAAATATCTATATCTATATTCAGTTTGTTCTAATTTCTTTTTTTGCTTTTGGTGCCAGCCTAGGGATTGAACTCAAGGCCAGGGTACTGTTTCAGAACTTTTTAATGTGACAGTAAAATAAACATTATACATAGTTTCAAGCAGAAGCAAGATATTTAATGTCCAAGCACAAAAAATAGGACTGCAATCTCAAGACAGGACTTCATCCCCAGCTCTACAGCTAAAACAAGTAAAATACCTAACTTCTCAAGTTAGATCTTCCTTACTGTGCAAAGTTTACATTCACTAACACCATATATAGGAACAAATACCTTACAAATTAAAAACTACATTTCCATGTTTAACTAGTTTCTCAGATTCAGTTCAATAAAAGTTTATTGCCTATACCATACACAAACCAACCAACATCAATTTTAAGCAAAAATCAGCATCATATGTCATTTGAGTCTCTCTGGTCCCACCTTGCATAATAGGTCTTCCAATTGCAGGCAATAGAAATAAGCTGCAACAAGAGTTGTACACAGGAAAGTTTGAGGAAGACTTCAGCTGGTTCCCAATAGAGTTGTGCCGGGCCATATTCTATCAAAAACTCCATCATTTCCACAATCTGTTCATGAGTGTAGGAACAAGCCTACATGGAGAGATAGAAATTATATATAACTATCATCTGCCTTCTTAAGCACAGCTCACTAGCCAACAGGTTTTGGGGGACTGTTTCTAGCAGTTTTGGGGTTTAAAAGACCAACAGATTTTAAAAATAGCTTTCCATAACAACTCAGATGTTCCATCACAGATGAGTGGACCCAAAAATTGTGGTATCTATGCACAATGGAATATTATGCAGCCATTAGAAAGGACACAATAATGGCATTTGCAGGGAAATGGATGGAGCTAGAAGAAATCATATTGAGCGAGGTAAGCCAAGAGCAAAGAGACAAACGGCATATGGTCTCCCTGATAAGTGGATGTTAAATCCAAAATGTAAGGTGATATGACAAAATTAACAAGACTTAAGAAACAAAGGACTTCCACTCATCTGGTCAAATCACTACTAAATAACCCCATGCTGCTGATCACATATATGGTATATATGTGCACACCAGAGGGAAACCAGGAGGATGACACAGAACTAGAGGTAATCAGGGAAAAACATACAACAGTGGGACCCATCAGCTGCACTGGACATTGATGAAAATGAACTAAGCAACTCAATGGCAGCGATGGGAGGGAGGGAACAAGTGGGAAAGAGGGAACAGTTGATGGTATGCAAAACAAAAGCAAAGTACATATCACCCAATGTGGAAGAAATAACTGTACTGCAAAGCTCATAGAACTCATAAATGTTATAGACCATGATAGACAATTTGCCCCATGAAAGTTAGAATGTGTTTGTGACTTTAAGCATCACTATCCCACAATAATGTGAAATTTGGGAAATGATATAATCACTTAATCACAATAAAGAATTTGAAAAAAAAAAATAGCTTTTCGTAATTCTTCAATGATCCATGTGACTTCTAACTAAACAATAAGTTTTTCCCTCCAAAATAACAAAATATCTTCTGCATACATTTCACAGCTTAAGAGGAGAAAGCACAAAGAAATTGATATTATCTTAATTTGTGATTTTTTTTTTTAAACATGCAGATACTGCCAGGTCCTGGTAGCTCATACCTGTAATCCTAGCTACTCAGGAGGCTAAGATATGAGGATTGTGGCTCAAAGCCAGCCCAAGCAAGAAAGCCCTCAAGAGTATCTCCAATAAACTACTCAGAATAAGCCAGAAATGGTGCTAATGCTCAAGTGGTAGACCGCTAGCCTTGAGAAAAAGAATCTCAGGGACAGCACCTAGTCCAGAGTTCAAGCCCCAGGACCAGCAAAAAAAAAGAAAAAAGGAAAAACAAAACAACAAAAACAACAAAAAAAACACAGACACTGATTGTGGTCCCAAAATAAAACAGATTCCAAAATGAAAGAGAAGAGATTATAGATACATACTATCCCAAAAGAAATTCTCAGGATATTTAATACTTTTTGCAAAAGAAAGCTCTTTTAGAAATACTTCAGGTATTCGGGTAGTTCTAATTATCTCAGAAAAACAGTAATTTCCAAGTGGGAGCAAAAACAGTCCTTGGAATTCATCTGTTATGTCCATTTTCAATTGTTCTATTTCCATCTAGGGCAAATAACAAATTCAACCCAGAGTCCTATTGAGATTCCACTGATATGAATTTGAGCTTCAGGCTCTTTGGTTGGGAGAGATGAAGGAAAACAATGGAAGTGGTGACACTGATCAAGATGCACTGTACTCATAAACATGTTGAATTGAAACCCCTTTGTATATTACTTAAATACATTAATTAAAAAAAAAGAAAACCAAACCACCTACATCTGCTTACCTTGTATGGGGGTTGAGGGTGAACAAGAATACCACCCTCAGTCCTCTGAAGTGATTGCTTTACTTGTTCCAATTTAATGGCCAGATGAGCCTCAAAATACTTGCGCAAGGCCATGCAGGTATGTTTCCCAGTTTGGCGGCTAGCGAATATTTCATCATCACTTAGAAGTGCACCCTGATCTTCCAAATTTAGAATTTCCAAAGTACTGATCTATTAGTCAGAAATTATAAGACAGGAGAAAAAGGGAAAGGAAAAATGATATGAATAAACACTCGTATGCTTGAAAGACTGACAAATATTACAGTTTCCATATTCATGCAACATACTGTGTAGTCACAGAAAAGCAAAACGTTAAACCTTTATCAAAAAGATGACATGGCTTTTAATGGGCTGAAGGACATGTAGGGGGCCAGGTGCGGTGTTTTAACTTTCCCATACTCCTGGCACTTTGAAGGCAGAGGCAGGAGGACTGTTAGTTCAAGGCCTACTTGGCCTACATAGCAAGCTCCCAACCAATCTGGGCTACCTAACGAGATTTAAAAACTACATGTACCTGTAAAGCTGTTGCTTTTGGGAAGATGAAAACTACCAGCAGTAATTCCTCCTGTAAGATGATTCTGTATCTAAGGACACA
This sequence comes from Dipodomys spectabilis, assembly GCF_019054845.1. NCBI lineage: Eukaryota > Metazoa > Chordata > Mammalia > Rodentia > Heteromyidae > Dipodomys > Dipodomys spectabilis. The sequence goes on from NW_024871037.1 coordinate 3,311,177, forward strand.
GTAAGTTCAGACCATATAAAGAGCAAAGGAATGGGACTGGGATATGGCTCAGTGATTAAAAACAAAAAGAAGGGGCTGGGAAGTTGTCACAGTGGTAGAGGCTTGCCTCACATGCATGAGGCCCTGGGTTCGATTCCTGAAGACCACATAAGCAGAAAAAAGCCCTAAGTGGCACTGTGGCTCAACTGGTAGGGTGCTAGCCTTGAGATGAAGAGCTGAGGGACAGTGCCCTGGCCCAGAGTTCAGACACACAACACACACACACACAACACACAACATACACACACACACACACACACACACACACACACACACACACACACACACACACACACACACACACACGGAGAGAGAGAGAGAAAGCCAGGGGTGCTAGCCTTGAGCTGAAGAGCTGAGGGACAGCGCCCAGGCCCAGAGTTCACACACACACACACACACACACACACACACACACACACACACACACGCACGCACACACGCACGCACGCACACACACACGCACGCACGCACGCGCACACACACACGGAGAGAGAGAGAAAGCCAGGAGTGCTAGCCTTGATCTGAGGAACCTAGCTACTCAAGAGGCTGAGATCTGAGGATCACGGTTCAAAGCCAGCCCAGGCAGGAAAGACCCTGAGATTCCTATCTCCAATAAACCACTAGAAAACCGGAAGTGGCACTGTAGCTCAAGTGGTAGAGCACTCGCCTTGAGCTGAAGAGCTAAGGGACAGTGCCCAGGCCCAGAGTTCAAGTCGCACAACTGACAAAAAAAGAAAAAGAAAATGGACTGGGAAGGTGGCTCAGTGGTAGAGCGCTTGCCTTGCATGCCTGAGGCCCTGGGTTCGATTCCTCAGTACCACATAAGCAAAAAGAAAAAAGCCAGAAGTGGTGCTGTGGCTCAAGGGGTAGAGCGCTAGCCTTGAGCTGAAGAGTTGAGGGACAGCACCCAAGCCCAGAGTTCAGGCCCCACAACCGAACCAAAAAAAAAACCAAAAAACAAAACAAAAAAAAAAAAAAAGAAAAAGTCAAGAAAAAAAGCTCACCAAGTTCACCAGACGACGAAGACCATCATACCGGTCAAAGAGTTCCAAGACAGCCCGGAAGGAGAAGCAAATTGAGAAGAACATGGTAGCATGGCAGCATCCCGATGCGTGAGAACATTCCATCAACCACAGGGTATAGTTCACAACATCGGAGAGAACATTGTGGGGATGCATGCAAACCTGTACGAAAATAAAAATTTTTTAATTAAAAAAAAAAAAAAAAAACAACCAAAAACGGAGCAAAGGAGTCTGAAGCAATGAAAATTTCACCAATGTAGATAGTATCTTTACAGAACACAATGATCATTCTAAGCTAAAGTTACAATTCCAATTTTAGAACTAGAATCCATTCCAAAGCTGAAAATATTTAAATCCAATCCATACTGGGTTCCAAAAAATATTGCTCCCAAAGGTTCTTTAATATTGGTGCCAAATTCTCTCCTAACAGATGAGAAAGAGGTTATCTCAGAAGTTAAGTCTTTCCCACAGATGTCAAGTAAGTCCAGAGGCTTACTACTTTTTGCCTCACTTTGGAGCTGGGAAGGTGGCCTGTGGTAGAGTGCTTGCCTAGCATGCATGAAGCCCCGGGTTTGATTCCTCAGAAAAAGCTGGAAATGGCTCTGTGGCTCAAGGCTAGTGTTCTACCACTTGAGCTCAGGAGAGTTCGAGCCCTACAACCAACAACAACAATGTTGCTCTGTACTCTTCCTTGGGTTTGCTTTGTAGCCTTGCCTATATATATTTGAGCCATAATTCACAGATTAATTTACTATTCTTCTTTTTTTTTTTTTTTTTTTGGTCAGTCATGGGGCCTAGACACTGTCTCTGAGCTCTTCAACTCGAAGCTAGTGCTCAACCACTTGAGCCACAGCGCACTTTCAGTTTTCTGGTGGTTCATTGGAGATAAGAGTCTCATGGAGGACTGGGAAGGTGGCTCAGTGGTAGAGCACTTGCCTTGCATGCTCGAGGCCCTGGGTTCGATTCCTCAGCACCACATAAGCAAAAAGAAAAAAGCCGGAAGTGGCGCTGTGGCTCAAGTGGTAGAGCGCTAGCCTTGAGCTGAAGAGCTGAGGGACAGCGCCCAGGCCCAGAGTTAAGGCTCCACGACCGGACCCAAAAAAAAAAAAAAAAAAAAAAGAGTCTCATGGACTTTCCTGTAGTGGCTGGCTTTGAACTGCGATCCTCAGATCTCAGCCTCCTGAATAGCTAGATTACAGGCATGAGCCACCAGCGCCCAGCAAATATGTCTCTTATTTAGTCATTGGGCTTAAACTGAGGGCCTGGGCACTGTCTCTGAGCCTTTTTGTTCAAGGCTAGCACTCTACTAATTGAGCTACAATGCTACTTAATTTACTATTATTAAAAGAGTAGCAATCTTTGCATGATGCTCATCTCAAGAAGAAAAAAAAAATTGGGAGGGTGAACAGAACTAGGGCTTACAACTTAAGCTCCTACTTGCTTTTTCTTTTGTTTTCCTCATAGCTGGGCATTCTACCACTTAAGGCATATCTCCACTTCTGAATCTGTGCTAGTTAACTGGAGACAAGAAGACTTACTCTTTCCATAGCATCCTGGTTGTAGGACAGGTAATACAAACACATGGATACGCCAGTTGCCGCCATAGAAGGACGAGGAATTTCCAGTAATTTCTGTACCCCACCATGCGCAACAAATTCTGTGGCAAATTTGTTATGCAGCAGGAGAGACGCTAGGTGCTAAAACAAGGACACACGTTACCATAGAACAGTCTAAAAGAAAAACTACAAAATCTCTTCATATAATACTAAGTGACACTGATCAATACAATACTCCCTCTAAGTAGAAGATTCCCCATTTCAACACAAGAAAAAATACCATTTAACAGGGAATTGGGACAGAGGGGATAGGGAAGGGGCAGGGGGAGACAATAAATTCCATGACATTCCCCCTTATCTTTTTTTTTTTTTTTTGCTGGTCATGGGGCCTGAACTCTGGACCTGGGTGCTGTCCCTCAGCTCTTCAGCTCAAGGCTAGCACTCTACCACTTGAGCCACAGTGCCACTTCCGGCTTTTTCTGCTTTATGTGGTGGTGAGGAATTGAACCCAGGGTCTCATGCATGCAAGGCGAGCACTCTACCACTGAGCCACCTTCCCAGTCCTCCCCCACCCCCCCTTATCTTTCTAATATCAAAGGCTTTTGTTTGGAAGCACTTTTGGTTCAACCCCTAGCTCCACAAAAAAGAAAGAAAGAAAGAAAAGCAGGTGCAGGGAGAGGGGAAATCTTTAGTGCTCTTGCTTAGCCTGCACAAGACCCTAGGTTTAATCTCTAGTAACAATTCACAAGACACACACACACAGTTAAAAATACTTTTATAGGGGCTGGGAATGTGGCTTAGTGGTAGAGTGCTTGCCTAACATGCATGAAACCCTGGGTTAGATTCCTCAGTACCACATAAACAGAAAGAGCCAGAGTAGCACCATGGCTCAAGTGGTAGAGTTGCTAGCCTTGAGCCAAAAAAGCCCAGGGACAATGCCCAGACCCTGAGTTCAAGCCCCAGGACTGGCAAAAAAATAAATACTGGGCTGGGAAGGTGGCTCAGTGGTAGAGCACTTGCCTTGCATGCATGAGGCCCTGGGTTCAATTCCTCAGCACCACATAAGCAAAAAGAAAAAAGCCGGAAGTGGTGCTGTGGCTTAAGGGGTAGAGTGCTAGCCTTGAGCTGAAGAGCTGAGGGACAGCGCCCAGGCCCACGACTGGACCCCCCCCCAAAATAAATAAATAAATACTTCTATAGCCAAGCATCAGTGACTCACATCTGTAATCCTAGCTACTCAGGATGCTGAGATCTGAGGATTACAATTTGAAGTCAGCCCAGGCAGAAAAGTCCCCATGAGACTCTTATCTCTAATTAACCACGCAAAAACTAGAAATGGAGCCATGGCTCAAGTGGTAAAGCACTAGTCTTGAGCACAAAGAGGCGCAAGGACAGCGCCCAGGCCCTGAGTTCAAGCCCAACAACCAAAAAACAACAACAACAAAACCTTATATAAATATCTTCTAAACACTTATCACCTTATTAGTATATTGCTTTCTGAAACAGACTTTTGCTTAACTTCCCAATTTATTTATTTTCATGTTCCAACTACATTCCAACTTCAATTAATTAAATCTGAAATTCTGCTTTTTGCTAGTCCTGGGGCTTAAACTCAGGACCTCCTGCTCTTCCTCACTTTATTTTCTTGCTCATGGCTGACGTTCTACCTCTTGGCATTTTTGCAGGTTAACTGGAGAGGGAGTCTCATGAACTTTTTCTGCTTGGCTTCTGACCTCTGTCCTCAAGGTCTCAGGCTGCTGAGTAGCTAGGATTACAGGCATGAAAATTAGCACCCAACTTAAAAATCAGCCTCTTTTAAGATGACCCTTCATATCTCCTCAACTAAGAATCTTGAACAAAGCATCAAAACTGGTAATTTTGTCTTATAAGTTTTGTTAATTTCCTATTCAACTGCCACTAGTCTCTCTGGGTGGACTTGACCGCCTGCATCTATCTATGTATCTACTTATTTATTTATGTCATGGGACTTGAACTCAGGGCCTGAGTGCTGTCCCTGAGCTCTTTCACTCAAGGTTAGTGCTCTACCACTTCTGAGCCACAGCACCTTTTCTGGCATTCTGGTTGTCAACTGGAGATGGGAGTCTCTTAAGACTTTCCTGCCCAGGCTAGCTTCGAATCATGATCCTCAGATCTCAACCTTCTGAGTAGTTAGGATTACAGGTGGGAGCCACCGGTGCCCTGCTCTCTGGGGCTGCTTTATGACTCTAAACCCAGGCCAACATGGTTAGGACCTCAGAAGAGCTAGAGCTCCCCCTCCTGTTTTCAGTAACAAGACTAGCCAACACCAATTTGCAATTACATGATTTTATATCTTGCCAAGGTTAATAGCAAAAACAACATGCACATATTCTCTAGTAGTTCTCTCAACACCTAGCTGATCTTTATTAATCATCTAAACCCCTCCCCTCTTCATCCTATTCATTACGCAAGCTTCTACCATGCTTCCATTCAATTTTTGCCCTCAAGACACTAACACTTCTGACAGGAGTGGTTTTCTCATAATGTCACTCCTATCTATCATGGTAATTCATCCCTTTGCCACAACTGGTATATTGTTTTCTTTGATCCCTATAAGACTTGGCATATAAACAACTGAATGTTGACACACAATATCATTTCCCACACAAAAACCTTCAGATACAGCAAATGTCCCAACTCTTGTCTTCCACTGAATCCTATTACAAATGGTATTATATCTGAAAGCAAAACCTTCAGACCTGCATAGGCAATCCTGTTCTCCACTACTCAAAGTATAACTATTAGTTCACATTTTATACACACAAACACGCACGCGCACGCGCACGTACAGACACCAGTGTGGCTGGTCCACTGTAATCACCATACTGAACACCTCACAAATACAAAACACCTATTAATACAATACTCAATACTGTAATTTTATAAGAACATTACCTTGAGTGCCTCAAATGTAAGCAGGACATCATTAGTCTGTTTCAGATCAATATAAAACATCATCAACTCTCGTGATCCAAGCTGCATAAATATGGGAAGTAGCTGAAATGAAGACCAAAATAAGTCTTAGATTTGGTTTTGTTTTTCACACATTTCCCATTACATTCCATGAAGAGATCAAAACTAGGCACCTTGCCCCCATAAACTGTAAACATATGAATATACTTCATTCAAACAGACTTTATCAAATGACCTATAAGAGTCCTTACCAGTTTGGAATGAAGATTTTTCTAGAGTAAAGAACATATCAGTGTATGAGTGAAACCATAAAATACCTCAGAAATAAACACTCCCAAAAGCTGAACAGTGCACTTCCCAGTAAACTTACCTCCTGATACTCTCCTAGAGGGGTCAAATATTGGAGGATGAGCCGCTGCTCAATAGCAGGAGTCATAGGGTAAAGGGTATAATTGGTGCCAATCACCCAGGGGGACATTTCTGACCAGCTGCTATTAGACAGCTCAACAAACACACGGTCTGGTTCAGAAGACGAGAAACCCAGCTTCTGTTTGGCTTTCCTAAAGCTCTCTCTGTCACCCTGTTTTGCCGACTTATTTTTCTTCAATGCTCCTTCCTCGGGTTTGGTTGCTGAGTTCGCTCTACTGCTCGTCTTGTGGCTTGAGTCAAGGTGAAAGGAGATCTCCATGTCTCCAGAAGCTTCCTCATGCTCTCCATCCACCACATCCACTGCCATATCACCATAGTCCATATCCACAGCTTCCTCGTCCAGAGGCAAAAGGGGTTCAGAGAAGAGCTTCCGTGGGCTAGGACGCTTGTTGTCCTGCCGCAGAGCCACTTCTTGGAGCTGGAGCTCCCTCAGTCTTCGAAGCACTATAGCCACCTATCAACAAATAGGTCAGTAAAAGAAATAGATCTCTTGATCTCTTCTGCATCTTACATGATTCTTATTAATGTATTTTGCTCTTGGTTTGGGGTTTTGGAGACAAGAGTTGCCCCATGTAGTCCAGACTGGCTTTGAACTCCTTTTTTTTTGTTTTTTTTTTTTTGGGTCAGTCGTGGGGTTTGAACTCTGGGTCTGGGCACTGTCCCTCAGCTCTTCAGCTCAACACCAGTGCTCTACTACTAGAGCCACAACGCCACTTCCAGTTTTCTGGTTGTTCGGACTTTCCTGCCCTGGCTGGCTTTGAACCTAGATCCTAGAATCTCAGCCTCCTTAGTAGCTAGGATTACAGGCAGAAGCCACCAGCATCCAGCATTGGCTTTGAACTCTTAATCCTCCTGTCTCCTCCTGCCAAGTGGATTAGAACTATGTGTCACCATGCTCAGCTTATTAAAGAATTCTCATTTCTGCTTTAAAAGAACTAGATATTCATTCAATAAACCACTAGAAAACCAGAAGTACCACTGTGCCTCAAGCGGTAGAGTGCTCGCCTTGAGCTGAAGAGCTGAGGGACAGTGCCCAGGCCTAGGCCTAGAGTTCAAGCCCCAGGACCCACAAAAAAAAAAAAGAAAGAAAACTCAAAACTCTTAACATACTCAGTGAGGTTGAAATGTTGATAATATACCTCTACTCAAGCACAAGGTAATAAATAAAATCTATCTACCTACATTCAGACAGCAATTAACAACCTATAAGTGCATTCCTTTGTATGTAATAATTCATTCTCAGATGGTCCTTACCAGCTGGGAATTTTCATCCCTGTAGTTAGCAGCAATGTCTTGATTTTCCATAGCACCTCCTAACAACCCAGTAGAATATGTCCTCAATGGTTGATCAGCCTCTCGGGCCCATTTGAAAAGATTCTCAACAATTCCTTCCTGTAGTAAAAGAAACAGTACAATTTAGAAGTATCCACTTTCATGACTAAAAATGTAAGCCAAGATTTCTGCCTTGTTCATAACAAAAGTAAGTATCTTATGCTTATTATAAGAATTTAAAATGTAAGCTAGGAGCCACTGGCTGGTAATCCTAGCTACTCAGGAGGCTGAGTAGTATGAGGTTAAGGATTATGGTGGTTCAAAGCCAGGCAAGGCAGGAAAGTGCCCGTGAGACTCTTATCTCCAATTAACCACTCAAAAAGTGGGAAGTGGCGCTGTGGCTCAAGTGGTAGAACACTAGCCTTGAAAACCGAGACTCAGGGGCAGCACCTAGGCCCTGATTTCAAGCCCCACAATGGACAAAAACAACAACAACAAAAGAATTAAAAATGTGCAAGGCACTAGTGGCTCAGACCTGTAGTTCTAGTTACTTGGGAGGCTGAGATCTGATGATCATGGTTCGAAGCCACGGGCAGGAAAGTCCATGAGACCCTTATCTCCAATTACTCACCCAAAACACCAGGAATGGCCCTGTGGCCCAAGTGATAGAGTACTACCCTTGAGCAAAAAAGGAGCTCAGGGACAGCACCCAGGCCCAGAATCTAATCATATATAATCATTCATTTAAAACTAATAAAAACATGTTGTTAAGATTTTTCAACATACAAGTGCACTCATGTAAGCAGGTATTTATCCCCACAGCTACTTTTTAAATTGTCTACTGCATGTTTGAAGAAGAAAAATATATACAATTACTTTAACAACAAAGACAAATCTAACAGATTACCATTCAGTTAAGAGACACAATTATCACTCTTGTTTTCACTAAGTACCTTTTCCTGAAAAACAACAGCAGTTTCCAGGCCTGGCATGATGTCCAGCAGCAGCCTGCAAGCTGCAGTGTTTAAAGGGGGCTCTCGGCTCGTCATCACATAGGCATTCACCAGCTAGAAAGCACAGGGGGCCAGAAGGGAGGAGGAGAAAGGGGGAAGAAAGTGTGGAAGAAAGGTAATTAACATATGACATATTCACGACATACCCTATTACCTTGCATAGCAGTCTGTGTTGAATTTTCCCTATTATTGTCTGAAATTCAACCTAGTCAAACTAAAGAAATGTAAAAAAAAATCCTAAATAAATAAAGCACTAGCCTCGTTACTTTCTTTTTCAGATTTGTTGGGTTGTTGTTTTGGCTTTGTTTTTATTGAGCTTTGATGGGTGGGCTTGCTTTTTGATTGTTTCGTTGTGCGTTTTTTGAGAGAGTATCTATAGTCCAGGCTGGCCCAGAACCCTCTATTCTCCAGATGCAGCCTCCCAAATGCTCGGATTACAAATGTCTTTTGTTACAAGACATGAAAGAAGTTGTCAGCTACAGACCTTGACAAGTGTTCATTAAACCTTTAATTATAATTATGATCTTCCTTAGCAAAAATGATATGTATAATTTCTCCTGTAGGTTTAAAAATGCCAAAATCTTATCTCCGATTGCCAAAAAAAAAAAAAAAAGCCAAACTAGGGCTGGGAATGTAGCTCAGTAGTAGAGTGCTTACCTAGCATGTATGAAGCCCTGGGTTCAATTCCTTAGTACCACACAAACAGAAAAAAAAATGGAAATGGTGCTGTGGTTCAAGTGGTAGAATGCTAGCCTTGAGTAAAAGAGGCTCAGGGACGGTTAAAGCCCAAGAACTGGCAAAAAAAAAGCCAAACTAGGGGATGTGTCTCATGAGCCGGTGGCTTATGCCTATAATCCTAGCTACTCAGGAGGCTGAGATCTGAGGATCACTGTTCAAAGCCAGCCTGAGCAGGAAAGTCTGTGAGACTCTTATCTCCAATAAAGCACTAGAAAACCGGAAGTGACGCTGTGGCTCAAGGGGTAGAGCGTTCACCTTGAGCTAAAGAGCTGAGGGCCCAAGCCCAGAGTTCAAGCCCCACGACTGACAAAAAAAAAAAAAAAAAAAGAATTATGACACCACTTCAATTACAAATTAGCAAAATGAGACTTAGGAGAAAATAATGAAGGAAGAGGATGAAGCCACTTGTCCAAAGAACCAACTGCCCATGAACAGTATAGCTGAATTTGAACCCATAACCTAAACCCCAAAGCCCACTAGATCTACAAACAAAACTACTAATAGCCACAATTTACTAGCTATCACTAACTTCAGTAGTTACAAGTAAAGTATCTTATCTATTTATTTCATTTACTCTTCGTATCAGCCCTGAGTTTGAGAAAGGACCTTCCTATCCACCCAAATGTCTCAGGTACATACCACAGCTTAAGTGCAGAATCAGATAATGTACATCACTCATTCTCATTTTTCCATTCAGGAACCCCAATGAACTCCTGAATTTCCTAACTCAAAATCATCTTGCCCAAGAATGTGCACAGGTATCTTGGGAGCCCTGCCAACACTTGACTAAACAAATTATACATGAAAGAGAAAATAATTTGGTCACAACCAGCTCATGATTATTACCACTACCAAGTAAGGTGAGTAGAGTCCACCTCCTCTACTCCCAAACTTTGCCCAGCTGCTAGGTGAAAGCAAACTATACAAGCAAACACAAAGCACAGCATCTGCTGATGATAGTCACTGGAGAAAAGTAAGAAGCAAACCTACTGCATTCATGAAATCATCGTTCTTGAAGAGTATTCTCAGCAAGTGGCCCAGCATACACTCTGGATCAGCTCGACCTACCAAAAGAAGAGGGGAAGGAACAAACAAAACAAAGAGTAAGTCATCCCAGTCAAGCATCTCAGAGCTCTGGAATGCCATCTGAGTTGTTACTAGTAAAATGTCAGCAAAACTAAATGGGAGCATAGACAAGATTCCTGTGATGAATTACAGTTAGTTATTTTTTTTTCTTTAAAATTAAAAGCAATCCTATAAGAACTGGAGACACTACACTCTAAACTGTCCACTTCCCAGGATACTATTGATACAGCAATGCTGAATTAAATCATGGTCTCAATCAGCATCACCAACATGATAGCATATGTCTACAAAGGAATCAAAAAGGAGCCTAAGAGCTGGGCACCAATGGCTCACGCCTGCAATCTAGCTACTCAGGAGGCTGAGATCAGAGGATCACGGTTCAAAGCCAGCCCGGGGCAGGAAAGACCGTGAAACTCTTATCTCCAATAAAGCACTAGAAAACCAGAAGTGGCACTGTGGCTCAAGTGGTAGAGCGCTCACCTTGAACTGAAGAGTGTAGGGACAGGGTTCAGGCCCAGAGTTCAAGCCCCACGATTTGGGGGGGGGGGGGGGGGGCGCCAGGGGGGCAGGCATAAAAAAAAAAGAAGCCTAAGAGAAAGAAAACCCTTAAATTCACAACTGCAGAAAAGCAGGAAGATTGTTCTTTCAACAGGTGGCCAGAGAAGATGAGCTCTAAGTTCATCTCTCCAACTACAATGACAACAGTACCATGCAACCTCAAACACATAAGGACACTCTAGGTGGGGATGAGGCAAGGGAATCCCACTAAGCAATCAACAATCCTAAAGATGTAAGACCTTGACCACTTTAACTTTCTAGCTCCTAGGGAGAAGAGGTAAATGACCTAGGTACCACGCAGTGTACAGTCTAAGGCAAAACAATTAGCTAAGGACGGGAAGGATGGATGGTTGAACTTTTAAAACTGAAACCATCTATTTTATTTCATTTTGTCTCAGGGTATTAGAATTATAGATTTAGTCAAAGGCTACAACAGAGAATGAGGACAAGATGTGAGCTGCTGATACAAAGATTTTATCAAACTGTAAATAGTAACTCAAAGTAACTCACAGAAAGAAAATATATGGAATGGAATCATAAAGTACAAACAGCCTATAATCCTAGCTACTTAGGAGGCTAAAACTCTGAGGTTCAAAGCCAGCCAGGGAAGTAAAGCCCGTGAGATTCTTATCTGCAATTAACCATCAAAGAGCTGGAAGTTGAGGTGTGGCTCAAGTGGTAGAGTGCTATCCCTGAGCCAAAAAGCTCAGGGACAGTGTTCACACTCTGAGTTCAAGCCCCAGGACCAGGGGGAAAAAAATTGAGGCCTGGCAGGACATTGGTGGCTCACACCTGTAATCCTAGCTACTTAGGAAGCTGAGATCTGAGGATCGTGGTTCAAAGCCAGCCAGGGCAGGAAAGTCCAAGAAACTCTGATCTCCAATTAACCACCAGAAAACTGGAAGGGGCGTTGTGGTTCAAATGATAGAGTGCTTTTCTTGAGCTGAAGAGCTTAGGGAAAGTACCCAGGCCCAGAGTTCAAGCCCCATGACTGATCCAAAAAAAAAAAAAAATTGCCTATGCAATATAAGGCCCCCTCTCTCAAAACAAAAAGAAAGAGCAAGAAATATGGCTCAAGTGGTAGAGTACCTGACTAAGCAAGCATGCAGCCATGAGTTCAATCTCCAGTACTGTACTGTAAGGGGAAAAAAAAAAAAAAAAACAACCTAAACTTAAAGAGAATATATCATACCAGGATGTCGATCATCAAATGGGTCTGGATCTCCTTTACGATATTCTTCAGTTTCTTTTTCAATTAATTCAGACATCCTACACAAAAATAAGAAAGGAATCATGTCTGAACAAGAGTACCAAAAAATACACCAACACCATTGGTCAGTTAAACAGTAAGTGTTTAAAATAAAAGCAAAGAGTTAAAGCCATAGTACCAGAACAAACTTAAGAGGGGGTGGGGAGAGAGGGAGAGGGGAGAGGGCGAGGGCGAGGGGGGTAGGGAGAAGGAGAGGGAGCGGGAGAGGGAGAGGGAGAAAGAGAGAAAGAGCCAGGCACTGGTGACTCACACCTGTAATCCTAGCTACTCAGGAGGCTGAGATCTGAGGATCGTGGATCAAAGCCAGCCCTGGAAGGAAAAGTCCCTGAGTCTCTTATCTCTTAATTAAGCACCAGAAAACAAGTAATGCTGTAGCTCAAAGTAGTAGAGCTCTAGCCTTGAGCAAAAAGAGCTCAGAGACAGCACCCAGGCTCTGAGTTCAAGCCGTAGGATTAAGCAAAAAAAGGTGGGGGTAACTATATTTAGGATGTATACTAAGTGGGATAGGGCAAGAGGAAGTCATCTGGAGATGGTACTCAAGTTCTCAAATTTCAACAACGGGTTTGGGGTGAGAGGGTTGCTTTTGATTTTTTTTTTTTTTTTGGGGGGGTCCAGTTGTGGGACCTGGGCCTGGGCATTGTCCCTCAGCTCTTCAGCTCAAAGCTAGCGCTCTACCACTTGAGCCACAGCGCCACTTCCAGCTTTTTTCTTTTTGCTTATGTGGTACTGAGGAATCGAACCCAGAGTCTCATGCATGCAAGGCAAGCACTCTACCACTGAGCCACCTTCTCAGCCCCAAGTTTTTTCTTTTTTGTTGGGGTTTTTGTTTCATTTTGTTCTGGGCCAGTACTGGAGCTTTTTCACTCCTGGCTGGCACTCTACCACTTGAACTGCTTCCAGTCTTTTGCTGGTTAATTAGCAAGGTAAGTCTGACAGACTTGTCTGCTCATGCTGGCTTTGAACCACAATCCCCAGATCTCAATCTCCTGAGTGGCTAGGATTTTAGGTATATGCCACCTGCATCTGGTTTGAGTGGTTTGGGGCATTTATTTTTGGTGTATGTGTGCCAGTACTACAGCACAAAAGAGTACAAGTCAGGACTTAGTACAAAACAGAGCTTGTACTAAGTTGGTAATCTACCAGTTCAGCAATGCCTCCTATTTCAGCTTTCTGCTGGCTAGGTGGAGAAAAGAGTCTTATAGAATTTTCTGCCAAGACTGATTTTGAACTACAATCCTTAAATTACAATCTTCTGAGCAGCTAGGATTACAGGTATAAGTCATTGATGCCTGACTTTGAGTGATGGTTTTAAAAGAAATTAATCCATTAAGCAAAGTACTTTACATTATATTAATTATATCTCAAAACTGAAAAAAGGGGCTGGGAATGTGGCTCAGTGGTAGAGCGCTTGCCTTGCATGCATGAGGCCCTGGGTTCGACTCCTCAGCACCACATAAGCAAAAAGAAAAAAACTGGAAGTGGCGCTGTGGCTCAAGTGGTAGAGCACTAGCCTTGAGCTGAAAAGCTGAGGGACAGCGCCCAGGCCCAGAGTTCAAGCCCCACGACCAGACTCAAAAAACAAAACAAAAACTGAAAAAAGCTGAGCCCTAGTGACATAGGCCTATAATTCCTACACTCTAGCAGCTCAGGCAGTAGGATTTTGAGTTCAGGGCTAGCCTAGGCTACACAGTAAAGCCATCTTTATTAAAGAAAAAAAAGATCCTCTACTTTCTTTTTTCTTTTTTTGGGGTCCGGTCGTGGGACCTGAACTCTGGGCCTGGGCACTGTCCCTCAGCTCTTCAGCTCAAGGCAAGTGCTCTACCACTTGAGCCACAGCACCACTTCCGGCTTTTTTCTTTTTGCTTATGTGGTGCCGAGGAATCGAACCATGGGCCTCATGCATGCAAGGCAAGCGCTCTACCACTGAGCCACCTTCCCAGCCCCAAGATCCTCTACTTTAGTTTGACCCATGACACAAAAACCTTATCCCTTTATGCATTTCTATGAAAACTTTTCTAGTAGCTCTGCAGATGACTAACAATGAAGCTCTCAGTAATGCTTGTAATGAAAGTAAGGAAAATGGATTCATAGAAAACAAATACTTGATGCTTATTTAACTTGTTTTCATAACATCTATCATATTTAACCATACTGCCTGATTAAGCACTTCAATACATACTATTTTGTAATACTTTGCATTGTTTCTTATCTCTTAGGCTTAGTTGCTTCCTAAGTGGTTATCTCCTTAAGAACAATAGCCCTGGGGCTGGGAAGGTGGCTCAGTGGTAGAGGGCTTGCCTTGTAAGCATGAGGCCCTGGGTTCGATTCCTCGGCACCACATAAGCAAAAAGAAAAAAGCCGGAAGTGGCGCTGTGGCTCAAGTGGTAGAGCGCTAGCCTTGAGCTGAAGAGCTGAGGGACAGCGCCCAGGCCCAGAGTTCAGGTCCACAACCGGACCCAAAAAAAAAAAAAAAAGAACAATAGCCCTTTACTTTGTGTCACTGAACACTGTAGCAAAGTGAAAAAGTTGAAGATCAAATATGATAATGAAAGCAAAATACTCTTGAGGGGCTGGGAAGGTGGCTTAGTGGTAGAGCGCTTGCCTTGCATGCATGAGGCCCTGGGTTCAATTCCTCAGCACCACATAAGCAGAAAAAGCAGGAAGTGGTGCTGTGGCTGGAGTGGTAGACTAGCCTTGAGCTGAAGAGCTGAGGGACAGCGCCCAGGCCCAGAGTTCAGCCTCCACGACCAACAAAAAGAAAAAAAAAAAGAAAAAAACAAAGAAAGCAAAATACCCTTGAAAACGAAAGTCAGAACTTTTAGCAAAAAGTAGAATTCACAGCTAACAGTATTTCCCATTACTCTCCTCCCTTCATATGCAACCAACATATGTGAACTTCACAATATTTAGAATTTTTTAAGTCTTCTGATTTTTCTCAGCATCAATATCTTATTCAATAGGCTTTTTAGTGGGTTTTAAATTTAATATTTAATATTTCAACAAATTAAAATCCTGTTTTCATCAGCCAGCAATAATCCTATTCCTAAAATCAAAAAACCAAAAGCCTGTTAAGACTTCAGGATTCATACCTGAATTCCTACTCAGGAGGCAGAGAACTGAGGATCACAGTTCAAAGCCAGCCCAGGCAGGAAAGTCCATGAGACATTTAACTCCAGTTAACCACCCTTCCCCCCACCCCACCCCACCCCCCCCCAAAAAAGAAAAAAGAGCAAGAAGTGGAGCTGTGCCTTAAGTGATAAAGTGTTACCCATAAGGGAAAAAAGCTAAAGGAAATCACCCATGCCCTGAGTTCAAACCTAGGACTCACACACACTTTCTTTTGCTCTCTCTTGCTCTCTTTCACACACATACACAAAAAAAAAAAAGCCGGTTCTGTCACAAGTTCCCCATTTATCAAGAGAAATGGGAACATAACAAAGCATTTAATCCTGGTTAAACTTTCAGAAGACTATATTCTTCAGACCAGCATGGTGATGTACACGTATAATCCTAGACTAGGAAGGCTGAAACAGCAAGATTTCCAAAGTTAAAAAAAAAAAAAGGGCCGGGCGCTGGTGGCTCACGCCTGTAATCCTAGCTACTCAGGAGGCTGAGATCTGAGGATCGCAGTTCAAAGCCAGCCAGGGCAGGAGAGACCGTGAGACTCCTATCTCCAATAAACCACCAGAAAACCGGAAGTGGCGCTGTAGCTCAAGTGGTAGAGCGCTGGCCTTGAGCTGGAAGAGCTGAGGGACAGCGCCCAGGCCCAGAGTTCAAGCCCCACGGCCGACAAAAAAAAAAAAAGGAAGAAAAATAAAACAGAGACGAACCTACAAAAACTGAGAACACAGGGCTGGAAATTAGAAGAAAAAAGCAAAAGAAAAACTTTGATTCAGAATTCAGTAAAGGTTAAAAAAAAAAAGTTCCTATAATTTCCTCCATATCCATTTTTGCTATTTAAATATAATTGGGGGCTGAAGGCATGGCTCAACAGTAGACCACCTATCTAATTGTGCTTGAGTTCAAACCCTAGTACTTGCCAAAAAATAATAATAGTGCAACCTTTTTTTTGAGGGGGGGAAGGGGAGAGCCTGAACTCTCTGTGCCTAGGCACTGTCCCTCAGCTCTTCAGCTCAAGGCTAGTGCTCTACCACTTGAGCCACAGTGCCATTTCCGGCTTTTTCTGCTAATGTGGTGCTGAGGAATGGAACCCAGGGCCTCATGCATGCAAGGCAAGCACTCTACCACTGAGCCACCTTCCCAGCCCCTACTGTAACCTTTAAGAAGTGATTATGGCCGGGCACCAGTGGCTCATGCCTGTCATCCTAGCTACTCAGGAGGCTGAGATCCAAGGATCACGGTTCAAAACCAGCCTGGGCAAAAATGTCCCTGAGAGACTCTTATCTCCTATAAGCCACTAGAAAATGGGAAGTGGCATTGTAGCTCAAGTGGTAGAGCGCTTGCCTTGAGCTGAAGAGTTGAGTGCCCAGGCCCAGAGTTCAAGCCCCACCACTAACAAAAAAAAAAAAGTGATTATGCCATGAGATCTCTACCCTAAAAATATCAGAGGGAGAAGTAAAGGAAGGAATGACATTGTCTAAAAAAGAAATGTACTCATTAGCTGACTTATGAAATGGCAGCACCTCTGTACCTTAATAACAATAAAACCATTTCTAAAAATAAATAATATTGGGCTGGGAAGGTGGCTCAGTGGTAGAGCGCTTGCCTTGCATGCAGAGGCCCTGGGTTCGATTCCTCAGCACACATAAGCAAAAAGAAAAAAGCCAGAAGTGGTATTGTGGTTCAAGTGGTAGAGTGCTAGCCTTGAGCTGAAGAGCTCAGGGACAGAGCCCAGTCCCAGAGTTCAGGCCCCAGGACAAATAAAATAAACAAACAAATAACTAAAATAAATAAATTAGTTGGGCACCGGTAGCTCACACTTGTAACTCTAGCTAATCAGGAGGCTGAGACCTAAGGATCACAGTTCAAAGCCAGCCAGGGCAAGAAAGCCCGTGAGACTCTTATCTCCAATTAACCACCAGAAAACTGGAAGTGGCGCTGTGGCTCAAGTGGTAGAGCTCAGGGACTGTGCCTGGCCCAGAGTTCAAGCCCCACAACTGACCAAAAAAGTAAATAAATAAATAAATAGATTGATTGAAGAAAGGGGATTTGGGGCTTCCTCTTCAATACATTAAAAATATAGGGCTGGGAAGTTGGCTCAGTGGTAGAGTGCTTGCCTTGCATGCAATTCCTCAATTCCTCAGTGCCACATACGCAGAAAAAAGCCGGAAGTGGCACTGTGGCTCAAGTGGTAGGGTGCTAGCCTTGAGCTGAAGAGCTGAGGGACAGTCACCAGGCCCAGAGTTCAGCCCCCATGCCCATTAAAAAAAAAAAAAAAAAGCTTTTTTTTTAATGCATCTAGAAAAAGACTAGTATATCAAATTGTATATGAAAAGCTACCTTAATTATTCATACCTGGTAAGGATAGGTACCATGTCTTGCCCACTGCCATGTTCTTTTTCCCATTGTTCCAACAAGGTAGTGAGCTCAGCTTTGGAGTCCACATGTACTGCTACTGTAGTCATGGCTTGGCCTAAGGAAGCCAAAACAACAATAAATAACACAGACAAATAAACCTGGTATACTTCCAACAAAAGGAAAAGTGAGGAGGAGTTAGAGAATGGGCAACCAAGAGAAATAATTTTAAAACCAAGGGAAACTTAATCCTTCAGCCCTTCAGATAGTTTTATTTGTGGTACAGTAGGGTAAACTCTGTGTTAACTATCATGTTTAAGTCTTCTGACTTTTCTCAGCCAGTTTCCTCAATTTTTGGCAAATGAGACAGGGGACTGGACCCAACAAAGTGTGTGAGTGTGAGGTGTGTCTGTTCTATGTAACCTAAGATAGCCTCAAACTCTCCACATGTAGTCCAGGCTGGCCTCAAACTCACAATCCTACCTCAGCCTTCCAAGTACTGGGATTACAGATATGTATGATGCTATCCATCAAATGTTTCTTAACCCTTTTTTTCCCCCCCTTTAGGCCTTTCTAAGAACCCCACTGAAAATCAGACAACACCCATGGGTCTCTTTCTTATATCCAGTCATATAACACCCACAAAAACTTCTCAAGTCTAGACCTCTGAAGTCCAAAATTGAAGTTATTTTCTTTTAATACTACATGTAACAGGCACTACTCTACAAAAGATAGATATGTTCCTGTTCAAGGAGTAAAGTGGATATTGTTTCCAGCAGGAAAGATGCAAACAACAGTCCTTCAGGGCTGCCAACCTCAAACACAAATGAATTTCTTAAAAGGAATAAGGCTGGAAAACAGGTATAAAGGTTGCTGGGTTGACTAGGAAACCCAGAAATATACAAGCTGGGATGGCCTTTGGAGAAACGAAATAGAATGACCACATGGGAGAATTTTATGAGGCATCCCAAGAGGAGTGCTGTAAATGAGACACAAATATTTAGGTGGTTGATATAGCATAGTCTTTTCTGCCAGGTAGTCATTAGGATCAAAAGTCAGATCCTGTCTTTCAAAGTGTGTATTTTCATAGAAATAGCAACCATTCTATAAAAACTTCCATATCAGAAGGAATTACTAGCTGATGTAAAATAGATTTTTGTGGGAGGGGAGGGGAATAAAAAAAGCAGATTGGTCTGAAAATGTAGCCCTAAATTCAAACCTCAGTACTAGCACGCACATGCACACGCACGCACTCTCTCTCTCTCTCTCTCTCTCACACACACACAAAAAGGAGTGCAAAAGTTCACTGTAAGCAAACAATCAGCCGGGTGCCAGTGGCTCACTCCTGTAATCCTGGCTACTCAGGATGCTGACATCTGAGGACTGTGGTTCAAAGCCAGCCCAGGCAGGAAAGTCCGTGAGACTCTCCAATAAATTACGCAGAAAAAGCCACAAGTTGCACTGTGGCTCAACTGGAAGAGTGCTAGCTACCTTGTGCAAAAAGAAGGTCGAGGATAGGTGCTGAGTTTAAGTCTCAGGACTGGCACAAAAAAGAAAGACTGCATAGTCTTCTGAAAACTTAAAATAACATATCTATAGTAATAAATATGTAAACATTAATTTTTTTATCTAGGCATCAGTGACTCACACCTGTAATCCTAGCTACTCAAGAGGCTGAGATCTAAGGATTGTAGTTTGAAGCCAGAATGGGAAGAAAATTCCCCAAGATTCTTATTTCCAATTAACCACTCAAAAGTCAGGAGTGGTGCTGTGGCTCAAGTGGTAGAGTGTTAACCTTGACCACAAAGAAGCTCTCAGATAGCGCCCAGGCCCTGTGTTCAAGCCCCATAACCAGCAACAACAACATAAATTTAACACTCAATAAACTAAGCTCAGCTGGGAATGTGGCTTAGTGGTAGAGCGCTTGCCTGGCATGCATGAAGCACTAGGTTTGACTCCTCAGTACCACAGAAACAGAAAAAGCTGGAAGTGGCTCAAATGGTAGAGTGCTAGTCTTGAGCCAGTGCCCAGGCCATGAGTTCAAGCCCCAGGATTGGAAAATAATAAACAAAAATGAGAAGAGAATGTCCACAAAAAGGTAAAGGATAAGAACCTAAAACTGGCCAGGCACCAATGGCTCACGCCTGTAAGCCTGTAATCCGGAGATAGCAACTTGAGAATCAACAGTTCACAGCCAGCCTGAGAAAGAAAGTTCATAGGACTCTTATCTCCAATCAACCAGGAAAAAAAACAAAAAAAAAAAAAACACCCAACAACAAGAAAGTGGAGGTGTGGCTAAAGTATTAGAACACCAGCCTTGAGTGAAAACGCTAAGGCTCTGATATCAAGTCCCAGTACCAGCACACACAAAAAAGTAAAAACTATTAAAGCTAATAAGCAAATTCAACAAAGTTACAGGGTAATCACTTGTCTAATGCTATCAATCGACAATCAGAATTGTATTTTTGTGACAAGGTCTGGTTATATAGTCCAAACTGAACTTGAACTCATGATCCTTCTGAGCCTCCCAAAAGCTGGAGTCACCGGCATTTACCATAAACTAAGCTTCAATTTCATTCACCAGCGCACCAAAAAGAATACTTAGAAATAAATGAAACAAAAAGGTACAGGACTTACCCACTGACAACTACAAAACATTTCTGAAATAAAGACAACCTAAATAAATGAAAAGACAATTTGTGTTCACAAAGTAGAAGATTTAGTATTAAGAAAATAACTTCTGGGTTTTGATGTCCAAGAATGTGTAAAAGTTTTATAGTCTTAAGCTCTTACACTTAGCGTTTTAATCCATTCTGAGTTCATCTTTACATATAGTATGTGATACTGATCTACTTCATTCTTTTGATTGAGGTTATCCAAATATTTCAGCAGCACTGGTTAGAAACCTTTTATTTTCACTATTGGGTCCTACCACCAACAGTGTATACTGATTAGCCATAAGTGTGAGAGCTTATTCCTGGACTTTCAGTTTTACTGTATTTTTCTGTATATATTGATCCTTATACCAATAACATTGTTTTGCTTAGTTTTGTGGTAGGTTTTGAAATCAGAACTGTGCTTTATCCAACTGTGCCTATTTTCTCAAGACTAGTGTAGCTATTTACAGCTCCTTGTAATTATATACTAATTTTATCTTTCTCAGTGCTAAGGACTGAACCCAAGACCTTGACTATATTAGGCAAGTGCTCTACCACTGAGGTACATACCCAGCCCTAGTTTCCATTTCTGGGGAAAAGATCGTTGGAAGATCCATAGATAGCACTAGCTATAAGCAAAAAAGCTAAGCCAAGAGCGTGAGTCCTGGAGTACAAGCCCCACCACAAGGAGAAAGAGAGACAGAGAGAGAAGAAAGGAAGGAAGGAAGGAAGGAAGGAAGGAAGAAGGAAGGAAGGAAGGAAGGAAGGAAGGAAGGAAGGAAGGAAGGAAGGAAGGAAGGAAGGAAGGAAGAAGGAAGGAAGGAAGGAAGGAGGAAGGAAGGAAGGAAGGAAGGAAGGAAGGAAGGAAGGAAAGAGGGAAGGGGATTCTGATTTTAGGGGGAAAACTTTCAGCCTTTTTTTTTTTTTTGGTCGGTGTGGGGCCTGAACTCTGTGCCTGGGCCCTGTCCCTCAGTTCTTCAGCTCAAGGCTAGCACTCTTACTACTTAAGCCACAGCACCACTTTGGGCTTTTTCTGCTTATGTGGTGCTGAGGAATCAAACCCAGGGCCTCATGCATGCAAGGCAAGCACTCTACCACTGAGCCACCTTCCCAGCCACTCAGCCTTCTTATCATGGAGGAATGAACTGGAGATATAGCAGAGGTCCAGGTTCTACCAACACCATAAAAAACAAAACTGGAAAAAGTTGAGGTTGTTATTTTTTTATTGCACCAACTCTCAAAAATATATTATCCAGTAAGAAAAACAAAGTGCAAAACTTTGTGCATAACATGCTACCTATTGTGAATTTTAAAAGTTGCTGATACAGGGGCTGGGAATGTGGCTTAGTGGTAGATTGCTTGCCTAGCATGAATGAAGCCCTGGGTTTGGTTCCTCAGTACCACATACACAGATGAGGACAGAAGTAACACTGCAGCTCAAGTGGTAAGGTTAGTACATAATGATTGCAAAAAGAAAGAAAGAAAGAGAGAGAGAGGAAGGAAGGAAGGAAAGAAACAAAGAAAGAAAGGGAGGAGGGAGGGAGGGGAAAGGAAAGGAAAGGAAAGGAGCAGAGCTGGGCGCTGATGGCTCATGCCTATAATCCAAGCTGAGTTACTCAGGAGGCTGAGTTCTGAAGATCACAGTTCAAAGGCAGCCCCAGCAAGAAAGTCCATGACACTCTATCTCCAATAAACCACCAGAAAACCACAAGTGGCGCTGTGGGTCAAATGATAGAGTGCTCACCTTGAGCTGAAGAGCTGAGGGACAGCGCCCAGACCCAGAGTTCAAGCCCCACAACTGACAGAAAAAAAAAAAAAAAGTTATTGAGTTTGTTCACACACTCCGGTAATACCAGCACTCAGTAGCCTGGGTAATGTTAACACCCTGGAGTAGGTGTTAATGTTTTCTTTTTTTTTTTTTTTTTTTTTTAAAAAAGCTGGCTCCTAGCTACTCAGGAGGCTGGCATCTGAGGAACGCTGTTGGAAGCCAGCCCAGCTCCAGTGATGAACCACCAGAAAACCTGGAGCAAAAAGATGCTTAGGGACAGTGCCCAGGCCCTGGGTTCAAGCCCCAGGACTGGCAAAAAAAAAAAAAAAAGGAAACATTCTTACAGATTACTAGGGTTGTAACTTTCCTAATAAATTTTTGTTTCTGTCCTAGATTTTTTTTGTTTTTGTTTTTTGTTTTTGGTCAGTTGTGGGACTTGAACTCAGGGAACTGGGCACTGTCCAAGTCATGGGGCTTGAACTCTGTGCCTAGGTGCTGTCCCTCAGCTCTTCAGCTCAAGGTGAGTGCTCTACCACTTGAGCCACAGCACCACTTCCGGCTTTTTCTGTGTATGTGCTACTGAGGAATGGAACCCAGGGCTTCATGTATGCTAGGCAAGCACTCTATCACTAAGCCACATTCCCCGTTTCCTTATTTTAAAGGGGGTGGGGCATGTGAAAAGATGGTAGAATCAGTGATAGAATCTATGATAGACTCTAAGCCAATCTCCATACAAGACTAAAAATGAAAATTCCAATTTTAGAGCTTCAAGTAAACATACTTAATACCTGACATCATAACTTTATTACTTTCCACAACTATCTTCTCCACCAAATCAACTCACTTGGTAATATAAACCAACTCCAATCACTACATGTTGGTTCATTCATTCTACCACAGTTCCTCCTGTATTAAGTTTAACAATTAGAGTAGAAAGTAAAAACACTATGCTAACTAAACTATCCCTGAAATGTTGAGTACATAATGATTTCCCTATTCTCAACATCCAAAAATATACCACCACGCGAGAATGCCTAATGAAGAATTACTACATGCAAAACCCAAATCTTGACATCAAGCAAAAAATAGACTAAGTTCCTATTAAAGTCGCACACGCTTAGATAAACCTTAGAAGCAAACCAGTAAACTGGAAAACGGAAGCTCTAGATGACATCAGTAAACCTCTCGTTGGATGCACTAGCAAAGCGCTGGAACAGAAGGACACTTGCTACATGTAAACGGAGTCAATCATGCGGACGGATTAAAAGGCTTCGGGGTCTGGGCCATGCGTGTGTGGGTGGGTGACTGCAAAACTACTTCCTCAATACACTAGATGACCAGAAGAAGAACACTACCACTGCAATAAAGAGGAAGTAGACTGTCCAGGAAAAAAGACGGAGTTCAGACTGCTGACATCCCGACTGGAAACTATACTGCTCTCCCTCCTCCAGCCCCCCCCACCGACCCAAACCAGGGCCGGGGGAAGCTGGGCGGGGCAACCTAGGCTTTGACTCCGGGTTGTTTTAACCAACGCACACCCCCCCCCCCCCGGCTCCTCCTCCTCCATTCCCAAATCCGCCGTAGTGGAGGGCGGAGTGCCCAGAAAGCTCCGCCCCGTCGCCCAGTCCCTGGGCCAGGCGCATGCAGGGAGGTGGTGGCACGAGGCGGGCCCGAAGGGAGGGAGGGAGGGAGGGAGCGAGCGAGGGAGGGAGGGAGGGAGGGGAAAGCCCGCCCAGGTGACTTGAGGCTAGAGGCGGAGACACCGACGGGGAAGGGGGTCCACACGGTGCACGGCGGGAAGATGGAGACTCCCCGCCCTCCCTCTCTCTCTCTCCACTCCCCCCTCCCCGCTTCCCGCCCCCCCCTCCACCCGCGACGCCCAACAAGTACGGAACGGAGAGCTGAGAGGAAAGGCGGGTTAGCAAGAGAAATGAAAGTCGCCTCTCCTCCAAGGAGGGGCGGGCGGGTGGCGGGGGGGGGGGGGGGGGTTCCCCACAACTCCGGGCGGAAGTTACTCACGGTAAGCTTCTTTTGGCTGGGGGGGGGGGTGGAGGCGCGGGGGGGGGGGTGGAGGCGCGGGGGGGGGGGGTGGAGGCGCGGGGGGGGGGTGGGAATGGAGAGACACTGAGGCCCCGCCCCCCCCCCCGGGCCCAGGTATCCGGAGGAGAAGTCCTGTCAGGCCGTCCAGGCCCAGCCGCCCCGGTTGGCCCCCACCCGCTCCCTCCCCACCCCACCCCACCCCCGGCCTGGTCCCCGCCGGTGGCCCGAGCAGGTGCCGCCCCTCCCCCAGCCCGGCGCCCACTCTCCCGCCCGGCCAGCCCCGCGTCCTGCCTCCTCGCCGGCTCCTTCCTCTCCCTCCCCGCCAGAGCCGTCTCCCTCCTTTTCCCGCTCACCTTCACCAGCGGCTCCACCGCTTCCCCCCCCCCCCCCGGACCCCGCCAGCGGCCACAGTTCACACACACCCCGCTTTCAGGTCCCGCACTCTCCCTCTCTCTCTCACACACACAGCGCGACCACGGCTCCAGAGCGGCCCACATATTATGCGTCACTCGCCAGGGCCTACGTACCTTCGTGAGCGCGCGCGCGCGCGCCTGCGCGCAGGCGCGCCCGCCTTGGCGCAAGGATGGCGGCCAAGAGAGAAAGCCAGCGCCGAGGGGAGGGGAGGGGAGGGAGAGGGCGGAGAAAAATAATAAATAAATAGAGCCCCGGGGATGCCTGGGAAGTGAAGTTCCGTATGCTGATTGGCTTATACTCTCCGCGTCCCTGCGCGTGGACTCCTGGGATATGTAGTTTTCCCCTCTAGGAACGGGGAACTGCTGTGTGTTTATTGGCTGCTTGGGAAGGCGGAAGCGAAAAGTGAGGGACTCCATGACTCAAAGCCGACTGATAACTTTCTCAGTACTTTATTCTGACTGTGTGTCAACCAGAGGACGTTCTGTGGTGGTCTATTTGTCCCATCCTCCCTAGAATACACCTGGATCAGAGGAAGTATTCCCACAAGCATATCAGAGACCAAATTACTCATTAAACAGAATTCACTGTTTTGTTTTTCTTTGTCTTTCCATTCAAGATGTCATCTGTTATAGACTGGCAGGTATTCTATGTGAAGGCAGAGAATTAGAAGTCCAAGACTCACAGATGAATTCAGGAGGTTTTAAGTTCCGTCTTTTTTTTTTTTTTTAGATAGTAAATGATGTGCTGAATATCACCAACCAGTGAGCAAGAAAAGCAGAAGACTGACTCACCCAAGAATCCTTTGTGGGGACATTGAAGATTTAAAATAAAACAAAAAACAAAACACCGCAGGTGAGTAGGATGTTCCTTCACTTTACCACCTGATGTAACTTCTTATCTGTCTTGAAGCCTGCACGTTTCTGTTCATTTCTATGGGGTGCTCACTGCCATTATTTGCAGAAGACCAGACACAAGCCTGTTACCATGATCAGATTCTACAACTCACTTCATAAGAAGCCTGAGTGCTCAGTCTCTTTATTCTATTCCCCATGGATTTTCATTGTCCTCTTTCTTGAGAGATCTTCCTCCTTAAAGTAAAACTTAAGAGAAGCAGCTGTGCACGGCGCAAGTTCTAGAATGTGTGATGGCAGTTCATCAATGTGTCAACTTTCCACAATCCCTTCTCCTGTGACATAAAACACTTAACCTCTGTTTATCTGGTCCTTTCCTGTAACAATAATGAGTTATTGCTGTTTACTTTGACTTGACAGCTTATTTGCCTCTGACCCAAGTATTTTAGTCACAACCCCTCTTGTTCATTGTCACCACTACCCCCACAGGATAGGCATGAGAGTTATGAATCCTTAGAGTTGGACCAAAAAATGAAGTCCAAGCCAGGTGTGGTGGTGCATGCCTATAATGCCGGCACTTAGGAGGCTGAGACAGAAGGATTGATTGCTGGTTTTAGGCCAGCTTGGTCTATAATAGTGAGACCTTGTCTCAAAAAGAGAGAGAAAGAAATTGGAATTTTCCTGCTGGGAACAAAATGAGTAGGAAGAGAATGCTCAAGCCTTTAGGTATCTTCTCTGTGTTTAGAGTCTAGCCATCTAGAATAGAAGTCACTCCAAAGTCCTCCACTGCCTAAAGCCTTTTGAAGTGCTCTTAAAGGAAATCAGAGCAGGAGTCACTGCCTCAGCCTGTCACCAGATGGCACTGCTTCTCTTTGGAAGCCTACCCAGGGCCCCCATGTAGGTGATAGGAGTTGGGGCACCAGGGAGGCCTCAGGAATCAAAGCCGGAGACACACTGCCTTTCCACAGCAACTCCCTTAAGAATCTCCATCATATAACTCCTGCAGCCCTCTCTCCCTGTCAAAATCCCACACACAGCCACACACACCTAGGGAAGGGGAAGGGACAACACTCAGCTTTCCCTGTTGCCCATACATCCCAGGTGAGTTCATTAACACATTTCACAAGACAAGCACATGGCAGATACAGAGACACACACATCTGTACCTTAGATATCAATCCTCACAGCCAACACTCACTTTTAAGCATGCATAAAAGATAGGTACGGGGGGGGGGGGGGGGGGGGGCTGGGAAGGTGGCTCAGTGGTAGAGCGCTTGCCTTGCATGCATGAGGCCCTGGGTTGGATTCCTCAGCACCACATAAGCAGAAAAAGCTGGAAGTGGTGCTGTGGCTCAAGTGGTAGAGCGCTAGCCTTGGGCTGAAGAGCTGAGGGACAGTGCCCAGGCCCAGAGTTCAGGCCCCATGACCAGCAAAAAAGAGAAAGAGAGAGAAATTTCTTGGCCTCATGATAGAGTATCTCTGGAATCTATCCTACCATATGCACTCTATTCTTTCCTCTCTTGTGGTATAACCTGAGAAAGAAACTGCCCCCATTTGAAAAGGTGAGCTGTCATACTTTCAGGGCTTTCCAGAAGCAGAAAAAGGATGAATGGCCAAGCCCTGACCCCCCAGAACTTTGCCTCAGATTTCTTTGGGAAGACACAACAATGGAGTTGGCATTGGATAATGTCTTCACTGACCTTGCCTTCAAACTCCCAAAAGCCTCTGGGGTTTTGGCATTGTCTATTTGCAGTTACATTTCTACAGAATTTGGAGATCTCTGACCTGACCCCATTTGGAGGTACTCTGAGAACTACTGGGCAGATTTTAATGAAGATGCCAGTCAGATCAAGTTTCTCATTTCATCAGTTATTTCACTTTGAAAGATCCCAGAGAAGAATAGGTTTGCCTAATAGGAAGTGGCTGGTTTAAAGTCCCTCCCTCTCCATTCAGTGATCCAGCACCACTAGCACCTGGAGTAACCACTTCCTGCTCCTCTACAAGCCTGGTTGCCATGGGCCTGGACCTCTGAGATAGTGTCTGGAGTACTCACATAGGCCTAGAAACCAAAGCTATCAAGGAGAGGCATTTCTAGGTACAGAGGGTATCCTGGGCTCTTACCGTTGAGCAGCTATTCTGCATTCCCTTAGAGCTGGGAGTGAAACTCTATGGAAAGTCACATGATGTTCCTGAGAGGAGCCTCCTGCACCTAGCTCCTGCTCCACCAGGTCCAGACTAGTCATAAAATAGGTTTTTGTGAAGTCACAAAGCTGGCTGCCTCCCCACAGGCCCAGAACTACCAGGACAACCAGTTAGTATTGGGCAGGACTTGTTATGATCACTGATAGAAAAGGGAGTTTATTTTGGAGATGGAGTACTAGTAGGAGAAGGGAGAGTAAAAGGGGAAGGGGAAGGAAGGTGAATGTTGAAATTGCCTGGGGAAAGGGGGCACTGAATGACGGAGGGGTGGGTGAGTGAGACCAAGATACACTGTATGCATTTATGTGGACGTGTCAAAATAAAACTCCCTATCCATCTAATCGATGCTAATAAAGGAAGATTTTTCTAAAAGAATATCATTGCCAGGTGCCAATGAACCACTAGAAAATGGGAAATGGCGTTGTGGCTCAAGTGGTAGAGTGCTAGCCTTGAGCTGAAGAGCTCAGGCCCAGAGTTCAAGCCTCACAACTGGCCAAAAAAAAAAATCTATAGCATTTTCTCCTCTCTCTCTCTCTCTCTCTCTCTCTCTCTCCCTCCCTCCCTCCCTCTCTCTCCCTCTCTCTCTCTCTCTCTCTCTCTCTCTCTCTCTCTCTCTCTCTCTCTCTCTCTCATGCCTGTCCTAGGGCTTGAACTCAGGGCCTAGGAAACTGTCCCTGAGCTTTTGTGCTCTAAGCCCAGCACTTTACCACTTGACCTACGGCTCCACTTCTGGCTTTTTTTGGGGGGGGGGGGGAGGGGGAGGAGTCCTTAATTGGCGATGAGTCTCATGGACTTTCCTGCTCTGTCTGACTTTGAACAGTGAACCTCAAATCTCAGCCTCCTGAGTCACTAGGATATTTGGGAGGTGATAGATGGGACCAGGTTGGTAAAGGTGAGAGGGGATGTGTTTGTGGGAAATGTATCTCATCCTGGCCTTTCCGGTTCCGGCTCCATTCTGCTTCCTGATTGCTGTACGTGGAACAGCTCTGGCCTAGCTACAACGGGCCAGTACTTCCCAAGTCAAGAGCTAAAATCCAGTCCTGGATTCCAGGACTGGAGCAAAGTCTGACTAAACACACCTTTGGTATTACAGATAAAAAGATGATTGGCAATCTCAGTGTCGAAGGTGTGGCTACCCTGAGGCTGAAGATTACAGAAGACACCCCTCTACCCCTAAGGCTACAAAGGAGGAAAAGAGGCACAGGGCCTGACAACTGTGGCTCCTGCTTGTGGCATCCTCTCTGCTCTGGAGGCTGAGATCTGAGGATCACAGTTTGAAGCCAACCTGGGTAGAGAAGTCCAAGAAACTCTAACCTCCAATTAATTATCCAAAAGCCAGAAGTGGAGCTGTTACTAGAGCACTAACCTTGAGCACAAAAGCTCAGGGATAGAACCCAGGCTCAGTTCTAGTCCTGGGACTGGCAAAAAAAAAAAAAAGACACTGGTTGTCCAAATAACATTTTTGTGTTTACGCTGAAACTTTAGCAGTTGCATATGAACTTTGATACAAAAAAAGATTGTAGCATAGTGGTATACCCCTGTGATCCCAGCACTCCAAAGGCTGAGTCAGGATTGTGAGTTGAAGGCTAACCTATAGAGACCTTATCTTGAAAATAAATAAATATTATATGGAAGAGTGAAACATTTGTGTGAAATTCATAAGTTGGCCACTCTGTGACCCTAAATGTAGACTATAGACTTTGGAGTAATAGTGCTGTGTGGATGGAGACTCACCAATTGTAACAAATGTATCAGAGCCAGGGAGAGGGTATAGTCAAACTCAGAATGGAGTTTGCTCAGCATCTGCATTTTGATCCCCAGAACCACTTGCCTGTAAAAAGATACTTTCTTTTGTACTTGTCCTGGGCTTGAACTCAAAGAATCTGAGTGCTGCTCCTGAGCTGTTTTGCTCAAGGCTAGGACTCTTAACATTAGAGCTACATCTCCACTTTCAGCTTTCTGGTGGTTTACTGGAGATAATTGTCTTACAGAGACTGGGTGCTGGGGGCTCATGCCTGTAGTCCTAGCTACTCAGGAGATCTCTGAGGATTACGGTTCGAAGCCAGCCTGGGCAAGAAAGTCAGTGAGACTCATCACCACTGAACCACCAGAAAACTGGAAGTGGTGCTGTGGTTCAAGGTAGAGTGCTAGCCTTAAACAAAAGCAGCTCAGGGACAGTGCCCAGGCCCTGAGTTCAAGCCCCACTACTGGCCAAAAAAAAAAAAAAGAGTCTCATTATACTACCTAATCTGGCTTCAAACTGCTGAGTTCCAGTGATCCTCTAATCCCAACCTTCCAAGTAGCTGTGACTAGAAAAGCATATCCCAAGCCAGGCACCGGTGGCTCACATCTGTAATCCTAGCTACTCAGGAGGCTGAGATCTGAGAATCACAGTTCCTGGGCAGGAAAAGCCATGAATCCCTTATCTCCAATTAACCACCAGGAAACCAGAGGTGGTACTGTGGCTCAAGTGGTAGAGTGCTCACCTTGGGCTGAAGAGCTTTAGGGACAACGCCCAGGCCCAGAGTTCAAGCCCCATAACTAAAAAAGAAAGAAAGAAAGAAAAAATCATATCCCACTATGGCTGCTCCCTCCCCACATTTCTGTCCCATAGTTCCCTCTCAGCTGCATTCTATGGAAGGGAGAAGGTAAAACACCGCTTACACACACACACACACACACACACACACACACACACACACACACACACACACACACAGCCTTTATCTCAGTGTGCTGAAGCATCAGAGGTTTTGTCACGAGGTCAGCCACAGGGCTTAACTCGTTATTCAGCAAGCCAGTCCTGACAATGACAGATGCTTGTTGGAGCCAGAACTCTTCACTCAACCCAGACCTCTGACAGGAACTGAGTTACTACTTTGTGCCAGATCCTAGGTTCAGCCTTCAGAATGTTCTCTCCAGCAAGTGGGAGAAGGGAGGAAGATGAAGAGTTCAAAGCCAGCCGGGCTACATAGTGAAACAGCATTCTTTGAAGAGTCCTAGGAGGTAGGCATCATGCTCCGTTTCAACAGTAAGGTGAAGCTCAGAGAACTTAACACATCCAAGACCATTCAGCCAGAACAAAAGTCCAAAGCCTTTCCTCCCCCCCCCCCAAAAAAAATATATGCATTTGGAAGGGCTTGGGGGTGGGGGATAGGGTTGTGGCTGAATAGTAGAGTAGCTCAGCAAGGGTGGCTCAGACTGAAATCTGAGGATCACGGTTCAAAGCCAGCCCAGGCAGGAAAGTCCGTGAGACTCTTGTTTCCAATAAACCACTCAGAAAACCAGACGTGGTACTGTGGCTTCACTGGTGGAGCACTACAAATGTGAGCCAACAGTGCTAGATTTTAAGCCTTTTTTTCTTTTTAAATAAAGAACCCTTCTTTGGGAGGTTAAGTGAATTGCCCAAGGTCATACAGTAGGAGAGAAGCATTGGTCCCTCCCTACTATTCATTCCTGAAAATCCTTTCATTGCTTAGAGGGTGTTACTGAGTCTCCTAGACAGCCTAAAATTCTCTCCTGATCTTTGAACCCCAGAAGACTATTCCTTCAGAAAAACTATCTACTGGAAGGTCTCCTCCCTCATTGAAATCTCTGAAAAAAGCACCAAACAGCAGTCACTTACTGAAGTAAATGCACCTACTTTCTCTTGTGTAACCAATACTTGCTGTAAATTGGTAGCTCTAGCTTCAAAATCTGGTTCTACCAGAATTTCATTTATAACAATTCAACCTCTCTTAATTTATTTAGTATTGGACTTGAACTCAGGACCTGGACTCTGTTTCCCTTAGCTTTTTCACCAAAAGCTGGTACTTTACCACCTGAGCCACAACTCTATTTCTGGCTTTTTGCCGGTTAGTTGGAGATAAGAATCTCATGGACTTTCCTGCCAAGTCTGGCTTCAAACCACAATCCTCAGATCTCAGCCTATCGAATAGCTAGCTGATTTTCTGTGTGGGGGGGGGGGGGAGAGAGAGAAAGAGAGAGAGAGAGACTGTGTTACTGATAATTTAGGGCCTAGAATCTTATTACTTGAACCATACATAGACACTTTTGCTTTAGTTATTTGGGGGATAGGGTCTTACATATTTAGGCTGGCCAGCACTTCAATTTTCCTAAAATATGCAGTTCCTATCTGTGGCTTTTACAACTTCAGAGATTGGTGAATATACACGTGATCCTCAGTTGAGCAATTCTTAAAACCTTAGGAACTGGCTTGGGGTTGATAAGATGGGTGGGACCTATCCCAAATCCAGGTTTTCCTTTTGCCAACAAACCTTTCTTTCTTCTTTCTTTTTTTTGTCCAGTGCTGGGGATTGAACTCAAGGAGCCTGGGCTCTGTCCCTGAGCTTCTTTTACTCAGAGCTAGCACTCTACCACTTGAGCAACAGTGCCATTTCTGGCTTTTTCTGTGTATGTGGTACTGAGGAATCAAACCTAGGGCTTCATGCATGCTAGACAAGCACTCTACCACTAAGCCACATTCACAGCACCTTTTTCTTTTCTTTCTCTCCTCTTCCCTCCCTCCATCCCTCCCCTTTCTTTCTTCCTTTCTTTCTTTCTCTTTTCTTCTGGGGATTGAACCCAGGACATTGCACTTGGTAGCCAACACTGCCACTGAGCTACATCCCAATCCATCTACTTATAAAAATTTCCAAGTTTTTTTTTTTTATCATGTTAAAGAAGACAGATTTAGATAGCCCCTCCTATATCTTTTTTTTTTTTTGGTAGGTCGTGGGGCTTGAACTCTGGGCCTGGGTGCTGTCCCTCAGCTCTTCAGCTCAAGGCGAGCGCTCTACCACTTGAGCCACAGCACCACTTCCGGTTTTCTAGTGGTTTATTGGAGATAGGAGTCTCACGGTCTCTCCTGCCCGGGCTGGCTTTGAACCTTGATCCTCAGATCTCAGCCTCCTGAGTAGCTAGGATTACAGGCGTGAGCCACCAGCGCCCCGGCTTCCTATATCTTCTAATCTTACAATTTACCACCCAGAAGTAATTGTGAAGAGAGAGGAGCTTTTCATGGTGTGTGTGTGTGTGTGTGTGTGTGTGTGTGTGTGTGTGTGTGTGTGTGTGTACTGAGACTTGAACTCAGGACCTGGGCACTGTCTGGGCTTCTTTTGCCCAAGTCTCTCCACCACTGAAGTCACAGCTCCACTTCTGGCTTTTTTTTTTTTTTTTTTAGTCTCTTGAACTTTCCTGCTCGGGCTACCTCCAATCCACAACCCTCAGATCTCAACCTCTCGCCGGCTCCCCGCCCTAGGCTCTTTCTTATCTCGGGAAGAACTTCCAGGGGCCAGGAGAGAGGATCTTCTAAACCAGTGTATCCACAGCGGAACTGTCCTCTCGGGGACACGTGGTTTCCATCCGGAAGTGCGTCCGCACGGACCAGGAGGCGGGGCGGGGGGGAACGCTTTCTAGCGCGGACCTCCAGCGGAGGCTGTTAGCGCCGCCGCCGGAGAAGACCGACGCTGGGCTTAGCCAGCCTGCCTGAGGCGTCCGGGGCCTGGCTGGCGGCTTTCCCGCCTCCGCCGCCGTCGGGGCCTCCGCCGCCGCCTCCGACGTCATCCAGGTGGGCGCGGCGGAACGCGCGGGCCCTCGGTCCTGCGGGGGCCGGTGCGGCCCGGATCGGGGGAACGGAAGGTGAGAGGAGCCGGTGCCGGCCCCTTGTCTCTCCTCCCCGCCCCCCCCACCGCACACACACGCGCGCACACACACACACACGCACACGCACAGGGCCGCAGGGACCCCGCAACCATGGGGACCCGGCCCGGGCCCCCCCCCTCTGGGGTGCATCGGACTTAGGGCAGCAAGATGCGGGGAAGGGGGGGGGGTGTCTGGGGTACTTGGGCCTTCAGGGGCTTTGGTTCTGATCTGGAAAGCTCTAGTGGTCGGTGGGTTGCGGGAGGGGGGGGGAGGGACGGGGGGGGGTGGGGGGTGTCTTAGCCTCGACCTCGGTGTGAAGGGGGTTAGGGGCGGGGGGGGGGGTGTGGGGGGTGTGTGTGTGGAAAGCTTACAGATTGAAGGACTTAGGAGCCCGGGAAGGGAGTCCGAGCGGCCCCCAGAATTCTCAAGTTGTCCGTGAGCTCTCGGCGCTTTTCATAACAACGGGCACCCCAGAGCTTGATCCTGAAGCGGGGATTGGAGTGGGGTGCGTGGGGGCGGGGGGGGGGAGTGGGAGACTGGGGTTGGGAATTGGCGAGGCCTCCTCTGGGTGCCTGGTCCCAAGTCCGTCCGCTCCCCCTTCCCCACCCCACCCCCCCTTACTAAGCACACACACACACACACACACGAATTTGTCAAACTAAGGTGAGGGGTGGGGATGGGGGTGTGGGGGGGGAGGGAGGTCGGACTTGGTTGGGGAAAAGAAAGCTGGAAAGAGAGTTTGAGCAATTCCCTGAAAGTCTCTTTAGGTGTGACGAGTTCGCAGGTAGCCCGCAAAGCGCGTCGATTCCCCCGCACCGTGAAGTAGCAGCGTGCAGGGGATTTAGTGTTGGCTGTGTCAGGCCGGTGTGGGAGTTGTGATTTTTCGGGGGGGGGGAGGATTTTTAGAAGAGGGTTTTTGGGGTGGCCCGGTGAGGTTAGAACAAAAGAAAAAAAATCAGTTCTCGGTGGGTTGTCGAAGTGCCCATCTGGGACGTGAACTTGGTGGAGTGGGCTTCTTAATAGAAGAGTGACCTCTTCCTGCGGGGGAGTGGGTGACTCAGAATTCCTGTCGTTGGCTGGCAGATTTTAGCTAACTATTTGTGCCTGGACTTTTGAGGGAGATGAGGCTCTTGGAAGAGGTGGGGAGGGGGGGGGGGAGCTGCTTGTTCCTGAGTGGCAGATAAGGTGGACCCTTCTTTGTGTGTGTGTGTGTGCGCGCGCCAGTGGTTGTCATGAACAACATTTTAAGAAAGGAACGTCTTCAGATTCAAAGCTTTCTTTCTTTTTATTTTTTTCTTTCCTCCCTTGTTTTTGAATTGTGACTCATACGTTCTTTTTAGCACTGTGGCTACTGTTTGTATTGGTAGGCAAACTTAGACACTGTAATTATATATATATATATTATATATATATATATTCTAGAGGTGTCCTGTCCAATTCTTACAAATCTAAAGTAATTTTAAAAGGCTTCAGTAGTTTGCCTGCCATTGTTTTAATGAGTGTGACTCCAGAGAACAGTGTGAGAATTTTTTTTTATATCAGTTTTAGATTGTTGAATACCAGGCAGTGATTAAATCAGATCTATTAAAACTTAGTGACTGCCGGGCGCTGGTGGCTCACGCCTGTAATCCTAGCTACTCAGGAGGCTGAGATCTGAGAATCGCGGTTCAAAGCCAGCCCGGGCAGGAGAGACCGTGAGACTCCTATCTCCAATAAACCACCAGAAAACCGGAAGTGGCACTGTGGCTCAAGTGGTAGAGCGCTGCTGGCCTTGAGCTGAAGAGCTGAGGGACAGCGCCCAGGCCCAGAGTTCAAGCCCCACGACCGACAAAAAATAAAAAATAAAAATAAAACTTAGTGACTGTCATCTCTGCCTCCCTGTTATCTCAAGGGACATTATGATCACTAAGTGTCACTCAGCTCCAGTGAACTTGGTCTGTACAAACTGTCATCTTTGACAACTGGAAGCCTTGAAAAGCAGTGTGCAAACTCCCAATTCAGCTGCGTGCCACAACCCTGTGTATATTATTCAGGCAAAAGTTGCTGTGCTATGAAATTAAAGGGAAACCCACATGAAAAAAACCAATGTCAGAATCATTGTATCTCTTGAGTTTACTTAGAATTTATTTTAGGTGTTTAGGAAGTACTGCCTAACTGGAGACTATTACACATTTTCTGGTGAGATGGGAGGTAATTTCTTAATTTACTTGTACTAATATTCTAGTTATTTTAGGGATTCTTTTCCCTTTAAGCTTTACACACTATTTCTCTCCAGAGATTTTTCTCTTTTAAAAGTTTTCTACCTTAAGTCATTTCGTTTTGCTTTTCAAAGTCCAGGGTTTGAATTCAGGGCTTCATGCTTGCAAGGAAAGTGCTCTACCACTTGAGCCACAGCATCACTTCTGGTTTTCTGATGGTTCATTGGACATAAGAGCCTCACAGACTTTCCTCCCTCGCTGGCTTTGAACTGCGATCCTCAGATCACAGCCTCCTGAGTAGCTGGGACTACAGGTGTGAGCCACTGGCGCCCGGCTGCTCCAGTCCTTTTTGCTCTACTTGTTTTTGAGATTACGTCTCACTTGATGACCCCACCCAGCCTGGGGTTTATGCTTCCTGCTGTAGCTTTTTGTCATTGAGTGGGGGGTATGGGGCTGTCTCATGAACTTATTTTTTTCCTCAGGCTGGGCTGGAACCTTGATTCTCCTTATCTCAGTTTCTCACTTAGCTTGGGTGGTAGGTATATGCTACCATATTGATATATTGATTGAAAAGAGGATATCAAAAAAAATTTTTTTTTTTTGCCCAGGGTAGCCTTAAGCCACGATTCTCTCACTCTCTGCTTCCCAAGTAGCTAGGATTGTCAGTGTATGAGACACTACTGTTCAGTGTTATTGGGATTTGAGCTGGGACTTTGTACTTGCTAGGAAGTTGCTTTACCACTTGAGCTACACCTCCAGTCCCATTGCTTCTTTCTTAAACTTGTATGTGTTGCCTTATGCCAAGTACTGTTAGGTCTCTTGTTAATGGTGATATTTTTGACATTTTAATCCTGCATAGTTTTGAGGTAGCCATATACCTGTGAAGGAAAGTGATACATGCATAGCACACTTTAAGTAAAGCCATTAAGTATGCTCATTTTGATGAGTGACAATTGCTTATCTTCACATTTCCAGGTAAAGAGCTGGTTTTTATTGATACCGTATTGTTTTGTAGAATTTCATTTAATAAATCTGTTAAGTATCTAAATTCTGTTTGTAGAAAACCACAGGGTAAGGGAGGGAATATCTTGATTATATGTGTGCTTCAGTGAGCAGTGATTTACAAATAATATGGATGTGTTCAGGTTTTTTTTTGGAGGGAGGACTGGTACTAGGACTTGAACTCAGGGTCTTGCTCTCACTTGGCTTTTTTGCTCAAGGCTGGCACTCTACCACTTGAGCCACACCTCTACTTCCATCATTTTGTTTTTTATCTGGGATATCGGTTTGGGCAAAGAAAGTAAAAACTGGTTCATGTGTTGCTTTTAAGACAAAATGATTACTAGAAAGTGGTTTTAAGTGCTTCTTTGTGTCTGTGTTTCTGTGTGTGTATGTGCGCGTGCGCTCAGGCATGCACTTGTGCCTGTTCTGGGACTTGAACTCAAATTCTTATCCTCAAGGCTAGCACTCTTATCACTTGAGCCACAAAACACTTTCAGCTTTTTCTGAGTAGTTTATTGGAGATAAGAGTCTCACAACAGGGCTGGGAAGGTGGCGCAGTGGTAGGGTGTTTGCCTTGCATGCATTAGGCCCTGGGTTTGATTCCTCAGCACCACATAAGCAGAAAAAGCCAGAAGTGGCGCTGTGGCTCAAGTGGCAGAGTACTAGCCTTGAGCTGAAGAGCTGAGGGACAGCACCCAGGGTTCAGGCCCCACTACTGACAAAAAAAAAAAAAAAAGTCTCACAACAGACTTCCAGACTGATCTAGCTTCAAACCACGATCCTCAGATAGCAGCCTCCTGAGTAGCTAGGATTATAGGCATGAGCCACCAGCACCCGGCTTTTGACTGCTTCTTAGTCAAATGGGTCAGCTTCAAAAAAATCTGGAAAGGGCTGGGAATATAGCTTAGTGGTAGAGTGCTTGCCTAGCCTGCATGAAGCCCTGGGTTTGATCCCTCATTATCACAGAAACTGAAAAATCCCAAAGTGGTGCTGTGGCTCAAGTGGTAGAGTGCTAGCCTTGAGCAAAAAAAGCTCAGGGACGGTGCCCAGGCACTGAGTTCAAGACCCATGACTGGCTAAAATAAAAAACAAACAAAAAAAAATCTTTGAAAGACATAGGGGGTTAGAAAAAATCTGTGAGTTTGATACACATGTGGAACTGTCACAGTGAAGCCTCTCATAGAAGAATTGCCTTGTTCAGTGGAAAGAGCGTGGTCTTTGCGCTTAATCTACTTTTGCCTTTCACCTTTTCTGTTTTCCTTCCTTCCTTCCTTCCTTCCTTCCTTCCTTCCTTCCTTCCTTCCTTCCTTCCTTTTTCTTTCTCTTTCACTCTCTCTTTTGGAGGAAGTTTTGCACTATATAGTCTAGGCCAGCCTTGAACTCTTGGTCTTCCTTTGCCTCCAGAGTGCTGGGATTATAAGCTTCGTTACCACATCTGGTCCATTTTGCTCAGATTTTGTCTCTGTGGGTAGGCTCTGAGCTTTTTTTTTTCTTTTCTTTTCTTCCCCCATCTATAAAAGGGTTTAGTGTACCTTTTTTTTTTGTAGGTTGTAGTGAGGACTGGGTATGAGGGCCTAGTTCTTTGTGAACAGTTATTACTGGCTATTAATTTATTATTAGTGTGTATTACTATACAAAGGCCACTATTCTCTAAGGTTCTAATAGTAGGAATGTAGTTGGGTGCTATGTAGAGATGAGGGGATTTGATTTCCTTGTCTAGTGAGAAGTTTACCTGTGCAACCTGCATCTGCTACCACCTAGGTGGGTTAATTCTTTCTTAACTTTCTTTCTTTCTTTCTTTCTTTCTTTTTCTTTCTGCCTCCTTCCTTCCTTCCTTCCTTCCTTCCTTCCTTCCTTCCTTCCTTCCTTCCTTCCTTCCTTCCTTCCTTCTTCCCTCCCTCCCTTCCTTCCTTCCTTCCTTTCTCTTTCTTTCTTTCTTTCTTTCTTTCTTTCTTTCTTTCTTTCTTTCTTTCTTTCTTTCTTTCTTTCTTTCTTTCTTTTTCTTTCTTTCTTTCTCGTTGGTCATGGGGCTTGAACTCTGGGCCTGGGCACTATCCTTCCAGTTTTCTGGTGGTTCACTGGAGATAAGAGTCTCACAGACTTTCCTTACCTGGGCTGGCTTTGAACTGGTTCCGCAAATCTCAGCCTCCTAAGTAGCTAGGATTACAGGCATGAGCCACTAGTGCCTAGCTAGGTGGGTTAGTAGTTTTTGTTTTGTTTTGTCGGTCATCGGGCTTGAACTCTGGGCCTGAGCACTGTCCCTTAGCTTTTCAGTTCAAGGTGAGCACTCTACCACTTGAGCCACAGCACCACTTCTGGTTTTCTGGTGGTTCATTAGAGATGAGTCTCACAGACTTTTCCTGCCCATGCTCATGCTGGCTTTGAACCATGATCCTTAGATCTCAGCCTCCTGAGTACTAGGATTACAGGTGTGTCTGTCTTTGGGCACAGTGAACATTCCCAGTGACATAGCATTGTATTATGGCAGGCAGCTTTGTGTTCTGTGAGATGAAGACATCTCTCTAGCCAGGCACCAGTGGCTCACATTTGTGATCCTAGTTACTCAGGAGGCTGAGATCTAAGGATTGTGGTTTGAAGCCAGCCCAGGGAAAAAAGTCCCCATGAGACTCTTATTTCCCATTAATCACTCAAAAAACAGAAGTGGCACTTGTGGCTCAAGTGGCAGAACACTAGCCTTGAGCACAAAGAGGCTCAATTTCAGTGCTCAGATCCTGAGTTCAAGCCTTATGACTGACCCACCCCCCCAAAAAAAACATTTCTGTAGTTCTGATGGCATTAGAGACCTAATCCAGGAGAAATTGGTTGTTTCTTTTCTTCTTTTCTCTATTTTGTTTGTTTATTATGCTGGGCCTGGACTTGAACTCAGGACCTAGGCACTATCCCTGAGCTTTTTTGCTCAAGGCTAGTGCCCTACCACTCTGAGCCACAGCTCTACTTCTGACATTCTTTCTTGGTAGTGAATTGGAAATCGGAGTCTTTGGGGCTTTCCTGCCCAGATCTCGGCCTCCTGAGTAGCTAGGATTGCAGGCATATGCCACCAGTGCCCCGCTATCTGAATGTAGTGAGAACAACCAAAACTAGGTCTTTGACCTCCCTCTACTGTCATTCCCAGCCCCTCTGTTCAAACTGGAAGAAACCTAGAAGTTGGAGGGCTGGGAAGGTGGCTCAGTGGTAGAGCGCTTGCCTTGCATGCATGAGGTTTTGGGTTCTATTCCTCAGCACCACAGAAGCAAAAAAAGCTGGAAGTGGCGCTGTGGCTCAAGTGGTAGAGTGCTACCCTTGAGCTGAAGAGCTGAAGGATAGCGCCCAGGCCCGGCCCAGAGTTCAGGCCCCATGACGGAACGAAAGAGAGAGAGAGAGAGAAAGAGAAAGAGAACTTGGACTGAGGAGTTAGAGTTCAAAGTCAGGATTAAATTCTAAGACTCTTTAGTTAGGTATAATCAGGGAAGGTCACTTACCTCTTTAAACTTTCGATTCCTTATCTGTGTAATAAGGACATTACCTTCTGAAAATAGGATGTTATCTTGAAGATGCCTGGAGAAAATAGATAAGCCACTTAGCCATTGTCTCTTTCCGTCTAGAGCCCTCCCTAGGTGACAGGTGCCTGGCTGCGGGAAAGTGAGCAGAGTTCTCCTTGTGAGGTCTCCAATTGGCTATTGAAGTCTTACTAGTTTACCTTCTTAAATTCTACCGTTCTTTTCTTTCTTCTCATTACCACCATTATAGCTGAAATTCTTATTACCTTCTGCCCTAAACAGCTGCTTCTCTCTGATCTTTTAAAATTATTTTTAATGGTTACTATAAAGATGATGAGGGATTACAGTTATATAAATCAGGTAATGAGTAGATTTCTTTTTGGACGATGTCACCCTTTCCCTCGTTCTCTCTCAGATGTTCCTTCCCTTCCCCACCCACAAGTTGTATAGTTCATTTTCCACATGGTGTCTGCTGTGTGTATCTGATCCTCTCTCTGCCCACAGCCACCAGGCTACTACTACTACTACTTCCTCCTCCTCTTCTTCTTCTTCCTCCTCCTCCTCCTCCTCCTCCTCTTCCTCCTCCTTCTCCTCCTCCTCTTCCTCCTCCTCCTCTTCTTCTTCTTCTTTTTGTCGGTTATAGGGCTTGAACTCTGGGCCTGGGCGCTGTCCTGTGCTCTTCAGCTCAAAGCGAGCTCTCTACCACTTGAGCCACAGCGCCACTTCTGGTTTTCTGGTGGTTTATTGGAGTCTCAGGGACTTTCCTGCCCGGGCTGGCTTTGAACTGAGATCCCGAGGTCTCAGCCTCCTGAGTAGCTAAGATGACAGGCATGAGCCACTGATGTCTGGCCAGATTTCCCCTTTTTTTTTTTTTTCTTTTTTCTTTTGTCAGTCATGGGGCCTGAACTCTGAGCCTGGGTGCTGTCCCTCAGCTCTTCAGCTCAAGGCTAGCGCTCTACCACTTGAGCCACAGAGCACCACTTCTGGCTTTTTCTGCTTATGTGGTGCTGTGGAATCGAACCCAGGGCCTCACACATGCAAGGCAAGCACTCTACCACTGAGCCACCTTCCCAGTCCCAGGGTTCTTTTTTAAAATGAAAATTTAGATTATGCCATTTTCCTGTTTGAGATTCTACAGTGTCTCCCAATGGGAGCAGAGGGTCCTAGGGAAGATTTTTGTGGAGACAGACATGATAAGAACTCAGCACGTCTCAGTGGTATAATTGTTATGCCTGCCAAAGTTGTAGACAGACAGTGGTGTTAAGTGCCACATATTTGCCAATCTTTGCTTAGGACAAAGTTCAGATTCCTTTGCAAGTCCCCAGGACACTGCATGATCAAGATCTGGCCTATCTACTTTTCATCGCTTACAGTCTCTTCATTTGCTCCCTCTTCCCAGCCATTTAACTGAATGACTCCATCTTTCTCTTTTTTAAGGAGCTCTGTTGTTTCTTCTTTTCTCTTTTTTTTTTTTTTTTTTTTTTTGGGTCCGGTCATGGGGCCTGAACTCTGGGCCTGGGTGCTGTCCCTCGGCTCTTCAGCTCAATGCTAACGCTCTACCACTTGAGCCACAGCACCACTTCTAGCTTTTTTCTTAGGTGGTGCTGAGGAATTGAACCCAGGGCCTCAGGCATGCAAGGCAAGCGCTCTACCACTGAGCCACCTTCCCATCCCCTGGTTGTGGGTCTTGAACTTGGACCTAGGCGCTGTCCCTGAGCTCTTCAGTTCAAGGTGAGCACTCTACCACTTGAGCCATAGTACCACTTCCGGTTTTTTGGTGGTTAATTGGAGGTTAGAGTTTCATGGACTTTCCTGCCCAGACTGGCTTTGAACTGCGATCCTCAGATCTCAGCCTCCTAGGTAGCTAGAATGACAGGTGTGAGCCACTAGTGCCTGGCTGAGCTTTTTTTTGGTCAGTCATGGGCCTGAATTCTGGGCCTGAGCGCTGTCCCTCAGCTCTTCAGCTCAAGACTAGCTAGCTGAGCTTTTTCTTAATGCAAGAATTACAAGGGCTGGGAAGGTGGGCTCAGTGGTAGAGTGCTTGCCTTGCATGCATGAGGTCCTAGGTTCGAATCCTCAGCACCACATGAGCAGCAAAAGCTGGAAATGGTGCTATGGCTCAAATGGTAGAGCATTAGCCTTGAGCTGAAGAGCTGAGGGACAGGGCCCAGGCCCAGAGTTCAGGCCCCACGACTGACCCAAAAAAAAAAAAAAAATGGTGCTCTACCAATTGAACCACAGCTACACTCCCAGCTTTTTGCTAGTTACTTGGAGATAAGAGTTTCATGGACTTTCCTGCCCAGGTTGGCTTTGAACTGCAATCCTCAGTTCTCAGCCTCCTGAGTAGTTAGGATGACAGGCATGAACCACCAGCACCTAGCTAAGGATCTCTTGACAATATGGTCCTTGTGTGAACTATTTTAGCCTTTATACTTTCCATTTGCGGTAATGAAGTTTGGCCTTGTCTCCATTGGATATATTGAAGGGTGGGGTGGTGGTAGGATATGTATGGTGGGTATGTATACACACACATAGGTTAGTTTTCTGTCTTTCATATTATTTTCTACCTCCAGAAATGGGGTTTTCCTGCAACAGAGGGTTTTCCTCTTAGTTGCAACATCTGTAGCTTGGGCTTTACCCAAACTGCATATACTTTTCTCCAGAGAAACTATAGCAGTATTAGTTTGAGAAAAACAAA
Source organism: Dipodomys spectabilis (assembly GCF_019054845.1). Lineage (NCBI taxonomy): Eukaryota > Metazoa > Chordata > Mammalia > Rodentia > Heteromyidae > Dipodomys > Dipodomys spectabilis. The sequence continues at coordinate 3,353,554 of NW_024871037.1, forward strand.
ACAAAAAACTTTTTTCCCCCTTGCTTCACTGTGTTGGCTCTAGGTCAAGTATGCACTTTGCTGCCAAACTTATTTTTTGCTGATATTCAGATGTTGCTCTTGTCCCCAGTATTTATGTCCAATGTTAAACTTACAGGGAAGGTTTATATAACTGATTCAAAGTGCTTCGAATCCTATGCTCCCTTATTTCTACAATGCCGACAAGGGGTGTGAGGAGGAAAAGATGGAGAGGGGGGAGATACATAGCATCCTAGACGTAGCCCCCAGAGCCAAACAGAGGTTGCAGTAACTTGGCTCATAAGGTGACAGTGACATTTGTAATCTAAATAGATTGCATAAGTCTCCTTAGAAGATTCTCAGAACTAGGTCACATCCTCACCTAGAAGGGCAAGCTGGTGAGTCCAATTCGCCTGCTTGTAGAATGCCATTTGTTTATGACCCTGGTGCTGTCTAGAGCCTTCCAGAGACAGCCCACGTGAGATTTACCCAGTGCCTGCTGGGCTCAGGGGAACAGGGAAAGACATCCACCCCTTAGCCAGAGACCAACCAGCCTGTCTGCCTTGGGGATGCTTTGGGAGGCTTAATTAGCCTTTTTAACCTGAAGTCATTGTGTCTGAAAGGAGAGGATGTGTGTACCACCTTGTAGTATTTTATTTTATTTTATTTTTTTTGTTGGTCATGGGGCTTGAACTCTGGGCCTGGGCACTGTCCCTCAGCTCTTCAGCTCAAGGCAAGCGCTCTACCACTTGAGCTACAGCGCCACTTCTGGTTTTCTGGTGGTTTATTGGAGATAGGAGTCTCACAGTCTCTCCTGCGCGGGCTGGCTTTGAACCTCGATCCTCAGATCTCAGCCTCCTGAGTAGCTAGGATTACAGGCGTGAGCCACCAGCACCCGGCTCACCTTGTAGTATTTTAAAGCTGTACTTTGAAACAAGTTATTTTTTTATACTTGTTAAATGTTTACATCTTTGGAACATTAAGAAGAGAAAAATCACTGTCTTCCTTAGTACTTTTAGCAAGTTATTTTGCCAGGTGTGGTGAGCTATACCTATAATCCCAGCACTGGGGAGACTGAGGCAGAAAGATAGTAAGGTGGAGCTCAGTCTGGGCAACAAAGCAGTACTCTTGTGGGTGATGTTATTTTCTAACAACTAAGCTCTTCACAAATATCCTAAGGACATTCACTTACATAATCACAGATCAATTCAAAGTCAGGAACTTTAGTATTGATATTAAACTGTTATCATTCTGCATCTATGTTCACTTGTATCAGTCATCTCCAGAATTAACCTTTATAACTGTTTAACTGTTTTTTTTTTTACCAAGTCCAAGATCTCACAACTGCTTTTCTGCTTTGAATCTCTCTCTGTCTCTCTGTCTCTGTCTTCTCTCTCTTCATCTTCTTTTTTTTTTTTTTTTTTTTTTTTGTCAGTCATGGAGCTTGAACTCTGGGCCTGGGTGCTCTCCCTCAGCTGTTTAGCTCAAGGCTAGAGTTCTACCACTTGAGCCACAGCACCACTTCTCGTTTTTCTGGTGGTTTATTGGAGGTAAGAGTCTCATAGACTTCCCTGCCCAGCCTGGCCTTGAAGGCTGTCCTCAGATCTCAGCCTTCTGAGTAGCTACCATTACAGGCGTGAGCCACCAGTGCCCGGCTTCTCTGTCTCTATTTCTCTCTCTCTAGTAGTAGGGCTAGAACTTAGGGCCTCATGTTCCCACTTACAAGAGCTTTGATTTGTGAAATACTGCTTTCATAAAGCTTTTAAAATTTTGTCCAGCAGGTAAATTAACTAGATACAGAGAAGTCTGCCGCAGAATGTTCACAGCTGTTAAGGATAAACCTTTATATCCTCTGTACAGAGCTCGCTTTTTTTTCTGGGTTTGATTACTAAACTGAGCTGAGAGCCTTACACTCTTGACTGCTGTTTTCCACTCAAGGCTGGCACTCATCAACTGAGCCACACTTCCACTTCTGGGTTTTTTTGCTGGTTAATTGGAGATGAGTCTGCCTTTGTTGGCTTCAAACGTGGTCCTCAGATCTCAGCCTCCTGAGAAGCTAGGCTTCCAGACTGAGCTGTGTGTGATAGCGCTCTCAGGAGAGGGTGGAACATCAGAAGAATCTTGTTCTTTTGGAGGTGGGGGGGAATTGGTGATAGGGAACTTGAAGGGTACACTGAGCATGAATTTGGCTTCACTCTAAACTTCTTCATCAAATGGTACAGCAGCAGTTAAAACTGATGTGTTTTTAGGCGGTTCTAGACTCATGGCTGGCTTACGATCAAAGAAGCCTGGGAAAGTGAGCTACTGTGTAGATACTTGTCTTTGTAATCTCCATTCTAGGAAGTTAGAGCTGGGACTCAGTTTTCCTAAGTGCTGTGATAGAGCTTGTGCTTAGCGTGTGCAAGGCTCTGGGTTGCATAGGGAGGAGGATGTAGATCCGTGTGCTCACAGACTGAATGGTAACAGGATTTCTTCTTTGCTTGCTTTCTTCTCCCTCCCCCATATTTTGTAGGCAAGGGCTGGCCAATAACCTCAGCCTCCCCAATGCAGCCATCATGCTTATCTAGCATACAGATTTCTTGACTGCATTTTGTAAACATGTCTCCAGTGCCCCTAATGCTTGGTGCTGATTCCCTGGGTTGAGTTCCACTCCATTGCTTTTTGGAAAGAGTTGTCTATAGTGGTTCCAGTCCCTTAAAGTCTTGAATGTGCTTGTTTACTCTTGCTTTTTTTTTTTTTTTTTTGTCTTACATTGCAGCATGCCAAGAGTGTCATTCTATTTCCAAATAAAATATGTTGAACTGTGTCAGTTTAGTTCTGTTTGTACCTCTGTGATTTTAGGTTATGACAAATACGAGCCATTTGGGCACTGGATGTTTGAAGTACACATTCAGTGTTGTTGGAACAATGTCTTCATCTTGTACAAGAAACATTATTAAACTTTCAGCACTACTCAGTGACTTTCTACTAGACTGCAAGAGTTACATGACTATTCAGTGGCTCAGTACTGTATGTGACTGAACTGTATTTTTTCCTTGTCTTCCAATTATATAAATTCAGGCTAGTAATTTTCCTTGGAGAGGTACTGCTCAAAGCTTTGGATTGAATGTTTTCTTCTTTCTTTCTTTCTTTCTTTCTTTCTTTTCTTTTCTTTCTTTCTTTCTTTCTTTCTTTCTTTCTTTCTTTCTTTCTTTCTTTCTTTCTTTCTTTCTTTCTCTTTCTTTCTTTCTTTCTTTTTCTTTCTTTCTTTCTTTCTTTCTTTTTCTTTCTTTCTTTCTTTCTTTCTTGTCAGTTGTGGGGCTTCAACTCTGGGCCTGGGTGCTGTCCTTCAGCTCAAAGTGAGCGCTCTACCACTGAGCCACAGTGCCACTTCCGGTTTTCCCGGGCTGGTTTTGAACCTCAATCCTCAGATCTCAGCCTCGTGAGTAGCTAGGATTACAAGTGTGAGTCACCAACGCCCAGCTCCATTTCTAAAACCATTTTCCCTTATAAGTTACATCAAGTCTGGGGTTATATTTATATTCTTCATGGAAAAAAAGTAATCTGTACTTGCTGTGGAATTGCTTTGAAGTCATTTTAGGAATTTAATACTACTCAAGTCACCAGAATTAATGAGGTCATGCAGCTTGGAAAAGGATTTTTTTTTTCTTTCTGAGACAGGGTATGGCTGTATAGCCCAGACTGGCTTCGAAGTTACCCTCTTTAATTTATTTTTTTGGGGGCGGGGGGGTCCGGTCGTGAGGCCTGAACTCTGGGCCTGGGCGCTGTCCCTCAGCTCTTCAGCTCAAGGCTAGCTCTCTACCTCTTGAGCCACAGCATCACTTCCGGCTTTTTTCTTTTTGCTTATGTGGTGCTGAGGAATCGAACCCAGGGCCTCAGGCATGCAAAGCAAGCGCTCTACCACTGAGCCACCTTCCCAGCCCCATATAAAATTCTTTCTTTTTTTTTTTTTTTGGTCGGTTGTGGGGCTTGAACTCTGGGCCTGGGCGCTGTCCTCAGCTCTTCAGCTCAAGGCGAGTGCCTACCACTTGAGCTACAGCGCCACTGCCAGTTACCCTCTTTTAGATTGCACGAGCCATCCTGTAGTGATGAGATCATTTGTGTGCACCTGCAGTCTTACAATTTCAGTTGGACTATCGAGAATGGTTGTGTGTGTGTGTGTGCTTTCCCTGTGTGCTCTCCACCTCCCTTGTCCTTAAAGGCTCTGTCTGTATGACTGATTCCACTGACTCTTGGCCAAGCACTGCTCTGTAAGCAGGTGTCTTTAAATTTAGCAAGGCAAAGCGACCTTTTTCCTTTACTCTCAAGACTGCTGTGAGAATCTGGGCTGGGATTAGCTGTGGGTTTCTTCGTAATTATAGCCTCCTTTTTAGCAAAGCCAGTATATTAAAGTAGACTTACCAACTTGCTTAGGGGTTGAAATTTTGCTTTTCATGCTGATTATCTTTAGAGTTCTTTTAAATAGCTAGTTCTCCAGTTTCATTAAAATAGAATTTGATTCCCAGAATTTGCCTTCTGGGATCCCAGGTCCTTAGTAAGGTAGAGTGCAACCTATAATCAGAGGCAGAGATTCCTCATTGCAAATTGAAGCCGTATTTCACATGGAAGAGGGAGGAGATGAATGTTTTCCTCTTTTCCCCTTATGGCTACTAAGAGCTAAGCAGAGACTATGGTTCTAAATAGCTGAAAAGATACATTGTAACATCTTTGTAAATAAATTTAGTGACCTATGGCAGGCAGGGTAAGAGAAAAATCAAACTTGATTAAATTGAAGAACTTCTTTGTTATAATAAGGTTTTGTTTTGTTTTGTTGGTTTTGGGTTTTTTTGGTTGTGGGGCTTGAACTCTGGGCCTGGGCGCTGTCCCTCAGCACTTCAGCTCAAGGCAAGCACTCTACCACTTGAACCACAGCGCCACTTCTGGTTTTCTAGTGGTTTATTGGAGTTAAGAGTCTCACGGACTTTCCTGCCTGGGCTGGCTTTGAACCATGATCCTCAGGTCTCAGCCTCCTGAGTAGCTAGGATTATAGGTGTGAGCTACCCGTACGTGGTTTGTTACAGTCTTTTAATTAATACGTAGTAATTGTACATATTTATAGGATATAATGTGATAATTATACTGTGTAGAATGTGCAGTAAGTTATCTTTAAATATTTATCATTTTCATATTATGAGCTTTGAAATCTTTTAATATTCTGTACCAAATTGCTGTGAACAGTAATTACCCTGCTGCACTGTAAAGCATTAGAACTTTCTATTAGAACTATATTCTGTTACCTGTTATATACATTCCTTCCTCTCCGTCCAACTTTTCCAACTTGCATCTTGTTTTAAGTATCATCTGCTTTCAAAACTTTTTCTTTTTTTGTGCCAGTCCTAGGGCTTCAACTCAGGGCCTGAGCCTTTGTGTGCTCAAGACTAGTGCTCTACAAATTGAGCCCCACAGTGCCACTTCCAGCTTTTTCTGTTTATGTAGTACTGAGGAATCAAACCCAGGGCTTCATGCATGGTAGGCAAATACTCTACCACTAAGCTACATTCCCAACCCTTTCAAAACATTTTGAGCAAGGGGATGGATCAATATCTCTCACTTTCATAGTAAATGGGATAGTTGGATGTTTAATTGACACTTCTCAGGAGTTTGGGCTGAATTTGTTTTGAAGTAGTTTAACTTAGGTTACGTAAAAGGCTTTTACTGTTTATCTGTAAGTAATTGTCATTCTACGATCACATTTTCTTCTCTAGAATGACAGGCATTCAGATTACCTGAAGATGTCTGCTAATTATAAGCTGTTCCCCAGAAGTGGAGCCTTTTCGCTCCCGACTAGTAGTCTATCTCTTTGAGCCACACCACCACTTCCGGTTTTCTGGTGGTTTATTGGAGATAAGAGTCTGACAGACTTTCTTGCTTGGGCTGGTTTTGAACCATGATACTCAAATCTCAGCCTCCTGAGTAGCTAGGATGACAGGCGTGAGCCACCAGTGCCCAGCTATGAATCTATGAATGCTCACTTCATATGCTAACCTTCAGTTATAGTTAGCTCCCTATAAATGGGGAGAAATAAACTTCACTTTTTTTTGGTTGGTCATAGGACTTGAACTCAGAGCCAGGGCCCGATCCCTGAGCTTTTTCACTCAGGACTAGCACTCTACCACTTTTAGGCCCAGCGTGGCTTCCAGTTTTCTGATGGCTAATTGTACGTCTCATGGACATACCCAGACTGGCTTTGTACTGTGATCCTCAGATCTCAGCCTCCTAAGTAGCTAGGATTATGGGTGTAAGCCACCATCACCTTGTTAGCTAGACTCAATTTCTATTAACTCCAAGCAGTCCTGAACTGATTTACCAAAACCTTTCAGTTTGCTTATTCTTCCTTTGAGCTTTTATTCAGAAGATAGATTTGTTTCAAACTATGTAAAAATTTTAGTAAGAGGGTTCAGTTCTGGAATAGTTTTTGTTAGAGAATTATATATGGATTATTTACTTATTTATTTATTTATTGCCAGTCACGGGGCCTGAACTCTGGGCCTGGGCGATGCCCCTTGGCTCTTCAGCTCAAGGCGAGCGCTCTACCACTTGAGCCACAACGCCACTTCCAGCTTTTTCTGCTTATGTGGTGCTGGGGAATTGAACCCAGGGCCTCATGCATACAAGGCAAGTGCTCTACCACTGAGTCACCTTCCCAGCCCCATTGATATTTATTTTGTGATAATGGAGAAATTTAAGGATGACCTGCTTGTTGGTGTGTTTAATGGCAGTGTGTATTGTGAAATAGTGACTCTTTTCTTTCCCTTTTATTATAAAAAAAAAAATAATGAAACACACAGAAGAATGGGAAGAATTTCTCAGTGAATCTGCAAGTTAAGATTTTGCTATATTTATCACAGAACTCATCTAGCCATGTTTTTGCCTTGGGATGGAGGCTCCCCTAAAGAGAAATAATCTCTATAGCTAATGGCAAAGTGAGGCGAAAGAGGGTAAGAGAGGGGAGAGCGAGAGGGGGCTGTGCATAGTTCCTGATACAGAATACACAGTGGAGCCTGAGAGCTCGAAGGAGAAGGAGCAAATAACCTGGGTGTAGGACTTGCTTCTGCTTCTACACTAGGAGGACCGTTCCCATCTACGTTCCTGCCCTTACAGGTTCGCTGTTGGGTCAGGAAGTAAGACCAAATAAGGTAAACTTCTTTACTAGGCAAGCCATATAGGCCATTTAAAGCTTGAAGATTCATAGTGTGATTGGCGTGGTTAAGGGAGTTCAGAAGAGGAAATAGGATTCCTGATGTCTAGAGCAGTTGAAGAACTGGAGTTGGAACCGGACCATTGCTAGGGCCGAGGCAGACCCTGACAACAGACAAGACCATAGGGACCATTGGGGCCTGCACCTGAGACTCTGCATGCTTATGGAGAGCAACCGTGCATGCGCGTGCGCACATGTGTGGTAAAGAGCCAACTTAGTATTATGCTCACCTTGGGTCCTCAGCTCCATCCAAGCCTGGGCCCCCTTGCATTCCTGGAGTTCCCTCCATACAGCTGGCCTCTCCCTCTCTCCGCCCAGCCCCACCTGAGCTCATCTACCACACTTCCTATCCTCCAGACCCTGCTGCTACCTGGATGATGACGGAGGCCGCGTGTTCCCCCTTGGGGGAAATATGGCTCCTCTAATAAACCTTATAATAATCTTTCTCCTGGAACTACCTGCCCTTGCGTGGTCCCCTGGGATAGCTGTGTCCGATCCTCTTTCACCTATTTTTTATTGTTATTATGAAGATGATATACAGAGGACTTAAAGTCTCATAAGTCAGGTAAAGACTTTTTTTTTTTTTTTTGATGGTGGTGGGGCTTGAACTCTGGGCTTGGGCGCTATCCCTGAGCTCTTCAGTTCGTGAGCGCTCTACCACTTGAGCCACAGTGCCACCTCCAGCTTTTTCTGTGTATGTGGTACTGAGGAATCGAACCCAGGGCTTCATGCATGTTAGGCAAGCACTCTACCACTGAGCCACACTCCCAGCCCAAGAGTACATTTCTTTTTAGACAATTTCACTCTTCCCTAGCTTCTCTTAGAACCTATTTCTTATACTCTTGAGTCCTCTCAGTCATTCCCCTTCCAGAACTCCACCCTTGATACTCAGATTCTGCCCAAACCACAGTCCTCCAAGAAAAATATGTGGGCTCCTTCCTTCCTTCTGGCTTTTGCTCATTGAGAACATCCCGATAACCTCTGTCTAAAATAGCAGCTCTTCCCCACACTAACCTCTCTCTCACACACTGTATGTGTTTCTCTTTTTCCTGTCCAGCCTAAAATAGTGTGTGTGATTGTAAATACATATACCTGTATGGCTAAATGTGTACGAAGATAAGGGTACAGGGAGATGATGTTCAGAAGCAGGAAGAACTGAACAAATATTTGAGAATTCTTAGGTGTATGTCTCAAGGGAGCATACTTATAGAAGTTGATACTTGGATACAGTTAACTTGCTTTGTGTATATAAAAAAAAAAATCCCCAGGAAATTTATCATATGTATCTTTTTCCTTTGAAAGATTTGGGTTTCTAAGTGAAACCTTGGCGATTCCAATGCCTCTTGTCCTCCACCTGCGACCCCTGCAGTGGACCATGAGTCGGTAATGCCCAGTGAAGACTTCTGGGAGCCATGTCAGACGAATCTGCCTCAGGGAGCGATCCAGACCTGGACCCGGACGTGGAGCTGGAGGATGCGGAAGAGGAGGAGGAGGAGGAGGAGGTGGCAGAGGAGGAACATGACAGGGATGACGAGGAAGACCTGCTGGATGGTGAGTATCTCTACCAAGTGACAGAGGTGACCTTACCTTTTCTTCCCATGGAACTTCAAGGGTGTGGTGTTGGGTTTCCTAGATCATCCATAGTGAGAAGATGCTGAGTAAGAACTTAGCGAAATTGAACTCATTATATGCTCATTTCTAAGAAGTGGATGACTGTTGACACAAACCTTGTTTCAGTGTTGGAAGGGTCTTTATTATTTAGCTCATCCTTGACAGCTTTACAGATTCAGTCCAGTGGTTTAAAAGTGGTGTCACACAAATAAATTGTGTGTGTGTGTGTGTGTGTGTGTGTGTGTGTAGATATATATCTATATCTACATATCCGGGTGCTGGTGGCTCACACCTGTAATCCTAGCTACTCAGGAAGCTAAGATCTGAGGATCACGGTTCAAAGCCAGCCTGGGCAGGAAAGTCCATGAGACTCTTATCTCCAAAAAGCCAGAAGTGGTGCTATGGCTCAAGTGGTAGGGCACTCAACTTGAGCTGAAGAGCTGAAGGACAATGCCCAGATCCGGAGTTCAAGATCCATGACCAAGAAAAATACAAATAAAAGTGCTGTTGACATTCCCAGATCAAGGAGGAGTCAAGGCTAAGAATATAGCCTGGAGTATGGACCCTCCAGGTAGGTATAAGGGTGACTGAGTGGCTTGTGAGTCTTCTAAAATTATACTTATAATCCTGGGCAGAGATTTTGTTTTTTCGAGAGGTTTATAGCCCCAGAGAGAGCTAAATATCTTCAGTGCTGCCCTGCTTCCTAGCCATTTGTGGTGATGGTTAAACTGCCCCTACAGGGCAGGGCCTGCCTCTCCAAAGCTTGAAGGCATCCTCTAGATGCCCCTTATGTAGTTTGCTCAACTTATGCCTTCCTTTGACAGATTTTGCCCCCATCCTTTTCCTTTTTATTCACTAGATAGCATTGGGATTTGAATTCAGAAACCTGGGCTTGCTAAGCAAGTGATCTACCAGCTCAGACTGTTGTACCTCAGCCCCTTTTTAGCTTTCAGTTTATTTTTTCAGATAGGGTCACATGTTTTTCCTAGGACCAGCTTGGGATGGTAATCCTTTACCTCCTATGTACCTATGATTATAGGCATACAATACCATGCCAGACATTTTTTTTTTCCTGGTGCCAGTACTAGGGTTTGAACTCAGGGCCACATGCTCTCTCAGCATCTCAGCTTTTTTGTGCAAGTCTGGTGCTCTACTACTTGAGACACCTCCAGTTCCAATTCCTACTTCTTTGTTTGCTTTGTCATTTGTGGGGCTTGGATTGAGGGCATGGGCACTATCCCTGAGCTTTTTTTGCTCAAGGCTAGTGCACTACCACTTTGAGCCACAGCTCCACTTCCAGTTTTTCTGGTGGTTAATTGGAGATAAGAGTCCTACTGACTTTTCTGCCTAGACTGGCTTTGAACTGTGATCTTTAGATCTCAGCCTCCTGAGTAGTTAGGATTACAGACGTGAGCTAACAGTGTCCAGCTTTTACTTCTTGAAGTGGTATTTAACCTTTTATTTTAATCTTCATATATTATTAGGTTATCTAATATCTGAGAAGCCGTCAGTGCTTCTCAATTCTGGCTTTTCATGGCATAGGATCCAGTTGTTTTCAATGCTGAGTAAGGAATGGGATTTTATTCATAACACCACTGACCCCATTGCATTGGACCTTGACCATTAGCACTTGATCTGAAGAAGCCTAGTGTGTATGTGTTGTAGTAACCCAGCGTTTTTTTTTTCATTCCTTGATAACCCCCACTATTAATCCTGAATCTCTGGCCTTTAGAATGTTGTCTGCCTGGTCCTGACCACAGCAGAAAAATATTCCTACCCCAGTGATCTTTGAGCATCTGTAAACCACGACTGTGTGTGGTTCTGACCTATACAAACTGCCCCACTGTAGGTCAGGGCTGCTCTCGGTCCTCCCAGGGCAAGGCAGTCACGGCCAGCCAAATCTCCTTGTCACCTTCATGCCTCCATGGATTTTCTCACCTCCAAGGTCATTACATTGGTTCCCTGACCATGAAACTCCCTTTGGATGGAACCAGACCTTGGCCAGAAAATCCCTTGTTAGGTGAATGCCTCGACCCTCAGGGGAAGGCTGCTGAGAGATGTTCTTCAGTCCCGACGTTCCCCAAGTCTCCCCTTGAGCATCTGTTTCCTGAGACAGGAGTGTATTGGTGGGGGCTTCCTTGAGAAGCCATATGGGACTTTTTTTCTTTCTGTCATTTGTAGAGATTGGACTCAGGGCATGAGCACTATCCCTTGGTTTTTTCACTCAAGGCTAGTGTTCTATCACTTTGAGCCACATTTCCACTTCCCAGTTTTCTGGTGGTTCGTTGGAAATAAGAGTCTCACAGACTTTCCTGCCTGGGCTGGCTTTGAACCGTGATCCTCAGACCCAAGCCTCCTGAGTAGCTAGGATTCGAGGCGTGAACCTCCAGCACCTGGCCATCTGGGACTTCTTTGGGAAGTCATGTGGGTTAAGCGTTTGTGGCCACTTGTCTGTCTTATCTGTCTTTTGGTGTTTGCCTCTTGTTCTTTTTGCCTAATTTTTACCAACATGGGTCAGACATCTGGGTTCCTTACAGCCACTGGTGGATGGCCTCAGCGGGCTGGCTGCTGGGTGGACAACCCCCCCCCCACACACACACACACACAGGGGAGGCGCCCTGAGGTGTTTCAGTGCCCCATGATCTTTCCGCCACTTTGACAGCCTGCTCGTGGATGCTGAGCATGCCATGAATCTTTATAGAGTTACTCAGAAATCTTCCAGAAGTAAGTCTCTGTCTTGTCTTCGGTCCATGTGTTTTCTGTATTCTAGGGATCAATCCATCTGAAACAGATGTAGGGCCGGCATCTCGTAGGCCGTGGGGTGAGAGACTGCCTAGCATTTGGTGGGCTGAGGTAGGGTTAGAAACTGCCAGGCATAGGCAGTAGGGAGATTGGCTTGCCGAGTGGGAGTGGCAGGCCCGCTCATCAGACTTAAGAGATGAACTGGGGACCCACTAGGCCCTAACTCACCCTTTGGTTTTTGTCTTGTTCTGTTTTTAAAATTGGTACCAGTTTTAAATGTGGATTCTTGTTTTCTGTAGTTTCTGTTGTCTATTTGGACATCTCTGGAGGAATAAAAAGTTCCAGCCTCTAGTTGGGCCCAGTATGTCCCCCTCCCTTTGTGGCAGCGGTCAAGAGGTAGGGCATGGATGGTTGCAGGCCTGGTTCAGTCCTCTAGCAATCCAGCAAAAGAGACTGCTGCTGTAAGCTTGGTCCGGACATTTGCCTGATCCTGGCAAAGTAAAATAGTTGTAAAGCGCTCTTGTCTAAAATTGGATAAAATATAAAGTCAGACCAGATTAGTTCCAGGTGACCCCTACTCAGCCTTCCTCCAACTGAACACATTCAAAAGGCCAATTGTTAAAATGCCTTATTAAACAAACAGGTCTTGGAGAAATAAGGCCCAGCTAAAGTTCATTGTTATGCTAATGCTTGGAGAAATGAAGCCCAGCTAAAGTTTTAGTTAAAAAGTTTTGTCTTATTCATTTTTGTGAGCTTTAAGATCTTTGTGCACAACTGTGTTTATATGAGTCTGTATATGTGTGTGAACGTGTTCAAAAAACTCTCAGCATGCTACAAAAAAAAAAAAAAAAGTGAAAAAATTGGGTGGGTTTATACCTACCAAAAGGTAAAAGGTAAATGTATGAGTTTAAACTCCAAAAAGAAAATCAGGTTTGGGCATTTGAAAGCTTTTTTAAGGATCCTCTAAGTTTAAATCAAGAAAATCTGGTATTTTAATGCATAAAGCTATATAATCAAGTTATCTGGCCTAGCAAAAAGGCATTGAAACTTAGAATTCATTTCCTTCCTGCTAAGTGAGGAATAAGGAAGGGATAAGTGTTAGAAATTTAAATGTAACGGTTTGTTTATCACTGCCAAAGACTTTGTTCTGTCTAGAAAACTGCTTCCGTTTCTCAGTAAAAAGGATAGGAGCCAAGTGCCAGTGGCTCACGCCTGTAATCCTAGCTACTAAAGAGGCTGAGATTTGAGGATCTCGGGTGAAAGCCAGCCTGGGCAGAAAAGTCTGTGAGACTCTTATCCCCAATAAACCATGCAGAAAACCAGAAGGGGAGCTGTGGCTCAAGTGGTAGAGTGCTTGCCTGGAGCTGAAGAGCTGAGGGACAGTGCCCAGGCCCAGAATTCAAGTCCCACGACTGACAAAAAAAAAAAAAAAGACAGGAAAACAGGCCAGTGGGCCTGTCTTCGGGGGTAAGGAGATGCAGCTCAGCCACTCCACGCATGATGGCACAGGGCCTGGGGGGAGTCTGTGCATGGTGGAAGAGGGTAAGCTGGCAAAAAGGCAGTTCATCTAACCTTTAGGAATGGGATGGGTATATGCCCGTTTAGTAGGAAGGGCTGGGTGTCTATCTTCATCCTATTTTCCCTGCCTATGGACATTGGATTGGTAGTTCTAAAACTGCCCTTTGGGATATAAAGGAAGGTTTAAAAAGGTTTATCTGTGTACTGTAAGTTGGTTTCAATGCCATTTTGTCATTGATACAGTTTAGAAAAAGCAAAAAGATGTTCTGAGATTCCGTTTTTTGTTTTGTTTTTGTCAGTTGTGAGGCCTGAACTCTGGGCCTGGGTGCCGACCCTGAGCTCTTCAGCTCAAGGCAAGCACTCTACTACTTCAGCCACAGCACCACTTCTGGCCTTTTCTGATTATGTGGTACTGAGGAATGGAACCCAGGGCCTCATGCATGCAAGACAAGCACTCTTTACCACTGAGTCACCTTCCCAGCCCTTGTAATTCTTGCATTAAGAAAAAGCGCAGCCAGGCACCAGTAGCTCACATCTGTAATCCTAGCTACTCAGGTGGCTGAGATCTGAAGATCACAGCTCAAAGCCAGCCTGGGCAGGAAATTCCGTGAGACTCTTATCTCCAATTAACCACCAGAAAACCCGAAGTGGTACTGTGGCTCAAGTGGTAGAACACTTGCGTTGAGCTAAAGAACTGAGAGACAGCGTTCAGGCCCAGAGTTCAAGCCCCACAACCTACAAAAAATAAAAATAAAAAAGATAAAAAGAAAAAGCTCATTTGAGTTCAGAGGTTTTCTAGGTAGTAACTCATACTACAGGGGGAAAAAATGGCTATTTTAAACAGGGTGGAGAAAGGTAAAGGTGTAACCCAGTATTTCAAAAGGTTATTTTAATACAAATTAAAGTGGCTTTGAGAGAAGGGAAAATTGGTGTCCTCTGTGTAAAATTTAGGGGGTACAGGAGAGTGGCTGCCTTCTTAGACAAAGGGAACTTAAAAGTAAAATTGTCCTGTTTGTTTCAAAAGTAAAGGAAAAAAATTAGGACTACCAAAATGATTGTTTAATTGCTATTCCAGTTTGCCTTGCAGGATCATTGTAACAATTACAGGCAGGCCTACAGAGGACAGATGATTTTTACAAGTTTGTCAGATGTAACTTTGGTCCTTAATAAGTTCCAGGTAAGACCATGCTTACTTAATGACCGCCTTGTTGCTTTTAATTGGAGTAAAGTGGCCTTTTTGTAGAGACTCATTGATCTGAGAACTGTGGTGCAAAGTCAGCCTGGGCAGAGAAAGCTCCTTGTGAGACTGGTCAGATCAGAGTGCTGGAAGGAAGAGGTACTAGAGCTTAAAGTGGCAGAGCCCTAGCCTTGAGCTGAAGACAGTGCTCAGATCCTGGTTCAAGTCCAGCAACTGACCAAAGGAAATGCCAGTGAGGCATCTTCTCCAGTGTGGAGAAGATGCTCTTGGGACCCTGACAGTGATAGAGCATCCAGAGTCAATTAAAAGCCCCTGCTCAGATGGTGGAAATGGTGTCAGATCCTGGAGTCACATGTTTGGCCCTTCAAAAAGTAATCAGAGCTGGGTACCAATGGCTCATGTTTGTAATCCTAGCTACTCTGGAGGCTGAGATCTGAGAGGATCGCAGTTCAAAGCCAGCCCAGAGAGGAAAGTCTGTGAGACTTATCTCCAATTAACCGCCAGAAAACTGGAGGTGGCTCAAGTTGTAGAGGGCTTTCCTGGAGCTGAAGAGCTATGGGACAGTGACCATGCCCAGAGTTCAAGCCCCACGACCAACCAAAAAAAAAAAATTCAGAGCCAGGAGGTCATAGGAAGCATGTCTTTCCAGTGCCCATGTCTGCCTACTTTGTAATTGGGCAGGAACTTGCCAATCGTCTGCAGTAGTGAGTTATAAAAACTTAAGGTTGTCAAATATGGGGGATAATTTAAGAATCTCAGTCCTCTGTATCTGTTCAAAACCCTAACTGGCAATAGTTTTGGCCGATACCAGCTACATTTGTTCAGGAAACAAAGTTTGTAAACCTTAGATTGTACCTCTATTGAGATCTTTCTAAAGGCCTGTACAGGTAACTTAAGTATTGTAATAGTCACAAGAGGTCAGTTCCCCAAGTAGTCAGAAAACAGGTTACACACACACAAAAAAAGTCTGTACAGTTGTTAAAAGTTAAATACTGTATATAATTTCCAGTTTGGAGTAAAATATTGCTTGTAATGACATCTGATCCTGGCGACCTCTTTTGTAAAATAGGTAAGGTAAGAGTTCCTGGCTAGGGTCAGCAGCTCTGAGTCAGCCTGAAGAAATTAGAAGATAGATGCATCTTTGCCCATCAACACCTTTAAGATCAAGGGACCAGAGTCATTTTTAGAAAAACGAGGCAGGATAATATTAAAGGAAAACAATGGTAACAAGTGTGTGAGTGTGGAAAAATATCTGGTTAATTGTCACCCTGTTAAATTACCCAGAGGCCACTGCCTTAAAAGCCAGTGGGGCCTCAGCCTGCCAAGCCTTTGTAATGAATGCATCCTTAACCAATCTGTGTAGAAATCTGCAGGCAACCTAGTAGGAGGTGTGACAATCTATCGAAGCCACTGGGAGACACTACCGCAGCCCAGTTCAGATCCAGCCCATCTCTTCCAACCTGGAGATCCCATTTGGAGAAAGCACAAGGACAGTCTTCTGGAGAAGACTACATCCATCATTTTGTGTTTCCTACAAGGCAGCTTCCTACAGTGGCTGTAAATTCTTTGCTATTTTGGCTTTGAGTGGATCATTCTAGCTGCTCTAGAACTCTTAAGGGGAAATAATAGAAATATTAACTAGAAGACTTTTAGAGACGTTTAGAAAAAGATAACAGTTGTAACTTGAACTAGGATGATAATGAAGAACGATGGTTGGATTTGAGGAATAAGACCAGTAGATTTTTCTTGCAGATGGAAGGGATGTGAGAAAAAAAGAAAAATTAAGAATCACAGGTTTTTAGTCTGAGGAACTGTATGCATAATGGGGCTAAAATGAGGAGAGATTAAGTGTATTTTATTAGTAAAAATGAAGAGTTTTGTTAGCACTTGTAATATCTGAGAATGCCCATCAGATATGTAAGGTAGGCAATTGGATAAATGTGAATCTAAAGTTTTAGTAAAGAGGATAGTGTGAGGATTTACATTTGGGAATTTATTTATTTATTTATGTATTTATTTATTTTTGTCAGTCGTGGGACTTGAATTCTGGGCCTAGGCTCTGTCCCTGAGTTCTTCAGCTCAAGGCTAGTACTCTACCACTTGAGCCACAGCACCACTTCCAGCTTTTTCTGCTTATGTGGTACTGAGGAATCGACCCCAGTGCCTTGTGCACTGAGCCACCTTACCAGCCCTGGGAGTCTTTTCTTTCTTTTTTTCCAGGCCTGGAGCTGAATTCAAGGTCTGGGTACTGACCCTGAGCCTCTTAGTGCTCAAGGCTAGTACTCTACCACTTGAGCCACAGCACCCTTTGAGCTTTTTCTGTGTATGTGGTACTGAGGAAATGCATGCTAGGCAAGCACTCTACCACTAAGCCACATTCCCAGCCACATATGGGAATCATTTTATAGTTTAAATATGTAGGAATAGATGATACTACCTTGGGAAAACATAGTGCATGAAACTGTTAGAGAATATTGTCTAGAGCAATTTGATTTTTTTGGGGTGTGGGGGGGCCCAGTTGTGGGGCCTGAACTCTGGGCCTGGGCGCTGTCCCTCAGCTCTTCAGCTCAAGGCTAGCACTCTACCACTTGAGCTACAGCGCCACTTTGGCTCTTCTTTTTTAATATTTTTTTATTTTTTATTGTAAAGATACTATACAGAGGGTTACAGTTAATGAGTACACTTCCTATTGAGCATTGTTACCCCCTCCATTGTTTCCCCCTACCATCCCTTCCCCCTGAGGTTCTTTTTTTTTTTTGATTGTGATTAAGTGATTACATAATTTCCCGAATTTCACAGAATTGTGGAATAATGATGCTCATTTAAAGTCACAAGTTCATTCTAACTTTCCTGGAGCAAATTGTCTATCACAGTCTATAACATATAACGGTGTACACATATACACCATACATGTGATCAGCAGCATGGGGATATTTAGTAGTGGTTGGACCAGAGGCTTTTTTCTTTTTGCTTATGTGGTGCTGAGGAATCGAACCCAGGGCCTCAGGCATGCAAGGCAAGCGCTCTACCACTGAGCCACCTTCCCAGCCCCCTAATTTGGTATTTATTATGCATACAGAGGAAATCAGATATGAACAAAGTCCATATGGGATATAATAAATAGAGGACTTTGGTACTAAGATAGGGTAGTATCATGTCCTGAAGACTTTTTAAAGATTTATGCAGGACAGAGACCATCCAGGCATAGGAAGGAGAAGGAAAATAAGCAAAATATGTCATTTAGCAAGGTAGGTACACTAACCTGTTGGCTCTATATTAGTAAATGGATTTAGGGATAGCTATGAGGCATGTGTAATAATTAGTATGGGACCAAATCCTGGATTGTCCTCAAAGCTCAGCTTAAGGAAGATCACTATATCATAACAGATAATAGGAAGCTATTGCTACAAGTCTAAGAACATTACTTGATAAGAAGTCTAGAAACTAATATTAATACAGAACAGGAGAAAATTTGTTTAGCCTTTGAAAAAGCAAAGAAAAATTTATCTTGAGAGCTGGGAAGGTGGCTCAGTGGTAGAGTGCTTGCCTTGCATGCATAAGGCCCTGGGTTCAATTCCTCAGCACCACATAAGCAGAAAAAAAGCCAGAAGTGGTGCTGTGGCTCAAGTGGTAGAGCACTAGCTTTGAGCTGAAGAGCTGAGACAGCGCCCAGACCCAGAGTTCAGACCCCACGACCGGACACCCCCCCCCCCCCCCCCCCCCGCCAAAAAAAAGAAAAATTTGTCTTGAACAGCAAGAAAAATGAAGCTTTAAAAACATTACAGAGCCAAGTATCTGAAGAAACAATCAAAATCAGACAACTAGATTCAGCATTGGATTCAGCATTGGAAATTTGTAAGAACTTGCTTTGCATTTAAATCAGTTGGAAGGTAATAAAGAAAAGTTTGAAAAACAATTGAATAAAAAAATCTGAGTCAGGCGCCTGTGGCTCACACCTGTCATCCTAGCTACTCAGGAGGCTGAGATCTGAGAATCACAGTTCAAAGCCAGCCCAGGCAGGAAAGTCTGTGAGACTCTTATCTCCAATGAACCACCAGAAAACCGGAAGTGGCCCTATGGGTTAAGAGGTAGAGCACTCACCTTGAGCTGAAGAATTGAGGGACAGCGCCCAGGCCCAGAGTTCAAGCCTCCCACAACCAACAAAACAAAATAAAATCTGAAGAGGTATATATTGTTTGCAGGAAGAGCTAAAGATAAGGAATCACAGTCTTCAGAAGACTACTCAGCAAAATGTCATTCTGTAAGATATTCTTCAGCAACAGCAGCAAATGTTAATGGTGGGAGACAATTGAAAATGAAAAGTTAGAAGATATTCAGACTAAACTTGAAAAACAGGTATCCAAACCAAAACTAGCTTCAGAAACAATGGGCAGATTCCTCTGAAAAGCTGAGAAAAATGGAAGAGAAACCAGAAGCAGCTGCCCATGACAGATTTGAAAAGACAAGAAGTCATTGAGCTTACTCGTACTGCCAGACAAGTGAAAATTGAGATGGATCAATACAAAGAAAAGCTGTGGAAAATGAAAAAAAAAAAAGAAGCAATGCATCTGAAAATACATGCTGTGAAAGAGAAAAGTTACAATACTACCCCGAAACTGAACTAACAGAAACCTTGCAGAAACGGGAGGCATTGAAGAATGAACTACAGAATGCTCATGGAGAATTAAAAGGTACTCTAAGACAGCTGCAGGAATTGAGAGATGTACTGCAGAAGGCTCAAGTATCACTGGAGGAAAAATATACTACTATAAAGGATCCTAACAGCTGAATTTAGAAAATGCAGGTTGTAGATTGAAGACATAAAGCAAGAACTCCATGGAATGGATCAAGCCCTTAAGGAGAAAAATTGGGAAGTAAAACAGAGCAGCTCAGGTTACATATTTGGATATGACTATTCATGAACACAGAGGAGAAATGGAGCAAAAAAAACTAGAGGGTACTCTGGAAACATCAAAATTAGAACTTAGAGTGCAACAAACAAAATTTAAGTGAAAAATTGCCAAATGCCAAAGAACCACTTCAAGAAAATGTGATACTACAAAATGAGCAAGAGATAAGTCAACTATAAAAGGAAAGTGAAAGAACACACAGCTAAGACTGAGAGAAAAATGTCCACAATTACTTGGGTCACTCAGCTAGCAGTAAGCTAGATGACATGTTGAATAATTGTGTTGTTTTACCTGGTACTGTCTATTCTTTCAACATGGTTCTATGTGCTTTTTGACTGTAATTGTTTAAAATCTTTATCAGTGGAAATAGTAATAAGACCCCCACCGCGCAGGAGATAAGTCTAAAATCTAGTGAATTGCTCTGTTCTGTAACCTGCTGGATGTAATCAGTTAATCACCTTGAGACAGTTTGGAGATAATCTGATTTCACAAGCCAAAGGAGGAAAGGTGGACAGTTTTAAATTCAGATTGCACAGAAGCCCCTAAAAGGAAGGGAGGAGGAGGAGGAAGAAGGAAAAAAAAACAACCCTTGGGAAAAGAATTGAGAAATTTAACAATGGTCTCTTCTGGATAAGGAGCATTAGAAAAGTAAGAATATTCTTAAAATATTTGTTCCAGAATTGAAAAAGGGAGAAAGACAAACCTCAGGAAGTCTGAGTATATAGCGAAGGATAGATACGAGTATGTCTTAAAAATGGATCTTAGGGGCTGGGAAGGGGGCTCAGTGGTAGAGTGCTTGCCTTGCATGCCTGAGGCCCTGGGTTTGATTTCTCAGCACCACATAAGCAAAAAGGAAAAGGCCCCACGACTGGACCCAAAAAATAAAAAAAAAAATGGATCTTAGGAGTGAAGTTGGTATGTAATTAAGTTGGCTATATCTATTAATAGGGTCAGGATTGGTGCACTGATGTGAATATTTTTTTGGGGGGGGGTCTGTTGTGGGGCTTGAACTCTGGGCCTGGGCGCTGTCCCTCAGCTCTTCAGCTCAAAGCAAGCACTCTACCACTTGAGCCACAGCACCACCTCTAGTTTTCTGAGTGGTTTATTGGAGATAAGAATCTCAGGGTCTTTACTGTCCAGGCTGGCTTTGGACCACGATCCTCAGATCTCTGCCTCTTGAGTAGCTAGGATTACAGGCCTGAGCCATCACACCCAGCTTGTGAATTCTTTATATCCATCTGAGGGTGATTTGTGTATCACTGATTTTTGATGTGGACATAAAGGCAGTAGGGAAATGTAGTATCCCAGCTCTTTTTCATTCCTTGATAACTCCTACTTCTAATCCTGAATCTCTGGCCTCCAGACTGGTCCTGACTGCAGTTGAAAAATATCCCCACCCCAATGATCTTTGAGCATCTATCTGTAAACCACCAACTGTGTGACCTATACTAACTGTCCCACTGTAGGTCGGGGCTGCGCTCAGTCCTCCCAGGACAAGCAGTCACAGCCAGCCAAATCTCCCTGTCACCTTTGCCTGTACCTCTCTGGATTTTCTCAATTCTGAGGTCATTACAGTGGAGGGGGGGGGGGTTATGTGGGGGAGAGGTGTCCAGGGGTCCCCTCCTCTTCCCAATTCCAGAATAAGCAGCAATCTTCTTTCTTCACTGATGTTAACTTAATATCCAATCCTAACATCTGCTATATAACTTAAGAATCCATTTTCCTTTTATATTGCCTAAATCTCTGCCCCCTTACTACTTTATCTCTGACAAGGAAATGGCTATCTTAGTTTTGTTTTTCTCTGACAGCAGTACTTTTGTCCATTGTTGGTTCATTTAATTGGACTCCTGTCACTTGTTTTTATAAAGTAGAACAAGTAAAAGGGACAGAAGACTGATGATATGAGGGTACACTGTGTTGCTTAGCCATTATTTATTGTTCCTGAGGTGGCTTTAGAGACACAATGTATCTATGTCCCTTTTTTGCTTTTCATTGTCTGGATTCTTAGAATTGTATTTCTAGACACCCATACAAATCTTGTCAGATTCACATTGGCTGCTGGTTGCTACTAGTAAGGATAATGGATATACATACTGTCTTCCCTCTTGGCTTCTTAACAGATTTTTTTCTTTCTTTCTTTTTGTCAGTTGTGGGTCTTGAACTCTAGGCATGGGCGCTGTCCCTCAGCTCTTCAGCTCAAGTTGAGTGCTCTACCACTTGAACCACAATGCTACTTCTGGTTTTTTGGTGGTTAATTGGAGATAAGAGTCTCACGGAAGGGGCTGGGAAGGTGGCTCAGTGGTAGAATGCTTGCCTTGCATGCATGAGGCCCTGGGTTTGATTCCTCAGCACCACATAAACCCAAAAAGCTGGAAGTGGTGCTGTGGCTCTAGTGGTACTCACCTTGAGCTGAAGAGCTGAGGGACAGCACCTACACCCACAGTTCAGGCTCCACGACTGACAAGAAAAAAAAAGAAAGAAAGAAAGAACCTCATGGAATTTCCTGCCTGGGATGGCTTTGAACTGAGATCCTCAGATCTCAGCCTCCTGAGTAGCTATGATTACAGATATGAGCCACAGGTGCCCGGCAGGTTTTGTTTTATTTTTTGAGACAAGGTTTTGCTATATAGTCCAAGTTGACCTAAAACTATAGATCTTCCTGCCTCTGCCTCCTGATTCCTGGGGTTGTAGGCCTGGACACCACAACTGGCTTTAACTATGACATTTTGTATATGAGGTCTGAGCATCTGTGAATTTTGACAGCTTCAGGGAGTCCAGTAACCAAACTCCCATAAGTACCGAAGGATGGCTATTAAAAGGGTTAAATGGCCAGGTGCCAATAGCTCACACCTGTAATCCTAGCTACTCAGGCAGCTGGGATCTGGGGGTTGTGGTTCAAAGCCAGCCTGAGCAAGAAAGTCAGTGAAATTCTTGTCTCCAATTATCCACTAGAGAACCAGAAATGGCACTGTGGCTCAAAGTGGTAGAGCACTAGCTTTGAGCCAAAGAGCTCAGGGATAGCGCCCAGGCCCAGAGTTCAAGCCCCAGACCTACCCCACCCCACCCCACCCCCCAAAAAAAATCATATGCTTTTTGCTGGGCACTGCATGCTTAGAATACTAGTATTCAGGAAACTAATACCTAGAGGATCACAATTCAGAGTTGGCCTGGGCAGAAATAGTTGTGCGGTTTTTTATTTTGCCAGTCCTGGGACTTGAACTCAGAGCCTGGGCACTGTCCTTGAGCTTCTTTTGCTCAAGGCTAGCACTCTACCACTCAGCCACATTCCCAGCCCATCTGTGAGATTTTAATCTTCAAAATAACCACCAAAAAGCCAGACTGGAGGCATGGCTAAAGTGGTAGGTAGAGGGTTGGCCAAGCAAGCTTCCAGTACCATCCCAAAATAATGTGTTTGTTTGTTTTTTTTATGTAATGTTTTTTCTCTTTTTTAGATTTTGGGTGGTACAAGGTTTGAACTTAGGGCCTCACAGTTGCTAGGCAAGCACATGCTCAACTGCTTGAGCCAAGCTTCCAGTATCCCCCCCCTCCCTTTTTTTATGTGCCAGAGATTGAACCCATGGCCTTATGCTTTCTAGGTACACACTCTGCCATTGAAGCCGCATCCCCAGCCTGCAACCTTTTGTTTTTTTGTTTTGAGATGGAATCTGGTTATGTAGCCAAGGGCTGGCCTTGAACTCACTCTGTAGCCAGGCTAGCCTCCAAAATCACAATCTTCCTTTCCAAGGACTAAGAATTGGAGGTATGCATCCAATGGGTTTGTTTTCCTTAAAAAAGTATAGTTATTCAACTCTTAGCCTCAGTAACTTTTAATTTAAAATTATTTCCCTCACTTAAGAGAGGCAGTGATAAACTTTCCACTAGATACAATCCCCTTTCCTTGACCAAGACAGCCATTTTAGCTATTCTAAAATTAGGAATGGCTGTGGTTAATGTAGTTTTTGCTGGTGTCCTTTGATGTGGCCCTTTTGATTTTTTTAAATTTTTTTTTTTTGAGAGTGGTGGTTCTCATCCTGGGATTATTTCTTCCATAAGGGTACAGTTTATAATGACATTTTACAAAGACATTTTTGGTTGTCATGACTTTTGGGGGTAGGGGTTTGGCATGCTGTTGGTGTCTTCTGGGTGGGGACCAGGGAAGCCACTAAATATCCTGAATCGGGTAGGACAGCCCCCATGCCCACCCCAACAATTAATCTGGCTCAGATCTTTTCCCAAAGATTTGAGAAACCTTTTCAAAAAAGGAAACAGTTACTTTAGCCCCTTTTTATTTGTAGCTTCATCCCCTATTGGATAATAACAGCTTACTTTTATATTGGTTTTCATAGGTTACCCAAACATCTGAACAATATTATTATCCTTTCTAAAGTTGGGTAACCCCCACTGTTATCTTTTTTTTTTTTTTTAAGTTTCTACTTTATAATTTTTTTTTTTTTCCTTTGCTTCTGGGTTTACTTAGACTCTCTTCCAAACTTTTTTTTTTTTCCTCTCCTCAGTTCTGGGGATTGAACCCAAAGCCTCTTCGGTGCTGGCAAGTTCTCTACCTCTGAGCTGAGTTATATTCTCAACCTTCAAATAGCTTCTCCTTTTCTCCCCCCGCCCCTTCTTCTTCCTCTTCTCCTTCTCCTTTCTTCCTTTCTTTCTCTTCCTCCTCCTCTTCCTTCTTTTTTCCTCCCTTCTTCAGTATTTGGAGGTCTTTTTGTTTCTTTAGTTTTGTTTCGTTTTCTTGCCAATGGTGGGGCTTGAACTCCCGGCCTAGGCACTCTTCCTGAGTTGCTTTTGCTCAATCCTACCATTCTACCACTTGAGCCATAATGCCACTTCTGGCTTTTTCTTTGTATGTGGTACTGAGGAATTGAATCCAGGGCTTCACGTGTGCAAGGCAAGCACACTACCACTGAGCCACATTCCCAGCCCTTCCTTCAGTATTTCGGATTGATTTCAGGCCCTTGCTTGCACTTTTACCACTGGAGTCACAGCTTGGTCCCACTTTTTATTTTTTTAGACAGAGTGCTGAATTCGTTGTGTTGTATAGAGACTCTGCATTCTAGTATTCTTCTTTAAAGATTGTTCCTTGAGGGCTGAGAAGTTGGCTCATTGGTAGAGCACTTGCCTTGCATGCATGTGACCCTGGGTTCAATTCCTCAGCACCACCCACATAAGCAGAAAAGGCTGGAAGTGGTGCTGTGGCCCAAGTGGTAGAGTGCTAGCCTGGAGTTGAAGAGCTGAGGGACAGTGCCCAGGTCCAGAGTTCAGGCCCCACGACTGACAAAAAAAAAAAAAAAAAGATTGTTCCTTGATTTTAGCAGAGCAGTTATTGACTGATCCATCTTAATGAGCTTTGGTTTTGTTTGTTTGTTTTGTCGGTCCTGGGGCCTGAACTCTGGGCCTGGGCGCTGTCCCTCAGCTCTTCAGCTCCAGGCTAGCACTCTACCATTTGAGCCACAACGCCACTTACGGCTTTTTTTACCTAGGTGGTGCTGAGGAATCTAACCCAGGGCCTCATACATGCAAAACAAGCGCTCTACCACAGAGCCACCTTCCCAGCCCCTGAGCTTTGTGTGTTTTTTTGGTTGTTGTTTATTTCTTTTTTGTCAGTCATGGGGCTTGAACTCTGGGCCTGGGCGCTGTCCCTCAGTTCTTCAGCTCAAGGCGAGCGCTCTACCACTTCAGCCATAGCGCCACTTCCGGTTTTCTGAGTGGTTTGTTGGAGATGAGAGTCTCACAGACTTTTTCTTGCCCAGGCTGGCTTTGAACCATGATCCTCAGATCTCAGCCTCCTGGGTAGCTAGAATTACAGGCGTGAGCCACCAGCTCCCAGCTGAGCTTTGGTTTTATACTGCTTTTTTTTTTTTTAATATACTATTTATCAAAAAGCATGAGGTATTTAATCAAGCTCTATTTGTAGATGATGGGAGGCTATGATTTAAGGCTTTATTAGGGAGCAGTATAAGGACTTACTCCCAAGCACTCCGCTGGGATGATCTTTCTGTTTTCTCAGCTGTTTGGAAGAAGTGTTAATAAGGTGTTAATGAGATCTTTCCACACTGGCAGGTTGGAAACTCCCCAATTCCCATGGCACTGCTCTTCCCGAGCATTGTTAAACATCTGGTTATTTCTGCTCTCAACCCTGTAACTGATATTAAGAAGATCCTTACTTGGATTACTCCCAACCTTCCCCCTTCTCCCCCCTCAGTTCTCTTCCCTTCAATATATTCTTCAAAACTACTCCAGCATTTATCTCTTCTGAAGTCTGACCTCGGCCTCTTCAGTTTAATGATTCGTTGGTTGAACTCAAGGCTGTTCGTGCCGTACCAAGAAATTGTCCCTGGGCAGAGTTGCTGAGCAGTTGAGCATCTCCATTTTCAAAGCTTGCAGTCTTACACTGAGAATTTGACATTGCTTTCAAGAAGTACCTTGTCGGATCTGGGAAGGTGACTCAGTAGTAGAATGCTTGCCTAGCATGCATGAAGCCCTGGGTTCAATTCCTCAGTACCACATACACAGAAAAAGCCAGGAGTGGTGCTGTGGCTCAAGTGGTAGAGTGCTCACCTTGAGCAAAAAGAAGCTCAGGGACAGTGCCCAGGCCCTGAGGTCAAGCCCCAAGAATGGCCAAACAAAGAAGAAGAAGGAAGTACCTTCTTGGGTCTGAGCTTGGTGGTATATGCCCATAATCCAGGCATTGGGAGGCTGAGGATGTTGAGTTCCAGACCGGCCTATATAGCAGGCCAGACCCCCATCTCACAAAGCAAACAAGCAAAACAAATGAAAAGCCCACTTTCCTCTAATTTTACTGGTTATGAGTCCACCAGAACTGGAGGTACTAATTCTAGCTCTCAAAAGATGAGACAGATCTTTTTATTTTATTTTCTAGTCAGTTGTGGGGCTTGAACTCTGGGCCTGGGCGCTGTCCCTCAGCTCCTCAGCTCAAGGCGAGCGCTCTACCACTTGAGCCATAGCACCACTTCCGGCTTTTTCTGCTTATGTGGTGCTGAGGAATCGAACCCAGGACCTCATGCATGCAAGGCAAGCACTCTACCACTGAGCTACCTTCCTAGCCAAGACAGATCATTTTGAAACCATTAAAAAAAAATAAAATCAAATCTCCTCAGCCAGGCATGCTGGCACATAACCTATACCAGCACTTGGGAGGCTGAAGCAGGAGGATTTCAAGTTTGAAGACATCCTGGGCTGTGTCCTCATTATCCACATTGCAAAACTAAATAAAACAAAAGGACCTCAAAGGGCTAGTTCAGGAGGAGTTGCTCCATCTGGCCCAGAGTGAAAGTTGAAGCCCTTGGCTTTTATAATGTTATATGGTTACTTTGTCATTTCAATTGACATTGCCTTTTCCAGTTTTTTCTTACTCCCTTTCCTCCCCCTCTATTTTGGGTAGTGCTGGGTATTAAACCCAGGCCCTCACTCTCTACCATTGAGCTGCAATGCCTGGCCTACTTCTTTTATGACCTATGGGTCATTTAGAAGTATGTGCACATTTAAAAGTGTATACAGGGGCTGGGAAGGTGGCTCAGTGGTGGAGTGCTCGCCTTGCATGCATGAGACCCTGGGTTGGATTCCTCAGCACCACATAAGCAGAAAAAGCTGGAAGTAGTGCTGTGGCTCAAGTGTTAGAGTTCTAGCCTTGAGCTGAAGAGTTGAGGGACAGCACCTAGGCCCAGAGTTCAGGTCCCACGACTGACCAAAAAAAAAAAAAGGGGTGGAGAATTTCTAGGTTTTTTGTTTTGTGGTGTTTTTTGTCATGGGGCCTGAACTCAGAGCTTAGGCGCTAGTATCTTTAGAAATGGTTTTCCTTTCCTCTTCTTGGAAGGTAGAGTGAAGCTGATATACTTTATCTCTGGTTGGACAGTGCTGAATGAAAGACTGGATTGTAGATTGCAAGGTGTTGTCTACTTCTGGCACACTAGTGCTTATTCGGCTCTGGTGGGTTCAGAGGCCTAATCTTCTGCCTCCCCTGTCGAGATTTCAGAAGTAGCTGTTCTGCTTTAAGTGACTTTGTTTAGCTTCTCAGCTTCCTACCTCAGGGAGCTTTAGGATACAGTAAATGTCTTCAGCAGAAAATGGACAAAGATTTTGGCTCAGACCTGCCATTCCATCTTACCAGAATCTTGGCTTCTCGTGTCTCTAATTTTTGCTTTTTTTTTTTTTTGGCTCTATGAACCTGTCAAAAGTTCTCATGATTTCTTTGGTGTTTAGTAACATTTCTTGTGCTTGGGTGGCTTCATTTCTAAGCTGCTTGTCCCAGCATTTCAACTTGTCAAAAAGCAGCAAGTAAGCCAGGCGGAGGCACACACCTGTCATCCTAGCTACTCAGGAGGCTGAGATCTGAGGATCATACAGTTCAAAGCCACCCAAGACAGAAACGTCTGCCTGCGAGACTCTTATCTCCAACTAGCCACTAGAAAACTGGAAGCGGCCCTGTGGTTCAAGTAGTAGAGTGCTAGCCTCGAGCAAAAAGAGCTCAGGGACAGCACTCTGGCCCTTAGTTCAAATTAAGCCCCATGACCGAACCCCCCCCCCCAAAAAAAAAAAAAAAAAAAAAACCTGCTAGTTGTGGGTTCACCGCATCTTAATTTTTTTCTTCTCTGGAATCATGCCACTTCCACTCAATGACTTTGAAGTTAAATTTTTTTTTAATGTGAAAATGAATTTCTAGTTGTTCTTAATATAAGTATTGTCTCAAACTATATTATTTTAGCTGGAAGCAGAAGCTCTGTGTCAGCTACCAGAAAAAATCATTTCTCATAAGCAATCACTCCTGTTACCCCTTTCCTCTAATCCCTGGTAACAACCAATCAACTCTTTGTCTCCATAGGTTGTCTGTTAGTTAAAATATACATATATTCCTTAGTGCAAATATACTACAGTTTCTATATCCATTCATCTATTGTTGCTGGCTAAAGAGCAAGCGGTTGTAGTTGATCCCAAAAACTGAGGCTTCGTTCAGAGAATACTAGGTGAGAAGGAATACAGAGAAAAAGAAGTTTGTATGTGAACTGAATGTGCTTAGAAATAGTCTATATTATGTCTGACTGTTAAATTGCTATCGCATTTGGCTCTGTTCAGCTCCATGCCAGACAGGAAGTTGACAACCAGGCCTCATAACTTGGAAAGAATGTTTGATACAGAATCTGTCTATGTTACTGGAAGATCAGCAGGTTCTATTTTTGCTTATATTTTATTTTATTTTTTGGTTTTCTCCTCTTAGGAGCAGTCTACTCAGGGAGCTAGAAGCCAGAAGGAAATACATTTCCAAAAGAAAAGGCAACAGCAACAAATGCCTACAACCCAGCAGATCAGTTTCAGACCTTTTGATCTGACCTTCAAGACCTGCCCTCTGTGCTCTGATTTTGTCCTATCTGCCTACTTTATAGCCTCGCTGCCAAGTATTTTCCAAATGGTTGCTCAATAAATTTGCTTGTGAAATAAAACCATAACAAAACAAGACCAGGAAAATATCAAAGGTCATTATCAGGGATTGGAGCATATATAGCTCAGTAAAATGAAACCAAATAAAAACAAAATAAGACTGTTATCGAAACAAGGCCAGAGAAGCCAGCAAAACAAACAAACAAACAAACTTAATTTGAAGTGTGTCAGCTCAGCCCCAAATATAGTTGGTGAGTAGGGGAAGCTATAGTGGTGGTGGAAATGGCCATTTAGCATTTGCTATTTCCTTCTGAAGAAATGCTGTCCAAACAGAATATTCATTTGGGAATGAATGAATGAAACAGCTATTCATTTGGGAAGAAGAAGAAGAGCTGTGAGTTAGGACAAATGTGAAAATGCGGTGGAAGCATTTGTCCTTTGAGAAGAAGGAGTTCCTCCCAGAAAGAGTTCTTTTAAAGGAAAACAGACTTTGCTGGAGTGTTTCAAGTGGAAATTGAAGAGGACTGTTTGAAGAGGGTAGTGAATTTGGGAGAGCAGCTAGTCAGACTTGGAGCTTTATTTTGATCTCTCTCTCTTCTCTCTCTCTCTCTCTCTCTCTATCAAAAAATGATTTTTTTTTTATGATGCTGAAGATCTAACCACGGTGCTAGGCAAGTTCACCAAGCTGCACCCCCCCCCCCCCCCCCAGCCTCTTAGTTCTTGTGTCAGGTTGCATACATGAGCGGTTGGACCTGGCTTCCTCTCAGTAGAACATGACTGTGAGCCAAGGCTCACACTAGTTGATCAAGGCTCATTAGTACTCCCTGGCACTCTGAGCTCTTCTAGGGTAGTGCTCACCATGTTGTAAGCCCTCATTAAATAGTTGACAAGTAGAATGGGCGAATACTTCAAGGACAAAAGGCAAAGGGGCTTTATCTGATAGTCACAAGTGAACATGAGCTGTATTTGCAGCCCAATTTCTTTCTTTCTTTTCTTTTTTTCTTTGTCAGTTGTGAAGCTTCAACTCAGGGCTTGGGTGCTGTCCCCGAATCTCTTTGTGCTCAAGGATTAACAAAACTTTCTGTTTTTGCGTGGCTAATTGGAGATAAGAGTCTCGTGGAGGCCAGCGCTGGTGGCTCACGCCTGTCATCCTAGCTACTAATGAGGTTGAGATCTGAGGATCACAGTTCAAAGCCAGCCCAGGCAGGAAAGTCCATGAGACTCTTATCTCCAATAAACCACCAGAAAACAAAGTGGTGCTTTGGCTCAAGTGGTAGAGCTCTCACCTTGAGCTGAAGAGCTGAGGGACAGCGCCTAGGCCCAGAGTTCAAGCCCCAAGATGGACAGACCAAAAAAAAAAAGACTCATGGGACTTTTAAGCCCAGGCCAGCTTTGAACTGAAATCCTCAGATCTCAGCCTCCTGAGTAGCTAAGATGGGTGTGAGCCACTGGTGTGGCCTGTCTGGAACCTGATTTCTGATGTTTTGTGCCTGAGTCTCCTAAGACCATGAAACCTCCTAGTTCTTATCATACCACTAAATGATATTAAGAGTGATGGGGAAAATGAGGTAGAGCAAAGGAAGGGGTGACATCATCATCCAAGAAGCATTGTACTCATTACCTGACTTACGGGATTGTAACACCTTTGTATAACTCCTTAATGATTAATGATTACCATTTTTCCAAGTGAAAACTAAAATAATAATAATAATTTCCCTCAGTAAAGCCACCTCTTTCTTTCTCCTTGTTTTTCCCTCCAGACACATCCCTAGAAGGCATGTGTGACACTGATCATGCCCAGCTGGAGGAAGATGGGCAGCGGCCACCGCGGTGCACTTCAACTACCTCATCTCAGTCTGAGCCTTCAGAGCAGCTTAGGCACCATCAAGACAAAATCCTTGCCTCCGAGGACCCCAAAAAGAAGAGAGCTCAGAAGCCCTCTCATATGAGGAGAAATATACGGTGAGCTTTGCTCAGGGTAAGGAGAGAGGGGAAGGAAGAGGGATACAAGACCTTTATCATAAGCCTGGCAGTAGCAGAACTGGTTAGGGCAAGAGAATTCTCTAACGGCGAAAAATGTCCATCTGTGTACCTTCATTATAACAGTAAAGGTGCCAGGTCCGATAAAGCAACCTGTAACCACGGTACTCAAGGAACTTTTAACACAAGGAGGGTCCAGGTAGACTGAGTTCCAGGTCACCCTGGACTAAATAGTGAGATTTGCCCTCAAACAAAACCCCAATAGTGAAGGTACAACTCAGGTCCAGTGGACTTGGCTACAGAGAATGGATGAAGAAAGGCCTTCACCACCATCAAGGAGCCCTCAGTGTGGCCCAAGGGTAAAAGGATGCTAGGAACTGGTCTTCCCACTTTTTTCCTGTATTTTTTCATTTGTCTCCCAGTGGTCCCCAAAGCTGAAAACCAGCAGCAGCTGTTGTACTCTCCATCTTTTATATGTGCTACGTAGAGAAAACGGGGACCAAGAGCTGGGAATGTGGCTTAGTGTTAGTGTTCTTGCCCAGCATGCATGAAGTCCTGGGTTCGATTCCTCCTCACTACCACATACACAGAAAAAAGGCCAGATGTGGCACTGTGGCTCGGGAGGTAGAATGCTAGCCTGAGCAAAAGAAGCTCAGGGACAGTGCCCAGGCCCTGAGTTCAAGCCCCAGGACCGGCAAAAATAAAAAAATATAATAAAATTAGTGTTGTTTTTTCTTTTATTTACCTATAAGTACGCCTAAATTTTGTTTTTAAAAAATCTTAACTAGACCCAAATACTCTTCCTTTAAATGTTCAGAAAGCTACTCCGGGAGGATCAATTGGAGCCCGTTACCAAAGCAGCACAGCAGGAAGAATTGGAAAGAAGGAAGCGTCTGGAGCAGCAGAGGAAAGACTATGCAGCCCCCATTCCCACTGTTCCCCTGGAGTTCCTACCTGGTAAGCAATGTTTGCGGCAGGAAGGGCCCTTGCCTCTAGGGAGAAGAGAGACGTAAGCTTCCACAGAGGTTAGAGGTAGGTCTGGAATATTATTGTGACTTCTTAGGTATCTTTTAAAGTCCTTTAGTGGGGCCAGGAATGTGGCTCAGTGGTAGAGTGCTTGCCTAGCATTCATGAAGCCCTGGGTTCAATTCCTTGGTAACACATAAACAGAAAAAGCCAGAAGTGGTGCTGTGGCTCATGTGGTAGAGCGCTAGCCTTGTGCCAAAGAAGCTCAGGGACAGTGCCGGGGCCCCCAAGTTCAAGCCCCAGGACTGGCAAAAAAAGTCCTTTAGCTTCTTGAAAGCACCCAGTCAGAATTGTCACTGGAAAAAGTAAATAGGTCCAGGCACTGGTGGTGGTTTATACCTATCCTCTTAGCTACTCAGGAGACGGAGCTCTGAGGATCAGTTTGTTCTTATCTCCAATGAACCACTGAGAGGCTAGAAGTAGAGATGTGGCTCAAGAAGAGTAAAAGCATTAGCCTTGAGCCAAAAATAATAATAATAAGCAGGAAAATCCGTGAAACTCTTATCTCCAATAAACCACTAGAAAACCAGAAGTGGTGCTGTGGCTCAAGTGGCAGAGTGCTCACCTTGAGCTGAAGAGCGCAGGGACCAGCACCCAAGCCCAGAGTTCAAGCCCCACAACCGACCGAAAAAAAAAAAAAAGATGTATAAATATGGGTTCCTCACATTGATTTCACTAAGATCCGCCCCCCCCCCCGCCCCCCCCATGGAATTTAACATACCATGGACTAGGACCTTTGCTGGTTGTGGGGTGGAAACAGGAAGTAAGATTCAGTGCAGAAAGCGAATTCAGAAAGAGGGCTGAGGTTTTAAAACACCCTTTACTCCCTTCCCCCTGGAAATTCCACAAGAACAGCATGGGAGCCAGGTGCCAGGCTTATGCCTGCCATCCAAGCTACTCAGGAGGCTGAGATCGGAGGATCGCGGTTCAAAGCCAGCCCCGGCAGGAAAGTCTGTGAAACTCATATCCAGTGAACCACCAGAAAACAGAAAGTGGCGCTGTGGCTCAAGCAGTAGAGCGCTTGCCTTGAGCTGAAGATCTGAGGGACGGCGCCCAAGCCGAGTTCAAGCCCCACAACTGACCAAAACAAACAAAAACCAGCATGGGGAAAGGGTGGTAGATCATTTTGGGAAATATGCTTGAGCTAACTGCAGCTTGACATTCACTTCCATCTCTTCCTAGAGGAAATTGTCTTACGTGCGAGTGAAGGTCCCCAGCTGCCTCCTCGGGTCTTGGCCCAGGAAGTCATTTGTCTGGACAGTAGCAGCGGCAGTGAGGATGAGAAAGGCAGTCGAGATGGTAAGACTCCTCCCTTGCCCCCGATGGATGTTCCTCCTGAGACTGGCTATGCTTCTCAGGACGTTTGGTCCTTTTCCCTCCTTTGGTTTGGAACCTACTCTTGACCAACTTCCCTTAATCATATAATGTGAGTTTTTCCTCATCAGGTTCTGTGTTCTTCCCCTCTGACAACTGGCAGTAAATTTCTCTCCGCTCCCTGGGTTTGTTTCTACTTACGTTAGTTATACTGAGGGAGATTTCATTGTTAATTGTTACACACCACATGTTTGCGCCAGATTCCAATCCATCTGACCCTCTCTATCATACCCCCCTGAAAGATAGCATCTCCACAAAATTTTCCTTGTTTTATTTTCGTATGTGCAAATCATCGATTTTGACAGTATTCTACCTCCCAGATCTTCCCTACCAGCCCATCCCCTTCCTGCTAGTCCCCCTCCCCCCCTCCCCCCCCCCCCCCGCCCCGTGTCCATTTCTCCCCCAATCCCCTTACTGATCGACAGCTTTCAGAGTTTCTCTGTGCTGCCCTCCTGTTTACTTGCAATGGATTACCAAGTTATTCACCCACTTGCTATTTTCATTCTTCTCCACCATCTCCTTTTGAGTAGTGTCTTAGTTTGATTTCCCCCCTGCCCTCTTTCCTTTCTCAGAGGTGATTGAACTGAGCTCTGGGGAGGAGGACACTCTGCACATTGTGGACAGCAGCGAGTCTGTCAGTGAGGAGGACGAGGAAGAAGAGAAGGGTGGCACCCACGTGAATGACGCCTTAAATCAGCATGATGCTCTTGGGCGGGTCCTTGTCAACCTGAACCACCCTCCAGAGGAGGAGAATGTCTTCCTGGCCCCACAGTTGGCACGGGCCGTGAAACCTCATCAGGTACAGCAAATGTTCACCCTCTTATGCTTGCCTTGCTGGGATCATTTGTCTGCTTGCTGGTGATAATTAGCATCATAGCCTTCAAAGTACTAGTCTGATCCCATAATCAGCTATTAGGTTCTATCTTTCTTCCTAGCAGTTCCATGCTTCAAGATTCTTCTGGCGGGCTGGGAAGGTGGCTTAGTAGTAGAGTGCTTGCCTAGCATGCATGAAGCCCTGGGTTGGATTTCTCAGTACCACATACACAGAAAAAAAAGAGCCAGGGGCTGGGAAGGTGGCTCAGTGGTAGAGCGCTTGCCTTGCATGCTCAAGGCCCTGGGTTCGATTCCTCAGCACCACATAAGCAAAAAGAAAAAAGCCGGAAGTGGCGCTGTGGCTCAAGTGGTAGAGCACTAGCCTTGAGCTGAAGAGCTGAGGGACAGTGCCCAGGCCCAGAGTTCAGGCCACGACCGAACCAAAAAAAAAGAAAAAAGAAAAAAAAGAGCCAGAAATGGCGCTGTGGCTCAAGTGGTATAGTGCTAGCCAAGAAGCTCAGGCCCTGAGTTCAAGCCCCAGGACTGGCAAAAGAGAGAGGAAAGACAGAGAGACACTGACTGACTTTCCTGGAGAGTAAGGCTTTGATTAAGAAGGTGTGATCCAAAAGACACAGTAGAGACATTCTGATAGGAGCAGAACAGTTTGTGTTGATCCAGGGCCTGGAATCAGGACTAATGAATGAAAGTTTCCTGAAGTCAAGAGATTTACTCAACATAAGACCCACTTCTTATGGATGGATCACCTAGAGGAGATACCCTCCCCCAGGCCCAGGCAGGCCGAATGAGAGACCCTGTCAGGAATTTGGTGCTGTGGACTCTTATACAGAAGGGACATTGGGCTGGAAAGGTGGCTCAGTGGTAGAGCGCTTGCCTTGCATGCATGAGGCCCTGGGTTTGATTCCTCAGCACCACATAAGAAAAAAGAAAAAAGCGCTGTGGCTCAAGTGGTAGAGTGCTAGCCTTGAGCTGAAGAGCTGAGGGACAGCGCCCAGGCCCAGAGTTCAGGCCCCACAACCAGACCCAAAAAAAACAGAAGGGACATTATTCCTAGGCAATGCTTTATTCTGTGTTTTGTATAAAACTAACATCAGGATACAGGGAAATTTCTCTGATTGTTCTAGCTAACTGTGAGAATAGCTACTCACTTGCTTAATTCTGATGCAGTTTCAAAGTGAGTAGAACTAGAAGCCAGGTCTTTCCTGAGGTCCTCTGACATTTATCTTGTTTTTGTTTTTGTCAGATTGGCGGGATCCGGTTCCTATATGATAACCTAGTCGAGTCCCTGGAAAGGTTTAAGACCAGTAGTGGCTTTGGATGTATCCTGGCTCACAGCATGGGGTTAGGGAAAACTCTGCAAGTTATCTCCTTTGTTGATGTTCTCTTCCGCCACACACCAGCCAAAACAGTCCTTGCCATTGTGCCGGTAAGAGTTTGGGAGGAGGCTTCACCTAGTGACCCTGCTGAGAAGAATTCTGGGTTACTGAGCCCTGTAAAGCTTCATGTGAAGTCAGCTTTGAGCTTACTCCTTAAATCTCTTTTTGGACTTGGCTTTCTGACAGGTTAATACTCTCCAGAATTGGCTGGCAGAGTTCAACATGTGGCTTCCGGCGCCTGAAACCCTTCCAGCTGACAACAAGCCTGATGAAGTCCAGCCTCGCTTCTTTAAGGTTCACATCTTGAATGATGAGCACAAGTAGGTCGTCTGTTCTCTGCTCTGTGCCCCTTCATCCCTTTTAGATTTCCCCCTGGGACCTGGATGTCAGAACAGTATGTTTTCAGTGTGTGTGGTGTCTTCCTAGATTCTTTCTGCCTTCTTTGGTTGAGTTATTGTTTGTTTCTTGCTGTTTCACCACCATCAGTGATCCAGTACAAGTACCTCTGGGATGCATGGAGGTTCTTGGGCAACTGGCCAGTTCTGTGCTTGTCATATGAAATCTTTGGCAATCAGAGTCTCAGGGAACATCAACACAGCTTTGACTGTAAGGAATTCTTCCTGAGAGGTAGCAAAAAACAATACTTTATCCCTGTTCACCTTAAAAATAAATAAATAAATAAATAAAAGAAACCGGGCACCAGTGGCTCACATCTGTCATCCTAGCTACTCAGGAGGCTGGTATCTGAGGATTGCGGTTCAAAGCCAGCCTGGGCAGGAAAGACCGTGAGACTCTTATCTTCAATGAACCACCAGAAAACTGGAAGTGGTGCTGTGGCTCAAGTGGTAGAGAGCTCGCCTTGAGCTGAAGAGCTGAGAGACAGCGCCCAGGCCCAGAGTTCAATCCCCACAACCGGACCAAAAAAAAAAAAAAACCAACTTTGCAGAAATTCTCTCTCTTTACTCTTGTAGGACAATGGCATCTCGTGCTAAAGTGATGGCCGACTGGGTGTCAGAAGGTGGGGTGATGCTGATGGGGTACGAAATGTACAGACTCCTCACTTTGAAGAAATCCTTTGCCACGGGCCGACCAAAGAAAACCAAGAAACGATCTCATCCAATCATCATTGACCTAGATGAAGAAGATCGACAGCAGGAGTTTCGGAAAGGTGGGCAGCCTGAGATGTTTCAGGAAAAAAAGAATTTGTGTCTGTAATGGCACCTAGCTGGGTATTCAAGGAAGTCTTGAAATGAATTATGGTTAAGAACTAGAAATCCTGATCCTCCAGGATTGTTTGGGCAACCTCCAGTGGCTTACAAAAGGTGGTGATTTCTCTGTAGGGAACACTCTGGCCCAGGGGAAACGCCCCTGTTCATATTTCTCCCACAGAACAGTTGAGAAGGTAACTGCTTTTACCACTCAGCTGGAGATTTTCTGAGAAAGCATTAAAATATTTACAAAGTGGCTAAATTAATTCATCTAAAGTCAGAAGAGTAGGGCTAGGAAGGTGGCTCAGTGGTAGAGTGCTTGCCTTGCATGCATGAGGCCCTGGGTTCAATTCTTCAGCACCACATAAGCAGAAAAAGCAGGAAGTGGTACTGTGGCTCAAGTGGTAGAGAGCTAGCCTTGAGCTGAAAAAAAAAAAAAAAAAAGGTCAGAAGAGGAGTAACGCCTGAATTTATAAAAGGAGTTTATCTCAGTTGCATTTAGTGAAAACTATTCTGTTTGTAGTTGTAGCCAATTCCTCTTAAGAAGGGCCTTTGCTCCTTTGAGGAAGAAAGTTTCTAAGGATTCAAAGAGCATGTATTTTGAGGGTCTTTTTGTTCTAGATTTGCTTCTGTGGTAGAGCTGGGGCGAATGTTGCCATTTAGCAATGACTGGTAAACAACTGCCGGAGACTAGCTAGCTCCTCCCAGCCAGCCTCCAGAGATGAGAGCACTCTGACATGCCCAGATTATTCATTGCTCAGCAGACACATTTGTAATCCCAGGCTGGTACTTTATGAAGTGACTCAAGCAAATCAGTTTTACTCTTAAGCCTAAAAAAATAGTAGGTGGGCGCCAGTAGTTCACGCCTGTAATCCTAGCTACTCCGGAGGCTGAGATCTGAGGATCTCAGTTCAAAGCCAGCCTGGGCAGGAAAGTCCCTGAGACTCTCACCTCCAATGAACCACCAGAAAACCGGAAGTGGCGCCTTGAGCTCAGTGGCCAGGTTAGCATCCTGTCAAACACACACGAGCTTGGATGGCAGGCTCCCTTTCACCAATGGGGGCTGACACTTGCTTTCCTGCTTCCTTCATGTCTTCTGTCTCTTCCAGGGTGCTCCCCTGCCTCTCACCTGAGAGTAAGGGCAGGACCTCTCACCCTCTGACCCCGGATCCTCTTCCCTCCCTAGAGTTTGAGAAGGCCTTATGCCGCCCTGGCCCTGATGTGGTCATCTGTGACGAAGGGCACCGCATCAAAAACTGCCAGGCCAGCACCTCACAGGCCCTGAAGAACATACGTTCTCGCCGCCGGGTCGTGCTGACTGGGTACCCGCTGCAGAACAACCTTATCGAGTACTGGTGCATGGTGGACTTCGTGCGCCCAGATTTCCTTGGCACCCGGCAGGAGTTCAGCAACATGTTTGAGCGCCCTATCCTGAACGGGCAGTGCATTGATAGCACGCCGCAGGACGTCCGCCTCATGCGGTACCGCAGCCACGTGCTGCATAGCCTCCTGGAGGGCTTTGTGCAGAGGTAAGCCGGGCGTAAGGCCCCATTTTCTAAATGCTCAGAGGAGCCGCTCGGGAGCATCAGGCATGCTGAAACTCAAGAGAGCCGATATCTAGGAGGGCCCTCCCTACCAGTATAACTCCTTTGTGTAAATAACTAGCAGATGATGGGTATCTGTTTTATCCGTTCTCCTCAAGTTTGACCTTCAAATACTCCACTCATAAGTTCACTTCAAAGTTACTTCAGTAACTGAGAAAGGTGGCTTAGTGGTAAGTGGTAGAGTGCTTGCCTAGCACGCATGAAGCCCTGGCTTCCATTCCTCAGTACCACGTCCACAGGAAAAAAAGCCAGAAGTGGCACTGTAGCTCAAGTGGTAGCGTGCTAGCCTTGAGCAACAGAACCTCAGGGACAGTGCCCAGACCCTAGTTCAAACCCCAGGACTGGTAAAAATAAACTTGCTGAAGACACCTGCCTTCATGTGCAGGGAGAAGCAAGAGAGAGCCAACACTCTGCTGACCTGGGGTAAATGTGCGTCGGTGGTTCTGCAGCATGACCTTAGCATAAGTTTTAGCATCCCAGTGGGTAAAGCTTAGGTACTCTGAGGCGATCGGTCTCTTCCTCATTAAGATGGCCTATGTAAAAGAAAGCTCAGAGGCAGCCCTGAATTGGCACAAGAACCTGGAGTTCATACCTCTGCTCTCAGTCACCCAGTCAAGTCATGACTGGTGCTATGCCTGGCTCATCCTTCAGATAACTTTCTTCACAGTGCTCTTAACAGCAGTGTGTTTGTTGTGGTCCTCAAGAAGGAGGTATGGCAAAAGTGCTAGGTCCTGGTCTTATCTTGCACTGACCGTTGCTGGCTACTTGTGATCTCTTTGCCTCTGTAGGAGAGGCCACACTGTGCTGAAGATTCATCTTCCTGCCAAGGAAGAGAATGTGGTTCTGGTACGGCTGTCTAAGATCCAGCGAGATTTGTACACACAGTTCATGGACCGCTTCCGGGACTGTGGCAACAGCGGCTGGCTGGGGCTGAACCCCCTGAAGGCTTTCTGCGTGTGCTGCAAGGTGAGTTGGGACCTTTGGGAAGATGGCCGGAGAGAGTAAGGACATCCATAATCCCTAGGGAGTTACTCCCGCTTGGCTGGGGGTGGGGGGGAGAGGGGGAAGGATCCTTGATAAAGGGAGGAAAAAGTGGGAGAGGCCACCTTAGAGATGCCCAGCGCACTACCGCTTACTTGGTCCACAGCTCCACTTCTGGCTTTTTTTTTTTTGGTGGTTAATTGGTGATAAGAGTCTCACAGACTTTCCTGCCCAGGCTGGCTTTGGTTTGCAGTCCTCAGATCTCAAGCTTCCTGAGTAGGTAGCTAAGATTATCGACATGTGAGCCACCACTCAACCTGATGCAGTCTTTTGGATTAAAGAATTCTTGGTTATGAGCAAGAGCACGTCTCCAGGCTCCTTGGGACCCTCTTGGAGTATTCTCTGTCCTCTACCTCTCCCCTTTCGCTTTAACCTCAGATCTGGAACCACCCTGATGTACTGTATGAAGCCCTTCAGAAGGAAAACCTGGCCAATGAACAGGACCTAGATGTGGAAGAGCTTGGCTCAGCAGGAACCAGTGCCCGCTGCCCACCCCAGGGGATAAAATGCA
Source organism: Dipodomys spectabilis (assembly GCF_019054845.1). NCBI lineage: Eukaryota > Metazoa > Chordata > Mammalia > Rodentia > Heteromyidae > Dipodomys > Dipodomys spectabilis. The sequence continues at coordinate 3,393,123 of NW_024871037.1, forward strand.
AGGGAGAGGACAGCACCCTGGCTTCCTCAATGGGAGAGACAGCCAATAGCAAGTTTTTACAGGGGGTTGGCTTCAACCCTTTCCAGGAGCGTGGCAACAACATCGTCACATACGAATGGGTAAGTCCAGCAGATCCTTCAGTAGCCATAAAGCGCTGAGAAGGGAGCATGCATAACTTGCCTGGGAGGGGGCTGGTGTACAGTGTGTCACTGCCAAGGTCTGCAGGGCACTATAAAGATGACCGGTGGGCTGCTGCCTCCCAGGGAGAGAATTTCATTTATATTCCAGACTGTCTCATTTCTTTCTTACAGGCCAAAGAGCTTCTGACCAATTATCAGACTGGAGTCTTGGAAAACTCACCTAAGATGGTATTGCTTTTCCACCTGATTGAGGAAAGTGTAAAGCTTGGGGACAAGATCCTTGTGTTCAGGTAGGAAGAGACAGTTCTAGTTGGGACTAATGCATCTCTGGGAAGGATTAGCACAGTGCCTACAAGACGAAAAGCCCCAATCCCTCGTTCCCCTGACACCAAGCACTTAGTGTGAGGACCGTCATACATTCTTCCCTCATTTCTTTCTTTCCTTCTCCCTCTACCCCTCAGTTTTTAGGGGTTTTGATTACTCTTTTTTTTCTCCACAGAGAACAATTAGAACTTTAGGCTAATGATTGGAGATCACAGGATAATCTTTAAACTGTGGCTAAAGTTTTGTGACTAGAAAGTATATGTGGTCTACCAGGTCTAAAATGTTCACTCTTTGGCCCTTTATAGAAAATGTTTAGCCAGGTGCCAGTGGCTCACACCTGTAATCCTAGCTACTTAGGAGGCTGAGATCTGAGGATCACGCTTCAAAGCCAGCCTGGGCAGAAAAGTTCGTGAGACTCTTACCTCCAATAAATCACCAGAAAACCAAAAGTGGTGCTGTGGCTCAAGTGGTAGAACGCTAGCCTTGAGCTGAAGAGCTGAGGGACAGTGCCCAGGCCCAGAGTTCAAGCCCCACAAACAACCAAAAAAAGAAAAGAAAAGATCTTTTTCTAGTCAGATCTCTTTTTCTGTATTTCTTTTTCCTCTGGTACTGGAGCTTGAACTCAGAGCCTGGCACTGCCCCTTAGCTTTTTCATTCAAGGTTGGCACTCTACCACTTGAGCCACATCTCCACTTCTGGCTTTTCAGAGATCGAAGTCTCACGGACTTTCCTGCTTAGCCTGACTTCAAACCATGATTCTCAGATCTCAGCCTCCTGAGTAGCTACGATTATATACGTGAGCAACCGGTGCCTGGCTCTAGTCTGTTTCTATCCCTCCCCAGTCTTTTTGTTTGTTTTGGGGGGGGGAATGGGGTGATACTGATGCTCAAACTCTGGTCTTCCTGCTTGCCACCCTATTGAGCCACACCTCCAGCCATCCCAACCTTTTGTATCTAAGACCAAAAGAAATGATGGGATTTGTACCAGAGTCAGATTCTCTACAAGCCTAGTGTGCCCTTGGCTTGAAGCATCACTTTGAAGAGACTGTCTGCATTTTTTGAAAGCAGCTGAGTGGTTCTCCCTAGTAAGATCCCTAGGGCTGCCTGTGGTCCTCAGTCCGTTTCAGTGTTTAGTCATTAGGTACTGGTGTGTAATGCTGAATCCTAGTTGAGCATTGGGCTTTAAACCCCTAGATTTTTCTCAAGGGTGGAAGGTAGGGGCTGGAGAATCTTGGTAATAAGTATGCGGATATCTCTGCCCCCATTAAGACTTAGGAGGGATACCCTCGAGTAACCTTTGGGAGGGTTACTTCTTACGGGGAGAAGGCTGTGGGAGTTCCTTCTCACTATGAGAACGTTACACATTAGTAGGGGTCTTTGGGTTTGGGAGCCATCTGAATCACATCTTCCCTTTCAGCCAGAGCCTTTCCACCTTGGCTCTGATCGAGGAGTTCCTAGGGAAACGAGAGGTGCCCTGTCTGCCTGGTGCCGAGGGGCAAGGAACACAGAAGTGGGTTCGAAATGTCAGCTACTTCCGTGAGTGTTGGCTTGCTTTTGTTCCTGAAGCGTGCAAGATCTGCTTAAGGAGTCTTTTCTTTGTCTTTCTCTTCTCTTCCTCTACTCTCCAAGTGCAAACTATCTGTGACTTGCCAAGGAGCAGATAGATAATACCGCAAGAGCCAGGTGTGTATGAATCACTTGTACTAGGGGCTGGCAGGCTTGGGAGGGATGGAAGAGTGTAGAGAAGTAGAAAGCAAAGGCCTTATCTTCATTTGAGAGAGAACTCAAGGAAAATGCTTAACAGAGCCAATGGAGTACCCAAGGAGGACAGAATCACCATGGTAAGCCTTTAAGACAAGATGATTCCAGGCGGAAAAAGCAACGTGAGCACAGGGTCTAAATCATGCTTTTTCCTCAAGGGGCTAGAAAGTGTGTGTGTGTGTGTGTGTGTGTGTGTGTGTGTGTGTGTGTGTGTGTGTGTGTGTGTGTGTGTAAAACCTGAAGAAATATCAAGTCACAGGTACACATACAGTCACAGCACATAAGCAAAATATACAGTATATCTGTGGTTTTCAGATTTCATTAACACATGATGTGTGGCTCAGTGCTAGTGGCTCATTCCTGTAATCCTAGCTGCCCAAGAGGCTGAGATCTGAGGATCATCGTTTGAAAAGCCAGCTCTGGCAAGAAAATCCCGGAGAATATTAACTCCAAGTAATCAGCACATAGCTAGAAGTAGAGCTATGGCTCAAGTGGTAGAGTACCAACCTTGAGTAAAAAAAGCCAAATGTGAGCGTGAACTCCTGAGTTCAAGCCCCAGTACCGACATAGAAACAAGAAGACATGATGTGATCTGAATACAAATATCAAACAATTCTCCATAGGTGGAACAATACGCTAAAACGTTGGGAAATTATTACTGTGGTTCTAGGGTCTGTCTGTCCTGGATGGTGGAAGATGTATGGCAGCATCCCTGGCCTCTGCTTACTAGATGTCAGTAATACATTTGTTCAGTGATTTTTTGGGGGTTATCCTGCCCTCGTTTGTCCACTACTTGTGTTTTTCCTTCCTTCCTAGGGCTAGATGGTAGCACCCCTGCCTTTGAGAGAGAAAGGCTCATTAATCAGTTCAACGATCCCAGCAACCTCACCACCTGGCTGTTCCTTCTCTCTACAAGGTGAGTGGAGCCTGACACAGGAGGGTCAAAGGATTGTGTCCAGGCAATTGACCACCTGGGGCAGGGGCCCCAAAGGCTCCTCCACGGCTGTCAGAAGAGATCTGTTCAGGTTTATAACTTGATTTTGAGGTCAGACGGGGGATCCCCCAAAGGAAATTGTATTAGAAAAGAGTTGTCACTGTCATATCAAAAAAAAAAATATATATATATATGTATGTAACAATACACATATATATGTAACAATTGACATAGTTAAGCTTTTCTCAGTCAAGTGTGCTAAGACTTACAATATGATGAGTGTGAAAATGCTTTAAAAACTGAAAAGCAGCCGAGTAGGTGGTGCACACTTGGCAATCCCAGCACTTGTATAGGGACCTTCTTTTGGTACAGAGGGGTGGAGAGCTATTGGCTCTATCCTGGATTTGAGGTCATGCCTTTCAGTGCTGCTTGAGGTTCTTACGTATTAGTAATCAGAAGACAGCAAGTTTCTTTCTATTGTGCTTAAGACAAAGAATGATATTGTGGTAAAGCTCACAAGAGGGGAAAGCTGATTTGAAACCCATCTTTAAGACGAAGGAGTTTGTAATTATTGGCTTATGATTTAAAGGGCCGGATGCTTGGGCGTGAATCTGATTGGTGCCAACCGAGTGGTGGTCTTTGATGCTTCCTGGAACCCTTGCCATGATGCCCAGGCAGTATGTCGGGTGTACCGTTATGGCCAGAAAAAGCCCTGTCACATCTATCGCCTCGTGGCTGATTATACCCTTGAAAAGAAAATCTACGACCGGCAGATTTCCAAGCAGGGCATGTCAGGTGGGCCAGAGACTTCTACACAGGTTGTCATCCTAATAGTAACAAGGCAGAATGAGGTGTAAAACCCAGGCAGGCTTTGAGGAATAGAAAGTTGGCTGTTCTTCTCATCTTCCTGATTCAGATCGTTGCTTAAAAGTTAATTGAAGGACTGGGAAGTTGGCTCAGTGGTAGAGCGCTTGCCTTGCATGCATGAGGCTCTGGGTTCGATTCCTTAGCACCACATAAGCAAAAAGGAAAAAAAAGCCGGAAGTGGCGCTGTGGCTCAAGTGGTAGAGCACTAGCCTTGAGCTGAAGAGCTGAGGGACAGCGCCCAGGCCCAGAGTTCAGGCCCCACGACTAGACCAAAAAAAAAAAAATTAATTGAAGCTGGACATCAGTGGCTCATGCCTGTGATCCTAGCTACTCAGGAGACTGAGATCTGAGGATCACAGTTCAAAGCCAGCCTGGGCAGGAAAGTGTCAGACTCATCTCCAATTAAACAAACAAAACAGCTGGGCGCTGGTGGCTCATGCCTGTAATCCTAGCTACTCAGGAGGCTGAGATCTGAGGATCGCAGTTCAAAGCCAGCCCGGGCAGGGGAGACCGCGAGACTTCTATCTCCAATAAACCACCAGAAAACCGGAAGTGGCGCTGTAGCTCAAGTGGTAGAGCGCTGGCCTTGAGCTGAAGAGCTGAAGGACAGCGCCCAGGCCCAGAGTTCAAGCCCCACGACCGACAAAAAAAAAAAAACACCAGAAAACCAGAAGTGGTGCTGTGGCTCAAGTGATACCTAGCCTTGAGCTGAAGAGCTGAGGGACAGCACCCAGGCCCAGAGTTCAAGCCCCATGACCAACCAAAAAAAAAAGTGAATTGAAGCTGGGTGCCAGTGGCTCACGCCTGTAATACTAGCTACTCTGGAGGCTGAGATCTAAGGACATTGGTTGGAAGCCATCCCAGGCAGAAAAATCCATGTGAGACTCTTATCTCCAATTAACCACTCAAAAACAGAAGTGGCACTGTGGCTCAAATAGTAGAACCCTAGCCTTGAGCACAAAAAGGCTCAGGTCCTCCATTCAAGCACTACAACTGACAAAAAAAGTGAGTTGAGCTGGGTGCCTGTGGTTCACACCTGTAATCCTAGCTACTGTTATCTGAGGATCTCAGTTTGAAGCAGGCCTGGGCAGAAAAGTTCCTGTGAGCTCTTATCTCCAATTAACTCCTCAAAAACTGGAGAGCTGTGGCTCTGCTTCAGGTGGTAGAGTGCTAGCCTTGAGCAAAAGAGCTGAGAGACAATACTCAGGGCCTAAGTTCAAGCCTCAAGACAGGCAAAAATAAATAAAAAGTGAGTTGAGTTTAATATGTAAGTGAGCTTTCAATAGTAAAGTCCAATGTAGTTACATAATTACCAGGGCCTCAGACATTTGACTTTGGGATGTGAAATGAGTTCATTTTTCAGTTATGCCAGTCATCATCATAACCCTTTATTCAGCTGGTCTTTATTCTTGTGGTTATTTTGTTGTTTGGGGGGGAGGTTTTTGTGCTTGACCTTGGGCTAGAATTTAGGGCCTGGGCACTGCCCCAAAGCTTTTTTGTGCAAGGCTAGTACTCTACCACTTGAGCTGTACCTCCACATTTGGATGTTTTGGGGGTTTTTTTGTTTGTTCATTTTTGTCAGTTGTGGGGCTTGAACTCTGGGCCTGGGTGCTGCCTGAGCTCTTCGGCTCAAGGCAAACACTCTACCACTGGAGCCTCAGCGCCACTTCTGGTTTTCTGGTGGTTCAGTGGAGAGAAGAGTCTCACAGACTTTCCTGTCCGGTCTGGCTTTGAATCATGATCTTCAGATTTCAGGCCTCCTGCATAGCTATGATTAAAGCACCCAGCTTGTACTTGAGTTATGAGCCTTCTTTGCCATGTGCTGACTTTGTCTTTTCCCCTTTAGATCGGGTGGTAGATGATCTAAACCCAATGTTGAACTTCACCCGAAAGGAGGTGGAAAACCTACTGCACTTTGTTGAGAAGGAGCCAGCTCCCCAGACATCCTTGAATATAAAGGGCATCAAGGAGTCAGTCCTGCAACTTGCCTGTCTGAAATTCCCTCACCTCATCACCAAGGTACAAACCTGGGATGCTCAAGAGTCCCCAGCATGGCAGTCTTAGTCACGGAAGGTTTGTCTGGCCACCTTGCTTCCAAAGATGAAATGGCATTTCATGCAGACAGCTTGGGCTTCACACAAGTCCCCTTCACATTTCCAACTACCTGCCTCCACCTCTGATCCTAGAAATGCTCAGCCATGTGAAATAATTTGAATATTGTGTTTCACAGTGGAAAGAGAAGGCAGAGTTCTGAAAAATGATGATTTTTTTATTCTCTGAACTCCCCCAGCCTTTCTAAGAGTATTAGGAATCTACAGATGGTGTTCTGTTAGATTTATAGAGTACATTCTTATTGTTGTTGTTGTTGGGCATGGGGCTTGAATGCTGGGCCTGGGCGCTTTCCCTCAGCTCTTCAGCTCAAGGCGAGCACTCTACCACTTGAGCCTTAGCTCCACATCTGGTTTTCTGGTGGTTCATTGGAGATAAGAGTCTCACGGACTTTCCTGCTCGGCCTGGCTTTGAACCATGATCCTCAGATCTCAGCCTCCTGAGTAACTAGGATTACAATTACAGGACTGAGCCACCAGTACCTGGCTTTCTTTTTTTTCTTTTTTCTTTTTAATACCAGTCCTGGGTCTTAAGCTCGGGGCCTGGGTGCTGTAACTGAGCTTCTTTGGCTTACCACTTGAGCCATAACACCACTTCCAGCCTTTTCTGAATAGTTTGTTGGAGACAAGAGGCTTACAGACGTTCTTGCCTGGACTGGCTTTGAACCGCAAACCTCAGAGCTCAGCCTCCTGAGTAGCTAGGCTGACAGGCACGAGCCACTGGCGCCCAGCTTGAAGCACATTCTTGAAGACCGTTGCCTGTGTATCTGTGAGCAGCCCCTTCCTAATTCCAAAGTAAGGCCCAATGTAATTAAATTCCACACCCCTCATGTCCCCAGGAGCCTTTTGAGCACGAGTCACTGCTCCTCAACCGAAAGGATCACAAGCTGACCAAGGCTGAGAAGAAGGCAGCAAAGAAAAGCTATGAGGAGGACAAACGCACGTCAGTGCCCTATACCCGCCCATCCTATGCGCAATATTACCCCGCCAGCGACCAGAGCCTGACCAGCATCCCCGCCTTTAGTCAGAGAAACTGGTAGGTAACTGAAAGGAAAAGGCCTGCGGGTTAGGCCTGACCCAAACACCTTTCGATTAATTTCCATCAGGCTGCTGTAAGCTGGTAAGTTGTGCTCTAGGGTCAGGTGTCAAAACACTCCGGTAGTCCTGGTGTTTTAGGTGACTGTATTTTTTTTTTTTTTTTTTGGTCAGTTGTGGGGCTTGAACTCTGGGCCTGGGTGCTGTCCCTGAGCTCTTCAGCTCAAGACTAGCGCTCTACCACTTGAGCCACACCACTTCCTGTTTTTGGAGATAAGAGTCTCATGGTCTTTCCTGTCCGGGCTGGCTTTGACCCAGGGTCCTTAGATCTCCGCCTCCTGAGTAGCTAGGATGACAGGTGTGAGCCACCTGCAACTGTACTTTTGACTACTTGTCTGTAAAGTGAGGTGCTTGCTTTGACCCTCAGGTGAGCCCTTCTGAATTCCTGGGTGGTAGGGGGAGTGTAGCTTCGCACACTGCAGAAGCTCAGCCCTTCCACACAGCTGCATTCCTACCATAGCACCGTGGCCTTAGCCCTCAAATGGCAGTGAAGTTCAAGGGTAAAGGCCGTATTTTCCCAATGTCTTAGATTGCAGTTGGGGAACTTGCTGCTCCTTCATGGGATTTCATTCTGTGACTGTACTGCAACTAATCTTTTTAAAAAAAGGGTTCTGGTGGCTCACGCCTGTCATCCTAGCTACTCAGGAGGCGGAGAGCTGAGGATCACAGTTCAAAGCCAACCCGAGCAGAAAAGTCCGTGAGACTCTTACTTCCAATAAACTATTCAGAAAAAGCCTGAAATGGCACTGTGGCTCAAGCGGTAGAGCACTAATCTTCAGCAAAAAAAAAAAAAAACTCAGGGAGCCAGGTGATGGTGGCTCACACCTATAATCCTAGTTACTGTGGAGGCTGAGATCTGAGGATTGCGGTTCAAAGCCAGCCTGGGCAGGAAAGTTAGTGAGACTCTTTTTTTTTTTTTTTTTTTTTTTTTTTTTTGGTCCGGCGTGAGGCTTGAACTCTGGGCCTGGGCGCTGTTCTTCAGCTCAAGGCTAGTGTTCTACCACTTGAGCCACAGCACCACTTCCGTTTTTTGAGTGGTTATTGGAGATAAGAGTCTCACGGTCTTTCCTGTTCGGGATGGCTTTGAACCGGGATCCTAAGATCTCAGCCTCCTGAATAGCTAGGATTACAGTCATGAGCCACCAGCGCCCAGCCTCGGTGAGACTCTTATCTCCAGTTAACCACCAGAAAACGGGAGGGGAGGCTGTGTGGCTCAAGTGGTAGAGCACTCACCTTGAGCTGAAGAGCTCAGGGACAGTGTCCAGACCCAGAGTTCAAGCTCCAGGACTGGCCAACAAAAACAAAACGTTTTTGAGTTAGGTTTCTAGCACTATTGAGCATGTGAGCAGTGTAGAAACCAGCCACTAAAAGGAAAGGGAGGCCCCTAGATAGCTATGTGACACACAGGGTATTTCTTGATGTAGATGGCCCGAATGCTGTAACAACGCACGGTGCCCTTCCTCTCCAGGAAAGTGTTATTCTATTGGCAACTGCTGTTACCTTCTGAGAGCCTGTAGCCTGTCTCTCTCTGCCACTGTGTCTCAGTTCCTGCCTTTGGTCTGTGCTTGAGTTGAGCACAGAACCTGGCAGCTCCTCCCAGGCTTCTCTAAGCAGCAGCCAAAGGTAGAGAATGGGGCAATCTTGAGCAGCTCTGAAGTGGTGCTGCCAACTCTTAAGTGTGCTTTTCTCTCACAGGCAGCCAACCCTGAAGGGTGACGAAAAGCCCGTGGCCAGTGTTCGCCCTGTACAATCCACCCCCATCCCCATGATGCCCCGACATGTCCCACTTGGGGGCGCCGTAAGCTCCGCCTCTAGCACAAATCCATCCGTGAACTTCCCCATCAACTACCTGCAACGGGCAGGAGTCCTCGTGCAGAAGGTGGTCACCACAACAGGTTGGCAACTCCTGGGTTCTATTCTGGGGAGTGGTTTCCCTTTTGACCTGACTTTGTTCACTCAAGAAGTGTTTTATGGGCTGGGAAGGTGGCTTAGTGGTAGAGTGCTTGCCTAGCATGCATGAATCCCTGGGTTCAGTTCCTCAGCACCACCTACACAGAAAAAGCCAGAAGTGGCTCTGTGGCTCAAGTGGTAGAGCCCTAGCCTTGAGCTGAAGAGCTCAGGGACAGCACCCAGGCCCCCAGCGTTCAAGC